>NW_025999390.1:15132500-16480000 GCF_019419815.1 Pyrus x bretschneideri | reverse complement strand
TTACATATTCTTGAACATTTGGTATTTTGTAGTAATGTACTAATATTTTTTCATTAGATTCTTATTTTGGGATATGTAATGCTTTTTTTTTTTTTTTTTTTTGAGAAAGGAATATGTAATACTCGAAAGATAAATGTTTTATTTTTTATTTTTTATGTTTTGAATTAATATTTATGTTACAATGTTGTATGCATATACTAATTTTATAATATTTTCCTTTTATTTTTTGGTTGAATTATGTTTTTCATTTTCATCATTTATTGGTTTAAAATATATTTTATTTAATAGATAACGAGTCAGGTCATATTATCTATTAATTTTAACGGATGGATTTCGAGTTGGATCATATTACCCATTTACTTTAATTGATGTTACATGACATGATCTGTTAAGATATTAAATATGTTATGAACATGAAAAACACAACACGAATATCAATACCAAGACAAATGCAACTTGTTTTTTTATTTTTATTTTTTGTTCAATGACAAATGCAACTAGTTACTCACTTGTAAATTGCCAAAGTTTCCCTCAAAGTTCATCAATTTTACAAACCCACCCCACAAAATAGTGAAATACTAGCAAACAAGGCGCCTTGTCATTCATTATTCTCTGTAGCAAGTCCTTCCCATAGTGTTTATGTGGGAACCAGGTATTTGCTCATCGTACTCAAATTGGGACCAATTTTGTAGGACATTTTGATGCATTGAAATTGAACCTTATCTAAAAGATTGCAACCCAAATTGCCCATTCCCAGTTGCCCTTTTACTCATTTCATTTTTTTTTAAATGATAAACATACACATTTTATAGCAGCTTGTACATACTTGTGTTTCGTTATGTTCGTTGTTTTCGTTTGATTTATTCAACTAGGATGACCATAAATAAAGAGAGATGCGTGAGAAGTCAAAAGTCACACTGCATGTTAGTAATTTATTTATAATATTATATCTATTTAGTAATGCTTATAATATACTTATATCCATTTAGTAAGGGCTGGTTTGGAGTTCAGTGTTTGGTAAATAAAAAAACATATATTTTTTTCTTCTCAAAATCATGGGTTGAAAAAGACCAAAACAACATAAAACAAAAGCAAATCTACACATGCCTCTCAAAATTTTATTTATTTTTCATTGAAGACGGATGAATAGAACCAATTAATGAAACTTTCATATTGAAATCCTACCTCATATTTGACACCCTTGTTTTTTTTTTTTTTTTTTTTTTTTTTGCTAAGAACACTTTTATTACTATAGTTTACCCAATACTTACCTGCTTCTTTTCACAGTTGTTTATTCTCATAGCACAGCTAGAAGTAGATTTAAAAAAAGCACAGCAATCCCAAACTAGCCCTAATATTTATGATTAAGTACAAAAAAATTAAAGAAGGAAGCACTTTTATACATAAGTTAAAAGGTAATTTGTTGTTAAGTGAAATGTCTTAGATTCGATTTTTGCCAAATGCAAATTTGAATCACATTATTGCTAGCACATTGTGAGGCTTATCCACTCCCCCTGCCCCTTAGTGTAAATAATATCGTTTATTAAAAAAAAGATTATTTGCTGTTGGTATTTCAAGAAAGTTGTTACTTTGGACTTTTAGAATGTTACATACCTTTTAACTGGAGTGTTATTTTTTCAACTGAATAATAAGAGCTCATTTGAAAGTACTTTGAATATTGCTGAAAGCGTTTTTGATAAAAATATTTTTTGAATCAATCCTTAGTTAAAATACAAATAAATCCTACAAAAATACTACTAAAATACTTTTTGAAAGAGTGTGCTTCTTGAATAAAGCATCCAGTATATACCATACGCACATGACATACGAAAATTCTCGTTCAGCAAACAACATGTAATTAATAAACGTGGTTGTACTCAAAAGTTTCTAGTTGTCCACCATTTACCAGCTAAACCCCCTCACTTGTCCAAATCCATACAAATTGCAAAATCCGAAAAAGGGGAAAAAGGTGAAAGGAAAATTCGCCATGCAATTATACAAGTCCTTTTTGGTAATTTCAGACTTTCCTTTTAATTCCACTTTCGTCGCCCTGTGTCCGAGTTCTGAGTCTGAGACTCTCTGCAAGCAGGAGGGACTCAGCGGCGGAGAGAGAAAAAAAGTTAGAGAGAGAGAGAGAGAGAGCGAGCGAGAGGGAGGAAAACGAAACGCCTCGAAGCGCAAAACCCTAGAAACGCGAATTTTTCTTCTTTCTCTCATGGATAATTTATCACATTCTCGGCATCCAAACAGGTCTTCTTCCGCGAAAATGATGAACAATGGCGGCCTGTTAGCCAAGACGCTCTACGACGACGTTTACGGCGGTCCGCCGAAGTTCGGCCTCTCGTCCCTCTCGCCCCGCCTGGAGGACTACAGCGAGATTTTCGGGAGCTTCCACGCGTCACGCGCCTCGTCGATTCCGGTGCTGGACGTTCCCACCGTCGACGAAAACGAGGTCTTCTTCGATGTGCGGAGCTCCGGCTTCGACTACAGCGAGGTCTTCGGCGGCTTTAACGGCCTGGATTTCGCCGTCGCGTACGACGACCTGGCTGATCAATCCCACGGCGGCGGCGGCGATTCCTCCGACGAAGCCTGGTATGATCATGCATGTTTTTGTTAAATTCTCGGTCAAAATTTGTTTCCTAAGTAAATATGTTATTTTTATTTTTTACTGAAATGTGAATAGCATTTTGGGGAACATTTTTGAGCAATTTGGGGAAAAATCTATGTCTTTCTATTTTTTGTGAGTTTTGAGTGGGAACTGTAAACTTGGTGACCAAAACAAAACAAAGTCTTGTGGATTTAGGTATTGGGGTTGATTTAATGAGGTAATTAATAACCTTTGATCTGGGTTTTTTCCGGGTTGGATAAGTAAGAAATAGTGACCTCGAGGAACTTGTAGCTCAAAGTGGTTAAGCGCGTTTACTCTTGCACCCGAGCTCTGTGTTCAAATCGGGCCTCCCGGAATATGGATTGTATAGAAAAAAGAAAGTAAGAAATAGTGTCCAAGGGGAGGTTATTTATTTGATAAAAGTTCGATTGAAGTAAAATTTTGACTTCTATGATTGTGGAAAGGCGAGATAAATGTGTTTACCCTGGAGTTGGAGACTAACTTCTCTGTTAGGATCTGTGGGTTGTTTTGGTTGAAGGTTGTGACACAGCCCGTGTTCAACACCTCTCTTGATAAGCTTCTTGATCAATCTAATCATGTACTAATGTATCTGAGTGAATTTCTTTACACATGGAAGTATGAAAGAACAAGAAACATAATTGTTTTGTCTATCATTGCAATAGTAAATGAGGAATAAAAAGATTTTTTATACTTAATTTGAACCATGTAATGCTATAATTTGATGTTAGAATATGTTTTTCTGGTTTCCTCATTCATAGGACTCCTGCAGAATCTGGTTCTCTGTCAGAAGGGTCGGATGATTGCGGAAAGAACCAATGCTCAAATGGAGATCCTTACCAGTCATTTGATGGCAGTACAGATTTCAGCATGGCATATCATACAGCTCATCAAACAGGCAGTAAAGATTCTCTGAATGGGATGACATATGTAACTCAGGCACATGTTGTTCCTGGATACACATTTGTGCTGGATGAAATCACTCCCTCCCAACAGACAGAACATGAGAATCCAATCTTTCAAGTAGCTGATGATAGCAAATTAAATATGAACTCCAATGTGGAAGTGGTGAATCAAAAGTATCTCAAAAAGACCATGTCACACCCCCCTAATGGTAGTTCTTCCGGACAGGCATTTGGAGACAACCTTAAACATGAAAGAGGACATGGTAGATATGGTTCTCATCATAGAAGGCCGTTTGTGACTGTATCAGACATAAGCCTTAGAACTCAGCCCTCTCAGTTGCCACCACCCTCTCGACCACCGCCCATACTGGATGGAAGCAGTGGTGATTCTGGTAGATTGTCCTCAAATTCTAACACGATTGCTTCTGATGGGACTACAGGTGATAGTTCACCCCGGTTCTTTGATGTCGAAGTGGATGCAAGTTCATCTGCAGCAATCTCTGCTGCTGCTATGAGAGAAGCGATGGAGAAAGCTAAAGTACAACTGAAAAGTGCAAAAGAGTTAATGCAGAGGAGGAAAGATGGGTTCCAAACCTGTACAACATCGGGTTCAAAGAAAGAAATGAAAGAGAAGGAAGGAATGGTGGGTAAAATTGTTGATGACTGCGATGGTGTGAAAGATGAGGGAGTGCAGGGCACTTCTGTACGAGAAGATGGTAGAATGAAATTTGTTGTTAAGAAGGAAAGGCGGAAATCTTCAAAGACGACCAAAGAAGTTCCAGAATTTTTAGAAGATGAAATATTATTAAATGTGGCTAAACATTTTGAACAAGAGAAGCATGGGAATGGGTCTTTCAAAATTGATGACGCTAATGAATGGCAGGAAGAGACACAATATTTTGAATTGGCGGCAATTGATGAGTCCAAGAAGGCTTTTGAGCAGGAAAACAAAGAGAAGATTTTGGTTCAGAGCGGAAAAAGTCACGAGAACAGGCATAAAGAAAAGGCAACCATGGAAGCATTAGAGCAGAAAGAAGAAATCGATAAGAAAGTAAAAGTAGTTATTGAAGAGGAACCAGAGAAGCAACCTCGTGGATGGGAGGAATGCAATGCAAGACCCAAAGCGTCTAATGAGGCATGCAGTCGAAAAGAGCATGACAAAAAGGTGAAAGTGGCTGAAAAATTCGTGAGAACGGACAGCATGAGATGAGTTCTAGAATGGGGACTCTACCTGCAGAACCTGAGAAGCAAAGAGATGCTGAAAAATCAGAAAAGCATGACATTGTGCTGGAGGTTCAAGAGCAGGCCAGGAAGCAGAAGGTAAATGATAAAAGAATTAGAAGTGACAAAAGACTCAAGGAATCTCGTGGCACAAAAAGTTTTGAACAGAGACAAGAAGAAGCTTTGAAGCAGGAAGAGAAGGAAAAAAGGCTTAAAGAGGCATTTGAACAAGCAGAAAATGAGAAGAAACTGAAAAAGGTTCTTCAGCAGGAAGAAAATGAGATGAGGTTAAAGGAGGTTGCTCTTGAGCAGGTAGAAAATGAGAAAAGGCTGAAAAAAGCTCTTGAGTTGCGAGAGACTGAGAAGAAACTAAAAGAGGCTGCTGAACGGGAAAATAAGAAGAAACAGAAAGAGGCTGCTCAAATAGAAGAATATGAGAAGCGGATAAAAGAAGCTCTCGAGAGGGAAGAATATGAGAAGAGACAACAAGATGCCTGTGAAAGAAAGGAAGCTGAGCAAAGAATAAAAATGGCCCATGCTTGTGAGCAGCAATATGACATAAATGGATTAATGAAGGCTCAGGACAAAGAAGGAACTGAGGGAAGATTAAATGAAACTTTTGGGCAAGTTAGAACTGAAAGCACGTTAGAAGAGGCTAATGAGTCAGAACAGACTGGGAAGACTGTTAAAGTTGCTGGTGACTGGGAAGAACTGAATGTCCTAAACACAACAAATGAGGGGACAGAGAGGAATGAAAACGGTCAGACTTTGTACATGAAACAGGAGGATCTCAGGGTATCTGGTGATACATGTAACCAGGATTGTAATCAGAACTCTCAAGCGACTCAACTATCCAATAAGCATGATAAAAGCAGTGAAACAGTGGCAGCAACACAAGAAGTCCCTGCTCATGAAGGAAATGGAGAGAAAAGGACTGAACACAACAATAGTGATACACAGCCAGAAGTAGTACGAGTAAGCATGCTAATTGATTTGGAGCTTAAAGCATCTGACGCATCTGCACACCATTTAGAAAATGGAGAGAACTGGTTCAAAAGGGAAGATGCCAGTGAGTCTCTTCCCGTAGATGACAGTGTCAAGAAAGCAAGTGAAGAAATTAGGGCTGAACCTAAAGCTAGCAAAGGGGAATTGGGGGCATTTGAAATCGACAATGTGCTGGTTGATGAAAAGCTCAAAGAATCTGGCATGGCCCAGCAAGGCACACAAGAAGGAAATAGCCAAGTTGCTGTGGAAGATGCCTATGAGTCGGTTCCTTTAGACATTCACATGAAGAAAGCCGGAGAACCTGGCAGTCGCTTTGGACCACCACGGGTTGAGCAATTTAATCAAATGGATTTTGATCATGAAGCTAAAAAGGACTTAAAGGAAGTTGAAGCTGCCTCAATCAGAGAAGAAAACAAGAAAGAATACTCGACACCTAAACTGGTGAGAGAGTTTGTTGAAAATAAAAGGAAAACAGCAGCAGCTCATCCAGCCATGACAGAATTAAACAGCCAGAAATCATCTGGGCAATTTAATGCAGGTCAGCCACCAGAGAGAAAAGAGAAGAGTCTTAAGGAGACCGTTAAAAATGGGGAAAAAGAAAATGAAAGATTGAAAAGAGAAAGAGAGCTTGAAAATGAGCGCCTTAGAAAGATAGAGGAAGAAAGAGAAAGGGAGAGAGAAAGAGAAAAAGATAGGATGGCTGTTGATAGAGCGACACTTGAAGCTCGTGAATGGCCGTTTTTGGATGCCCGTGATAGGACAGAATCAGCTGCTATTGAGAGAGCATCAGCTGAAGCTCGACAAAGAACAATGGCAGAGGCTCGTGAAAGACTGGAGAAGGCATGTGCAGAGGCCAGGGAGAAGTCATTAGCAGGGATGACAGCCATGGAGGCCAGGCTCAAGGCAGAGCGTGCCGCAGTAGAGAGAGCAACTGCAGAGGCTCGAGAGCGTGCTGCAGAAAAAGCAATGGCTGAAAGGGCTGTATATGAAGCAAGAGAGCGTGTGCAAAGATCTGTTTCTGATAAATTCTATACTTCGTCTACAAATATTGGCTTAAGGCACTGCTCTTCATCGTCGGTGAGTATATTTTTTTTCCTGCTGGATTTATCATCCTTTTAATTAATTCATATTGTCAAACAGCGATCTGAACTGGCTGGTAATTCATAGGATCTACCGGACAGCACTAGGGGATCAAGATATCCATATTCCTCAGTATATGGTGGTACGTGATTTTTAATGCTCCAATGGTTATTTAAGCAAACTTTCTTTGAACTTTTCATAGTTTCCATCAATATTTGAGTTATTGATCGGTTGGCTCTAAACTTTTGTTCTTTTTTCAAAACTTTCTATTACAGAGAGATATGAGGTGGTGGAAGGTGAATCAGCCCAAAGGTGTAAAGCTAGGCTAGAGAGGCATGCTAGAACAGCTGAACGAGCGGTATGATTTTAAATCATTTATAATCTATGAGTGGTTTAGTCTTACCCGGCATTATAATTCCAAGCTTTCTGGGACTGTTTCAGGCAAAAGCTCTTGCGGAGAAGAATACGCGCGATCTTCTTGCACAAAGAGAGCAAGCAGAGAGAAATGTAATTATTCTCTCCACATTAAATGAACTTTTATGACTTCGAATTGTTGTTTCATTTCTCGCTGATTGTCTCGGATCTAATTCTGTTTGCAGAGATTAGCCGAGACTCTGGATGCAGAAGTCAGGAGGTGGTCAAGTGGAAAAGAAGGCAACTTGCGTGCATTACTTTCAACTTTGCAATATGTAGGTGTTACTGATCTGCATACGTTTGGGCATTCATTCTTCATTGACTTCCTTGATCACTTGAGTTTAATTTAACAAAAATAGAACGTATCAGCGAATGAACCTGTTATCTTCAGTTGCATAGAGCTAGGCTCAATCAAATGGTTAATTGACTAGACGTTTTTCATTGACAGATCCTTGGGGCTGATAGTGGTTGGCAGCCTGTTCCCTTGACAGAAGTCATAACGGCTGCAGCAGTAAAGAGAGCTTACCGGAAAGCCACTCTATGCGTTCATCCTGACAAATTACAACAACGGGGTGCAAGCATTCACCAGAAGTACATATGCGAGAAAGTTTTCGATCTTCTAAAGGTGCGTCAAGTGCAGTTGTCTGTTTGTGCCTTGAGTGATTTCTAGTTGTGCTTCTTCTTCTTCACTTGTTTGATTTTGTTCGTTGGTCTGGTTTAATACAGGAAGCTTGGAACAAATTCAACTCCGAAGAGCGGTAGCGCCGGCTTTTACGCATGCAAATTTTATGTAATTTGATTTTTTTTTTTACCGCGAGTAATTATGTATCCTTGGCTCAAAAGAATCCTTGTTGGGTAAATTATAATTGAATGAAATATGGTGGTTGTATGTTCAAAATTTGGAAGACCAACGGGCACATTCTCTCTGAAGTAAAGGCATGTATAATAAATAAAAAGAAGGAACATCTTAAATCTCCACCCGACCAAACTTAAAGACAAAAATTGAGTTATAAAAGCTAGAGAGGCTTACAGATGACTATTTTGCATGTGACAATCATGACGCCTCATGATGTATAACTGCTGGAGTTTGACCCTTTTCTTGTTGATCTCTATCATTTTATACTGCTACTAATTATGATTGTATCTGTCTTTGCTTCTATACATTTGGTTGTTGTAAATTGTTAAATGTCTACTGTACTGCCCATGTTCTCTTTTCTGCACTAGGGTTTAGGTCAATTTTACGTCATAAAAAATGCGTTGTCTCCCCGAGCATGAGTGTATTTTGAAATGTCAATATCAACTTTCATGTATTTTTAACTAAAAAAGGAAAGTAAATGTTGTATGATGCTCGCACGTCAATGAGTCATGTGTTTCTTGTATTCAATCAATAAGAGTAATGTAAGGGAGACCATATTTTTTAGATGGTGATTCCCTCCACCCCCTTCCCTCTTTTCACAGTTTTTTTTTTCCCTGCTCTTTACTTTTTTCTTCTCTCTCCCTGCAAGATGAAATCCTAAGCATTCAAACAGGAGGGGAGGGAAAATCCTGAGCATTCAAACAAGAGAGGAGGGAAAAAAAAAAGGAGGGAGATAATCCTTGTTCATATTATTTTA
Organism: Pyrus x bretschneideri; assembly: GCF_019419815.1. Classification (NCBI taxonomy): domain Eukaryota; kingdom Viridiplantae; phylum Streptophyta; class Magnoliopsida; order Rosales; family Rosaceae; genus Pyrus; species Pyrus x bretschneideri. The sequence goes on along the minus strand of NW_025999390.1, from coordinate 16,471,136 downwards.
CCAATATTCATGTACAATGTGATGTGACAAGTGACACATAACAAACATTCAATGACATGAACTTATTAATTCACGTGTCAAGTACACATCACATGCAACATCATGTGGTACATGAATGTGATAAAAAGTACGTGCCCTCTTTAGCATTTTCGCGTAATTATTTTTTTCAAGATTATTTAGTTCTATAGTTTAAGGAAATTTCTATTTGTAAGTAAGAAATTGTAAATTTAATTTTCATAAAGACGAATTCAAATAAAATTATTATGATTTTTCACTCAATATGAATAATCTCGTTAAGTTTATATTTTTTTCTAAGTTCGAATAACAATAAACAATTTGATGAGCCATGTGGATGCGGCGTCTCTTCCGGCTCTATATTTCCTTAATAACGCCGTATAAGACTTGGCTTCCATATCCTAACATGTTGGAGAAGGAAGCAAGCCGAGAGTGCCAGTGAGAGAGTATAACCTTAGATGTAAGACGTTCCCTCACCCCAATTGATGGCCGCCCTAACTCGTCCTATACGTTCCCTCCACCTTCCCGCCAAATGCTATTTCAATGGCTTCCACACCCACCACCTGTTTGATGAAACGTCTCACAGAGATATCTACTCGCTCAACTCCCTGCTCGCCTCTTACACTCGCAACGGACAATTTTCCTCTACATGGGCTCTCTTCTGCCGCGTTCATCGCTTGAAATCCGACCTCAATGCCTACACTTTCACTCCGGTGCTTGGTGCCTGCAGGGCTCTTCCCCGCCCTGAACGTGGCAGGCAAGTCCATTGCCTGATGATCAAAAGTGGCTCCGAGTCAGGAACCGTGGCAAAGACTGCCGTCATGGACATGTACTCCAAATATGGGTTTTTGGAGGACTCTGTCAGAGCCTTTGAGGAGATGGAGTTCAAGGATGTTGTGACTTGGAACGCTTTGCTTTCGAGCTTTTTAAGGCATGGGCTTGCCCGAGAAGCGGTTGGTGTTTTTCAAGCAATGAGGAAGGAAAGAGTGGAGTTCAGCGAGTTCACTATGTGTTCTCTGCTTAAAGCTTGTGCCTTTTCCAAGGCCTTTCGACAAGGCAAGCAGGTTCATGGGATGGTGGTTGTGATGGGCCGCGATATGGTGATTTTGGGCACCGCTTTGATTGATTTCTACTCTGCTGTTGGATGTATGAGTGAAGCCATGAAAGTGTTCTCGAGCTTGAATTGTCGAAAGGATGATGTCATTTTCAATTCTCTAGTTTCCGGGTGTGTTCGAAACAAGAAGTATGAAGAGGCATTGTCGATTATGTCCGCCATGAAACCGAATGTAATTGCACTTACTAGCGCTCTTGCTGCTTGCTCAGAGAATTCGAATTTGTGGATTGGGAAGCAGATACACTGCGTGGCAATGCGTCATGGGTTCATATCCGATACCCAAATGTGCAATATTTTGCTGGACATGTATGCAAAGTGTGGGAAAATTTTGAATGCTCGATCTTTGTTCAATGGAATTCGTAATAAAGATGTGGTTTCGTGGACAAGCATGATTGATGCATATGGAAGTCATGGGAATGGGGTTGAAGCTCTTGATCTGTTCAACAAGATGGGGGAAGAAAGAACTGGAGTGTTGCCGAATTCTGTGACTTTTCTTGCTGTTCTCTCAGCTTGTGGGCACTCAGGGCTGGTGGAGCAAGGTCGAGAGTGTTTTAATTTGGCGATAGAGAAGCATGGTCTGGGCCTGGTTCCGGAGCACTATGTCTGCTTCATGGATATGTTAGGCCGAGCCGGTCAGATAGATGAAGTGTGGTGTGTGTTTGATGATATGGTTAAGCATGGCATTAGGCCTACAGCAGCAGTCTGGTCAGCATTGTTGAATGCTTGTAGCCTTAATCTGGATGTTAAAAGGGGTGAGCTTGCTGCTAAGCATCTTCTGCAGTTAGAGCCCGATAAGCCCGGGAATTATGTTCTGATATCGAATTTTTATGCAACCATCGGAAGGTGGGATTCTGTAGATGAATTCAGGAGTGTAATGGAGACGAAAGGACTGGTTAAGGAAGTCGGAAGTAGCTGGGTTACTGATTCGCACTACCATGAACATGCCACCAGCCTTTCTGTTTGAGAAATCAAGACTAGTAAGAGAACATCTTTTGTTATGGATGCTAAGCTGGGGAAGGGCCGAACCCTCCATTTCATAGATAACAAATTCAAAGGCACAATGATTTCATATACAGGAGAAACTTGCTTAATTCAACCATCGTCGATCTTCTCTAAATGTCGACAGGTTAGAACGTCCGTAAGACATGGAGAAATGCAGTGGAATTTCTTCATTCTGATTTAGCCTTGTTTTCTACCTTCTCCTCTTGGACTGGTGGAACGACAACCCTAAATGTCCATATTGCCAGCAGAGTGGCCTCTATCGGGGCAAGCCAGTAAACCATGATATGCTCCTTGGTAATATGGTCGCCGCGAGCATAAGCCCATCCCATCACCTGCCAAAGTCCACAAAGTTCAGGTTTAGTGGATTCAAGTTTCGTAAATTAAATCTCAGCAAGCCGAAACAGATTTACAGACGTGAAGAATCGTTGTAGGTACTTACAGAGGCTGGGCTCATGCAACCACCAGTCAGATCAGAGCCAAGAATATGAAGAGTTAACTTAGAAACACTGGAAATCCACGTCTTCGTGAAGAAACTCCCAGGGATTTTTCTGGCGAGTCCAAGCGAGATAGTAACAATTGCAAACGTCAGCAATCCTTCTGTAAGAGCACCTCGATGGATGTCAACGTTCAAACGAGGCCCCAGACCTATTTCGGGAAAGGTCGCAATTAAGAACCTAACCCCAGCAATAGAGCCAATAACCTGAAGAGAGGTAAAAGAAGATCATCGACTTTCCATCTATCCAGACAAAATTTTCTATCTAGATTCCGTTATTTTAGTTATAATTTTCTCTCTATCCAAACAAACCATCAACAAGTCAAAGGGGGTCACCTGAGCAGGGATTCTGGCAGCAACAGTGAAAAGAAAGCGCCTGAAGCCCCCGGTGAACGCGCCGATCAACACGGTCAAAGGATTGTAGGTGCCACCGTTGGTCACCTTACCCAGCAACGCAAAGAAAAACATGTTCAAAATCGAAAGGGCGCACTTGATAATCTCACCGCTGGGTCCGTGGCCAAACCCCAGAAAGCTAAACACGTAGATCTTAATCAGGACCCCCGACCATACCCACATAAACGAGATTACCAAATCCGACGCGAGCAAACCAATCCCCCCCATTTCTGCCGCGCAGCAATCTGAACCGTCGGTCGGTCAGCCGGGCCGGGCGGACGATGGTGGCCGAAACTGCCTTCCGAGAATTCGAAGGAAGACGACTGGTTTACTGCGACGGGAAATAAAAAATGAAAATCGTTGGAGGGACGACATTGACGCTTGTATTTTTGAAAGACGAGGTGAGATGACCAGAATAACTTTCGCTGTTTTTTCTGTCGGATTGGAGATTCTTGGGCCTTTTTTCTGCTTATTTTACAAGCCCACCATAACGGGCCTTTTTTTTTTTATTTTGGGCTGAAATCGAGAATTAAAACATTAGATGTGATCATTAATAAACTGTTTTCGATATTATCTGAACGTGAGTAATCATGTATTCTTTAATCACGAGATGATCATAAAAATATTTCTGTAAGCCAATATTCCTACTTTCCTTTCTTTCTTAGGATTGGGAAAGGCAGTAAATGCGTGCCCGTTAATTTCCGATAAATTAATTTAGACAATGACAATGTAAATAAAAGGAGTATGGCGAGATAATATGAGGAATCTAATGCTCCCTCCACTGAACGAGATTTAGAATCTTGGTGACGTGGACGAAGTTATGGTAAGTGGTAGAGAGACTATGATTGCGTCACGTTTCAATATCTTAAACAAAAACTTTATTAAATGAGTTAATTAATTAATTTCTCCATTTCTCTTTCCTCTTCCCTACAAAATCTTCGTTGACATTTCATTGCATGCGTCAGCAAACTATAAAGCATGGCAACCCTAGATTTGCCTTGTCCTTTTTAACCAATGAAAAACTTTAGTACTTGCTAATAAGATTATTTTTAGCAAAAGTAATTGTAAATAAAAGTGGTTTACAGAGAAACAATCTAAAACATGTTGTATTACGTGACTAGGTTGCATATCTAACCCGAAGAAAATATCAAATATTCAATTTGCATCCGCAAACCACTAAGGACTGTTTAATTTAGGGTGGTAGTTGTTTCCACTTTAATCGGAGGTAGTTTCAAATTTGACTCACTACATTAGAAAACTATGTGTTATTTGTAAAACATATCTTTGTATAAATCTTATCGCGCTGTCCCATTTGTCCAAACAAATACTAGTAACCTTATTGGAGGTAGGATGTCGTCACTAAAAAACTAGTAATTCTACTTTCAATTGGTAGAATAATTTTACATTCTTGTTCGGATTAATTTTATCTTAAATTAATGTTTTCCTTTTGCTTTTGGAATGGATTTAGGTTTACTTCGGTGCACTTTACTTTATCCGATTATATATTATTGTCATTTATTTCGAGGGATCTAAAACTAGCGAAGGTTCTTTTGTTTGTTTCTAAATCGCTCAAATGACACAATAATATTTTATCCGTCACATCCAACTTCTTTTTTTTTTTTTTGGCCTTTTTAATCACAAATTTCTACTCTAGCTATTCCAAGTGACGTTATGGTACGCCCACAATCACACCAAAAGGGTCGAGTGGATCGCCTTAGTTTACGATGCTTCAGAACAAAGCCGGGTTTGATGAGTTTTTGATTAGAGTCCCATGCTGAAATTTATAAGATCGGTAGTTTGCCTCAAACTATAATTAAAGTTGAGTAGCTGGATTTGCACGTCTGGATCTTGACCGTTGCAATCGTGTTTCAAATATCGGTGCGCTCCATACGCTGTGTAATGTAAAAAAATTCATAAATAATAGGGAAATTCAAACGTCTAAAAGCAGTTGAGGAAAAACAAAATCCCTGAATGATTCCCAATTCCCACTTAACAACCAGCTTATTCATTCAAAGAGTATTCCTAGTGAGGGCCTTTATATGAGATTGGAAAAGTGGTAGATATGGTCCATTTTAGAGGTCAAAGGAATCTTTAGGGCTTTATAAAAGAATCTCTCTCAATGAGGGGCAATTTCTTTCGAGCTCTATATAGGGCTATATTTATTTATTTATGTAGTAATTTGATTATGCAATGATTTTTTTTTTGTGTTAACTTTACTTAAGTTGATTTTTGGACGTGTTATCTTTTTGTTTTTGTTTTTTTTGTTTTATGAATCTTTCAACCTAAAAATGTTCAAATTGTGATAAAGTTAGATTTTATTACTTATGAATCATTCATTGGATTATATTCTCTTATCTCAATCTCATCTATTAAAAGATACAAACTCCCCCTTCGCCCTCTGAAATAATTTGATTTTCATGTATAGCATAACAATTTACCTAGCACCAATTGGTAAATTAGTATTAGACAATTTTGAAACAAATTTATTTGAAAATTTCACCCATCAATGCCCATGAACATTAAATCATTTTGAAAGTTTTAATTCTTATGAAATTTAAAACAATCATTAATTTGCCAAATTGCAAAAAAAAAAAAAAATGTAAGAGAAAAGAAATAAAAAAAAAGAAGGAATAAAAGGACAGTATAAGTGTATTCACAAGTAGAGAGATAGTGATATAATTTTGCTCACGTAGGTTACTACTTTTTCTGTGGGACCGACTGTTTTTTGGGGCGAGATATAGCCCATTTTTATGCTACCCAAAAAATGAAGTTGATAGCCTTAGTGGTGAATCTAGCCCCACAGGGGATGAAATTTCTCGCTACATCAAAATGATAGTTGATAGCTTATGTGGCAATTTGACATTTTGTATAATATTTTCCTCCACCCGATATGTTAAATAATAATGTTATTTAATAAACTTTTTATCTTTTCGTGGAGTCCAATGATTAAGGGAACCAATCAAATATTTAAAAAACATAACAACATTTATTATATATTATATTAATCTATCAAAATATCATTTAATAAATTTGACAACTGCTGTCAAATTTGACAGTAAAAGGCTTTGCCTTCAAATGACTTAGCGCCACCTAAGAAATTGAAGGCTCGGTTGGAGAGAGCTTGCTGCCATTTTTCATTGTTGTATGCCTACGTGAAAATTTTGATATCTTATTTGGAGATGTTCTAAGACTTAAAATGTAGTAGCTTTATGGAGGATAAAACCACCATTAAGATGCTCTAACTCTTCCTCAAGCCAAATGTTTTGACCCTGACCCCGCCAACGTTCCACCCGCCACCAAACACGCCCTATCAAAATATAACAGCAGAAGAAACGTCACCGTACCGAGATTAACACAACTAAAACATGAGCGCTTATTGGGAAGCTTGAAAATCCATTCTACCCTTGACCTAAATCGTATATCGGCGGTCTGCTTGCCCACAAATTAAAATAACGCTTTGGACTTTTATGTCTTAACATTAAGAAAACCCTACGGGCTACTGCCAACGCAGCACTCAATTTTGATTTAATTTAATTAATACATGACCAAAACAAATGAAAAATTGCACAAATGGACCTGAACTTTCCCAGTTTTGAGAAATTGCGATATAAATGAAATGTTTTTACAATAACACCCAAATATCATGTTTTGCCACTATTTGTCACTTATACTTCTCATAATATCTTAGAGCATCCCCAATGACGGCTCTATATGAGACTAGAAAAGTGGTTGATATAGGCCAATTTAGAGGTCCTATGAATCTTTGGGACTTTAAAAAAGAATCTCTCCGTGCTAGCCCATTGTGAGGCTAAAAACACCCTCTCCTCTTTAGTGTAGATAATATTGTTTATTAAAAATAATCTCTCCCGATGAGGGGCTATATATTTTTTGGGCTCTATATGGGGCTATATATTTATTTCTGTAGTAATTTGATAACGCAATAAATTTTATTTTTATCTTAACATTTCTTGAGTTGATTTTTGGACGTGTTATCTTAAATCTTTTTATAAACTTTTCAATACTAAAAAATTCAAATTTTGACAAAATTAGATTTCATCACTTATGTGTGTGTTATCTTAAATTTCATCACTTTTTATGAATTTTTTTAACCTAGAAAATTGAATACAAAGCACAACATTTTTTTCTTTATCAATAACACAAAGTACAATATTTTTGGATAAGCATAAACACAAACAAACTACAACATTAAGAAAGGCAACAAACTACATTAAAACAAATACATCATAATCAAATCTCTCCAGGATACTCCTCTGATGCAAATGGAGGTGATAGTCACCCTCAAAGTTTAAATGGCATGCAATTCTTTTTTTTTTTTGAACCTCATTTTGTTGCTCTCTTATCCACTCTCTCCTAGCCGGAGTCTTAATCTTTGACGTTGCTCTTATTCTCAAGAAAACCTATCCCATCTTAGGATACATGTCATTTTCACAACTTGAGTACTTGAAAGTTGAAGTTAATTAACTCAATACATGCCCATTTTATTGCAGTTAAAACAGGTGTTTACGTGGTTTTTTTTTCTCAAAGAAAAAAACTCAACAATTTCACTTTAGTTTTTTTTTTTTTTTAAATTTTGTTTTTTCATAAATTTTTAACTATTAAACCTATTTTGTAGTCGAGTGAAATGATGACAATAACCTTAAAAACAAGAGGTTCTTGTGTCCAACTAGTCGTATGCATGTCCACAAATTATTTTTGATCGGGTCACCACATTAGCTCTGGCAATATATACCACGACTAGTTAGCCTAACACTAAATGACACGAAAATAATAGGTTCTTTGTTAACTAGTTAATGAGGCGGGTCTTTATCTGGCCACTCGTTAAGATAATGGGTATGACACGTAGACGACACGAAGACCCGTTTGCCAAGTCTAGACATTAGGCATGATAGTTTCTTGCATGACCCATTAAACTGAGATGATCCATTAACGAGTTGGGTCCATATTGGATCGCCTATCAAGAACCCGTTAAGATAGTAGATTTAACATAACACGATCTGTTAAGATAATGAGTATGACACAAACACAACTTGTTTGCCAAGTACACCCTACATGCATGAGGTGGGATAGGGGATTCTTGTGTAACTTAAGGTCTGACCAACAAACTTTTTTGAACAATCGATATTATCTACATTAAGGGGGAAGAGGTGAGTTTAGTCTCACAATAGGTTAGCAATAATGTGGTTCAATTGCCTTTGGTGAGAATCGAACCTAGACCTCTCACTTACAAACAAAAAGAAGTACCACTAGACTGTAGTACTAAGTGGCGGTCTGACCAACAAACCTTATACTATCTCTTTGAAGAAATGGTAATTGCAAAATAGAAAAAGTTAAAGTAGCATTGTGTAAATTTGAAATATTTGCAAAAGCTTGGTGTACACTTCTAGGAATAGAAAAAGGGAAGTTTGAAATATTTGCGGGGACCGTGTGAGAAGGAGGCTTCAAATAGCGAGCGAGAGAAGCTCTCAGAAAAAGAGGCGGTCGTTGCGATAGATTACAAGACCCATCCAACCAACTCGGAGGTTCAAATATTCTCTCTCATTTGGTGAAAGGAAGAAGAAGGTGGTGATGAAACCCCATAAAACCTAAAAATCTCGATAATGTTTCAGCTCTGCAATTGCACCCTCTCCTCTTTCTTCCCCATCGTCCTTCCCTTTCTTCCTCTCACCTGAACCCCCTTCTCTCTCTATCTCTCTCTTTCTCCTCCCTGGTATGCATCTTACTCTATCTCCGATCTTACTTTTCTGTTTCTGCATCTAGTTTTCATTTCATGTTTTTTATGTGTATTTTTGTTTGTGTTTGGCTGCTGAGAATCGGCGTCTCCCCGAAACCTGGAGGATTTTCTGATTTTTTTTTCTCGGCAACCAAACATAGCGTTAGGATTCTTCCAGATTCGATTTATTTGCTTACTTATTTATTTATTTATGATTAGTCTGTTTATTGTTCTTGAAATTGGAATTTGTGCGGCTTAGGTTTTTACTTGAAGAAAATGAATCGGATTATAAGTGTTTAATTTTTGGATTATAACTGCACAGCTAGGATTGTATTTATTTTTTGTTGATTTGGATTTTTTATGATGATGAATTGATGATGCAGAGCCATGCCGACTTTCACTGTCATAGCTTTAGATAGGTTGTTAGAACCTGGAGCTTCTTCCAAATCTGCTGACATGTCATCTCTTCCAAATTCCAATTCGAAGCCTCTTTCGAGTTCAATGCCGGTTCCTGACTCCAAGCTGGAGAGGAGGAACAGCACCTCCGTTGTGGAGAAGAGGCCTCATCGACCTCAGATTAGGCCGGCCCTCTATGCTACTCCGGAGGCCACACCGCTCCCGGATTCGCCCACTTCATTTCCTCCCTCGCCTTACATCATCAACCACAAGCGCCGTGGTCCAAGGCTTTTGAAGAGTTACTCGGAGCAGGATGTGTCCTTGCACCAAAAAGCTGGAGGTGGAGAGAAGCTCAATGGGGATGTCAACTGTGCGGAGGCCAAGCGGCAAAGCTCAATGGGAATGGCAGCAATGCAGAGGCAAAGGTGGCAAATTCGCCTATTGATGATTTGAATACTTTTACTTTTCAGAAGCCTGTTGAAGTGCATCATTCGAACGGTGTCCATCATTTCGTGAGCAGTAATGGGCAACTTAGAGGCAGTAATGTGGAACTAGGTAGTAGTAGCGAGCATGAAGATAACTTCTATGTGTCCAACAAGAGAAGCAGTAATGTGGAACTGAGTAATGGTTCTGCTAGGGAAGATGATTTGTTGAAGCAAGTTGCCATGCGTCCAGGGAGAGATAGTGAACTTGAAGATTTCGTTGATCCGAAAGACTCCATGAGTGTCTCAAGTTACAACACTGATGGAGAGGGAAATTTTGGGGCAGAGCGTTCTGCACAGACCAGTACGCCCACGGGGGAATTTTATGATGCTTGGGATGGTATGTAGCTTTGCTTTTTTGGTTAATTTTATTTCCTTTCATTTGATTATTAATTTTTCATGAATGTGCTTTGTCCATTTATCTGTGAATTAATTGAGCATCATGATTGAAGATTGGAATATGCTGATTTTGCCATAGTTTGGTATCTTTACATAGAATATGATGTATATTTCTTTTCCCCACTCTATATGTGTAGGGATGTGCAATTTGGCGGGTCATACTCATATATTTTCATCTCTTATGTAAATCTAGATTGGTGTTGAGCATGTCATCTTTTACTCTACCTTTTTAATTAATCACATTAGATACCTTGACCCATTCGTTAACTCTGTCGTGTTTTGGTTGACATGCATATCTCACGAATTAGAAACTCAAGAACAGAATTTTCATTTCGAACAAAACTCATTTCTTATATCTTCATAAGGTAAAAACCACCTGATCCAAGTACTAGCGAGAACTAATCTAGTGCGTTTGATATTCTTGTTAATAATTTGTATTATATTTGGATTCATATCAATTGATAGTTTACTCTAACTCGTCCTACCATACATAATAATTAATCCTAGCTTGTTATTTCGTATTGGGTTCAAGTTGTGTTACTGTTTTGTGTTTTCTTGAAAGTTAATCCTTTCCAGTTTATTTTCATAAAGGGTTTGTGTTGTGTCATACTGTTGCTGAAAATTGACATCTCTGTCTATATGACATATAAATGGTTCATTATTCATGAGATTACTACTAAATTGCTAATTATGATTAAGGGCATTCACATGCTGGTTCTCTAGAGATGCCCGACTATGTGAATTTTGAAATTGCATAGGAGGAGAGATTAAATTATGACATTCTATGCATGTCTTGTGTGTGTGTTTGAGGGCTTTTTGTTTAGGTTATGCATTAAAAGAACACTTCGTTTCTCCTGTTTAGAAGTTCAGTTTTAAATTACAAAAGGGTTTCCAAGTTTTGTATGCTTAATCTTTTAATGTTCTGTAATCCACCTTATTCTACTATGCACTACAATAATAAAGTTTTGGCATTAATGGACAACTTACTTTTATGGTTACTTTGTGTAGAACTTTCATCTGAGAGCGGACAAGGGCAGCAGCTTTCTGTTTCTGACCTTGAAGTTGAATTGCGTGAAATGAGATTGAGCCTCATAATGGAGATAGAGAAGCGGAAGCAAGTAGAAGAATCCTTGAATAACATGCGAAGGCAGTGGCAGAGGATTAGGGAACAGTTATCTCTTGTAGGATTCACACTCCCTGAAGATCCCACTGTTGCTAGTGGTCACGAGCAACTAGGTTCTGAACCTGCAGAAGATCTGTGCCAACAAGTTTATCTCGCTAGGTTTGTATCAAATACTATTGGGAGGGGATTGATAAGGGCTGAGATGGAGATGGAGATGGAAGCTCAGGTCGAGTCAAAGAACTTTGAGATTGCTCGGTTGATGGACAAACTTCGTAACTATGAGGCTATGAATCAGGAAATGGTTCAGAGGAATCAGGATGTTCTCGGTGAGATTTCTATACCTTATGCCACTTGTTTATTTCTTGATTTCTAAGGCTTTAGTTAGTTAGTCTATTGTTTATTAAATCAAATCATTTCCGATGCCTACCTCAGTCGAACTTTGTCCTCTTCCCCGTGTTTAACCCAGAACCCTCTATTAGGTGGAACATATTGTTTTATTAGTTTGTGGGATGCATTTAAAAATAATATGGGAACCAGTCCTTGACGGGAATGTAACTGGAAATATTCTATATGGAAGTAAATTTTAACTGTTCTCTCTGTGCCCAAATATTGACTAAAATGCATATGTGCACCTTCCTAATGCGCATAATGCAGCCCTTGGATCTACCTCGCGTAATTAGCTCACCTACGTGTCTCTGGTTTTTTTTTTTTTTAAATTTTTTATCATGTAGAGATGGCACGGCGTGACAGGGAGAGAAGGGAAAGAAGACAAAGATGGGTATGGGGCTCGATCGCTACTGCCCTGACTCTTGGCACTGCAGCCTTGGCGTACTCATATATCCCGTCCAGCAGGGGATCGCCAGGCTTTGATGCTGAGGTTCCTGAAAGGAGTGATGCAGGCAAATGATAATCACTTTACGAAGCAACCGTGACCCAATGCCGTAACACAGGAGGAGAAAATAAAAGGTCTTTTAATATGCCACACCCTTTGTGGATCAACAAACATTCTCTCGCACTTTATACAAGTTAGATTTTCCTTTGATCTGAGGATGTACGGTTCTACAGAAAATAATTCAAGTTTTGGCCGTTACTGGCATATTGGAAGGTTTATAGATCACAATTAGGAAGTCATAAAGTTTGAAGCTTCGGGTTGTCTCGAAGCGATTATACACAATTTGTTTGCCCGTTAAGTATTCGGTTTTAGAAATAGTGCTTGTTCACGGTGCTGCTGCTGCACCAGTGCACAGCCCCTGGAACTTTTGGTCGAAGGCTATTTGACCTACAGTTTGATTTGGCCGTATTCGATTCCATGTTTTTGCAATTTCAGTTTGAACTGAATTGGGTTTTCGCAGTTGATTCCGCAGCTACTTTTTTCCCTTTCACTCACCGGTCACCCTTATCAAGGGAATCATGCTTTGGCTTAAATCCTAACGACCAGATCTATTCGGCTTTTCGTTCACCCATAAGGAAAGTTGTAGGTTGTTTGCATGTTTCTAGTTCGTGAAGCAAAATATTTGATTTTGTACGTGTAAAGAGAGATTATTATTTGAGAAATTTTATTTAAATCCATGTAACCTCTTTTTACATCCAATTTGAAATTTTAAATGTTAATTGTCTATTTTACCTTATTGCATAATTACTATTAAGTACAAAATGAAATTAATAATAAAACTCAAATTTATCAATAAACCCAAATAATATAATTAAACCTTACGATTATTCTTTATTTATCCTACGTTCATTCTGGCTAAAATCCTACTAGCTCTCATAGAGAAAAATAAGTTTTTTTTTATTGATGGATGATGATTTTGAAGTTTTGAATCCTCCAACTAAGGTATGACTCAATTTATGAACTTTTTGTTCGTTTGATTTCAAATTTTTAGAGTTTAGAAGATGAGTATTTTGGTTTTAATTTTTTTTTTTTTCAATCAATCCCGCATAGTTTGTTTATATTTCTGCAATAGCAAATTGCTGCAGTCGGTCTCCCACTGTTCAACTGCACCCCAAAAAACCAAAAAGACTTGCAAATATTGCTAGGACCTTGGATTCCATTTGCTTCTTCTGTTTTTATATTATTATTTTTTTCTTCTCTATCTGTGTAGTCTGGTTTCACCCTAAAATCATGGCATCAAGATGAGTTAAAAAGTAAAGCAACGTCTCTTGATAGTATTATATACAAGCAAAAAATAGAGTTAAAAATCAAATGGGTGTAAAAATAAATCCACATATTGAATTGGATTTATAGGGATATATTAGGTAGTAAATTAGGGTTTAAAGATATATTAATAGTTTAGTTAAAAATCAAATGGGTGCAAAGAGTAAGTTAAGTGTAAAAATGGATTACATAGTTTAAATAAAATTTCCCTTATTATTTTGTTAAAAGGGAAAAAAGAAACAAAAATGAGTAATTTTGCTCACCATTCTCAAGTGGTGGTTATGTTTAACATCTTATTTGTAAATTATTATGTTAAATGAGTTTAAATTTTAAAATTTATATCTATAAATTATATATAGATATTGAAATTTAAATTTATCTAAGAATGAAAGGTAATTTGAATACAATTTAACGTGAATACAGGTCCCAGAGAAAAAGGTAGAGAAAATGGGAAAAATAAAAAAACGGCGCCGTTTTAGAGGTTTATCCACTGGTAAGATATAACAGAGTGGGAGGAGAGTCAACAGAAACTCTGGAGCTCCGACAATGGAGCTAGTTCTGCATATGTCCGCAACTCTTCCCAGAGAAAACCCCCTCACCCACTACCGCCACTCTAAATTCCTCGCAACCCAAAACCACCAAACCTCTCTCTTCCCCCATTTCTCTATAAACCCACAATTCCAGCCAATATATCGAAGAAATTGGACCCCAAAACTTGTGTATGCAGCCACAAATCAACGGCTCGGGATCACCGAACAAGAACAAGCCCAGGAAGAAGAAGAAGATGCAAAGGAGGAGGGGGAAGAAGAAGATTACGATTACTCGGGGGACGAGTCGTCGTTACTGTCTCTGAGTGAGAAGCCAGACAGAAACATGGCTTTGCTGGATGAGTACGAGATGGAGGAGCTCGAAGATGCCGCTGACCCGAATCATCGAAGCGGTAAGAAAATGATAAAATATCTTCTGGGTTTTGTTTAATTTTAGCAGAGGAATTTTGGGTTTTATTTAAGAGTTGGCATTGTGGATTTGATTGAGTGAAAAATGCAGGGTACGTGGCTGTGCTGGGGAAGCCGAATGTGGGAAAGAGTACGCTCTCGAATCAAATGGTTGGTCAGAAGTTGTCCATTGTTACTGATAAACCTCAGACTACCCGGCATCGAATTCTCGGTATATGTTCTGGCACAGACTATCAGGTAGCTGATATTATTGTTGGTTTTGTTTCAGTTGTTTATATGCATTTGTATTGAAGTCTCATTGAAAGCCATGAGAAATGTTGTGGTTCATATGTTGTTATAAACTATAATAACGGTGTAGTTTGGTTACTTAGCATATAAGGAAACATAAGGGAAATGGTAAATGCGGTTAAGTTTCTGAGGGTTTGAGGTGTACCCATTTGATGGTTCCCCGAGTAGCGATTTTTGCTTCAGGATTCATATTTTTAGGTTCAAGGTTTAATTTTGTAGTCCCTTATAAATAAGAGCCAACTAGTATCTTGGTTCGGACAGAAATAATACTCTATTGATGGTTTCGGAAGTTTTGGTAAAGCATATGGCTTTGACATTGATATGTTTGCAGATGATACTTTATGACACACCGGGTGTTATGGAGAAGAGAATGCACAAGTTGGATTCTATGATGATGAAGAATGTTCGCAGTGCTGCGGTTAATGCGGATTGTGTTGTTGTTCTTGTTGATGCATGTAAAGTGCCTGAAAAAGTATGCTTCTTCATTTGTAGGATTACCTATGAAACTTTACCATCATGTCCTTAGATCGTTTTCTCGTTTCTAGATTGATGAAGTGCTGGAAGAAGGAGTGGGTAACCAGACTGAAAGCTTGCCACCCATTTTGTTGGTTATGAATAAGAAGGATTTGATTAAACCTGGTGAAATTGCAAAGAAACTAGAGGTCAGTATTTGTTTACATGTATAACTACACACGTAATTCTGGATCTTGTTGTTTAAGCTACCTGTTGAGCCTAAAATAAGAATTACATCTTTTACAGTGGTATGAGAAATTTACAAACGTTGATGAGGTCATACCCGTGAGTGCCAAACTTGGACAGGGAGTGGAAGACGTCAAGCAATGGATTTTATCAAAACTTCCTTTTGGGCCAGCATATTATCCGAAGGTACGTGGAATTTCATGTTATAGACTCATGGTTGCCTTTCCTTTCTTTTGAAACAGAATTTCTTAATGGTGTTCCTATTTTATGGCTGCGAATGTTCTATTCTTGCCTTATCCCAACCATCAGGAGTCGTGTCGAAATTGCACAATGGTTATGAATGTCATAAGACTATCCATGCAATCAGACCTCGCATTCTAAGGGAACATAGAATTAATAAAAGAAAATAGCTTCAGTTGTAGGTTTTCTGGCATTAGTTTCACAATGCTTTCCATCCCAAAGAAGAAAACTATATCAGTGTAGAACTTTTGAAAGTTAGTTCCTTTTAAGCAGGAGTAAAAATCCATCTTCTGTATGCTTATTCAAAGTGGATATTTAGATGTCAAGAATATCCACAAGTGCTATTTTCATGTATGGAAATACTTATCTTTATTCTCTATGAGTCCTTAGGACATTGTCAGTGAGCACCCAGAAAGATTCTTTGTATCCGAAATTGTTCGAGAAAAGATCTTTATGCAGTACCGCAAAGAGATTCCTTATTCATGTCAGGTATGTAGTATAGAAGCTCAAAAGGTTTGGCTTGTGAGGAATGGTATCCAATCCCTAGAAAGAAACAGAATAAAATGATAATATTTATAGTTTCTTTTCTCCAGGTGAATGTCGTGAGCTACAAAACTAGGCCAACGGCAAAAGACTTTATACAAGTGGAAATTGTCGTTGAAAAAAACTCACAGAAGATCATTGTTATTGGAAAAGTAAGTAATCTTCAGTTGCAATACTGTGTCTACTTTTTTTTAGCTATTATGAAATAATAAGCTGGAAGATGAAATTTTCAAGTGCAAATGCTTGCAAAAGGACGTGCAAATTATATTCAAATTAATTTATCTTTATTTTCTTGATCAAAGATTTAATATGGGGTGTAAAGGCATGTATCACACAAAGCCACAGAGCTTTCATGTGCCATCACTGTAGGAAGAGATAGCTTGTCCGCTGATTTTGTGTCCTGAATAATTTCGTAGGAAGGGAGAGCTCTGAAACTACTTGCAACAGCTGCGCGGCTCGACATAGAAAATTTCTTGCAGAAGAAAGTCTTCCTAGAGGTGCCAAGTTATACCATGAACAATCTTTGTGCACAAACTATGTTAACTTTATCCTTTAATTGGCCATTGTCCTGCACTTAATGCACTGTCACTGTGGGCAGTTCAGCTGCTGCATTATCTCCTCACTTTTACTTTGTTCGTCATGTCTTATATAGGAAATATCCACCTTACAGGACTATTATTCATGCTTTAAACAGGTTGTAGTGAAGGTTAAAGAGAATTGGCGGCAAGACGAAGTGCTTTTGAAGAATTATGGCTATGGGGGTCAAATTCAAACATTATGATGTCAGGGCCAATCCGTATCCATTGGAGTACACAAGTGACGATGGCCGTATCATTTTGCCACAAAATCGTATGTTATCTCTGAGATGATTTTGATGTCGTTGATTAACGTAGATGCCTCCCGTTTCTTTTTGTTATATGGAGTAGGGTATATTGTAATCTCATTGGGAAGATAGTCTCAAGCGTTCCTGTAAGGCTGTAAAGCAATGGCATTTTCCCAAAGCCAAAGATTTTGTTACTTGTAGAACCCCCTTCAGTCTCTCTCTCTCTCTCTCTCACACACACACATGTGGGCTCAGTAAGCCCTCTAATCTTGTATCCCAGGCTTTGTAGAGATGCATGTCACTGTTCAAACATATGCACAATGGCCCAGAACGAACGTGGCATATATTCCGTATGCAGTTAGTGTGCCATTGTGGCATTCCGATTTAATAATATAAAGGGACAAGTGTTAAACCCTACACTCCCACGATGCCATTTGCGTTGCAATGGCATCCCAGAAGTGTAGGTAAGTTTCCCATAACGTGGGATGGTTGAGGCAGTTGAATGGTGGGAGGCATCGTCACTTTAAGTGATGGTCAGACATGACTTTGACTTGCCACGTGTCACCATCATGTCAAGACCCGCAGATGGCGCCAATTTAATGTAGGCCAAAGCCAAAGAGTCAAATTTTGACAAAAATAAAAGAAGCCAAAGAGTCAAAACAGATATAAATGTTGTGCGAAAAACTTACCTAGAAATGATAATGCGTGTGGTGGCCGTGGTGGGTAGATAAGGAAACATAAAAAGTTAAAACCTTAAAACAAATTAAAATAAAAAAAATGCTCGAATGGGTGTTGGTTTCAAATTTTCATAAACAACGAAAATGAGAAGACATTGAATAGATAGTAAGTCATATATAACTTAAGAATTGGTGTCTTTTGTTGTCTGTTTAGTAAGTTGTATACAAACAACGAATGGATCTCCAAATGTAGTAGAGAAAAAGAATGGAACTTTTCAGCAATACTGTACTTGTTTCTTGTATTGTAACTTGTAACCAGACTAGTGTTACTGGTATTTTTGAGATCATACTAGTTTGAGGATTACTAAATCTTATACTTGAATACAGGAACGAAAATGCAACTCGTGGTATTGTCCATGAGTCATAGTTACAATTAAGCCTTGCCTTTAATATTACTTTGAAAACGTTTTCAAACTTAGTCTTTCAATGAACTCCACATGTTTGCCATTGAAGTTTCCATGGACATAAATCTAGCAAATAAATTTGGAACCATAATATTTTCTGCATTGTTGGAACAGGAACAGGTAGCTGAGTGTTTGACTACGGGACTAAAATTTATTTGGCGTCTGCCTACAAATGTTGCATTAAAGCTCAGCAAAGAGGACAAGGCCTCCTCTTAGAGTAAGTTTGGGTGAAGAAAATAGGAACTTTAACGAAAAACTTCTGGTACTGTTTACTTTAACGAAAAATCATATTTTTACATTAAAAAGTCAATCATGGTACTATTCACTTTACCTTTATTTTGTTCTTATCGTTAAAACTCAAAATTTTCAAGCTATTTTCATTAGTTTTCCTAAAGAAAATTTACCATGAGGATACAATTGTATGAGGAAAATGAAATGTGTTCATTTTAGGCTCTAGTTTTGAGAGATTCTTGATTAGAGTCTTTTGTGTTACGTCATTCGTTTGCTCAAAATACACATAAAAAGGTTGTAAGATGGACGACCGCTAGGTGGGTAGGGTTGGGTGGATGGTTTGCTGCCAATCTTCCTAAACTGCGCATGGGCGAAGCTTAGAGCGTTTGAAATTGATCACTACATCGTATAGCATGGTACACGAACGCGCTGTTTTTTCTGGTCCTTGCACTTGGGATTCTCTTGTGTGTGTCTAGGGCGGAGAGATGAAGTGGCATGGAATAAACCTAAATACAGGGAATCCCCCCTCGTGTCGTGTGTGTCCTGGCGAACGAATGAAGTGGCACCAAATAAACCTTAATGCAAGGAATTTCTGTATGCGAATAACTTACAAGACACTGGATACACATTATCTGCGTCTCATGCCTATGACACAATGACATGCGGACAAAACTTTACACATTTCTTATTTCATGGACACAAGATGCAAACGTGACGGTGTACCCATGTCATAGGTGACTTGTCACATATGCCCCCACCAAATTCGGCGGTTCCGCTGCTCTGCTGCATGGATTACTAGTTTCCTTCTTCTCTATTTATTTGCACATTTGCAATTGTAAAACAAGACAACCAAATTCACCTCCAAGCTTTTTATCCAACTGCAATAACATTACATCTACATTTTAGAGAAGATGAAGCATCCTTCTATTGCTCTTCTTTTAGCAATTATAATACACCAACAATGTTTTATTAGTCCCATCCATGTTTCAGCAGCAGGTGATGATTTCATCAGAGTCAGGGGAGTGCATTTTCTTCTCAACGGCAGCCCTTACTATGCAAACGGCTTCAATGGCTACTGGCTCATGTATGTGGCTTCTGACCCATCTCAGAGGCACAAAGTCTCGTCTGCTTTCTGCGAAGCAACTAGCCACGGACTCACCGTGGCTAGAACTTGGGCTTTCAGTGATGGAGGTTACAGGCCTCTTCAGTTCTCCCCTGGCTCCTACAACGAGCAAATGTTTAAGGTTCCTCTCTCATACTTGGTTTGCTTTACTCTTTGTTTTTCCTATCTGTCACTCTCGACGCCTATGATTGGATTGGATAATTCACTGAACTAGGTCTCGTTTGGTCTTTACAATTGGATTGGAATGGATAATGCACTATATTGAAGTATGCATACAGTGAGTTACCTATTCACTCATAGTTACCAAACAAGGCCTCAAGGTATGCTGAAGTAAGAAATGAAGGCCAACTATCAAAGTTTGTCCCAAATGAAAGAATTAGATGGATTAATTTATAACTATAAGGTGTTGATCCTACCATTTTGTGTGGATTGAATGAGATGAGTTTCATTCACAAGTGATCCATCATCCATCTAATCCTAGGCCATTTCTTCTTTCAACATACTTTGAATTTGCTGAGTTATCTAATCCAATCTTAGCCACCACGGGCGCAAAAGATTTTTGAAGTTTGCACTAATGGTGGGTTTCGTAAATGTTTTCCTTCGGGTTTTGGTTTGAAGGGGTTGGATTTTGTGATAGCTGAGGCCAGAAGGTATGGGATTAAGCTGATATTAAGCTTGGTAAACAACTATGAGAGCTTTGGAGGAAGAAAACAGTATGTGAATTGGGCAAGAAGGAAAGGGCAGAACTTCACATCTGATGATGATTTCTTCAGGAACCCTGTTGTGAAGGGTTACTACAAGAACCATGTAACCGTAAGTGAAAGCAATAAGAACTCATTTAGTCTCTATGATTGGATTGGATAACTAATAAAATCCCACGTAAGTTGAAGATACGAGTTACTCAACATACCTTGGGTATAAATATATTATCCAATCCAAATCCGATCCTAGGCACAACGAGCCTTGAGACTATGCGACGAGCCTTTTCTGTTTATGAATATGCATGATCTTCATTTCTAATTTTGATCCATTTTTTTTTCAGACTGTTGTTAACAGATATAACACCTACACTGGAGTTCATTACAAAGATGACCCAACAATTATGGCCTGGGAACTTATTAATGAGCCTAGATGCTCATCAGATCCTTCAGGAAGGACTATTCAGGTTAAAAAAACAAGCTACTGACTATCAAATTTCATCTTTCTTAAACCAAGTTTCAGGAAAAGCAAAAATATAAACTAATCATAGCTCTTATAGAGGATAAGGCTGCTTGACTAGGATAACTTTCACATCGGGTGGGACGAATGTGAAGTTAGGTGAGACTAAAATACAGGGAGTCTCATGCTTTTGTGAGAGCTGCCTTATAAATGGAGTAGTGGTGTGCCCCTGCACAAGTTTTTCTCCTTGAGAATCAGAATAAATGCTAAATAGCAAAGCATAGATGGATAATATGCTAATTACCAAAATTGCAGCTACCATTTTTATGTGTTGTGCATTGCTAATTTAAGATGGATTTTTTTCTTTTCATGTCAGATTTTTACTAATTGGTGTTCATATTAACAGGCTTGGATAATGGAAATGGCTTCACATGTGAAGTCAATAGATAGAAACCACTTATTGGAAGTTGGTCTAGAGGGATTTTATGGACAAGCAATACCTCAAAGGATGAGTCTCAATCCTGGTTATAATATTGGAACAGACTTTATCGCGAATAATCGGATTCCTGGGATCGATTTCACAACAGTTCATTCTTATCCTGATCAATGGTAAACATTCCTTAACTTGCAGGATCATGTCAACTTTCTTAGTGGTGTACTTATACCGGTTTTTGCTTGAGCAGGTTGGGTAGCTCTAATGATCAACATCAGCTCGCTTTCTCGAACAACTGGCTCAATACCCACATCCAAGATGCACAGAACATTCTTCAAAAGCCGATATTCATCGCGGAGTTTGGGAAGTCATGGAAAGATCCCGGTTTCAGCACCTACCAAAGAGACTTGCTCTTCAACACCGTGTACTCCAAGATATACTTTTCGGCGAAAAGAGGAGGAGCAGCTGCCGGGGGACTATTCTGGCAACTTCTCACTGAAGGCATGGACTCTTTCCGTGATGGATACGACATAGTTCTGAGTCAGAGTCCCTCGACAGCAAATGTGATTGCTGAACAGTCTCACAAGCTCAATCAGATTCGGAAGATCTTTTGCGCGGATAAGAAATGCTCGGATGTGGAAGAGGGCAAGGGCCATTAGAAGGGATGAATGGTTGGGTAGAAACTGTTGGTTTTATTTATTTAGATTATAAATAAACATAATCCACCAAATAGGAGATGGATTATGATAACATCTTTAATTATTTGTTATAATTAAAATGCAAGGAACATGCTTGGTATTATGGGCTTGCCTTAGCATCCAAGCCTCCACCCTAAACCCTAGCTAGACCACTATAATAGAGGTCTTAAGGAATTTCCTCCTCACTCACAAAACCCTCCCAAACACTCGATTCACCAAGATGGAGGGGGAGACTTAAGAGGAAACTCTTAGAAGCAATTCCAAGTAGCCAACTCACCGCCCTATGTCTCAAATTTGTACACGAAAGCCCCAATTCATGCGTGTTCGTGGTTCCTCGCTCGAGACGGTCGTAAGAACAAGAAGGTTGTTTGACATAAGGTTTTTCTGCTAAGTATAATCCCTAAATCTTGAGTATTTATATATGTTGCATATTCATATATTTCTAATAGTGGTATTAGAGCTAATAGCTCTTGTTTTTCGCCATTCAATTGATATATGAGCTGAGAACCTTCATCAATACTGGATATGGCTCAAAACTACATAAGCCATAACATACATAAAAATGTATTGTGCAAGAATCCACAATTCCCTTTTTATTATTTATTTACTTTACTAAAACAAAGATACTCTAGTAATTGCCTGTAACTATAGTAGTTGTCGCGTCATGTGGAGACTCACGACCACAACCTGTTCTTTTATGATTTCACTTCAAATACGAGTTGATCTCCAAGTTGGATGCGAGACACAAGCAAAGAAAATTAAGAAGCCATGGAGTTTGATCGAGTTCTTAGAAACTTCTCAGTTTGTCCTAGTGGGACTTATATATAGAAGTTGTTGAATGTCACCATATGAGCCACTCTTGAACTCAAGGACATCTTGGAAGAGAAAGAAATGCCTTAAGACTAGGATATGCATTTCAAGTAAAATGAGAGAAACAATAATTTTTTTCTATAATAGTATGGAGTGCTATGTCATATGATATGTGACTATAAATTTTTTGTCTTATGCAAGTTGAAAAGAATTCTATGATGCGCTTGATATTGATATGAGCGATCATAAATTAACCTAGAGTTTATTGTGTTCGTTAAGCGAAATTTTGAAAATACTTGTGTGATTAAATGAAGAGAGTTCTTTAATATCAAGATGGGACCATTGCCCTCTCTATTGGCCACCTTGATGTGGACTAGAGACATCCCTTAAGGATGAGCAATGAAAAGAGAAATAAAGGCAACATAGTATGAGGTGATGCACCTAGATGTTCTCTCAAAGGATGAGAAACAAACTTATATTGCCTAACCCACTTTATATAGAGTTCAAGTTAGCCATAAACCTTGAGGGTAGGGTACGTAGGGGGCGTAGCTTGAAGTTTGAAGACGAAGTTTGAAGCATCTTGCAAAGACTGGATAGCCCAGAGATGAGAAGCTATACTAGAATGCAGAAATGGAACTGCTCTAGTCCACGCCTAAAATTGCTTTAACCAGAAATGATTGTTTCAATTAGAAGTGCACAAAGAAGATGCAGTCCAGAGACGCATCTTAAGCAACTAGCATGGTTAAAACCATGACTAGAGTTGCTTTTTGACATTATAATTGATGTTTACTGCCTCATTTCATACATGGAATTGAAATGATGCAAACACATCTTTATTATGTCACCGGACTTTGAATGGGTTCACTCACACGAACGCTTCACCTTGGCATCTTGAGATAACAAGCAAGTTGAAACATTCATGTCCTAGACACATATAGTGTATCCGGACATGTCCTGGGCGCAGAGAAAGCATCCCGACGCGCGCATTACTTAATTGGTACAACAAAGAATGCACGTGTATTATCTGATATGTCACCTTAGAGAGCGAACTAAGGCCATCTCCAACCGAGCTAGCCAAATGGCTATAGGGCTAAAAATAGCTTAGAATGACATGAAAACCGTCTCTAACCAAGGGCTAGGCCAAAGGGTTTGTGGACCCCACCGCGCCAAAACCCCCAAGTCAGGCCAGCTGACCATTTCCAGCCAGCCAGCCAACCCTCCAGTCCGACCCACCTGGCGTTAGAATGTCAAGCATGACTTTGTGGCAGGTGTAAGAATACCACACTTTCTTCGTTATTGTGCTTTCTTTATGCCAAAGGGTGCTTCAATGGACAATTTTCTAACTCAAAACGAACTACAATGGAAGATCAAAACAAGAGAGATGAAGGAGAAAGAGAAGTAATCTGGAGAGTTACTCACTTTAACGACACATGTCACTTAAAATCCTATCCGACAAATTATTGAGGTTACATAAAGATAAGAAATCTAGAGAATTACTCACATTAGCGACACGTGTCACTTGAAATCCTATCCGAAAAATTATTGAGATTGTATAAAGATAAGAAATCAGGAGGCTTATTCATTTACCGACAAGTGACACTTAAAATATGTCTGAAAATCTTATTTTAATATGGTAATTTAATTTAATTAACCATATTAATTCAATTAAAAGAATAAATTATTGAGGAGGTTATGTTTGGCCTATGGCTCTTTAGCCCTCTTGATTGGAGATGAGTTTTTTGTCAAAGGGCTATGTTTGGCCTATGGCCCTTTGGCCGCCTCGGTTGGAGATGGTATAAAATATAGTTTGGCACTGTTCATTAAAATATAATTTCTTGCAAGGCTATAGGGCTAAACATGGCCCTTTGACCATCCTTTGGTTGGAGATGGCCTAAGATGAGATGTTATGATGGAGAAGGTCGATCTTGGCATAATTTATGTATATATTTCCGTGACTCCAAGTAGCCTAGTTATAGCTGAATGTGAATTGTCTAATATAGGAGCCTGGATGGCATCCATGCCAAGAAATTCAGGTTTGATGCTAGCATAGCATAGCAATTGCGCTCAGAGTCGTATGACGCACCAAATATATGTTTCAAACAAATTGATATGCTCGTATTTGAAGTATGAGATTACGTCATAACATACATGTTTGAGACTAGAGTCAAACAACTATATGTGCTTAAGTTGACCAAAAAATAGTTAGAGTAAGGAATAAATCACTTCTTCAGTATTGTGTGAGCCATTGAATTTTTGAATCCAAGAATTTATACCCTTTGGACTAAAGACTATGTCAGAAAGAGGATACTTGCCGACTGTTGTTTTAGCGTACTTACTTGAAGACGCTCATCAATTATTACTGTCTAAGGGGTCTGTCTAGGAAAGCGGTCAAGTCTACTCAAACTGACATGAGTGCTTAGGAAAGACTGTTTGTCATTACACCACTTTAATGTAACTCATTAGCTAGCTAGCGTTTGCGTAAAAGGCGATAACATGATAATAACATGATTACATTTAATACTTGAGAGAAAAGACATTGCTTTTTCACGAGGGATTAAAGAATGTCTTGTTCTGTGTTTTAGAAAAACAATTTAGGGTATAGACGAAACGCCATCGAGAGAACGTTTTCATTGGCTATGCAAATAGTTTAAAGTTTTCTGTTCCTATGCTATACATATTTTCGTTGGGTCGCGTCTTAATCCATTCTTTGTGAACGTCAGAATGTTGGGAACTTGGGATGATGACAAGTGAATGTGAACGTGAGGACGTCACTCCTATTTGGGTGAGTGGGAGATGTTAGTTTTATTTATTTAGATTATAAGTAAACATAATCCACTCAAACAGGAGATGGATTATGATAACATCTTTACTTATTCATTAATAACTTAAAATACAAGGAATATGCTTCGTATTATGGGACGCCAAAGCATCCCGCACGCAAGCCACATCCGAAATTCCCAAGGAAATTTACCACGGTGAAAGTGGAGGCTCAAATCAAGAGGAAACTCCTAGAAGCAATCCTAAGTAGCCTCTCACCACCCTGCGTCCCAAACCTATACACGAAAGCCCCAATTCATCATGTGTTCGTGGATCCTAGCTCGAGTATGGTTGTAGGAATAAGACGGTTGTTCGCCTCATCCGCTTGGTATAATTCTTGAGTGTATACATACATACATACATACATACATACATACATACATACATATATATATACTCTTTAAAAAGGCAAGCCTATAGGAGATTGATCAAATGCATTACACTTGTGAGGCTTCTGTTATGGTTTCTCTGTTAGAGATGATTCGGATGAACTTTTTCCCTCCAGGAAGGAAACTTGTGTTACACGTATAGTTTGCACTTTTCTTTGCCCTGCATGTCTCGACGTCTCGTACTTATGTTGTCACTTGTCAAGTGTGACGTGGGTTTTCCAGGAAGTTTTCTGGTTTGTAGAAAACCAGACAGCTTCAAAGTCAAACATGTTATTTCATTCTGTCAAGCTTGTAATGCTGCTGCAAAATGAAAACCCTAATTTGTTCTTGTGTTGCTCTTTGTGGGATGAAATCTCGAGGCTACAATGGTTGGAGATCGATGTGACTTAGAGTTTTGTAAGCGTGTTAAATCTCAAGGCATGTAGCATATCGCTTCGACTATGGAGCTCAATATTCAACTAGAGTTTTTTAGCGTGACTATCATGAATTTACGTGAAGTCACTAATCGATTTATATTATAATATGTGAATTTATTTATTATTACTATTAATATCATAAATTGATGTTATATCAATCATGTCGTCTATTTATATTGTAACACATGAACTGTCACACCCAAAAGTTTCCTTATGCTATAACGAGTGTTGTTCATGGAACACATAGAACATGAACTCATGACCTCTTCAAACACAATAAATTTTAGGGTTCATTATGAAACCATCACGTGGGGGTTTTATAAATCCACTCACGTTATAACAATATAACATGTGTTTTATTTATTGATACGAAACACATTATGCATGCTATATTATAATATATGAACTAATAACGTTACGCGTCTGTGTTACGAGTACACTCGGAAAAGTGCGCTCAAACAAATTAGTCTCCCTCGGTGCCAAACCAGTCGCAGAGTATTTCTGATTGAGATTGAGTTAATCCCATGTCCATTAGACAACAATAGCCAGAAAAATATTCGGCGCTTCTAACCTGTAGGCGCCAAATGTCTCTCATGGTCGCTTAATAACCAGAACATGATTTTATCAATTAGACCTCATATTCGACGAATATTTACAGCTTCAGCCTTCGCTCACGCAGAATGCAGAAACCTTCTTCTTCCGAATGCAAAACCAGACCATCTACATCAGAAGACCCATTTGGGTAATCATGTAGATATGCTTGAACTCAACGCTCAATTAAAGCAGCTAGTTAATACCAGTAACGTTGGAGAAGCCCGGCAGATGCTCGATCAAATGCTTCAGAGAGATATGATTTCATGGACCAATATGACTTCAGGCTACGTTGGTCTTATGGGGAAGTAATACATGGATACTCGATGAAATCGGGTTTAGTATATTTGGTCTTCGTGGGCAGTGCGCTTCTTGACATGTAAATGAAGATTGGTAAGATTAAGAAAGGATACAGGCTTTTTGACGAAATGCCGATAAGAAATGTGGTGTCTTGTATTAGTGTTATAACTGGGCTTGTTCGTGCCGGTTACAATGTAGAAGGGTTGGTGTATTTTTCTGACATGTGGAGGTCGAAGGTGCGGTATGACGCATATGTGTTTGCTATCTTGTTGAAGGCGTGTGCTGATTTGGGTGCTTTGAAATATGGGAGAGCAATTCACACGCAAACAATGAAGAATGGGTTCGATGAGAGCTCAATGTGGCAAACCCTCTTGCCACCATGTACAACAAATGTGGCAAATTAGACTACGGGTTGCAGTTGTTTGAAAAAAATGAGGATACGGGATTTCGTTTCATGGACATCAATCATTACAACTTATGTTTGGACTGGTCAAGAGGACCGTGCAATCAAAGCCTTTATAAGAATGCAGGAAGCCGGTGTGAGTCCTAATGAATACACTTTTGCAGGCGTCATCTCTACAGTTGCCAATCTTGTTAGAGTTGAATGGGGTGAACAATTGCACGCCCACGTTTTACACAGGGGTCTTATCTCTTAGTTGTCGGTGGGAAATTCCATTGTAACCATGTATGCCAAATGTGGGCGTTTTGCTTTAGGTTCTAAGCTGTTTCATAAGATGAGCAGGAGAGATATTGTTTCATGGAGCACTTTAATTGCCGGGTATTCTCAAGGAGGTTACGGGGAAGAAGCTTTTCAGTTTTTGTTGTGGATCAGAAGGGACGGACCAAAACCAAATGAGCTTGCTCTTGCTAGTGTATTGAGTGTTTGTGGAAGCATGTCAATGCTTGAACAAGGGAAACAACTGCACGCTCATGTTCTGTCTGTCGGTTTAGAGTTTACATCTATGGTACAAAGTGCTCTTGTGAATATGTATTCGAAATGTGGAAGTATAAAAGAAGCTGCAAAGATCTTTGATGTGACAGAACTTAGTGATATTATTTCATGGACGGCGATGATTAATGGATATGCTGAACATGGGTTCTACTGAGAAGCCATTGATCTGTTTGAGAAGATTCCTAGGGTTGGTCTGAAACCAGACTCGGCAACCTTCATCGGTGTTCTTGTTGCTTGTTGCCATGCTGGACTGGTTGATCTTGGTTTCCACTACTACAATTCAATGAGCAATGACTTTGGGATTAATCATGCAAAAGAACACCATGGCTGCATGGGTGATCTCCTCTGTCGAGCTGGACGGTGAAGTGAGGCAGAGGACATGATCAAAAGTATGCCAGTTCAACAGGATGATGTTTTTGGTCTACTCTCCTCAGAGCTGTCGACTGTGGAAGACGTGCTGCAGATGAGATCCTTAAATTGGATTCGAGTTCTGCAGCGACTCACATTACCCTGGCTAACATGTATGCTGCTAAAGGAAAATGGAGGGAAGCGGCAGAAGTAAGGAAATAAAGGTCGAGGATCGACCTTCTGCATTTGTCGCTGGAGATCGGTCTCATCCACAAGCTGATGATATATACAGTGTGCTGGAATTACTAGCTTCAAAGGCAGAAGATACAATTCGGCAAATTGGTTCTTCACTAATTGACGTTGAAGGTTAGCATTTAATCCATAAAAAATTTAAAGCAAATCTCTTCAATTGGATGAAGCTACGACAGACTACATGCAAGAGTCCAGTTTATATTAAGTGGGATCCTCTTAAATTTAAAGAAATCTATGGAACCAAATGAAATTGCATCTATGGCTGACGTTCAAGGATAGGAAGTCGCATGAAAATTTGGATCCGGGGTCGCATTAAAAGGTCAAGCATTATCGAAGACATACTCTCGAAGAGGTCTCTTTCGGCTTTGTCAACATCCGAGGGCTCTGCATCTCTAATTCAAAGCATGCCGGGTTTAAAGGCTAGCGCGCTGGATTCAAAGTGTTGGGTTGCATGTAAGTTTCACTCCTATACAATTAACTGTTGAAACAAGCAGATATTGTTCAAACCATTTTGTCACTCCTTTATATGCTTTCTCAATTTGTATACAATTTTTTTCTTCTTCATCCATGCATTTTGTAGCTGGATAATCGAAGGCGTTCAACCCTCTGCATGTCACCAGTCAAATTTCTGATTCATCAACTAAAACTGACACTCAACAGAAATTTAAAATTACCGACTACTTCTTAGTCTAATGGTATTTCTCTTTTCAATGCCCCCAATGAGGATCCTCCGCTATAACTATAAGAAAAAAAAAAAAATAGCAGAAACGTAAAAGCCAGAAGCATAAAATGAGATCTACTAGTGGAAATGCAGTTTACCATTATATCAAATCAATGTACGTGGTTTTTCACCTTTCATCCTTGAGCCAATAACGAATTACATGCACAACAAATCCTAGACAAAATCCAGCAGCCCCCACAGTTACAACTATTTGAACCCATAAAGAGGAAACAAATGCTTTCTCCACAAAAGAATTCCATGTCCAGAACCAAAAGATGGCGAAAATAGTTCCGAATGCAGCACCCACAACAATTTGGCCGAGTGTATGAAATTTTTGAGAGACTCGTAACCACGACTGCAAAGACAAATAATAAAGATATACATAAGCAATCTAAATCCCCTTCAGTTCTGTTTACTTCGGATCTACTATCTAGTCAAGGCATATTGTTGCTTGTTCATTCTTTGCATGTCCAGCATTTATTGAGTTGAGAATAGATTTGCTCGCCACCACACGTTAAACGTCATTGGATGAACTTAATTTCTGAGATTCGTGTAACGGATTATATTAAATCAAACTCATCCAATGACACATAATATTGCGGTAATGTTCACCATGTGGAGCAAATTTGTTCTTTTGGGTAGGGCATCAACTGAAGATCTTGAACACTCAAGTATGTAGCTGAGCTTTTGACAAAAAAAAAAAAAAAAGAGTATGCAGCTGAGCTTCAAAGCATTATTTAACTGAAATCAACACATGGTTGAATACTTACACAATATGTACCAAACGCCAAGGCAAATGCAGTGACAGTCACAGAAATCTCATTGATCCCTAGCCAGTCCACAACTGCAATAGCAGCACACATGTAAACAGCATTGGATGAGAAAATAGAGGTAGCAGATTGATATTTGACAGACAAAAACAAGAAAACTACATGCCAATTCTCATCAACACCAACAAAAACACTGCATGCCAGTAATTCTCATAAATTTCATCCGGTTGCATTTCATGGTATCAGAGCTGAGACAAAGTCACACCAGAAAATCCCCTAAAGATGTACTCTTCGACATATGTTAAGAATTTTGCTAACTCCCTCATATCACACAGATTGAAAAATGCGACTACAATCCCACATAGCTGACTCACTGTCTTCTGGAAAAATCCTAAAAATTTAATCTTCACGAAACTTTAGAGATAAGATTTAAAGGCAGGCATCATCAATCTAATGACAGGTCATCTAATCCATTCAATGATGAAGATCAGAAGACATCTTGACCCTTAGATGTGTCTAGACTCTAGTTGCTCGGCAGATGGCAATCATTAGTGCCTTAAAAACTGACTATTTTCCCCTAAATATTCCTCTGACCACAATTTGAAATTGTAAAAGTTCATAGCTGTCATTAGCATCCTTCCTAATGACATTATGCTGCAAACGGCTCTATGAAACTTAAGCTATCAAGGAAAGGATGAACAATGTACATTTAAGCTCGCATTCCACGTCAACATGATTATAGTAGTTTACACCAATCAGCGTATTATATCTTATAAACATACATTTTTTCAAGCAACAAGATATACTCTAATCTACGGGGAGGTGGATTCAACTTGAGTGCAAGAGGGCGGGGATTCTTCCGTTAAAAAGCATACAACATTCAGTTAACGGAGAAACACAACATCAAGACGGATAAGAGAGATTACTTGACCAAACAGTGAACATAACAATGTAGAAGATGGATTGTGCGTGGGAAGAAGGCATTCCGGGCTCAGATTTCAACGACGGAATTGGCCTCTCCTGGTTCAGTATCCTTTTGAGCATAACAGATAGGATTGAATTTACAACAGACCCCATTGCAGCCCATATGGCTTCTCCGTCATGCCTCCATAGAATCACCACAGCAAATAAAGCAGATATAATCCACTTGCTCTGCATCCAACCCAAACCAATCCCTTAAAATCATTCTAATTAAAATAAAACCCGACAACTATAAGTTTTATACAAAAACACTTCAAGGTCGTGCTCTAATTAAATTAATTATTAGTACTACAGTATTGGATTTGAAGCGTTTTTCTCTAAGTCTATGTAAAACACCCAATACTAAACATGAAACAGGCGATATTACCAACCAGTCGATTGAGCTTCGATTCCAACCCATTATCCACAACCAAAGGACTCAACTCCGAAGTCCCATCAATGTAATCTTCACGATGAAGCTCTCCGCCGCCGTCTTCGCCATCGGCGTTTCGAAAAGGCAGCATCTTTATCAGCTCAACCATGGAGTTGGAACCCATGACTCTGCTCCTCTGCCCTGAAACAGCTTTCTTTGGAACAAACCCACCTGAGGAATCCAGTTTTTTGGTGGGAAATCTGGGAAAAGAAATGGGTTTCAGAGATTTGAGCCAACAAGAACAGCGGGGGAAGATTCTGAGATTTGGGTGGTGGAAGAAATTGGTGGCTGCTGATGGTGGCATGGTTTATTGATGGTGCGGGAATGGGGTGGGTAGGCTGAGAGCCATATCTCAACGTTTTTATGGTGGAACTGGAACAAGTAATAAATGAGCGGCGCGTAATAGCGTTGGGTGGTTTTGCTTTGGGCTAGATTTGTCCCTCACACAACTCTCCTGGATCTTGCCTATAAGGCAAGATTTGCCGCTTGGTGTACTGCAATATAAGTTTGTTATTAGTTTAAATGGTGCATTTGTTGGGCCTTTGTTAGGTCTTGAGACTCACAATCAAAACTAATATGAGTCTGAGCGTGCCACCGTTATCTTTGTATATCATATTGTTCTTTATTTGTTATTAAGTGAGATGATTACTTGCGCCACAAGTTATTTAGACTTCTTAGTACGATTGGATTGTTTACAGATGAGTTAAGTCTGTATAAAGTTCTTTTCTTGCCTTGTAAACAAGGACTTTTACTCATAATATCATATGTCCAAATAAAGGGAGTTCAAGGTCCTTCAAATTATTTCTTTGATTACGGTTAACACTAAAGAAGCAAGGTTAATTAGTTTAGCAAGATTAACCATAGTTGAAACCTTGAATGAAAAGCAGTCGAAAATGATATAGGAGTTGTAATCTTTGGAGATCTGCTTTATGTAAGTACAACAGAAATGCATAAAACAACAGATCTACTTTATGTAAGTACAAACAAACAAGACTCAGGTAAGAGTATGACCTTGTCAAGCAAGGTTCGTCTTCTTGTAACCATTTCTCTTGTGTTTTACAAGCGTTGTAATCTTTGGAGAGTGAATTACAAATGGGGTTTACTAAAGGAATTCGATACTACAACACACGGGAAGGGTAACAGAGCTTCTAAAACTTGACAAAAAATGGCTTTCTATGGTGCACCTGCAGCTAAAAATGATAAAGTTTGAACAAACTAAAGCTTTATGGTTTCTTGCTTTGTTAAAGTGCAAAGTTGGATGTATTTTTATTGATTGGTTGAGTATCCTTCTTCCTTGTGTCCTTCGTTGCTTTTAGCCTCTCTAACTCGACTGTCTAAGCCTCCCCTTTTTGGTGATGGCCTCCAAAGCATGGTGAGTCACCGTTTATTTACCTATCCATGCCCTTGAAAAGTACTTTTTGCTGGTGGTGACTTGTCATTTGTCTGTCACTTCTCAAATAGGCTTGTTGCCTATTTCTTGGCAAAAATGATTTTCAATTCTTCCTGGGCTACCAACTGTCTGAGCCTAATCCTCCTTCTATTTTTTGCATTCTTGGGCTTCCAATTGCAATAAGCCCAACATTAAATATCCACTCAAATAGGTTTTGCTGAGAAAAATTCAAACACGGATGTGTTATTTTCCGGGAAATTCCAAAATGGTATCAAAATATTATTTGTGCACAGTGGCAACATAATGTACATATCAAGGCATGACTTGTAGTGCTTTCGTCACTCATATTTTACCCTAATTTTTGGATAATATCATGCAAATAACTTCTTCTTTTTTTGAGTATATCGATCAAATAGGTTTTGCTGAGAAAAATTCAAACACGGATGTGTTATTTTCCGGGAAATTCCAAAATGGTATCAAAATATTATTTGTGCACAGTGGCAACATAATGTACATATTAAGGCATGACTCGTAGTGCTTTCGTCACTCATATTTTACCCTAATTTTTGGATAATATCATGCAAATAACTTCTTCTTTTTTTGAGTATATCGATATTTTTACACTGGGGGAGGGGGCGTTCGGCTAAACCACACAATGGGCAGCCTAATTTGATATCGAATTTGCCATTCACGAGATTTGAACCTAAAACCTCTCACTTTTAAGCAAAGAGGAATACCACCAGACATGCAAATAACTTTTAGTTGACCTAATTCATAAACGTCTATTTTTATTTACTTATTTGGGAATTAAACTTAGAATAATGTGTTAATTGCAAGGTTAGTAGTTTGGTTGGTAAGAGCATATCGTAAAAGCAATTTTTGGATTTCATAATAGATTTCTAACATTGTATATAGTTTTGTGTATATCTCTATCATCACGTAGTAACATAATTTCTTTTGTAAGAGCCATTAACATATTTTGTAAACAACATTGCTTGGTAATAATAACTTGATAAAATTGAGAATATATCATTTTCAACATGAGATTATTTATTCATTGCTTTCTTTTCATTATTAGCGATAGTACTATTCTAAGCTACACTAAGAGAAGAGAAAAAAAAATTGATCTTGAAACATAGTGTGTTGAAGAGAAAGTCCATTAATTAATAGAGCAATCTAACACTAATTCACTACTATTTATTTATTAATTGTGTGGTAGTAAATGATTTGCCGAAACTTATAGTATAATAAACACACGTGTTTATTTTGTTTTCCAATTTACCTTATTATGTATATTTTTAGGGGAGTATTTTTGCTCACCCATTTAGTGTGGTGTATACTCACTACTCTATTTATCACCGTTAGATGAGTTTGAATTTCGAGATTCGTGTAGTGGATAAGCATAAATCTCAAAATTCAAACTCATCTAACGGTGATAAATAAGGTGGTGAGCAAAAATGCACTCTATTTTTAGTGTTGTATAATAGAAATTAAAGTAATTTAGTCAAAGATCAATAAAAACCTTACTATTTGGCAATATATCAGTGACATATTTTTGTTCTAGACTTAATCAATGATATATTTTTATTAATTAAGTATAGATCAATGATAAATGCTACATGGGCTTTAAGGCATTATCAATAGTCAAAATTTTATCCTTCTCTCCTTCTCTTTCATTTTTTTCAAAAAAATTGTGACTACATGCTGCCCGATCTTTCTTCTCCACCCCAGAACCAACCGCTAAGTAGATTTGCGAAATATGCAGTCAAGCCGTCCACGTGCGCTCACCACATCGATCTCTCTTAGCCCTCTCCCACTCCCAATCCAGCAACTTGTTCTTGGTGGGACTCTTTGACGACGCCACACCACCGCCACCACCTACAAGAGAAAAAAGACTTGAAATCAAACCCAAAAAGCTCTAATTTCAATACATACACCTCACTGCCACCATCTTTCACTAGCAAGGCCTTCTCGTTGAGACCGAAACGGGTAAAGCCGTGACAAGGATCTGCAAGGGATGAATTTTGGGTTGAATTTTATGGGTTTTGATGTTTTCTTCTTTTGGGTTTGAAATCTTTTTGCGTTTTGATTAATTTGATGGGTTCTATCTCCCTTTGTTCTATGATATGAAATTTATAAATTTTTTTAAAAAAAGTAATTTTATGGGTTGAGAGAGACTCCATGAAATGTAGAAAAGATTACGCGAAGAAGAAGAGAACCATGAAACGAACACTGCAATGCAGCGTCTGAATAGAAATGTAAAAACAGAACCAGAAAATGGACATTGCATTGTATTGTCTAACTCAAAATGTAAAAAAGAAAAAAAAAAGAAAAAAAAAAGAACTAGGAAACGGACACTGCATTGTAGTGTTTGAATCAAAATGTAGAAAAGAAAAGAAAAACAAAACCGAGAAATCAAAATGTAAAAAAGAAAAAAAAAAAACAAAACCAGGAAACAGACACTGTGTTGTAGTTTCTGAATCAAAATGTAATACAAGAAAAATAGGACATGGAAAAGAACACTGCATTGTAGTGTTTGAATCTAAACATAAAAATAAATAATCGCTCGAAGAATGAAGCATAGAAGGCATGTGAATGATGGAAAAAAAGGGAACTAGGAAATGGACACTGCAATGCAAGGTCTGAGAAGGGGGGTGTCAATTGAAGTAGGTGTCAGCTGTAATGGCAGATTATGTAATTTTTGTTTATTTTAAATGCATTTAAGTGTCATAATACATGATTGACCTATTTATAATTAACATAAATATTGTTGATATATTATCAATATGATAACTTTGTATTGATTTTATACAAAATCACCCTATAAATTAAGTGCATTCTCCTTCTAACTTGTTTTAATTTGTTCATAAATAATAAATTCACAGCCAACCACCACTACAAAAAGCTTAAACAAACGAAACAGCTCACATGTACACACTTGAAAAAAAAACCAGAAAATTCCAGCATTAACACTAATTAAACAAGTAGCATAAGATTCTAACTGTGGCAAAGCGTTCCTAATTTGTGCATAATCTTGAACGCCATTCAAGTAAAGTAAGAAGAGGTTAGCAACAATACTGCAATACTCTGTTTCTTTTTGTTGGAAAACAACAGCAGTCGTCTAGTAGTTACGTGAGAGAGAGAGAGAGAGAGAGAGAGAGAGAGAGAGTCTTGATGTTGGAAAACAACAGCAGTCGTGTAGTAGTTACGTGTGAGAGAGAGAGAGAGAGAGAGAGAGAGAGAGAGTATTGACAAAGTTGAAAGTCCATTTTTTTTTTTTTTTTTTTGAATAAGTTGAAAGTCCTGATAAAGCTTTAATGTGGCCACTTAAATGCGCGTTATTCTCTATTGTATGCATTTTTCCCATATAAATGAATATCGTACATATTCGAAGAAAGGTGTTTTTAGTTATTCTGTGTCGAATATGCAATGCTTGCCTGACTTGATCGTATGTAGACTATAGCCCAATGTATCCGTTTAATATATAGTTCTCTCTCTTCTCATTTTTCTTAGAATCATCTGTATCTAATATGATTTATAAACATAGTTTGTTAAAAATAAAACATAAAGAACTTGGATTGGAGTATTCACATTTTGTCGCCCCTCCCTCTCAAGCATTTGTTTCTCAGTTGACAGTCTGAGTTGGCGCCGATTTTCGGACTTCTTGTTGTTGCATAATTGATAGAAAAATGGAAGAGAATAGTTGACTGCTAAGGTTTTGTATTAAAAGTTTTTAAGCCACATAGTATTATAGTTTAGTGATATTTTTCTTTACTTATAAATAAGAGATATTAAATTCGAATATCAATGTGAGTTTGAAATCAATTTATTCTATCACCCTGAGTTTTAGAGGGTTTGTGGGCTTTAAAACTTTGGAAAACGAGTGACTAAAAACAAGGAACCATAAGAGCAAGTCCATCCCAATGGGGTAGGCTAGGACAAAGCCTAAAAAATAGGCTGGCTTCACTCAAATCCCCTCCGGTTGATCCAAATAGGCCAACCCACAGCCCAAGCCAGCATGTAGGTTAGCCCAAAATGTGCTGAGCAACACTACTACAATATTAGCTTTAGGTGGCGGATGATGGTGGCGAATATTAGAAAAATCTTGTCAGATAAATTATATTCGATACATCATTTAATTAGTTGCGGATATTAGAAAAATCTTGTCGGTTATATCCGACATAAAGTCCTGACGGATATTTAGTGGCAGATTTTGGCGGTTTTTAAGTTAATGGTGGTGGTTATAACCGACATAAATAGACTATTTTATTATTTTACTTTCTGGCGGTTATTATTTTATTATTCTGACGGTTATAACCGACATAAATGAGAGTTTTATTATTTTAAAATGTTATATTGATTAAAAATAAATAAATAAACACATATTTTAAATATATTTTTTTCACTCATGACCCTAAAGTCTAATGAACCCAATTCCCATGGGTCATAAATTTTCTGAGAGAATAATAACAACAAACTACAATCTGAAGCTCGATCATTTTTGTAATAAGGATTATGCTCCCTCATAGGCAAGCAACAAGATACAAAGAAATTCAAACAATTTTTTTCAATGCGTCACAAAGCACATTGTTTGGCACATAAACACACATGAACATCTGGTGTACTCTATCATGTCTGATTTTATTATTTTAAAATGTTATATTGATTAAAAATAAATAAATAAATAAACAAATGTTTTTAATATATTTTTTTTCACTCATGGCCCTGTTAGATATAACCGACAAGAACAAAGCAAAATTTTGGATGGCCGCCAGAATAATCTCTTAATGATTTTTTTTTTTTTTTTTGCGATTTTTTACACATGCTATCTTGGAGTATATACAAACATATTTGACGGTTGGATCGTTGAAACTAGTTTCATAGAATGCATATCCTATCAAATTGATAGATTTAAGAAACACTTAAGAGTTAATGTTGTACTTCCATCAAGTATAAAATAAGATTTATCCACTAGTGTAAATATTTTAAATTGAAGATCGAATTCATTCATTGCATTCTTATAGGATCGATGAGTGTAGCTGCAAAAAATCATCAAAATCGGAGCTAAAATAACCGTTAAATTGTGATTTTTTGTTTATAACCATCGAAAACTTTTGTTCCGTTACCTAATCTCTGAATGTTTGTATTTTGCGATTTTTTACGTATGCGATCTTGGAGTGTGTACAAACAAGTTTGACGGTTGGATTGTTGAAAAATGTTTCGTAGAATGCGTATCGCATCAAAACGGTAGATTAAACCAACACTTAGAGTTAATGTTATACTACCCTATCAAGTATAAAATAAGATTTTGTGGTATCTACTAGTGTAAATATTTTAAATTGAAGATCGAATTCATTCAATGCATTCTTATAGGGTCGAGGAGTGTAGCTGTAAAAAATCATCAAAATCGGAGCTAAAATAACTGTTAAATTATGATTTTTCGTTTATAACCGTCGAAAACTTTTGTTTTGTTACCTAATATCTAAATGTTTGTTTTTTGTGATTTTTTACGTATGTGATCTCGGAGCGTGTACAAACAAGTTTGACGGTTAGATCATTGAAAAAAGTTTCGTAGAATGTGTATCGCATCAAAACAGTAGATTAATTAAACACTTAAGAGTTAATGTTATACTTCCATTAAGTATAAAATAAGAATTTATGGTATCCACTAGTGTAAATATTTTAAATTGAAGATCAAATTTATTCATTGCATTTTTATAGGGTCGAGGAGTGTAACTGTAAAAAAACCATTAAAATTAGAGCTAAAATAACCGTTAAATTGTGATATTTTGTTTATAACCGTTGAAAACTTTTGTTCCGTTACGCAATCTCTGAATGTTTTTTTTTATGATTTTTTACGTATGCAATCTCAGAGTGTGTACAAATAAATTTGATGGTTGAATTGTTGAAAAAAGTTTCGTAGAATGCATATCACGTCAAAACGGTAGATTAAACAAATACTTAGTTAATATTATACTTCCATTAAGTATAAAATAAGATTTTGTTGTATCTACTAGTGTAAATATTTTAAATTGAAGATCAAATTCATTCATTGCATTCTTATAGGGTCGAGGAGTGTAACTGTAAAAAAATCATCAAAACCGGAGCTAAAATAACCGTTAAATTGTGATGTTTTGTTTATAACCGTTGAAAACTTTTATTCCGTTACCTAATCTCTCAATGTTTTTTTTTATTTTTTGCGATTTTTTACGTATGCGATCTTGTAGTATCTACAAACAAGTTTGACGGTTAGATCATGGAAACTAGTTTCGTAGAATGCATATTTCCGGTAAATTTGCTAAATTTTGAATTGGGAAAAGTAATTTGTGCTAAATTTTTATTTATGTTTTTCAAGTATTGATTAGACAATATTTAGTTTGTGTGATGACATTTTCATTGTACAATTCTCTTTTTGTTTCTTTATCGCATATTTTACATGGGTTATTATCTATTAAACCAAAAGTGTAAAAATTATCTATTAAACCAAACAATTATTTATTTAATTTTTAAAAACGTATTCTATTTAAGAATATGTATTTATTTATTAAACCACAAAATTATTATTTTATTTTTTAAAATCGTAACAAAATTTTGGGAGGGAATTTAAAATTTTCGGAGGGAGTTTTGGGGGGATTTGTGCTGTCATTTTGTTTCTGTCGGTTATAACTGACAGTAATGAAAATTTTCTGTCGGTTTTTATTTTAAAAAAATGTTTCTTTCGATTTTAACCGACAATAATGAAAATTTTATATCGGTTTTTATTTTTTAAAAATGTTTCTTTCGGTTTTAACCGACAATAATGAAAATTTTCCAAAATAAAACCCCTCCATCTCTAAGAGCAGTAATGGCTTGGTTGCTCACCGAGTCGTTCGCGGAGTCGATACTTTTGCCTTCTAGGTTTGTGTCTATGCTGGGGTACTTGGTCAAGCAATACTTGTTTGAAAGAATGGAGCTTCTTCCCAACACCGCCACACTCATCTCGTTTTACAGAAAAAGAAAAGAAGAGGGCAAAGAAGAAGAAGAACGACTGGAAGAAGTAAAAGAAGAAGATGAAGTTGAGCTTTTCGCGGGGACTGTGGAAGTTTGCTTTAACAAAAAGGGTGTCGTTGCCTCTCCTCCTACACCAACTCCTCCCAAGAATTCGCCTTATATTAGTAACATGGCGGTGAAAAAATCGCTTTGGAGGTTTGTTTTGCTTACTTTATCAAATGTTGTTTCTTGGGCATGTTGTGTGCTCGGCATAATTGCATTGCATTGTATTCTTGTCGTAATTCACAGATTGAAGTTGTAGTTTTTTTTGAACTGAATGATCACAAAACTACGCACATATAACACCAGATTTGAAAAGACAAAGCTTTAGTTCACTGTATCTCAAATGAGACTTGATTTAAGATTATGACTTTGTAAATTTTCAGGAGGGTCATTGAATGGCATCTTTTGAAGGCAAGCGAGGAACTAATCTCGCAGATGAGTTCCTCAAAAGAGGTGTACTTGCATTGTAGGATGATTGATACAACTCCATTCAACATGTATAAAAAAGCAGGATACGACATTGTAAAGACGGATACCATTTTGGTTTTGTTGCTGTTGCAGAGACGCAACCATTTAATGTGCAAGAAACTTCCAGTCTTAACCAACTTTTCAGAATCGGATATGTTCTGTTCACAAGAGGAATTAACACCATGAATGTTTACGTGAAAATC
This sequence comes from Pyrus x bretschneideri, assembly GCF_019419815.1. Classification (NCBI taxonomy): domain Eukaryota; kingdom Viridiplantae; phylum Streptophyta; class Magnoliopsida; order Rosales; family Rosaceae; genus Pyrus; species Pyrus x bretschneideri. Next base: position 16,430,648 of record NW_025999390.1, on the reverse strand, counting down.
ATAATATGTGTCTCTGAGGTACATGCAGTTGCTGCCATAATCTTTTTTTGTAGATTTGTATTGATAAATCATTATGCAGTAAATCTCATACTGTTGCCTTCTCTGAGCATAGTGAAAAAAACTAGGAATTTTGTATCTTCTCTAAGCAGCAGTAATGGCTTGGTTCTTTATTGTTATGCAGAAATTAATACATTTGAAAGGGAAAGAAGTGATCAGAAAGTGGTTTATATATATTTTTTATTATTAATATATTTTCTGTCGGTTTTATCCGACAGAGAATGCTCTTATTAATCATTATTAATAAATTCTCTGTCGGTTATATCTGACACAAGTTCTGTCGGTTTTAGAGTATTTTCTGTCGGAAAATTCATTTCTTGACACTTGCAATTCTGTCGCTTATTATATCCACCACTGTATCCATTTTTCTGTCGGATTTTGCTTAATATCCGACAGTAATATACGTTTCTTGTTGGTTATCATAACGATACTAATAAATGGTTTCGTAGTAGTGCAATGTATCGGTTTATGTGACGTCACACTGGCGTTAGTGAGGCCCAATAATTTTTTGTGTGTCAAGCGCGTGGGAAACACACGCGAGTGGGCGTGTGTTCCCAATAGAAAAAAGATGCAATAAAGGGGAGCAGGGAGAAGCCATGTGGCGCTTATTCGGTCGTTGGATTTCCAATGATAAAAAAAAACTTGAAATTCAAACCTAATGGCTAGTGACATGATGTGATATAAACTAACACACAAATTAAAACCCTCTTCTTGATAGTTGTAGTATGTGAAAGTAGGGATCGTTCTAAGCGGGGGATTAGAAGGGCTGCTAATCTACACAAATTAAACTCTAAATCACTACACTAGACTAAAAAACATAAAACTAAACTTAAAATGACTCAAAACAAACTAAACTGACTCAAATAACTCAAAACAAGCACTAAGGGGGTGATTTGAACGAAAAAAAAACTAAATTGACTCAAAACATGAAATGGGGGTTTGTTTGGATGAAAACTGACTTAAAACTAATAAGTTGCAGAACTAATTAAAGGTTGCACGAAATTGAGGTGAATTAAATGGTTAAAGGCTAGTTAGAGGATCATTCTCCACACATGACACATATGCATACATATCGATTTCCAGTTATTATTCCTATACACCATGAATGTCAATGGCCCAAGTTAACCGTGAACTGCACAAATTAACCATTAGATTTTCCTAATTTCATTGAATTGGACTCAGCGACGCAATCAAATTATTCTTATCAAGTTCCCTATATGAACTGCATAATAGAGATACATATCAAAGATCATTAAGTTATATGAAAATCATAAGCATTGACAAGGCACTTGTAACTATGAACTGCATGATACTCCTGCCATGGATTTACTTAACACAATCATGACTAGTGACTTCCACTACTTGTAAATATAAGTTCATAACTATTAGGTAAAATTTCCTTATACTTTAGCATCAGATTCATGCATGCAAACTAAGTATGCATCCTTAATCAACATACAAGAATAAGTTATCAATCAAATAGATAAGTAAATCGCATTCATGTTTTATGAAACAATAACTGGAGGAAATCAATTCATATCACATATATGTTCATAGCTTTGAATTCACCTCTAACTAAAATGAAATTAGTTCCACATGTTTGCAATTAAACAAAACCAATCTAATTTAAACATTGAACTAAAACTAAGGATAAAAAGAACCCAAAAACACTCTAGCACTCCAATGGTCTTGGATAGCAGGTCACGACACAAAGCTCTTCTTCTCCTTCCTCCCTTGCAAAGCTGCGGCACAAAGTTATTTTTCTGATTTTCTCTCTAAAGCTCTCCCTCTCTATCTCCCCTGAAAATTGTGGCACAAAGTTATTTTTCTGATTCTCTTTAAAGCTCTCCCTCTCTTTTTGTGCGGCATAATATATGTATATATAGGCTAAGGTTCACAGCACCAATCTTTGGAGGACAAGGATAGGGCATGGCACAATTCTAAGAGAAGAAGGATTAGGTATTTGCATGATTTCAGGACTTCTAGAATCAGATATGCATTGTAAAACATGATAAGGACTCCTAAATTCAGATGGGAAGGATTTAGAATAGGATAAGGACTCCTATTGCAGCTAGAGATGAGTTTAGATAATGTTGGATTAAATAGGATAATGTTTGGATAATATGGGATAAGATAAGATAATAAGATAAGATAAGGTTGGATAAAATCTCCTTGTTTTCAGCTGATTCCTTGTCTTCCAAACCTTAATCTAATTCTTCCAGATTTGTAGCACATTTTTACCATCATTTAAACATCAAAAACGTCCATCCATTATTCTCCATTCACATGCTATCCAATCCAAGTCCAAAACTGCTCCAAATTGCTCATTTTGGCCAACTTTGCCATTTGGACCTGCAAACACACGAAAATGGCTTAAAACACTCTAATAAATAGAAACTAACTGAGTAAATGGAAGGAAATAGGTTAACAAAGTCACATAAATATGCTCCTATCATGACATGGCGCGTTTTGGGCCGTCTGATTCCTAGATCAACGGTCCACAATTTTCGGCCAAAAAAAAAGAAAAAAGGAAAGCAAACGGTCATAATTATTACCGTTGGCCACGTGTCGTGTCCAAATCTGGGTTGTTAGATTTCAATCTTTTTCAAATCCAACAGTCTAGATTAATCAACTTAATAAAAATTAATAAAAAATTATGAAAAATTGTTTAAAAATATAGAAAAAATAAAAATAAAAATAATTATTATTTTTTCTATAAATACCTAACCATCATCTTCCACCTTATGTGATTGTTGAAAATCTTGTTGAAATCTTGGCTAAAGGATTGTAAACAGATAGTGACACATGGCGCGTTGGGATTAGTTGAAAATCTTATCGAAAATCTATCCACAAATTAGTACTTTCGGATAATGACACGTGCCGTGACAAGATTGGTTGAAAATCTTATCGTAATCTTGGCTACATGATTGTAAATAGATAGTGACATGTGACGTGTCAGGATTGGTTGAAAATCTTATCGGAAATCTATCCACAAAATAGTACTTACAGATAATGGCACGTGGCGTGACAAGATTGGTTAAAAATCCTATCTGAAATTAAAACTAATCTTTTTTTATAAAAAAATAAATAATATTTTAATACGAATTGACTAGACCTTATGCTAGCACATTTTTTAGGGGTAGACTTGCTTTAACAGCAATGAGGCCTTTGAACAGGTGATTGAAATCCAGATCCAACTATGGTTTTGATAGTGTGAAGGAGAAGGGTCGTTCAAGGACTTGAAGAATAAGAAACCCTTGTTTCTTGTCCAACCACACATGAGAGCAAACTATTTTACGGTGACGACCCTTTTTTTCTTTCTTCTTATTTTTTTTGGGGCATAGCATAGATGTTGGTGAGAGAATGGATTTTAGAATACGAATTATCTATTTCTAAAGAAATTAAACAGAAAAGCCGCTTTGGTCACTTTAGATTCCCTAATTATCAATGGTGTAGCCATGTTAAGGGCTACCCTGGGCTATAGCCTAGGTAGCTTTTCATAAAAAATTTATATTTTATATGTAATTTTTATTGATTTTCGAAATGGACCTATTATATATTTAGTTACTAATCTTAATTCTCTTGGTTTAACCATATAAAATTATATAATACAGTTTACAAACCATCACTTTTTGTTACATCCTTTTTCTCATCGCTTATTGTACATGTACAACTTTAGATTTGTGTGAATTTTAACACGAATTTTTTTAATAATGAAAATTCTCGGCTCACCTTGTGAAATTTTCTTAAGCTAGAGCATACTCCGAAAAATACAGTATTAAGTTTCTTTGTTTATAAAGATTTAAATCTTTAAGCTAGCCCACATGGTGAAAATTTCCTAGCTCCGCCATTGTTGATTATAGTGATCAAAATAAGTCATTTAAAGTTTGTTGAAGCTTCAGAGCTAAAATGTGTCATGCTAGGGGTTTGCACCGGCTCTAGAAGTAGAAATAACTATAGGATGGATTAGGCCGCTACTTGAGGGCTTCCCTCAGGAGGTAGTTTAGTCACTTTCTATTCTGGCTAAGAAAGGGAATATGTTTGATCGTTTAGGGGGAATGCGAGTTTCGATCCCAAGACGCATGGGTAGAAACTCAACACCCTATCCACCAACAAGTGATGGGAGATTCGAATTTAGAATCTCGTAAAAAATGAAGTGGTGAGCAGAGAAGTCGTAATGCAAACTAAGGCCTAAGACGAAAATGAAATGAGATCTTACTAATTTAGCACCTTATCATGAATTTTTCATATCATATTAGAGTTATGAGAATAAGAGATTTTTCACTCTTTCTAATCAAGAATACGATGAATGATTAAAATTTTAAGATATATAACAAGCATATGGAGAAAATATGAGGATTAATTTAAATTGAGGTCCAAGGTGCATGCCTTGCGATCGCCTTGCCTCTGGGTCGCCTCTGTCGATGAGCCATGATATTAAACACATTTCGGCATAGTTCAGAGTGTGAGGATGTGAAGAAACATCTCACATTGTAAGTTTATCAAATCTTGCATTATAAGGAGTTGGGCTATATTTTCACATATTCTCAGTTTTATAGTAAAACTTCCACTTTCTTCATTGTATCATAGTATGTTGGCACACGTGTGAAACCCAATAACTACACATATTCAACATCACTCTATCTGTGATGTCTACGTGTTAGGCTTGAAATTTTACTCTAAGTAAGACCTGTGAGGAAATGCCCCGCATTGAATGTTTACCAACCTTGCATATCCTTATACATTTCAAAATTAAAATAAAATTAAAATCTTTGCATGTCTTGATAAGAAGTTGGATCATAGTCCTCATCTTATTGATACGCTTTATAATGGAATATTAATTTTCTTCATATAGAGCATTGAGTGTCTTCTATAATGGTAGATAGAGAAATACAGCTTGACTAAGAGGTATTTTGTAAACCAGCCATTTGATATTAAATACATGAACAAGACACTTCCAAAATCTTTTTGCAAAAACTAAAAAAAGAAATGAGAAGAAGATTGTGCATATGCTGCATGCTTTAGTCGTTCTATAGTATTATTAATGCTCATCTTTAATTAAGAAAAATGAAAGAAACAAATGTCATGTCTGTGTGGAGCTTACTAATACCACATAATCCACACCACTAAAACCAAACTAAAACGAATATATAACATATAAGAGTGTTTAACTCAAAGGTAAAGTGTTATCTGCAGCAGCCTTTACATATATTCTTCTGGTCTTTACAGCCAAGAAAGTTCCATTATGTTCAACAAAAAGCTTCAACCTTGAATCAATTAAATCACTTTCAAAAATCAAAATCATAATTATGTTGCAAACTCTGCGAACAACTTTCACTTACTGCATGCAGATTCCGAAGAAGCAAATTTCCACCACTAAAGCTCCTTTATCTGTTTTTGTTTAATCAAAACCCTAGCTAATGGCTAAAGCTTTGTGGATAATATAAGATAATGATCAGCTGGCTCACCGCTCATGCCTTTGACAATTGAAATATTATGTCAACAAGGACAAGAGATATCTTAGCTTCAAATCCAAATGATAATACTAAGAATAAAGCCAAATTAACTGCAGAATTTATGGAACAAATAAAAATGGAGCCCGTATAATTTGATGCATCATATATATCTCGTTTGAAATGGAGGTGGTGGAGGTGAATATATATAATCGAACGTGTTTGCCAAGTGGGTGATGAATAATACTGCAGATTCTTTGATCATCTCCAAGGAAATGTTATTAAAATCTATATCATATATATAAATTAAGAAAGAAAAAGAAAGAAAGAAGAAAGAAAGAAAGAAAGAAAGAAAGAAAGAATACTTGATTAATAAACTTTTAAGAGTTTAATGAGAAATTATTGTGTATTTGTATGTGCCAATCTGGTGTCATGAATTCATTCAACTACACACAAAGTCATGGATTTTGCTAAAAATTTGTCGCTCAGATGCGAGTGGATGATTTTGACCATCAGACGAAATATAAATCTCACATGCATCAACTATATGTATCTGTAGAAGAGACCAATCTTAACACATAACATCTAAACCTTTTTAACTTAGTAATTGTTATATAATATGATTCGGGACTTGTAAAATTAGGAGGAATGAGTCAAAACTCAGAAGTGTCAAAGTTATCGAGCATTAAATGCTTTAATGTTGTGTGGGGGGTGTGGTTGGGTAGGAGTTAGTGGTTGTGTGGACTGTGAAACAATGCCACGCGTGTAAGGAAGCAGATAAAAAAAGACAAGGAAACGTTGTCGGATCGGGAGAAAGAGACGGTGGAGGGCATGGAGGCCGGCATCCATCACTCAGTCTCTGTCAATTATAAACTCGTTGCTTCTTTTGCTATCTGCGGTACCGTTTGGTACGTGGGACGGGATGGAACAGAGTGGGACAAGGCGTTCCGTCTCACGTTTGGTGCGCCTAAAATGGGTGGAACGAGCTGTTCCACGGGACTGAGTTTTGGATGAATTTTCGTTCCACCTCACCCCCCTGGAACGACTCGTTCCACATCCGTGGAACACAAAATTATAACCTCTTTGTCTCCTTCTTCTTCCTCCTTGTTTCCATCCGAAGGCATCTTTGCTCCCGCTCCGTTCCGTTCCGTCCTCTCCCGTCCCGTCCCGTCCCATCCCGTCTGCATACCAAACGATAAGGAACTACAGGTACGAAGGATCAAAGAGAAGACTCCTTTACAACTGAACTGGACTGATCAACTCAGATAATACCTAACACCAGACGGACTCATTCACGGAAAATCTACATTCCTAGGTTTTTCCCTACCCTACAATAATTGATCAAATTACTCCAAGTGGGTCCCATTGGAATGGATCCTATCTAATTTCGATCAGAAGAAATTTTGAAGCGTGACAGGTCACAATAATACCTAAGTGATTTGGTTATATTACATGATGAATACACCTGCAAACTGAAACCTAATTCAAGGAAGAAGAAACTCGACCCAGCCAAACAACCAGTTCTTTTATTTGCTGCTGTTTATATACCAAGATTAATCTATGTGCACGGATATTTCATTTCAAAAACTGAAGACTAAACAGTAGAGACAGCCAAATCCTCTTGTGACTTGTGAGGAGTTGTCAATAATAGTGTTCAATATTATTCATCTGGGACATTCATCATACATTGTCGACTATCACCTTGGCCAACGACCAGTACCGTCTCATTTCATTGGTTAATTTTCTTAATTAGTATTGCGAAATAAATAGGGTTGCGTCTCCGTCAAGCATCCTCTGCACTCTGCAGAAGGTCAGTTCCAGACAAATCTTCTTTAAAAACTGAAAAATAACAATTAAAGGAAGGAAAGAAGATGAAATTTTTCTCTATAGTGTTTAATTGGACAATATAAAGGAAATCATATTTTTTAGAAAATACTGCATGTCATCGTTGATTATTAAATTTTTTATGTAATAATTTAAAGAAGGAACTTAACAATATTATTGAATTTTGGCTTTTTAATCGAAATGGTCTCTGAGATTTGCATAACACATCATTTTGGTCTCTGAGATTGAAAATCAATAGAAATGGTCCCTGAGATTGTCTACCATCCATTATTCTGATCATTCCGTTAAAAAATCCGTTAAGTGTCCTAGAGCTCTTGGCCAGAAGTTTGGGCAATTTTCAAAGCTTCATAACTCAATCATTTCTTAACCAAATTCGACTCATAGTATATCAAAATGAAGATAGGAAAGCGTAGAACAAGATTATATCCATTTGAAAGCTCATGGTTGCCGGAGATGGCCGGAAAATAGCCTGAAAGGTGACTGTTCTGCGGGAAAACTGGAAAACTCGCCGGAAACTGGGTAAACTTTAAACATTAATAACTTCTTCAATACTCAACGAAATTGAGTGATTCAAAAATAAAAATCATACTTCTCGACGAGATGAAGAGAATAATATTTTATAAAAGGCTAAATCGCCATGTTTTGGCCGTAAAATGGCTCAAAAGTGGTTGTCTTGGTCATCGAGTTTGCTATTTTCGAGCCGTTTTATGGCCAAAACACAGTGATTTAGCCTTCGATAAAGGTACCATTATATTTTTCTCATTGAGAAGTATGATTTTCATTTTTGAATCACTCAATTTCATTGAGTATTGAAGAAGTTATGAATGTTTAAAGTTTACCCAGTTTCCGGCGAGTTTTCCAGTTTTCCCCGCGGACCAGTCACCTTTCAGGCTATTTTCTGGCCATCTATGGCAACCATTGAGCTTCTAAATAGGTATAATCTTGTTCTACACTTCCCTGTCTTCATTTTGATATATTATGAGTCAAATTTTGTTAAGAAATGACTGAGTTACGAAGCTTTGAAAATTGTCCAAATTTCCGACCAAGAGCTCCGAGACACATAACGGAGTTTTTAACAGAAGAACCAAAATAATGGATGATGGACAATCTCAAGGACCATTTCTATTGATTTTCAATCTCAGGGACCAAAGCGATGTGTTATGCAATCTCAGAGACAATTTTGGATAAAAAAAACTTGGAATTTTTTAAGTAATAATTTAATCAAGGAACTTAACAATCAACCATAATATCGTATGATGTATAAAATATAGTTTAAATAGATGGAATGGATCTATGTAGCATTGGTATATAACACCATAAGAAACCCTAAAACATAGTGTGCTTCCCCCAAATCTTTCATGTCAAAACTATTGGAAAGAATGTTTTTGGTTTCTCTAAGCAAATGAACATTAGAACGGGCAAGTAAAATGTCATCCACATAGAGAACCATAAAGATAAGGTGGACTTTACCATTTTGAAATAATTGCAGTTGTTAATCTTGTTCTTTATGAAGCCAAAGTTTGCCATAACTTGATCAAACTTCTTATACCATTGTCTAGAGGCCTGTTTGTGTCATATATTGATTTGTTGAGTTTGCAAATCATGTCTTCCTTCCCCTTTTCAATAAATCCAGTTGGTTGCTTCATATATATCTCTTCATCGAGACCACCATTCAAAAAGGCTATCTTAACATCCACCTGGTGTAGTTCAAGGTCAAAGTGAGCAGTGAGTGCCATGATCACTCGAAATGAATATCGTTGGTTGAAATTGGAGATAATGTTTCATTATAATCCAGACCCTTATTCTATGTAAAACCCTAGTCTACCAACCTTGCTTTATATCTCTCAATCCTTCCCTGTGAGTCTCTTTTAGTTTTATACACCCATTTACATCCAATGGGTTTGACAATTGTTGCAGGCAGAACCAATGTCCAAACATTGTTTGTTTGCATTGAATATTAATCCTCCATGGCAACTTGCCATTGTGAGGATTTGGAGCTCTCTATTGCTGCTTGATATGTGGTTGGATCATCATGATCACCAATGTCAAATTCAACTTCCTGCAAGTAGCACAAATAATCACTTGGAATAGCAAACCTCTTAGGCCTACTAAACTTTCTTGTTTGAATTGGTAGGGTTTCGAGGATAGGTGCTAATTGATGCAGATGCAAGTATGTGCTGAGAAGAATTGGGAATTGAAACAGAAAGAGATTGTTGTAGTGTAGTATCATGGAAATCATGCTGCAATGAATCTGTAATAACATCTTGTATTGACACAGGTATCAAAACACTCACAGTGGTATTTGGAGTACACTCACTCTCAGTGATCTGAGGTTCTTCACATTTCTCTTCAAACACATATGAAGTTTTGGAATAGGAGTGCATATCACTGCAATCTTCAATGAATTTGGCATTGTTACTCTTTACTATCCTAGTTAATGCATTAGGATAGTAAAACCTGTAGCCTTTGGACCTTTCTGCATACCCCACAAAATAACAATTAGTGGTTATCATGTCCAATTTTCATTCAGTTGGATTATAAAGCCTAGCTTCACATCTACATCCCCAAGTATGAAAATGAGCTAGGTTAGGCTTCCTACTTGTTCATATTTGACAATGAGAAAGCATGCTTCTAACCATTTCCTTTAGCGTTCTATTTCTTCTTTTAGCAACACCATTATGTGATGGTGTCCCAGGAGTTGTATACTATGTTGCAATTCTTTCTTGTTCCAGAAATATGGCGAATGGACCCTTTTGTTGTCCTTTCTCTATGTACCTTCCATAATATTCACCTCCACGATTGGACCTCACAATCTTAATTGATTTTTCCAATAGTTTTTCAACCTCTAATTTGAAATTCTTAAAACAAGTTAAAACTTGGGACTTTTCAGAAATCAAATATATAAAAGTGTATCGTGAAAAGTCATCAATGAAGAGAACAAAGTATGAATTTGCACAAATGGTTCTGGTTGGAAATGGTCCACAGACATCTATACGTATGATCTCTAAGAGACCATTGCTTCTTGTTGCTGCACACTTGTTTGTTGATGTGTTAGTTTTGCCTTTAAAATAGTTAATACATTCCACAGTATCATTAACATCCAACTTTGGCAATATTCCATTCTTGATTAATCTCATCATCCTTTCTCTTGAAATATGTCCAAGTCTTTGATGCCAAAGCATGTAAGACCTATCATTTAGGGACATATATTTTGAAGTAGAATGCTTAATATTGAGACATTATTAGTGATAAGAACATTCAACTTGCCAAAGATCACCATTTGGAAACACATAACCGAGTAGATTGTAAAACTGATTTTGAAAATAAAACTTAATTTGATTAATATCCCCTACAAATGAAAAACCATCTTTTACGAATTGTATAGCAGAAAACAAGTTCCTTCTCATAGAAGGAACATAAAGTACATTACTTAAAGTTAAAACATAGCTAGTTGACAATCTCAATTTGACAGAACCAACAAATTCAACTGCAACTTTATTCCCATTTTCAACATAAACATTGTAGATCTCCTTACTTGTTCTCTCTTGGCTTTGAAATCCCTGCAAAGAGTTTGTTATATGTATAGAATAACTTGTGTCAAACCACTAAGAATGGTGAGGAATAAAAATCATTTTTGACTTTACTGTCACAAAAACATTTATTGTTGTTTTACCTTTCTTGATCAACTAAGCTTTAAAGCTTGGACAATCTTTCCTCAAGTGATCCTCAGAATGACAAAAATGACATTTTTAACATTATTGTGATTGTATTTAGGTCTAGAAGCAATGGAGAGTGCATTTGACTTCATAGGTAACACAGTGGACTTGTAATGCTTCTCAGAACCAGAAGTTGTTCTAGCAGTTGATACGGACTTCTTGAATGCAAGTGGCTTATTTCCCTTGAAATTCTCATTCGTGTTAACACCAGTGACCTTCCCCTTTCCTTTTCCAGCATGCACAAAGTTAGCAAACTCACTGTTCTCAGACCTCATCTTCTTCAATCTTTCCTCTTCTTGACTGCAAATGGCTATCAACTCATTAATGCTCCAAATCTCCTTTTGAGTGTTGTAACTCACTTTTAGTTGCTCATAATCATTGGACAATGTGTAAAGAGCCATGTGAATAAGGAACTAATCAGTGATACCGATGTCCAAGGCATTTAATTTGTTGGCAATGTTAACCAATTTCAGCAAGTGTTCAAGAACACTTCCTGATCCAGCATATTTGGTGTTTATCAGTGTTGACAGATAAACACCAGTTTTAGCCTTGTTTGATATTTTGAACTTCTCCTCTATTTTGTCCAAATAGTTCTTAGTCAAGTCACAATTAGGAATCCCTCCTCTCACATGTTCTTACATCGCATTCTGCATTATGAACAAAGACATCTGGTTTGCCTTTTCCCATTTTGCAAAATGTTCCCTTTCTTGTGCAGTACTTACATCTGTCAAGGCTACAGGTTGGGGAACTTTGAATGCAATACTAAACTCTTACATGCCAAGATTCATCTCAAGTTGTTGCTTCCATGTTTTGAAATTGTTGCCATTCCATTTCTCTATATTTACCAGGCTTATCATATTGAAACCTGATTTAAACCAAAAGGAATTTCGAAAAATCTCATAAATATATATGACCAAGAATGAATTCTTAACTTCTTGTCACACTTCAATTATGGTTTCAGTTACACCTTTGGGCAAGAAACTAACCATACATAACTATGAGTTCCAAATTTGTTGCATAACCAAATCATGAAAAAATTCCAATACTAGATGTAAATGTCACCTTTGGGTGAGTATGAGTCCACAAATAACATGTTTTTCATGATTCCTTATACACTGATTATACAAACGAACCCAGTAAACTTACTTCTTTGGAAGTGGTTAACCTGTTAATATTTGCATATCACCAAGATCCATGCTACTACATTATTCTGAGATGATAATTTAGCCCTACACTTTAGTGTTATACTTAATTAATCTCAGAATTCATTAGTTTGATATGTTTGTAGATACATATTGATAGGATTAAAAGCACACCACAAAGTAGCACACATATGTCCTATTGATTTTCCTTATTAACACTAAGATTTGTCAATTGTAGCATATGAAAATAAGGGTCTTTCCCGCAGAAGATTGTTTTATCTAACTACTTAAAATTTCACAAAAACTGGGCTGCTGTCCCTACTGGCCAGCCACCGAAAAATAATTATTAGATCGACTTACACTTATCTAAAGTCTACGAAATTTTATATGCAAACACTAGACACATAGAGCTACACTCACACAAACATAACAGAAACAGTTTGCTATTTAAATTAAATCGAGATTTTATGTAAACATGAGATTTTTGGAGTTGATTTGCTATTTAAATTAAATTGAACAAAAACATAACAGAAATAGATTTTAAGTAGTTCACAAATTAAGAAAAACGAGTCAGAGGAATTGCTATCCACCACCAAATGATCATACAAACATGTTATGTTTCATTCAAATTCCTTTTATTTCCGAATGAAGATGCTCAAGTTGGCTCAATGTTAGAACTCAACCTATTACTCTTTCTTATGTAGTATGTTAAGAGAATGACTTTTTCAACTTAACTTAGTCCCTAGCCTGCAATCTAGAGTGGCGTTTTCATAGATTTAACAAGTAGAAATCATTAAGAACGAAAAGAGTTTGAGTCATTACAAGGCATCGTAAGTACTTGCGTTGTCTTACTTATCCTAGAAATTGGTTCACATGTTAATCGCAATTAACAAGTACTACTCTAGAACATATGTAGGTCCTTATTCGACAAGGGCAGGCACACACATATTCATAGCATTAGAATCCTAGATATGCTTACTAAGTATGCATCCGTAGAAAACACATAAAGAATTCATTAATGAGACAAGTAGTGAACTAATTTTCATCCATTCATAAAAGTAATTCAAATGAAATGTCATAACAAAATTGCAATCATATTTGGAGCTTCAAACAGCCCTAACTACTAAAAATTTAGTTACACAATCCTTAAGTTAAAACAAAAGATATACATGAGTTTGAGAAAATAGAACCGAAAGAAATAGACTGAGGCTTCCTCTTTCTTTCCTTCCCCAACGCTACTTTTAAACCAATTCTTGCTGCATCATTTTCTTCTCCTTAACTCACCCACTAATAGCCATTTAGTAATGACAATAAGTGAGAGGAAATGGTAAAACAATTGTACCTCCTTGGGTAGCCTTTATGCCAATTACTCCTTCTTAATCCTCATCTTTAATTCCATTTCCTCTGATATTTGAATAGGTGTCAGCTGGTTTGTTCTTGATTGCATCAATTTTGGCCGCTAGATTTATTGGGTTTATTGCTTTTATTGCTTTCTTGTCAGTTACAAACTGCTCAGCCTCTTGGGAACCTTTTAGTGTTAAAACGGCCATAACTTCTTCTAAAAAAATGATATTAACAATCCGCAAAATGCTCCAGAAAATAGACATTCGTAGCTTTCCAAGCATATAAGGCTCATTCTCTAATTCATTCTTAGCTGTTCGCAAATTCTTCCAAAGTCAGCTGATCTGCACAGGCAGTTTTGACGAATTTGTTACTTAAAATCTCGCTTGTGCTATTTTTCTTTTCTTTGCTTGACAAATCCTACAAAACTCAAAAATAAAGTAAATAACTCAAAAATATAAGGAACTAACTAAGAAAAGACAAGTGAATTTGATATAAAATATATATAAATATGAGCTTATCACATATTGCATGGAATTTGTCATTATCATAATCGTACTCAATTGCAAACCAGACACAGTATACGTAGGTGAAATGAATATTGTTTTTCAACAACACTATAAACATATCTGTAAATTGAAGAAATAATAGCAGATCCAAATTTACACAAAATGAAGAAATACATGCATGCAAGGTTCATATACCAGTTATCTGACTTATCGATGTGTTGGACTTAATCACATTAGCATGCACAGCGGAATACTTGAAACAAGTATGATTTAAACGAGGTTTAAATTGTGTGGCTTTGATACCACATGTTGGAAATATATCTATAAGGATCGTTAACAATCCCTAGTTCAGAAATCTTAACATTGAATGATAACTACTACATTTATTATGTTATTATGCATGCAGCGATTACTTACTTGTAGAAGAAGACATTGACACCAAGTTTGATCACTTGTCTTTATATATGGTCCTCTATGTGGATGACATTTTACTTGTGAGTTCTAATGTTCATTTACTTAGAGAAACCAAAAACATGCTTTCCAGTAGCTTTGACATGAAAGATTTGGGGGAAGCACACTATGTTTTAGGCATTGAAATTGCTAGAAATCGGTCCAAAAGATGGTTAGGCTTATCACGAAAAGCCTACATTGATAAGGTTCTCAAAAGGTTTAATATGGAGAATTGCAGTGGTGGAGATTTACCACTTGGAAAAGGTGATAAGTGGTCATTATCTCAATGTCCTATCATTGACTATGAAGTGCAAACAATGAAGGATAAGCCTTATGCTTCTTTAATTGGCAGTGTGATGTATGCACAGGTTTGTACCAAGCCTGATTTGGCCTTTGTGTTAAGTGTGTTAGGAAAATTTCAATCAAATCCAGGGTTGGCTCACTAGAATGTTGGCAAAAAGTTGTTGAGATACTTGAAAAGAACTCAGTTGTATGTGTTCTATTATCATTATGTTGAAGATCTAGAACTGATATGTTATACTGATGCAGACTTAGGTGGATGTATTGATGACATAATGTTTACCAATGGCTATATTTTTCTAATGTGTGGTGGTGCTATCTCTGAGAGGAGCATATTTATGCGAATTTGTTAGCATATTTCCTTGCATTTACTCAGTTAGTTTATATTTATTAGAGTGTTTTAAGTTATTTTCGTGTGTTTGTAGGTTCAATTGGCAAAAGTGGCAAGAAAAGGTAATTTGGAGCATTTTAGAGCAGTTTTGGGCTTGGAATGGACAACACATGCATGGAGCAAGGTGGATGGACGAATTTGAAGTTCAAGAAGGGCTAAGAATATGCTATAGAGATAGAAGAATTAATTCAAGACAAAGAAGATTTGGAGCTCAGCAAGAAAGAAGGAACATGAGCCAAACTACCTTATTTTGTCTTAGCCCAATTCCTTCTAGAAGGCTCAATCCTATTCCTACAAGGGTACCACACCTATTCCTTCTAGAACACCCATTCCTTGCAGTGCACTCCATTCCCCTTTCCTTTAGGATCCTGCCGCATCTTTCTTTCCTTTTCCCTCTTGGATTCTACATTTAGTTAGCCTTTTTCCTTATGGATTTGGATTGCAAATCCTTCTCCAAAATTAATTAGGATCGTGCCCTTCTCCATATAAATTTATGCATTCTGCAGCACCAAAAAGAGACACCACCCATCCACCACACACAATAGCCTAATTTCAGAGACAAACACCTTTGTGCTGCAATTTTGCAAGGAAGGAGAGGATAGCTTGGAGTCGTACCTGCCATTCAAGACTTTTGGATTGTTGGAGTGTTCCTAGGTGTATTTAATCTTCTGTTTTCAATGTTTGATTTTAATTATATTTGTTTAATTGCGAACATGAGGAGCTAAACTCATTTTAGTTAAAGAAGAATTCAAAGCCATGAATGTTTATGTGATATGAATTGATTACGTCCAATTATTGTTTCATAAATCGTGAATGCAATTTGTTTAACTGCTTGATTGATAACTTGTTCTTGTATGTTGATTAAGGATGCATACTTAGTTTGCATGCATGAATTTGATGCTAAAATATAAGGGATTTTCACCTAATAGTTATAAACTTATATTTGCAAGTAGTGGAGGTTGCTAGTCACGATCATGTTAAGCAAATTTATGGTAGGAGTGTCATGTTTTTCATAGTTACGAATGCCATGTCAATGCTTATGATTTTCATAGAACTTAATGATCTTTGATATGTATCTCTATTGTGCAGTTTATATAGGGAACTTGATAAGAATAATTTGATTGTGTCACTGAGTCCAATTCAATGAATTTAGGAAAATCTAATGGTTAATTTGTGCAGTTCACGATTAGCTTGGGGCATTGTCATTCGTGGTTTATAGGAATAATAACTGGAAATCGATTTGTATGCATATGTGTCATGTGTGGAGAAGTACCCTCTGGCTAGCTTATCACCCATCAATTCACTCCAAATTCGTACCCTTTATTTTGTTTCTGTAATTTGTTTGTTCAAGTTTTAAATTTGTCAAAAACCAATTCCCATTTAATATTTCATGTTTATTTAGCTAGGACCTGTTTAAATCTGTTTCTTTTAGTGTTTTGAGTCAAGTTAAGTCAGAATTCGTCCAAAGTCACCCTTAGTTTCTGTTTTGAGTCAATTTGCTTGTTTTGTGTTGTTTTGAGTCATTAGAGTCTAGTTTTCTGTTTTTGAGTCTAGTTTAGTGTTTTACAGTTTAAAAGTGTGTAGATTAGCATCCCTTCTAATCCCTGACCTATAATGATTCCTACTTATTCATACTACAACTACATAAAAAAGGTTTAAGTTTGTGTGCTATTTTGTATCACATCAATCTCATGGAGGAATAAGAAACAAACTACAAGAGCAGTGTCCACTATGGAGTCTGAATATATTGGTTGTTTTGAGGCAATGAAACAATGCAACTGGATGAAGAACTTAATCTATGAGATCAAGATTATGAGAAGCATTGAAAGACCACTCAAGCTCTACTGTGATAATACAGCTGCAGTATTTTTGCTAAAAACAACAAGAGATCAGAGGCATCAAGACTTATGGATATCAAGTATTTGAAAGTTCAATATAAAGTTAGAGAGGATGTGATTGATATTTAACTTATCAGCACACATGACATGGTTGCAAATCTAATGACAAAGGCCTTGAATGTTACAGCCTTCAACAAACATATACAGAAAATGGGTTTGCAGTCAACATTTGATGTTCTTTAAATGTGGTTAAGCCATCAGTAATGTAATAAAGTTAATACATGTGTTGTAATGCTAAAGGTTAATGTCTTCAAAATGCTTAACAATTGTTTAAGTGTTAAAGGTATTTGCAGTACCTTGTGACCAAAGAAATGTGGGAGTATTTAACTTGCATGCAATTATGTCCCAAGAATTTTGTTCTCTTGAATACAACATAGATATATTGGAGTTTAATCAGTTTGTGGTTTTAGAGTTCTGACATTGTATTCAATGTCGAATAGCTTTAAAACTCAACTGGTGAATTTTCAGTATATAGTTGCTAAGGTCTTTGAGAAAATGCAATCAGTGATCACATTTGTATGTATATTTGCAATTCAGAATGATGAACATATTTTGCTCACATGAGAGATGTAAGAAACCCTAAAATGTAGTGAGCTTCATCAGTTCATGTTTAGTGCAATTATATAGAACAAAATGGTTGTATTTCATTTAGGACTTATATGTGTGACTCATACGGGATTGGAGCCACAAAGGAAGGAAACTTCAAGTTACAATTATTTGAATTTGGTGATAGTTAACCGAAGGAAACTGCTTGTAACTGCATCCTTGATGAGAGGATGAGTTGCAGTATATATATAACACTTTGGTCTCTCTTCTCGGGTGTGTGTGATCCATCATGAAGAAACAGTCCCATTGAGTGTTCTCCAATTAGTTTTTGTAACCAAGAGAAGAAAAGACATAACACACCCCGACCGGAGTCGAGGCGTGTTGGCCATCACGTGAGAGTGACGTAGCCAAGAGTGCAAAAGAAGTAATTAAAAATATGAACAAATTAAAACCAAATTAAAACTTATTTAAACTAGAAATAAGTAGACATGCGGAAGTGATCAAACCTGACATATAACTGTCCAGAGCATAGGTAACATAAAGGTGCAGACAAACTGATTAAGTGCTAAATACACAACAAGAAAGAAAATATCCCTACATTATTTGGTGGAGTGTCAGAACCGCCGATTAACCCTCATGTGCCACAAAGGAGGATGGCTATCTAGGACTTGGATGGGCAAAAAACAGAAGGGTGAGTGGCCAAAAACAAAGCTTTAGGAAACACATTTCTTTTTTATGAAAGTAATAAGCCCTCACTGTAAAACCCGTATAGTTTCCAAAAAATAATACTACATAATATGAAAATGAATGTACAAGAGCTGTGAAAATAGAAGCACACCATGCCATAATATCTCAGCAGTAGTAAATGTAAGCCAAGTGTAAAATCAATCTAAACTAGCATGTCAGTCGGAGTCACCTAATGTGACCTGTACGACTGGACCTATTGCTCATCAGTCTATGCTAACACATGAGTCGGAGTCACCTAGTGTGACTTATACGACAGACTAGGTGTAAATATGTATGCTCTAGTGCTACGATCACGTGATGGTTAATGATAAATCGCGGGTCACCTATGAGTCGGAATTGCCTATTGCAGTCTGTACGACAGACTAGCACCTACTTGGATCCATGGCGAACGTGCGGTGCAGGAGGTGAACATACACGTGAAGGCTGTGCCCTGGCCCAAAGCGGGAGCACAATCACTGGGGTGCAGCAATGATGAGCTCTAAATGAATATATGCATGCTCATATAATGCAACCATTTCAACCACATAATAACTCATTTGAACTTACCTGCGCCTCCGTACGATCATTTGACATAATCACAATTCTCATCATAATGCAATATTTAAATATATCACATTTAAATCATGGCATGCTATGCATAATCAATTTAAAACATTTCTGGAAACCGTAAGATATACACACACACACACACACACGAAAACAAATGCCTACTCACTGATATGTCGAAGGATCGTCGCCCTCTAGCCTCGCTTGACTGCTTTTGTCCTCGAGGTAGGTCTCCCCTATATGCGAAACAACTATTTTTAGTTAATTAAATAGCACATACACAAGAATTTAAGAATAACTTCTCATAGTTTGTTCAAACGGAAGGTTTGAATATACAAAAATGGTCTACTCAAAGTCACGGACCCACACGTAAAAACCACTCATCGGCCAAAGGCCAGAAGTGCCTTCATGCACCATCCAACCCACGGTCATACGCGCGGCCACGTGCAGGCACTTGCACAGTATGCACGACGGAAACCGTAACGGACGTTAGGAATATTCCGTTAGAATAAACGGTTTTTGGTTCGTCAGTTTCTGTCAAATTTTGCTGAATTCTCTTAAAAGTCCAAAATCAAACAAAAAACAGCCTGAAAATCCCTCGAAAGTTTTGGCCAAAACTAAAACTCCTCGAACTCACTTGTTCCGACGTCAACTTCACTCCAAACTTACTCTAGGGTCCTTAGGGAGTTGCGTAGAGGCTTCTTCACATCCTAAAACCTTGAAATCTCGTTGAGATCATGACGATACCAACTTGACCGAGTTGGAGCTTTTGAGTTGGCGAGTTAAAACTCGTCCGTTTGTCGATCAGATGGTATGACTGGGTTTGTGAGTTTGAGATGAGTACGATGGTGGTATTTGCAGGTTCGATTTGTAATGATTTGGTGATGGTTGTGTTGTGGTGGTGTCTTAGTGCAAGAAGGAAGAAGAAAGTGAAAGAATGTGAGAGAAAGAGAGAGAGAGAGTACCTGATTGAGCAGAGAGAAGAGAGATATAATCTGAATGGGCTAGGAAAAATAGGAACTAAAATAATTGGTGAATAAGGTTAGTGATAAAAATAATGTAAAACTGCATATGTACATCCATGTCACTTAGGCAACTAGGGTAGAATCAGTCATTTTACACACTCAGTGAGAAAATTATATAGAAAATAGGGACAGGGTCGTCACAAGAAAAGTGATCAAACTTGGTGTCAATGTCTTCTTCTACAAGTAAGTAAACCCTTATTACTTGTTATAATCGCTGCATGCATAATGATGTAATAAATGCAGCAGTTATCATTCAATGTTAAGATTTCTAAACTAGGGTTAGGGTTTGATTTTTAATGATCCTTATACATATATTTCCGACAAACACAAGTTAAAAATTAATTGGCTGTACTATAAATTTCAAGAGAAATTTTACATTGTGCTTGTAACTTGATGTTACATCACGTGTCATTATATAAATGAATGAAAATTTTATTTTTTAAATTGTTATTTTTTTAATACAAATATTTCACTACTTATATAATAAAAAGTAATGTACCACCCTATATTCTACACTAAAAAATCTGTCGAGTTTCAAGTTATAACATTTTCATGCACTCATTGTGCCATGCACTGTGTACGTACGTGATTCACTGATGTAAATGCACCGTGGTTTGTGCATATAAAAGGGGTTTGTCTCCTATCCCTACATGTATTATATATTTGGGTTTTGGTATATAGTCCTCTTTGAAGTGATTGTATGCAACCGTGGATTGACGATCATCAACCCAATTAGTAGGCATATCATTTATTAAGAATGCACTTTAATTTAAAAAATTGAGTAAAATGATGAAATCAAATCTCAATTGTTCAAATACCGACTATATCGATTAAATACTAACAACATAATAATTAATATTAAAGATATAGTGATCCAATATTGACGATGAAGATATATAATTATTTCAGCAATTGAGATTTGAAAATAATCATTTCAACTAATTTTCTTATTGATTTTCATGTTTGACTGAAGCACATATAGCCTACCTTGGTTATCCATATCGATTCTATGGAATTATAAAGGATCTATTCTTATAGGGAAATGAAAGGAAGTAATATACCGATTAAGTATTTTGCATCAGAGCTCATTCTCTTTGAAGATATATACTAGTTTTCAAATTTGAATGCATTCTTTGTTCAAAACACATTTATTTTCGTTATCTCCCATAATCTACATTGACATTTAGGCAGTACTTAGTATATAGTCAGTCTCAATTTCCAAATCATAAATCATACTAATTTTATTTTTACATATACTATGCATGTGCTGTTGAGGGACAATTATTTTTTAAGGTAGAAATGTTATGGAGACTCTTTTAAAATAAAATTTTTCATGAATTATCTGCCACCTAACAGTTTAATGTTGATTACCGTGCTAACATTATAAAACATTGTACAAAAAATTTGAGATGGCAGAGAATCCATAGAGTCCCACTTTTGAAAGAGTCTTCTTAGCATTTCTCATGTATAATAGAAGAAAAGAAAGCAAAAGGAGATAAACATGAGAGAATTCATTTGTTTATGTTTTTTTTTTTTTTAAAGAACTCTTCACTTGTAAGTGAGAAGTATTAGATTCGATTCTCACCAAAGACGAATTTGAACCACATTATTGTTAGACCATATGAGGCTCAGTCCACTCCTCTACCCTCTTAGTGTAGATAATTCGTTTGTTAAAAAAATGATCATTGATTACTGTTCAATTATTTTGACATTAACTTCTTTTTATTAATGCAAAGCAAACAAAGGCACGATTTTGCACAAAAAATAGTTGACGAAACAGACTTCTCTTAAATTATAGTAATACAAATCGATAACCCTAATGTGTCATCGATCTAGCTAGGGTTTCAACATAAGGGAAGAGTTTCATTTTTTTTTTTTTTTTTTTTGAAAGAAAACGATAGTAGATTATTGATTGAGGAACGTCATGACATAGTTTGAGATACAATAAGCCAAATCAAGGCAACATACATTCTTCCAAGAGCAAATCAGAAATGAATAAAGGAGGGGAAACATCCCATTCACACTCCTGGCTCAAAGAGAGGCCAAAACGTGCTAGCCTATGGGCAATAGAGTTGGCTTGGCAGCGGGTATGGGTAAAAATAGCCTCAGTGATTGATGGCAGTAACGCTTTAATATCTTCCATAATCTGTCTAACTGAGGATAGTTTAATAGACGACACCTTAGGCGTTTCCACAATCTGAAGCGAATCACTATCACAAGTTATGTTTTGAAAACCCCCTATTTCCCGCCCATCTCAAGCCTTCTCTAACTGCCATTGCTTCCGTTTGAAGTGGAGAGAAAACATCCACACAACACCCACTTCTTGCTGCCACAAAATTACCAATGTCCCCACGAATAATGATGCCAAAACCAGCCAACTTCTTTTCTATATTCCAAGAACCATCAATGTTCATCTTGAACCTCCCCGTTGGAGGTGCAGTCTTCTTTGGTTGACTCATTGCTTGGGGTATAGGGCCCGATCCTGCAGCCTTGTAGTTGCAAAATTCTTGCCTCCAAAGTAGAGTCCCTGTTACACATATATCTGGAGAATCACAGTTGATCAACATATAACCCTAATCTTATATTCTATTATTGACCAATTCTTAAGTATTTTTAAAATTTGGAAATAGGAAACTGGAGACAGCGGATATGCTATCCCCAAATTTGTCTCCATTTTGTATCCCTTCTAGTTTATTGACATATGTCCCTAAACTTAACTCTATTTAAAATCATCTCTAACTCTTGGGATAAAACCTGAAATTTTTAACCTAAAACATTTAGGTTTTAACACAAAAATATTTTTTCTCCTCCAACCCTCTAGTTTAAATTTTTAGCCTAAGATTATTAAAGAATGAATTTAGGATAATTTTTTTCTTAAAGTAACTATTTTTACAACAAAAATTGTGTAGCCTATCATAATTTAATTTTATGAACATTTTAACCTAAAAATATTTAGATTCCGATAAATACTATAAAATTACTAAACCGACACCATGAAACTCGTGGAACACTACGAAAGAATATGAAACAGATAAACGTATTTTTTTTTAATTTCTTTTAGCTGTTGGATTTAAATTTGAATCATTAGATTTTTTTTTTTTTTTTTTTTATTATTGGATTTGATCATATTAGATCTTAGTCGTTGTATTCAATGAATTTTTAAATATAAAACTAAAAAAAGTACACATATATGGTGGGCAATCCCACTAACCCAAAAGAAATCTTGATCTAAATTTGCCCTAGAAATGAGTTTTGGGTTAAAACTCATATTTGTCTCAAAAGTTGAAGCAAGTTGGGGTAAGTTTAGAACATAAAATTTGAATTTTACTCTAAGGGTTAGAGTAGGTCTAACAGCGTTAAATGTTTTCTAAAATAAAACAAAAAAACTAATTGTTAAGGGAAAGCAAGCATCTAACAGCCATCCAAACTCTACCACCAACAGAACTATGCCGACAATCACCCACCCCAACCACACCATTCCGTTGGCGACACACAGCTCATTATGGTCGGAAAATCTTCTTCTCTCTCTCTCTCTCTCTCTCTCTCTCTCTCATAACTCTTCTTCCTCTTTGTCTCTCTTTGAACACGCGCACTAAATCGTGATCGATCCAGCCCACCATAAAACAATTTTTGGTGAATTTTGGAATTTGGGGATGAGGAAGAAACCTGATCAATAGATCGAGATTTGAAACGAGGTGAAGAAACAGTTCGAACATCTGATGGATAAATGCGGCTTCACCAGTGAGGGGAAATTGAAGAAAGTTGAGGTTCCACTATAAAATCAATTGGCAATAAGGGGAATAGTCCAACCTCTTATAAGCTTATGTAAATTCTCTCCTCCGATCCATGTGAGACTCATTCTCAACAGGCATAAAGAAAGAAGAAAATAAGCTTTGTTGGTGGTGAGGAAAGGAGTTGCAGTCAACATATGGGCTTAAGTTGATGTTGCTGTTATTCTCTTCAATTTTTAATTTTGATTTTATTTTTATTGATCTTATAAAAAGTTAACATTGTCAATAAAATTTAAGTCAAGTGATGCATGTCAAAAAATTACAAAGGAGACACAAATTTGGAGATAGCAGACTGGAAGGAAGTAAAAGAAAAAAAAAGTGAAAAAAACGACTTAGACCAAGCAAATCATGGAAGGCACTGGGAAGGAAGGGAAGGAGAGCATTATTGTACCCGGGGTGGGTGGGGGGGGGGGGGGTGGAATTGGTTGGTGTTGAATTGGTACACACCACATGAGGAATATGGTCGTTTCGACATGGAACCAAAACAACCAGAACATATGATGCGCGCAGAAGCGGTACCACTGTACTCTACTGATCACTGATCCTTTCTTATTTCAACAGGCAACTGCAGAGCACCTCACGTGAAAAACTTCACATCTTATCATCCTATTCCTACCTATCACAAATTTCAAACACGTTAACCAAACATGGTTAAAAAGAAAATTGAAAAGGTGAACTTAACAAGAATATTGAAAAGGTGAACATAACACAATATCAAAGCCATCTATTCACACATTGCTAACTTGGGAGTATTATCGCCCATTAGAGGTGAAAGTCTTGTATTAATGCTTAAAGATTTTGAGCTAATTCAGGCATTGCTAACTAGTTTAAATTGGATCCTTGCATTCTAACACATTAAAATGGACTATTCACATCTTAATATATTTATAAGAAAAAAGTTTTGTATACTGCAAACACAGTCATGTAGTATTCTAATTTCATGTGTTATAATATAAGTGGATGATATGATTGACATATTTCTCGCTTAAACAGTATATTAATAAATAAATAAAAATATAAATACAAGTGTTATAATTTGAATAAAATAGTAATAACATATCACGTTTCGTTGTAACGATATTCCAAGTACATTAAAAAATTACTTGTCTACAAAGAAGCCCTATATTCTTTCATCATGCTTCTTGTATTAAGTTCTTAAAATTCCTTCAATTTATATTTCTTCTCTCTCTTCACAAAATTTAAAACTCAAGGTGTGCTTGGAAAATATATTATGAATCAATATTAAGTTGCTAGTCACCATAGCCTATTCCTCTCTCCTCCTATTATATGTATTGTGAAGCCGAAAAAGGAGATCATAAAGTACGGTTGGAGGACTTTTTTCTTTTGTATTTCATGTTTTTGTATGTTTAAACTAAGCTTCCTTTCACTAGTGATCTTTATTGTAATGAAAAATTAGATAAATAAAAAGAAAATAAACCATTACCTAAAGCAAAAGGATTTCTTGCAGAGTGCAAGTCTCCATAAAACGCAGAAGCCTGGTCGGCTTCTCACTTCATTCATAGCTTCCAAACCCCACGAACTCACAAACCATCTCTCCCTCTGTTCCTCTCACGTAACGTCCAGTCCATACAATTTCACTTCCAACTCCAAACATTTTCCCGAGAAATCAAGACTTCCGCGGAAAATCACCTCCAATGCCACACTAAACCATCTCACAATTAGTCACACGTTCTGTAATCAATTTCCAACTCCAACCAATTTTCCCCTGCTTGTGTCTCCCCGAAAATGGAGTCGTGGGATTTCGACATCGTGAAGGCAGAGAAAGCCAGCGCCATGCGGACGTACAACCGCCTCCGCACTGCCGCAAAGCTCCTTCTCTCCGCGGAAATTGGCGCCGGCGTCCTCTTCCTCTCCTGGACATTCGCTCGCCTTCCCTTCGCCCTCACCCTCTCCCTCAACTACTTCCTCCTCCTCTCCGGCGTCGTTTCGAGCCCCCTCTTCGTCTTCCTCCTCTGCCACGCCATCATCGCCTCTTTAGTCCTCAAGTCCCGCCACTTCAGCTCGGCCGATAGTAATAACAACGCCGTGGAGGCCGAACTCTACGCGGGGTTAGTCGAAAGCAGCGCCGTCGGAACGGACAGTAGTACGAAGTCTCGTTTAGAAGACGACGTCGTCGTCTCGCGCGGGGGAGACGAGGTTGTGTACCAGGACAAGCAAACCGTTTCGGAGGTGAACTCGGCAGATCCTAAACAGGAAACCGAGTCGAACTCGGACTCAGACTCGGAGATTACGAAGAAGATTCGGAGGACGAAATCGGAGAAGTTTGAGAGGGAACGAAAATCGGAGAAGCTGCGCAGATCGGAGACGGATATTGGCCGGAAAATCGCGAGGCCCGGCGAGGAACGTGTGGGGGAAGATACGGAGGAGGAGGACGATTTGAGCAACGAGGAGTTTCAGCGTTCCATTGAAGCTTTCATCGAGAAGCAGCTGAATTTTCGTCACCAGGAGTCTGTGGCCATTGTTCTTCAGAACCGGAGCCAATAATAAAAAATCCTAAAAAAAGTTAAAAGCAAATGAAGAAATTAAATTTGAGTGGATGTAAGCCAAGGGTACCTACTGTTATGTACAGTATTTTCTGGTTGAGAAATTTGTGGGAAATTATAAAAATAATTTACTACAATTAATCTCTTTTTGTGTTTTATTTTTATCTGAGCCGTCAGATTGGATTGGGTTGAGATGGATCCGACTGTGCATGGAATTTTATTTTGATCGTAAGCGCGGGAATATTATTGAAAATATGAACCATATGCTTCTTGCTTGTGGAAACAGCATGAAATTAAAGGAATATATGCTACATGCATTATATTTGGTATTTTTTGGGTCTATTTAATCAAATGGTGGAATATTTGCCGAGGAATCGAATCGAATTCCAACTTCCATAGAAAGAGTGATATATGCATGTGACTATGCATTGTTGTTGAAGTTAGATTCGGTGAAGGGCGTCAATTGTGAAAGATGATGGCCACAAGAGGAGCAGAGAGCTGCTGGAGAGGACGGTATTATGGTAATCTGCTGGAGAGGACGATATCACGGTAATCTAATTTCGAGTAATTCTGGAATACAGTTTCGGATATTAGGTGGACCTCACCCATGTTTTTATTCTCCAAATGTTAGTAAACGCTAGAATGTGTCAGGAGTAGTGCAATTCCATTTCTCTCGACTCCTGCCCCGTTTGATAACACACCAATAAGGTTTTTCTTTTTATTATATAATTATGTGACAACATTTTACTATACAAATGTTAAAATTGTTCATTCTATTTATCATTATTTAAACATTATCTTTAGAAAAATTTATTCACTTTGAAGAACGTTTAATCATCCATTATATATTGCAAACATCGACGGTTATAGTAACAAATAACATCTTCATGTATTGTATATTTTTAAAATGATTAAAAGAGGATTTTAAATTATAATAAAGAAAATAAATTGTTTTGGTCATAACTTTTCCCTACTGTCATATAAAGATGAATGTCTCCTTTCATGTAAGGAGTCAATCAATGTCCTTATTTAAGCCCATCTCATTATTTGTTTCAAAACAAGTTATGCTTCAATATGACCATAACTGTCACATCCTGGTCCAGACTCGACTCTGCCATAGCACGATATTGTCCGCTTTGGACCCCGACCACGCCCTCGCGGTTTTGTTTCTAGGAACTCACACGAGAACTTCCCAGTGGGTCACCCATCCTGAGATTGCTCTCACGCGAACTCGCTTAACTTCGGAGTTCCTACGGAACGCAAAGCCAATGAGCTTTCAAAATGCCTCGTACTAGGTAGAGATGGGAATATACATATAAGGCTTACAGGATCCACTCCCCTGGGCAATGTGAGATGTTACAATAACACTTGTCATTGATGCTATCAATCGACATGTCACAACATGTGTTGTGTATTTAATTTTTTTATACAAGGATATATATACTTAAGCCTCGTTTGGTACACCGTATAACACACCAGATATGATTAATTATACGATATCAGGTTTTTGGTGTCCCCATGTATTAAATAGTCAACCGACTAAATACTTCGGCCCAACCTATTCTATACGGTTGACAACCGCTTAACTATCCTTTCCAGAACACGGTATTATTTAGTCGGGTTGAAAACATGGCTCTCTCACTCTCTCCAACTCCTAGGTTATCCTTCGAATCCCAAGTTGTCCTTCTTTGTCTTTTTTCTCATTCTTCTCTCTCATCTGAATCCCAGGTCCTCCTTCTCCTTCTCTCTGTTCCACCCTTCTCCTCCTATTTTTCTTCTTCTTCTCTCTATGTTCTGCCATCCTCCTCTTATTTTTCTTCTTCCAGATCCGAAAAAAAAAAAAAAAATTGATTTGAATGTTGAAAATTGTAAAGATCCTAAATTGGGTATGTTGAAAATTCGAACCCGGTTGAAGAAATGGGTTGAGCGATTTTTATATACTCCTCGCATCTGGAATAAAGCTTGATGAATTCATAATATCAATGCTTGTGCTGGTTTGGCTGCAACAAGATCTGGATTTGATGTAATTCCAGTATTGTTCAAAATTCATTATTCATCAATATAATAATATTTTTAAGTCTTTCTTATCCAATAGAGTATCCAACCAAACACAGGATAAATAATACGGTTATTAATCCGATATTACACCAAACGTCCGATTAATTTAGTCAGTACTATCCGATGACTATTTATCCTATCCGAATAAAATAATCAGTACCGTTCGAGTTGCCAAATGAAGCCTAAAAGGTATCAAATTCGCATGTCCTGTATTATGCTGCCACTCATAGTATAACACGCTATTTAATAATGTTACGTGTGCATGAGTGTGATCTTTTAAGAATTGAAAGCTCAAAGCTCTAAAAATTTATAGGGTTAATTTACAAATGAAGATTATGGTGGCTAAAATTAATGGATAATTCAATTTCTCTTTTGATTGCCACCAAACTAGTTTTTCCATCCGCAACTAATTTACAAACATAATTGACAAGAAATGCTCATTTTCTGAAAAGTTCCACAGTTGCTTCTAGTAGGTACGATTCATGATTGATCATGTAATCATCACTCGCACCAAACTTTCTCAATAATAATAGTAATTCTTTTAAGCATTGTCTCACACAGGGATCATATTTTCACAGTTAAGTGAATACAATTCTCTAGTGGATAAAACAGCACCAATCATCATAAAATCATATTTTCGATTTCAACAAGCCTTTCTTTTAATCATATATAAGTTTGTGTAACACTGCACGTATATTTGCTGACTGTATTTACTGAAGTAAGACTCATATTTACAAATAATTTCGGTGGTGAAAAAAACTGGTATAAATGGTTCCATTTCGTATTTGCTAGAAAAAAAAAAAATTACACCTCTTGATTTTCATGTCTTAGTTATCACAACTTATATGCTTTTATTAGCATCCTCACAAAAGGAGACGTCCAATTATTTTAGTTTTATGTTTAAGTGATTAGGTGGAGGGGGAAACTGTAACTGGTAGGTGCCAACCGGGAATGTAATTGCTGTATTATTTCTCAGAAGTTGATGAAGACCTTCACTTGATATCTTCTGAAATTTCGAGAGGTCATACTTCCGATGATTTATATATTTGTTGATCTTATTATAATTGGCATAACACAAAACGAAAATAATTAGAACTTGAGCATGTTTTTTCCTTGTTGGTTTCAAATATTTGGATTCTTAATTACCTTTAGAAGGATCATGTTGCGTGCTTCTGTAATGCATAAGATTTTGTGCTGATTGTGGATGATGCATATGCGTCTCTAACACTATCTTCAAATTAGTAATTAGTATTAAGATATATCCCTATATATATATATATATATATCAATTAATTAGCTGCTGATTATAATTAGAATAATGCCTTTGTTCGGTAGTAAGAAATTCACTTTACTGCTAATATGCCTTTGCCTGTATTTTAGGTCCCAGCCCCACTCACTTGGGTAAGTAATTTAAGCTCATCTTTAGATATAAAGTGGGATTGTAAAATGTACACCAGTATTTACTTAGGAATTGATTATTACTTTATTTTTAATTTGTACATTTTGTGCTTAAGATGTGAAAAAAATATATATAGAGGAATGAGAGATAAAGAAATGTGGTGGGAAGGAGGCAAAGAAACAAAAAAGGATGAATGAAAAAAAGTTTTTAAAGTGAAAATACTAAAAATAGTTTCTGATTATATTTTGGTTTTTAAAGTGAAAATACTAAAAATAGTTTCTGATTATATTTTGGTTTTTAGTTTTTAGTTTTTAGTTTTCATTTTGTGTGCTCATTTCTTCATAACTTTATTCTTCATCTACCTCATGATCCTACCTTTACTAACTAAAACAGTTAAATTCACATAATAAAATCGATCTCTATAGAATTTACATTAAAAATAGAAAAAATAATATTTAATAAACAATTGATTGAATCACATTATTGCTAGCCCATTGTGAGGCTAAGCCCACCCTCACCCCCTTAGTGTAGATAATATCGTTTGTTTAAAAAAAAAAAAAACAATTATTTGACAATTATTTTAATCACATTATTATCCGCGTGCGAAAGACTTTTTTTATAACCGACATTACACGCCTCTTCAAATGTTTTGAACGTGTTTAAAAATAGAGAAAATAATATTTAAGAAACAACTGATTGAATCATATTATTACAACACCCCCTACCCCTTAGTGTATATAATATTGTTTGTTAAAAAAAAAAAAAAACAATCATTTGACAACTTATTTAATCACATTATTATCCGAGTGTGAAAAACCTTTTTTTATAACTGGCATTACACACCTCTTAAGATGTTTTGAATATGTTTAAAAGTAGAGAAATTGAATCACATTATTGCTAGCCTATTGTGAGATACTAATTATTAAAATTAAAAATAAAAAAAAAACTGTACCAAAAAAAATTATTAAAAAAAACACTGTTAAAATGACGAACATGCCCCTATCTTATTTGATGCATTATCTTGAGATGCTTTTGATTTTTTTTTGTCTTGGGGGTATTTTTATCCAAATATTTTTGTTGAAGCTAGGTGACACCAAAAGCATTGTTCACCTTTTTGTTCTCTTTATATATAGATACCTAACTTCAGCCGCCAATTATACGGGGAAAGATCAGCCACATACTAGCTAGGTGATTGATGAGCCAAAAATCCTGTACCTTAATCATCCATAGCTACCATCACAGATTATCTTCCTCTTGAAAGCTTGCATGTCTCTCTGCATCAAACACATACAATTATGTGTATGTTTCCAGTTACTTAATAAAAAAAATAGAAACATAATTATATACAATTAGTGATGCGTGTATGTTATAACAAATTTTTCCAATGAACATTGATTCCAACACACAACAAAAAAGAAGAGATGCATTATTATTTAAACTGCTAGATTAAAACTGTCAAAGTTCGGCTTTGCAAATCCTACCGTCTGATATGTCGTCATATTGGTGATTTCTTCATGCCATATAAAGTTGCTATCCGAATTAAAGTGGAAATGGTAGTGCAAAGCTAGCTTCACCAAGCAACAAATTTGCTGAGCCTGATGTGAAATAGTCATATTTTTATTAGAAATGGAGCATGTTTATTATTGGGAAAATACCAATGATATAATTGTATGCTTCACCAGAAGCTAGGAGGATCCTCGTCGGATCCTCTAATCATATCCGTTCATCGTGTGATTAAAAATTATTATAAATTTTTTATTTAAAATTGAATATAAATAATACTTGAAAAAAACTGACCGCACTATATACAATGAACGAATGTAATTGGAGAATCCTAGAATCCTCACAAAAAATATCTGGCGAGGAACCTCTTTCCACCAGAAGGAAGTGTCCCGTATTATTTAGGTCAAGAGTTTGATTGAAAAGAAAAGTGGATTTGGTGATGAACATATAGGTAGTAGAGGGGACTTTTCCTAAAGAAAGGGTGGCTTGGATCGTATAGCTTTGTGGTTTCTGTAATTGAC
Source organism: Pyrus x bretschneideri (assembly GCF_019419815.1). Classification (NCBI taxonomy): domain Eukaryota; kingdom Viridiplantae; phylum Streptophyta; class Magnoliopsida; order Rosales; family Rosaceae; genus Pyrus; species Pyrus x bretschneideri. The sequence goes on along the minus strand of NW_025999390.1, from coordinate 16,398,906 downwards.
AAAACTTGTCACTTGTAAGGAGGGTCTGGTCCGTGTGCTATATAGAGGACCTATACTAGACTCTTTGCTTCTGTTTTTGAATAATTGTCTTCATCTTAAGTAGCCGGATATTCTTGTTGTTTCAAAAATAAATATTTATATTGCAATAGAAAAGTTCATAGCCTAATTGTAATTAAGAACATTTGTTCATGTATTCGAAAACTTCTTGTTCTTTCAAATTTGCATTAAATGTAAGAAGAGGAGATAACATTACATATGTGGATGCAAATTTCCGTCTTCTTGATCTTGGACAAAATTGCACCTACAAAACAATTAACACCTTAGGTCAAGGGCAAGAGCCTCACGCACCCACGATGAATGAGGGGGCACTTTGGCTGAAGAACCTCCGATGCCAAAGTTAGAATTTAGAGAGAAAAAGTGTTTGGAGAGTTTTTTGAGTTTTGCAAGAGTGTGGACCTCCTTCCTCTTCAAAGAAAATGGAGTCCTATTTATAGAGCAAGACCGGCCCTCTTTGGAAGAGAGAGTGGCCGGCCCTTGGATGTTTTTTTGGAGTGTAATGGTGATTAATTTGGTGATTAATGGAATCCATTAGTTAGCCTAATTAATTTAATTTATATGGAAGGTTTTGAAGGATATGGAATGATTTCCTTGTAGAGGATATGGAGTAAAGATGGATAAGATAAATTTGAACTTGTTACCTATTTTGGGCACTCTTGACTCAGTTATGGATGATTCTCCACTCCTCGCATGTAGGAAACCCGGTGTGTCTCGAGGGTAATTTTGTCCTATTTACCTAAAAATCCACGTGTCGTCTCTTGATTATTTTTGGCTCCACAACATATAATTTTGACATGTTAGAGTTTTTTGCATCTCTCTATGCATTCCAACTTATATCCAATCTTTTTGGAAATGTTCGAATTCGAAAGGAAATTTTGATGGCAGAATTTGAAATTCTATTTCAATTTAAACCCCTAGCGCACACGTGCAAATATGTTTCACTTTAAGGGGTTCTATTTGCGAGATGTAAGAGGGTAGTCAACTGACAATACATAACAAAGGGTATGGATCTTCAAGTTTTTCTAGACATAAGGCGTAGGTCAGTTTTTCAATCTATTCTCTCCATGGTGAGAAACTTTCATTCCAAGCTGAGAGTTTTCCTCACTGTTTGTGTGAAGTTTTCAAACTCAAGAAAATCTGGTGGCGCCGATCCTAGCTTCGGCCGATGTTGGTTGCCGTTTCCTCCTTGCTTTCTTTTTCTTTTGTTTTCCTTGCCTCTCTTGCTTTTTCTTCCAAATTTTTACTTTGATCTGTTATGTTCCTTTATCCCTTAGGATATATCTCTTCCTGATTCCGATCTTTAGCCATGCATCCCACTGAGATCGTGCGCAGAGTTTCTGTGTATCCACCGGCTTGGGTGTTTCCAACACCACCACTTTCTCTTTGTTGTTTGCTAGTACCAGTAGTGTCATTAGTGGGTTTCCACGAGCTTCATACTAGTAGTTGGCTTCTCTTGTTTAGTTGCTGGCTATGCCTAGTTTATGGTTGTGCTCAGGTAGAAAATCGGGGTTGGATGGGGCATTTGATGAGGCGAGACTCGACGGTGAACAAGGAATCGGATGGATTGCTTGAAATTTTGACGGTGGAGAAAGCTATAGAAGCTTCTGGTTGTGGATACTTTGTGTTAATTTTGGGCCTAACTGTTTTTGGGCTCTTTTGCTTGTATGTTGTTTTGTTGTTTAATAAAAATAACCTTTTACCAAACAAATAAAAGGCGTAGGTCAAGCCTAATAGAACAATAGTGATTCCAGTTAAAAGGCAGTCTTCGGTAGAGTTGCCTCATGCCACAACTCACTCACACAATGTGAGATTCTTACATGCGGATCTCATTCGGTCTCAGTCTCACCCTATTATGGTGTGCTGCAACACAAGGCAAACTCAAACCATTCTCTCCCCATTAAGACACTGGACCAAAAATTAAACCCATCGCAATGTTATAAAATTTGAGCCAATCCAACCCAATGAAAAAATTAGAGTAGGTTTTTGGCAAATTCATTTCTGACTTAAAGACATAAGGCCTACAAGAACCCTAAAATAGAGTGGAAGGTCAAAGAGTAATAGAGTGGAAGGTCAAAGAGTGCAACGATATTGATGAGGAAAAGAAAGAATTTGAATTGTTGTTTCGACAATACTCCACAGATATATATTTCTTTTGGTAGTTTTCTACTCACTTGAATTTTTATCCTTAACCTCATCAAACACTATGATATTTTTCTAGATTATCAGCATGAATTGCTTTGAAGGATTTTTCAGTCTGTGTATGTTAGGTGGATAGCGATTTTGACACTCATCGATCTTTTAGTCATTTGCACTCATAGGAGGAATGAGGGAGGCTTCAGAACGAGGGTTTGATAGTTTGAAATGAAATTATAAAATAGCAAGCAATATTCAAGAACTAGAATTTTCGTTGCTTCATCATTCCAAATCAGAAGTCAAAACCACAAATATCACAGTGCGATCAGATTACTTGGGCAATCATAATTTTCTAAGTACAATCCCAAAAGTGATGGGCTTAATCTCTTCTTTAGCCGCTTCTTCATCCACCAATCTCCCAAAATTTTCAAACAAACTGTCCAAGATTCCTTCTCCAAAATGCTGCCCAATCATTGATTCTTGAATAGCCCTCACAGTCATTGCAATACTAGTTCCATAGCTCTCATCGTTCTTGCCATGCCTCTGATCCAGCCAAAACATCTCAAACCTGTCCAATTCAAAAGAACCCTCCTTCCTCACTTCATGTTCTATTTCATCTCTCGATGGAGCATAGAAATGCACATCATATGAGTCAAGCTTTTCCTCCTCAACTTCACCCTAACACAATCAAAACAAAATTATTCTCAACTGGCTAATCGCATTCATGTAACTCTAAACATGTGCCCATATATGTTCGATTCTCCCTCCTATAGTATCACTTATAAGTGTCTTAATTTATGCAAAATCAACTGTGACAGCATCCTAGCGGCACGACCACCTCATAGTTCCCTCTACTACCTACCTAATTTTCATTTTAAATACCGCGTGCTGCCTATCCCAGTATTGATTTTTTATATTATCTCTTTTTCAATTTTTGAACGGGTGCCACTGTGATTCTGTCTTGGATATAAAGACATACATTTGATAAGAAATTTTGGAGTTTCTTGGTGTGCATAATAAATTAGTACCTCGGAAACCAAAATGGCAATGGACTGAGAAAGAAGCTGCCATAAGAAACAATTGCCTCTATCAACATGATCTGGGCCACTCCTTCCCAAAAAGATCAGCACCATTCTTCCTCCTGCAGTCAGCTCCTCGGACCTTGACTTAAGGAACAAAGTGAAGTCCTCTTGAAATTGCTTCAGGTAAGCTTGAGAAACTCCAACAGGGCTTGATTCAGAAATGTAAACACTTCCTTTGTTTATAGACTTCCCCTCTTTGCAGTAAATTTTTGGAGGAACCTGCATGACATCATAGTCAAACAGATTTGACCACTATGTTTTAGGGCAGTTATTTTTACTCTCCTGTTTTCTCTTTCTGCACTCATCCTCTGGTTGCTATCCCTTTAAAGGCTAGAACCTCTGGTTTCTATCCCTTTAAAGGCTAGAAAAGAAAGAGAGGAGTGCCGGGAGAGAAAAAAGAGTGAGAATCAGTTCCCAAGCAAAGTAGATTTGAAATAAGAAATGGAAACTGTAGGATGAGTAGACAAAGTGCAATGTGTTGTTGGGAAAAAGTCTTCCATAAAAGAATATCAGATTCTTACCCTAGATAGCCAGTGCAAACTGTAGGATGAGTAGACAAAGTGCAATGTATTGTTGGGAAAAAGTCTTCCATAAAATGAGCCAGGATAGGCTCCTATATAAATAGAGGGAGATTTCCCATTACTTCTTTCGTCGCTGAGGTCTTTGGAGAAGTCTGGCAAGGCCTTGAAGATTGAGTTGAAGTCATTGGAGGGAAGATCATTGAGGTGAACTCTGAACTCTGGTGATGGTTGAAATGTTTTTATACTGAAGCCTTCAACTGCTTCAATGATTTCTTTGATGATTGATAAGGTGTTGGGTCCGGATGAACAGCCCAAATCAGCTACGCCTAAGCTTTTTGGAGTAGTTGTGAGGTAAAGTTCTTGTATTGCCTCTAAAGTTATGTTCTTTACCATATCAGATGCCTTCTTCTGTCAATCCAGAATTAGAAAGAAAAAAACATATAATTAGGAAATATACATTCTGAACACACACACACGTACACACACAAACATATTGGGAGAGAACCTGGAGTGAAGAATTTCTGGCATAGCTTGTACGGCCATCTCCTCCAGTCATGTGGAAGACATTCTCTACACCCATGCTAGCTTGTTGCAGCTGGCTCTCTGCTGCCTTTGAACTTGGTGGAGCTTGCTTCTTATATTTTGAAGGCAAATTCACATGATGCATATCTTTTCCCTTGGGGCAACTATCTTTATACACACACACACACATATATATATATATATATATCTGTCTCTTTGTCATGGCAGTTCAAATGGCATAAAAATATAAATAATTCCAGTGTCATGATTATGGGTACATTTATGGATTGAAAACATCTGGTGCTTATGAGAAGCGTGACGACTGAGGCATTATCTTCAGTGGTAGGGTAGATTATTTAGGTGCAAAATCCATCTTAAATGTATTAGATGCCATGGTTATGGATACAATTGTGGTTTGACAATAGTTGGTGTTTATGTGCAGCGTGATGACCGAGAGACTCACTTGGAGATATATTTTTGGCGCAGGACAGATTATTTTGGTCCTAAACACATCATAAAATGTATCAAGTCTCATGATTTTGGATATAATTGTAGAAATAGCTGGTGGTATGAAAATTGTGATAATTAAGGCACTATCTTCATTGGTAGAATAAAATATTTGAATTCAGGTTGAAATATATCTACATGTCATGATTTTGGATACAATTGTGGAAATAGCTGGTGCTATGAGAATTGTGATGATTAAGGCACTATCTTCAGTGGTAAGATAAAATATTTGAATCCAGGTTGAAATATATCTACATATTATGATTTAAAGTGTCATGATTTTGGATACAGTTATGGCTTGACAATAGCTAGTATTAAAGAAAAATGTGATAAAATAGACACGCCCATAGAAATATATCATCGAAGATAGAGTTGAATCTCTCAGTGCTAAACCATCTTAATCATGGTCTCATAGCCAAGTTGCCTAAGCATGACCCTTGCAAAACAAGCACTAATTATGCTTAAGATAGTATTAGAGACTTGTCTCATAATTCTGATTGGCTTATATTTGTCACTTTCGCTTTTCAGTTAAGCTGCTGAAATGAAAAGTTGGTTTATTGGCCAATGGCTAATTAGTTGCTTTCGTGTGCGAACCGAAGTCATTGATGGAGAGGGTTCGTACTTTAAGTGCACGATGATAAGGCTCTCAGAAGGTTGAGGTAGGTATGCTGCGCTATAGTTGGCTTTGGTCCCAAACTTTCCCAAATTGTCTGGGCTGAACCAGCTTTTTAGAAACTTGCAAAAATCACTGTAACTGTTAGCATGCGTGGTTCTGAGATACTTGTTGTCCATGTCTTGTCACAAACAGCAAGCTTTGCTGGGACACATGTCGGCTGAGGGGGCACTAACTGGTGCTATGAAATGCGTATTTGAGTTGTTGCAGCAGATTCATTGAACATACCGTGAATCAATGGAGAATGACAGGTTCAATAGTATATGTGGACTGGACACTACGAAACTATAATTGTACCTATTAATTAGAAATGGGGACAAAAATTAAGAATTTTCACATTTAATAATTAGGAATGACAAATATTAAAATTGTACTTAAAAAGAACGTCGCTATTAATAAATAATGACGAATAAGTATTTATTTAAGCCTGTAATAGTTTAAATGTCATATAAGCAAGTCTGACGTGCAAATAATATTAAGGGCGCATGTTTAAAGTATTAGAGATGATTATTAAGGACGCTACTTTATTATTTATTTAATGCGTTTATATTTATTATTATTGTATTTTAAGAATTATATTAATTAAAAATGTTTTTCAATCTCCCATTAATTATTTGATTGTATTCTCATATTTTAGGATCAAATATGTTTACGATTATTTTTATTTTCTCCACCGCCCTAGACGAAAAAATTAATATTAAAATGATTCATACTTCTTTGATTTAATACAAACGGCACAAGTATCATCAAGAAATTTAAGCCTATTAGACACAAATGGTAGTCTAAACAAAATTTATATGTCTAATCAATCTTCTGCATCCAAACATTGAAATGATGCAAAGTTAAAAGCATGTGGCTTCCATAATCCATCCTGTAGATACACTATTACATCCCACATCGTCCAGGAGAGTGGATCCTATAAGTTTTATATATATATTCCCATCTCTACCTAGCACGAGGCCTTTTGAAAGCTCGCTGGCTTCAGGTTCCATGGAAACTTTGAAGTTGAGCGAGTAGCGCGCGAGAGCATTCCCATGATGGGTGATCCACTCGGAAGTTCTCGTGTGAGTTCCCAGAAACAAAACCCTGAGGGCATGGTCGGAGCCCAAAGCGGACAATATCGTGCTACGGTGAAGTCGAACTCAGGATGTGGTGAGAGTTCGGGCCGGGATGCGACATACACTATAGAAGGTAAAAGCAAATTAGAGTAAAACTATTTTTAGAAAAAATAAGAAACAAAACAAGCAAATTAAGTACCACTCACAACCCAAAAAAGAGACGAACAAATTAAAACAATCAAATTACAATCACTATTCTTGTAAGTGGTATTTTTCATGCTCTCATTTTTTTATGCACTCCTCTATTTATTTCTGTCATTTCATTCTGCTTTGAGTTGAACCAAAGATAAAACGGGGAGCAAGAAAATCAATTTCTTTTTGGTATTGTTACTTTAAAGTATTGTAATTTCAATTTTGTCACTTTTACCCTTGATTTGGTTTACTTTTGATACTAATTTTGCTCAATTTTGGCCTATTTATATAACTTGGTGTGCACATGTGCTTCATGTGCCCTATGTATTATTAATCTTTCAGTATTAAATAACACTTAATAAGTTTAAAAAATGCAACAACAAACTCTGAAACACAATTTTTGGACAAAAAGGGACTTGGAAACAAGTTTTTGCTAGAATTTACTTAGAGTGAAACTAGCGTTACTCCAAACAAAAATAAATTCAACCCAAAGTAGTTTTCTAAGTTTCAAGAGATTGAAGCCAATTTAGGAAGGAATGAACTACAAAATGTTAAATAGCAAAGATTATAAATGTCTTTCATGATCATTTACAAAAGCATGTGAGCGAAATTTGTAAATGCCTTCTTTCAAGTAGTGATTTGCAAATCCCTCTTACATGTCTTTCAATGCTCATGAAAAGGTTTTCTAATCTCCTTCATCTAATATTTTGTAGTATATTTGGTACTAATGTGACCTCAATCTCTTGAATCTTCGAAATCCCTCATCCAAACATAATTATAGGATTTAAAGCTATAAACCAAAAAACAAACTTCTTTCCATCAATAAAAATTTCTCATTTGCAAACCTTTTTTCGGTAGTGGGAACCCCATAATATTATACTTGAAAATGTGGTAGAAAAAAATGCCTGAAAATGAATCACCTTTTTTCTTCTTCCCACTTACAAGTTACAACATTCACACTACCAAGTTTACCAGAAAATTGGTATACCTATATGGTACTTAATTATATGTCAAGTGGTGAAGAAGTGCTTGATATCATATGTGAAGTGGTGAAGAAGTGCTTGATATCGTGGTGTTTATGTCCGCTTAAAATAATTATTGGCATATGAACCGCTTAAAGAGCAGAAAAGAAAATGCCAATACTTCTCAACTCTTCTCGTTTTGGTTCGGGCCTTTTATTCTCCAATATAATGCGATTTTGCATTCAGTGCTAGCTTTTCTTGCCTTCGTGGGTCTCAAGTAATAATAACCTTCTGAATTGACCAAAAGATAATTATAGCCTTCTGGACAGTACACTTCTAATGCACATAATCATTCCCAATTTCCACAAAATAAAGTATCAAGAAACTGGGAATGCCGTAGTTGATGTATGCCATGACAAGTTTTAGTTAGAGCTTGCGTGCAAGTATTTATATTTTAAGTCGTATGACACCTAATTTGTACTTACGATAAAAGTTCGATTCTCACTTTTATTATCTCTTAAGTCAAACGAAAATAAAGACATAATATATCACAAGTTTATTTTTTTCACCGGAAACTTTGCTCCAATGTGTGTCATACTTCATTCATGTTGATACCAAGTATTTTTATTCATACCTGACTGTTATTAAATTTTCATTATTTCTTTAGAAACCCTTATATAGCATGATGAATTATCTTAAAAGAAAATAAATTACAGTTAAAAAGATACCTATCTTTGTTCACAACGATAATTAGGTGGTCTATCTCCTAATTAAATGGTTTGTTCTTGTTGGTTTGTGCTTAGCTATATATTATTTTCTTTTACAGGAAAATATTATTTAAAAAATGAGAATTTTAATGAAACATTCTCGTTACTGTTCACTTTTAACGAAAATGATATTTTTATCTTAAAAAATCACTCATAATACTATTTACTTACACATTTATTTTGTCATTTTCATTAAAATTAAAATTCTTTTATGACTTTCGTTAGTTTTTCTTTAAAAAATCCTAGAGTATCACTCGCAAAGAATTTCTTGATACTTTGGAGACTTTTTGTATCCATGACAATACATGTCCAGACAAGAATGAAGCTAAATATTAATTAATTATTCCTTTATCAATTGTCAAAAAATCACTTCTTCTGTACGTATCTTGGCTACTTCTTTGCCAAACTCTTCGACATAGAATCAGAGTTCATTTCTCTTCTTTGGTTAAATAAAATTAACACCATTTGATAAACATTTAAGATTAATTAAATACTTAATTCTTTGGAAGCATCTGAATCATACATAATTCTTAATAATAATAAAAAAAAAAAAGGGTTTTTAGTTCTATCTATTCATGCCCTTAAGGTTAGGAAAAGATCCTCTTCGGATTATTTTTGTGAGGATTAGAAGAATCAATTAATCATGATCGTTCATCGTATATCATGCGGTCATAAATTATTTAAAATTTAAAATTGAATATAAATAATATCTAACGAAAACTGATCACACGATGTACAATGAACGATCGTTATTGATGGATTCTCTAAATCCCCACAAAAATAATCCGAAGAAGATCTTTTCCCAAGGTTATACTCTGTGGGGACCAGCATATAGCATTACACAACAACATGGGCGGTCATTCTCGGCAATAGTGTGCAACAGCTCGAGTATGCGTTGCCCATTGTAATGGGCAAGGACTCAAAATTATTGTGGATTCTTTTAATTGATTGAGAATCAAACAACCGCATAGACTATACATAACTATTTTGCTTGTAAGCCACCGTCACAAACCGGCCATCAATCCAACCACTTAGACCATCTCTAATAGTGACCTAAAATCTAAAAATATTTAGCCCAGAAAATTTAGGTTTTAGCCCAGAAACAGCTTTTCTACTCCAATCATTCTGGCTTAAAATTTTAGCCCCAGATTATCAAAGAATGAATTAAGGCTATTTTTTTTAAATTAACTTTTTAAAAAAAAAATTTATGTAGACTATCCTAAATTAATTTTATGAACATTTTAACCTAAAAATATTTAAATTCCGATAAATTTTGAAAAATCACTAAATCAATACATGAAAATCAAGATAAACAACATAAACTTAATACCAACGACATTTAATAAACCACATAAACTTAAAAAATAAAAAAAACAATTAATAAAATAATCTTCCAAATAAAAAAAACCTTCATTGTCGGCAAAATTCACACCTTCATTGACATCATTTGGGGGTGGGGCTTCATTATGAAATAATCTTCCACATTGTTGGTTCGCATCGGTTCCCCACCTCGGACAATCCTTGAGGATGTTCCAAGCATGATGCAACTTAAAAGCTTGATTTTTTGGTGTAGTTCTTGTCTTGTAAATTGCCATTGCTTTGTCACCCTATGCAACAAATACATAAAAACAATTAGTTGCAAAATACTATTATGTACATGACAACTAAAATATCAACAAATAAACTCACAATTTCTGAGGCGCCCCTTCCACTAGGCATGTCAACCATGGCTCTCTCCAAGCTTCATTTCCACAAAGTGCACGCTTTGTTGATAATCTTTCACCGATCATAAACACCACCAACTTCCCTTCGACCGGCGTTGGAGTTTTCATGGAACTTATCAACGATTTTACCCCATAAAACCTTTCTATTTTGATTGGTGCCGACGGCACCATCTTCGCTAATCGAAATCCATGCCAAACATAAAGCAATATCTTCGTCAAAGGTCCAATTACGACCTCTAACATGCTCTTTTGCCATCTTGAAAATTCTAGAAATGAGAATAAATGGTATAAAGAAAAATTGGAAGAATTGTAGGAGAAAAATGAGTTTTGTGTGGATGTTTGAACAAATACATAGGTATTTATAGAGTTTTTGGTTGAATTTTAAGTTTAATAATTTTTATAAATTATTCTAGCCGTTGGATTTAAATTTGGACCGTTAGATCTTTTTTTTTACCGTTATATTTAATTATATTTGATTTAAGCCGTTGGATTCAATAAATACATAAATATAAAACTAAAAAAAAAAAATTTGAACCTGGACCGTTGGATTAACCAACGGCCCAGTAATCAATCACCGTTAGATTTGTAAAGCAGCCCAACGGCTACTTTGTTGCAATTATTGCGCAGGGAACAGCCCACGTGGGGCTGTCGGGTGGGAATCCGAATTGGCGCGTGCGGCGCGTGGGAGAGTGGATGAAAGGAAAGTGGGCTTCACAGCCCGTGTTTCACTCACAACAGGTAGGGCACATAATGAGTTTTGGCCTAAAAACGGGCTGGTATTTGGCCTTCTTTTAAGTTTTGGGTTTTAGGTTTTATTTAGCACATGGGTTGGAGTGGGTTTTGGGGGGAAAAAAAAGGGGAATTTTAGGTTATAGGCCATTGTTGGAGATGGTCTTAAAACCCCAGGAATGAAGGAAACCGGTGCTCCATCGCCCTGCAAACAACACCACAAAATCCACAAACAAAAAACCAAGGAATCCAATGGGAAAACACAACACACCAGAGACAGAGCCAATAAAGGCAAACAGGAGGAAGGAGGTGGTGCGAACACCTTGAACCATAACTCTACTCACCTTCTGATAAATCCGCAACAAAATGTGGTTAAGAGATGTGATTGCAAACCGTGGAATCGTGAGGGGATGGAGCAAATTGGTCCGAGGTTCTAGGGTTTTCTTGTTTTGTTTTTGTTTGTACTGGACTTCGAGACTTGTTTTGGGCTCTTTTTTGTGTGCTTTTGAGGCCCAATTTCTTTTGTTATGTACTTAAGTTGTGGTTGGACCTCTGTGTAACTTTACTTGGCCTTTGCCCTGGAATAATATTTCCAGTTTACCAAAAGAAAAAAAAAAAAAAAAACTATTTTCCTTGTTTGAGTTACATATCATTTGGCAAAGTACTTGGCTTTTTCATACAACAGATCACAATTTTATATATTTATGAACTATTTGCATAATTTTAATGAGGTATTTTTACATGTACAAATAAATTGTGATTTACAAATAAAGAAAATATATCTTTTATTTTACATATAAGTATGACAAGCAAATTTGACCTCAACTAGTTGACTTGTATACAAGTGCACGAAACCTAAATAAAAAAACGCTTTGTTTGGCATGCTCTCCACTTTGTTTGAATAACAAGGCATATCTTGATGATTTCATAATATATGTAAGCCACTTTAGACAAATTAAGTGAGGAAAAAGATTATATATGGATCATAGCATATAGTCAAAATAGTCCCTATCCTTTGATTGATCGGATTACTTTGTCAACATATACTTTTGTTCTTTTTCCTCTCATATATTTTTTATTTAGCTTGTGTCTTGAATTTCCTCACATATTGATGTATCTAATATAAATGACATATGGTGGATGGTGGTTGGGAATCAAATTGGGTCAAATAAGAACAAGTCAATGAAACATATAGGTTTCATCTCCTTCACTTTGGCAGGCTTGATTTTGATCAAGTTGGTGATACAAAATATATGTTGTTTACTTAGGATTTATATATATATATTAAGGCCAATTGGACAAAATCGACCAGCTTAATTGAGATGAGCTTATCTAGCTAGTAACTAGGGAGTGAACAAAGCTCCATATATTACACCGCCTTTATAGCTAGTTTAGAGAGAGAGAGAGAGAGAGTTGAAGCTCTAGCTCTTCAATGGTACAAAGGACTGTCCTCAAGGTTGATATATCATGCCTAAAATGCAAGAAGAAGCTCCTCAAGGCAGTGTCTGGCCTACAAGGTAACATAATCATGTCCCCTCTTGAATCTTATTTCCTTAATTTCCCAATTGGCATATATGAATTATGCTTGTATCACTTCTTAGTTATTCAGGATAAGATTAATCGCGACTTATCGTATGAGCGTAGTATTCAACATGTGATATTGTTAGCAATTCATGCGTCCATAAATAACTACTAATCATTGATTGATGAAGAACTTCCACAATATCAATGATTGATAATCTCTCAAGCATGTTTGGACATCTGACCAAAATAAAACTCGAGAGTTTATTAAGCATTTAAGCCTCACAACGTCTAAACCAAAAATGTACAATAATATCTGTCATATTAATTAATCACCTCTGATCATTTCAGGTGTGGATAAAGTTGAAGTTGATGCAACCAAAGGAACTTTGACTGTAACAGGCAACTGTGATCCCTATGAAATAATTGTTCGAACTAGAAAAGCAGGTAAATTTGCTGAAGTAGTGAGTATTGGGCCGCCTCCTGCTCCACCTAAACCTGCAGAAAAGAAGCCCGAAGTGAAGAAACCTGAAGAAAAAAAACCAGACCAGAAGGTCGAACACCTTCACATGCCCCATAACTGTGAAGAATGTCAAAGATTGGCCATTGTAAGGCTGGAGCCTAGTTATGATCACAACCCCTCCTGTTCTATCATGTGATGATAAAGTCAAATAACCCATGATATTGTCAAGGTCGATGATTTTGTATGATCTATCAATTTGTCAGTTGGGTTAGAGTTTGTTAAGCTCAATCATTCGCCTGCCGATTAGTTGGAGACTTTTAATAGTTGATGTATGCATGTGAATCTCATTGTGGAACTTACATGCATGTTGAATGCTATAGAGCTATGTGAATTGTATTCACAAACAAAAATAATCATGTGTAAGACTTAAAGCTCGTAAAAATTAGAGTGATAATATTGATGTCATTCATATTGTTCACACGCACACCTTATAATTTATCCCTTGTTGGTTTTTTTTGTTGGAATGCTTGGATGGGCTTGTTGATTATTGTTGCATAATGCTTTTACGTTGACATTTCTAAATAAGTTAGGTAAACTGTCAAATACCCCCTCTAACTATGACAAGGCTATCAATTACTCATTTAAATTATTTATTTTTTTGTCGATTTACCCTCTTAACTAGTATGAAGCTGTCGATTTTAGAAAATCTCATCCAAATTTGCAGTGGCGGAGCCACATGGAGACCAAGATGGTACTGGCCTATCCAGAAATATTAGTTTATATATTCTGGGTAAACTGTCAAATACCCCCTCTAACTATGACAAAGCTATCAATTACTCATTTAAATTATTTATTTTTTTGTCGATTTACCCTCTTAACTAGTATGAAGCTGCCGATTTTAGAAAATCTCATCCAAATTTGGGAGACCAAGATGGTACTGGCCTATCCAGAAATATTAGTTTATATATTTGATCTGTTGGTTACATAACTAAAGAATGTGTGGCTTGGTGGTTAAAGTGGTTTCTGTGTTCTTGCGCGTCAGGTGTTCGAAACTTGCTGGTGAACCTACTTAAAGTTCCTCATCAGCAATTTGTATTTTTTGGTTAGTTGATACAAAACAAGGTTTTGTAAAAAATTATGAGAATGATTGAATGCCCACATGGGAATAGTTTGTTGTGTTATGCTTTTTTAAAAATGGTTTATCACATATGATTGTTTGATTTGTCACGGGTGATTTTCATTCTCTGTAAACCTGCAGATGTGGTTCTATAAATAGAGCACTCCGTGGATGATGAAGATACAACAATTGAAAGAGAAAAGAATTGAAAACAATAATATCAGTATCACTACCTTCCTCTTTTTATCTGCAATCCTTCGGTGAAATGAACGTTGACCAATAATTAAAATTTCAACGCTCACGTGTCACATAAATTTTACATGTAGCGTGTGACTCAACGAAAAATCGAAATAAATTGGAAAAGTCATCAAATATGACACGTGTCAATACCTGGCAGAAATGATTTATTTCATCTGATTATTTAAATCCAAAAATCAAGTTTTGGAATTCTATAAATAGGAAGCCAAGGCATTCATTTTAAAAGAGAAGAAAGGAAGAAAGAAGGGAAGAAAGGAAGGGAAATTGATATCACACCAAAACCTTGAAGCTTTGAAACTCTAAAGCTCTCAAGCAAATCCCGAAGGATCAAAAAAAGCTCTCTTCGTTCTTCGTTAAGTCTTCCTTCAAGATCAAGCCCCGACGGCCCTTGAAGAAATCCGCACAACCATTCTTCAAGATCAAGCTCCAACGGCCCTTGAAGAACTTCCACCAACTCAAGATCAAGCCCCGACGGCCCTTGAGGAAAGTGTTCATCGTTCATCATCCGTTCATCCTAAGATCAAGCCCCAACGGCCCTTTGGATCAACAACCTCAATAAATCCACACATCCAATCGTTCTTCAAGATTAAGCCCAAAAGCCCTTGAAGATCCGCTCATCCATCAACCTTCAAGATCAAGCCCCAACGGCCCTTGAAGAACTTCCACCAACTCAAGATCAAGCCCCGACGGCCCCTTGAAGAAAGTGTTCATCATTCATCATCCGTTCATCCTAAGATCAAGCCCCAACGGCCCTTTGGATCAACAACCTCAACAAACTCATACACCCATTCTTCAAGATCAAGCCCAACGCCCCTGGAAGATCCATTCATCAACTGTTCATCCTTAGATCAAGCCCCGACGGCCCTTTGGATCAACAACTCATCCACAAACCTACACCCTACGAAGATAGAATCAGAGGACCAAATTACAAAGAGATTGTAACCCCAAAATCATTAATACAAAAATATATTTTGTACATGTATTCTTGTCTCTTGTTTCAGGAATTTTTCGTGTTTACAAATTTGGCACGCCCAGTGGGACATCTATACCTCTCATCTCTATCATCAAATCATCGAAAAACGCAAATGGCATCAAGAAAGGATCAAGCTGTTCCTGCAATCAAAGCAAAGAACAAGAACATCATCGCCGCAAGTGGTGATATTTCGGGCATCATAACCCGAAGTAAGGCAAGAGATCTTTTTGCCGCGGCTTCCGCCCCTGCATTAACTCTGTCAAAGGAACAAGAGCACCTGAGGTACGAGCCTGTGATCACCCTAGCCTCGCTAAGGGCATCAAGGGGGGAAAGCCCGAGGAAATACTCAGAGTTCCTACTCTCCGACGCTGATTCGAGCGGCAGTACAACCATGCAAATCATGACCACTGGAGCAACTTCAATCGAGGAGCAGCTAGCTCAGATGAATGAAGCAATCGCAAAGCTCACACGGACTGTGGAAGAGAATGACTTGCAGATTGCCGCACTTGTCAACCAACTAGATGCGCTGCCCGACGTGAAAGTCAACCCAAATGTTGGCCTATTAGAGAAAGAAGTCGACGAAGAAGAGGAGCCACTAGCGGAGAAAGTTGAAGAGAAGCCGAAGCTAGACCAAGCAACGGCATTCATGGGATCTCTCTCTATCCAGCAGCTACAGGAGATGATCGCAAGCACTATCAAGACACAGTACGAAGGAAGCTCGCATGACTCCGTACTGTACTCAAAGCCTTACTCCAAGAAGATTGATGCTTTGAAGATGCCAAGGGGTTATCAGCCCCCAAAATTCATGCAGTTCGATGGAAAAGGCAACCCGAAGCAACATGTCGCCCATTTCATTGAAACTTGCAACAATGCTGGAACAGAGGGAGACTACCTCGTCAAACAGTTCGTGCGTTCGTTGAAAAGTAACGCTTTTGACTGGTACACTGACCTCGAACCTGAGTCTATCAACAGTTGGGACCAGCTAGAAAGGGAATTCCTCAACCGTTTCTACACCACTCGTCGTACTGTAAGCATGCTAGAGCTGACCAGCACGAAACAGTGGAAAGATGAACCTGTCGTCGACTACATAAATAGATGGCGTTCTTTAAGTCTGGATTGCAAAGATCGGCTTTCTGAAACCTCTGCCATTGAGATGTGCGTTCAAGGCATGCAGTGGGGACTACACTACATCCTTCAAGGCATCAAACCACGAACATTTGAGGAGTTAGCCACCCGCGCCCATGATATGGAGTTAAGCATCACCCGTCATGGGAAGAAAGAACAGATTGCCGACTACAAGAATGACAAAGTTTTGGGGCCAAAGGTGGATAAGGCTACGTGGAAACCCACCAAGGAAGCAATGACGGTCAACACAACTCCAGTCAAAATCCCTACACGAAGCAAGGCGATTCAAACCGAAGCTTTTCGTGATCAAGAGATACGTAGACGCACTTTGAAGGAGCTTGAGGAGAAGACTTATCCATTCCCCGACTCTGACGTGGTTGCCATGTTGAAAGACTTGCTTGACAAAAAGGTGATCGACCTACCTGAGTGCAAACGGCCAGAAGATATGAACCGTACTGACAGTCCAAGGTACTGTAAATTCCACCGCTTCATTAGTCATCCGACGGAAAAATGCTTTGTGCTAAAAGATCTCATCGTGAAGTTGGCTCAGAAAGGGATCATCGAGCTAGATCTTAATGATGTGGTGAAGTCAAACTATACCACCGTCACTTCCGGCTCTTTGAACTCAAAATCTTCACCTCAACCGCTGAGGGCATGCTCCAAAACCATGTCAGTTAAGTCAAGTGAAGTTGAAGGATGGACTTATGTCACTCCAAAGAAAATGCACAAGAAACATAGGTCTCCTCCACAAGCTCGCCAATCGGAAAGGGGGCAAAGCAGCTACCGTCAACCTTCAAAGCTACATGAAAGTGTTGAGGATGATGAAGTTATGACACAAAGATCGTCCGTTGCCATCACGATGCGCGATTTCTTCCCCAAAGACTTCTTCAATCACTCAGTCAAGACTCCTTGCTATGAAGATTGCAAGGAATGCCCCTCTAAGATTGTTTGACAAATTTAAAAAAGCTCCTCGTTCGCACGAGCCTAAAAGGCGACAACCAAAGCTCCTTGTCCGCACGAGCATAAAAGGCGACAACAAACGCTCCTTGCCTGCACGAGCTGAAACTGCAAACGGCACCAAACGCTCCTGGCCCGCAAGAGCATAAACTGTGTACGGCAAAATCATCATCAAAACCATCACTCATTTGAACTACGTTATGACTTAATCTCTTCTTTGGAAGAGTACGTAGGCAACTTGAAACTTCAAAACTTCAAGTACAGTCACATCAAAATAAATAAATAAATGTTTCATTAAAGAAAGTCAATTTTATTACAAAAGAAAAGAAAAAAAAAATACATATGTTACTATGTATTAAAAAAATATATATATATTCTCTACTCAAAAAATAAAATAAAATATAAAAAAATATAAAAAAATATAAAAAAAATAATAAAAAATAATAATAATAAAAAAATAAAAAAAATAAAAAAATTATACATGTTAAAGTGGGTTTGCCTACACTTAAGACCCATGCCAACTCAAAGAAACAGAAGTTGAAGTCCACAAAAAGGAGCAGCCAAATCCAGGCCCAGTGCCATCATCATCCCCAGCTCGCTCGAGCAGCCGGATTCCACTAGCCCAAATCCAGGCCCGGCTCTCTCTCTTTCTCTTTGCTTCGGCGCAGCCCTCGCCTCCTTCTCTCTCTCTAGCTTCAAGCCTCCCTCTCTGCTCTCTCTCCTCAGATCTCACAGAACGCCACATCTAGGAATGAACAATAACAACAGCACTGAACAACCGCCGTTTCGATCCCATCCCGTCGCGAAAAATGGCGACAAGTTTCCTCGTGTTTCGAGCAGTCCGTCGCTGAAGGCGCTCGAATCTCAAACGAATATGCAGGAAATGATGAGTGCTCTGCTGCAGGATAGGAGTGAGTTCCCCATTTCCCGAGAGGAATCGACGATTTCTGAGCAGAATCCAAATGGGGAGACCAATTCCATGGATTTGAATTCTAGGAAAAGAAAATCAGTTTCCAAGGGAAAAGCAAAGGATCCTCCTCCTCTATCTTCTTCTCGGTCGTCCGCTTGGCCGTAATGTCACTCAACAGCAGCACCACCAGCAGCAATGGATGCACCAGCAGCAATGGATGGCCATGCAGTACCCGGCGGCGGCGATGGCGATGATGTAGCAGCAGATGATGGTGTACCCGCAGCATTACATGCCTTACGGGGCGGCTCCTCATCATCCTCACCACAATCTGTACCAGCAGCAGTCGCAGGCTGTGGCGTATCAACAGCAACAGCAGCCGCCGAAGCAGCAGCAGTCGCCGCCACCACAATTCCGTCGGAAGCAGCGCTGGTTTGAGCGGGAACGAGAGGCTTCCCGGGTCCGTTTTGCTCGCCAGGGAAAGGCTGCTGAAGAGGCTGAGAGGGATGCCTCCTTCAGAAACCAGGCGGCATAGAGCATTGCATCTTTACAGAGATGGGCTACTGCATGTTGATGACTTGAGTCCCCTTGTAAGGGATTGGGACGCTGAAATCTTGACAAGTCAGCCAGCCACTGCCTATTCTTCGACTAACTTGGGCTCCCAAATTGAAAGGCTACATCTCTTGCAAGAAGCGAACAAGAAGCCTCCAGGTCTTAGTCAAGAGGTTCTTGATTGTTTGAGCACTGATATTTTCAGCAGCGCAGAAGTGGGTGTTGACGGCTTGGTGTTAAAGGCTTCCGGAGATTGTAGTATTTGCCTGGAGAGTTTTACCGATGGAGATTAGCTTATTTGCTTGCCTTGTGAACATAGATTCCATGCTGCCTGCTTGAGTCCCTGGGCTCTTATTCGAGGAGACTGCCCATACTGTCGGAGAGTTATAGTTGTAGATGGTCAAAATGCTAAAATGACTACATAGTTTCCATTGAGATGTTTTATTGCCTTGTGCTCGTGTTATAGGAAAAGTTTTGAAACTCGACTGCCAAATTATGGCGATGCTTTCAAATTAGGTGCGATGCATCATAGTTTTGTTTGGCTTGTATACTGGTGGATGCTTATAATCTGTGTTATGTAACCCTACAGCAGTTGTAAGGCATGTGAAATGGTCAGCTGAAAAAAAAAAAAAAGATAACAAGATCACGAAGGAAGAGGAAAGAGAAATGGCTGGTAGTGCTTGACGTAGTTCTCTATGCCGTTTACATGCTTAGCATCTTCGACATCTACTTCAAGTCCTTCATTGTCCACAGCATGGATCCCGTCACCTTTCGCTTCTCAAGTCACCTTCTCCTCTCGCCAACAACAGCTCATCACCTAGCGCCGCTGCAATTCCTCCACTTCAGGCTTGACGCCTTGCACTACCTCGAGCTCGTCATTCTGGCCACCATGATCAAAATCAACGAAGAGCTTCATTGACCGCTGTTAAACGACTAGCCGGTCTTCAAACTCGACGCTTTACATTCTACCTCAATATCTGGCTGCTTCTGCACCTCCGCCATGGCTGCTGCCTTTGAATGTGATCAACAAAATCAAAGTTTGTCAACTCACACCCAAAGATCTCATCCGTCTGCTTGCCTCTGCTGCTGCCTTTGAATGTGATTGACAAAATCAAAGTTTGTCAACTCACACCCAAAGATCTCCTCCGTCTTCTCTCGGACTCGGCCTGGGTTTTCACCCACGAACTCAGCCTTGCAGATGGCCATATAAAGAAAAAAAAAATGATGATGCGGGGAAGCATCTTTCAAAAGAATAATTAAAAAAATAAATAAATAAAAAAAAAAGTAGCAATGATGATGTTGGGAAGCATCTTTCAAAGACAGCACCAGCTGCCAATTGTTTAAATTAGCAAATTGGAAGATGCAAGGCAGTGAGCAAATGCAGTGGCCTATATGCGTGTGTATGTGTACAAGATTGTGGACATATTTGTTATATACAAGTTGTAATTTTGTAGAATTTGAAACTCACACGGTGCCAGGCGCACCGAGAGCAATTATATTAAAAAAAAAAAAAAAAAAAAAAAAAAACACATCTTGGTGATGTACATGTTTTCTCTGTATTTAGCACAATACACTAAATAAAACAAAGCATGTTCATTGATTTTATAGAAATTACAAGTGCGAAAAAAAAAAAAAAAATGTATCTAACAAAGAAAGAGAAAGATGGAGCCTTCACGAAGGTTGTTTACGTGAAACCCCACTACGTGGCAACACTCTAGGAGCGGGAGGCATCGGAGCGAGAAGCACCGAAGATAGATCATTCGAGGCCCCAATACTTGGTGGAACGCTAGATGACGCAGGAAAAAGGTGCCTCTGGAAGAAAGACGCAAGCCTTTGACGGTCACTTTGAATTTGACCTTGAGATTCTAGCATCTCATCAAGCTTCCTCTTCATGCCTGTCGAGTAATTATTGGCAAGCACGTGCAAACTTCTATTCTCGTGTTTAAGCTGTTTGATCTCTTGCTTGAGATTCTCCACCTCTGCCATCAATGATTCAACCTGACGGGATCGAGCCAGTAGGCGTTGGCCCATGTTGGACACAGAGCCCGCACACTGAACACTGAGAGCTTGGGATTCTTGAACGGCCAACTCATCGGACCGTTCTGAAAGCAGCTGACTATCTTTAGGAGTGAGGAGGTTCCGAGCTACTATCGTAGCTGTTGTTGCATCCGTCATCACAGAATCTTCACCTGTAAGAGGGCCGTTAGGAGATAAGAAAGACGGGCACCATACATTACCTTGACGCGGTGCGACCGGATCACTACTAAGACTCAAATCTAAGCAGATGTTAGATGGGTTAGATGCGTTAGCCATTTTTCAAGAAGTTAAAAGAGAAGGGTTGGATGGAGTAAAATCTCAACGGGCCGGAGACGATGTTCACAAATGGGCAATCTTCAAAGTGTGCATATTAGAGGTGATCGATCACCTCTATTAAAGGAGAGGCGACACAATCACCAATTCAGAATTGAAGAGACACCACGTTTCAAAGCCGGATTTTCTGGCGTAAAGATCGCCAGCTCTTCAGACGCAATCCCGGCTTTTCAGAAAGCGTGTGTAACTTTGTCAAAAGCTCCCGGCTTTTCAGAAGACGCGTGGAAGGTGAGAAAGCAGCTGCACACTTTTGCCGACAAACGTGGGTGACAAAGCCGAAAGCTCCCGGCTTTCCAGAAAGCGAGTGCAACTTTGTCAAAAGCTCCCGGCTTTCCAGAAAGCGCGTGCCACTTTGTCAAAAGCTCCCGGCTTTTCAGAAGACGCGTGGAGGACATTGCCGCATCCGCACTGCCACTTGCCATTACAATTCATATATACATCAACATTCATGGCAAGGCATAGACCCACAAACGCATAACTTTCCTTCTCGGCCGAAAATGTAAGCTGCAACCAACCCTCTCAAACATGCTCAGTTTTCTTCTTCTCTTGAGAACACATTTTCAACCATGGATGTATCCCCCAAAGAAGATACCAGATGCCTGGAGTACAGATGAGGCAGGAGGAAACGGTAGATCGAAGCATGTGGAGGCAAGCACAACAAATATATGTGCTGATTCATTCGCTGCTTCTTCAAAAGCAAAAGTATCTCATATCATCAAGGGCGAAAGCAAAGGTATCTCATATCATGCTTTTTCCCTATCTTTTCCTTTGCTCTTGTTCTCACCTGCCAAGACAAGGACAGAGAAAGCAATATGTCGGAACCTCCACTCAAACTTGCGCTGCCACCAAGAAGTGATGGTCCATTCAAATGCAAGGTTTGCATTCCACTCCTGTATCAGAAGACAAATACTACAAGAGAAGATGCCAAACCTGCATAAGGAAATACCACTTCTGCAAAGGGAGCAAGTAAGGCAAGTGAAAATGATACATCGAAGCATGTGGAGACAAGCACAACAAATAAATATGCTGATTCATTCGCTGCTTCTTCAAAAGCAAAGGTATCTCATATCATGCTTCCTCCATGTTCTTTCCTTTGTCCTTGTTCTTACTCGCATGGCAAAGTGCAAAGAGCAATCAGCCGGCACTCGGAGTCAGTCTTCCGATCTGGAACCGATTACCTGGAATCTATTCCCTGGTTGCTTACCTAGCGTTGCTCTCGAGTAGTCATCTTCAACGGTTGATACACTTCCAGAGAAGGGACCACATCTGCTCGGAGAAAGACGAGTGACAATGAAAAATCAATCTTTCTATTTCGTACTCTTCAGTACGAATTAGAAAGATTGAATAAAGAAACAGAAAAAAGGAGTAAGCTCAGACCTTCGGGGGAGACCAAAAGAATCCTGCTGCCCAGTTCAAGAGTAGCACAAAGGAAAATCAACGAGTGGAGGAGACCAAAAGAATCCTGCACCCAGTTCAAGAGTAAGCCTGCGGAAAATCAACGATTGGAGGAAACCAGAAAATCTTCCAGTCGAACTCAAGATCAAGCCTCGATGGCCCTTGAAGAAATTTCCAGCCCAATTCAAGATCAAGCCTCGACGGCCCTTGGGTTGACATCTACATTAAGAAACTTCAAAACGCATCTTCTACACGTGACAAGCACATGTCTACGACGCGCCTTGAAGTGGGGGCATTTGTAGACATCAAAATTTCGGTGAAATGAACGTTGACCAATAATTAAAATTTCAACGCTCACGTGTCACATAAATTTTACATGTAGCGTGTGACTCAACGAAAAATCGAAATAAATTGGAAAAGTCATCAAATATGACACGTGTCAATACCTGGCAGAAATGATTTATTTCATCTGATTATTTAAATCCAAAAATCAAGTTTTGGAATTCTATAAATAGGAAGCCAAGACATTCATTTTAAAAGAGAAGAAAGGAAGAAAGAAGGGAAGAAAGGAAGGGAAATTGATATCACACCAAAACCTTGAAGCTTTGAAACTCTAAAGCTCTCAAGCAAATCCCGAAGGATAAAAAAAAGCTCTCTTCGTTCTTCGTTAAGTCTTCCTTCAAGATCAAGCCCCGACGGCCCTTGAAGAAATCCGCACAACCATTCTTCAAGATCAAGCTCCAACGGCCTTTGAAGAACTTCCACCAACTCAAGATCAAGCCCCGACGGCCCTTGAGGAAAGTGTTCATCGTTCATCATCCGTTCATCCTAAGATCAAGCCCCAATGGCCCTTTGGATCAACAACCTCAACAAATCCACACATCCAATCGTTCTTCAAGATTAAGCCCAAAAGCCCTTGAAGATCCGCTCATCCATCAACCTTCAAGATCAAGCCCCAACGGCCCTTGAAGAACTTCCACCAACTTAAGATCAAGCCCCGACGGCCCTTGAGGAAAGTGTTCATCGTTCATCATCCGTTCATCCTAAGATCAAGCCCCAACGGCCATTTGGATCAACAACCTCAACAAATCCACACATCCAATCGTTCTTCAAGATTAAGCCCAAAAGCCCTACGAAACAAAACAATGTGATATTTTGCACCCGCTTCGCTCCTGTCCTTAACAAGGGTTATCTCTCAAACTTTTGCCTATTTATAACACAAGGTTAATTTATGTTGAAGAAAAATCTCATAATAATAGTATTGAGCCATGATTTTAAATTTTTGTTTGAAATTAATGTTAACTTTATTGTTAATCTCGTAACAATTTTTGTTTCTATGATATAATTATTTTAATACTAAATTTTTCATACATATTAACGATCTACCAGTCTTGTTTGATTAAAATTTTCCATGCCAATACAAAAAAGGAACCTTTAATTTTCTCTCATTATTATATTGCTATATTTTTTTTGTCTAACTTTTTTTTATATGATTTAAAGGCCCCCTGATTTGAATTTCTAGCTCCGCCACCGCAAATTTCCGTTAAGTGGCGTCATGCGAACGGCATGTGACATAGTTTCACGGACATACTTGGAATTCGACTCGAGAAAACAATAAGATTCAAGAGAATTTTATCCATATAGTTTGGGAGAGAAGGGCCAAGTGATGAAGTTCTCTTAAATTAAAAGTATGATAGTTCATGGGGCTTTATGCACTCGAAAGTATGTCACTCACTTAACGTAAATTTGGATGAAATTCTCTTAAATTGAATGGCCAAGTGATGATTCACAACCTTTTTCTAGTTAAGGGGGTGATTAGCTGAATAAATAGTTTTAGGGGGTAATCAGCAACCTTGTGATAATGGCAGTTTACCCAAATAAGCTAGAACTAAAACATCCCAAGAAAAAGCGATTCCTAAGTGAATATTTCATTGTTCTTCCAGCTACTCGTATCTGCCTTGATTTTCTTTTGGAGTGCTTCCAGTAGCTATGGTAATGATTGAAGATGATTGGTAATGATTGAAGATGATTGGCTGATGTCGGAAAAGAATTGGCGCGAGAGGTTGAGGTGCATGTTTAGCGGACGAGAGTGCATGGACTTTCGTTAGTGTTGTGTTGGTAAGGCTTGAGTTTTAGAAGAGGAGATTTTTGGTGGTGGATGAGGTTTTCGCTATGGTGGTTGGAAATGGAATTCCAAAGAGTACGACAGTCGAAAGCATGATGCTGGATTTGTGCAAGTGGCTCTAATGTGTTTCCTATGTCAATTTTCAATTTGAAAGAAAAATTGACATATGATACGTATTACTGAGTGGTTTGAAAAATCAACGATTTATATCTTGCATAAATTTAATGAATTTTACAATAGTTTATTTTTTTTGAACAAACGATATTATTTATATTAAGGGGTATGAGGATGTAGCCTCATAATGAACTAACAATAATGTGATTCAACTTTACTTTTGACGAGAATCAAACATAATAAATTTTACTATAGTTAAATCTTGCATAAAAGTCTGCATTAAGTGAGACCTAGCACTGTAGCTGAAATTGTAAAAAACATGAGAACACTGCCGAAAAGCGAAATCTTTTGCACTTAAAAAATAAAAAGAATAAAAAAAGCTAATGATGCGGAGTTTAAATCTTATGCGCCTATTACATTTTTTTTAAGCTCTATCTCCAAAGTAAACGTTAAATTCAAAACATCAAATTTCAGTTTGATTATTGATTTGATAATTTGATATATTATTAATATTTTCTTTCCATCCGATATACCAAAAATTATCGCTTCATTTATGTTTTCTTTTTAAGTTAATAAAAGTTAGGTTGTTGTTGTTTAAAAATAATAAAATAATACTTAAATATGCTAGCATTCTAAGCAAGCTAAGTGGAATGTCTTTGAAAATAGCAAAAATCGAATTTCAAAACAGCTCTGAATTTAATATCTTTTTGTTCATGTCAGTTTAACCTTATTTTTTGTGTCATGTTTAATATCTTGATTAAAGTAAATAATACATCATTTATTACTATTATATGTTCATGTGATATTTTTGACATCTTTTTTTTAAATGTTTATTGATTGTCTAAGAGTCAATCTCACGGATACACCACACCACATGAGATTTGGTGGCGGTGACGTGGCTCCTAAATCCAAACTTCGCTTGAAATTGCAGATTTACCAACCACCGCGGAACGCGCGACATTTTGGCTCAGTATTTGCTTCCAGAAACCGTCCCTGAGAGCACCGATCAAGTAAATACTAAGTTCTCATTGGTCATCCTCAACTCAGTTGCATAACTCGGACGCTTCGAAATGCCGGCCGGTAATAAAAACTCCCGAGTTTTCTGTATCGGAACCGTCGATACGAAGCTCGACGAGCTCCGATTCCTCGCCGAGTCGGTTCGATCCCATCTCAACGCCTTCTCCACAGCTTCCTCACTGACGGTAAATCCTTCTACTTCTCGCCGTTTATTTATTTATTTTTTAAATCTGATACAGAATCTCAATGTCCTATACCGAAACGGCAGGTCAAAGTATCGGTAGTGGACGTATCGGCGAGTCGGACCGAGACCGATAGAAATCCAACCGATTTCGAATTCGTTTCAAGGAAGGAGATTCTCAGTCACAGTTCTGAAGCATCAGCCGATCAAATTCCGGAGGACAGGGGCGAAGCGGTTGCTGTAATGAGCAAAGCGCTCGAGAACTTCCTATCCAAAGCTCAGAACGACGGCATTTTAGCCGGAGCTGTAGGTCTCGGAGGCAGCGGAGGCACGGCACTGATATCCTCCGCCCTAAGATCTCTGCCAATCGGAGTACCGAAGCTGATCTTATCGACCGTCGCGAGCGGGTGGACCGATCACTATGTGGGGACTTCGGACCTGGTGTTGTACCCGTCAATTGTCGATGTCTGTGGGATTAATAGCGTGAGCAGGGTCGTATTGAGCAATGCTGCTGCTGCGTTCTGTGGGATGGTGGTTGGGGGAGTTGGGAGGGGCGGAGATTCAGGCGGTGGCGGTGGAGGGGTGGAGAAACCGACGGTGGGGCTGACCATGTTTGGGGTGACGACTCAGTGTGTGAATGGGGTTAAAGAGAGATTGGAGAAGCAGGGGTATGAGACATTGGTTTTTCATGCCACTGGGGTTGGAGGGAGAGCCATGGAGTCTCTGGTTAGAGGTGGATTCATAAAGGTAATACCTTTTGTTGGAAATTTATTCGTTTGTATGTGTTGGTATGTTAAATTTGAAGATTTATCAATTTGTTTGAGTAGAATTTTCGGAATGGATATATAAAAATGTGAACTTGGTCAGCTTTTATCAACGAGAGCGCTTTACAGAACAAGGGAATTTTGATTGTTTGATTGTTGAAGCTCGAGATATGATTTGTTTCGCATAGTTTTAATGTAAATACTTGAAAAGATGTAGGTATTTCAGAGCTCATTTCGAAGCGTAGGCCTACTCTTTCTTATTAATATAATACAATTTCATCTCATTTAACTATCGACAGGTATATGCATTGTTTTGTTTCCGCCGCAGTTTGCTACATGCGAAGTCCAAACCTTTATGTAATTTCATTTCATTTAACCTTAGTATTGCGTTTGTCTTTTTGTGTAAGTTTTGTTTATATGGAAGGTTTCCTTGTTTTACTTAGGGGGTTTTGGATATCACAACAACAGAGGTTGCAGACCATGTGGTAGGGGGTGTCATGGCTTGCGATGCTTCCCGCTTTGATGCCATCATAGAGAAAAAGATTCCTTTAGTACTAAGTGTTGGAGCTTTGGATATGGTAAATTTTGGAGCTAAGGATACCATACCATCCAATTTTCAACACAGAAAGATTCATGAACATAATAAGCAGGTAATAACTGATAAGTCTCTAAACATAATATGACGCTCAAAAGGGTTGTCTGTGTGTGGATAACATGGAAACAATACTCGTCATTTTCAGGTTTCACTCATGAGAACCACTGTAGATGAGAACAAGAAATTTGCTGGTTTTATAGCAGATAAGTTGAACAAATCATCATCAAAGGTGGTTGTTTGCCTACCACAAAAGGGTATCTCTGCTT
This sequence comes from Pyrus x bretschneideri, assembly GCF_019419815.1. Taxonomy (NCBI): domain Eukaryota; kingdom Viridiplantae; phylum Streptophyta; class Magnoliopsida; order Rosales; family Rosaceae; genus Pyrus; species Pyrus x bretschneideri. The sequence goes on along the minus strand of NW_025999390.1, from coordinate 16,371,279 downwards.
TGGATGCACCGGGGCAGCCTTTCCATGATCCAGAGGTCAATGCTTCGCTGATTAATGAACTACAGAGGCTGGTCCAGACAAATGAAGATCGGAAGGTACAATTATTTCCCATTGAATGGTGTATTTATTTCAATGCTCGAACTGTCTCTAGTTGCTTTGGTTTCATGCGCAAGACCAACATTACTATTGAAAATAGTGCATGTTTTTAATAGGTAAGGGTGTACCCTCATCATATAAATGATCCTGAGTTTGCAAATGCATTGGTGGACTCATTTTTAGAGATTAGTACAAAGAGTTCTATCCAGTCTACTCCACCGCAAGTTCATGAATCAAACCAACAAGTTCATGAAAGTTCTGTTTCGAAGATAAATTTGTCAAGCTCTGAGACCGTTCCACGTAACCTGAGTGATTTCCCAGATGCAAGACCAGGTTGTAGTTTGAACTGTGTTCATTTTCTTGGAGTAAATTAGAATCATATTAATAGGAATTCAATTACATTGAATGATTTGGAGAAGGATTTAACGATTGAATATTAGAGCAACTTTTCTCAATGAATAGAGCTGCAGATTTGTTTTATGTCATTATTGGATTCAGATCTAACCAGTAATGCGTTACTTCTGTGACAGAAACTCTGGAAAGAACTAGGGTGGTGTTGCAGCAACTCAAAGATCAAATAAATAGAGGAATTCCAATTATAGGGGCAGGTGCAGGGACAGGCATATCTGCAAAGTTTGAGGAAGCTGGTGGTGTTGATCTGATAGTGGTGTACAATTCAGGGCGCTTTCGCATGGCAGGAAGAGGTTCATTGGCAGGCTTATTGCCGTTTGCTGATGCAAATGCTGTAGTACTTGACATGGCCAATGAAGTTTTGCCAGTAAGTTTCAACCGCTCTATAGTATAAAACTTTATAAGAGATCTTCAGTTCTTTACTGAAAGACTGACAATTCAAATTAGTAGTGCAATACCTTACCCGTTCCTATGTCCCTTTTAAAACACTTTTTGCTGATGTGGAGCTGATGATAATGATAGGTGGTGAAGAAGGTACCTGTTCTTGCTGGGGTGTGTGGCACCGATCCTTTTCGCCGAATGGATTTCTTTTTAAGGCAGGTGGAGTCAATTGGATTCTCTGGGGTCCAAAATTTTCCAACAGTTGGACTCTTTGATGGTAATTTTAGACAAAATCTTGAAGAAACTGGAATGGGATACCGGTAGGTATTAAACAGAGATTTTTTTTTAAAGACTAATATTATAATTTATTGCATTCTGCACATTAACTTTTTCTTAATGGAATGATTAGATTGGAGGTTGAGATGATCGAAAAAGCACATAAGATGGGGCTCTTGACAACCCCATATGCTTTCAATCAAGATGAAGCTGTGCAAATGGCAAAAGCTGGTGCTGATATCATTGTGGCTCATATGGGACTCACCACATCCGGCTCTATAGGGGCAAAGACGGCTGTTTCACTGGATGAAAGTGTAGATCGTGTACAAAATATTGCAGATGCTGCAAGTAGGATCAATCCCAACGCCATTGTGCTTTGCCATGGTGGTATGTGCTCATGAGCTTTTCATTTCTTGTTACCAAGTTTTCTTTTTATCATATTAATGAACATGAAGATCGTTTGGTGCAATTTGCAGGTCCAATCTCGGGTCCAAGAGAGGCAAAATTTATACTAAAGAACACCAAGGGAGTTCATGGGTTTTATGGGGCGTCAAGCGTGGAGAGGCTACCTGTTGAACAGGCTATCACCTCCACGGTCCAACAGTACAAATCGATTTCCATCAACTGAAGTTTGATCTGCTTGTTTTTGGTAAGCACAGATGCTTCGTGTTGTGCTTGTATCCCTATTATATTTGCTTGGTTACATTATATAAAAAGGAAACTTGCGTTGATATAAAAGTTGATGTCGCTGTTGCTTTGTAGTGGTTTCTTAGTACCACTTGTAATATTATATCATCTGATCAATAGTAACAATATTTTGGCAAGAATTTGTACTTAAGATTTTGCAAAATGAGTGACAAGCTTCCCGATGTTTTTATTTATTTATTTATTTTATTCCTTTCTTTCTTGCTTCTTCTTCTGTTGGGAAAAAGAAATGGTTTGTTGGATATTGGGCCTTAATACTTAGCCCATAATGTAAATAAGAGGGGACGGAGACCTTTGTTCTATAGAAGAATCTCACCCTCACTTTAGGGGAAGGAAAACCCTAACCTCTCTAGCAATAAGCATCCATGTACAATTTATCCCTCATTTGACATAGTGGAAACTGGATCTATACCAATGTGGATATAATAAACGACGAATTATCGTTGAGTTCTTGTGTGTGAGTGCGATTTACGGTCAGATTTATGTTGTTCCAAAGTCCACTAATTTTGTGCATCAACATGCTTCATTAACACAACAAAAGAAACGCTTCATTAACACAACAAAAGAAACGCTTCATTAACACAACAAAACTAGCGGAACAAGCAGCAATAGTATGAGACTAAATCCACAAAGTAGCAACAGTAGGTGCTACAAAACACAAATAATATGTTCTTGCACAAGGAGCAGCCTTAGCAGCCGGCGCTAGCCACGGGGTAGTGACTGTCCACACAAATGGCAAGTTACCGGATTATTGAACCCAAACTTTAAGGCATACGAGGTTCTACTCTCTTACAAGGCCTTCAAGGTAATGGGCAACCCACTGGCTAACCTTGGAACGAATGACATCTTTTCCATGCTAGGATCCCAATCTTGTATTGTCCAGCTACACAATAAGGGGAAAGAGTTTAAGATTTATCAATAAGATGCCCACACTCCACAGAGTGTAGGCGAGCTTTTACCGTTGCTCAAAAGCGAGTCCCAAAACGAACGGCCATAAATTGCACATACACGCATGGGCACTAGCAGTAATGTTGCTCATACAAGACAAGAAAAAAATCAAATGATGGCACTGCAAATTCTCACTCACCTGTATCCACTTACTACACGGTATAAAAACATCATAATTGTCGCCTTGGCCATATTGGTTCCTAGGCTTGACCTGGTTCCTGACCCAAATGGTGTATAGCTATACGGCTTTTGCATTTCCTGGAGAAAATTGACACAGTCGATGTCAATACCTTGGCAACCATGAAATATAAAGTGTTTGAAATTGCAGTTATGGGTTAGGCCAGTTTGCTGAGGCAGTGAGCATGCCCAGTTTCAACCATGTTTAGATCCTCTTCTCCGCAGATTTAAGTGGTTCAGAATAGTTCTGTGTATAAAAGAAGTTAAAAGAAAAACGAAGTGTTTGGGTAGAGAGACGGGTACATCAAATCTAGATGGGTTGAACTGCATCGGGTCCAGAAGTAGTTTTGGATTCACGTGTATGCAAGTCATGTCAATATTCACCCGCCACCCTTTCTTTATTTCAAAACCTGCAATTGCATTGTGATGAATTGAGATTAAGCAAGTTTTTGTTAAGAGAAATATTGAAAAAGTGACGGAAAGCATTTCCGCTGTAGTGCTAGCTGTGGTAACTGGTAACTCATGGCTTTGAACATCTATAAACAGAAGAAATATTTGTATGTGCCGGTTATTATAACTTCTCTAGGTTAAGTTTATTGTGTCTTACCTTCTATAGTGCAGTCATGGGTAGCTTCGCGAGTAGTCCACATAACAACATTTCCCAACCTCAATGTCTCTTTCATAACCTGGAGAAAAAAAACATATAGACCACTAAAGATGTCAATGCATTTGTATGCAAGATGTCTCCGCTATCAGTTTAATTCTGGTGAAAAGCTGCATTATTAAAGATCACTTTTCTACGTCGAATTTAACAATCGAAATTTGCTAGGGTGTGGTGCTAACCTTGAGACAGTAGGGCATGTTTTTAATATCCTCATATGTAGCTGAGGCTCCTTCTGGCCTAGCTCTGGCTATTGCCAACTGTTCCTCCTGTATGTTCATATATTCTTTCTTATCTATCTCAACGATACTGAAATTGCTACCGCGATTTATATGATATGAAGATACACTTCGGAATTCCTTACTCTGAGTCTGTCCAAGACTTCTCTGTTCTCGCCAAGAAACTTAAGGCTCCACATCATTGCAGCTGAAGAGGTGGCCTGGCCTCCAATTATCAATGTCAATAGGCTGTCCATAATCTCCGAATCTGTCAGCTTTTCATTGTCAGGGCATGAATCTCTTTCTATCATCGACTGCAGGAAGCCATCTGAATACTCCTTTCCGCTTCTCCGCTTGGCGATCATGTCTTTAAAGGCTTTCATAACACGCCCTTGTGCCGGCTTTGACTGTTGGAAAACTAGTAGTATATAATATTAACAAGTTTCCTATATTTACTAACAGGTGTTAACATGATACCTGAGGCAGCCATTGCAGAACAAGAAATAAAAGCATATCTTCTACTCGTTGAAAGACTTAATGTTCTTAAGGTGATAGAAACCAATAAGGCAGAACCTTTCTTTATGAGCAGGGAGTCCTTATATAGATTAACATTCACCAACTTCCCTCTATCATGGAGAGTTGGTTTTTGTCAGTTAACAACAGTTTCATCAAATAGTGGGATGTAAGTTATCTCCACAATTGTTATCCATATTTCCTTAATAGGAAGCAGTTTTTCCACGTTTGCAACTTAAATCAAATTGTATTGTTATCAAATACATTTTGTCCTTCACCAAATGAAAGTTTAGCCCAATTAAGTTTCTAACATTCTCCCACTTGGACGTAAACTAATCATTTCATCGAAATGTTATCACAATTACAATATTGACTCCTTAGTGATCACAACCAATTACACATAACTTGCTTCCCCACATCTACCAGTATTAGCTCAAATGTCGAATTCTACAAAATCATGTGCAGCTCATCGGCACATGCACTCTCTGTCATTTGAATCTAATCTATATGATGTCAAACTTTCAATGAACTTGACGTTCATTTTTCTATGAATCAATTCAATCAACTTTATGGATCATCTTTGGATGATCATAGTTCCCTTTATTGAATTGAAAATCATATACTACTTGTGTTATGTAAGTTATATAACTCATAATAGTCATAAATATTCAGCACATATATATTTATTACTGCAACTCAGTCTTAAACCATCACTTCATAATTGTAATGGCATACTGATAATCATGCAAATACATATAAATATAGATTCATACATGCATTTTATATAAGGGTTTCTTACTCCCACATTTTAGTAGATTCCAGAGATTTGTGCACACCCATCTTCATGATATGTTCTTTGAATACTCCCACTGCTAAGGGTTTTGTTAATGGATTAGCTATCATAGACTTTGTCTCAATATGCTTGATCACAACCTCACCCTTTCTCACATGTTCCTTGACTGACAAATATTTGATGTCCATTAGTCTTGTAGCTTCTGACTTCTTATTATTTTTAGAGAAGAAAACAGCTGCCTTATTGTCACAATATAACACCAATGGCCTTGAAATTGAATCCACAATTCCCATGAACTTGATTAAATTCTTCAGCCACAATCCCCTCGTTGTGGCTTCAAAACAAGCTATAAATTCAGCTTCCATAGTTGATGTAGCCAAGGCCTTTTGTTTTGCACTTCTCCACGATACTGCAGCTCCAGCTAGGAAATACAAATATCCACTGGTTGATCTTCTGTCATCTATACAACCTGCAAAATCTGCATCAGTGTAGCCAACCAGTTCCAAGTTCTCCACTTTCTTATATACAAGCATGAATGACTGCAAGTATCTTAATACTTTCTTCATTGCAGCCCAGTGTTGTTCACCTGGATTAGATTGATACCTTCCCAGCACACTTATTGCAAAAGCCAAATCCAGTTTCGTACAAACCTATGCATACATTAAACTCCCAACTAATGATGCATAAGGTTTGTTAATCATGCTTTGTTTTTCTAAGTCATTTCTCGGGCACTGGGACTTATTCAATCTATCTCCCTTCCCCATTGGCACTTCTCCATTTAAACAGCTTTGCATATTGAACCGATGCAATACCTTCTCTATATATGATCTTTATGAGAGTCCTAACAAACCCTTTGATTTGTCTCTAATTATCTCAATCCCCAACACATATGACGCATTTCCCATGTTTTTCATCCCAAAGGTATTGGACAACAATTTCTTAGTTTCATGTAAGAGGTTGATATCGTTGCTAGCTAATAAAATATCATACAAAACAAGAAATATAAATTTCGAACCACATTCCTTGAGATATATGCAATCATCTATTTTATTCTCATTGAAGCCAAGAGACATGATTTTCTCATCAAATTTCATAAACCATTGCCTGAAAGCTTGTTTCAAACCATATATAGACTTTCTCAACTTGTATACCATATTTTCTTCCTCCAAATCACCATTCAAGAAGGTTGTCTTTACATCCATTTGATGAAGCTCCAGATCATAACGAGCCACCAGTGCAAGAATTACCCAAAGTGAGTCATTTGTTGAAACGGGTGAAAAGGTTTATGTATAATCCACCCCTTCAGTTTGTGTGTAACCCTTTGCAACCAACCTTGCCTTATGTCTTTCAACCTTTCCACGTGAGTCTAGGTTTATGTATAATCCACCCCTTCAGTTTGTGTGTAACCCTTTGCAACCAACCTTGCCTTATGTCTTTCAACCTTTCCACGTGAGTCTTTCTTTGTTTTAAAAACCCACTTATTTCCAATTGGTTTAATATTGGCTGGTGCAGGAACTAAAATCCATACGTGATCTGTTTGCATGGATCTCAATTCTTCATGCATTGCCTCTAACCTATTTTTCACACTTCTACAATAATTATTTTGAATTTTATTAATGTTGCACTCAAATATAAAAATATTATTCATGAGGGTTTGCATGGTTTTAAAAATCTAAACGACAATGTAATCATCATCTACACATGGAGGATGCAACAACAGGCGTATATATATTCTTTCATATTTTTCACACTTGTATATTAATTATTTTGAACTCCCTAAAAATACTATTCATGAGGGTTTGTAGCATTTAAAAAATTCAAACGACTATGTATCCACCCTCAAAACGTATAGAATGCCATCATGAGCGTTTGCATATTTTTTCACATTTTTTCGCACTTATAAATTAATTATTATAATTTTTGGAATGTGTTTGGTATTTTTAAATTACTTTGCTATTTTTATATTTTAATGTGTTTTGTAATGTTTTAATCTCACTTTTAAGAAGATAAAACATTTATAAGTATGACTGTATGAGACAGAATAAAAAAATTTGTTAGGTCGTTGATTGTAAAATTGAAAGTCTGTCTCTTTGCCTATACTAATATATACTTGTTGATTTGAATTTTGGGGAACATGTCAAGTTGTATAATTAGCTTTGTTATGAAATGAAATCATTCGTTATTGATAATTTATTTTTTTTTATTTTTTAAAAACTTTTATAGAATAATAACACTTTAATGCATATTTAATGTACAATATATATTCTATAACTATTGTACATTATAGTAAGCTTTTTTAGTAGTTTAACTTTAAAATCATCAAAATAACTTTCTTTTTAGGAGAACTTTAATGAAAAGCTCCCAGTACTGTTCACTTTAACGAAAAACAACATTTTTACACTAAAAAGTCAATCCTGGTACTATTCACTTTACCTTTTATTTTGTCCTTATCGTTAAAACTCAAAGTGTTCAAGCCAGTTTCATTAGTTTTCCTTTCTTTTTAATGGGTCGAAATGGGTTATCCAAAGGGTTATTGTGTAAAGTTAAGAACCATAATTAATTAAGATCCCGTAGTTAACGGGTGACCCAATAACGACCCAATTAGTTATCGTGTTGTTCTAAAATTCGTTATTTTCGTGTCGTGTTAATGAGTTTTGTCAGAAATTGTCAGGTCTAATTTTAATAAAGAAATACACAATGACAAAATATTCGAGAGGTTTTATTTTTATTTTTGTTTTGATGTTAGGAGCTAGCACCGCTGGTGAGAAAGGCTTCATGCATGTATATTTGGTTTAAACTAACATTGGTAATGAACCTAATTGGTTCCAATAGTGCATTTCATAAACAAATGCACAATGTAATTTTATTTATTTATTTATTGTTGTGGCCTATATTTAACTGACAGGGAGAAAATATGGAGAGAGATATGTTTGTAGGGTTGTGTCGAGAATGTGTTATTTCCCTTACGTAGTGCCTTTATTTATAGTAATAAGGGAGGGAAGAAATCCTTCTCCTCCAAGGAATACAAGTCCTAATAGGGAAAAATAGCTAGAATAAAATCTAATCTAGGATTTACACAATCACACTTAAATAAGAAGTTTATAACACTTCCCATTGAGTATGTAAATACTCAAGTAGATTCGGCATCATGTAAAGTTGAAGAAGTTGACTCGTCGACATTGATTCTGAGAATATGCTAGTCTCAATAAGGTAGGAACTTGCATAAGGAAGTAAGTCTCACAAAAAACCGTATGGCTATGGTAAAAACCCGAGTAGGGACAAAATCCATAGTCTAAAGAAAAATGCATGAGTAATGCAAAGTCAAATGAAACATCATCAAGAATATGATCAACCCAAGGTAGGTGCCTCGTCAAAACCTCATTAGGTAGCACAAACCTAGTGGGAAAAATACTTCTGAAATGTCGCATTCGGTAGTGATTTGGTGAAGAGGTAGCCAGATTGTCTTGTGGACAGATTTGCGTGACATCAGTGCAATGTGCTTGATGTTGTCTTATTTGATGTAACCCTTCTTGAGCTATTCGATGCATGCTGCGTTGTCTTCATAAATTGTTGTCAGGATGTCAACGACGAGGTAAAGAAAACAGGAGCTTTAAATATGGCCCACAACTGCTCTTATCCAAAAGCATTCCTGAGTTGCTTTGTGTAAGGTGAGAATTTCAGCATGGTTAGACGAAGTAGCAACTAAGGTTTGTTTAGTTGACCTCCAATATATTGCGATGCCTCTAATGGTAAAGACATAACCCGTTTGAGAGCACGCCTTGTGCGGATCAGATAAGTATCCTATGTTGGCATAGCCAACAAGGGGAGAATTAACTGGAGATAAGGGGTGTCGCATCACTCGAGGATTTCTAAGGATAGAACAAGCCCAAATCAGTGGTACCCTTAAGGTTTCAAAAGATGTCTTTAACACCAGTTCAGTGTCTGTGTGTTGATGCATTATTATATCTTGCCAAAAGATTAACAGTGAAGGAGATGTCGGGTCTAGTGCATTGAACTAAGTACAATAAAGCGCCTATCGCACTTAGATAAGGAACTTCAAATTCCTAAATCTCTTCATCATCCTCCTTCAAACGAAAGAGATCTCGTTTTGTATCTAATGATCGAACGACCATAAGAGTACTCGAAGGCGTCACTTTATCCTCGTTAAAGCGATACAACACCTTTTGGGTGTAGTTCGATTGATGTACTACGATTCTATTTGAACGATGCTTTATTTCGAGACCGAGAGATTATTGAGTCTTTCCAAGATCTTTCATCTCAAATTCTAACTTCAGGTGCACGACAGTTCTCTGGAGCTCTTCAAGAATTCCGATAAGATTTATGTCATCAACATATACTACAACAATCGCAAAACCGGAATGTGACTTCTTAATGAACACACAAGGGCATAGTTCGTTGTTCACATTTCCCTGACTAGTCAAATACTCACTCAGACGGTTATGCCACATTTTTTCGGATTACTTCAAACCGTAGAGTGAACGCCTCAGCCGAATTGAGAGCATGTTCTGGGATTTGGAAATATTTGATCTAGTCAATGTAAGTCCTTCGGGAAATATTTCAATATCAAGATCTCCATAGAGATACACATTTACTATGTCCATTAGCTGCATACTCAGTTTTTCAGAAACTACTAAACTGATAAGGTAGTGAAAAGTAATCACATCCATAACGGGAACTTTCATATAAATTTCAGTATCAAGATCCCCATAGAGATACACAGTTACTATGTCCATCAGCTGCATACTCAGTTTTTCAGAAACTACTAAACTGATAAGGTAGTGAAAAGTAATCACATCCATAATGGGTGAATAAGTTTCGTCATAGTCAATCCTGAGGAGTTGTAAGAAGCCTTGCGCAATAAGAAGAGCTTTGTAATGGACAATTTCATTCTTCTTATTACGCTTCCGAACGAAAACCCACTTGTAGCCAACGGGCTTTACATGTGGAGGAGTATGAGCTACAGGTCCAAACACCGTACGTCTCATAAGTGAATCAAGTTCGACTTGGATTGCTTGTTTCCAGTTTGACCAATCAGTTCTACGTCGACATTAATTAATGGAACGGGGTTCAATGTCATCGCTCAACATGATCTCAGTAGCTACTGCATATGCTAATGCATCGTCAACGATCATCTCATTTCTACACCAAACATCATCCAAGCTAGCAAATGGACTGAAATCTCTGATTCTCGGGAGGTAGATTTGTTTCTTCAAGGATGCTTCCGTAATTTAGAATTTCCTCATGAGTTGGATAAAATGAGTAGATGACAATCGAATTCATGGTAGGCTCTTTATACCAATCGAAATCTCCTAATTCTTTTTTTTTTGACAGTAGATGATAGATGATGATGAATGCAGAGGAGATGGGTCTTCATTGGTGCGAGGTGGGTGGTGCGGGTTACAGAGGAGATGAGGGAGGGTCGGTGGTACGGGTTGCAGAGGAGAGAAGAGAGGGTGGCTGCTGCAAAGGAAACAAGGAAGGGACGGGGTTGGGAAGATGGCAAGGTTTTTTTTTTTTTTTTTTTTTTTAATTTTTTAATAATGAAGTGGGCCCATATTTACACATGGCATCCAGTAATTGTCCACGTGGGTGCCACATCATCAATTAACAGAAGTTATAACGGAAAACTTAACAAATGGATGAGACTGTCCCAAAATTAACATTTTAGGTATGACTCTGGGATGGAAAAAAACTTCATGTACTAAATGTTGAAAACCACGAAACTTAAAAGTAGTAAACTGAGATTTACATTTTCTTTATAGGAAAACTAATGTCTTTGCTTGAAAAGTTTTAGTTTTAATAAAAAACCATGTTATAAGTTTTGTTTAATGATTAGTACAAGGTCCATATTAAAGTAGTCCAACTAAAAATGGCCCAACTATAACAAATTATGATTTTTCAATTTTACCCCTAACTTTTTTAGGTTGAGTTCTAGATTTTCATCATTAATAGAGTTCATCGTTATTTTGCAGACCTTCTTCTTTTTCTTTGAAACAAAAATATAGATCCTCATGCTATTAATTTATATTTTGTATTATTTCGTTGAAATGTGATCATCGTTATTATTCATAGTGTATTCGAGGTACTGTTTTTCAATTTTTCTTCGTCAGTGGAGTTCATCGTTTGTTTCTTCAGAAAATAAATTTAAGATCTGCATGTTATTCAATAATAACGACGGATCACTGTTTCTAGACTGTAAAAATAAACTGTTTCTGGATTTTAAGTAACACTGTTTCTTGAATCTAAATCATTTTTTCTTGAATCTAAGTAACTGTTTCTAGAATCTAAGTCACTGTTGTTTCTTAAATGTAATCTAGAAAAATAATAATGAAAATCACTGTATTTGGATTCAAAGCAAAATAAACACCCTATTTCTTAAAAATAATCAACTGATGCATGAAAGAAAAGAAACAGTCAAAGGTTAAAACATAGACTGTTTCTGGAATCTAAGTCACCGTTTCTAGAATTTAAGTCACTATTTTTGGATTTTGGTTCTTTTCTTTCCAGATATAGTGTTTGTTTGTGCACAGACAAAACAAACACTGTATCTGATTTTTTTTTTTCCAGAAATAGTGTTATGTTTTGGGTTGTCCAGAAACAGTTTTATGTTTTGGTTCTTTTTTTTTTTCTAAACACTTTTTCACCGGTTGTTGCCATTAAACTTCTTTGAACTTGTTTCGGCGACTTTGTTCCGATGAATACTTCCTTTTTCAACTTTGATTTGAACTTTAATTTGGTTGTTTTTGAAATGGGGGAATTCGATTTGATAGGAAGACAAAGAGTTATTATGACGATTTCGTACTGGGTTGAGGTTGGTGAAGAGTCAGGACAATATTGAATCATTTAGGTGTATTTACGGAAGTGTAGATTTGTAACGGGTTGGGCTTGAAAGTTTGACCATTTCACAATAGTTTTGGATGATTTTTTATTAAACTTTGAACCATTTTGATTAAATAACATTTTAAAATGATTTTTAATTAAATATTTGTTGGCTCAAGCTATTTTCATTAAAACTCCATTTCTTTATTTGATTTTTTGTTTACACTTTACATAGAGTGCATCCTTGCCAAGGTTTGTCAGTACTCGGCAGAGCATCTTTTCCTGTCGTCTTCTACTTTTCTTAATTAGTTTGATTGGCCTTTAAATATTAATTGTGTATTTTTTTACGTAAAGAAATTTAATTAGTGTCGAGAAGCAGTTCAAGATATGTGATTAGTGGCCGGAAAATAGATACCCAACTGTGTGAGCAATTTTGATTTGTAGCATAAGCGTTAGGGTTGATGTTCTATTGCGCATCTTCTTATCAACGTGCTTTAATAATTTTTTGTGTTTGTTTATACCGACTCTTTAACCTTCGTGTAGCATTACTTCTTCTTTGGTTAATAAGCCAAAGAAATTTTTATATATTAGAATTACATAGAGAATGCAAATGGACATTCATAAAAAAATAAAAAAATCACTGTAGTTCTTCACCATGAAGATGTATGATTCCATTGATGGAGTCAATTTAAAGCAAAACTCTACTGATCAAGAAAATATCAAAAGGTCCTATAGTTGAGAATTAGAGTACACAATGAACAAACGAACAAAAGAATTACAACTCCAATGAACTACAATGTAACTGACTTAATGATAAGTGAATAGCAAGCATCCTATTTATAATAAACTAAACTCTAATCTCTAAACAAAAAACGTATACTAACAGGTTGATTCAAATTTTGAACATATTATTTTTCAACACTCCCTATCAAACTTATGGCGGTAAACAACATGAGTTTGCCAACAAGTAAATGTGAATGCAGGCTTTATTGGTTGGATAGACAAGCAGGCTCTGCTACGCGCACAGACAGATATGCAGGCAGGCACCACTATGCGGGATAGATAGACATGCTTCCTTGTGGCAGGTAGATTTTTAGATGGTAGATGGCAGTTAGATTAAAACAGGCAAATATAGATTTCAAGCAGACAAATGTTGGGAGTATGGACCTCGTCACTAAACAGACAACATTCCTATATCCCAACTGCAGCAACAGACAATTCCGAAATCTTGGACAATAATCAGTTTAGTGACCACTAGTCCAAATAATCAAGTGATTGGCAAGCAGAAAGCAACAAGCGGCCCACCAAACTCAAATGGGGCCCAAAAACTTCCTTTTCACTTCAACTTCTCTTGGTCGTCAAATTATTTCTTTTAGAATAAATTACATTTTATCACTTACTTTCGGTCACATAAAAAACTCATACCTTATTTTTTAAACCTTGCAATATTATACATCAAATTCGAATTCGTTGTAATATCAATCTTCCGTTTAAAAATCCGTGAATTTGTTTAGTTAATGTTCGCATGGCACTAGCAGAGCCCATTCTATCTCCTCTGTTGATTGACTAAATGCGGAAAATTTTATAAAATGAAAAACTAAGGAAATGAAAAAGGAGGCTCAAAACCATCCTTCCCTCGTGCTTTTTCTGAACCTCGTCACCGGTGCCCTCTCCGCCACCCTCCCCAGGATCCCCAACCTCAAATACCTCAACCTTATCGGAGGTTAAACAACCATCTTCATCCTCATCGATCTTCTCCCTCCAGTCATTAGAAAATTAGCATAAGTTCCATTCAATCAATTACTTCACAACAAGATTAAAGATTCAGCCAAATTTTGTGATTCGTTATTTTGTTTTCTTTCTTTCCTTTTTCCTGGTCCTCGGGCCTCTTCAAAATGTGAAAAACAAGCGTGATAGCATAATAGACCTGGTTTGTGCAGATCAACAAAGGTGTGATAACATATGGTGGGTGCGGCGGTGCCTTTGATGCTGGTATGTCAGACACGGCGGTGCGGTTTGTCAGATTGCGAGCAGGCTGTGGTGGTGAGATGCAAATTTTAACCGAGAACAAACAAAACAATGGAAAATATGATAATAGACAAACTGATGCGAGACAAATGTAGGGTAAACCCAAATCCAAAAATAAAGCCGAGACAGCTACATAACTCGAATGAACTATATTGTGATTGACTTATTCACAAGTGAATAACAAACATTTTATAATAAACTAATTCTAATTTCTAAACGAAAACCTAATTCTAACAGACTCAGTCTAAATCCTAAACCTAGTTATTTTTTGGTTAAATGAGGGAGATATTATTGATAACTAAAAAAGAAGTTACACCTAGTCAAGGAGAACATAAACTTTACCCATCATAAAACAGAGATAATAAATAACAATACAAGAAAAAGAGGTGGCTTAGGTGGTAGCGATGGTGTGGGAAGAAGAGGTGGTCGAGTGTTGGTCGATGAACTGGGGTTAGGCCGAGGAGGATTCCAGTTGGCTTGACGATTTTGATTGGAAGAACGACAATGTCGACCACGGCCATTGCCTTGTCCAAAAGAGTGATGTGAGGAAGATGATCGGTGACTATTGTGGGCAGAATGAGACAAACCAGCACGGCGACGAGAGGCAGCAAAAGCAGCATTACTGGACAAGGAGAGAGTTGACATCTTTTATATGAGATGTTCTTCTTGAAGAAGCAGGTCGTAGCAGTCATCGTAAGAGAGAGGAGATCGAAGATGAGCGGCTGTGGTAAACTCTTTATATTTAGGACCAAGATCCTCCAAGAGGCTTTCAATGAGGTCTTCGTCAGAAATGATGGAGCCAGCAGCGGTAAGTGAATTTGCAAGGCTTTTGGCATGCAGCAAATAGTCAAACATGGACTTCTCTAAATCCTTTTTAAGAGTACGGAGTTGTTCATGAAGGGTGCGAATGTGAGTCTTAGAGACAGGAGACAAACGCTTTTCGAGAAGAGACCAAGCGTCGAAGGCGTAGGTGCAAGGAAGCAGTATAGAGCGGATAGATGGTGAGCAAGTAGACTTGATCCAACTGAGGACAAGTTTGTCTCGAGAATAATTCGGATTAAGAGATCCATCATCAAGCTTCTTTGGAGGTTTGGTATTGATGGTCACGACATCTTCCAGACCATGAATTTCAAGAATGTCGGAAAATTGGGATCGCCAACTGAGATAATTATTTCTGTCCATGGGAGTATTGATGGTGTGGGAGATGTTGAAGGTGGTGGGAAGGGAAGCAATAGATGCGGCCATGGGTGAAGAATGAGAGGATCAGAAGAGGAAATGGAGATTGGGGTGGCGGGGGCATATAGAGGATCGAACGTTGGGAAGCGTTAGCTTGTGAGAAAGGATGATACCATATAGAGAAATAGATAGTGACAGATAGAGAAGAGTAAGGAGAAGCAGTTTGTATTACGAAATCAATTTCTTGATCTGCTGATCATATTGATACAAGATATATACAAGCCTATAGTTGACTTTGTGCAACATAAAAGGTAACTAATAACTCTTGATTATTTACATAAACAATATGGAGAGAATGGTGGGATCACGTTTTGACAGCAGATGTGGTGGAGAGATTTGTGGTGGATTCAATACTCTCGTCAGGTATGTCAGACACGGCGGTGCGGTTTGTCAGATTGCGAGCAGGCTGTGGTGGTGAGATGCAAATTTTAACCGAGAACAAACAAAACAATGAAAAATATGACGATAGACAAACTGATGCGAGACAAATGCAGGGTAAACCCAAATCCCAAAAAAAAGCCGAGACAGCTACATAACTCGAATGAACTATATTGTGATTGACTTATTCACAAGTGAATAACAAACATTTTATAATAAACTATGTCTAATTTCTAAACGAAAACCTAATTCTAACAGACTCAGTCTAAATCCTAAATCTAGTTTTTTTTTGGTTAAATGAGTGAGATATTATTGATAACTAAAAAAGAAGTTACACCTAGTCAAGGAGAACATAAACTTTACCCATCATAAAACAGAGATAATACATAACAATACAAGAAAAAGAAGGGGGACAGAAGCCTTGCCTTCTAGAAACGAAAATAAGAATGATACAAAGAAAAGAGGGTGGGGACATGAAACCTAACCCTTTTAAAGCCAAACCTAAAGGTCTAAACTTGCAAAACAAGCTGAGCAATAGCACAAAGTTAGGAAAAAAAATAAGAAAGTAAGACAAACTTGGATGCCGAGATGCACATTAATTTGAGAAGCGGTAGCCAGGCAAGCCAACATAGTCTGAAAACACTTTAGCACGAGCTGTCGGCGGAGGAGAATTATGCCAAGTTAAAGTTGGAGAAGACAAGCCCATGCTAGCAAAATTGTTCACAACAAAATTTCCTTCTCAATATATGTGAGATGCGTAGAAAGTCATTTTCCGAATGTGGTCCAAACAAATAGGCCATTGCGTACAAAGAGGCCAAGGAGGACCAAAATTAGACAATTGAAAAGCAGAAATAACACTAGAGCTGTCACTTTCAAACCAAAGATAATGCAACCTCATTGATATGCAAACTCTACACCAATAATAATTGCAGATAATTCTGCAAAAAAAAAAAAAAAAAAAACTTGAAAATTCCTCCAAAAGCAGCAGGACCAAGATTTCCTTTAGACAAACCATTTGTATTAAGTTTAATCTAGGGAAAACAAGGAGGAGACTAAAGGACAGAAAGAATAGTAGGCGCGTTGCAAGAGATATGTCGGATTCCCAGCGAAGAGATGATTCGAGTGTCAAAACCCTGACAATAACCAAGAATAAACTTTCCACCATGGACAGTCACATAATTGATAGACATGCAGAGACGATGAAAATAAATTGATCGACCCTAAAAAATAAACTTATTTCGAGCCTTCCAAATAACCGCAACAGTAGAAAGACTTGCAAAAATCCAGAGATTGTGCAACTGTTTGGAAAAAGGCTTATGCACATAAATATCCCAAAAAATATCCAAAAAATCTAAAGATGCAAAGAGGTACCAAATTGGTATGCTAACCACCTCCAAAACTACCTAGATATTCGACAGTCGAAGAAAAGATGAGCAGTAGATTATTCAAATGTGTCAATTAATCTATCAGGGGGATGCAATGGTGCATATTGTAGAGAATTGTTTTCGAATGAGTCAAAGTGTTAAAGTGATTTGTTTTAATGTTCATAGCATCTATGGGGAGAAAGGATTAATTAGGCTTGTATATTATTTGGTTATAATCATATTGGTACGTAAAAGATGAGTAAAAAGATAAGTAGCTGATGCAAATTTGGTTGAGTGTTAAGTTAAAACTTTTAAGTTTTTATTATAATTTTATTGAAGAAAGTTCTAGTGCTGATATCGCGGATATCTGTCATGCATATATATAATTATATACCAATGATGATATATGTCCAATTGATTTTAAATTAAATGTTCACCGTAAAATAACATAAGAATTGGAAAAATGATTTATGGTTTCTACTATATTTTCTCATAATCACACTGCTAATTTTACTATTTTTTCCTTCTTCGGGGTAATGCATATATGCACTCATTTTATTATAACATCCAACATTTCTAAAATTTTGTATACATAGGAGCTCATTCAAGAAATCTATTCGACATACTCTTGCCCTGACTAACAAAAGGTCACCAAATTTTTTGTACTAGTGTTTGATGAACTCTTAAAGGCACCCTACAAACCATATTCGCGGGAGAGATTACTCCCTACTAGTCAAGGTTCTGGATGGGTCCTAGCTCCTAGGCTACTAAGTGGATTTAAATCAATCTATTATATTTTGTGTAAATAAGTGTCTGTTTATACTTAAAATAAATATAATTTCATCATAAACTACAAAATAGAATAACATATATATATATATATTATGAAGTATTGGAACATAATGAAAACATGGAGAACAAACTTATAATTGTGTGTTCATTTAAGTATTCAACAAGTCTCTTACAATTTATTGAAAATAATAAAATTCAAAATGAAAGTTATCTATTTTCTGTCTAAGTGAGTTGCTGTAAGAAGGATAAAAGTGATCCATGTGAGGAAGTTATCCATGGTCAAAACAAAGCCACTTGTCAAAGGATTAAATAGGTGGTTATACATATAGTTGGTTAGTTAGAATATTGTTGGAGTGAATTAGTTGGTATAAGGAGGTAGTTAAAGAAGAGTACTTGGGTTGCAAGTTTGAAAACCTTCTATAGAAGTGACCTATGTAAATCATATGAAGAATCAATGAAGAAAATCATTCTCTACTGATACAATTCTATCTCATCTCTTCTACCTCTCTTCTTAAAACTGATTTCAGCTATTTCAATAGTTGCAACCTAAACGGATGTCTAGGCAGTCTAGGTGGGAATTTTTAGAACAGTGCTACTAATTAATGAAGAAACTAGCAAAAGTTCGGAGATTATGGATCTAACTGGTTGCAACTTTCCCTCTCACAGATCCTTGCTTTCAAATAAGTCAAATTGTTAGAACTTAGAAGTTCTTTTGCTTTAATGGTAACTTGGAGCATTATGGGAAAAAGGCTTAATTAGGCACATTAGTACTAAAAAGATAAGTATTGAGCTCAAACATATTTGGTTAGATTCAACCTGGTATGTAGAAGGCAAGTAAAAATATAAGTTTTAAGTTAAAGCATGTTTGGTTAGGTTCATACTGGTACGTAAAAGACGAGTATTAAGTTAACTCATTCAGCTCTTTATATATTATAGAGCAAATTGGGCTATTATATACCAATGATTGAGAACTTTTTTGCAGGGATTTTCACAAAACAATCATCACTCTACACTCATCCTACATTGCTTGGTGCAACACAAAGAGAGTGATTCACATTTACAAACACAAAGGAGTTAAAATTTTGAACAAGGAAATAATAACCACAAAATAAAACCAAATGTTTGGGTTAATAAATTAAACCTAGGGTATGGTTGTAATAAGTCCAAACCTCGAGGGTGTGAGTTAAACTCTCCCTATTTTTTATATGTTTTAGAATCTCCGAACTTTAGCTAACTGCCGAGTAGAACGAAACGACTGAAAAATAAAAAAATAATCATTTATACAGCGACAAGGACCATATACTTATGTAAGAGTTCATCGAAGATACTTATAAAGAGTAGCAAATACTAAAGCAACCATAGCCCTCTGACTCTGGGCAATCAGGATTCAGAAACTGATCTGCGGCAGCAAATATGGAACTGCCGTTGATGTTCACCAATGGTTTTCTGATATCACCGCCGACCCTTTTCACGGTGTTAGCAATGTTTGCAGGAGTTTTGAGTTACTTGTATGGCCCCTACTGGAAGGTGAGAAGGGTACCTGGCCCACCAGTTATCCCTTTCGTAGGACACCTTCCCTTGCTGGCAAAGTATGGTCCTGATATATTCTCAGTTCTTGCCAAACAGTATGGCCCTATTTTCAGGTTAGTATGCGTATATTGCATATATGTAGCAGATTTGCATTTGCAATCGTCTTTGGGACCAAAATTTATGTCTAATAGTTCGACAAAATATTTCCAAAGAAATTTTATTAAATGGTATACGTTTGAAATTAACTTCATATATATGACTGAAATGTATGGCTCGAATGGAGGTTGGTTGTTAAACATATGACCTCGTAATAAATTGTACATTTTTGTTATGTCACTTTAGTTCTGAATTTGCTAAAGCTGGTGGCGCATCCATATGGCCATGGCATAGCTATTAAGGTTTTGATTCTACACATCTTGGCAGGTTTCATATGGGTAGACAGCCACTAATAATTGTAGCTGATGCAGAGCTTTGTAGAGAAGTAGGAATCAAGAAATTCAAAGATATCCACAACAGAAGCATTCCGTCTCCTATCGCAGCTTCCCCTCTTCATCAGAAGGGTCTCTTTTTCACCAGGTATTTGTTTTATGGGCTAATTACGGCAGCGGTTACATAACTTTATACTCATATTTCACTTTGATCCTTCAGTTCAGTTCGTAAATTTTGTGGTCCTGCAATTGCATCAAGTGATTCTCACTTGTCTTTATGTTACAGTTTCGTCCATACAACCATATATTTGATGGATAAGCAGTTACTTGAGGAATAGTGAATGATATATGGAAAACCCTAACTCCATGAAGTGGAACATAGGTCATCTATTAGTAAATGTCCATAAATGACGGGAAAATGACCAAAGTGAAACATGAATACAAAGTAGAATTTGGGGACCTGTTTTGAATTACCAAAATGAAACATGAATACAAATTAGTGTAGAATTTATATATATATCTGTCAGTTAAATTCATAAAGTTTATCTACAGGGATGCAAGATGGTCGACGATGCGAAACACTATATTATCATTGTATCAGCCATCGCACCTAGCCAGCCTTGTGCCCACAATGCAATCATTCATCGAGTCTGCAACTCAAAAGTTCGACTCGTTTAAAGAGGATGAAGAGATTACCTTTTCTGACCTCTCCCTCAGGTTGGCCACTGATGTAATAGGACAAGCTGCATTTGGTGTCAACTTTGGCCTCTCTAAACCACAATCCATTAGTGAATCAATTGACAAGATTGACAGCAAAGACAGCAACAATGATGATCAAGTCTCGGATTTCATTAACCAACACATATATTCCACTACTCAGCTTAAGATGGATTTATCCGGTTCCTTTTCAATTATACTGGGACTACTTGTTCCTATTCTTCAGGAGCCATTTAGGCAGGTCTTGAAAAGAATTCCCGGGACAATGGACTGGAAAGTTGAGCGTACTAACCGGAAGTTGAGTGGCCGGCTTGATGAGATTGTGGTGAAGAGAATGAAAGACAGTGAACGTGGTTCAAAGGACTTCTTGTCATTCATAATGAATGCGAGGAAATCGGAAATGGTTGCCAAAAACGTCTTCACTCAAGACTACATTAGTGCAGTTGCTTATGAGCATCTCCTAGCTGGATCAGCCACTACATCATTCACATTGTCTTCAATTGTCTACTTGGTTGCCGGACACCCAGATGTCGAAAAGAAGTTGCTGGCGGAAATTGATGGATTTGGACCTCTTGATCAGATGCCAACTGCTCATGATCTTCAATACAAATTTCCTTATATTGATCAGGCATGCATTCGGAATTTCAAAATTAGTGTAGACTTTTGTAAAAGATTTGAAATTCCAAGGGCTTAATTTACTTGATCGTCATGCCTTCATATTGATTTTTCAAATGCAGGTTATTAAAGAGGCAATGAGGTTTTACCTGGTTTCCCCATTAGTTGCAAGAGAAACATCTAGGGAAATTGAAATTGGAGGCTATCTTCTACCAAAGGTATTGCTCTACTTTTCCTATGTAAATTGGAAATGGTTGCATCATTTATGGGACTAATTTTTTTAGAGGAGCAGGGAACTTGGGTGTGGTTAGCACTCGGAGTTTTAGCCAAAGATCCGAACAACTTCCCGGAACCAGACTCGTTCATGCCAGAGAGATTTGATCCAAATTGCAAAGAAGAGAAAGAAAGGCATCCTTATGCTTTTATACCGTTCGGAATCGGGCCTCGAGCATGCATTGGTCAGAAATTTTCACTGCAAGAATTAAAGGTCTCGCTGATTCATTTGTACCGGAAGTATGTATTCAGGCACTCTCCCAACATGGAGAACCCTCTGGCACTCGAGTATGGCATTGTCCTTAATTTCAAGAACGGTGTCAAGGTTAGAGTCGTAAAGCGGTGATCATGCACTGATTAGTCTTCAACACTGCCAGATCAATCATTTTATTCGTACTCATAAATCCTTGTGGAGCAAGATCTGACTGCGGCATCTTTTTGCAATTCCCGCTATCCATGCAGTACCATCATTTGTCCTTTCTTATGCTGTTTGTTGGTGGCATTACTTAGCCTTGGCTGTGTCTTTCTTCTGCTTTGTTTCAATGAAGTTTTATGTAAACATCTTCACTGTAAAGCTTTTAAATTTAATCGTAAATTTGAATCTTATGAGCTAGTAATAACATAAATGCGAGATAATGATCATTTCACTGGAAACAAACAAGTAGATGTCTCACGCTCATAACCATAAACAAAATATTTTACAAATGAACCTCGCATTAAGGACTCTATTTTTTGTTGTGTCACGGGCTCTATAAGTGTCCACTAACTACTATGGCTGTCATGCACTGATATTATTCTCACTTAACCACCCAGACTCAATCTCTTAGGTGGTATCAAGCCCCATGGACCTCAGGTGTGGGATTTTATCTCAAAACAATTCGGTGCAATTAGAAGTGGAACACCTATATTTAAACCTTAGATTATTGTTGTAATTCTCTAATGTGGGATTCTCTTCACATCCATCTTGCCTTGTATTGAGCCAACCTTTTACACCAACAATCTCCACGCTGGCGTGGGCAAAGCCAAGGTAACGCCATACTTTACAACCCACGGGTTCCCAAGAATGGTATGGTTGCCGCACCGGTCACTGCAACTCTACCTCTCCAAGGATTTTTCCTTCAGCCCCTCTAGGAGCCCTTGCTCCACCTAGCTCCTGGTGGACTAGGATTTTCCGAGCCCTACTCTACTAGGGGAAGAGCATTCGGCTCTCCCATGGGAATGGTTGAACATGGATTGAGAGAAAATCAAAAGAGCTAGAGTGAAGTCTCTGGTGAAAGAACTCTTGGGGTAGAGTGAAGATCTTAGAAAAATTATGTGAGTGGGTGTACAAGGAATTTGGGATTGGGTTATGTCGATCTAACTCATGTGTAAATTATACTGTTATTCTCATAGTGAAGAACAATATCTCTCCAGGGATGTCGGCAGGTTCTTGCCAAACCTTGTAAATTTTTTGATGTCTTTATTTCTTGTATTTTATTCTGTACAATTGTGGGTTTGTATTTGGTGAGGGTATAATTTGAATCTCGGTTCCTCACTAACTGAATGGCCCAAAGCACAACATGACCATGTGCCTTCCAACTTGAACCTGTGCACCAAAGCTGATGTAGGCTCTGATACCAATTGTTAAGTCACAGGTTCCATAAGTGTCCACTATTAAGGTTGCCATCCACTGATATTGTCCTCACTTAAGCACCTAGGCCCAATCTCCTGGGTGGTATCAAACCCAATAGATCTCAAGTGTGGAGTTTTATCTTAAAAGACCTTGGTGTAGTTAGAAGTGGAACACCTATATTTAAACCTTAGATTATTGTTGTACTTCTCCAACGTGGGACTCTCTTCACATCCATCTTGGCTTGTATTGAGCCAACATTTTACACGAAAACTGTTTTCTTTGAACAAGAAGAGGGTAAGTAGCTTTAGTTGTCCGATGAAGCCTTGGTGTGTAGTTATGACCGCCTAATCTTACATGTACCTTCCAAGATAGGCGTGGAATGATAGAATAACTAACCATAATAGCCGGCATCTGACAAAGTCATAGCATCCTTTTCCATTGCATTGAACTAGTTTCATAAGTGTTCAATTTTATGGACAAAAAGGTTTTTGGTGGTAATGTGGGCATAAAAGTCAATATTGCTAAAACTTTTGATACTTTAAACATGAATTTTCTGTTCCACGTGCTTTCTAGCTTTGGATTTTCTCGTATTTTTTGTGGATTAGGTGCATGTTTTATTACAATCTACTCGTCTTTTTATTTTGGTAAATGGTACACCACATGGGTTTTTCTCTTGTTCTCAAGGCGTACGTCAAGGAGACCCTCTTTCTCCACTACTTTTTTGTTTAGCAGAGAAAACTTTGAGTAGAAGTTTATCTTTTCTTTTCTCTACTGGATGGATAATAGCTATTTCGGCACCACAGGGTTGTTGCCCTCCAACTTATGTGTTATATGCTGATGATTTTTTTTATTTTTATTTTTATTTTATTTTTTTGATCGTGCATCCGGATAACTTGTTAATACAACTAAGAGTACTTTTTATCTCACATCCACCTTTGCCCATCGTAAAGTGCATGTCTCATGATATCTTAGCTTTCGTATGGGTGTTGTTCCTTTCACTTATCTTAGGGTACCCATTTTTCGTGGTAAGCTAGGGAGAATTCACTTTCAAGTTTTGGTGGATAAGGTTAAAGCTCGTCTTTCAGGTTGGAAAGGTAAACTTCTCTCAGTGGTTGGACAACTCCAATTGGTGTAATCTATTTATCAAAGCTTGTTTCTCCATAGCTTCTCAATTTATCAATTGCCCATTTTTCTTTTTAAAACATCTTTCTGCTTGTGTATGAAATTTTATTTGGTCAAGGGACTTGGCTTCACGAAAGCTAGTAACTGTTGACTAGAGTATGGGGTGTGGACCTAGGCATGAAGGTGGCCCCTGGTCCTCGTTATTTGACTACTTTGAACTTGACAATTTTGATTAGTTTTGGCTGGGATGCTTAACAATCCTCTTCTTTGTGGGGTTCATTCGCTCGTCAACGTTTTCCTCTTGCACCTTATTAAAAATAAGATATCTATTTACGGTCTCCTATGTGGCATAGGCTAAAGCGTGTTTTGCTTATTCTGAATAATAATAGCTATTGGGTTATTGGCAATGGGAAGTAAGTTCCCTTTTGGTTCGACAAATGGTTGGATAGTCCAATTATTGGCCCTTCATTATCTTCGATCATTTCTTCTACAGTTCTTCCTAGGGTTCTAAATGTTATTAAAGCTCAAAGTTGGTATTTGCCAGATTATTTTGTAGATTTATTTCCTTCTGTAGTGCAACATATTCTACGTTTAAATGTAGAAGATGACAAATTGATCTAGGAGCCTCCACTTACTAGGAAATTTTCCTTTTCTTCTGGGTATCATCTCATTCGACGAAAACATAGTGATTGTACTTGGGCTAAGGTTATTTGGCAACATTTTATCCCACCTCGATTGTCTACTTTGGCTTGGCGGCTTCTTCATGATAAACTTCCTACCGAAGGTGCACTTCAACAACGTGGTATTTCTTTGGCATCCATCTGTTGTTTATGTCATAATTCTGAGGAATCTACTGTTCATCTTTTCTTCAGTTGTCAGATATCTAGGCAGTGTTGGAGGTAGTTAGCATGTCAATTTGGTACCTCTTTGTCTTTTTTTTTTTTTTTTTTTTTTTTTTTTTTTAGATTCTCTGGTTGTTTTTTAGGATGCCTACATACATTTTCCCAACAATTGCACAATCTTTGGATTTTTGCGAGTCTTTCTACTATTTCGGCGATTTGGAAAGCTTGAAATAAGTATATTTTTTAGGGTCGCCCAATCTATTCTCGTCATCTTTTAATGTCTATCAATTATGTGATCGTTCATGATAGGAAGTTTATTCCTAGTTATTCTCAAGGTTTTGACACTCATTTCTTCTTTGGGATCCAACCTAGACATGACATTCGTGTCGTGTTTATCGTGTTTGTGTCATTTTCGTGTCATACCCGATAGCTGAATGGGTCGTGTCGTCTAACACCCATTTAAATAAACGGGTAATATGACTTGACCCGAAATTGACCCGTTAATATTATCAGGTAATATGACTCGTTACCCGTTACCTGTTAAGAAAAATATATTTTAAATCAATAAATAATGAAAATGAAAAACGTAATTTGACCAAAAAAAATGTAAAATATAATACTAAATTAGTATATACTATAGATCTAAATTTAATCGTTCATTGTCGTTTATATTTACGCTCAATTCTTCTCACCAAATTTTTTTTTTTTTTTTTTAAATTTTCTTTTTTGAAAACGTGATTTCTTAGAAGATGCCGAAAGATGAATGGTTCTGATCGTTGATATTACGTTCAGAGTTTTACCATTAGTGAAAATATAGTTCAAAGTTTATAAAGTCTCTAGAAACTATATAACATCAACTCATATTTTAGTTAACATAATTATCGGAATGTCATATCAACGATCCGAATCGTTCTTTTTTATACATCTGCTAAAAGATCACTTTTCAAAAAATAAAATCTAAAAAATGAAATTCGATGAGTAGAATAAAGTGTAAACAACAATGGACGGTTAAATTTAAATCTAAGGTTTATGGATTATGGTGTCATTACGAGAATTGTAAACGACAATGGATTTCGGAGTTAACCCCTTCACGAAAGATGTAAAGTTTGTCCTTGCGAGTGATTGTATACTTTTTTTACATTTGTCACACTTCTACAATAATTATTATTAATTTTGCACTCAAATATAAATAAATAAATAAATAAATAAAAACACACACACACACACACTATTCTTGAGATTTGGAGGGTTTTAAAAATCTAAATGACCATGTAACCATCGTCTAAGCGTAGAGGATGCAATCACGAGCATTTATATATGCTTTCACATTTTTCAGACTTATATATTAATGATTATGAATTTATTATTTTGAACTCCCTTAAAAATACTATTCACGAGGGTTTGTATGGTTTTAAAAATTAAAACGACGAAGTACCCATCCTCTACGCTTTTCTCAAAGCGTAGAGGATGCGATTACGAGCATTTGCATATTTTTTCACATTTTTCACAGGTTACCCGCGTGTCACTCTCGTGTAAACCTGTTAAGCACCCGTTATTAGCAAGTTCTTATTATGTGACCTACTTGGTTATCATGTCGACCTGAAACCCATTTTTTTCGTATTGTTTATGTGTTGTATTGACGGGCCGTGTAAGAATTACCAGGTCTAATCTAGCCTATCCATCGCAAGGTGCCAACTATTCTTCTTGTGCTTTGGTCTTCTCCTTCCTTGGATTAAACTTAATACAGATGGCTTGTCCAAAGGAAATCCTAGTCCTGTTGCTTGTGGAAGAGTTTTCAAGGACTGCCATGGTCAATTTCTTGGTGGCTTCTGCTAAGGGATAAGTCATCACAATGCTTTTTTTGTTGAATTATCAATAATTATTATTGGTGTAGAGGTTGCATATCAACGGGGTTGGCATTGGCTTTGGTTGGAAATTGACTCTTCTAGTGTTATTTCTGCTTTCCAATCAATTGATTTTGATCCTCCTTGGTCTCTTCGTACACAATGGTCTATTTATTTGGACTGTATTCAAAAGATAACTCTTCATACGCAATGGTCTATTTGTTTGAACCGCATTTCGAAAATAACTGTCTACACCTCTCATATATATCGCGAAGGAAATGATTCCCCACCATTGGCAGTTGTGCTGCTTTGCTTTCAGACTATGGTGGCTTTCCTGACTACTGCTTCTCAAATTAATTTGCTTATCAGCATACAGGTTAGGTTTCATAAATACCACCCCCCCTCTTTTTCCTTGTATCTTTATTGTTTTCATTTATAGAAGGGTAAAGTTTATGGCCCCCTTCTTTTTCATGTAATTTTTTTTATCCCTTTTTCTTGTATTATGAGGGGTTAGGTTTATGTTTCTCATAACTAGGTGTAACTTTTTTTTGTTATAAATAAAATTCCCCTCGTACTGTCGAGGTTTTATAAAAAAGAAAATAAATAAATGTCCCCAACCCGCCGGGGATGATAACTTTGGAACTCGTGACCCTTCCCCTCACAAGCAAGCGGAACTCTTCCTTTGATAGATTCAGCATATTTGAGAAAATTTCAAAAGTTCCCATGTTATTGTCAATGAATCTATTTGGTTCTAAACTTCAAATTGTGCAAGGGTACCTACAACAAGGGCTAGCCGTGCTACAATCCGGTCGAATTTGTCCGACAAAGACCTACATTATGTCATTTTTCCCTATCCGCATATAGGATATGAGGTGTGCTATCCACACAACTTTTTTTACTTCTTACACACTCTTCTAATTTACAACCGTCGGATCGACTGAATTAAAGATGATCAAATGATAGAAATTAACAAAGGGTGTGAGAGAAGTAAAACGGGATGTTGGATAGCACAATATATATATATGGGATAGGATCAAGGGACAAATATTTTTACAAACATTTTTACACTTCTTTGTAGCCTTTAGATTTTATGGCATCCAAGGATTATTATTTATTCATTAAATAACTTGGATACTTATGTGGATTTTAACTAATATTAAAAATAAAAATAAAATTGAAAAAACATAAAATCCGGAAGAAAATTAAAACTAAAATTAAAAGAGGAAGAAACCCTAGCTATAATTGTGAAAATAAGAAAGGGGGTCTGCAACCTCCATCTCCCCCAGGTTTGCAACTTCCATGCCTTGAATCTTCATTACGTAAGCAAAATAAAACCCTAAATTCTATATTATTGTTCATATATGCGGGGGTGATAAAATTAAGTTTTGTCAGTTCATGTGATTCATGAATTTTCTACTCTTAAATCATGTTTATTATTATTATTATTATTATTATTATTATTATTATTATTATTATTATTATTTTTCATAAAATGAAAGAAGGGAGGCATTGCAGACCTTATTGGCAAAGGATAGATTTCATGTTTTTTTGTTATTAGGGTTCAAATGTTCTTTGTTTTTTTTTTTCTCAGTTTTATTCTATTAGATATTTGTTTTTAATTTAGATTAGCATTTTCCTTATTAATTATTATCCACATAATCATTTAAGTCAATTAATGTTTAAAACTCTTCACATCACTCTTACGAGGGTGTATTCAATTGGGATTTTGAGGGATTTTAATTCTTTTAATGAATCCAGGGATATTCGATCAGGATTTTAAGTGATTATTTGAAATTCAATGTGTATTCAATCAGGATTTTAAGATAGTTTATTAAAATCCTTAGAAATCCGAGTGTATTCAATTAGAATTTTAAAGAAGTTTATAACATTCCAGGTGTATTCAATTAGAATTAGAATTTAAAGAATTTGGAAAAGTTGAGGACTTAGAGGGAATTGGAGAGATTTTGTAGTGTATTTTAAGCATCCACAAATCTCATCTCTCCCCATGAGATTTCAAGGGAATTGAATCAAAATTTTACATGAAATCTCTACAAATAATTTAAACTCCATAAAAATCCTTGGATTTATAAATCCATTAAAATCTCTCAATTCCCAATTGAATACACCCCCTTAGTCTAGACCGTTGAAAACTATAAAATCTAAAGGCTACAAAGAAATGAAAAATGTTTGTTTAAATATTTGTCCCTTGATCCTATCCCTATATATATGTGTGCGCCTTTAAGGGAAGAAATTCTCATTTTATTAAAAAAAATGCAAATTAGTTGTGGATCCCACTCCACATCAAACTTTAATGATCCGAACCTTCCATTTTGTAACTCTTGATTCTTAGATCATCCTTGTAAAAATTTAATTCAATCTAAAACCATTTGCCTATTTAATTATCACGATGAAATTTCAATGTTTTCTTAAAACAAAGTGTTCATCAATTTCTTTGAATTCAATTAGATGCTTTAAATATTTCCGATTTGATTATTTTGTAAGAATGTTCTATGATGTACAATTTGAAAAATTGGTGATTCGTATGAGTTGCGTGGTGATAGAGGTTTGCATTTTCTGTATACTTTTTTGGCTTTTTTAACTTTTTATTTATTTTTATGAACAATGTAATTTTTCAATGAGACAAAATGTTAGAAGATATCTCTCTCTTAATGTTAGGAGCATCTTTGGGGAAGATGTTTAAGCCATATATATTTGATTAAATTCATATTGGTACATAAAAGACGACAATGAGACAAAATATTAGAATTATATCTCTATCGTGATGTTAGGAGCATCTTTGGGAAGATGCTTTATGCTTAAGCCATATATATTTGGTTAGATTCACAATGGTACGTAAAAGACTTTTACGGCAATGAGACAAAATGTTAGAAGATATCTTTCTCTTAATGTGGGCAGCATCTTTGGGGAAGATGCTTGAGCCATTTATATTTGGTTAGATTCACATTAGTACGTAAAAGACGAGTGCATTAGGCCACACGTTAATTAGTACACCATCTTAATTAGACCTGGCAGTTTCTGACACGATACGGTAACACGACACAAAAGTAACAGATTTCGGATCAACATGATAATTAATCGGGTCATTATTGGGTGACCCATTAATAATAGGTTCTTAACAGGTATACATGTGGGTAACACGTGTGTAACCCATTTCGACCCTGTTAAGAAAAAAATTATTTTGATAATTTTAAAGTTTAATTACTAAAAGATTTATTATAAAATACAATAGCCATATTCATATATACAATATATTCTATATTAAATATATAGTTTTGTATTATCATTCTATATAAGTTAAAAAAAAAAAAAGTTTTAGTCATTATTTATTTTTATTATGAGAGTTCCTTATTATCATTACTAGGATAAATTTTACTTAACATGTTAAAATTAAAATAAACTAGTATAGTATTTGTGTCACATACCAGCTCGACTCTGCCATAGCACGATATTGTCCGCTCTAGGCTTACCATTCCCTTACGGTTTTGTTTTTGAGTTTCAGCACGAGAACTTCCTAGGGGGGTCACCCATCCTAGGATTGCTCTCGCCCAAAACTCGCTTAACTTTGGAGTTCTTATGGTATCAGAAGCCAATGAGTTCCCAAAAAGGCCTTGTGTTATAGGGAGTGGAGCATGTACATATAAGGTACATCACCCCCACTCCGTTGGTCGATGTGGGATCTTACAATTTGTATAGGCAAGAACTAAGAAGATATACATACAAGTATGAAAAATGTGAAAGAATATATAAACACTCGTGATTCATCATTATTCCTCCACAAGTAGATAATGGTTACACTTATATTATCGTTTAGATTTTTAAAATCCTTCAAACCCTCATGAATAATGTTTTTTATTTGAGGGCAAAATTCATAAAATTAATAATAATTATTGTAGAAGTGTAAAAAATATATAAAATCACTCATAGTGACGAGCTTTACAACTTTCATA
The DNA here is from genome assembly GCF_019419815.1 of Pyrus x bretschneideri. Lineage (NCBI taxonomy): Eukaryota > Viridiplantae > Streptophyta > Magnoliopsida > Rosales > Rosaceae > Pyrus > Pyrus x bretschneideri. The sequence continues at coordinate 16,340,511 of NW_025999390.1, read as the reverse complement.
AAGGGGTCAGCTTTGAAATCCAACACTATAATCCATAAACCTTAAATTTATATTTAACCATCGATTATCATTTACGCTTTATTCTTCTTACTAAATTTCTTTTTTTTTTTAATTTCTTTTTTGAAAACATGATCATCTAGCGGATATAAGAAGATGAATGGTTCATATCTTTAATATCATTTTTCGAAATTTACGGTTAATTGAAATATGAGTCGATGTTATATAGTTTGTAAAAACTTTATAAACATCAAGCAATATTTTCACTAACCGTAAAACTCTGAATATAATATCAACGATCCAAACCGTTAATCTTCCTGCATCTTCTAATAGATCATGTTTTCAAAAAAGAAAATCTGAAAAAACAAAATTTGATGAGAACAATGAAGCGTAAATGTAAACAACAATCAACGGTCAAATTTTGATCTATGATTTATATAATTATAGTGGTGAATTTCGAAATTAAGCTCTTCATGAAAGTTATAAAGCTTGTCATTACGAGCGTTTATATATATTTTTTTCTATATTTTTTTTACACTTCTACATTAATTTAAAAACTATTAAAGATTTTCCTTAAATAAAAACCGTAAGATAAATGAGAGTAAATCTATACCCGTGGATTCTATTTCACTTATATTATTAGAACTTTTTTGGATGAAAAAACCCCTTCTCTATTCCAATATTTTCCAATTTTACCATTTGATCAATTTAGGTAAGCGAAAATATATTTAAAAGAAAAATACGTTTTTATGTTTTGGATGTGACAATATGGTATGTATATATTTATTTAGTATTATGTTGTTTATTTGATTATTTATTGGTTTAAAATATATTTTCCTTAACAGGTAACTGGTCGGGTTATATTACCTGTTAATATTATTTGGTCGATTTCGGGTCGGGTCATTTTACCTGTTAATTTTAATGAGTGTTACATGATTCGATCCGTTGAGATATCGGATATGACATGAAAACGATATAAACACGGAAAACATGACACGAATGCTAGGTCAAATCTTAATGCAAACAAAAAAATCAAACAGGTCACACCGTATGCTTTATTAAAGAATATTCTAGTATTGGGTATCTGTCATACACATTAATTAGTACACCATGTTGAGTCATTATTTATAGAATTGGTTATTTAACAAAAAACAAAAACAAAACAAAATTAATAACAAAAAGAATAAAAAATTAACAAAAAAATTATAGAATTGGATAATGACGTGGCTCAATTATTGAGATTTTTTTTTTCTTTTTTAAGTAATACTCTAATTTAATCTAAGCTAGAAGCCTAAGAAATAATTCGAATTTGGATACAGAATGAAAAACATAATGGTCTGGCCAACGTATCCCATCTGCTCAAATTATGCACTAGATCTTAAAAATGAGCCATCCAAATATAATGAACCAATGCAAAATTAAGTTAGATGGATAAAAGAACAATTGAACTTTATAGGGGGGAAAGCGAGGTCGCAGTAATGGTGGATATGTATGAGAAGAAGGCGTATATAATAAACAAGGAGAATGAGGTGAAGAAATAATAGAATGAACCACTGTATAAGAAGAATATAAGAAAATAAAAAAAAAAATTAGAATTGATTCCTAAACTATGACCCTTGTTTAGATTGGTTCTTAAATGAAAAATGGTTCATTTTAGTACTTGAATTTTGTTTATCGCACAACGTTAGCCCTTCTGTTAAGTTTTTCGTTAATTTGCTTACATGGCTACACAGATGCCAACATCACCCACCTTACCCAAACCCCCATTTAACCCAGTGGAGAATTTATTTTTTTGGACACCAAAATCCTTTATTTAATATACTTTCATTGTTCTTTAGTTGTGAATTATCGATTTTGTAATTGAAAAAATAAGAATGGTTTGATTCGATTATGTTGCTAAATTGAGTGTGTTTGGATCTAATTTTGCATGCACTCGACCCTTATATTCTAAGTTGTTGGATGAAAGAAATGTTAAAAATCATAATTTGTTTTTGGATAAAGGTTGAATCAATTACATAATCAATATAGGTTCATAGTCATAGTTGAAGATGGTGGCACTTGCCAGTGATAAAGTTTATGCCGAGAATAATTCCAAGTATATTCAAAGAATGCACCGAGGAATTGGATTATTATCATAATTTTACAACTTGGCAAACTTTGCCATAACGAAATTTATCCCTAGAAATATGAGGTTTTGAAACGCAAAGAGGACCTTAAACAACTCAACACTCTACGCGAAACTCTTCTCAAACCCCTGAGAAAATACTAATTGTTTCACTAACCCTTTTGTCAACACACCTCTAGTTTGGATTAACAACACTGTGCTGACAACCGGCGACATATTCAGTTTAACTTAACACCACTAGAGCCGTAAAACCAGTCAATCGAGAAGTATCTTCAATTTAAATTAACATCACTACTTCAAGTTTGGTTGGTTATCTATCCAAGTCTCAGTTGGCGAAGATTCTACGATTCTTTCAATGAAAGAGGTCACTTCATCAACTTTCCAACGAAGTGAGGTGTTCTATGGTCAGTTACTCACAAGTATACTTCAGCGTTCAACATTTAGACGACCGAATAATATTCATAGTAAAGACGCTCATTTCCTTGTATCTTTTCCCTTACAACCTGATTCTTTTTCGGCGCACCCATATTTTCACAAATATAGTTGAAGCAGCCGAACCCAGTGCAAAACATTGAACTTTGTAACCGGAGGCATAACCTTGTCTTTAGGTTCCAAAATGCTAGGGCAAGAGTGTTCTTTCCTTGGCCAAAGTCGCTTAGTGAAGAAGTCAGCGACGCGATTCATCATTGCATCACCATATTTATTTCATTCACCTGACCAAGCTCGGTCAAGAATTGGTACGCTTGCATCAATAGAAAGGAGTAGTTAACTCAGTAGCTACGCGGCATACATGCCACGTAGGTTTTGCAATTTCTAGGGTCAACAGAGTGACTATTTATAGAATAGGATTGTGCTAATGTTGATACAGTAATAGGAGCTCAGTCCTTCCACTGAAGTTTTAAATCTCAGTTTGGTTAAGAGGGAAGTGTTGTACTAGTATGTTCAAGCGGAATCGAATTTTAACGAAGTACCAAATATTAACGTTGCAAGTGAAAGTGAAGAAACAAATGATCTCAAAATAAGAACACAAGAGATTAACATTGTTCAGCATAAAAACTTATGCCCACGAGTTAAGCACGACAAGAAATTTCACAAAACAAACAAAGATTACCAAAGAGTATTTAACTCTCACAACCCAAATTCAACAAATTACAAACCCTAATACAAATTACATCGACCGTGGACGGAAGCGGGAAACTCTCCTCAACTATAAAAAAAGATAATTCTCTTACAATTAAGCCCTAATGCCATTATTGTACTTAAACTCATCATTATAACTCACTAATGATGATTATGCTTGAACCTATGTATTGTGTAAACTCTTCACTATTAAACTCGGCCCACTTCCTCATTCTCTCCTATAAATACCCACTTTATCTTCAAAATTCGGGAGGCTATTTGCTACCCACAAACTCTTAAACATAATTTTTTCAGAATTCTAACTTTGACATCGAAGATTCTTCAACCAAAGCGCCCCCACCCCACCCCCCGCGCCAAAAAAAAAAAAACTACAGGAAAAGTGAATATTAGAGGCATTATATTAGATGTGAAAATAAAAATTTGCCTCTAATAGTTTTCATTAAGGGCAAAAACATGCAATTGTCTCTATTAATTTAATAGGGACAAAAAATAATTCTCCTCTATTAATTTTATTACTTCTAGGGGCAGAAAAAACTGCTTTTACTTTATTTAGCTATTAGAGGCGAATAAATTAGCCCCCAATTCAACTAATAATAAGTTAAATTTAATTATTTTTTTCATTAGGGTGGATGTCACATCCTAACTCGACTCCGCCGTAGCACGATATTGTCCGTTTTAGGCCACGCCCTCACGGATTTGTTCTGGGGTTTCGGCACAATAACTTCCCAGGAGATCACCCATCCTAGGATTGCTCTCGCCCAAACTCATTTAACTTCGGAGTTCTTATGGGATCCGGAGCTAGTGAGTTCCCAAAACGCGTCTTGCAATGGGAGGGGAGCATGTACATATAAGGCCAGGGACCAACCCTCACCTCGCCAATGTGGAATCTCACAATCCACCCCCCTTGGGAGCTCAACGTCCTCATCGGCACACTCAAACAGATGGCAAGTTTGGCTCTGATACCAAATTGTCACATCTCAGCTCGACTCCACCGTAGCACGATATTGTCCACTTTGGGCCACGCCCTCACGGATTTGTTCTTGGGTTTTGGTACTAGAACTTCCTAGGGGGTCACCCATCCTTGAACTGCTCTCACCCAATCTCACTTAACTTCGGAGTTCTTATGGGATCCGGAGCCAGTGAGTTCCCAAAACGTGCTTGCAATAGGAGGTGAGCATGTACATATAAGGTCAGGGACCAACCCTCACCCCGCCAATGTGGGATCTCACAGCGGATGTTTGTACTTATTTATTTAAACTTTTTTTTTTCTTACTATTTAAGGCAGATATGTTTAATTACAAATTAATGTTTACAAAAAATAAAAATAAAGGATATTATTATTTAGTAGGAAAAAAAAAACATTAATTACGTAAACCCTAATTCCAATACAAACCCACTTCCCTCAATTTTCTCTTTTCCCTTCTTGAACTGCCACACAACTCATCATTTTTCCATTTTTCCTTCATTTTTCTTCCCCTCTCTTTCTCTTGTGCAAATCCCAATCCGTTATCTCTTTCTTTCATTCCTAGTAATCTTTTGTTGTCTATTTGTCCTTTGCTACTCCGGGAGGACCAAAAGAAAGGTTTGACACAGAGAATTTGGTTTGATTGAAGTTTTTTTTTTCCATCTTGAATTGTTTTGTAGGTACACTTGGTGAGATTTTGAATAATTTAGAGTGGAAGAGAATTTTATGAATAGATTGGAATAGAAATATCATTTGATTGATAGTGAGAAAGAATTCTCAAGAACTTTCAATTTTAGAGGTAATTGCTTTGTGTTAATCTTTGTTTAATTATTTTTTATACGTTTAATTGATTGGAATTCAGGTTTGATTTTTCCTGTTTGTTTGTACAAATTACTATACTTCATAATTTGGCTTTGTTGTTTATTATGTTTTCTTTTTTGTTTTTTATATAGACTCGTGTGCTGCTGCAACATAAGAAGATGGACTTAGAGATCTGGTCTACAAAGCTTGAGACTAACGGAAAGGAGAGGATTGAAGGAAGAAAATGTTTTTTCTTGTAATTTTTTATTAAAATTACTCTATTGTTCTGAGGTCTAGAAAGATGAAGATGAATCATGCTAGGTTTGAATATTGTGAATGATTCAAAACCAATAAATGACGATTGGGTGGATAATGCATTTATTATCTTGTGGATTTTTTTTTATATAAATGAAAGTATTAGGAGCAGATGCATTTATCTACCTGTAATTATGTCTATTCATAGAACCTACCAATGTGGCAATAAAAATAATAGAGGTGAATGTTTGACATTTTTTGTATCTAATAAGCAACAGCCTTTTTAGGGGTGAATCTACTTTCCGCCACTCCTTGTTATTAGGAGCAATTTTTCTATGTATTGGCCCCTATTGGTGGTTTTTAGAGGCAAATATTTCTGCCTATATTAATTCGATTTCTTGTAGTTTCATTGTGGGCACGTGAGGCTTTAGATGTTATTATTTTGCAGGTGCATTTTCGTCAAAGAAACAGATGACATAAATTTACATCCACACATGTATTTTTGGTTTAAACTAACATTGGTATTGAATCTAATTGGTTCCAATGGTGCATTTTATAAACAAATGCACAATATTTTATTGTTTATTTATTTTTAGGAACAATGTAGTCTTTCAATGAGACAAAATGTTAGAAGATATCTCTTTCTTTAATGTTAGGAGCATCTTTAGGGAAGATGTGTAATCCATATATATTTGGTTAGATTCACATTGGCACGTAAAGGACAACAATGAGACAAAATATTAGAATTATATCTTTATCGTAATGTTAGGAGCATCTTTGGGGAAGATGCTTAAGCCATATATATTTGGCTAGGACAAAATGTTAGAAGGTATCTCTCTCTTAATGTGGGCAGCATCTTTGGAGAAGATGCTTGAGCGATATATATATTTGGTTAGATTCACATTGGTACGTTAAAGACAAGTACATTATGCCAGACATTACAATTTATAGTATAATCTTAATGCAAACAAAAAAAATGCAAACAAGACACACCATATGCTTTATTAAAGAATATTCTAGTATTGAGTATCTGTCATACACATTAATTAGTACACCATGTTGGGTCATTAGTTATAGAATTGGTTATTCAACCAAAAAAAAAATATATAGAATTGGATAGTGAGGTGCCCCAATTATTGAGATTTTTTTTCTTCTGAATAATACTCTAATTTAATTTAAAACTAGAAGCCTTGAATAAATAGTTTAAATTTAGATACAAAACGAAAAACATACTGCTCTGGCTAACATATCCACTCTGATCAAATTATGCTCGAGATCTTAAAAATAGAGCCATCCAAATATAATGGACCGATGCAAATTAAGCTTAAATGAATAAAAGATCAATTGAGCTTTATAGGGGAAAAGTGAGGTCGCAGTAATGGTGGATATATTTGAGAAGAAGACGTATAAAATAAGCAATGAGAATGAGGTGAAGAAATAATAGAATGAACCACTAAAAGGATATAACGCAATGCCTTTATTTATTTATTTTTTTTTTTTTAACAAAAAAAAGCAACAACAGCAACAACGAAGGTATAAGAAGAAGAAGTCAGTAGCGCGATTCGTCACTGCATCACCATATTTATTTTGTTCACCCAACCGAGCTCGGTCAAGAATTGGCACACCCACATCAACAGAAATGCGTAGTTAGCTCAGTAGCTACTCGGCATGTGTGCCACATAGGTTTTACAATTTCTAGGGTCAACAGAGTGTGATTGTTTATAGAAGAGGATTGTGCTAATGTTGGTACAGTAATAGGAGCTCAGTTCTTCCATTAAAGTTTTAGATCTTAGTTTGGTTAGGAGGGAAGTGTTGTACTTTTATGTTCAAGTGGAAGCGAATTTTAACAAAGTACCAAATATCAATGTCGCAAGTAAAAGTGAAGAAACAAACAATTTCAAAATAAGAACACAAGAGATTAACATGGTTCAGAATAAAAACTTATGCCTATGAATGAAGCACTACGAGGAATTTCACTAAACAAACATAGATTACAAAAGAGTGTTTAACTCTCACAACCCAAATTCAACAAATTACAAACCCTAATACAAATTACATCGACCGCAGACGGAAGCGGGAGACTCTCCTCAACTATAAAAGAAGATCATTCAATTACAATTAATGTCTAATGCCATTATTGTACTTAAACTCGTCATTACAACTCACTAATGATGATTATGCTTGAACATATGTATTGTGTAAACTCTTCAGTATTAATGAGAACTTCTCTACCCTCGTGGATGTAACCCAACTTAGGGTGAACCATGTACATCATGTGTTTGCTTCCCTATCTGTATCTCTTTACATATTATCCTCACTAGGTGACTTAAGCAACCTTGCAAAGGTCACAAACTTGACACTTTATGTTGTTCCAAAGTCTCACTGATTTTGTACATTAACATAGTGCATAAAGCTTAGGTTACAATGAGAATCCTAATACTAATTGGAACTAAATCAAAATCCTAATCAAACAGGTAATTAACAAAATTTCTCCATCAAGCAAGGAGTCCGACTAAGAAGTCAAATCCAAATTCAAATAGGACACAAACAAAATAGGTAATACAAACCTAATTTCTGCATTATCTTAATTTTGAATCTTAAATCACAACAAAAATTTATATCTAGAATAATAGAGAATTAGTGAGAGAGTTCAAACAAAGTTTGAGATTTCTTTTCTTGGATTAACATGCTACTTTCTATAAAGAAGAAATGGTTGTATCGTGAGAGACTTTTGTCAAGCAAATCCTTAAAGTGCTACTTTGTAAACCCTAATTCCTAAAACAATAAGGTTTTTATCACAAATGGTCCATGAAAATGACCATCACCATCAAGATGGTCCTTGAAATTGAAAATCAATCAATGTAGTCCCTGAAAATAGGTGTAGCAAATTAATGTGGTCATTTCGTCACAATTATGTTAAAAATTTCGTGAAGTGCTGATGTGGCACATAAAAGGGTCCCATATACCTTTTTTTTTCTTTTTTTTTTTTTCTCTCACAAATGGTCATTGAAATTGACATGTGACATCAAAATGGTCCCTGAAATTGAAAATCGATCAATGTAGTTATGCAAGTAAGTGTCCCAAATCAATGTAGTCCTTTTGTGTCAAAAATTATGTTATGTGCTGATGTGACACATAAATGGATCACACAAGTCTAATTAAATTTTAAAAAAAATTACAAATAGGTTTAATAATTTAATATTTAACAAAACGTTGTGAACCCAGAAACCCAGTCCTACAATCACCTCCAATTCCAGTTCACATTCCTCTACCTCCTTTGCCGTTTATTCTCTAAAAAAAAATGTCAATACATCCATCTCTACACACTTCAACACCCTTCATCGAATTGCACCTGGATCGAGATTACCTTTGATGACGGCTTGCCTCATTGGCAATGACTTTTGAGACATCACTGTTAACATTTAGGCGATCCTCACAACATTGATCTTGGAGAGCTTGTTCGGCGCTTCCCTGGTGGTCTGGTGACTTAAAGAATGGGCGAGGTCTGCCTTGAGATAATGAGGTTATAACTAAGGTGCGTCTATTGTTGATTGAAAACTAGTTTCAAACCCCCTCTTAGGCCTTGGTTAAAACTTGTGCCTTTGAGAATTTATGGAAGGGATCTTTCTTTGGAGTAGATCCTACTATAAAAAATAAAAAAAAATTCCAGTTGGGCAAAAGAATAAGGATCCTCTCTAGATCTTCTTTGTGAGGATCTCGAGGATCCTCTAACCATGTCTATTCATTGTACATTATGCGGTCAGAAATCATTTTAAACTTTTTATTTGAAATTGAAAACAAATAGTACCTGATGAAAACTAGCCACACGATTTATGATGAACGGATACAATTAAAGGCTACATTCTATGCAAAAAGGTATTTAGACAACTTGTTTAATTAATTATTAAATCCATATCAGCACATAACAACAAATTTTACAGAATTGTGGTGGAAAAAACATATTGATTTGCGACACCTATTTTCAAAAACTACATTCATTGATTTTCAATTTTAGGGACCATTTTGATGGTGTGGGTCAATTTTAGGGACCGTCTTTGTGATGCCCCGCCCCCGAAATACTTATTTTCAGGAAATAATTCCGATGATAGGCCCAATTTAAACTCTTGTTTAAATTACTTCCATTAATCACGATTCTTTACTTCAATTCCTTAATTCCTCACAAAACTATATCCGTATTTTAATTATCAAACATACGAATAACTTATCAATTTAATCCCCAAATTCCTTCTATTAAAACAAATTCTCAATAAAAAGATTAATTCTCGATTATTTAAGGTTGCATCTAACATTGTTAGACTACCTACGTACCCTTAAGTGGGATCAAGCCTTTCGTAGTTCACCTTTCCACTTTCTAACTCATTTCCGAAAACCATTCAAGTGACTAACAATCACTAACGAGGTTCAAAAAAAGGAATCACACCAAATGCATATCAAATATGGATTCAGAATATCAAAATTAGCTTAAAAAGATGGCATCGGCTCACTGGCCACGCGCCACCGCAGGTGGTGGTCGGCTGTCCCGACTCGCTGGAAAATTCAACTATCTCCAAAAATTACCAAATTTTACATAAATGTAGAGCAAGTTATGGGGAACAACTTTTATACCTGGGCCGAATTCCATTTTGGCCAGGAAAAGCCTCAAATCATCATGAACCCGCTGGAACCCTAAAATTTGGGTGTCCTCAATTTGACTCCTTAATAGCACTGTGGCCCTCAAACTTGTTTGGGCTTTGTTCCAAGCCTCAAGAGAACGATATAGGTGGTGGTGATCGAAGGAATTTGTTTCAAATTCGGTAGATCGTCATCTATGAACTCGTGCACCCACCGGTGCGGTTTGCCCAATTTCAAGGCCAATTTTCATCTAATTTATGGTGGAATAGGTAGATGGAAGGTCATGGAATGTTTTTCAGGTGGTGAGGGGCTTCAATTCGTCGGAATTTGACCGGGAAATGGCTGGAGTTCAATGCATCCGCCAATCGGGTCGCACGAGTCAAGAGACCCGGTTCCCCCCCCCCCCCTTTTTCTCCTTTTCTCCTTTCCCTCCTTTTCCTCTCCTCTGATTGGTCCCTCTCTCTCCCTTTATCTCCTTCCCTTTCCATTACAGTCGTCCATCTCTTTCCTTTCTCTTCTTTTCTTCTCATCTCAGCCACCCACGTGGCATAATCTTAGTACTCAAGAAAATCTGGAGCCTTTTAAAAGGGATTAAATTTACAAAAATGTCCCTAACTTTAAATGCTAATAACTCCTTCGTTCCGTTTCACGAACGGTTTTTGCTTACTCGCTCATAGGATCATCCTCTATCCAAATATATCAAGAAATCCGATAAAATATATAAAGATAAAATACGTTCTCGTATAATTATATTAAGCCAACTAGGAGCATTTCCGTCTTTTCAACCTAACAATAAATTTCACAACATAATTTATAATAATTTCCAGAAACAAAACTTTAAAAGTTCTCAATTCAATTTTTCATACCCATAAATCGATTTATTTTCGATTTTTCTCCGCATATTCATATATTTAAATTTTCAGGGTATTACAATTTTGATGGTGTGAGTCAATTTCAGGAACCATTTATGATAAAAACCTATAAATCTTGTGAGGCCCATTTATGTGCCACATTAGCACTTAACGAAATTTTTAACATAATTGTGACGGAAAGATCACATTGATTTGCGACACCTATTTTCAGGGACTACATTAATTGATTTTCAATTTCAAAGACAATCTTAATAATGATGACTAATTTTATGAATCATTTGTGATAAAAACCCAAATAATAAAGCCTCACTGCTTGATTGTTGATAACCGAGCCAGCGGGGTAGGATTTTATGTTCTCGGAAATCAAGACGTCCCTCATCGTCTACATTGCCAACTAATTAATCAACATATTGTTGTCAGTATAGACAAACAACAAATTAATAAGATCTCAAAACGCTGCAACCGACTAAGCCATCTAAATTCGAACCCCAATCACCATACTTGTGAATATAGAACCAAGCCGACACAACACAAGGTGGATAGGGCCAAGGGAATATGTAAAACATCCTTACTATGACGGAGGTTGTAGAACACTTCACCCAAATTTTATGGCATGTCGATAAAACAAAGGGCCGCCACTGCTTGATTATTGATAACCGAGCCGGCGGTTTGTATATTCTCGGAAATCAAGATGTTTCACATCGTCGACATTTGCCAACAAATTAATCAAAGATGTTGCTGACGCTGAGGGACAAACTATGGTTCTCTTAACACCAATTCCATCCTAGTATCGTCTCACATATATAATTTTTATTTCTTTTCACTTTTATATTCTTTCTAATTCCCACCAATAAAAACAGAGATTGAAAATAAATAAACAGATTGATGCTATCTTCCTTGTTTGGTTAATTTGCTCATCACACCAAATGTTAGTAAATAAATTTAGAGGGGGGGGGGTGTTGATACAGATGTTTAGGTTTTAAAATTTTGAGATTAAATATTTATGCCTTTTAGAGTTTTGATTAAATATTTTTCTACAATTTAGGTGCCACATAGATTAGAAGTAGCCTTTTTTAATTTAAATTACCCAACTTGCCATTATATAAATATACCTTTTAATTCCTAGATAATACATCAAAACTCCTAAAATCTTGTAGATAAATATTGTAGAATTTAATTCCAATAAAAAGTCTTTCAAAATACCCATGAATGTGACTTGCCATTATATTTAATTTACCTTTTAATTTTCTTACATAATATCTTAAAACTCCAAAATTCTTGTAGATAAATATTGTAGTATTCAATTTTAATAAAAAGTCTTTCAAATTACACATGAAACGTAGATTCTTCTTGGTACATATTTGATACATTACTTAATATATCTTCTTGGTACATATTTGGAATGTTTGTTTGTTTGTTTGTTTTTTTTTTTTTTTTTGTCTGTATTTGGTATGTTTATATTTATTAAAAAAATTTTGCTACATATATTTCCTCTTGATTAAACATATATTTCTCCTTGGTACGTATTTGATACCTTACTTTATATATCTTCTTGGTACATATTTGGTACATTCATATTTCTTTTTTGTATGTATTTGATACATTTATATATTATTTTGGTACGTTTATACTTATTTAAAAAAAACATATTTGGTATGTAACTTTATATATCTTCTTGGTATGTATTCAGTACGTTTAAATATATTATCTAAATGTACTAGCCTCAAGCCTCCAAAAATAGAGAATAGGTCTAATTATCTCACATAATATCAATATAAAATAGTGAAAACAACCACTAATTGAAATGGATAAGTCCATTCAAAATTCAAAAATGAGGATCACAGAATTCTAACATGGGAGAAGAAACTGGCTTCCGAAAAAAAAAGGTTACGTACAAAAACATATCAACCTGAAAGGATATATGTGGAATTTAATAATTAACATTTTAAATTAAAAAAAAACATAATAATTACATGTAATATAAATAAATATAAAAATGTTGACATGGCTATTGTTTAGGCATCCTAATTAAATTTCAAAATAGAACCAATGTTTAATCTAAAAAATATTAAAAAAGTGCAGAGGATTCTAATTTTCCCTAAATTAAAATAAAATACTCTGCGTTACACATTTGACCGACTCCGGCTCTTACTAATTTCCAATAAATTAACTATTTTTTGTTAAATCTTCACTTAGGTGGGTCCCATTCACTAACCAACCAGTAGTAGCAGAGTGTGAGTACAATAACAATGAGCCCCCATGATCTTTGCCATTTCCCTCCCCATCTCCCAAAAGACAAAAATATAGTGAAGCCTGCATCAGAGATGGCCCCAACAGACAAAGGCTTCAAAGCCTATGCAATGAAGGCTGGCGACGGCCCTAACAGCTATGCCAACAACTCCACTTTCCAGGTTTCGTCTTAATTTGTAACCCTTTTTTTTTGTCAATCTTATTTTGTAATCTTTACTCTTTTGCATTTTTCAAAGCAGGGCAGTTCTCGTTCCATCTTTTCTTCTTGTTATTGTTTGCTAAATTTTGGTCTGTTAGTATAACGAAATTGAAGATTGTTTCAAAACATGGATTACGTAACCAGATACTACTTGTAGTTGTGCGTACTCTTCACATCGGTAATGAATATCGTACCGGGCACTGAAATTAAGATGCACAATCTCATCTGTTTTTCATCTTCTACAGAAAAGAGCTGTGGATTCTGCCAGGGAAGTCATAAGAGAAGAAATTGCAGAAAAGCTGGACACACACACGTTGTCGTCGTCATCCAGCACCTTTCACATTGCAGATTTGGGTTGCTCAGTTGGGCCAAATACATTTTTTGCAGTTGAAAACATACTTGAAGCTGTGCAACTAAAGTATCAAACTCAAGGACCGAGTTCTCGAACCCCCGAATTTCAAGTTTTCTTTAATGATCATTCCGGAAATGATTTTAACATGCTCTTCAAATCGTTGCCTAAGAATCGGAATTACTACGCCGTAGGCATGCCTGGTTCTTTCTATGGTCGGCTATTTCCTAAAGCTTCCATTAACTTATTTCATTCTTCTTATTCCCTTAGTTGGCTTTCAAGAGTGCCAAAAGAGATACTGGACAAGGAGGGTCCTGCTTGGAATAAAGGAAAAATCCATTACTCAAATTCCACAAGCCCAGGAGAAGTAATAAGGGCTTATGAAGCTCAACATGCTGAGGACATGGAATGTTTCCTTTCTGCCAGGGCACAAGAGATCATGTATGGAGGATTGATGATGCTTATTATTATGTGCCGCCCCAGTGGTACCCCTCATTTTGATACTTTGGCAACTGCGACCTATGAAACTTTAGAATCTTGCCTCATGGACATGACCAAAGAGGTAAGCCATGATAAAAATGAAATATATGTCTGTACATCCCCTCCGTTGAGGGATCTTTCAAATAATTTTATTTGAGAGACACCTTTGGTGCTTATTCTATAACTTTTCTCAACGATCCAAACTGTTTAGTACATCATTTATAGATCATTTCTACAAAAAAATTAGGCAAATCCAAAAACCATTAAAACATATAATTATAGTAAAGAAAATAGACAAATACGGTTTTTCAAAGAAACGCTAATATAACTACCATTTAATCCAACGGTCAAATGGTTTTGCATTTGGGTAATTTTTGATAGAGATGATCTTTCAGAGAAGATCTAAAAAAATGAATGATAGGATTGTTGCAATATATACAATGTGAAGTGGCCACTTAGTACTATAGTCTAGTAGTATTTCTCTTCACTTGTAAGTGAGAGGTCTTAAGTTCAATTCTCGCCAAAAACGAGTTTGAACTACATTATCATTAGCTCATTATGAGGCTAAACATACCCCTCCCTTTTAGTGTAGATAATATCGTTTATTAAAAAAAAAAAAAGAATGTGGAGTGGGTCCTATAAAGCGTCCTTATTAGAGGGATCCTCAACATAAGGGGAATGTTACATCCATTGGGAGACACTATATGCATGTATAATTGCACAAAAAATTATCTGTGACGTCAATGTATTTTGCCATAATGCAGGGAAAAGTTAGTGAAGAGAAAATTGATTCATTCAACATACCTATATATTTCATGTCTCCGGAAGAGGTGGAAGTTGCTGTAGACAGAAATGGAAACTTCAACATAGAGAGAATACAAATCTTACCAAATGTATTGACAAGTACTGCTCTCTCTAATGCCTCAATATTTACATCTCACCTTAGAGCTGTCGTGGAAACACTCCTCAAGGAGCACTTTGGAGACGAAATGTTAGATGAGCTCTTCAACTTATATCACAAGAAAGTTGCAGAGCAACCCTCCAAGTTTGGGTCGGGGAAGGCTATTATTTCTCTCTTTGTGCTTAAACGCAAGGAGAATTGATGTTTGTATTTCTCTTTTCTTACTGCGCGCACTTTTGTTTATGATTTGAATAATTTCGGCAATAAAAAATCGCAGGAGTGAAGCTTTTATGTGCGGATATAGTCTCATTGTACAGTTGTACTAATCGAGTTAAGAGTACTGAGAAATGGTAATATGATGTGTATTAGACTTTGGAAATTGAACGAAATATTCAAAAAGGTTTTTATCACAAATGGTCGCTGAAATTGATCTTCATTATCAAGATTATCCCTGAAATTAAAAATTAATCAATGTAGCCCCTGAAAATAGGTGTTGCAAATCAATGTGGTCTTTCCGTCACAATTCTGTTAAGAATTTTGTTAAAGTGCTAATTTGGCACATAAATGGGCTTCACAAGATTTATGGGTTTTTTTTTCACAAATGGTCTATGAAATTGACTCACACCATTAAGATGGTTCCTGAAATTGATCCACACCATCAAAATGGTCCCTAAAATTGAAAATCAATCAATGTAGTCCTTAAAAATAGGTGTCACAAATCAATATGATCTTTTCGCCACAAATATGTAAAAAAAACTTGTTATGTGTTGATGTGGGTTTAATAATTAATTAAAAAAGTTGTCTAAATACCTTTTTGCACAATGGAATTTTTTTTTTCTTACAGTAGGGCCTACCCCGAAGAGAGCTTCCTTCCATAAATTCTCAAAGTCACAAGGCTTAACCAAGGCCTAAGAGGGGGTGTGGTAATAGTTTTCAATCAACAATGGATGCACCTCGGTTATAACCTCATTATCTCAAGGTAGACTTCGTCGTTCTTTTCATCGCCAGACTACTAGGGATGCGCCGAACAAGCTCTTCAAGATTAAGGTTGTGAGGATGTTGATCGCCTAAATGTTAATGGTGATGTCCCAGAAGTCATTGCCAATGGGCCAAGCCGTCACCAAAGGTGATCTTGATCCAGGTTCAATTCGATGAAGTGTGTTGAATTGTGTAAAGATGGGTGTATTGAGATTTTTTTTAGAGAATACAAAGTGAATGAGGTATAGAAATGTGGGCTGAGATCAGAGGTGATTGTAGGACTGGGTTTTTGGGTTGACAATTTTTTATTAACTATTAAATTATTAAGCCTATTTGTAATTTTTTTTTTTAATTTCATTAGACTTGTGTGACCCATTTATGTGTCACATCAATACATAACAGAATTTTTTATAGAATTGTGATGGAATAACTACATTGATTTGAGACACTTACTTGAGGGACTAGATTGATTAATTTTCAATTTTAGGGACCATTTTGATGTCGTGGGTCAATTTCAGGGACCATTTTGATGTCATGGGTCAATTTCAAGGACCATTTGTGAGAAAAAAGGACTTCTGGGGCCATTTATGTGCCACATCAGCACTTAAGAAATTTTTTAACAGAATTGTGACGGAAATACTACATTGATTTGCGACACCAATTTTGAGGAACTACATTGATTGATTTTCAATTTCAGGGACCATCTTGATGGTGAGGGTCACTTTCAGGGACCATTTGTGATAAAAAATCTATTAAAAAAGAATGATAAGGGTTAGGTCACGTTGTAGATTGGGGATGGCATGGCGGCCAGTGTCTTCACGGTTGGGGCAATTAATCCTTTTTCTTTCTAATTTGCTTATGGTTTAACTATTTGGGGCAGTGCCATATGTGAATTTGATAAGTAACCAGCGTCAACATAATAAACAAAACAAACATCATTATGAGGATCAGGGGCTTAGATGGGTATACCAAATCTGCCCGGATTGCTTCAATCTGTAAAGTGAACGGGTCAAACGAGTTGAGAGGGTGTTTAGTGGTTTAGAACCATTTGAACCAGTTCATATAAGTCTTCGAGAACTTACACGTAAATCTTTGTATCAATATCCCCCTGGAGAAAAGTGCTAACCACATTTATAATGCTACAATCAATAACAAGGCATTTGAGAGAAGCCTTGCACAATAACGCGTGCACTAAATCACACTATTTTTTCATCTCTTTACACTTCATTTCCCACTTATAACATGATAATGTTACCTTACCTTAGGTAGTGTAGGAACGACTTGTCCAAACACATTTTCATAAAGAATATAATTCAACTGGGATTGTAATTTCAATTGTCAAATCAGTTTTACATTTTTACTAATCAACAAAGCATTGTTCAATATCGTGACTTTTCATTTATGTCGGTAACTACCATATAATTGAAACATCATCAATGATAATCTTATTCTAATTCCTTATCTCACCCAAACTAGTATATTGGACCAAGAACTTCAGGTCTCGAGAGTAATTCAGATCAATCTCATGAGATAGAAATGATTGAGACATTGATCGAGTATGGATTCATTTTGCCTTATCCTTCCTCTTCTAGGGAAGTGAATCCTACGAACCGAGTTATCTGTTGTGCTTTAGGCCTATGACAGATTAATTGGTTATTCTCCGGTGTACTAGAACGTCCAACAAGGGTGGCCAACTATCCTCCTAGGGCGACCGACCATCCTTTAGGGGTAGAACACCCATCGAGGATGTTAACTTGCCATCCATTAGGTATGTTTATCCTTGCAGATATGGTTGCAACTGGTATTTGATTTCTTCACTTTAGCTAGATCAGAGAAATACGTCTAGAGCACATTTTGAAAGCTAGAATACATTGCACTTGCTTATCATACTTGTGTGGTACAAGGATCGAGATGAGACATAGTAGGCAACGTCCACGCTAATTTATGCCCTTGTTCAGGAACATTGACATTCTTATCCCCTCTAACATTGGAATACTATCTCATTAAAGTGACATTTGCAAATAAGCAGTAAAGAGATCACTTGCAAGGGTTTTAAAGAGCTATTTTGAAAAAGAATCATAATCGAAAGAGATTCACATCCTTTTTTGATGACCCATATTGGTATGTTTCAGCAACACAACGTGACACATAAAATGCACACCTAAATGTGTAAGTGTGAAATGTGAAGTTGTACCTAATAACCAGCTGTAATGTCAAAATGATTTGGGTGACAATGAGCCTTAAGGGAACCAACATAGCTGCAAACAAGATTGCATAGCCCTAGGCAGTTGGTGCGTTCACAAAATTGGGGCAATGAATGTAATTGTGCTTTATGATCGCTCTGCAAGGCTGTTTGGGGGTGACCATAGAGAATTCGATGTTTAATTTGCAAACTCAAAAGACATGCAATACTTATCAAAACATCTTCTATATAAACTCTCTGGTATTATCCAGTCTTCCAGACTCTATGGGATAATTAGGGTGGTGAACCCTTAGGTTAAACTCAACCAAGAGGTTAGTAGTGCGTGGACAAACATGTGACCAATGTGTCGGTAAATCAACCAAAACCATAGGTAATTACACAATCCACCTTTTGGTTGGATTAGTCCACAATTATTCCCTTGAATTCATTGTGAAAAGAGAGCCATTTAGTATTTTTGCTAGGGATAACATATCTAATTTTCCAAACGAGCAGGCTTGGCAAAGTGTGCTTGTAAGCACAAGATCCTTAATTTAGGTAAGGAGACGCGTCGTATACGTGGCATTGTTGTTGTTATTCGACCTATGTGTCCCAAATGGTCGTGCCAAAGCAAGTAAACTGCTCAAATCACTCGGTTTTAGGCCGACCACATATGGCACATCCCAATTTGGAGGCAGACTATTAGCCCCAAAACTTAGCTTCGAGCTTCATGTTTTGGAAGTGGTGCAAAGATATTCTTGTTGAGACAAAATTGTTACGAGAACAGATAATTTACTCGTGACAATTTCACCCTCGTTCATTTTTCCGAAGAGAGTTTTATTACTTTAAGTTCGACCCTTTCTAGACTACGTGTTGTGGAGCTAAAAATAATCAAGAAACTTATGGAGGTGACATGTGTACTTTTGGGTGAAAAATACAAAATTACCGTCGAGACACACTGGGATTCCCATGCGCATGCAGCAGACAATAACAGCTCAATCAAGGAAGAGTCAAAGGTGATCAAAATGGTATTTATTCAAATCATTCTCATCACTCCTCATCAAATCCTCACTCGAAAGGTAACTCCTAATTTTTCTATTCAATTTAGGATTAATTACGAAGTTAATTGCAAGATATTATTCCACATAATCTCTTGCAATTATACTTATAAATCCACAATATATGGCTGGTCCCTATTCTCCAAATAGGGTTGGCCACTTCCCTATAAATAGCCTCATTCTCCCACTAAAATGCTAGGCCATTACATATTCTCTTTCAAATTCTAACTTTGGCATCGAAGATTCTTCGGCCAAAGCCCCCTCATTCATTGTGGGTGCGTGAGGCTTTTGGCCTTTATCTTAGGTGTTATTATTTTGCAGGTGCATTTTCGTCAAAGGAGAAGACGATGGAAATTTGCATCCACAAATTGGTGCTTTCATTGAGAGTCCTAATTCACACGCTCGAAGAAGACTGTCGCATTCAAAGTTTCTTATTTCTTGTTCATTTGTAGATTTTTCGTACATCCTTATTCCTAGAATTTTTTGATAAAATTCTTTGAATAAATGTAAAAGAAAAGTATAATGACTAGAAATTCGGAAACCATGACAAACAACATTTCCTACGTTCAAGGATTTGGACCAAGTGATGGAGATCGTGATGTAGCCCTACCACAACGATCCAGAAGACTCAATGCGATAGCTAGTGGAGTGGCACCACCCCCACGGGGCACTATCATTACAACCACCACGACATCAACCACTGTAGCAGCCCTAGGCGAGCTCACAACCTACAGTGAGTAGGAAACAGTGAGGCAACCAAAAACCCACGCCACTGTGCAACAGTAAGCCCAGCCATCGAAGGTAGCCCAAGTCACTGCCCCAGCACCCACACGCGCCACACACGGAGCAGCCTGCACACATGGCCCAACGCATTCTCGTGGCCCTCCTAGCACCCCAAACCGGTACAAGATCGGTTAAACCAGCCCAGCTTCAGATTTCTGGACCGACGATTGAATCGTGGGTATTTTCACCTCATTTCTCCGCAGATTTGACATATCCCAACTCAAATTTAGTGGCTGGAGTCCATTACACTTCCTCTACTCAAGGAAATGCATATCGTGCAAGTTCTTCCAATCTAAATTGCGAACAACACTTGTCTTGACAAGTCATAGAGTTGACAAGCGCCCTTGCGCAATAGACGACCTTGGTAAATCACCTCTTGCAGCGTGCCCCAAACAAGGTTTCCCAAAGTAGGACAAGGGCAGACGACGAACCTTTCCAGTAGTGTCTTGGCAAGTAGCCATTCTACCAGTCACGAATCAAGCGTTCGGCTAGTACACACTCCCGACTGGGCCTCCAAGATAGCGTATACTTTCTTCTTAACGTGTAGAGGAGCGTGCATTCTTGGCTAGAGCCACACTCCGATAATTAACATGAGCAACCTTCCAAGCAAAGTGTTGATTTGTGGCTAGGATCGCAAGGAGCATCATTTACCTCACATCATAGTAGGTAGCACGACAGACAGAGAGAAGCAGTCACTCAATCCGGCTCAAGTTCAACCGGTAGCCCACAAGGAACTAGCTCACTTGCTAGGAACATACCACATGCACCGCAACCGCGACATAGATAAGCTGAACATATAGACAAGTAGCCTAGACCAATAAGTCACGACCGGGGCAGCCGAGAACTCCACTACCCCTAACAAAGGCAAATTCAGGAAGAAGTAGAAAGGCTTATGATCAAGCGATTACGCGATTTCCAATGCAACGAGATCACTGATGAGGCACTACGAAGGGATATGACCAATATAAGTAGGTTACCTTTCATGGAGGAGATCGAGCAGGCAGAGCCTCCATGCAAATTCAGCATACCACATTTCACATCCTTCAAAGATGATAAAGACCTAAAGAGACACCTAAAGCATTACCGAAACATAATAATCCTCTATTGGAACAATGATGCTCTCATGTGCAAGATATTCACCACCACTCTACAAGGCGAAACGCAAGATTGGTTCCACACCTTACCATCGCTCCACGACTATGTGAAGAGGTTTAAAGCAGAGAAGGCAAAGATAGTTGGATGCAACGATTCGATAGCTAGTGCAGCCTTCCAAAAGGGCTTCTAACATATCACCCGTTGTTTGGAGAGTTGATCATGAAAGAATATCTAACTTTACCAGAGAAGCATGCACTTTAGGACAAAGCTCGGGGAGCAGACAAGGCACCCGATCAGCCTCGAAAAGAATGGCAGTAGCTCAAAAAAAGAAGGACGGGAAGCAGTATAACAATAAAAGCAAGCAAGAGGTTAAACGCAAAGACCGATCCCCAATTAAAGGAGACCTAACGCCCAAGAACTACTTTAAATTCTTTATCTCGATCCACCAAATCATCTGCGACATCAGGAGCGAACCATGGTTAACGCTACCGAAGTAATCAAATGGTGATACCTCCAAGTTGGACCATACTAAGTATTGTGCATTCCATCGAGGTCCTGGTCACACAACCGACAACTGCTACACTTGGAAGAACTAGCTAGATAAGCTGGTGAAAGGGGGCAAGGTCAATAAATACTCGGATAAGCCAGCTATACAGCCTAGAAGGAATGTAGACATCGACAAAGAACTGCCAACCAAGACAATCCAGATCAAGGACATCTTCGCCGAATTCGAACACTTGAGGGCCACCAACAACTCCAAGAAAATGAAGATCTAGCAAACTCTACTAGTCTCTCAGGTCCAGGCATTCAACACCCAAACCTGGCCCATCGTTGGCTTCACCGAGTAGGATGCTGAAGACGTTGACTTCCCACATGACGACGCATTAGTGGTATCTGTCCAACTAGCCCACTCTATAGTTAACAAAATGATGGTTGACAATGGAAGTATGGTTAACCTACTTCAGCTCTCAGTAATTCAGAAGATGGGCTTGAAAATACAATCATAAGCCGAGCAGAGGTACTCACCATATTCAACTGACACACCTCGATTGTCATCGACAACATTACACTTGACGTGAGAACATCGCTTGTTGTCTCAAAGCAGATGTTCACAATTATAAGTGAGTCGTGTCCCTATAATGGGATTCTAGGACGAGATTGGCTGATAACACTAGACATTGTAACCTCCGTCAAGTATCAAAAAATTCAATTTAACATCCCAAGATGAGGAGTTAGAGAAATCAAGTTTAACCAGGCCACATCTCGACGATGCACTGTGTAAGTACTGAAGGAGTAAAAAAAGAAGACCTTGACCCCCGTAGAGGCTATCGAGGTCCAAAGAGACGACAAAGCTACCAAATAGCAATTACAGCAGACGGATCAAGAAGATGGTGTCTAAATCAACGCGCTAGCAGACGAGACGGGATGGAAACCTAAAGAGGACGCTAAGCACATCATTCTTGATCCTCAGCAGCCAGAGAAGACTGTTAAAATCAGCTCATATCTGAGCCCGAAGGAAAAGGAGGAACCCTTAGGGAAAATCGTGACGTCTTCGCATGGTCACCTTCTAACATGCCTGGCATCGACTCCAAGATAGCTTGCCACAAGCTGCACGTTAACCCCACTGCCAAACCGGTGATCCAAAAGAAGAGACATTTCGCACCCAAATGAGTGGCGATCATAGAAGCTGAAATCGACAAGCTATTAAAGGCTGGATTTATTGAAAAGTTAGGAGACTCAGCATGGCTTGCCAACGTCATGCTAGTAATGAAGAAAGAGAAGAGCAAATAGAGGGTTTGCGTAGACTACACTGACCTCAACAAAGCATGCCCAAATGATCCTTATCCAGTTCCCCGAATCGATCTACTAGTAGATTCAACTTCCAAGAACTAGCTGCTCGGTTTCTTGGACGTAAACTCCGGCTACAAATAAATAGCCATGCACGAGCCCAACAAGGAGAAAACCATATTCATGATCGAGCAAGGCATCTACAACTACAAGGTCATGCCTTTTAGCCTCAAGAATGCGGGAACCACTTACCAACGATCAGTAAACATGATGTTCAAGAAGCAAATTGGAGTAACCATGAAGGTCTACGTCGATGACACTATAGTGAAGGGAAAACAGCGATTAGTTTATATCGACAACTTGGTGAAAACTTTCGACATTCTTAGAAAGTACAAGATGAAGCTCAATCCCACTAAATGCACATTTGGAGTATCTTCAGGCATATTCTTAGGGTACCTAGTAACCCAACGAGGAATTGAAGAACATCCCAAGAAGATTTGAGCAATCCTAGAGATGAAGTCTCAAACTTCCTTAAAAGAGATCTAGAGCTTGATCGGATGAGTAGCATGCTCAATCGATCGATGAAGACTTTTTTCAAAGCACTTAGGAAGGCACAATGAGACAAATGGGATGATGAATATGAAAAGCTTTCCAAGACCTGAAGAAGTATCTCACATCACCTCCCTTACTATCCAAACTGGAAGCAGCAAAGGACTTATACATCTACTGAGCAGTCTTTGAAATAGTAGTGAGCTCTGCCCTCATACGAGAATAGCTGGGGGTCCAACTGCTAGTATTCTACACTTCTAAAGCTCTTCTTGATACGGAAACCAGATATCCAAAGATCGAGAAATTAATTTTGGCAAGTAGTTGTTGCAACTCAAAAGCTCATACCATATTTTCAAGCTCACACAGTCATCATCATAACTCACTATCCTCTACGATCAATCCCATATAGTCTAGACGCTTCTCAACGAGTGATAAATGAGTGTTGGAACTTGGCCAATACAACTTAGTTTACCGATTCCGCATGGTGATAAAGGCCCAAGCCTTGGCGGACTTTATAATAGAATTCACGCCTAGCCTAGGCGACGTAACAAAGCTACCCAATGACGCCCCAGAGGCAACCGAGCATGCCCTAACCATACCTGCTTCACCTGATAGAGGCTTCTGGCATTTGCATATCAACGGTACATCTAACTACAAGGGCTTCGGAGCAGGCGTGGTCCTTGTCAGCCTAGACGGTTCGATGCTCGATAGGGCAATCACTCTAAGGTTCAAAGCATCCAATAATGAAGCAAAGTACGAAGCCTTGCTAACAAGCCTCCAAATGGAAAAAGACTTAGCGATGAAAAGCTTGCAATTCATTCTGATTCCCAACTAATCACCAGCCAAACTATAGGGAAGTACACGTCAAAATATCCAAAGACAGTACAATACCTAAAGAAGGTATGAAAGTAACTTGAGGCGTTTCAAACTTACACTCTCACACAAGTTCCGTGGGCAGACAACACCTACACGGACTTGCTAGCCGGCTTAGGCTCCGCCCTCGACCACCAACTCAAACGCTTTATTCCGGTGGAGTATCTAGACCAACCAAGCATAGAAGTGGAGCCAACAGCCGAGGTGTCACAGGTTAGTACAACTACAAACTGGCAAGATTCCATTATAAACTACCTAGTCAATGTCACACACATCTATCAATTACGACCCTTCTTTTGGGAAAGGAAAACCCTTTTATTCTAACATGAAAAAAAAGAAATTTGAGGATTTATGTGTTTATTTGATTTTGCAACTGCACCTAAGTCGAGCCCTAGATTGCCTATGTACCCCTTTGAGAGATCAAGTCGCTCACAGTTCTTTTGATTTGGTTTGGGTTTTTAGTGCATGAATGACCCACTAAAAGGATTTGGTGTTCTGGTTTATTTGGGTGAATTTAATTGAATAAACTAAGGATTCGATTTTGTGTTTGGGCTTTGCAGTTGCATCTAGAATATGCTACTAGACTGCCTACGTATCCTTAATGGAACCAAAACGACGTAGTTCATTGAATTGGTATTTGTTTGGTTTTTGTACTTTATGCAGTTTCAGCTTGTGCAGGTAATGAGCATTTGAAATTTAATGCAAGCTTTGTGTCATTTGATATTTGATATGGCTTCGTGCCATTTAAAAATTGATGCGACTTTGTGCTATTTGAATTTTGAAGTGGCTTCATGCCATTTGGAAATTGATGCGACTTTGTGCCATTTGACCACTTCGAGAATTTGACTAATTTTTTTAACGTAGTGTTAGTCCATCGAGCTTTGTGCTTTTGGATGTTTCACATCTACGGAGTTTGAAGTGGTTCAAAACTGTCTCCATGATGCTGTTGGGGGAAAAGGATCCTCTCCGGATCCACTTTGTGGGGACCCTCACATCCTAACCGTTCATCTTACATCGTGTTGTCAGTTTTCATCAGATACTATTTGTGTTTAATTTTAAATAAAAAAAAAAGTCAACTGATTTCTGACTGCACGATACACGATGAATGACTAAAATGTGAAGATCCCTAGGATCCCACAAAATGGATGCAGATGGAATCCATTCACCGTTGGGCTTTGCCCATTTATTTTGGCCCAAGTTATATTTAAGGTCCAAAATTCATAGAGCCCGTAGCTTTCCCTAGGTTGCCACATGGGCAGCTGCAATTCCCAATTAATTAAGAACTTTGCAGGCTTTTTGTTTCTTCTCTGTGTAGTGTAGACTTGGATTTCCAGGTCCAAGCAGGACTCACGTGGCGTCAAGAAAAGCAAGCCACATTGCTTTTAATTTACTTCTTACATTACAAAAGCAAATTTTTGGTCGCAGCTCCTTTCCATTGAGTTTTAAACTCAATTTTTTCCTTTTGCTTTTAACTTGTAGCTTCATGTTTTTAATTTAACTTTAGCTACCACGAGCATTATAGGTGTGCACGGGCCAGGCCTGGCCAAATTTGGAGGAACCTGGCCCTACCCGTTATAAACTGTAACGGGGCGAGCCGGGCCGGGTAGAGAGATTTTGAATTTTGGAACCGGACCTAACTCGGACCGTTTCAAACGAGCCGGTCCATGGCAGGTCCACGAGTCTAACTCTATTTTGTTTTTTCTTTTTTTCAAAAATGCGTTTTTATAAAATTGCACTGCAGTGCACAGCAGCATTGTAGCAACACAGATGTTTTCAAAAATTACAAGAGCTGCCTCAAGCCTCAAGCTTCTGCTTGCTATTCCAAATCCAAAAAAACCATAAACATTAAAACCGGAATAACATCCACATTAACATCTGCAATAACATTAAACGTCCAACATCACTGCATTCCAAGAGTGCAAGACAATTGCACAGCAATTGCACATATTGCACATCATTTCTATGTAGTTGCACAGATTGCATAGATTGAACACAGATTGCACAGATTGAACACAGATTGCACAGATTGACCACAGAGATCACCTAGCCTATTCCTATATCCTTGAACGGATTAATTAAATAGAACAGTAAGCATAGAATCATTTCTATCTATATATCAAGAATCAGACCCACCACATTATCATTTCTATATTCAAGATATCAAGAGTTCAATATATTACAATGGTAACAACGTAAATTTTATATATTCAAGAGTTCAAGATATCAAGATATTATGATTATATTCCTACTCGTACTTACATCTAAAATCCTAATTCATATTCAACCAATCAACACAATGAAAACCAATGAACAATTTAATCCATCTCAAATCTCACCAAAAATATATGACATACCACAGAACTACATAAGCAAGCCAACCCAATGGCATTGAATTCCAATACTAACAGATTTATTGAGCATGTTTCCATAACTTAAGCTTCAAAGAGGCTGCTGCATATTCCTGCTGGTTCTCAGGAATGAGACCTTTCCCGCGGTGGGGGTGAACGGCTGAATATCAACAATACAAATATACTCAAAAGAGTGCTAGTATGTGTAATACGTTCACATATAAATACAACTTTGACAAGTCATGCAAACCAAAATAAATCATGCTAAAAGAGATGAACTACGTCGATGGTCTCTAGCATTTAAACTACCCACTTGAACATAATTTCATTAACACATTAGAACACCCCTACACCTCTGAAAAATCAAAGATCATAAAATCGACCACGAAAGAAACAAGTACTAAAGTAACTAAACTCCTTATGCTTTCAAAACTATGGTTAATTAATCCTCATCTAATTTCAGAAAGCAATTAATTCACCCAAAAAAAAAAAACATACAATAACCCCAAAATTGAATACATAAACCAAAAGGCTGATCAGATCTTAGGATTTCAAATCCAAAACTATTTCATCTAAGCACCCTAAATTATTATTCTAAATCCAAAATATTATTCAAAAAAGAAACTAAAATCATCAAAATTGACTAAAACAAGAAAACCCACTACAAATCAAAGATAAGATCAGCTAACCACTACAAAGTGGCTGCAACAACGATCAGTAAAGGTTGATTGCACTGATGCATGAGAGATGGAGGAGAGGGAAAGAGATGGAGCGAGAGGGAGGAATAAAGAAGCAGCTGTGATTTTGGAACCTTGGCTTGGACTCCTGTAGAACCTAGGGTAGAAACTAACGGTTGAGATTGAATGATATGATAGGTTATCATTCAATCTCAGCCCTTCATTATAATTAGAAACAGGTTAGTCCGGGTACCCGTTTTTATCCCGCCCCGTAAATGAAAAGGATCCGGCCCGGCCCGCCCTGTTTGTTCTCTAAAATATTAAGAATTGGCCCGTACCTGCCCCGAACCATGATTACCCGCCCGGACCTGCCCCGAACCATGATTACCCGCCCGGACCTGCCGTTTGCCCACCCCTAACGAGCATGGTTCTCCAGACTTTGCGAAAAGGCTTATCTTTTCTTTGTCTTTGTGTCAATCCTTCAGGAGAGATTTTTTAGTGTGATCAAAATACGAAATGGTACATTACGTGTCATTCTACAAATAGTAGAATATGTATGTTAAAAAGTTAATAATTTAAAAAAGAAAATTTCCCACCACTTATACAAAAACACGTGATGTATCACCCGTATTCTGATCACAATAAAAATTTTCTCATCCTCCAGCAACTTGAGAAGACAGCTTCTTTTATTCTCTATAGTTTTCTTTTGCAGACTTTTGAATCTCAATTTTTATCTTCTCATTCGAATTCCTAGCAGAAAAGGCTTTTGGTGGAATTCTTATATAAAGAGCTGGCCTCCATGTCTTGTACTCGTGAGCAAGAAAAAGGACACCAACAACTAGAATTTGCGGAGAGAGCATGTTCTTTCTTCTTGAGGTGCATCAGTTGATTGGTACATGTTGCTTCCTGGCTGTCTGTTTTTTTTTTTTTTTTGTAACCGGAACACAAGTGGTACACCACGTGTTTTAATAGAAATGGTGAGAAGTTTTATTTTTTAAGTTATTAACTTTTTAGCACACATATTCTACTATTTGTATAGTAACACGTGGTGTACCATCCCATGTACCGGTGATCATGCTCCACATGCATGTTTCCAAGAAATTTTGGTCACAAGGTGTGCTTGTTGCTGCCTATCTTATCAACAGGCTACCAAGTTGAGTTTTAAGGATTAAATCACCCTATGAGGTTCTTAAGGGAAAAATCATTGATTTATCACTTTTAAAAGTGTTTGGATGCCTTTGTTTTGTTCATGTCCCAACCCCCCCTTCCCCAATCATGGCAAATTGGACCCCAAGGCTATCAAATGTGTTTTTATGGGATATTCTTCCACTCAAATAGGGTACAAATGTTTTAACCCTAATACTAACAAGGTTATTGTATCCAGAGATGTCAAGTTTGAGGAAAATGCTCCCTACATCAACAAGTTATTAGACCGTTCAAGTGAGGGGGAGCATTGGTTTGATTTTTTCCCACTGCCTATTCCAATTAAACATAGAGAAAACTTCACACCTACAAGAAGTGTTTGAGATCAATCTGGGCATGAATCAATGACACCATTCATAGCTGGTGAACCTGCAAAGATGTCATCTCATTCTCATGTGGAATTGCTTCCTTTTGAGGCCACCCCATCCATTTCAACTCAACCTCATACGAGAAGGAATCCAACTTAAGATCATCATCCACCAACCAAGTTATTAGACTATGTAACCTATGTTGCAAGGTATCCACTCATTGATTTTGTATCTTATTCCAAATTGTCTTCTAGTCATGCAGTTTTCCTCAGTGTCATCTCAAGTCACCATGAACCAAGCTCCTTGCAAGAAGCCAATCTGCACAATGAATGGCAACTTGCCAGCCTTGGATGACAACTGTACATGGAGTATTGTCAAACTCTCTCCGAGAAAAAAAACAGTATGCAGTAGGTGGATTTACAAGACCAAGTTCCATTCAAAGGGATCAATTGAAAGACATTTCACTCAAACTTTTAGAGTTGATTAGAAGGAAACATTTACACCAGTTGCTAAGATGAACATAATGAGGATGCTCCTATCCTTTGCTATTCATCATGGATGGTCATTGTTCCATATGGATGTTAAAAATACTTTCTTGAATGGAGAACTTGAAGAAAAATTGTACATAAGGTTACCTGCCTAGCCATCCACAAGCCCCCAATACTAACATGATTTGTAAACTCCACAAAGCCATCTATGGCTTGAAGCAATCTCCATGAGCTTGGTACGCCAAGTTGAGTTCAGTGCTTAAAGAAGTGGGTTTCACTAGGAGCAATGCTAACTCATCCTTGTTTGTTCGTATAGGTTCAATTGGCAAGTTAGTTGTTCTCATCTATGTTGATCATAACTTGAGATAATATAGATAAAATCAACTCTCTCAAGCTGCACTCCTTTGTAAGTTTGCCATCAAAGACCTTGGACTCTTGAAATACTTTCTAGGTATTGAAATGGCCACCTCACACAAAGGTCCCTCCCTCAACCAATGCAAATATGTCATGGACTTACTCAAAGAAGCGGACCTCTTGGATTGTAAACTTGCTAGCACCCTACTTGATTGCAAATGGAAAGTGAGTATGGAAGGAGAACCTCTTCACAATGTTAGTTACTACCAAAGGTTAGTAGGCAAGCTCGTTTATCTAACTATAACTAGACCTGACATCACATTTGTTGTCAATCTAGTGAGTCAATTTATGCATGCTCCCACAACTGATCACCTCCATGTTGCTAAGAGGATTCTACGATATCTCAAGGGTTCTATTGGCCATGGCATTTTCATGCAAAATCACAACTCAACCAAGATCCTGGGATTCACTAATGCTGACTGGGCAGGGAATACCCTTGATCGCAAGTCCACTATTAGTTATTGCACCTTTGTAGGGGACAATTTGGTCACTTGGAAGAGCAAGAAGCAACCTGTTATTGCTCACTCCAACGCTGAATCTAAATACAGGGCTATGGCTTCAACTGATTGTGAATTAATATGGATAAAAAGCCTTCGTCAGAACCTAGGGTTCTCTTACTATACACCCATGTCTCTGACGCGTGATAATCAAGCAGCAATGTACATTGCTTATAACCTAGTGTTTCATGAGCAAACCAAACATATCGAGGCTGATTGTCACTACATACGTGCACAGGTTTAGTCCAAAGTGATTCATACCATTTACACTCAGTGAAGACCAACTGGCCGATGCTTTTACCAAAGCCTTAGCCTCCATTCAATTTTAGCACTTACTTGGCAAGCTTGGCTCTGTTAATCCTCTTGATCTAGCTTGAGGAGGAGCATTGGGAGACAGCTGGTTGTAAACATTGTAAAGGTTGTAAACTTTTTCTCTCATGGTTTTTGCATATGCTTGACTAGCATAGCAACAGTACAAGTCTTTTCTTTCACCTTCAATAGCCCGCAACCCCTAAGTCTTTCTTATTGACTTTGTAGTGTATATCTTCTTAATTTAAGGGATGTTGTTCCCTTAGTTATTGCTACTTAAAAGACTTGTCTTGTAATCTCATTCTTCACATAATGAAAAATAAACTTTCTTCATTTTTCCACACCGGAGGAGGGTGAGAGATTGGGAAAGGATTTGGGCTTGCTTCTTTAGAGTCCCCACCTCCATTTTTGCTTCGGGGAATGGGAGAGGTTGAACATCCAAGGTGCTTCTTTTTCTCCTACAAAGCCGAGAGAAACCAAACAAAGGAAGATTAAAAGGATGGATTTACACCTTTAAATGCTTTGTTGCTTTCCCTTGCCGTGTATCCTCTTCTATGTTTGCCTTCGTCTCGTTGAGTTCCCACAACACTTCGCTCTTTCTTTGATTTCTCTCCAACTCTCTCAAGATTTCTACTGTCTATTCTTTCTTTTTTTTTTCTTTTTCTTTTTCTTTTTTTTTTTTTGACAGAGGCAAGTCTTGTTATTGACTTTATCGCAAATGGTCCCTAAGTTTCAAAAATCAATAAATTTGGTTCTTGACTTTCACTACCGTACATCAATTTATTCCCTTCGTTAATGTGGTCTCACTAATCCAATTATATGGCTCAACGTGGATTAACTATAAGAAACTATTTTTTTTAAGAGTGAACCAAAAGAAGAGTATTCTGCGCTGGCATTTTTCTCACATCCCACAACCTCAATTGGAAAAAAAATTCAACCTAAATTCGATAAAATCAAATCCAAATTTGATAAGATTTAGGATTATAACCAACTAGAGAGAATGAGGAGTGAGTTCAGGATACCAGGTACTTTAGTGGTGTCATGGTGCCTTCCTTTTCCTTATAGTTAATCCATGTGGCACCATATGATTAATGGGACAAAAAATATTGACGAAACTTTAACGGTATGATTAAATTGATGTGCAGTATTGAAAGTCAGAGACCAAATTTATCGATTTTTGAAACTCAGAGACCAAAATAAGGAGTTAGATCAAAGTCAAGGACCATTTGCAATAAAAAGCCTTATTTTGTGTAATCCACGTGTCACCATTTCATTGGATTTGTGGGTCCCACATACAAACTAACAGAATAGTTGACGGAATCTTAACGGAATGACCAAATTGATGTGCAGTAGTGAATGTCAGGGATGACATTGATTGATTTTGAAAGTGAGGAACTAAAATGATGAGTTTGATCAATCTCAGGAACCATTTGTGATAAAAAACCCTTTTCGTTTTTCTTTTTTGTTTCTTTGATTTTCTCCCTTTTTCCATTTTAACATCAATAACTTTTTAAATTTTCTAGAAAATTATTGTAATCTGATAATATTATCTAATGAACAGATTAATCCAATATAAAACCAAACGCCAGACTAATATAGTCAATATTATCCGATGACTATTTATTATATCTGACTGATATAGTCAGTACAATCCAAGCTGTTAATGAGGCTTTATAGTTATTGCAAACCCCCAGACTTGGCTTCGACTCCTTCCTTTTCTCGTACTCACTACTTTGATTTGTACCACTAATACTACTCTCTAGACCTCCATAACTGAGGGTGCACCTCGCTCCTCTAACTACCCATGTGGGCCTAGGCACTGTCCTCTTCTAGTTGTGGACTTAGGCCACCATAGCCATGGCTTTACTGCTGTTGTTTTTCATGAGGTACTTGGGGACCTTGTGTAAAGTGGTGAAATGGTTGGGTTTGGGTAGTGGGAAAATGGGCGTATTGAAGCCAAGAAGAAGAGGGGAGAGAAAGGAAGAGGAAGAGGAAGAGCAAGGCACAGGGGAGAAAGAGGAAGAGGAAGGCACAGGGGAGAAAGAGGAAGAGGAAGGTGCAGAGGAGAAAGAGGAAAAGGAAAGCACATACTTATAATTGATGAATAGGGGTTTGACCAACGAACCATTCCTTCAAGTACAAGAAAAACATCGAGTAAAGGTTTTGTCGGTGGATATGTTTACACGTCATTGTGGGCCTTTACCCATCCACACAGTAACACTTAGGTGACAAACAATGTTGTCAGGCAAAGTCAACCTAGCTGACAAACACCAGAATTGTCGAGCAAACCATCAAATATTGTGCACCATTTTTTTTCCCTCTTGGCGCCAAAATTTTGCCCGAAGAATTGTACTTTACCCTGCAATTAACTTCTGCCGTGTAAAGGTTTTGAGTAAACCCTAAATGTTGACCAGTTTTGCCCTACCAACTAAAAAATCCCTCAGGTAAAGTCCCTTTACTTGACGAAATTTGGTTAGTCGGGTAAAACTTTATAGGGCAAGCTTTAATTTCTGGTAGTGAAGTCAAATTTACACACAACCTCACAAACATTGTTTTCTAATAGCTTCCAATAGTGGTATGTCTATGCTCTCTTTCCCTTGAACCATACCATGGCACCGCGAAGCAACACTTGTATCAAATACATGTTGAACCCAGTCCAAACTTTGTTCGAGTTTTGACACCAACACTGAGAGTACGAACAACTACGTTTTTTGCAGGAATTTCCAAAGTCAAACATCTGTCTTTTTTATCTCCTATTTTGAGTTAAGTACAACATGTTCTGTACATTATACATTATCATAATATTTCGAAGAGCGGATTGTAGGAGGGAAAAATAAAGTGACTGGTAAAAGGGGAAGGAATAGAATACAAAATCCCTTCAAAGCTGGACAGATTTGAAAATGAAATAAATCAAATAGTTGTAAGGTTTTGGTATTAAAGGAAATGGTAGAGATACAGAATGTTCTGGCTACAAGTGGAATCACCGAATAGAGTAGGTAAACAAGAGACTTTCGAAGTTTGAAAAGGGTTCAAAGACTTGTCAGGTTGAATTTATCGACATGAAATCTAATCCTAAGTTTCAGAAAGACTTAGCTATCAGTGAAATAACATCACTTTTATTGATGATACAGTGCAAACGATGGCGCTTGGGTGAAGATGTTAAGGATTCTGTTATCAAAGGAGCATGTATGCAGTCTTTTGGTGGCCAGTGTATAAAATCTTGATCTACTCCGTTAAGTTTCCTTTAATTTATGCTGAAGAATTTGACAATGGCCATTAGAATTTTGACAATCCTTGTGGGTTCATGAATGATTTATATGGTGAAGCACCAGGTCACTACTAGAAGATTGGAAAATTGCCACTGTTCAATCCGTGGCCAATACTAAGAAAAGTCGAGATGTGCTGGGTCATTTCAAATGCGAGAATATTTATTGAGAAAACATCTTCTCTCTTTTTCCTTTAATACAAGCGACAGTGTGGGAGTAGTTGTTCAGGACCTTAAGTGTACAGGGCAATAACTAATTGGGGTACAAATCTCTTGAGAGAAAACATCTTATTCAACTGTAAAAGGAAGAAACAGATAAAAGAAAAGAAAATACATGACAAGACAAAATAAAAGGCAAAAGAGGAACCAGCTTGGAGCCTTGGACCAAAGAAACTCAAATGCGACAGTATTCCTGGACTGTAAGGTCAGTCTTACTGCCAGTGTATTTTACTTCTTTGAGAAATTCTAAAAGATTCAGTGGTTTGTACCGTCGTGGGTGATCCTCGTCCACAAGTTCGTTTGGTATGCTCACCACCTCTTTCATTACTGTGAATTGAGCTATTGAGAATCTTACCTCATCTTCCGTCAACGTGACTCTATGTCTACAAGGTCGTATTCTGTTGTTGCTCCAAACCTATTTCGAGAAATTTGAATCAAAATATCTGTGAAATTATAGAATTATATATGAAGAGGTTCATATTTTGAGATCGATGTACGTACCTGAAACACATCTCCTGCTAGGTATATAAGGGATGACGGCGGAGGATCAAAAACTATCCATCACCATCCCTTGTATATATCTCCAGACCATAGACCTGATTTTGATGGAGTACGGTGGAAAAGCTATTGTCTGTATGAGGGGCTAACCCCACGTCCATTCCAGTTTTCTTGGGGTTTTTGTATTTATTGAATCGGAGATTGTAAGAAGCTGATTGAACGTGATCATCATGGTACTTCTCGACACCGTAGTTTTCAAATACCATTCTTGTCACAACTTGATGTAGTTCTTCCATCACTTTTGCATACACAAGTGCACCCTCACTGGTCAATAAAGAACATTTTCCAAATGTGCAAGTTACAAATGAAGTCAGTATGTTAAACATTAATTAATATACATCCACTGATGTTTTCTTGATCATCTGATGATGGAGAATAAATAGATTTGCTAAATGAAGTCAGTATGTTAAACATTTGATATCAAGGATGGAGAATAAATAGATTTGCTTCTTTGCCGAAAAAAAAAAAAGAAAAAAAGATTTGATTCTAATGTTTTAACCAGAACCGTTGATTTAAAGTCCTAAGGTATGTAATAAAAGCCATAGCCGGTAGGCTAGGGAACGCTATAGACTATTAGCTATATAACTATATTTTGGTCCACAAACTATACAACTATTGAAAAAATGTAAATAACGTCTTGAGTTTAAATCTTAAAGACGAGAGTTGTTGATATGTAAAAAATGTGTACAAAATCATACCAAAAATGATCGTTTCCATTAGGCCAAAAATGACAAGTGAACTTCTGAATTTCTTCAGTGGTTGTGGCATTAAGCACCTCCAAGCCTTCATGGGTAGGATTGACAGATAAATAGGCCCCTTTTTGGTCTCGCACTTTGACGTCCATGGGGAAATCTAACAACTCTTGCAATGCACCAAGGAAGGAGTTGTGAAGTTCCTCCAACGGAAGTTTGTTGGACAGGATTGCCATGAAACAGCCAAGCTCTTCAAGGGCGTGGCAAATGTCGTTGCGTATTGAGCGCCAATAACTTGTCCCGGGCTTCATGCTGTCCATTGAGAAATCTACCACTTGAAATTTGGCCACTGCTGCTTGGGTGCTCATGGTCATGTTTAACTTTCTTCACAGTTCTCACAAGCTAAGAGGCTATGAGTTGATAAGCTGCATATACATACATACACATAACAAATATAATATATTTATAAACTGCAAGAGCCAAGTAATACGTGTACGTTTACAGAGAAATTGATCAAAGAAAGGGGGGCCTTTAACGTGCTATCCACCCAAACCAACTTAGGGAAGTCTCATCCGTCCCATTGCAAACACCCACTTTTATTTTTGAGTAATGTTGGAGAGACTAAATTTTTAAATCAAATTTGTAATCAAATGTGTGGTGATTGATGATTGGATTATTACTAAATTGTTAATTAACATGATTATTTTTTATTGGTTACACATCGTTTGGTTTACAAATTTGTTATTCCTAACATTATCTTTTATTTTCTTTTTTAGTAAATTTACTAAAAATAAATAAAGTTTTCAATTTAGGTTGTATTTTATCGAATTAGAAGGTGATGTGGGAGGTACGCCCTGAAGAAAAAAAATTCAAAAACCACTAAGATGCTTTGGAATAATAAATGATGTGGGAGGCATGCCCTGAAGAAAAAAAAATTAAAAACCACTAATATGTTTTGGAATAATAAATGTTGTGTATTTTAATTAGGATACTATTTTTCACTCATTTTTTTTTACCTCACACACAACCTTATGAATTGAAGAAGATTAAAAGATAAAAATTAACAAGAGGTGTGGGATGTAAAAATGGATGTTTGGATAACACCACCCTTTAATTAATTACATAGGAATTTGCTAAGTCCATTTAGGTTATGGGAGCCTCTTAGCAATTGTAGTCCATTTATGTTTATTTATCTTTAGTTTCTTTAAATACTAATGTATGAGAAGTATTTGGTAGACCTTTTTTTTTTTTTTTTTAACAAACAATATTATCTACACTAATAGGCTAGTAATAATATGGTTCAAATTCACCTTTGGTGAGAATTGAATTTAAGACCTCTCACTTACCAGTAAAGATGAATGTCACTAGAAAGTAGGACCAAGTGGTATAAGTAATTTGCAGACTTTTGTAAATATATATTTGCCTTGTGTAATTATAGTGGGAATCACTCCTTGCTTCTTTTTTTTTTTCCTGCTTCAGAAGATATCAAATCAAAATTTAATATAAAAATAGATAATGTTTGCATTCCTTCTTGGGGAATGAGCTCGTTCTTCTACTTTCAAATAATGTATGAACAATATTTGGTTACATAAGTATAAGTAGGAATTTCTACTCAAAATTTTTTGTGTTTGAATCACAAAGCTTTATACTTATGATCAGAACCGTTTATATTATGAATCACTTTGTAAAGATCTTCTCTGCAAAAAATGAATTAAAAATAAGATCGTTTAGTCAATCTATTGTGGCAAATACATAGACGGTTCGAGAATGCTTTTATCAATTCCATTCATCTGTTTTTACACAGTTCAACGACTAAATAACCTTAATTTTAATTGAATTTTTGCAAAGGCGATCTTCATAAAGTGATTTATAATTTGAATGGTTCTGATTATAAACACGAAGTTTTATGAATCGGCATGAACAATTTTGAGTAGAAATTCTTACTCATCCTTTGAATAGCCAAGTATTATTCATAAATTATTATCGTTAAATTTATATAATCGGAACCATTAAAGCTCTTAATCTTCGTTTGATGATCATTCTACAAAAAAATCATTCAAATCGGAAATCATTTAGTCATTCAAATATATCAAACAAATCAACGGTTCATTATAAATATGCTACTTGGTACCTATATCGTTGATTTATTTTGATACTTTGGATGATTACACATTCTCCAATTCGAGTGAATGTTTGTAGAGGATGATCTCCAAATAGAGATTGATATTGAGCAATTCTGATTATAAAATTTTTATAATGAAGATACATTATTTACAAGTAAAAAAATGAGCTTATCCCAAGAGGGAATACAGGAGCTAGCAAAGGTTGGAAATTGAAAGAATAAAGTATCAATATTCAACAAACAACAGCTAGCAGAGGTTGAAAATTGAAAGAGTAAATTATGAAATTCTTGTATTTTTTTCAACTCTATTTTTTTAATACACGATATTCTACTATGATATAAGGTAGGGGATTTTTTTGGGGGGGGGGGGGTGTTTTGGGGGGGGGGGGGGGGGGGGGGCTGGGGTTGGGTTGGGGTGTGTTAAGTCACAGAGTCAATCATGACGAGGTATCAAATTTACACACATATTACGTATGTCATCGTCATCTATTTAAGTCAAACTTACTTTCTCAATTATAATTAAAAAGAATACTACTAAATTGCAAGTTTAATTAATAATTTCTACTAGTTTGAATTACTTTAATTAATAATTCTCCCCTAGTTTGAATTATAAAAACAAATTGGTTTTGTTTTAAATGAATCACGCCATACTGCAGAGTATAATTAGAATAATTTGCCTCGGCTTTCATCTATATTGTATGGTAATAGTGAACATGTGCGTTTGCCATTCTTTGCTCCTTTTTTCTTGGAATATGTACTGTACAGAAGCTACAAAAGAAATAATTGGCAATCAAGCTTATCAAACTTCATGTAAACTTGAATATCAATTCTACTAGAATATGGATAAAAAAATATTATCCTTCAATGAGATCGATGTGTATATATTGCATTACAAACCAAAACACATGAGATGCTCTTATTTTTTCATTCATTTAGTTGTTAATAAACACCTAATAAGAATGATACTCATTTATATGATTGTAAATTAAAAGTCAAAACTTTCGAGCCAAAGGCAGTTAATGATAGGATCATAGTGAACTACCAAATGCATTTTTTATATCAAAAGACGGTGTCAAGACCACCATTTTGTCTCATACATGAAGTTCAACGATGGGGAGAATTAGAGATTGCCTTGACTCTACTGTTTTTATGGGACTTGTCTACTATGTGCTTCTCTTCGCGACTCATCGGGCGTTCAAAACTTTGCTCTTCATATGTAGGAGACAATGTGATGCCTTAATTTGGATCGTTATTGAATTGTACTATGTTGTTGTGAAAGTGATGTGATGCCCTTAGGAACTTATGGATCAGAAATTCGATGTGCGGATCTTCCGGATTGAAATAACTAGGGTTGTTGACCTAAGCAAGAACTACTTTGACTAAGAGCTGACTTTTGGTCAACATGTTCCGAATCATTTTTGAATACCATAGTTGGCATGCACAATCTAAAATTACGTATTTTATCAATAGAGTTCTAAGACGAGATTTGTACTTTGTTTGTAGGCGTTGATCTTACTTGAGCACTTGATCTTTGTATAGAGTGCTATAGTGCAGACTTCAAGTGAGTGACTTTAGCATACATGATACGGTGATTGCCCATGAAATTCCCATGTGATACTTTGTGGATATAGCATGAAATTATAAATACGTTTTCTATTAAAATGTTACTTTTAAATTTAGTCATCGATCTATTTCATGAAATGTGTTCTACTATGCATATTTGAAATGATTGTGAAATGAGAGGGCTAGTAAATGACCGCTAATTCAGTGCCATGGGGTTGTGATCTCGAGCTTGTATCCTATGAATTACATGAGTCAATCTGGAATCCTACTTTCAATTCAGTTTCACTGAGTGAGTTTGGAATGCGGAATCTTATGAATTGTAAGCTTCGACTGAACTATGTCATTCTAACCCTAGTTTTAGTGTATTTATGAAATAGATGATTGAGAATCTTTGTCAGTCAATCTTGAAAAGGAAATGGACGTCTGTTTAACTCTTCGAGGTTTCCAACGAGATTTGACTATGATTTTACAAAGTAAGGATTTTTGTTGCTGTTTCTAAATTGAGATCGATAGACTTGTCTTTATTACTATCACATACTTTGAATTATTGTCACTCACATGAGTTTTTGCAGTTTATTAGTGTTTTTGCTTGACTCAGTGCACCATTCCTACATTGTATGGGGTGATCGTGCATGTGACAAGACTGAGTAGATACGAGGAGCAGGTGGAGTAGTAGTACAGAGATCAAAAAGCTTGTAGGGACTAGGTTAGTCTTGTGCCTTCCTGAAATTATGTTGGATTATCTATTTTGGGAGCCTACGGCATGATACCGTAGTGAGGGATTATGTGTATTTTGGCGTATAGGTCTTTGTGTTTATATTTGTGGGCGATAGCCCACTAACATACTTTATTTTGAGGTATTATTTCTAGTATTTCATTATGTATCTTGTATATATTTCTTGCACCCTCTGCTCTCCAATGCCATGTGTCGATTATGGATATGTTTTATCCTTCCCTTAATTTAATCAAAAGCTTGGTCTCTCTTCGAAAGGAGGAGAGGGCAAAACAAATAAGAAAAGCAATTGGAGGAAACTGAACAGACAGCACAAGAAAAACAATAAAAGGAGAGAGAAAAGAGAAGGCAAGTAGAGGAGCGCTTTCATCGCAGCAAAACAAAAAAAAAGGAAGCAACAAGCACTCGAAAGTATAATCTGTCCTTTTCTTTATTGTTTTTTTGTTACATTCTATTCTTTAAAATATTGTATTTTATTTCTCAAGACATGTGAAATGACTATTTTACCTTTAAGTGTGTGTTCTGATTAATTTTTTAACCTTGATTGAAATCCAATTTCTTTCTTCTACTTTTTATGTTTTCCTAACTATATTTATGTACGTGAATGTGAAGTCAAAAACGAAATTCGAATCAAAGCCCAAAAGGCTTAATTGTAACTTTACAATTAAATTTTGGCAATTTCACTTAGAGTATCTAAGTGGGTTTACTTAACCCTCTCGGTCCCTCTTTCCCATTTCTGAAAATTGTCATTCTCTCTAGCTCTCAAAACTCTCTCTCTGCATTCTCTCTGTCATTGAGATATACTACCATCACCTTCACCTTCCTCAGTTCAAAACCCTCACTCCAAACCTCTATATTCTACATCACCATGCTCTGGGGAGTTCATTAAGGTCCTTGCATGTGTGATCAGTGACAGGGAAAGGCTCGAACTCGAGAACTTCGAACTTCCAAATTGAAACCTAGGTTAGATTCCAGCTTGATTATTGTTTTGCTGTGTTTTCTCCTTGCTTAGGATGAAATTTGTGGTGATTTTCGGTTCAAAAACACTGGTTTAAATCCCTGTAATCTCTCTGTGCATTTACCCAGTTTTCGATGGTCTTCTCCGAGCAAACTCCAGCGAGTTTGTGGGTGGTGGTGCACAGACTCTCTTGGAACCAATCCCAAGTACTAAATGTTTGACTGCATGTGTGTTCTAACTGGAGATTCAATGGAACTTAAATGCAAGCTCTCTGCCTTCTGTTTCCAGAATCCGGTGAGCTTCCTCGAGAAAAATCCAGCGAATCCACCACAGATTCAACCTTCATTCAACCTCAAATTTGTGTGGACGGTCACCATCATCTGTCGCTGGTGAGTCACCCGAGACTGTTTCGTTAACTTTAACAGAATCCATCAACTGGGAAGGCATATTTCGTTAACTCTCTATACTCTACCGATGACCTATGCGTGGCACTGGCGATGGCGAATATGACCGCACGGTGGTGTGTGACACCGTCGATAGCGCGTTAGCCAATGATGGCGACCACACAATGACACCACTGCAGCGGCGTGCAGCCGGAGCATGGTGGTGCATGGCGACATATGAAAGGCTAAAGTAAGGCTAATCTGAATACTATTAAAGGTAATTATCCCTAATTAAATATAATTAGGATTACTTACTGTGGGACCATGATTTTCTAGTGCCGGAGTAAGGCTAATCCGAATACTGTTACCTCAGAAATCCATTCGTGGACTCACCAGCTCAAAGAGGAGCTATATCAAATAGAGCAGGGTGCCACCATCATTCTGCTCTGGGGCAATAGGCTGGATGACCATTCTTGTTCTACAAGACATGGGATTTGATCCGGAGATGGACTCGATCAAAGCCTATAAGTCTTGGAGTCCCTA
Source organism: Pyrus x bretschneideri (assembly GCF_019419815.1). Taxonomy (NCBI): domain Eukaryota; kingdom Viridiplantae; phylum Streptophyta; class Magnoliopsida; order Rosales; family Rosaceae; genus Pyrus; species Pyrus x bretschneideri. Next base: position 16,298,963 of record NW_025999390.1, on the reverse strand, counting down.
CAATCTAGGGATACGCATACGCCGCAAGTAATCATACTTCTAAGAGGATGCAATATGTACTTAATAGATATCCCTTAGGATTCTCCCGGCTTAGAACAAGGATTCTATCCCAAAAATGTCTCTTTCCCATGGTTTAAATACACACATCTAGGGTTCATCTATGGTAACGCAATCCACACACTTGAATTCTCTTGTCGACTACTTGAGTCTAAAATCATTCACTAACTTGACCATCGGAGAGCCTTTGGCCGGCACACACCCTCTCCCATCCCCCTCCCCCTCCCTCGGTCGACCTAAGGTTACTTATGGTTGTTTCACTATTTTGCAGGTTGTTCCAGACTATATGGATTTGTGCTCGATCGCAGCTTACGGAGGTGTACAGATTTGGTTCCAACAATTGGTGCTTTCATTAAGGGCAAATTCATATTCCTCTCTACCAAACAATTATATTCCATGGAGAACGCACTCAAGAAATCGTTGTTTGGACAAACTATGAACTCGAATGAAGAAAAGATTTCTTTCACTGACCAAGTTTGGAACAGTGTCCTGAAGGTATATATGTTAGTGAAAGACCTCAAAAAGAATTTACAAATCGTAAAAAGGGTGAAGCTCGCTAGCCTGAATGAGAGAGTGAAAATTGTAGATGCCTTCACCCGATTAAAGAGTCTTACTCCACATCGATCGGTCCAATAACCTTTCCCGGTAACACATCTGACAAAAAGACGAGAAACCCTAGGATCATTACTTCACCAGCACTCAAGTAAGAAATCCTTCCCAGGCATCAATTGCATAAAAAGAAAATAGGAATATTTCAAGAAAGTTCCCACCGGACATTGCAATCATTCGGAATGGCACGATGTATTTCGATGAAAGATTCACCTTCTTCTTGGTTACGAACTATCGTCAGAGGAAGATTGTATGGAGAGATCCTAATGGATTTGGATTTCTTACATGAAGACGCCATGGGTAAAGATTCAAAAAGGTTGGAGAATTTTGAAATAGGTATGGATAAAAGTTGGAGCATTTTTTGACAATAAAGGTTTATGGTAAATGAACGAAGAAGGATTTAAGGATATATAGGCATCGTTTGAAGAGATCATCTGAACATTGGATCCGAACCGATTTGTTTTAGGCAAATCGATCTAACGGCTAGGATAGGAAAAAATATCATAAGAAATTTCTTGAATCCCATACGCAGATATTGGACACAATGTTTCATCATTACAAATTTTATGGCACATTGCACGAAGATACACACCTAAATCCGAAATAATGTCATGTAAAAGTTAAAGGTCAGCTCGCATTCATGAAGACCAAACGGTATGCAGTCCAGCTCACTCTGAAATGCATGGTCTTTGGTAACTATCCATCCTCAAGGAAAAAGTTACCTCTTAGATGGATAGTAAGGGGCAATTGTAGGGCCATGATTTTCTAGGGCCATAGTAAGGCTGATACGAGTACTGTTACCTCAGAAGTCTGTTCGTGGACTCACCAACTCCAGGCAAAGCTCTATCAGATAGAGCAGGGTGCCATCATCATCTGCTCTGGTGCTACGGGCAGAGTCCAAGTGACTCTGCTGGATATCCATGCTTGTTCTGCAAAACACGGGATTTGATCTGAATATGGACTCAATCAAGTCCTATAAGTCTTTAAGTCCCTACAATCTAGGGATAGGTGTGCACCGCAGGTAATCACACTCCTAAGATGATGCAATACCTACTTATTAGGGTTCATCTACGGTAACTCAATTTGTGCACTTGAATTTTCTTGCCCATTGCTTGAGTCTAAAATCATTCACTAACTTGACCATCGGATAGCCTTTGGCCGGCACAATCCCTTACCTAGTTTAAAGAACTGTTACAAATAATGAAGAAACCAATTGGTAACATTTTGTGCTTTTATTGAGAGTGAACTCATATTCCTCTTGACAAAACTACTCTGCCAATTAATATATCAGAAAACCTAGTTAACCACATCAGCTTTGTCACCTCCTAGGACGGTATCCATCAGGGGTACGATGATGTTGCTACCATCGACGAGATGTGGGAAGACGTCATGGAAAGAAGCTATTATTCATTTCAAAGAATTGGTTGCCCAAAAACACAGAGGCGATTGACTTGACGTCCGAGGAGTCATCTCAACGCCCTATCCCAAAGAAACATACTAGAAAATCTAGGAGACTTCTTGGTATCAACCTTGTGCAGTACTTGAGGGAAGAAGCATCCTCTGAGGTCAACTGTATATACAGCAACCAAGAATATTTGGGAAATACCCAAAAAGAAAGAAAAGCGGCTTGTGAGAAACCAAGAATGGTGGCTCCCGTCAATAAACCACTAGCGATCGATCCTAACATCCTAATGTTTTCAGACCGTGATTTGGAAGACGTCCATTCACCTCATGACAATGTCCTCGTCGTCAAAGTCCAAATCTTCAATGCCCTGGTAAGATGCATTGTTAGGATAAAATTGACAATTCCTAAACAAAACACCTGAGTCTGTAATGTCTTATTAGACTAGTGCAGGTTTTTGGTTTTATTTATCTTAGTCTAAATTTGTCTCTCGTGCTCTTGATCAGAATAATAACCAACGTTTCAAAGACATCCACTCAGGTAAGTTTGTCATGCATAAAGATTTCATGTAGTTAGGTTTATCTTGGTTCAAATGCAAATACATTTAGTTTTGGCTGCATGTTTTTGAACTTAAGAATTGCCTGATTTGATTATATGTTATGGACTAAACTGTAGGTTTGGACTTAATGAATCAGTCCACTTTTGTTCCCGTGTTTGTATAGGATGTTAGTTAACATCTAATTAACTTGACAATTTTGCATGTTTATCAAGTTGATAATTACAAGAGTTTTTTGTTTTGTTTTAACCCATCATATGCATATCTATTTTGAATGCATTAACTGATCCACGTTTGGTTTAATTGCATTGGTTGGATATTATATATAGGATTAGACTTAGCCTTTTAAAACGCTGCTGCTTCATGTAACACACACGGGATTAAACAGATAATACCGAGAGCAGCACAATAGGGTTTTGGGTTTTGGGCGCAGCATGAAAGTAGGTTCTGTGGTTTTGTTTATGGCTGCCGCATATGCATGAGTTTCAAGTTGTTGCCGTGTCATTTATTTTGGAAAGACATTACTTCATGCTCTAGGTTTTTCCCGAGTCTGCATCATAACCCCAGTTTTCGTTTTCTCTTTTCTTATGCGGCATGTGTATTGATATTCTAATTGTACGTTGCTATTAGTCTATGAAATAATTTTTGAGAGAAAAATCTTATAGCAGCCTATGACATACAGAATGATTTTCAAGTATTTTGAGAGAGAAAAATCAGTTTGCATTTGTGCGGTTTCAAAATATTAATTCTTATTTTAATCACTGAATTTTATTGTGCTTTAACAAGAAATCAATTATAAAAATGTGGTTTGTGATTTTCATAATTGGTTGATTTTTCAAAAATCATTACATTTCATACATTCTGCATGATCACCTTAGTATCTTACAAAGTTTGAAGAGAAGGTGATTGACAACCGTATTAATTTCGTGTCATTTCCACTCGCCATAAAAAAAGATGAGAATTCTCGATAGCGTCAACAAAGGAAAGACAACCCTTCACTTTCAACAGGGCACCAGTACAATCTTTGGGAATGGTGAAGCTAGCGGTCCAAGAAAAACCCTATAACCACCTGGTGACTTTCCACGTAATGCATTACCTGACTCCCCACAACACCATTCTTGACCGAAACTGGTTACATAAGATGAACTAGCAAAAGTTCCTAGATTATGACAAATCATATTCGCCGGAGTGATTACTCTCTACTAATTAATGAAGAAACTAGCAAAAGTTCCTAGATTATGAATCTAACTAGATGCAACTTTCTGATGTGATCATATTCATATAATTTTTATTATCTATTTTCTTTTGACTTTGTATTATCGAATGAGTTAAATGCACTAAATTATATTGTTTCTATCTTTAGGCATTCAAAACCGCAGTTATGGAAAAAAAAGTGAAAAAATGAGCTTTTTGAGTGTCTAGAGTAATTTCAGTGGAGCAAGAAGCAATCAACTAGACCAAGACAAATGCATGAGACTACATCGGTTTTGAAAATCAAATGAACATAGGGATGCTATTGAATGGAGTATAGGAGAGAACTTAGTTATTAGTTTCTATTATTTCCGTTATTTTTCATTTTCTTTCATAAGGACTTGAAAGTCCATTAGAGCTAGGATTAGTGCTCATTTATTTGGCATTTTCACTTAACCTTTCCAATTCTTGTCACGAGGTTATAATAAGGAGATTTATTCTCCTTGTTTTTTAGTTAGTCAGCCAACAAATAGAAAGAAAAAAAAAAAAAAAAACCACAATTCGACATAGGGGCTGCGGCAAGGAAGAGGCAAAGGAGAAAACGTGTCTTTGTTTGTTTTCCTTTTTTAAGGGTACGATGCAGTCTGATTATGAATACTTAATTGTCTTGTGGCATTATTATTATCAAGTTTTTCTTCCTTAATGAGTATCGTTTGCTAATCGTAATGCACTTGATTTTTATTTAGATGCTTGATCACCATCAAGGTTTCAATTAAGTTGATTTAATGCAAGCTAGAGTAGATGACATACTTAACTTGGGTTTAGCTTCTTGCAATTGATACCACAAACACCTATTTGTAGATGCTATGCAATTAGGATTTGTGTGATTTTCCAACGATTTCCATAGCTCTTAACATGTAAGGATGCTTTTGATGCAACCAGATGTCATGCCATTGAATAATTAAGGAAAATCGATCATCAATATTGGAGAACTACTTGAGCACAACATATTAAGGGAATCAAGTAGAATTGGTTACAGTAAATTCGGATGCCCTAAGCCTTATTTTTCTTATATTTTAATTTTATTATTTCATTCATATTATTTTCAAGTTGTATTTCATTTTAGTTTAATTCAAATTCTCTATCTTTTACATTAAAGTTTCTCAATTATAATTTATTTCAATTTAATTAGTAAGATTTTGAGAATCAATTTCAATCTCTGTGGGACAATATCCATACTTATATGCTATACAGTCATTCGATTTGTATACTTGCGAGCACTAAAATTCGAGACTTAATGAGGTTAATTTCGGTTATCTAATTTTCACAGCAAGTTTCTAGCACCATTGCAGGGGATCAAATTTGATTCTATTACTTACTTAATTGGATTGGCACATCTTTTAGTTGATTTAGCTTTAATGTTAACTGTTAGTTTTTCTTTTTCTCAATAATAAATTATTTTCTAAGTCTCTTGTTTAGCTTACCCTTTGTTTTGTACTTATGCAAAAAAGTGGAGCCACTTCATCGTGTTGCCAATACAACAGTTCAAGTTTGGGGGTGGATTTCCATGTACATCTTCTTTAAACCTGGGAAGTTTCTTTGTCCAAGAGCTTTACACATTTATTTTTCTTTTTTCTATTCATTTGTTGTTTATTTTCATTATTCTTATCTTCATTTGTTTTTCAATCCTGTTGTTTTATTTCTAAAAATTTAAAACAATTTAAAAAAATAAAAAATTATAAAATTTTGAAAAATCCAAAAATATTATATTTTTTAATCTTGTTTTTGGTAGCTACTTCCCAATTCAATCATGAGATTTGGTCTTTATTTTTTTCATAATTTCCAAGAAATTTAAGCTTGACATTAGTTCTTTACATTATTATTATTTTTTTTGTTTTAACCATATTTTTTATGATCATGACTTGGAAAACTTATATGCACATAGCCTTGTTGGTGTGAAACTAGAGCATGATTTAATGCTTCATATGTGAATTTAGTGATCTATATAACCCTTGAGCTTTTGAGCCTATTTTATGATTGAACCATTATGCATCAATCTCATTTATTCTTGTGCATATGATCTCATTTTACATGTATCTCTAGGCACTACAACATAATTGGTCTTTTGCGGCGCACAAAAAGGGAACGATTATTCACGGCGTGAGCCCCCAAGCAGTAAAAGCCTCTGTTGTCAAATACGACATTCTCTAATAGCCGTGAATAATTTAAACAAAACATGTCGTAAATGCTCTTTAAGGCGTGCCTTGCGCGTCGTAATTGGTATTAGATACAGTGTTAATGAAGTGCCATAATATTGTACAGCATACATGTGTGCCGTAATTTATATTTGATACGGCATTTGTTGAGTGTCATAATACTGTGAAAGCAATTACAACATGCGTCATACATCGTAAACAAAGACTAGCATCAACAATTACGGTTGATTTTGCATACAGTAATTTACATTTTTTTTAATTTTAATTTTTAATATATATATATATGTATATATAAGAATCAACAAAATTACACATTTACTATAATACAAGATTTCATAAATAATCATATTGTCAAAATGTATTACAAGTTGAATAAAGCTAATCAAACTACACATGACATACAAAATAGGCCTCTAATAACAAAGAAATTTGTCACTTGAAAGACTTCACTTTTCCTTGAACACCTCCAAACGAAGTCCTTTGAGAGTGAAATACTGCTCCTAATGCTTGAACCACACTAATTGCTATCTCTATCTGCATAGACATAAACACATGGAGCAAAAGAAAATCTATTGTATTGCTATATGTAGAAATACACATTTAATCTCAAGTAAGAAAAGTGATACTGAAAGAAAGCCTAATCATTGTCATACAAACCTAAATCCCAAATTATGCCTTCATAGTTTTATTGTTTTACACTGATACATGTATCAAATGACTAAAATATGCACAAATTATGCCTTTACAGTTTTATTATTTCCTATAACCTGCATAAAAATCATATACTTGCGAGTAGATAAATTTATTAGTCTCTAACATTTCACGCATGAAGAATTGATGCGGCAAATAGAAGATTGGATATTCGATTAGTGGATATGGTTATCAATCATGATATCCCAAAAACTCTAAGGTAAGACTCACTGTTTTTTGACCTAGTGGCTTGCTGTTATCAATTTACATCAAAGTTAGCCATTTATCTAGTTTTTGGGTCTTAATATATTACAAATTCAACATCAACAGAAGCACCAACAAATTTCAATTTTTTTTCATTTCTTTTTGTTCCATTTTCTTCAATCCAATCAACTTTCTTGGGAACTAAAACAAAAGGAGAGAAAGAGAGAGTTCCCAACCTGTCTCAACTTCGTCTTTGGAAACTAGGCGCTGGGAACGGATAGAGTTCCCAATCAATATACTCTAGCTAGTCAAGGGAGATGGATTCGATTGGTAAGTTAAGACCTAGTCAAAACAAATTGTTAATTTAGAAATTGATAAAGACTTTAATACTAATAAAATTAAGTATAAACTTTTCCACTCATTACCACCACATTTTGCAACCTCTTTGTTTAAAAATTCACCAAAGACTTCAATGCTACTTGAAAAATAGTTAAAAGAAATAGAATAAATAAGTGAATATAAATCATACCAAGGGAACTCAATCAAATTATCATTTTTATCCAATAGTACAAACTAAACAAAGTACTACACTACTACTAGAACACTCACATAGTACTAGGCTAAGCAAGAAAGTCAATAATTTAAGTACTAGGCTAAGGCCCACTGTTATTCTACTACTACAACATACTCACAGATTATTAGGATTGCAGTATCACTGTAAGTCTGTAACATCTCCATCTCCTTTGCAAAAGTAGAACCTTGCTGAGTACCCCATGTGACCTGGAGGTCCGGGACATGCATACAAAGAAACCCAAGTCACTTTGCAATCCCAAATAAATCACACAGAGAGAGAGAGAGAGAGAGAGAGAGAGAGAGAGAGCAAAATTAACAAATCCCCAACACCATAATTAACTGAAACAGAACCAAGTCTGAAATTGAAAATCAAGAGTTTGCACTATAATTCTACAATTATCTATTCCTTATGATGACTTGTAAACTAAAAATCAAAAGCCGCGATTTTGAATTCGATGACAGATCAAAAACAAGCACTAAGTAGTTACTAATTGACAAAGAGTCTTACTGTCAGCACTTGAAATAACAAAACCCTAATTTTGCACTCAAATTGCCAAAAATTAAACAAATTATAATTAACATTTGATTCCAGAATTGACAAAATCCAAATCCCTAAATTCAAATCTAGAAAACCCCAATTTATTTCAATCTTAAATCCCTAACTACATACCTTAAGCCATAGAATGGGAAAAGTATTCACCACAGACCTACCAAACTCCAACCTACACTATATAACATAATCGCCTAAGCCAACTTCATATTCATAACCTGTTGGAGACAGATCAATTTTCAAATTCTGAAAAACCAGTTTTTCATTTTTCTGGAGATATAGGATAAAATCAAACAATCTTAAACACCAATTTTTCTTTTTCCTAGAATAAGGGGCACCAATTATGTCAATTTTACAAGGCAAAGGGATTACCATGGAATCTTTTCTTCGGATGGACCAAAGAAATCTTCTAAGGCAAAGGGATTACCCACACAACCTTCCATTCTTGTCGGTCCAGGTTGGAAACAACCTTAATTCATCCTTCCTTGTTCCCAATCTTCGACATGCATACAGAAAACGGAATTAAAATTCGAAATCTAGAATCGACCCCACAACTGAAAGTTTTTATTTTGAAAAAGCAGTTACACTAGAGAACAGCCCGGGAGGAGAGGATCATTTTTACCTCTTAGGTTGAGGTCCGATTCCGGCAGACTTGGCTGGAAATTGGCTAGAAAACCCAAGGTCACTGTTTCTTAGATCTAAAATTGAGGAAATTCGGCTACGAATTTGTAGAAACTAACTTGGGGGTTGGAAAAAGGACGGGAAGAGGATTCTGGAGGTATAATTTGACGGTCGTTGGTGACCAAAGGATGGCGGTGTCGTTGCGTGAAAGAGAAGAGGGGAGAGGATACGGGAGAATGAAGGGGAAGAGAGCAGAGAAAATGGAGGAGTTGGACATTTGTGAAAGGGAGAGAGAATCAAGTTTTTAAGTTTAATGCTTCTTTAAAAAGTTGTGAAGCAAAAAGAAAATAAAACTTTAAATTTGAAGTTTAGGCGCGAAGCTAGAAGAGGGAGAAGTTTGAGAAAAATGTTAGGTGTAGAGTGGGAAAGTCTAGGCGCGAAGCTAGAAGTCATTATTTATGATGTATCATTTGTGCCATGAAAGGTAGGGATCCAAATATATAGAAAATTCACTTTACGACATAATGCGATGTCTTAAAAGAGAAGGAAAGTGCATCGTGTAAATTATCAAATACGACACACTACGCTTAAGCTATAAATATTTTTATTTAACGACTTGTACAAAAGTGATGTTGTAAATGCTAGATTATGTGCAAGTATTATGACATGAACTTTACGAATGTCGTGAATAATATCATTTAAGGCATGTCAATACTATACGCCGTATATTTCAAGTCGTAAAAGACTCAAACTGTTGTAATGAGGACTTGCTTTATACCTCTTGTTGCATTCATCAATTCATGTAAAACATTGGAAATGACATAGGCATTTTTTTCCTTCCATTTGAGGCTTTCTAGCTAACCCTTTTAATTCTTTTTCTTAGTTAGCCCTTTTAAACCCTTATATAAGCCTTTTTGTTCTTAAACCCAAGTATTCCTTCTCTAGCCTTATGTAAAATTTCCTACCCTTCTAAGGAGTTTGTAGAGCAATTTATAAAAAAAAAAAATAAAAATAAAAAATAAAAAATAAAAAATAAAAGGGGAAAGAAAAAAAAATTGTGTCGTGAAATGTTCAAATATAAAATTATGTGCTTATGTTCAAAGTGCTTCAAATGTTTTGAAAGTATAGTTGGATATCTCTAGTGTGCAGAAATATTATAATGTTCTACTCTTTCCTTCGACTTTGTGTTTTCCATACTCTTCATTGTTTAACCAATTACCTCAACCCCATTACAACCTTGTGAAAGATCTTTTTATCCAAGATATTACTTGATATTGATAGTGAGCTAGGTGGACAAGCAAGCATATGGCGGTATGTATAATGAGATCATTTGAGTGAAACATATTAACCCGCAAATATGAGTGAACGAGTGTCTGCCTCACTAGAAGTTCACTTATTTGCATATGATGATTTTAAGAAGCTTGGAATTGCATTGACATAACTATTAAACACACTACACTCCAAATTGGTTTGGTTCAAATTTGGTTAACTCTTGGATAATATTTTGAACTATTATTGCTTATTTCTTGAAAGTTATCTCATGGTTGGGTTTTCTCTAAGATTAAAATTTGGAAGTTAGCTTTTTTTTTTTTTTTTTTTTTTTGTCGACTCTTGTTTTGCTTGAGGACAAGCAAAGTCTAAGTTTGGAGTATTTGTTGTGGTCATGTTCATATATATTTTTATCATCTATTTGTTTTTGGCTTTGTATATTCGAATGGGTTAAATGTACTAAATTATGTTGTTTTTATCTTTAAGCATTCAATATTGGAGTTATGGAAAAAAGAAGTGAAATTTTGAGCTTTTCGAGTGTCTAGAGTAATTTCAGTGGAGAAAGAGGCTAATCAACCGCACCAAGACAAATGCATAAGACTACATCGGTTTTGGAAATCAAATGGACATTGGGATGCTATTCAATGGAGTTTAGGAAAGAACTTAATTATTAGTTTTTATTTTTTCCATTATTTTTATTTTCTTTAATAAAGACTTGAAAGTCCATTAGAGCTAGAATTAGTGATCATTTATTTGGCATTTTCTACTTAACCTTTCCAATTCTTGCCATGAGGTTATAATAAGGAGATTCATACTCCTTGTTTTTTAGTCAGTCAGCCAACAAATGAAGAAAAAAAAAATGCGTACGATTCCAGATAGGGGCTGAGGCAAGGAAGAGGCAAGGGAGAATGAGTATCTTTGTTTGTTTTTCTGTTTTAGGGTTATGATGTAGCCCAATCATGAATACTTAATTATTTTGTGGCATTGTTATTATCAAATTTTTCTTCTTTATTGATATCTTTTGCTAATCATAATGCACTTGATTTTTATTTAGATGCTTGATCACCATGCAGGTTTCAATAAGTTGATTTGATTCAAATCAACTTAATTCTATCCACTTTCTTTTAAAATGTTTGAAGTTTTTGAAATTGGAAACTATATATAAGTCATCTATCAAAACCAGATAACAGCACAGGGAACTTTGATAAAAATTTATATTGATTTAAGAAATTTGAAATTATGAAGAGAAAGAGGAAGCAACAAGGGGTTTAAAACTAACAATTACTAATAATGAAAACTATTGAACTACATTACTGCTAGTCCTTATTGTTGCAAGGTTTATATTAGTTAAAGTGTAAATAGTAGTCTGTTATCCCATATTGACGAAGTGCATATGTTATACCAATTGTAACTCCTATATATATTCCACTTTGGAGATTAATGAATATACAAGAAATTCCCAAATATTGTCATATATATAATTTTGGTATTTACCATGTTTAATTTAACTTGGCATCAGAGCAGTTCGTTCTTGGTGACTTGTGTGCTTTAATTTTGTGCCCACTTTTGTTGTGATTTTCTTCGTTCAGAAAAGAGAGAGAGAGAGAGAAAGAGAGAGAGAGAGAGAACAATGCTGCAATACAATGCCATGAACAATGATATGCTACAGTGCCTGTGAATTGTGATATACTGCAGTGCCCCTGATCAGTGTTCTGGTAAATTGTCTTAATTCTACTGCATATCTTTTGTGCCTTTATTGTTCGTGGTTTAGCTAAATGACTAAATATAATCATAATGTTGTTATGCATCTTGGTGGAACAAATATATGGATAATTGATACTAAGGCCACTGATCATGTGACCAGTGACCCTTGAGTGTTTGATGAGTTACGTGACTAAGTTTGTGATCCGTATATTACTAATGCAAATGGAGCACCTTCCCCTATGAAGGGTGAAGGCATTATCTCTCTTACTCTGACGATGCTTTACTTGTTCCCAATGTTAAGTGCAATCTTTTGTTGGTAGGAAAACTACTTGATACCTTATATTGTTCTGCTCACTTCTACCCCACGTATTGTTATTTTCAAGATATTCAAACTCAGAAGATAATTGGTCGTCGTAAAAGAATTGGGGGTTTGTACATCTTGACTATGGAGGATACTATTGTTTAAGGTTCAAATAATCATCAAGTTCTAAGTGCTAAAGTGGATGATAGACATCAAATTTGGTTATGGCATCAACGTTTGGGACATCCATCATTTAATTATATGAAGCATCTATTTCCTTCTTTGTTTCGTACTTGTAGTGATTTAGAGTTCAAGTGTAAAACATGTGTCATGGTAAAGAGTCATCGTGCTTCCTTTCCCATAAGTGATTCTAAAGCTACTTTGCCATTTGATTTGATACATTCTGATGTGTGGGGTCCAGTGAAAGTCATTTCTAATGGATTCCATTGGTTTGTTACTTTTATTGATGATTGTACTCGATTAACTTGGGTGTTCTTGATGAAGAATAAGAATGATGTCACTTTGCTTCTTCAAGAATTTTGTGCAATGGTGTTTACTTAGTTTCAGACCAAAGTTAAGGTCTTCAGGTTTATAACGAAGGAGAATATGTGAATTATACTTTCGCATGCTTTTTTCGTGATCATGGTATTATTCACCAAACGACTACTCCGTTTACACCCCAACAAAATGGTGTATCCGAACGGAAGAATTGTCAAATAATGGAGGTTGCTCGCTCCTTGATGTTGGATAAATGTGTTCCTAATTATTTGTGGGAAATGCAATTTTGGCTGCTATGTATTTGATGAATCATGTTCCAAGTAGGGTTCTTGATGTTCAGACACCGCTTGATATGCTACAAAAACGTGTTTCTCCTATTTCTATATCTAAACTTCCTCTGAAAGTGTTTGGGTGTATAGCGTATGTGCATGTCTACTCTCATCAATGGAGTAAACTTGATGCATGTGCTCGTAAACTTATATTACTATGGATATCACCTTCCACGAGGAAGTTCTGTATTTTGTGAAGCCCTCTTCCAACTCCTCACTTCAGGATGAGAGAGGGAGTGAAGTGCAGATTCGAAGAGATGGCATGGAGGATGTGTTACATGCAGAGTTAGGGACATAACCTATTGTGTTGTGCGATACTGATCAGTCAGCTATAGATAGTGATCGGTTAACTGTCATTCTGAAGACTATTTCTATTGACGACCGGTCGGATGTGCCCAACGAGTTGCCTGATGCTGGTATGTTTAACGAGTTGCCTGATGATGGTTCATCCAATGATGATTCTTTTAACGATTTGGTACAAGATGGTGACATACATAAGGTAAATTCTGATGATTCTTCTACTTATCAGTTGCCTCCACAAGCTAATCGTGGAAAACCTAAAGTACAATATGAACCTGATATGCATGCCAAAGCTAAGTATCCAATTAACAATTATGTGTCTACTCATCATTTGTCCAAACCATATGCATCTTACATATGTCAGCTATCTAGTGTATCAATTCCAACAAAATTGCAGGATGCTTTGCTTGCCCCTAAGTGGGTTAATGTCATGAATGTTGAGATGGAAGCTTTGGAAAAGAATTCCACTTGGGATTTGGTTCCTTTGCCAAAAAGGAAGAAAGCTGTTGGATATAGATAGGTGTTCACTATTAAGCATAAAGCAGATGGTTTTATTGACTGATACAAAGCCATATCAGTTGGTAAAGGTTATACTCAAACCTATGAGGTGGACTATCAGGAGACTTTTGCTCATGTTGCCAAACTTAATATTGTGCGTGTTCTTCTATCCATAGCAATAAATCATGATTGGCCCATATTGCTGTTTGATGTTAAGAATGTTTTCCTCCATGGTGATCTCAAGGAGGAAGTTTATATGGATCTCCCACCTAGTATCGGAATATCTCCTGGAAAATGTGTTGTGTGCAAATTGCGAAAAACTTTGTATGGTTTGAAACAATCTCCTAGAGCTTGGTTTAGGAGGTTTACAAGTTCAATGAAGAAGTTTAGGTATTTCCAGAGTCATTCATATCATACTTTGTTTCTAAAGCAACAAAATGGTAAGCTAACTGCATTGATTATTTATGTTGATGACATGATAGTTACTGGTGATGATCAAAAGGAGATACAACGCCTTCAAAAGTATCTAGCTATTGAATTTGAGATGAAAGAATTGGTGAATTGAAGTATTTTCTTGGAATTAAGGTTGCACGATCCACGCATGGTATTTTTCTATCTCAACGAAAGTATATTCTTGATTTGTTAGCTGAAACATGTATGTTAGATTGCAAACCTATTGATACTCCAATTAAGCAGAATCATCTTCTGGGCTTACTTTTGGATCAAGTTCCTACTCATAAGGAGCAGTATCAAAGGCTTGTGGGGAGATTAATTTATTTGTCTCAAACTCGCCCTGACATTGCTTATGTAGTTAGTGTAGTAAGTTAGTTTATGCACTCGCCTAGTGAAGCTCATATGGATGCAGTAATCCGTAATTTGAGGTACTTGAAGATGGCTCCTGCCAGAGACTTGGTTTTCTCCAAGAATGGTCATTTGAATGTCGAAGGGTATACCAATGCCGATTGGATAGGTTCTAGCACTGACCAGCGATATACATCTGGATACTTTATGTTTGTGGGTGGTAATCTAGTTACTTGGAGAAGCAAGAAACAAAAAGTGGTGGCTAAGTCTAGTGTTGAAGCTGAGTTCCGTGGTATATCTCATGGTGTATGTGAGTTGTTGTGGTTGAAGAAATTGTTGAGAGATCTTGGATTTAAACCCAAGGGTGCTATGAAACTCTATTATGATAACAAGGCTGCTATTGAGATTGCTCATAATACAATGCAACATGATCGAACAAAACATGTGGAGATTGATCGACATTTCATCAAGAAAAAATTGGATGCTGGAATTATTAGGTTTCCATTTGTGGGATCTGAAGATCAACTTGCTAATGTGCTTACTAAGGTTGTGTCTAATAGTGTGTTTTCCAACTCGCTTGACAAGTTGGGCATGCGTGACATCTTTGCTCCAACTTGAGAGGGAGTGTCGCTAGTTATATATTAGTTAAAGTGTGAATAGTAGTATATAAAGAAATTCTCAAATATTGTCATATATATTTTTGGTATTTACCATGTTTAATTTAACTCTTGTTAGATTTAGCTCACTTCCCATCCTTTTAGTATAGATAATATCGTTTGTTCAAAACAAAAAAATAATAATAATAAAAACCGTAGTCATATTTTACAAAATACTAAGGAATCGGATCAAACTTGGACAAATTGATTCCTGCTAATCGCACTGAAGGTGTAGACATACTATTTGATAGATATATAGACCAATACATCTCAAGCTTAACCCAAGATTAATAATAAACTTAATAAAAAATGAAAATGTAAAGTAAAACCAAGAACTCATACTAAAAGATTGAATGTCAATTTTAATCCCGTTTTGTGCAAAGAACTGAAAAAGACAAAGCAAAATAGAAAAATACCAAACACACAAAAATTAGCTTTACAAGGGAAACCCTCAAAGAGGAAAAACCCTTGGGCAGGATTGCCAGTAATAATCCACTAAGAAAAAGATGAAGAGTTTACAAGATTCATACAAGACCCAAGTACACAACCTTGCGAGCCTTGTCCTCTCAAACTTGAACGTTTGATACACACAACAAGGTTGCACACAGTTGGATTTGAACAAAGTGTAGAACAACTTCCTTTGCTTACTCAAATGCAATATGGATATTTTGCGTTGCAAAAGATGTCATCCTTTGAGTGTGAAGGACCTATTAAATAGGTGACATTACACACTTTTCTTTGACTAGAAAGTCCTTCCTCAATGGAATTGGATTCCATCCGGATCTTAGGATCCCTATATCTTAGCCATTCATTGTGTATCTTGCGGTCAGAAATCATTTGACTTTTTTTATTTAAAACTAAACACAAAAAGTATCTGACGAAAATTGGCCGCACGATGTACTATGAATGGCTAGGATGTGGGAATCCCTAAGATCCCTACAAAGTGAATCCGGAAAGGATCCTCTTCCTTCCTCAATTAATCTTGACGTCCAATCTCTTTATTTTCTCCAGCAATCACTTGATGTGATTGCCATCATCCTTGACTGACCAATCTAATTCTAAAAGGCTAGACTAATAAAACTAATTGACATGAGATCTTGTATGATAATTATAAGATCAATTACATACTCAATTAAATATAAATTACAATTTGTCTAGAAAATAAGCCAAATTAAATCACATTTACAAAAAATAAAAGGGAAAATAACAAGAACTTGTTCAATAAACCACAATCTTTTGTATACATATAAACAATTTCCCCCAAATCAATAAGCCAGAAAACCATGCAATAAGAAACAATAGCAGTCAATTTGCCCCTGCCATGCCATCAATGCCATCAATAGTCTTCCTTTTCAAAACATCAATAAAGAAATATAAGACCCAACAACTTTGCATGAAAGAACCATGAACTGAAGGACATTCGCATCCATAATGCTATTGTTACCGGAAAAAAAAATAGAATCCATAATGCTAAAACGAAATCAGAAAAAACTGATGAGAGGTGACGAACAGTCTTGTTCGTACCTAATTTTCTGGAGCTGTGGTGATTGGATTAACCTTAACTTTACTATGTTACAGTAATCGACCAGACGAACAACTTTCGCGAAGGACACTTTCCGATTTGAGCTACAGAAACTAAAGTTTTGGGGTTCTGACCAGATATGACGAGTTTTTGGCTGTTTTATAACAAAAAAGACGAAACGAAGAACGAGATCAACATACCATAAGACCAAAGGGTTGTGTCGGCATTCCAAAGTAGGAGCTGTCCGCATTTCAAAGTAGGAGCTCTCGGCATACTAAAAACAAAGATAAGGATGTCTCAGGCTAAGACTCCTAGTCATGACTCAGGATATGGAATGAGAAGAATTTGTCTGGAAGAAGACAAAAAAAGAGAGTTGTCTCGTTGCTGTTGGGAAGAATTTGGTAAATAGATTGAAATATAATTGGGCTGGTCCCTATTGATCTTACTTGCTGGCCTAAAAATATGAGCAAAAGCGTAGAATTGTTGTAAAATATAGTGTGATGCCACCATATGACTGTATGAGGAAACACTTCGGTGACAACAATTGAATTTCAAGTGAAAAAAATTTAGGGTAGTGAAAAGTTTTCTTCATGCATGAACGTGTTGTCGAATAAAAAATTATATATATAAAGGTATGTTTGTATCCTCAGAACAACACACCAGATCAAAAATTGAAGTGATACATTACACCCATTTCACTTCGATTTCTAGCAAAGGTTCTCTTTCACTTTTACCTATTTATCACAAGAATTGGGTTGAACTTATTTGATCCAAGTCCCTTTTGTAAATATAAGAAAATAACTAAAATAATTCATAAGTCACAATGTAAATAAAGATGCAGCTCAATGAAATTAATCTAACCACCACGGGGTGGCCCATGGTTGGGGATGAATTTTAAGTCTGTATTATACGTGGCACGTCCTGGGCTTGATTCCTACATCGGTGAATCACTTGATGGTGCTCAAAGGAAAGCTGAAATGACTATGTGAGTCTTCCCACCCCCGAAAGGGTGGATTGTCGTGGCAAAGCCACCAACTGGTTCCTTTTTTAATTTTAATTACAAGTCTTCACAATTACAAAGTGTGCCTCACAAAAAATATATGAGAAATGATAACACAAATATACTTTGTTGTCTCTTTATACACATCTACTCATGTTTAACACAAAATTATATGAGAAATGATGACACAAATGTAAGAGGATAAAAAGAACGTGTGATAATCAGCTCCTCCCTATATACTAATGTATATGAATGATGAGTAAAATATTTGAGCTTGATATTTGTCATGGCTGAAGTATGAATGGAATGATGAAGTGCAATTGACTGGTTAGACACTTAGACTACTTGGCAAACTTTAAGAGGAACTTTCCTCTTCCACGCCGAAAGTAGCAAGACATGCCCCATGAGTCAAGTTTTAAGCAATATAATATGCATGTTATAGTCTTCGCAAGTGGTTTGTGTTGTTTGTGGTTTTTGTGGAACAAGACACTAATGAAAGAGAGACAAATCCAAGCAAATAAAAGTAAAGTTACAAAATTTCAAGCAAAACCCAATTTGATCAAATGACGCATTTAAAAAGAGAATATTAACCTTTTGTTGTTCACTTGTGTGTTGTAGGATTTTCAATTTTTTTAAGTACCCAAAGATACGTAATGCAGATAAATATTTGATAACTAAATTTGATTTATTGATTTAAATTGAATGACCGAAGAAATTTAACATGTCGACATAAAATAACTATAAAGGTACTCACGAAAAATGGGTAGAATTCCAAATCAATTGTGTGAATTGGGATTCCAACTGCTGAAACAAGCAATGCCTAAATTGGTTTCTTATCAGAAAACCCTAGTTCCAATTGAAAAGTAACAACCATGAATTTCTCATGCATTTTTGTCCATTTTCCCCTTTTTCTTTCTTTCTTCGACCATCTCCAACAATGGGCTAAATGCCAAATTTCCCCCCAAATTCCCCCCCCCCCCAAACCATCTCCAACCCATGCTAAAACATTGGGCTAAATGCCAAATGTTAAAGTTGGGCCAAATACCCCCCAGATTCCCCCACCCCGCCCCCCCCCCGCGCGACTGGACTCGCTGGCCCAAAGGCCAATCTCGGCCCGCTCACTCGCGAACGCGTCCCACGCGGAGCGCTTGCAGTCCGTGTCCGACAGGGTGGGCCCCGCTGTCAGCGGGTTGTCGGCCACCCAGATGAACTCCAACGGCTATTTTTGCAATCCAACGGTTGCGTTTCAAGGACCGTTGGCTGATCCAACGGTCCAGATTCAAATTTGATTTTTTAAATTTTAAAATACATTGAATCCAACGGCTGAGATCAAATATAATCAAATCTAACGGTAAAAAAAAAGATCTAACGGCCCAAATTTAAATCTAACGGTTAAAATAATTAAAGAAAATTATTTAACTCAAAATTCACCCAAAAACTCTATAAATACCTATGTATTTGTTTAAACATCCACACAAAACCCAAATTTCTCTTACAAGGTGATAGACCTTGTCGGCCTGTGGCATCTACCCTCCGTTCAAAGTAGTGGTCATGATTGACAACTGCATTCAAGATGCTTTCAAAAAGCTCTCTCCTCATCCGAAACCGCCTCCGAAAATCATGAGCAGGAAATCTCAGACGCTCGATGAAATAATCTTTCATCATTCGATCATGACACTCTTCTCTATCACGCTGCACATATGAACACCCCGTGACAGAACCACGATGGCTAGATTCGCCATCGTGCTCAGATTGCATAAACGAGTTGATAAGTTCAACTTCAGCATTGAACAATTCTGCATCCTTAATCTCCATCCTTGCTTGGTATTGTGCCATCTGCATTGCCATACCCATTGATGAGATATTGAGGATTTTTAGGAAACAAAAACTCTTTGAAAGTTGAAATATTGGTGAATATAGAGGATGATTGAAGGTTGAAAGGTTGTGTGATCAACAAATATTGGACATATGTTTATATAGAGGATGATTTCTGAAAGTTTGGTGGTGAATGGTTGGTGAAAGTTGAAAGTTTGGTGTTGAACAGTTGGTGAAAATTGAAAGTTTGGTGTTCAACGGTTGGTGAATTGAAAATTTGGTGAATTGAAAGTTAGCCCAGGGTTGAAAGATTGGTAAAAGTTGACGGCTTGCTTTGTGGGAAATTTAGTGATTTTTCAATATTTATCGGAATTTAAATTTTTTTAGATTCAAATGTTTATAAAATTAATTTACGACAATCTACATATTTATTTATTTTTTTAATTTAATTTAAGAAAAAAAATAGCCTAAGTTCATTCTTTAATAATCCCGGGCTAAAATTTTAGGCCAAAATGGTTGGAGTAGAAAAGTTGTTTTTGGGCTAATAGCTAAATTTTCCGGGCTAAAATATTTGGCTTTTAGCCCGACCATTGGAGATGGTCTTACTGTGGAAAAAAGTGTAGTGCCATCGTCTTTTTACCCTTGACCAAAGCCAACCCTGGGCTAAATGCTATTTTTTAGGTTTTATTCCCCCTCTCTCCCCCAAAAAAACCCAACTCATGTTAAATGTGTGAGCTAAAAGTTAAAAGCCAAACAAAAGTCAAATTCCCCCCAGGATATAGCCTAGAAAATGGTGTGGGCACCACCAGCGGGACCCACCCCATATGGGTATGTCTCTCAGGATTTATTCAATCCAACAGCTGAGATCGATTATAATCAAATCTAACAGTAAAAAAAATCTAACGGCCCAAATTTAAATCCAATGGCTAAAATAATTTTAAAAAATTATTTAACTAAAAATTCACCCAAATTTAGTGATTTTTTAATATTTATCGGAATTTAAATATTTTTAGGTTAAAATGTTCATAAAATTAAAGAGTAAACTGCCGATATGCCCCTTGAACTATCACCTAACTTTCGATTTCCCCCCTAAACTTTTTAATTGGAAAATTAAGGATTTAAACTAATTTTTTTGGCCGATTTACCCCCTGCTGTTAATTGTTCATTCATTCCATCCAAATTTTTGTTAAATGGAAGCAAGTGCATAACAAGTGTGGGTAGTTCGGTCGCTTCATTCTTTAAAATAATTGAAAACCTTAGATTTCTAAAATATAAACTTATGCAAATATGTGTGATTCTATAGCTTTTGTGTCTAAACGTCTAGTGAAGTGACGCTTTTATCCACAAAGGAGAGTTACGTGGTGTGCACATGATCAGACTTAAATTTAATTTGGATGAAATCTATGAAAAACTAACGGTAGGGGGGAAATCGGCTAAAAAAATTAGTTTAAGTCCTTAAGTTTCCAATTAAAAAGTTCAGGGAGGAAATGGAAAGTTCAGTGATAGTTCAGGGCCAAATTGGTCATTTAGACTAAAATTAAATTATAATAGTGTACAAAAAAAATTTAAAAATTACTTTAAAAAAAAAATTAGCCTAAATTTATTATTTAATAATCTTAGCCTAAAAAATTTAAGCCAGAAGGGTTTAAACAGAAAAACTATTTTTGGGCTAAAACTAAATTTTCTGAGTTAAAAATTTTAGATTTTAGCTCAAGAATTAGAGATGGTCTTAGCGTATCCGTGCAACCAGTTATGCTTGGACACTAGTTGTATGGGAGAATTCTTTATGAGAGATGACATCGTTGCTTGCTCCCGAAGCTTTCGGAATTCAGCTTTTCTAGTGTTTGAATTATAATAATTGAACAACTAACGATGAAACCCAAAAGAGAGAGAAAAAGGACGAAAAAGGACGAAAAAGAAATAAAAAGAGAAAGAAAGAAAGAAAGAAGAAAGCATGGGATAATGGGGCCTCTCTCTCTCTCTCTTTTGGCTGTATTGTTGTAGGATTCCACTCACGCAAACGCAGATGCATCCACACGTTTACATGTCTATTCACTACCGAAATTCCAAACAAAGAAAAGAAACCCTTGTTATTTATGATCTACTTCACTCCTCTCCTCTCAACACTTCACAAAAACTTGAAAGACAACACAAACTCTAAAATTCTTCTGGATCCAAAGCTTTTAACCATGAACATGTTCTCCTCCAAAGAAATGCCCTCTCCGTCGTCGCTGTTCTCTGCCTACGCCTCCATGGCGGCCTCGATGATGCTATTTCGGTCCATGGCCAACGAGCTCATTCCTCATCCGGTTAGGGGCTACCTTTTATCTACCATCAGATACATTTTCAAGACTCATTCCCCTCAACTCACCCTAGTCATAGAGGAATCGAATGGAATATCGCGCAACCAAGTCTATGAAGCTGCAGAGATTTATTTGTGCACAAGGATCAGCTCCAACACCGAGAGGATCAGAGTTAGCAAGAGCCCCAAGGAGAAGAACTTGACAATCCGACTCGAGAAAGGCGAGAAGTTGGTCGATTTCTATGAAGGGATTCAACTCAAATGGAGGTTTGTTTGTGCAGAGTCACAACAGGGGAACCGTAATGATCCATTTTCTCCTCCGAGGTCCGAAAAGCGCTACTTTGAGCTAACATTCCACAAGCAGTACAGAGAGAAAGTTTTGGATTGTTATGTGCCTTATGTTCTTGAAAGGGCCAATGCAATGAATGTTGAAGAAAGGGCTTTGAAGATGTACACACTGAATTCAAACCATTGCATCAAATGGGAATCCATCAATCTCGAACACCCTGCAACATTTGAGACTCTGGCCATGGACCAAAATCTCAAGAATGCGGTTATCGATGATCTTAACAGGTTTGTCAGGAGGAAGGAGTTCTACAAGAAAGTAGGAAGGGCGTGGAAACGAGGGTACTTGCTGTATGGTCCTCCGGGCACTGGAAAATCGAGCTTGATCGCAGCCATGGCTAATTATCTCAAGTTTGATGTCTACGACTTGCAGCTCACTAACATATTTCGGGAGTCGGACCTGAGAACCGTGCTGCTGGGCACCGCGAACAGGTCAATTCTTGTGATTGAAGACATCGATTGTAGCGTTGATTTTCCCGATCGTCAACATACAGATGGAAGAAGGCAGCATGATGCACAGGTTTGCCATCCTAGTGCTTTGCTTTCTTATATAAAATTGTTGAGTTTGATGCTTTGAATTGATCTTTGTGATTTGGTAAATCTTGATTTGGGTTAATTAGCATTTGATTGGTTATTTAGCATGTAACTAACAACTAGCTTAGCACTACATTTCAACCTCAAAACCTAAATGGTAGACACTTTCACAATCAACCAACCCTACCTCACTCTTAGTTTTTGAATCAAAGGGGGGAAAAGCACCAGCACCCACATAGTTAGGTAGGAAGTTGCTCTTTTTTATATTTCCCTTCACGACTCTTTTTATCCCATTGGATTGGAAGGAAAATCGATTGGTTTTTTGTATTCTACGTTGCACCGGTGAATGTACTCGTACAATCCTTTCTTTTTTTCTCCGGCTTTAACCCTGGAAAACGCACTCCTCAGTACAAGAAGTTTAGCTAACACATCTTTGGCTTCCTGCAGTTAACACTCTCTGGACTACTAAACTTCATAGATGGCTTATGGTCTAGCTGTGGAGACGAGAGGATCATAATTTTTACCACTAACCACAAAGAAAGGCTAGACCCTGCGCTTTTACGCCCAGGCCGCATGGACATGCACATTCATATGTCCTACTGCACATTCCACGGATTCAAACTCTTGGCCTCGAACTACTTAGGCATCTATAACCATCACCACCTCTTCGGAGAAATCGAAGACTTGCTCAAGGAAACGGAGGTAACTCCAGCGCACGTTGCAGAAGAGCTGATGAACGAAGATGTTGATACTGCACTCGAAGGGCTTGTCAAGCTTTTAAAGAGGAAGAAATTGGAAGGCGATGAATGTGAGGCGGAGGCTGAGAAGAAGCCTTCAGCAAAGAGGCAGAAATTGGGAAGCAACACAAGAAATCTGTGAGGAATAACAGAAGTATCGCCACAAACAGAAGCAGCAACCGTTTGTCCGCTAAAAAACCCATTTTCTATTAGACCAATCATCTGTTTAGAACGAGATTATCTCTAATCCTATTACGAAGAGACTGCTGCTAGATTTTGGGGCTCAGTTTCACTACTAGCGTAACATAAATGAGTGCGGTCATGTAAATATTAATGGATAATATTTTCTTTAAGCTCTGTTTTTATGCTGTTGTGAAAAAAGCAGAAGGAGCACGTCTGTGATGCCAAACTCAGCTCATTTCTTCATGCTGCTAAAACAACATAACCATAATCAAAGCAAAAACAGGTATTAGCAGACGAGTGGATTGCTCGTAAGCCGACGATTGGAGTACTCTTTGGCTGTCACCGGGAACAAGTTCAAAACTAAACTCTTGCTTTCAAGAATAATTTACTACCTCCCTGAAGAAATTCAAAACAGGACAATCTTACAGAACATCAACATCCATATTACATGCTACAGGGTTTCTAAACTATTCAAACATGAGTTAGCCTATCTGATGGTGGTAACGAAATCACTAAACTCGCCTCCCCTTGTATACGTCGTCACCTCTTTAATAAGTGTGCATCCCACTCTACACATCAAGTTGAGATATCACCACGATACAGAATCTGCCACTCTAGGTAGAGAAGGGGGGGTTCTTTTCCCATATTTCGGATATCCAAACGAGATTGGGCTATTTCTCCATACAAATGGAATTTCCGGGAGATCTAGGATACGCTGCTACCTCGGCATGGATGACAAAGATAAACCCTGTAATGAAGAGCAGGAAGGTGGAAGCATATCATTTCTTGCAGAAAGAGTCTCGATTAGTTCTCTATTTGATGTGTCAGCATAAATACTTCATCAACGACGTCCTTTGTTACTGAATCTTCTAGCATCCTACATACCATTATCTTATAAAATTAGAGGACAAAAATTGAGGACAATGTGCAGAGAGTATACATAGAAATTAATCAGAACTAGACAAACCTCTATCGCATAGCAGACCGAAATGCACAATATCGAAAACTTACTTAGCAAGGAGAAAAATGCATTCCTCTTTGTGCTAAGGCCTAGACTAGCATCATTTTTCAAGATGAGCTATGAATAATTTGCACATTTATCTAAACACAAAAAGAGCTGAAATGATAAACTAACCTTGCTTGAGATTCCTCCCTGCTGCTGCGCTGTGAAAATAGCACCTTGATGACAGGATGCAGATCTATCTTGGGTACTGGTTCTTTATTGCCCTCTCTGGCCAAACAATGACCGGTGCCAGACCAAGAATTTGTATTCATGAGAACAATTTGCACCATGGGAGATCTGCTTTTTAGGTCACTAACCACGGTCCTAAAAGATAATTCGTCTTTTGCACACTCCAGTAGTTGATTTGCGAACATACTTTCCAGTGTATACTTCCTGTTTATGAAATAAAACTTTTGAAAATTGAACTTCTCCATGACACTCAAACAAACTTCAATACTGTAAAGTGAAAAGGAGATGACCACTGAAAACTAAAAGGTGGACAAAAGACACAAGTGAGTGATATGAGTACCCACGGGGGGAGGGGGAAGAGAGATATATATTCATTGTAGTTCACTATATGCTAACCTGAATATGTCCGCTGGCTCACCAACTGGCAGGCCAGTGGAAACATTACATTTAAACAATCGAACTCCACCATCTACAAGTGCACTGCCATTATCACAAGGGTAAGCTCCGAGAAGTGATGAACATTGAGGGCAGAAAAATTCAACCCACTCAACATCTATAGATAGATTGGAGGACCTAACCATAAAAATGTTTTCAAGATACCCATTTAGGAAAGATTCATGGTTTTTCAAGATCTCCATACTTTTAGTAGGTTTTTGGTCCTCTAAAGAAATTTCAGAAAAACGAAGTCTGCAGCTGTCACCATCATAATTTTGAACATGACTTCCCATATGATTACAGCATCCTGGTGCAGATGCATTTTTTATAGAGCAAACTGATCCTGAGCAGAGATGAGGTACATCCTCACTGTTACTTTCGTCGTTAGCAACTTCACATTTAGATTCTGCAGCAAAATCTTCATTGCATGTGAGATTATTTCCAAGATTAAGTTCTGACTCGGTAAAACCATTGTCACCACTTCCATCTGATTCACTATCGTATCTTTGGCGTTCACCCAAGTCAGGAAATTCAAATCCAACAAGATCATCCTTGCATAGTGTAATATTTGTAGAGTTCACCAGGCAGACACCCTTCGCACATGCGTAAGAATTTGCATATCTAACAACCAGCTTCTCACTAATGCCTCCAAATGAACAACAGCAAGCCCCAAACCAGTTATCAGCCACCTCTCGCCAATTGACTGAAGGCATTTCCACAAACTGGCTACATTCATAAATAAAGGTTGAAATATCACAAAGAAACAAGAAAGAGACTTTCAATGGTTAGTTAAGTACAATTTAATGAGCTCAAACAAGAAAACAAAGTCTTACCTCAGGGGACTTGCAGTCAACTTAAACGAGCAATTTCTGCAGTAAAAGTGAACTCCAGACGATGATAGACTCTTGACCTCTGAAACCAACCAACCAACCAAGCGTTACATAAAAGAAGTAATTATTTGTTTACAAAAATCACACGAAAAGAAAACAAACAATCCTGATTAAAAAAACAGAGGTACATCATTATGCAGAACCCAAAATAAAGGGCATTAACATAACAAAATGTGCACAATTTTCCACATGATAATTCACGCCCTTACAACAATATCCCAGAAAACTAATGTATTGATCAACAATTACCAACATTGGCCAACTCATTAATCATCGAAAAGGAAAAGTCCACAACTTTAATACAACTTTGCTCAATCACTCCACAAAAACACAAAAAATTGTAGCCTTTTTTCTCTGTACATCGTTTTCCCTCCTGCAAAGAAAGCAAATTTACCTACACACATTCAAATACAACTTACAAACAAACAAACATTGAACTAGACCAAACACATTAAGCAATAACCCAGAATCAATGTCTTGAGCAAATATTATCAACATTGGACAACTAATTGAAATCTTCGAACAGACGACAACTTTAATAAGGAATCAAACCATAAAAACACAAAAAAAAGCTAGTCTTTTTATTTTACACATCAATTTTTCCTACTGCAAAGAAAACAAATTTAGCTAATACAACAAACATTGAACAAAACCAAACGTATTAAGCAAAAAATCCAACTCACCAGAAGCCAACGAAAGTGGCTTCAATTCGCCCTCCAACGCTTTCTCCTCCCCTCCATCCAAACTGAGTAAAGAATCGAAGCTCAAAACAATAGGGTGATCAACAGGGAGGAGGAGGACGAGCTTGACTTCAATGTGATCGTCTAGGGCACTGAAGCTCACCGGACAGTCAGCGTCCACCAAAACCCTAGGCATTGGAACCCTAAGCGAGACCTCCTGAGCTTCCTCGGCCCAGCTCACCAGGACCAGAGACTCTGAGGGGGTTATGTGGACGGTGAGCTTCCGGCATTGAGTCGAGGGTTTTGTGCAGGAATCAAATAGGAATAGGCGGAGGATTGGGATGTGAGATTGGGCCTCCCATGTGAACCGCCATTTTCTCGGATTTCCAGCGGTTTGAAGCTCCATGGACATTCTTTTACTGCGGCCAGCTCCAACGAATACAATGGGAATTTTTTAAAATGGGTCTACAACCCCCAATTATTAGGGCTTTTCTTTCACCAAAAAATATTGTAGGGAATTTTTCTTTTTTTTTTTTAATTTTTTTTTTTGGTCAAAGTATATTCATTACTAAGTTACTAACACAACAACTAGGGGTGGTTCGGTATGGGATACCGAACCGAAAGTAGTATCCCGAATCCCAAACCGAAATCTTTTGGGACGGGAATTTGAAGACCAATCCCAAACCAAAATTTCGGGAATCCCAAATTTCGGGAATCCCGAAATATTTTCGGGATTTCGGGACAAATCGGGAATCCCAAATTAAAATATGAAATTATGAATTATTCTTCAAATATATAATTTAAGAACACATTCATGAACTAGGAATGTCATTTCATTCACACTACCATTTAATCAAATATTGGCATGCTTGATTGTTTTATCAGAGTCAAAATTCAAATTAATTAAACCCTTTTGACAATCTGTTAAGAGACAAAAGAATCAAACCTTCTGAAATCATTAGCCATGATAGCAGCAATAATAAAATCCAAATGAATATCAAACAGAACATGAAAAATATGCAAGGTGTAAGGCATTCCAGGTTGCAGAGCATGAATTAGAAACTACTAGCATCAATTATAAAAGAATAATATATAATATATATATGTATAAATTAATAATATATAATTCGGTTTGGTATGGGATTCCCGAAATATTGAGAAGCCAATCCCAAATCCCATACCAAAATTTCGGGATTGGTTCGGGATAGCATCCCGAAAATTTCGGAAATTTCGGTTTGGGAAATTTTTGGTTTGGGATCGGGATTTTTTCGGTTCGGTTTGGGATTTTCGGGAATTTTTTCCACCCCTAACAACAACTACACATAATAGGAGGTTCAATTACAAGTCAAGCTCAAAATAAGAAATGAGCCCTCCGAGCAAAACATAGCCCAAACAAAACAACAAAAATCAAAACAACTAGAAAAAGCCTGCACCACATTGTCATAGACCGGAATCCTCCATCGTGCACCACCATCCCCAGAACATACCAGAGATCTAGCCAACCAATGCCCCATAAGTGGTGGAAATGTAATGAGGATCTTCTCCGGATCTTCTTTGTGAGAATCTCGAGGATCCTCTAATCACATATGTTCATCATACATCGTGCAGCCAATTTTCGTCAAGTACTGTTTATATTCAATTTTAAATAAAAAAATTTACAATGCTTTCTAACCGCACGATATACGATGAACTGTCATGATTAGAGGATTTCCAAGATCCTCACAAAGAGGATCTGAAGAAGATCCTCATTCGTGGAAAAGAAAACTCCAACCTTCCTGTATCAAACACTAAATAGATCTGAGCCACAAATTGATAAAAACCAGCGTGAAAGAGATCCCACCAGTAGCAATGCCAATAACGCATACACATGGAAGGTGGTGGTGTTTCCACCGAAGCCGGAGCTATACGCACCTTCTGAGAGGTTCACGACAAGTCGCGTGAAGAAAAATGGACTGCAAATCTGAAATTGAGTGAGATAGAAAAAGGTTAGAGCCAGGTGCAGTCGATAAGATGGTGAATGAAGAGTTATAGGGAGGTGGACAAGAAACATAGATTGGATGAAGAGGGGATCAGAACATGGAGCATAGGTAGATTAGGTCGAAACATCGAGGACAAAACGCATGCCAACGAGCATGCAGAAAATAAAATAAGAAAAAAGAAACATGAGATGGCCACCGACCTTGGATTCACCCAGGGCCTGCGACTGAGAAGGGATGAAGAAGTAAACAACAAACTCTCAAAAGGGAGAAGGAACTCTCACGAAATGAGAGAATGAACTTTCACGAATCGGAGAGAAGCTTCGCTCTATCCTAGGGAATTTTATTCTTTTTATTTTTATATACAATCATATATTAAATAGGTTGAAGATTAAATTGATAGAGTTTTTTTAGTTTGTTTGACTACCAAGCATCGGTCAACTTCATACCTTCAAGGACCCACTAAATGATACATATTGAGGCACCCCTGCCGAAGCACAAGGGTTTCCCTCCAACCAGGAGGCCAATCATAGCACGACACATGTCAACGTCAAAATAAAACTCATAGAGTTCCACATCGACCGCAGACGAAAGTTAGAAACTCTCATCAACTATAAAGAAGACCATTCTCCTACAATGAATCCCTAATGTCACTATTGTACTAAAACTAGTCATTAGAACCTACTAATGATGATTATGCTTGAACCTATGTATTTGTGTAAACCCTTCACTATTAATGAGAACTCATTTACTCTGTGGACATAGCCAAACTTAGGGTGAACCACATACATCTTGTGTTTGTTTCCTTATCTCTATCTTTTTACATATTATCCTCACTAGGTGACCAGAACAACTGTGCGAAGGTCATAAACTTGACACTTTACGTTGTTCCAAAGTCTCGCTGATTTTGTGCATCAACATGTGGCACCATTTGTGGGAACGACACTTATTCCTACTATCTCCAGCTTTGTCAAGCTAGTTTCCATCATTCGTACACTCTCCTTTGATCAAACATCCCTCTCCAACATGGGAAGTGAAGGAAGCCACAGCATACAGAATGATACTGCCCTCGTGTTTAGTGTGAGCCGACGAAGAAAAGAAAGAAAAAAATTTGCTCTTTAGGCTAAGATCGAAGAGCTTGAGGCTCAAAACAACAAGATAGCAATGAAGAATGAAATCCTCCAAGAATAGTATGAGAAACTATTCGGGATGCTCCACGAGGCTAGATAGACTTAATCTCACGAGCCCATCACCCATGTGGATGTTAACCATCACCTGGATGCCCTTCAACATGGAGGGACACCGGTCTTCAACATGGATACTCCTAATAAGGAGCAAACTACCCATTATATGTTGATCAACACGAGATTTCTCTTAACTTAACTGCTTTGACTCAAAGCAGAAGAAGTGGGGGAAGGCACTTCCTTGCAGAAGGAGTAGAAGGATTGAAAGCTGTTTATCACGACTGTTAAAACTTCTTAAGGTAGCGTCAAGAAAACCCCATTTATATAAACTCAAGGATCAAAGACCCAAAGGTCATTAAAAGGCTCAGTCACCTACCACAACATAGGCTAGCCCTCAATCCAGGAAAAGAACGACAAACCTAGGAGGGACAAGAATGTGTAGAAAACTCGGGGGATTTCTAACGGGCACTTCCCGGAAATGAGTACGGTGTATCCAAGGAAAGGCCACATGCCTTTGACCAAACTTCTCTCCTTCCAAAGGATGAGGGAAACTTACGAAGAAAATTTATAATAGTGCCTAACTCCAATCAAGACCCCCTTATCTTGCAGCTCCTTGAAAAAGTGAACAAGCTGAAGGCTGAGCGTCAAGCTAAAATACCTGACTAAAATCATTCAAGGCCAAGACCTTTAACAATTTGCACCCCTCTACAAGAAAAAAACTAAACAGAAGCTTGGCTTGCAATCGTATACTGGTAGGAAAAATCTAATTAAGCATGGGTCTTCGAATCTACCATGACATACTAAAGACATAATGATGAAGAACGATGTCTCATATTCCCCCCAACTCTCTTTGGTCGAGTTCTCAATTGGTATTGTCGTCTTCAACCTAATATTGTGGATTCCTTCGCTGAGCTAAAAAGACTCTTCATGGTTTAACATATCTACCAAGCTGATCGTTTACACTTCGCATATAAGTTATACATCATTCGTCAGAAATCAGACGAGTCATTGCATGAATATGTCGGTCACTTCAGCCATGAGTACTCTCGTTGCTTTGAGGCAGATGATAAAACAGAAGTCAGGGCCTTCACGGTAGGCATGCGTAAATGCTTCTTCAAGTACATGATCAATGTTAACACTTGGAAGACTTACTCTGAAGTGATGATGCAAGCTTACAATCATGCCTTTACTAAGGCAAAGACATACCAAGGGAACCCTCATATGGTTAACCCAAATCAACAAGTGCGGAGTGGAAGTTAGGTTCTACCAAGTGATGAGGTTTTGGCCATTTAAACACCTATTACATCATGTGCTGCCTTACTTAGCTACTCGCTAAGCCACCAAACATATTTGTCTCTTGGTAAGAGGAAGAATTTTTACTCTTAGCACGCTCATTACAACAAGAGGGATAAAGGTTCATATCAAGAAAACCAGGGGTGAACGAACCTTCAACTATTATGACCATGGGGTCAAGCCTCGCTCTTTCAAAGTACGGGGACTAAGTGTGAAGGAAATGCTATTATAAGAATGCATACACATTACAAATGTTTTGATCCTCAACTATTTGAGATCTTTTGTAACAGAAGCCCTTCGGCAAATATTTAATGAAAAGGAATTCAGACAACTTTGTCTGAGTCTTTTACATTCCTAGCACTAGAACACTTGGTCTACGTTAACCTACCTCTATACTTTAACTCAGAGCTTCAACATGCGTACTTTCACATAAAGAAAGTGAAACTAAGTGTTACAACCAACATGGTTTACATATCCAAAGTATGGATTCCTTCATGCATAGCAAAACATATATAAGCATCACTCATATCAATCAACATAAACATCATATATTCCAACACATTCATACATAAGCCAACTGAGCTTCGAAGGGGTGTAAACATACTTTTTGTCATTTGGCACTTGCTACAATGTGCTTCGGCACCTTGCCCTTATTCTTACTAACCAGGTGATGAAGGAACTCACCTTCGTATCACCAACCAGGTGATGAAAGTACAACCCGTACTTTAATATCATTTGGCAACTTGCCACTCTTATCACCTACTAGGTGATGAAGGAACTCACCTTTCTATCACCAACCAGGCAATGAAAAGTACAACTAGTACTATTAATAAACATTTTTGCCTAGGCAACTCACCATTCTTCCCACCAACTAGGTGAAGAATGGTACAACTTGTACAAGTGAACTCTTAGCAATCACAAATAATTAGCATTCACAAATAATAAAAAACCCTCAGGCCTTACAACTCAAAAGGGAGATAAGCAAGATTAACTCAACCAAATTGGGGGAGCACTTATGCCCAACAAGGGCTATAGTCACCAATGAAGTCTAATTACAAGCCAACAAAGGCTTCAGTGCATGGTATACAAAGATCAAGCTCTTCAGAACTCTTGCATCTGCTCTATACATCACTACTACAATATTAGCTTTAGGCGTCGGATGATGGTGGTGGTTTAATAAGCCATTATGTCGTATAAAAGATATCTGACACATCATTCAGTTAGTGTCGGATAACAATGAAATCTTGTCGATTATATCTGACATAAATTCCTAGCGGATATTTAGTGTTGGATGCAACTGTTAGTATTTTTTTTTTTAATATTTTTAACATATTATGGCTATTATAATTGATAGAAATTGACTATTTTATTATTTTTTCGCCAAAAGTTTTTCAATTTGTTATTCATTCAGATTCCCATGTGAGAGAAACCCTAGCAAGTTAGTATATAAGCTGTACTACTCCATATTCTGAAACCTGCAAATCTGAACACAAATCTGCCTTTATTTCTTCGCAGACCCAAGTCTAGCTCACCTATTTCAGCTGTCTCGGTTTGTGATGCACAAAGGTAAAATGCATCGATCTCATTTCCTCATTAATTTCTTAATTCCAGTACAAATGCAATAGTGAAATCCAAGCCTAGTCAATGAGCTTGTGTTGTTGACGATGACCGGAGATGATGGCAAACACAAGGAACAGTAGCAATGTCAGACTTTAGATCAGCAAGAAAAATGAGCAGCGGCAACCACGATGTCCACAGATCTCAGAAATATAGGTATAAATGCTCAACCCAGAATGAGCATGGTCTCTGTATCCATATATCTGATAGTCTTCATTATACTCATGTACTTTTTTTTTTTTTTGTATGCATGCTGCCCTGAATAATTGTGATGAAGTTGTTTGTGAGGTGCAAGTCTTTTAAGGAAGATGAAGTTGTTTGTGAGCAGCAAGTCTAGGATAAGGTGCAAGTCTTTTGAGGAAGATGAAGTTGTCAACAAATGTTTGTTATTTCTTTTACTTTATTTTTCAAATTTGGTTTGGCCTGGTGTAAACATTCAAGTAAATTCAATGTATTCAAGTAAATTTAAAATATTTTTTTAATGGATGAAGAATGGATTTGTCAATTTAAATTGCTGCCAGCAATTGCACCGCCTAAGCTTTACCTCTCTGCATTCACATGAAAAGTGAAGTACAAAATCAAGAACAGAAGTAGCGTAAATGATAGGACATTGTACATAAAGGAAACGACAAAATGAATATTTTAAATTGAGCAGATTTCAAAATTGTGCCTTGTCGATTTTATCCGACAGAGAATGCTCTTATTTATTCATTATTAATATATTCTCTGTCGGTTATATCCGACTCAAGTTCTGTCGGTTTTAGAGTATTTTCTGTCGGAAAATTCATTTCCTGACGTTGGCAATTCTGTCACTTATTATATCTGCCAATGCATTCATTTTCTGTCAAATTTTGCTTAATATTCGACAGTAATATACGTTTCTTGTCGATTATCATAGCGACACTAATAAATGGTTTCGTAGTAGTGCATTTTCCCTCTATAACAATGCAACTACAACTCGTAGAAAGCTTTGCACACTCTTGATCAAGACTGTGCGAAGCAAAATCAATTTATATGGTTCCTCCAAACCTTCAACTACTACAATATGTGGTTTGCCTCGCACACTCTTGATCAAGACTGTGTGAAGCAAAATCAATTTATACGGTTCCTCCAAACCATCAACTACTACAATATGTGGTTTGCCTCGCACAATCTTACTCAAGAATGTGGAAGCAAAATCTATATATATGGTCTCTCCCATATTTTATTGTCCCTAGTTTAAAAAAAATTCTGCCAAAAAAAATTAATTTAAAATTTTGAAATTAATTAAGCAATTAATTAATTATTAATTATTACATGTGGAGAAGGCAAACAAAGCTTCAACACATAGGAGGCAACTACATATGTCAAAAGCTTCACACAATCTTGATCAAGATAGTGTGAAGCAAAATCAATTTATGGTGCTCTAGGAATTAGGGGTGGGTTCGGTTCCGTTCGGTTCGGTTTTTTGCGAAAACCGGAAACCGAACCGAAATTACTGTTCGGTTCGGTTCGGTTCGGTTTTCTATCGGTTTGTGTTCGGTTCGGTTTGTATTCGGTTCGGTTTTCTCGGTTCGGTTTCGACCCGATTCGGTTTTTTTTTTTTTTTTTTTGCTTTTTTCCCCAAGTAGCTTAAAAAAAGTATATGAAAACAACTTGCATCCATTTTGTAATAAGTCCTATTTCAACATAATCGTCAAGACTCAAAATAAGCATTCCAAATTTCTAATATAATCATAGTCTCAACTCAAAGACAATGAAAATAAACATTCAATTCAAAGTTTAATTATAATCAAGTGTTCCAAAGTCCAAAGTTAAATAAACATCAAAGTTTAAATCTTCCAAAGTCCAAACTTAAAATAAACATCAAAGTTCAAGTATTCCACATCTAAAAGACTAAAATAAACATTCCAAATTTCAACTTTCAAGTGCCCCACAATGAGAGTGATCCACGTACTTTTTCAACGACAATTTTCTTGCTAACGCTTGGGTGGCCTAGGGGACAACATATCACCTTTTTTTGAACTTCCACTTGCCATTTCTACATAGAAATAATAAAAGAAAAGATACTAATTAAAATGTTATTTAAAATAATCTTAACAAAATCAAATGCAATAAAGGTTTAAGGGTTTTGTTAAAAAGATTAAAAAATTAAAAATAACCTCACAAATCCTGGAGGCATGAGGGTTCGAACCCATGCCTCCAGCTTGTAAAGTTTCATTGAAACCAACTTGGCGACAGGTTCTGTTTTGTTATGATTGTATGACTAAACTATTTATAAATATTCAAAAAAATTATATATATATCGGTTCGGTTCGGTTCGGTTTCCGAGCCTCAAAAATCGAAACCGAACTGGTCAGATTCGGTTCGGTTTGGTTTGACAATTTCGGTTCGGTTTTTTTACGGTTCGGTTTTTTTCGGCCTAGCTTCAACTATTCAAGTTATGTGCCTAAGCAAAATGTTGTACCTACAAAGCTTCAACCAAAAGCTTCTCCTACAAAGTTTCAACCAAAAAGCTTCTCCTACAAAGTTTCAACTAAAAAGCTTCACACACAAAGCCTCAACCAAAAAGCTTCTCCTACCCACAAAGCCTCAACCAAAAAAATTCACTTACAAAGCTTCAACCAAAAAGCTTCTCCTACAAAGCTTCAACCAAAAGCTTCTCCTACAAAGCTTCAACCCAAAAGTTTCACCGACAAAACCTCAACCCAAAAGTTTCACCTACAATGCTTCAACCACTCAAGTTATGTGCCCAAAGGAAAAGGCATCAACACTATAACATGTAAAAAGCTTCACACATTCTTGATCAAGACAGTGTTAAGCAAATCGATTTATAGGGTCCTATGACTAGCTTCAACCATTCAAGCTATGTGCCTAAAGGAAAAAGTTTCAACCATGCAAGCTATGTACACAAAGGAAAAGACTTCAAACACATTTTTTTTTCCCACAAAAAAAGAAAGAAGGAATTGGGCTTAAGAAAAAATATATATGCTTGGGCTACATCCAAAAAAGAAAAAGAAAAAAAAAAAGAATTTTTGAAGTGTTTTTTCTTCAATGACTCAAGAATATCAAGCCACCTCCTTCGACTATCCTTTTCACTTGGAAACTTAGGGGACTCCCACTATATGCTACTACACTTTGGTACTCAAAAGTTTTGTGATTACTCAGTGACTTTGGATTTTTCAAGTCCCCAACCAAGAAGTTTTCCTCACTCAAGAACTTAGGGGAGCACTGTTTGTACCATACTTGACCAATCCCGAAACTATCAAGTACTGGTCAACTTCATACCCTCAAGGACCCACTGAAGGATTCATGCTAAGGCACCCCTGCTGAAGCACAAGGGTTTCCCTCCAACCAGGAGGCCAATCACAGCACGACACATGTCAACATGAAAATAAAACTCATAGAGTCCCACATCGACCGCGGACAAAAGGTGGAGACTTTCCTTAACTATAAAAGAAGACCATTCTCCTACAATGAATCCCTAATGTTATTATTGTACTTAAATTAGTCATTAGAACCCACTAATGATGATTATGCTTGAACTTATGTATTTGTATAAACCCTTCACTATTAATGACAACTCCTTTACTCTGTGGACATAGCCAAACTTAGGGTGAACCACGTACATCTTGTGTTTGCTTCCCTATCTCTATCTCTTTACATATTATCCTCACTAGGTGACCGGAGCAACCGTGCGAAAGTTATAAACTCGACACTTTACGTTGTTCCAAAGTCTTGCTGATTTTGTGCATCAACATAGTTTAAAGTTTAAATACCAAGTTTAAACTTTTAGCTAGAATATATGTTTTTTTAACTGCTTCTACTATATTTTAAGAATGATCAGCTACAAATTAAAGCAATTAAGCGTTTAGTAAACTATATTTTAGAAGTGTTGTGAGTATGAAAAACAGTGTAAAAGCATTTGGTAAAATTTAATGTAAAGGGGATATAATTGTATATAATGACAAAAATAAACATGATACTGGGGGCGATGCCAACGACAATAACGGCGAGGGCAATGATTGTGATGGTGGTGGTGGTGGTGCCAATAAAGGGGTGTGGCGCTTGGGCTACAATAAGGGGTACGGTGGTTGGGTTGCAAAGTTAACAATAGTGGCAAGGGCAACAACAACAACGATGGTGCCGGTTTCGTATATGATAGTGGTGGCGGTGGTGGCAACGATGGTAGTGGAAGTTGTGGTTGTGGTGGTAGTGGTGACGGTTATGGTTGTGGTGGTGGTCATGGCAATGGTGGTGTAAGAGGTTAGGTTTGGTAGTGGTAGGTGATGGCAATCACATTATTCTCTAAGTATAAAATGTGTCTAGAAAGATAAATAATATCATTTTTTTTTATAGTTTAATAAGAGTATTATAGGAATTAAAAATATTTATTAATGTATTCCTTCAAATTTTCCTATGCTTATAAATGTCTTCCTTCAAATTGTCCTATGCTTATTAATGTCTTCTTTCAAATTATGGCTTAATCCAAGTAGAATTTTGAACTTGGTAGTTTGCCTTAAAATTGATACATATATTTAATATAAATTTGCATTATGTCCACGATATGGGATAATAAGTTATTTTGTAAACTTAATTTAGGAAATCAGTTTCATCTTACTCTTTAATTAAGTTACAATATTCTAGTACAACACAATAACTTCTTCACCGAAAAAGCTCACAATATCTTCGTTTGACTCGAAAAGGTTACCAAAATCATTTGTTTAATGAATACTATATTATAGTGGTATTCCTTTTCACTTATAAATGAGAGATCTTATGTTCGATTCTCGTTAAAAACGAGTTTGAACCATATTATTGTTAGCATATTGTGATGTTAAGTTCACCCTCTCTCCTCAGAGTAGATAATATGTTCAAAAAATGAAAACCAGAAAAACGGGGAAAGTAGCATTAGGGCTATGTACCAAAGAAAATAAAGAAACAAAGCATTAGGCTTTAGTGTAGAATTGCACATCAACTGAAGCTCCACAACACCACGTGTAAAATACTTTTGAAATCTTTAAGCCGACGCATTGTTCACTTTTGTTTAAAATAAATACCCATCAGTGCTTTAAGTGAAAATAATTGTTTATTTTCAGTCCAAACACAATTCAATTAAAGAACAAGACAGAGTCGCGAAAATTTATACACAAAATTCACATTCGCACTACGACGATGACGACAATTGTGAATGGGTCGATAAGTTAGGAGCCTCCGGCTACGTTTGAGACAATGGCAATGGACCCTGAGCTTAAGACGATGATTAAAAATGATTTGGACAGGTTTGTGAGGCGTAGGGAGTCCTATAATTCCATTCGCATTTTACTCACCCACGTCAACGGTTGTTTTTCTCTTCCATGTCGTCCAAATATAATATAAAAAATGTGATATTAATGGCTTAATATCCATGTCGTCCGCCCAAAACTCTAAACATGCAGACTAGTTATACCATGTGATGCTTAACGCTTTTTCGACAAAGTTGACACAACTGTGATAAAGTAAGATAAAAATTGAGTTTTGTATGATTAAGCGAAAACAAATTTAGTTATGAAACTAAAAATCAAGTCTCAAGAACATAGTAAAAAAAAAAGCCTTTACTAAATAGTTAATACTTACAAAAGCGTAATATTAGGGAGGTCAAATTTTTAAACAAATTGTGTAAACCAAATTATGTGGTTGTTGATGATTGTATTATTAATTAACTATTGATTAACGTACTTATTTATTATTAGTGACACATCATTTGACTTAAAGAATTGGTCTCCCTTCATATGTTGGTGGGTTCTACCCTTGTCACATTTTTATATCACATTTTTACCAAAAAAAAAAGAATTCGCATATGTTGGAGGGTTTTACTTTTATTAAAAATGTGGTACAAATATAATATAAGAAATGTGATAAGTATTCTTTACACTCAAATCAATTAAGGGAAATCAATTTTTACAGCTATGGAGGCTTTTCTTTTGCATTCTCTGAAAATGCATTTGTTGTCATCTGCATTCTCGTTAATTGGATTATTTATGCCAACTCAAACCTTCATGGTATCGAGCATAATGGTTGGGTGCTATTCTCTGAAAGTCCCTTTTAATCCTTTTAGAGAGAATGCAAATTGGAATTAGATTCGGTGCTATTTCATATTCTAAATTCTTGCTGGCATGCTTGATATTCCCAATCTCCTCGATACAAGAATCTTGTTTACTGATTGTAGGCATTACTGTTGTTATGCATTGAGGATTAGTTGTCATTGATAAAACTAAATTGAGCTTGGATTTATTCAACCTTATAAGTAGTTAGTTGAACATTGAAGTGCTTAATTTGCTCAAAACCAATTGGGTATTCGTCTGTTTAGCAATTATGATCTTTGGAAAGTCCAAAAATATTGAATTTTTAAGCCACCCATTTTCTGCTATTAAGCGCGATTGTATTGATCCCATTTTAATTTTCCTAGCTTAAAGTTGCATTCTTGGAACCTAATACGTCAATTTTTGAGCTAAACTTCAGCAGTTGGGTGCTTTTTGGGCTACAATATATATGTTCCAGGAAGTAGAAGGTCAAAACCATCAGTAGATGTGAGTTAAGTCATTTGGCGCCCACCCCTTACACCCGAATTAGAATTCCCTTGTTCTTTTAAAGATATTTTATGTGATGCTTAGTAGTTTGGATGGATTGTGCAAGATTAATGCTTACTTTTATTGTTCATTTGGTATCAAAACTAATGGAAATTTCACTTCTTTATTCAGTTTTTTTTTTCTATTGGGGCAAATGAATAGAAACAAGTAACACTGCATGCATCCTTCGTGTTTTGTGATATAATTGTGTTTGCACCTTGTTAAGTACCACCTTGGCCTTGACTTGTCATGAAAAATAGTTCCCATTTAGTCCAGGTAGCCCACTTTTATCAGGCTTGGCCTTATAAGTATTGGGACACTGCGTAGCACTAAAGCAGAATGATATAATTGTGTTTTGTGTTTCAAATTTAGTCTAGTAAGCCAAATCTTGTTCTGTGATTCTAAAATAATTGTGTTTTGTGGGTGTGTTGCAGATTTTTGGGTGTTCGATATGCAAATTCTTCCTTGAAGTAACTATGTAATTTGGCGGTACATCTTGATGATGTTGAATACGACATTGCCCCATGACGTATAGCCATGCTTCACATTTTGTAAAACCCTTATGGAGTTTTATTAATTAGTTGATTTGGAAGATTGTACTTTGATATATATATATATGATGTTAGACTGTTAGTCAATGTTTTTAATTTTGGTTAAAAGATCTGTAATTAGTATTGGAATGCAAAATCTAAAAAATAAAAAATAATAAAAAAAATTGTGAATGGATGTTAACGGATGACTTATTAAATTAACGGGTTGGATTTGGATGACCCATTAGTTTAAAGGGTTGAGTTCAGGTGACCCGTTAAATTAACGGGTCGGGTTCAAACCCAGTAAACCCAACCCGTTTACAAGTGTAATGACCCATTGTGAAACCCCGTCCCAAATTATGTATATTTTCATTTTAACAAACTTATGAAATTACTATTTTGCCCCCTATCCATTACCCAATCCGGATTTTTTCCCCTCTCTTTTTGGATTTCTTCCTATTAATTTTAACACATTCCCCTCCTATCTGCCAGCCACGTGGCAGCTCCCTATCTCCTTCTTTCTTCTTCTCTCCTCTCCCCCAAGTCACTCACTTCTCAACTCACACTATCTCTCCCTTTCGCAGATCTCTCTCTCTCTCTTGGTGCTCTCTCCTCTCTGACAACACACACACACAAACCTTCGAACCCACGACCTACAGACACCAACCCTGGAACCCAGGACCAAGAAGGTAGCACCATGGAAACTGGTGCAAGGGTTTAGAGACTCTGGCAAGCCCCGGGACTTTTGAACCAAACTCCAGCCGACTTTGGCCACCTCACGGCGTGTTGTGGTATGAATCTCTTCCTTTCCTCCTAAGTTTCAATTTGATAGCTAAATCGCACCCTAGAGGTTGAGTAACGGAGTTGATCGGAGCCCAGGAAGCTCCAGTCTTCTCCCTCGCAAAATCGAGTCATACCCGACCCGAGACCCTAAATCGGGTCCTCTAGCCCAGAGCTTTGGGCCGGGCTTTCAAGCCCAAAGCCCGTTAGAACCTAAACCCAAAATCCCTTTGAACCTAGGCCTTTGGGCCGTGCTGGTGGCTTTTCTGGCTAACTTTCTGGCGATCCATCTCAACGTGTGGCCATTGGGGTCGCCGCCTTGCGGCAGCGCGTGGGGGTACCTGAGGTCCCTCCTTATGTTTTTCGATGTCCTAAATCCGTTTATGACGTTCGTTTTCTGAAATTCAATCGTTATGGTAGAGTTTTATCAATTGTACCCTTTATGTGCTTAGGTGCGTTTTTTAACAGTGATTCCGTCCTTCTATTTCGCACAGCACTTCGACGACATAGTATCTGTGAGTGAACCCCTTCTAAAATGCATATTTTACTATTAGAAATGCATACATGAAAAGCATGATTTAATGGTTACGTTTTATGAAACGTTTATGAGTAAATTGGATTTACACTTTATGAAATATCATGCTTTACTAAGAATATTTTGGAATACCATACTTTATCGATTTTTACGTTCTTTGTAGTATATATGATGGATGGTTATATACTATGAAGATGTTTTGAGATATGATGTTTGAGCTACTGAGCTCTATTGAGATATATGTCTTATGTTGGAAAAATTATATTCATTGATTTTTGTGCTTATCTTGTGGTCACTATATATATGCCTTCGGGTGGGTGATGTAGGAGCCTACGGGCGAATGAAGTTTCCTATATGCCTTCAGGCGAATGAAGAGTTCTCTATGCCTTCGGGCAATACTGATACCACTATTTAGCACATTATATATGATATATGTTTTACGAAGGTTTTATGGCATGCTAGGGTTTTTGGAAAAATCTATTACATAGTATTGAGTTTTCATAAAACCTTGGGGGGTTAGTACGTTGTTGAATAACGGTTTCAGTATTATATATATATATATATATCAACTTGGTCCACTCATGTTTGTTTTGCGCCCCCTCAAGACATAGGAACGAAGCATACGATCTAAGCTATAAGGCATTCCCTTACCAATGATATCGTGTCATCCTCTCTACTTTTGACATCACTTGTAATAGCACTTTCTGTTACACCATCCACTTATATTATAAATTAGATGTATGCTCTGAACATGTTATGCATTATCACCATCATTTTATTGACGGCTGAATATTATTATTATGTAGTTCGAGCAAAATTTATATGCATGTTTCACATGTTCTCGGCATATGTATTTATTAAATGGCTTGCATCACCTTGGGTGTTGACTAGTACATGGCCACCCCGCTGTCCTTCAGACATCGGGATCGGGGCGTGTCACCCGTCCTCGATTCTTACAGAACGGAAGGATAATTTTGTATTTTCATTATGGTTGGGTTAGATATTTTGAAACGTTGTTTTTTAGGTCTTAAATTGTGTGCCTTGTGGGGCCCACTCGTTTTAGTTTGGCCCCCATCCCATTTTTCCTTCCATTCTCTTTTATCTCCTCGTAAGGTTCTCTCTTTTACTTCTCTCCCTCAACTCTCTCTCATTTCTCTTTTCTCTCTCTTTACAAACGCAGAGGATAACACCGTACCCACCGCCATGTTTCGACGAGTTTCAACCATTAACAACCATCTCGTTACTCCCCTTAAACTCCCCTCTCAACCCTGCAACATCATCCCCGCGGCAAAGCTACCATCGCTGACAAGTTCCTCGACTTCCCAACATAAGGGTAAGGTTCTAACCCTTTTGGTTGTCCTTCCCTCGTCTCTGGTTGAAGACTAACTCTTTTGTACATGTTTTGGTTGTCGAAACTACAAAGAAACACCTCGAGGAGACTTCCCCAGATTCTGGCAAGAATTCCGTGACTTCCAGGCCGTTTTCCGGCCAACTCCGGCCATAATTGAGGAAACTAATGGTATGATTCAAATCCTTATTCTTTGGGCTTCAATTTGGTATATTGTATGACTTATTTTGGTTAAGTTTTGGGGTTGAACGGAGCTAGAAAGCTCTGGTATTTTTCTTCGTCAAAACCAGCCAACTCGACTTGAAATAGGTCGACTTGACCCGTAAATCCAAACTTATTCCAAACCCTAGCCCAAAACCCTGCTACTTAACCCAAACCCAACCAACCCAGCCCAATCTTAGTAACTTAGCCCAACCCAAAACTCTGATCCAAACCTAGAAACCGGGCCTAACTCTTTAACTAGGCCCAACCCAGCTACCCGGCCCAAACCCAGTTTCGACCCAACCCAAATCCGAACCGGATCATCCCGACCCGACTCGGATGGAATATTCTATTAGGGAATAAATTATGTCAAGGCATATTCTCTGGAATATTCCTAGAATATTCTATGTGGACTTTTTGTTGACTTTTACGAAATTTACCCATGACTCTTCTTAGGGTAATTCGACACCCTGATTACGAATCCGACGTCCGTTTTCCCAAATTCAATTGGTTTTAGTATAGTTTTATTAACTGGTCCCTTTATGTGCGTAGGTGCAATTGTTTGTGGCATTTCCGTCTTCCATAGTTTGCACGGCTCTTCGATGGCGAAGTATCTGTGAATGGACCCCTTCCAAAATGCATGATTTTACTATTAGAAATGTATACATGAAAATCATGATTTAATGGTTACGTTTTATGAAACGTTTATGAGTAAATTGGATTTACGCTTACTGATATTTCATGCTTTCCTGGATTTACTTTCACTAAGATATTGATGAACATGATTTATGATATGATGTTTAAGCTATTTGAGCTCCAATGAGATATATTTTGGAAAGAT
This sequence comes from Pyrus x bretschneideri, assembly GCF_019419815.1. Taxonomy (NCBI): domain Eukaryota; kingdom Viridiplantae; phylum Streptophyta; class Magnoliopsida; order Rosales; family Rosaceae; genus Pyrus; species Pyrus x bretschneideri. The sequence goes on along the minus strand of NW_025999390.1, from coordinate 16,255,411 downwards.
TATGTTTAATGATTTTTGTGCTTATCTAATGGTCACTATATGCCTACGGGCGAATGATATCTATATATGGTTTCGGCTGGGTGTTGTAGGGGCCTACGGGTGAATGAAGGCCTTCGGGCGAATGAAGAGTTCTGTATGCCCTCGGGTGATACTGATACCACTACTAAGCACATTATATATGATATATGTTTTATTAAGTTTTATGACTAGGGTTTTCGAAAAACTTATTACATATTACACTATTGAGTTTTCTTAAACTTTGGGGGTTGGTACATTGAAGAATAACTGTTTTAGTATTACTTATATATCAACTTGATCCACTCATGTTTTGTTTTGCTCCCCCTTAGGACTTAGAATCGGCATCAAGACACTCCAGATTCAGCATCTTCGAGTCCACTCGGTGTAGGACCTATCCTTTTGTTCATTAAATTTTATATTATTCCTTTTTAGTGTCTCGGATTAGTTGTATACTCTGAACACATTCCACAATTGCATACTCATTATAATTAAATTTACAAGTTTTATATATGTTGGTTATTTGTTTTTAGTTCTCATGCATCCTAATATGGCTTCGTCACCTTCAGGTGTCGGCCGGCACATGCCTACCCTAGTATGTTGGATAATATCAGGGTCCGGCGTGTCAACATGTCTACCCACTTCTCATATTAAGGTATAACCATGCACACCACCTGCACATTACGAAAAAAGTTTCACACAAAATTCTGCAATTGAACACTTGAACTAGAAATTGTTCCATCCTAGTCTTGTAGCACGTCAAAACTTGAAATTTATTCCACAACCCATACGCCCCAACATGAAATGCAAACCCTAATTTAACTTCTAAGTATTAATTCATCTTACAAACAACTCATTTATTCCATAAATCATTGATGAAGGAATTTGGAACTAAACACCATACCTTACTATGCCTGCCAAAGCTTTAGTCGCAAAAAAAATGGAACTTTCTGGCCAAAACAACAAATATGGTGACTCACTCTTCTGACCTCTCTCTCTCTCTCACATCACTTTGTTCGAAATCAGGGTATGAGGTGAACCCAAAGCCCAACTCACTCATCTCGCCTTCTTTTGGACTTCCATCTCTTCAAAATCTGAGCTTAAAGATCTGAGGAAGGGAGAGAGTAGAGAGACAGAAAGTGAGAGAAGAGAGAGAGAGGGGAAATGAGAGAGCAGAGAGAGAAATCAGAAAATGGGAGGAATAACCCATTTATATGTGGGTGTTTTAGTAATTTTGATTCTGTGCATGGTGTGCATAACCGGTTTGTCCTATTTCTTTCTTAAGATTAAGAAATTGTCCCATTTTGGGTATTTCCCTAAAATTTTTGCAATGTTCACAGCTAGCATGAGGTGAAGGTGCTAGCCGACAGGTCCAAGTATCGAAAACATACTTGACATGTAGTCAATACTCAAAATTTAAAGAGTCCCAAATCAAACAGAAAGCATGAACGGTTGATGAGACTTAATAACAAGGGTAATGCTAGCAAGACTAAATTTATATAAGAAAATATAGAATGGGCATGGGGAAATAATTCCATATTCATCCGAACAAATCCATACGCTCCCATTTTTAATAAGGTTCCGACTAAAAGTCCATGCCATACTCAAAAAAAAAAAAAAGCTCTAACGACCTTCAACAAATGGGTATCTGTACCCAAAATCAACACAAGTGGGTAGATAGAGAATACCTAGAGAAGCGAGACAACTCTCTCTAAGGAACTCAGCAAAATAGCCCCGTAACTTCGGGAGAAAGGTGCCCCCTTGGGTTAAATTTTGTAAATTAAATAGCATAAAAGTTGATGATTGAATTATTACTTAAGTGTTGATTAATGTGCTTATTTTTTATTGTTGACACATCATTTAGTTTTCAAATTTAATCTGCCTAATATTACACTACTAATAATAGCTACTGAATTGCCGACGCCAAAGTCAAGTTCCCAAGTCCATGACATTGTCGGTTTTACTTTTATTCCACCTTTTCCTTTCTTTGGCCCCAAGAAATCGCAGCTGCAGCATCACCCGAATCTTTCCTCTCCATTCGCATCAACTTATGATAAAATTACTAAACAGTCCATACCATTTCTTCTGTTAGCCAAAAGATCATTACATCTATAAAAACTCTGCACCAAAATCACTTCTCTCAAATTCTAAAAACAGAGCCGCCATTTTCCATAAAACGTCAAGAATGTTCTCTCTCAACAAACTGAAAGACCAGATGCCGACGACGGCGTCGTCGATGTTCTCCGTCTACGCCTCCATCACCACATTCATGATGCTGTTCCGCTCCGTCGCGAGCGACCTCATCCCCGCCCCCTTCCGCTCCTACATCTACAAAGCCCTGAATTACCTTTTTGCTCCTCTCTTCTCCCGTGACCTCACTCTCGTAGTCGATGAGCTCTCTGGCATGACCCGCAACCAAGTCTACGACGCAGCCGAGGTTTACCTGCGGACCAAGATCGGGCCCCACACCGAGCGCCTCCGCGTCAGCAAAGCTCCCCGGAAGAAGAACATCGGCGTCGCCATCGACAAGGACGAGGAAGTTTCCGACACCTTCGACGATGCCGTCAAGCTCAAGTGGCGGTTTATCTCGGAGACCAATAAGGGGAAGAACGACAGTACATCCGAAAGGCGGTATTTTGAGCTGACATTTCGTAGGAAATACATGGACAAGGTGATTTCCTCGTACCTGCCTTATGTTCTTGCTCAGGCCGACGCCATTAAAGCAGAGGAGAAGGCGGTGAAGCTCTACACCCGCCACCTCTGGTCGAGATACAACGACGATGACGTGGCGAATTCCGAATGGGGGTCTGTGAACCTGGAGCACCCGTCGACTTTCGACACCATGGCGATGGACCCGGAGATGAAGAAAATAATCGTGGAGGATTTGGAGAGGTTTGTGAGGAGGAAGGAGTTTTATAAGAAGGTGGGGAAAGCTTGGAAAAGGGGCTACTTGCTGTACGGGCCGCCAGGGACGGGTAAATCGAGCTTGATCGCCGCCATGGCTAACTACCTCAAGTTTGATGTGTTCGATTTGGAGCTCAATAGCATTTACAGTGACTCTCAGTTGAAGAAGGTTTTGCTGTCCACTACCAATCGTTCTATTTTGGTAATTGAGGACATTGATTGCTGCAGGGTGGATGTTGGCAACCGGGATTCGGATTCGGATTCGGACTCGGATTCCGATTCGGACAGGAGCCGGGTTAGTACTCTTTTTTTTCGATGCCCTTTGTTTGATGAATCAAGGTTCAATGTTTTGCCAAATGAAGCTCTAAGTTTCAAATTTTTATTGTAGTAGCCTATTAGTACGTTGCATCCTCCCTGTTTATCATGTTATTTTCAAATGGGCATTGGCATTGGGTTGCAACTTTACATGGACTTAATGTTTAATTTGCAGGTGACACTTTCGGGTCTACTGAACTTTATTGATGGATTGTGGTCAAGCTGTGGAGATGAGAGGATCCTTGTGTTCACCACGAACCACAAAGACCGACTGGACCCGGCATTGCTGCGTCCGGGTCGAATGGACCTGCACATTCACATGTCCTATTGCACCACAGCTGGGTACAGGATCTTGGCCTCTAACTACCTTGGCATTCAAGAACACAACCGCCATCGCCTCTGCGGAGAAATTGAAGGGCTGATTGAGAGCACAGAGGTCACCCCTGCAGAGGTTGCTGAGGAGCTGATGAAGAGTGATGATGCTAATGTGGCTCTTCAAGGACTTGTCAACCTGCTCAAAGGTAAGAAGGCTGAGAGCAAGAAGAAGGAAACATCGCTGCCGTCGGTTAAGAAGCAACAGCGGCACAGAAAAGGGATCAAAAAGTTGCTGCACATCCGTCTTCCATGGTCGAAACCTGATGCTTGTTGCCTGGCACCTCCCATGTCCTAGTTTAATGTTTCAATCTTAGATAATTAACCCTTAAACCCTTTCGGAAATCTCTGGCTAGTTTCAAGCTCTCTTTTGTGAATCTTATGTGATTTAAGGACTTGCTGAACTTGGTTTTATGAATTCGTGAATGTAAACACAGGAAATTAGATGGAATTGCAGCACAAGAGTTTAACCTACCTTTTTTTCTTTGACAAAGCGATATGGTAATTCATTCTAAATCTAAATTAGGTCTGCAATGTGCTTCATACTTTGCATTCAAGTTCGAATTCTTTTTTTCGTAATTTAGAGTTAAACAGACGTTAATCATAAATTTAAAAAATAAAAGGGGTCAAGTTAAATTTCAAAACTAGTGGGGTGCCGTCTTAACCCTATGTGATAGGTGGAATATCAATCTTTTCTATAAGGCGGATGTTGGAGAATGTTTAATTGGTTAATAGGGGTTAACATGAATGGACTAAGATGTATAATATATGTGCTGAATTCGATACATTTTATTGTGTTACTTTGTCCAATTTCGTCTCCCTTATTTCTCATGCATTGTATTTGGGTGTCCTTTCCACTCACGGTGGCGGCGGATTAGGTTGCTTAATTATTAAGCAGATAATTTGATGGGTTCGTTTGTGGTGACGAGGGGATCAAATAAAATTAAGCATCTTGTATGAAGTCTAATTTGTTGGTTGATGAGTAGATAATTTTCCAATGGTATCTTCATCCATCTCTCAACAAACCAATCTGAAATTACCAAAATGTTTTCCTTTGATCCAAAAAATCTACTCACGCTAGCATCCTCCTTGTTCTCAGCCTATATCTCCGTTGCAGGATCCATGGTGTTGGTCCGAAAGCTCATCCCCGCCGTCCGCTCGTACGTGTACTCAAAACTCAAATCCCTTTTCACTCCACTCTCCTCTAACCTCACTCTCATCATTGACGAGCTCTACGGAGCAGTACGCAATGATAGGATTAAAAACACACCACAAAGTATCACACAAATGTCCTATTGATTTTCCTTATTAACACTAAGATTTATCAATTGTAGCATATAAAAATAAAGGTCTTTCCCGCAGAAAATTGTTTTATCTAACTACTTAAAATGTCACAAAAACTGGGCTGTCCGTCCCTACTGGCCAGCCACCAAAAAATAATTATTAGACCGACTTACACTTATCTAAAGTTTACGAAATTTCATATGCAAACACTAGACACACAGAGTTATACGCACACAAATTTTTGGGATTTTTGGAGTTGATTTGCTATTTAAATTAAATCGAATAAAAACAGGACAAAAACAGATTTCAAGTAGTTCACAAATTAAGAAAAACGAGTTAGGGGAATTGCTATCCACCACCAAATAATCATGCAAACATGTTATGTTTCATTCAAATTCCTTCTATTCTGGATGAAGATGCTCAAGTTGGCTCAATGTTAGAACTCAACATATTACTCTTTCTTATGTAGTATGTTAAGAGAATGGTGTTTTCAACTCAACTTAGTCCCTAACGTGCAATCTAGAATGGCGTGTTCATAGATTTAACAAGTAGAAATCATTAAGAACAAAAAGAGTTTGAGTCATCACAAGGCATCGTAAGTACTAGTGTTGTCTTACTTATCCTAGAAATTGGTTCACATGTTAATCGCAATTAACAAGTACTACTCTAGAACATATGTCGGTCCTCATTCGACAAGGGTAGGCACACACATATTCATAGCATTAGAATCCTAGATATACTTAGTAAGTATGCATCCGTAGAAAACACATAAAGAATTCATCAATGAGACAAGTAGTGAACCAATTTTCATCCATTCATAAAAGTAATTCAAACGAAATGTTATAACAAACTTGCAATCATATTCGGGGCTTCAAAACAGCCCCTAACTACTAAAAATTTAGTTACACATTATTCTCAAATAAAACCAAAAGAAAGACATGAGTTTGAGAAGATAAAACCAAAATAAGAGAATGCCAAGATTTCCTCCTTCCTTTCCTTCCTTCCCCAACGCAGCAGCCTTACCTTTTTTTCTTCCTTTCCTTTCATTTTTTTCCTAGCTTTGCCACTGCAACCTGCAGCCCTTTTTGGTTCTTGTTTGCTGCCACAGTTTCTTCTCCATAACTCACCCCACTAACAGTCATTTAGTGATGACAATAAGTGAGAGAAAATGGTAAAACAATTGTAACTCTTTGGGCAGCCTTTATGCCAATTACTCCCACTTAATTTTCCATTTCCTCTGATATTTGAATAGGTGTCAACTGGCTTGTTCTTAGCTGCATCAGTTTTGGCTGCTAATTTTAGTGGATTTATTGCTTTCAATGCTTTCTTGTCAGTTACAAACTGTTCAGCCTCTTGGAACCTTTAAGTGTTAAAATGTCCATAACCTCTTCTAGAAAAATGATATTAGTAATCCATGAAATGCTCCAAAAAATAGACATATGTAGCTTTCCAAGCATATAAGGCTCATTCTCTAATTCATTCTGACTTGTCCGTAACTTTCTTCCAAAGTCAGCTGACCTGCACATGCAGTTTTGACGAACTTGTTACTTAAAATCCCACTTGTGCTATTTTTCTTTTCTTTGCTTGACGAATCCTACAAAACACAAAAACAAAGTAAATAGCTCAAAAATATAAGGAATTAACTAAGAAAAGATAAGTAAATTTGATGTAAAAAATATATATATATATATAAATATGAGCTTATCACGCAACCAGGTCTATGATGCCACTGAGGTCTACCTCCAAACCATTGGCAACAATCCTGGCACTCAATGCCTCCATGTCGGAAAAATGCATCGCCAATAGACCATCTGATTTTCCATCGACAAAGATGAAGAAGTCGCCAACACTTTCGATAATGTTAAGCTCAGGTGGCGCTTTAATGTCATGGAAACCAAGAAGGTAAAGGAGTACTTTAGGGAAAGTTTGAAGCACCGGTTCTTTAAGCTGACATTTCACAAAAAACACAAAGACAAAGTGATAGACGCCTTCTTGCCTTACATTCTTGCTAGGCCAAATGCCATTAAAGAAGAAGAGAAGGTTGTGAAGCTTTACTCTTGTCATTTATGTTCGTATGATGATGGCAACAACAGTACTTGGGGATTGATAAACCTAGAGCACCCTGCTACTTTTGAGACGATGGCAATGGACCCTGAGCTTAAGAAAATGATTGTAGAGGATTTGGATAGGTTTGTGAGGAGGAGGGAGTTTTATAAGAAGGTGGGGAAGGCTTGGAAAAAGTCTACTTGTTGTATGGTCCTCCCGGCACTGGAAATTGAGCTTGATCGCAGCCATGGCTAATTATCTTAAGTTTAATGTGTATGATTTGGGGCTTACTAATCTTTCCACTGACTATAAATTGAAGAGGGTGTTGTTGTCTACTACAAATCGTTCGATTTTGGTGATTGAGGATATCGATTACTGCAGTGTTGATATACAAAATCGGCAATCAGAGAAACAAAATCAAACTTCTAACACCAAGGTTTTGCTTCAATTCCTTCTGTTTTTTGTTACAAATGATATTCTTAGTTACTCTTTTTTTTTCTTTTGATGGGCATTGACATATCACGTGGTGTTATAATGATCGCAGTTAGTGTCACTCTCGAGCTTATTGAACTTCATAGATGGTTTGTGGTCGAGCTTTGGCGACGAGAGAATTATTGTATTCACCACTAACCACAAGAATTGACTTGACCCTGCATTGCTGCATCCTAGTGGAATGGATATGCACATTCACATATCCTATTGCACGACAAGCGGGTTCAGGGTTTTAGCCTCTAACTACCTTGCCTTGTCTGGCTAAACCCTTTTGCCACTAACGTCACCTTGTACTTGTTAATTGTCCCATCCGCCATATGTTTAATAGTAAACACCCACTTGCATCCTACTGATTTCTTTTCTTTGAGAAGTGTAACTACACTCCATGTATTATTCTTTTGTAATACTTCCATTTCAACTTGCATTGCCTCTATCCATTTTGGATCTTTCAAGGCTTCTTCCACTCTGGTGGGTATTTTGATGGTTTCCATCTGTTGAACAGATGCACAGTATTGCGGTGAAAGTTGATGAGTGGAGACATAGTTGGCAATGGAGTAGATTTTCTGCACTCAGCCCACTTGTGTCATCATTAATGTCCACTAGATTTTGCCTGAGGCGTGAATCATTATTCACTTCATTGGGGCCACTTGGGCTCTCGGCAATATCATGATTTTTTTGCTCTTTTGGGTAGGCAGATTCTGGTCACTTACGTGGCCCACTAGTGGTGGTGCTATTTAGACTATTACTGTCACAGTTAAGCAGCCTATTTGGGGCATGTGCACTGTCTTCTACACTTAATTCTTCAATTATACCGAACTCGCCATAATCGTCGATTAAGGTTTGCTCCCCTTGAGGAGTATGGCTAAGAGGAAAAAATAATTCGTCTTTAGAAAAGGTAACATCCATGGTCACATACGTATGTCAAGTGGATGGATGAAACAGTGATAACCCTTTTGTTGAAGACTAAATCCAAGGAACATGCACCCGCACATGGATCAAGTTTGCTTCGTTGATTTTTGTGAAGGTGAATGTATGCCACACAACTAAAAACCTGTGGTTCTAAGTGAAGGGTGGACGAGAGCAAAGCATGATCAACAATCATGGCCAAAGGTGTTCTAAAAAAGAGAACACGCGATAGCATCCGGTTCATGAGATAAATAGCATAGGTTACTGCATCCGCCCAATATGTCTTGGGTGCACAACCACCAATAAAAAGGGCACGGGTAATCTCAAGGATGTGTCGGTTTTTTCGTTCGGCGACGCCATTTTGCTGTGGAGTCTGAGGGCACGTAGTTTCATGAAGAATACCCATTTCTGTGAAAAACTGAGAAAGATCCTGATTCATATACTCACCACCGTTGTCTGACCAAAGCACTTTAATAGGGAGAGAATATTGAGTATTGACCATGTGATAAAACTTTTTGAAGATTCCACCCACATCTCTTTTATTTTTCATGAGGTACAACCAAGTCATTCTAGTGCAGTCATCAACAAAGGTTACAAACCAACGCACACCATGTTGAGTAACAACCGAAGATTGCCCTCACATATCTGAATGAATTAACTCAAAAGGAATCGTTCTTTTATTCATACTCAGAGAATAAGAAGCTTGATGGCTTTTAGCTAATGTGCAAATATTACACTTTAACGAAGAATCTGAAATATTCCTAAATAATAACGGAAGTAATTTTTGCAAATAACCAAAGGAGGCATAACCTAGCTGATGATGCCATAATTGGACAGTCTTCAACTTTCCATTGTCACTCACAACCTTGAACTTGATGAACACTGCCCTGTGCAACATCATCAACATAGCCCAACCCCCTTCTCTTAGTACCACACCCAATGATCACCTAAGTCCAGATATTCTAAAGTAAACAGAAAGACGGAAACATTAGCACACACATAGTTTAATTGCTTGGTGACTTGTCCCACACACTATTCTAAAAATCCCCACCTATCGCCACCTAGGCGCTAGGCGGCTGGCCACCACCCCGATTGATACTTAGGTGTTTGGAAATTAAGAAAATGCGCCTAGACTTGCTAAGGCGCCCGCCCAGACAGCCTAGTGTCACGGGATGACTCTTTAAGCCTTCCGCCCGTGCGGCACTTAGACTTGAATACCTCGATGAACAAGCTAAGTAAGCCTTCGAGTTGGAGAATGTTTAATTGGCTAAAAGGGACTAAGTTTAGTGATATTTTTATTTACTTCTCACGTTTATGAATGGACTAATATGTAAAAGGTTTGTATTAAATTCGATACCTTTTGTTGTTTCGATAGTCAGGGCAGTGATGATCTCGTCACCAAGCTTGATAAGTTGTTGTTCCCTCCTCAGCAGCTTCATGAGCTGAGTCTTAAGTTTTATCGCGGAAAGATTAGTCCAGTTTGGCTCAATCCCATCTCACTTCCTATTTTGAGGTATCTTTCGAATCATCGGGCAATCTTGAGAAGATGAATGAAAGGTTTTAGGGGATTAGTGACAACGTTGTTTGGAAAACTGAGGGCCGAATGCTCGAATCTCTTTCAGATTTCGAAGAAGAATGGGAAGGGGTTCGACAAGTTTTGCCGTCGTTGAGAGTTCTGAATGTGAGTTGGTGTCTTGTCCGGTTGAGGATGTTGGGTTTAGAGGTGGTGTCTGGAAGCTTGAAGAGCAGGGAAGGTAAATGAAAATTATCATCATGCATGTGTTGAATAAGCATGAGGCTATGTGATATATATGCTACCTCGTATAAAAATGTTTGGTTTCTGTTCATCTTCATAGATTTTCAATTTGCAGTTTGCAAGTTGTGACTTGTACCCTTTGCAATACAATATTCAAGGTAAAAAAAAGTTGTTCACAATAACTTTTACCTTTTTCTTTTGGGTGGAATTGCGGCAAAAGTCCAAATTCAAATAGACTAATTACAATATAATTAGACCAAACTCAACTAAAATGATCGTGAAAATAAGAATATCAGTTAGGCGGGGACATCTGAAGACAATGGATGATCAAAGTCTAAGAAGGCCTTTAGCAAGATGAGCAGTGGCTCAGATTGCATAGGTTGAAAGAACGTTTGTTTATAAGAGTTTTTGCAAGAAGCACTTTCAGTAAATGTATACATTGAAATTTTATTATCTAAATGTTTTCTAATGAAACTTTTAGAAGTGCCTTATCGAAGAAAGCACTTTTATAAATCACAAACATTAAAAAAAATTAAAAAAAAAAAATTACCAAACATTGCCAAAAGTGCTTTTAATTGTCATAAAACTCTTTTAGCCTTTTCAAAAATAATCTCAAAGAAACAAAATGAAATAATTTCTTTAAAATGGGTACGAGTGTTTCGAGAAATTGAGTGCTCTGATTGAAGGAAAACAGTACTAATTGGCCCTATGCCCAATCACCTATTGTCACCCAAACACGGAGCCCGTTTGATCGTCAGTCTTCGTCTCCAAGACCCAAAACCTCCACTCAATGGTGGTTCGCGCTTGAATTGAACCCTTTCCTCCGCGAAATCCAGAAAAGCTGCGATTGCATCTACTCTGTATTTCCAGATCTGCAATCATCCATATATTACTGAAGAACAATACAATCCAAGCTCCAAATCCGAAAAGTTTTCAATTCCCAGGAAACATGGATCCCGATTCAGTGAAGTCCACTCTCCAAAATCTAGCATTCGGAAATGTAATGGCCGCCGCAGCCCGTAATTACCAAAAGGAACTTCTTTCCAACGAGAAGGCGGCCGCCACGAGCTCCTCCAACCAGGAAGTCGACCTCGACGAGTTGATGGATGTAAGTTCTGGGTTCGATTCCATTCGATTTGATTCAATTCTGCATCTTTCATGTGCATTTCAAATTCCCAATTCGCAAAGCGATGGTTTGTTTGATTATTTTGTGATGAGTAGGATCCGGAGCTTGAAAAACTGCACGCGGATCGGATTAATGCTTTAAAGGTACGATATTTTTCGTGTTTGATTGATTTGCGGATGGGGGATTTCTTGGATTTGTGTGTTTGTTTGGAGGGTTTGGTTTGAATTTTTGAAATTTTGATTTTGTTTGAATAGAAAGAAGCTGAGAAGCGAGAAGCTTTGAAGAGGAAAGGGCATGGAGAGTACAGGGATATAACTGAGGGGGATTTTTTGGGTGAAGTTACCGGAACTGAAAAGGTCATCTGCCATTTTTATCACCGGGAGTTCTATAGATGCAAGTAAGTGCATATTGGTCTAGAAAATTTAGACATGGTTTAGTGATTGTGTTTTGAACTTACGTTGCTTGGTTATTTCTAGGATAATGGATAAGCATTTGAAGACGCTTGCCTCGAAGCATGTTGATTCTAAGTTCATCAAGCTGGATGCCGAGGTTGCTGTGAACTTTGTTTCCTGTTTTGTGTTGTAGTTGGTGCAAATTTTCGTGTTTACTTGGATTGAGCTTACTTGTTTGCAACCTTCCGTTTTTGGTCCTTTAGTTAGTAAAGGGTTTAGAATTGGGAATTGATTATTTGATGATGAACTGCAGAATGCGCCCTTCTTTGTTACCAAGCTCGGAATCAAAACTTTGCCTTGTGTCATACTCTTCAGGTCAGGCAATCTCCATATAATTATTGTAAATCTGTGTGCATATCCATTTCGAGCATTAAAGAGGCATATGGGCATCCACTATTTCGCTGTTGTATGAAAAGGCAGGAGAGCAACGAAAGCTGGAAATATAGTAAAACTGTAATTGCGCAATCATTTGACATGTGCTTCAAGAGCATGTGATAACTTTCATGCTAATAACATCTTGCACTGAGATCTTCCATTGAAATTCATATTTACGGATTCAGAGGTTCGCCTTTTTTCAGAAAAGGAGTTGCTGTGGATAGGTTGGTTGGATTTCAAGAAGTGGGAGCAAAAGATGATTTCAGCACAAGGGCGCTTGAAGTTGCACTAATCAAGAAAGGTAATGGCTTTGTCAAGTGTGTTTCACATTTTGTATCCTGTTGCGGAGTCTCTAAACTGCCAATTTAACAGGCATAATTAGTGAGAAGAAAGAAGACGATGATGAAGATGATGGATATCTTGAAGGCGGTCGCAGGACAGTGAGATCATCTGTGAATCTTGATTCGGATTCAGATTGAAACCACAACCTGAGTTTTCAAATGCGTTGTATGCTTGTATGCTTCTTGTGGCATCTAATTTATGTTACCGTATGAACGGAATCGGTTTTGTTTCTCTTTTTGTGGACCGCATTGCAGTGGAAATATATTCTTCCAGGCATTCGTTTGCACTGTATCTGTAGACTTTTCTAAATCGTGTACCACACAATAACTTCTCGTGAACAAAATACGGTAGCATAGTAAAACAATTGCATTTAAATACGATTATATTGCTAAACCCTCAGTTTGAGATAAACTTTACCTGCATCAGGTGGTGTATACTCCGTCTACATGCAAGTTCTTCATCCTGATAAATGGTAAAAGTCCGTCCTGAGATTTGTGTGCTCCGGGCGACTACAAAAACGAGCAGAATCAGGAAATTTGGAATCCAAATATTTTGGACAGAGCTGGAAATAATCGAGCCAAATCCCGGGAGATTGGATAGGTAGGAAAGAAAAAATGACAATGTCGATAAGTAAATTAGGTAAAGCCAACAGAACCGGAAAAGAAATGACTTAAGGTGAATAAATTTAGTTTTATAAAGAAAATTAAGAAAAGTATCTGATTTTATACAACAATGTACATTTGGATGAAACCATGTGAAAGAAAGGATTCAGATTTTTGTAATTAATTAAGAAAAGTCGAAAAAAGTAATTATAAAAACAGAAAGTACAACTCGGTAAGTGCAGCATCCACAAATTCTTTCGTGATCGAGTAACAATCTAAGATTTATGGTCCGTTATTTTTAGTTGGCATAAAAATCTCTCATGCAGGTGAACGTCGAGTGAGAAACAACATCACATTTATTTAAAATGACTAGATGCAATCAATCTTTCTTAAAAAATAAATGTATGCATAGTAATATTATCCAAATCTCTAGATATTTCTTGTATCAAATCCCAAATACGTAGATTTGAGATCACCATTTCCAAATGAACACTTAGAGGAGTCTGTTGGAGCGCTATATAATTAGAATGGGAGGACGTTGGTTTCTAACTTTCTATCACCAAAAATAAAGAAGGCAGACGGTGAAGAAAAAAGACAACAAATGCACAATGTAATATTTCTCTCTGATTCAGTTAGTTGAAACTCTTTTATCTTGTGGCTTTACTCTTCTTTGTTTTGGTTTGTCTTGGTTAGTTCGAGGTGACTCTGATTTTATTCATATAGAAAACTCTCTTGTATAAGTGATTTCAGATCATCAAAACCATTTTTCATAATATTTAGCAAGAAAAGTTAAAAGTGCATATGGATTAGAAAAATATTCGGACATGCTGTATAAGCAAAAGCACTTGCTAGGTGCTTCTTTTAGGAACTTCAAGTGTTTTTTGGATTTTTATTAAAAATTTCAACGTACTTTTTATGAAAGTGTATATAAACGTAAGTGTTTTTCAAAAAAAAAAAAAAAACATATCTACGAGCTAGATATTAGTTAGCCAAGATCAAATTTATGCTTTATTGTTAATAAAATTGTCCTCGTACTGTCGAGAACTTATCAAATGAAAACAAAACCATATATGAAATGAAAGTAGTGGGAATATAGTTTTACCGGGAAAAGCAAAGAGACGTTATTTAGGATTTGAGTGGAGTTGCCTTGCATTTCGCCTTCTGTCGAGACCTCGTCAAACATCAAGCTCTCAACTGAATCGAAACCTTAAAAAAAGAAAACAAGATTTACTAATTTTCTTCTCCCTCACTGTCTCTCCGACATTTTCTAAGAATTCTCAAATCCCGACTATGATTCAGGATATTTATATCCATCCTTGTCTCTCTCTCCCCAAAAACCCCATTCGTGTTTTTTTTTTTTTGGACTGACCCCCCCCCCCCCCCCCACTGTGTTCACCAGAGGACAGAGGTAAATAAAATCAATAATCCTATTAATCCCACTATATTTTTCTGTATTTTTGTACAATTGGAGGCCTTTAATTTTTCTCTTTCTTGTTGTTACTGCTCAATTTTATTTGAATTAATCCTATTTTTTAGTTGAGTTATATATAGTTTTTATATTTTAATTTAAGTTGCACTCTGGTTGTGATTTTGGTTTCCAAAGTGGGAATGTAAATGCATGGATTTGTTCAATTGGGCGATTCTTGTAGTTACTGCTCAATTGTACTTGAAGTAATTTGCTTTTTTAGTTGGGAAATTAGCCAACACGATCATTTTTCACGTACCAATTGCTAAAAACTGATCAGTTTTCAATATATCGTTGATATCTGATTTTGATCGTTTTAGGAATTGGGATTTAGTTTCTAATCATTTTAGCGAATGGCCCTTTTAAGTTGGTTGTTTCTTTTTCGAAATTTAAGCTGCATTTGGTTGCAAAGTACATTATATAGCATAATTGGTCTGTTTTGTGATTTTGTTTTCCAAAGTGGGAATGTAAATGCAGGCATTTGGACAGGGTTTTGGTTCTGGGTCTGCATCTGTGATATGAGTGCTTCATTCTTCTTCTGCACTTCAGCTACTACTTTAACAAAGTTTTCGGACAAGTAAACCCCGTTGTCCTCACAAGTAACACCATGTCTGGACCTCTACCCGGTAATATTTCATTTAGAATCAACGTATATTCGCATCTCAATAACTATATGCTTCAAATGTGAGGACTTGTCTTGAATTTGTAATGCACAATGCCACTTTAAGGGACTTTAGGATGTTGGAATGAACAAAAAAAGCCTTGGAATTTGAATGCATTGATAGGCAAACATACTATTCTTTGCATATTAGGATGCCTCGCGTTTGATGCGCATAGATATGACTCACTTATGTTGTGTAATTTTCAGTATCTGATGTCGAAATCTCTGAGGAAGATAGAAAGACTAAAGTCGGGTCGTTGAAGAAGAAGGCAATGAATGCCTCTACTAGGTTCAGAAATTCTTTGTCAAAAAGGAATAGAAGAAGCAGTAGTAAAGTCTTGTCTATCGACATTGAGGATGTGCACAACTTAGAGGAGATACATGCTGTTGATTCATTGCGGCAGGCACTTTTACTGGAGGAGCTTCTACCCTCCAAGCACGATGATTATCATAAGATGCTTAGGTTCCTTCCTTTTTCTTGCTCCAGTGGCAGTTTTGTCGTCGATGGTTTTTATGACAGATACTGGGTTCTTGTTTAATCTAACTAATCATTGTAAGACAGATTCTTGAAGGCCAGGAAATTTGATGTCGACAAAACCAAGCAAATGTGGTCTGACATGCTCGACTGGAGGAAGGCATTCGATGCTGACACAATCATGGAGGTATCTTCTGTAGAAATAGGTGCTTAGGTTTTGAAGTTTGCTAAGTATTTCATTTTATATCTTTCCATTCAATTTTTATGTTTGTTTTCCTTTAGTAAAGAGCAGAATTTCATTTGTTTATATTTGTTCGTCAATTTAGTTACTCATGTATTTATCTTTTCTTCTAGGACTTTGAATTCAAGGAACTCGATGAAGTCTTGAAATACTATCCCCAAGGACATCATGGTGTAGACAAGGAAGGACGACCTGTGTACATTGAGAGACTAGGCCTAGTAGATGTGACCAAGCTGATGCAAGCTACAACTATGGACCGCTACATCAAATACCATGTCCAGGAGTTCGAGAGGACATTTGCTGTTAAGTTTCCAGCTTGCTCAATTGCAGCAAAGAAGCACATTGATCAAAGTACAACTATCCTCGATGTGCAAGGAGTGGTATGTGATACTAACTATAACCGCTACTTCTACTCAGCAAATAATTTGAAAAACAGAAAACTAGAATCACTTATGGGAAAACAAGGGAAAAGCTGGTATATTGTTTATAGCTGTTGCCAAGATGTGCTAAGATTTTTAACTATAAGGGATATTTACTACAAAGAATCTTGAGAGGCATAAGTTTTTTACGCAGTTTGCAGATGATGGCGCTAGACAAGCCTTTTTGGCCTTCTAAGTTTTCTTGCTTCAAATTACATTACATGGAAGTTAAATAATCTGTTACGAACTTACTGCAATGCCTCAGGGATTTAAGAATTTCAACAAATCTGCCAGGGAACTTATTACTCGCCTTCAGAAGATTGACGGTGACAATTATCCTGAGGTACTGCCTTACCAGTTAACATCTTTTGGTCTATAAAATTTCGGGAACTTCAGGACATTTTTGTTGATGTCAGAATTATGATGCCACACAAATTGTTGTTTTTACCACAGACCTTGAATCGCATGTTTATCATCAATGCTGGTTCTGGCTTTCGAATGTTGTGGAACACCGTGAAGTCCTTCCTTGATCCGAAGACTACAGCAAAGATTAATGTGAGTATATACATTTTTATGCTAAAAATGCTTATTCTCGTCAGGGCTACATTAATCAGGGCAAACTATCATCCTCCAGGTCCTTGGCAACAAGTATCAGAGCAAGTTGCTTGAAATCATTGATACTAGGTAAGTCTGTTTTAAACGAAGCAGACTTTTTAGGAGCTTTGCTTCCACATAAGCTGCTTCATCAGTTTGCTTATTTTCATGTACATTTTCTGGTTTGACTTTGCTCCAGCGAATTGCCCGAGTTTTTAGGAGGTACATGTACTTGTGCTGATCAAGGAGGCTGTATGCTTTCGGACAAGGGACCCTGGAAACAACCGGAGATCATGAAGGTAGATAAAGACCGTTCTTCTCTTCGTTTTTTTTCCTTTTTATTATTTTGTATCATTACCACTATGCATTATTTTAACTTCTAATTTAATTAGAATTCATAAGTATCAATTTATGTACTTGCAGATGGTCCATAACGGCAGTCATAAATGTTCAAGAAAATCTGGACTTCAAGTAGGTCCTGCTTGAACATATCTTCTGCTTTTCTTTTTCCTTATAAACCTGACCCTAGTTTCCAGATTCACATTTCGGATACTAGGTCATCTCAAAATTCTTAGTCACATGATTTTCAAAATATATTTTGGTGCTTCCTGTTCGTAGATGTAATTCATAGCTTAATCATATAATCTTCCTAGGGACTCGATGCAGCTCTAAACATTGGACCTTCCGCTCCTCAACTCAATCATGCACTTTCTCGCTTCCATGAAGAAGTAAGTGCAAAAGACTTCCAAGTTCAATTTAAATTTCAACCGAGCAATTGTCAAAATACACTGAGAGCTTTTCTTTCTTCTGTATGTGTTTCTAAGCATAGACACACGTATAATTGTTATCTGCGTATCTTGTAGCTGAAGTTTCTCTCCTCTGTTATTGTGACAGTTCTAACTTCCTCTGAGATAATCTTTGCAGGTTTCCCTAGCCAAAACTCGCCAAGTGTCTTTCAGGCGCAAGGACAGTGTCTCGATGGTTGGTAAATCTGTGGATTCAAGTTGGCCAGTGTCAGCAGGGAATGTTAAATTTTCCCTCTCAAAGGCTAAATCATCTAAGAATTTAGGTGAGCTGGTATATTGTGTTTTCTTTCCTTTTCTAATTCTAAGATATTCCATTTTTTTACCCTTTTTGTTCCTTTCACAATAGTTATAGGGTCTGAGTTTCTTTACTTGCAGGAGATTGTTTAGCCAGGAACAATGCTTGTGAACTTCCTGAAGGGTTCGGCTCTCAGATTATGGCTGCTATTATGACGTTTCTTATGGGCAGTTGTTGCCATGGTCAGACTAACACGTAGCATGCCGAGGAAGCTCACCGACTCTACCTTCTACTCCAGCACTGTCTGCGACAGTGACACAATGGTCAAAGGCCAGGGCTCTTCACACTCTGCCATCTCCGGTTCAGATCTCATGACTGTCATGAAACGCATGGCTGAGTTGGAAGAGAGAATGACTGTTTTGAACATGAAACCAGCCGCCAAGCCAGCTCAGAAGGAGGAAATGCTGAATGCTGCTCTAGGCCGGGTTGATGCCTTGGAGCAAGAGCTTATGGCAACAAAGCAGGTAGCGTTTGTACAAGTTCCTCTATGTAGATTTCTGGAATACAGAGCTGTAAAACCTAGCCAAAAAAATAAATCATGAAACAGAATCCAACCATAGGAAAGTAAAAGCCGTAATTTACATCAATCGCTAGGAGGGTACTGTAAACGTTATAGGTGTATGATCCTCATTTGAATTGGCTTCTTGTTTAGGCTCTCGAGGAGTCACTTACCCGGCAAGAGGAGCTCTTGAGCTCTCTTGACAAAAAGAAGAAGAAGAAAGAACAAGAACAAGAAGAAAATGGTAAGCAACCGAGACGAAAACATCACTTATTCGAATTTTAGGTGGAGTTTGTGACATTTTAAATATGTTTTGGGTTGTAATGCAGTTCCATATCTGGTGAAGAAAAGTCAGACACAGGAGAAGATATGCTTGGTTGAATAAATGAATCATTGGCTGTCAAAACCCCCAACCCAAATGCGCGCCTGTACTCAACTTAATTGTTCTATTAAACTTTTACCGCATAAAATATGAATGAATAAAGTTTTGGCCATGTGCATAGTTTGCCAGTTTATCACTTTTCACTATTATAATTTATGTGCATGTCTTCATTTTTCAATATAAATTTCTAATAGCACATGAACAGTGGTCTAGCGCACGGCACTCGATCTCTAGTTTGTTAAAGAAGATATTGCGTTCACATCTCATGAACAGATGATAGTTGTTGAAAAAACTCTTTAGAGTTTGGTACAAACCCAACTGAATTTTTGGTGCATGCATGATATGATCATGGTGTAGATATCCTAATTTAAACGGACATTTAGTCTTTACTTCGCTGGAGGCAATTCTGAGTTCAGATTTTGTCGAGGAGAGTTGTTGAAACACTATTGAGTGTTTGGTACAAACCCAGCTGGGTTTGTTTGGGTGCATTATGCATGATATGATACCATGATGTAGCCAAAGACTTTGTGATTTGCTTGTTGGAAAGCAAGAGTTTAGCTACTTTCAGATTATCAGAATCTAGATGGATAGCAGAATAGGGTTTGCTCTAGGGGGGGCCCCACCAAGCAAGCTGAGCAAACTCAGCAAAGGCAACCGGCAACCAGTCTGGCAGCTACCGCATCGCCACGCGGCTGCGCCGGTTGCTTGAGAGATGGAGGAGGGCGGCGGAGAAAGTGTGCACTTACGGAATGTTTCTTTCAAAGACTCACGCGAGAGACACAGAGAGAGAGAGTGAATGAATGAATGAATGAATTGTAGGGAAAGCAAAGGCAACACTCTTCACAATCTTACCATATCTTCAAGTTGGACTGCCTCCCCTTAGTTTTAGGCTTTTAGCCATTTGGTTTGGCAGCCAAGTCCACCGAAAGGGTTTGATATTCTCCTACAAACAGAATTATACATCAAACATTATAACATTAATACATTATATTATTTTTGGAGAATTGTTATTAGCACTCCAAAAATCTCATTTGGCACTTCAAACTTTCTATAATTAGAAAGAAAAATACACTTGTGAGGAATGTAGAATGAAATTTTTGGAGTGTTAATAACAATTCCTTTATTTTTATTACATGTAAATCATGAATTATTAAGACAATAAGAGCGTGATAATTATCCGTTATCACAAAATATTTGTGATCATCGTTAACATTTATCTCTAAAATCGAAAGGATTAAATATGTTTTTTTTTAAAGGCCAGATTAGAGAAATCATCCATGTACTGTGGCGTATGTTAATGTTGCTCTTGCGGTGCATAACTCTTAATAAAACCATTGTAGTTATATAATTAGTATGTTACCAATCTCATTTCAAATTTTATTTGTTATAGGGTTATTATACAAAATGGTCCCTGAGATTTGTATGATCAATAAAAATGGTTCATGAGATTGAAAATCAATAGAAATGGTCCCTGAGATTGTCCACCATCCATGATTTTAGTTATTCCGTTAAAAACTCTTTGGGCAATTTTCAAAGCTTCCTAACTTGATCGATTCTTAACCAAATTCGACCCATAATTTATCAAAATGAAAATAAGAAAGTGTAGAACAAGATTATACCTATTTGGAAGCTCAATCGGAGATGACAGGAAAATAGCCTGAAAGGTGACTAGTCCGCGGGAAAACTGGAAAACTTGTTGGAAACTGGGTAAACTTTAAACGTTCATAACTTCTTCAATACTCAACCAAATCCTTCAAAAACGAAAATAATACTTATTGATGAAACGAAGAGAATGATACCTTTTTCGAAGGCTAACTCGCCGTTGTTTGATTGAAAACTACTCGAAAGTGGCTAATTCGACAATGGTTAGCCACTTTCGAGCTGTTGTCCAACCAAACCACGGGGAGTTAGCCTTCAAAAAAGGTACCATTCTCTTTGTCTCGTCAAGAAATATTATTTTCGTTTTTTAATCACTCGATTTGGCTGAGTATTGAAGAAGTTATGAGCATTTAAAGTTTAGCTATTTTCCGGCGAGTTTTCCAGTTTTCCCATGGACCAGTCACCTTTCAGGCTATTTCCCAAATAGGTATAATCTTATTCTACACTTTCCTATCTTCATTTTGATATATTATGGGTCGAATTTGGTTAAGAAACCATTAAGTTATAAAGCTTTGAAAATTGCCCAAAATCGTTTTTAACGGAAAAACCAAAATTATGGATGGTGGACAATCTCAATGACCATTTCTATTGATCATGCAAATCTCAAGGGCCATTTTGTATAATAACCCTTTGTTATATCACATTCAAACTTTATCCATATTTTATTATTTTTATTGTGTGCATCATTTCAGAGTAAAAATGTAAATTTTATTTAAGTTTGTGTGGAGTTGTTTCACCCTTAAATCACACTTGGAACAACCATTTAGTTTGAATTGGATGAAATTTTGATGTAAAATTCGGTTTGGGCATTTTTTTTTTTCAATTACAATGGAAACATTTAAAGATGTGACCAAACTTATGGAACTTAGCCTTTTGGAAATGTACCAATAGGGATCATCAATGGGTACCCATTTAGTTAAACGGAAGTCTATTTAAATGTAAATATGTGTTAATTTTGATGGTAAATGGTGACGTTTATGCTTGTAATAGTGATAATAGTGATATATGGAATGTATGTGGGCACCTATTGTGTATCACCGATGAGTCATCTTAATGGATCTCCTCGCATTACATGTTAAATATTAATCTATACTTATCCTATCAACCACCAATTGTTTAGCATTATCTAAGAGCATATACATCCTTATTTCCATGTTTCTTGTTTGTAATTGAACAAAAACGGGGATGAGTATCATTTCTTTATCGTTGTAAAGAAAAGTAATAATAATATCTCATAAATTGAAGGCATATTAAAAGTAATGGTGAAAATTTATTCATTTTGAGGTGATTAGAAGAATTGTACGTGAATGAAACTTCTCATATTATTTTGAGGGGTTGAAATGATAGGTTTTGTTAATGAGTAATTCATAGTTTACCTTTCAATTGGCACAAAATTTTTTATTAAATTTTCTTCATTCAAGATATCTTAGAGATCAACTCATGCTAAAGTTTCCAAACCAAATGTCACTAACACAAAGGCTAGTAGTTTTTTTTTTTTTTTTTTTTTTGTCTATCAAAAGCTAGTAGTATTCATTCTCACATGGAACATCTCAAGTTTAACTTACTTAAATGACTAATATGATACCTAATTATTATAATTACTGTAGCAGCCTAACTCAAATTGAACATTTTCCGTATGCAAAAATAGATAAAATGCAATGAATGCGTATGTCGTTGGTGGTACAAATTTTCAAATAAGTAGGGTTGAAAAAAGGTACATTTCACATGGACGAGGGAAGTGATAAACTGATAGGTAAGCCGAATTGACCCAGAGCCGTCAACAGACGGCGTAATCTTATATTCGACAGCATGATTTTAGAGTGTTTGATTGATTGTGCATGAAGCAACAAAAACGAAGACAGAAAGAAAGCGAGATGTTATGCAGCTGTCGGTGTGGGGGTCATGGGTTTAGCTCCTTCCTCCTCCTCCTCTCTCTCCCGTGGGGGGTTAATTTGTATTTAACATTAACCCCCCTCCCTCTCTCCCTCTCTCCCTCTCTCCCTCTCTCTCTCTCTCTCTCTCTCTGATCACGACGAGAAAAAGAATCATAACTCGTGATGATGGTCTGATATCACTATGAGGCTTTGAGCCATTTATCTATATATTTACATCTATATATATATATGTATTCGTATATATAAATATAGATAAGGGAAGATCTATATACTTGCCAGTTACTTGTCCCCACGACCTCTGAGGATCCTCTCTTCTCCTGTTAATGTTGCTTGCCAATTATTGAGGTTTGTTCTTCTTTCTCTTCTGGGTTTTTGTTTTTCTTCTTGAATTTTTGTGTGAAGTTTTAGAATTTAGCTATGAATTCGTGATTTGGGAGCTTTCATGTCGGTAAAAAGTAAAAACTTTGATTCCTCAGCTAGTCTTTTGATGCAATCGACATTCTACTTTAAACTAATTCAAATTTTGGGAGGGAATTCGAACTCGGGTAATAAGTGTGCTTTTCAGTTTCGTTTTTGAGTTTGGTTTATTGGGTAGTTTTTTGTTGTGTGTGGAAGTTGGAGAATTGTTGGTGTGAATGGGATTTCAAAAATTGCTGGGTCGACAAGTAAAAGAAAAAAGATGAAAAATTTAGGAGTTGAAAGTTAAAAATAAAAAAAAAGAAGTCAAAAGTGGAAGTGAAATTCTGTGTAATTTAAAAAGTAGGAGAAAAGTAGCAAGAATAACACAAACGGGGAATTGGGTGACTGCAAAAGATCCAAGTCTAGAAGTGTTAAGGGCAAGTAAGGATTGATTCCATTTTAAAGCTTACCTCTTCTTTACGTACACACTCCCACACATGCCGTTTTCGGTTTCCGTAGAAATTTATCATCCAGTGCTTGTCATACACTTCAATTTCTTTCACTTGGTATTTCATGTTGTTCTTGTTATATTTTTGTTGTTTGAGGGTTTTTATTAGAAGTATTTGTGTTTTAAGTTATAAGGTATTGAGTGATTTGGATCGTGTTATAGTGATTTGCAGGAAAATGGCAACTTTAGTTGAGCCTCCGAATGGAATTAGGCAACGGGGGAAGCATTATTACTCAATGTGGCAAACATTGTTTGAGGTTGACACCAAGTACGTACCGATCAAAGCAATAGGGAAAGGGGCATATGGTGTAGTGTGCTCGTCAATCAATAGGGAAACGAATGAGAAAGTTGCAATCAAGAAGATCAATAACGTGTTTGAGAACAGCATTGATGCATTGAGGACTCTGAGGGAGTTGAAGCTTCTTAAACATATCCAGCACGAAAATGTCATTGCTTTGAAGGATGTTATGATGCCTATCCACAGGACAAGTTTCAAAGATGTGTACTTCGTTTACGAGCTCATGGACACGGATCTTCATCATATTATAAAGTCCTCCCAACCACTTTCCAGTGACCATTGCAAATACTTCCTATTTCAGGTACTAGCTTTCTCTCAACTAGTGTTAATTACCTCGTTAATTCCTCCAAGTGGTCATCCCAATTGGTTGATGCTAATTTTGAGCTGCATTAGTTCATGAATGAGTAGAAAGCATGTTACCGAAGTACATTTTGACCAAGCACAAGCAGACGTTTCAGCTTCTTGCATTTTCTTATGTAGAACTCAACACTCCGGTGTTTCTATGCATTTCAAAGGCTGAAATTTTGGTTCCTCACCAAGCTTCAGTTAATCCTTGAGCTCTGCTCTTGTAATAGTTGTTCTACTTGTGACTAATTTGATTCGGCATTGTAGTTGCTTCGAGGGCTCAAGTATCTTCATTCAGCAAACATCCTTCACCGGGACTTGAAGCCTGGGAACCTGCTAGTCAATGCTAACTGCGACTTGAAAATATGTGACTTTGGGTTGGCCCGAACCAGCGGAGGTAGAGGCCAGTTCATGACAGAGTATGTTGTCACTCGCTGGTATCGTGCACCAGAGCTGCTATTGTCCTGTGACAATTATGGAACATCCATTGACGTCTGGTCCGTAGGATGCATCTTTGCTGAAATTCTTGGTCGGAAGCCAATCTTTCCTGGAACTGAATGCCTCAACCAACTAAAACTAATTATCAATGTTCTTGGTAGCCAGAATGAGTCTGATCTTGCATTCATTGACAACCCGAAAGCCAGGAAGTACATCCAATCACTGCCCCTTTCTAGGGGGACACATTTGTCCCGTTTATACCCCCAAGCCGATCCTTTAGCTATAGACTTGTTGCAAAGGATGCTTGTGTTTGATCCAACCAAGAGGATTTCCGTCTCAGAAGCACTCCAACACCCTTACATGTCAGAGCTATACGATCCAAGATCCGATCCTCTTGCCCAGGTTCCCATCAGCCTCGATATAGATGAGAATATGGGGGAACCAATGATCAGGGAGATGATGTGGAACGAGATGCTTCACTACCATCCAGAAGCTGTCCAGATGCTTCACTACCATCCAGTAGCGGCTTTTGTGCATGCCTAGGTAAACTTTCAAAACGCTTTCCAGTTTCAAAAACAATGTTTCTTCGTGCAATGTGTTTATTATTTATAAAAAACCATGCACTAGAGAAACGTATTGTTGTTCATCATGATCTTACCAAGATTTTGCATTATGTTCGGTAGCTTGAGGTCTCCGTCTCTCTGAACATTCTATCGTGTAACTGTGTATATAATTATGCTTGTTACCTGTAGTCTACGACTATGGTATCTTATTATGGATAATGCATGCAAGACATTTCCAGAGAAAAACCGAAAGAAACTGAATAAAGATGTATCCATTTTTATTCGCGTTCTTGTCTTCTGTTTCAATTATCTTTGTAGTTTTCTTTACTCAAAGGCAAAGATGTGTTTTTGTGTACTGTTTCTTCACATATTGTCAAGCTCAAGCTTAATAGGTAGATGTGTGGGTCGCCCAAGGCTTAGTGTATATGCTGAAGCATATATGCTTGTTTGCCTGAAAGTGAAAGGAATATATAAAATCATTCGTCGAACTTTCACTGTACGATTTGTGTCATTTGCGTGATATTTCGTGGTAGGCGCAAATAGGAACTACAATTGCTCTAGAGCTATGAAAACTCGATAGAGATATAGAGAAAGGGGAGAAAAGAAAAAGTGCGGAGTAAGGGAATTCATGTTTGTCTTGTATTTTGGATAATATCCAAAGGTGGATATGGATAGATTAGGTGAGCCGAGGCATGGATAAAGCAGCTTAATACTGTCCTACTGTAAGCACACAGTTGTTAGTATGACCCCTAGCTTTTGGTTGGAGATTGACTGGTTCAATGCCTATCGGAACCGAATATAAGACTGTTTATTTCGTTTGTTGTGTTTAGTTTCATTGTCTTGTTAACAGTAAATAGGAAATACAAGAGAGAAATGAGGGATGGACAAAGGTGGAGGATGAATGCCGGGAATAAAGCGGATATCGTAGAGTACACAAAATAAAAATTAACTAAAAACAAAGTTTAGTAGATTTTCTTTTCTATTTTCTACATTCTCCTTTATTTAATCATCGACCCTTCACCTACCATTCTTCATTTCTCGTTCCTCTATATGCATTCTTTCTGGCTTTATCAAGAATTAAAATCAACTATTACTAAAACTAGTAGAGTGACAAGATAAAATCTTAATCGTTCAAACAGAAGAAGATTGATAAAAATGAGAAATAATCCTTGTCCTATTTCTAAAGCTGCTGCATCGATATGCAGCCTACTTTTTAAGTTTATTTTGGCAAACAAACTATAAGAAAACATCCATCATATATATTATATCCTACCATATATACAAAAAAAGCCATGACACTCGAAAGTTCACTTTAAAGCAGAAAGAGCACACAATTTGAGACCCAAAGAAAGAGACCTTCACAAAAGAAGTTGATAAGAATTGATATTTATGTCTCCCAACTTTTCTTAACCCCTAATAAACCCACTAACAGCCCACCACTCACTGCCCACTGCTTACCTCTCTTGCCTGCCTCTCCCCTTCTTTTTACAATGACTGGGTCCAACCCTCTCAAGGCAACTTGCAAGAAACATGTCATTGAAGTAATGGTCTTAAATTGTAATTTAATTAGAGTAATGGTTTTTAAACTTACTACAATGTGTAGAAATGAGTTTTTTTGAGCGACTTCGTTAGAAATTTTGTTCATATTTTTCCTTTAACCTTTTATTTTGGATGATATTTCCATCATTGTTGCTCAAAAGGATGTTTTCTCTACGTTGTGATAAGTTCAAGGATTAATGTTTATGGATTTTCAATATAACAACTAAAACTCAGATTGGGTCAAAGTTCATGACAATGCTTCAATTTTCTCTTTAAATAGGTAGTGATTTTGGTACTTTCGATTTAGCTTATAATTTTTCTACACATATAGATACAATGTTAGAAGATAAATTGAGAGTGTAAAAACCGCTACTATATCTTATTTGTGTTCAGTGTCAAGTATGAAAAGTCTGTTTGGCAAAAAGTAACGAGGAGCTGGCATCTTTAAATGAAAGATTACCTAACTCTTAAGCACATGTACATCAAAAGTGGAATATCCCCTCTCTCTCTCTCTCTCTCTCTCTCTCTCTATATATATATATATATATATTATGTATATGTATATGCAATATGTTAAATGGAGTCGACCTTGAAGTTGAGGAAGGGTCCAATATGTCATATGTGGTTTCCAAAGTCCAGAGTCCAATGGGGATCATTGTTAATAAAACAAATTGGTCACTTAAAATTTTAAATGTCTAAAATTCATATGCTTAAATTGAATTACAAACACAACAAACATGAAAAATGATCGAGAAATTAAAAGCATCAAGTGTTTATTGGGAGATTTTCGTGCTCTCGAAAATTGCATAATACATATTCAAGAATTGTTCATACATTGCTCGAGGGCACGAGAACTGCTCGAAAGGGACTCGAGTGGCTATATTTTCTTTAAAAGAAAAGCACAGCTCCATCGCTGGGCAGCCAATGACCAGTCGTTTTGTAGGCTGCAGGGAGGGGGCCTTACCTGTGTAAGATGTAACCCTTCTTGTTATTGATCAATTTTAAGGGACCATCGCTTAGAATTCTGACCATATACACGTGCCCTTGTATTGTTGGGACTCAACTAGAACAGCAACCATGTCAACACAAGACTCATGTGCGACTTTTGGTTGGTGTAACCTAATTATGCCACACTTGCCAAGTATATGATGTAAACTTGAGGAAAAAAATAGGCAATTTTTGCGAAACTTCCTGAAACTCGAACCTAATCTCACTTTCTCTTCTGGATTAAAATTTTGTCATTCTGTATTTTGAATCTCGATATTCGTTCTATTTTAGCTAAATTTTGTTTATTATGTTATATTGGTGTTGAATTGCTGACACGGATGTGATGGTAGGTGTCAGCCGCATCAATGAAGTGCACCATATTGCATATCACGATATAATTCAAGGATGATTGCTACATAATCTAAGATGAGATGAGAGGAATACGTATTACTTTAAAGTAGTTTCAATTTACAAATTAAATCTCAATTTCATGCTGAATTTTTGTCTCACAAAATCAGCGGAAAATATTGACTCTTTGAAGAATACATACATATCAGACAGAATGCAAACCAAGTCTTATGAAATTTCAAATACTGAGGACTTGGCCCTTAATAAGGCCCTGTTTTGCTGAATCTTTTTTTTTTTCTTTTCTGGAAGCTGCGATATATATTGCAAAAGGAGCGAAAGCTCCTGAGGAAGGTTACAGAGGACAGAGAAACAAAAACAGTAATGAAATGCCGGGGGTTAAACCACAAAGTGGGGACAAAACCACCGCCCCTAGTTGCAGCTCTCGGAGAGGAGGACACTAGTGATGAAGTCTCTTGGTTGAGAATTGACGATGGAATTTGAAAATTAAGAAAAATTTATCTGGGCAATTTTTTTTTATTTTAAATAGATTTGCTCTTATTTGTGGCTTTTTTATTTTGAAGATTATGATTTGAAATGTATTTGGGTTTTTAGATAATTACATTGAATTCATATCCGGTCAGTATAAATAACGCGGTCATTAGTTCGACATTATCTATTTTATCCGACTGAAATAGTCAATACAGTCCAAACTAACAAACGACTTCTTTTCTTTGTCGCCTACGGGATGTTTTAGGTGAGGAATTAGGGAGCCGTTTAGGAGTTAGTAGGATCGATTGACCCCCCACGAGGGCTAAGAGTCACATTATAGGTTGTTCCCTTGTCTTCATAATTATATTATATGAGACAATCAGACATGTTCTTAAATTGTTTTTAGTAGTTTATTTATTTTAGGCGGGCGTCGCTGGCCTATATATTCAACCATCGAACACTCTTCAAAACCTCCTCTCCCTTATCTTCCTGCCTAGTAGTGCCTACCCCAAGATTTTGATCTCTCTCTCTCTCTCTCTCTCCTGGTTCTGAAAACCTTGTGTCTGCTCTCTCTCTCTCTCTCTCCTGGTTCGGAAAACCTTGTGTCTGCTCTCTCTATCCTCTCCTGGTTCTGGAAACCTTCTCTCTTTCTTTCCTAGTTCTGAAAAACTTGAGTCTGCTTCGAAATTCATATATAGCTTTTGTGGTATCCTTTTCTTCAATGCTTAATATAAAAACCTATAGATATAATTATGTCTCCAGTGCTCAGTGAAATCCTGCTCTCTGGGTATATGATAAACTCCACCCTCCTTCGCAGAAGCCACTTAGTTCAATCATTCTCTGTTGTCTTCCTCTACTGGTTTTACAACATTTTATAAACAAATTTTTACTTTTTTCTTAATTATTTTTCATATCTAGCATCTGGGTTCTTCAAATAATCACTCTTACTTTCTTGGGTAAGGAAAAAGTTTTTATTTTTTGGTTTTGTTAAGCATATAAACCTTACGCGCATGGCTTCTTCAAGTGGGGTTTCTTCAGAGTCAAGCAAGCTCCAAAACTCAGGATCTGATGCAGATCTTAACCTAGTCATGGACCAGAGAAAGCGCAAAAGAATGCTGTCCAATAGGGAATCAGCACGTCGATCCCGGATGCGAAAACAAGAGCATATGACTGATCTAACGGCTCAGATTGGGCTGCTGATGAAGGAGAACAACCAGATCATCACATCCATGAATGTGACCAACCAGCTTTACATGAAGATTGAGGCCGAAAACTCAGTCCTAAGAGCTCAGATGGATGAGCTTACCAACAGATTGCAGTCCCTCAATGATATCCTGGATTGTATTAATTCAAGCAAATGGATTTATGAGGAAGAAGAAAATCATAATATTATTGGTGGAAGTGATGGATTTCTGAATCCATGGAGTGCTGGCTTTTTGAATAATCAACCAATCATGGCCTCTGCTGACATGTTTATGTGCTAAACTCAGTTGGGTTAATCATGGATTAAGTGAGAGATTAGTGAAGTGAATTGAGATGTAACTACTAAGAACATCCATGGCTTGTGTAGATTTGTTGTAACAATTGAATTATTGGTGGGTGGGTCATGAGTTGTTCTACTGTTGAACATGTAAAGCATGTGTAAGCAATCACTTTTGTTTTTTCTTTTGGCTTCTGGTTTTGTTCCCAATTTTATGATTTAATAAAATACTTCTAGTTTATTTATTTGTATACAATTTCAAGTTTATTGTGCTGTGTTAATAATGTTGGCGTACTTTATTTTATTTTCTTAAAAATTAATAATGCTGGCATATTGTGTGCTGGAATTTTGTGTGGTTTTCATAGCTGGAATTGGATCATACGGTTAGACAAATATGGTTTTTAGCCAAAATGATCTCTAAGATTTGCATAACATATTACTTTGGTTCCTGAGATTGAAAATCAATAGAAATGGTTCCTGAGATTGTCCATAATCCATTATTTTGGTCATTCCGTTAAAAACTCCGTTAAGTGTCCCGAACTCTTGGCTGAAACTTTTGGCAATTTTCAAAGTTTCGTACTCAATCGTTTCTTAACCAAATTCGGACCATAATATATCAAAATGAAGATAGAAAAGTATAGAATAAGATTATACCTATTTGGAAGCCTAATGATTGCCGAAGATGGCCGAAAAAATAGCCTAACAGGTGACTGGTTAGAGGGAAAATTGGAAAACTCACCGGAAACTAAGTAAACTTTAAACGTTCATAACTTTTTCAATACTCAACGAAATTGATGATTCAAAAACGAAAATCATACTTCTTGACGAGACAAAGAGAATGGTACCTTATCGATTGCTAAATCGCCGTGATTTGGCCAAAAAATGGCTCTAAATTGGCTATCTTGGTATCAAGTTAGCCACTTTCGAGCCGTTTTCTGGTCAAACCACAATGAATTAGCCATCACTGTGGTTTGGCCAAATTGTATGCATTGGCCGTCACAACAAGCCAACCATCATGCTCGAGGCTATGGTGTCTTACGACACATGGATTTGGCATGCATTCTTCAACGCTCCTGGATCAAACAACGATATCAACGTTCTTTGGTCTTCTCATCTGTTCGATGATGTTGTCAATGGATGAGCACCATAATGGAGGTACAAGGTAAATGGTAATAGGTATGAGCTAGGTTACTACTTAACTGATGATATTTATCCTAGTTGGTCTACCTTTATGAAAAGTTATTCTCTTCCCGATAGTGCAAAGAAGAAATTATTTTCGCAGAAGCAAGAGTCTTACAGGAAAGATGTGGAGAGAGTATTCATCCTACAAGCTTGTCACGTCCCGAACCCAGAATCGGTAGTAAAAACTCGAACCCGAATCCGAAACGTGAGTTAAAAGGTCAATAAATAAAAGGAAACTGACACAAGTTGAAAAATGAACTTCTCTTATTAAAATAATTCATGATTCTTAAACAAATCAAGAATTCTTTACAACCTACAGTAAATAGATGAATAAACGTTCTTTACTCTAATCTAATTTGATCTCATCTTGCCTACCCTCTTGAATGTCTAGTTCGTAAACCTGCATAACAATAGAGGGATGAGCTTTAACAGCTTAGTAGGGACATAACCTTATCACAGTAAATAGACAATATTAAATTAAGTGTCATGAAATCATATAGCAAAATATCAATCATTATCGATAGAAATGCATGAATGCAATGCAACCTCTTCAACTACCCCCGTTAATTTATATAATAAAACACGCGGACCTGCACGTCCCATACCATGCATTTTACCCCTACAGAGGTGGTTCAAATGTTCTATTATAGAAACTAACCCCTATCTTATCTAATTTATTGATCTCCAGCCCAAATCACCCACATCGACAATTCCCGTCGATATCCTATTCTAATGTGCACATCGGGCTCGCCTGGAACCAGTTTCACAATGAATAGATTCAACTACACAAAAGATCCTTTCCAACTACCCTCATTTCCATACTTCCAATCTGAATACTAAAATTCCACCCATATCAACATGAATGATGCACAAATAATGTCATTTTATCTTTCACATATTTCACAATATATTCTCAACGAATAGCATTCCAGCAATAATTCCATAACCAATAACAAGTAAACACTTAACTAAAGTAATTAGCCAATTAATATCCAATCACATTAATCAACCAAAAAGATCAAGAATATTATAGCACTTCACGAATTTAATAAAATCAATTTCCTTAAAGGTCTGCCTTATTTCACCTACCTGGATTCCAAGGCTAAACCAAAATCCACGTCATTACCGGAGTAGCTAAGCTCCACGTACTTATCGACGTTAATACCACAATAGCTAAGTTCCACCTATTTAAGGAAGCTTCTTGATTGCTCCTAACACCATATCTTTCTTTCAATCTCTTTTCTTTCCTAAATCTCTCTCTCTCTCTCTCTCTCTCTCTCTTACATATAAATATATACACGCAAAACATATGTATGTATGTCTGTATGTATGTATGCACCAATCTCTACGTAATGCATGCATTGCAGGCTATCTCTATCCCTCCAAAAACAATGGAGCGAGGCTCCTATTTATAGTAGTAGAAGCCGACAATTTAAAAGCATCTCATTGGTGGATGTGGCGGCAACTAAAGTAAAATTGGTTCGAGGACATCTAATCTTAGTGCATGCAATACAGCTCCTGCTACTAGTTATAACTAGTCAGCAATAATATAGTGCTCATGAAGCACCTGGGAGGCCTAAACAATGCCACCTTAACCATAAAAAAATAGATGAGAATGCCACCACTTAGCTAAAGACAGCTCCACCATTCTTCCTCCTACCAGCACCTCATGCTAAGCTAATATGCTGAGTCAACAGTATGTACTCAAACTTCAGTATGATCAATATATACATAAATAGATTGTAAACTTATTGGCTAAGTATAAGTACATTTGAATACTAGTTATAGTATACCACATGGAAACCCTAAGTCAAAACTAGAAAATAATAGTATATATATTTTTTTTTTTAAATACGGGTTCTCACAAAGCTCAATGGGCCATTGTTAGAGGGGCTGCACGATTGTGGAATGTGGAATACCTCCATTCAATCATGATGACGTGCATAATTTTGCACAACATGATTATGGAAGATAAGTTCGTAGAAATTGAAGATGATTCTGACGAAGATGTGGATGATGTCCAAGCAACATATGCGAGAGCTATGGCAAGAGATGTTGAATATCTCACTGCAACCACATACGAGACCTAACAGGATAGGGTTATGCTGAGTGAGTATATGAGACGTTTAAATAGAATTCAAGCTCCTCAAGGTCATGACACACTCCGCAAGGATTTGGTTGAGCATATATGGCACTAAGAAGGAGAACGTTGATGATGGATAATCTTAAGTGCATTAATGTTTTAGTATTGGTATATTAATGTGCTATGTTGGTGTATTAATGTGTTCTTGTGTTAAATTTAAGTGTGCTATGTTGTTAAAATTATATAATTTTAAGTGTACTATGTTGGTATTTTCTAGTAATAAATTGAAGTGTCTTCTTGTGACAAGTCTTTTGTCTAGTACGTTGTCAAAATTATTGAAGGCCGTTTGAATTATTGAAGGCATCTATTGTACATCAAATAGTGCAACAACAAGTACAATAATTATTGAAGACATCTAGATTAATAGAAAAAATAATTAATAAGCCATAAATTTAATACACACGATAATTAATAAGTCATAAACTTAATACAAACGACAATTAATAAACCACATTAACTTAATACAATCATTAATTCATAAACTACGTAAACTTAATAATGATATCCACCATCTTGACTTGGTGGTGGACTTGGGATATAGCCTTGAGATGAATCATCATGAAATATACTCCTTGTGGCATGCCTTCACAAAATTTCCTTTTGCTTAGCACGTAAGAACTTCTTCCTCTCTGGAGTGTATTTGTTGAGGTCCTCTATCATAAAATTGCATTTGAACCATTCTTGCTCTCTATCCCCTTCGTGCGTCATGGCCAAATGCATTTGGGCCACTTCTTCCTCCTGAGAGTTATGGCTTTTGTAACGATTTGTCCCTACTTTTCACTTTGATTTCTTTTCTGTTGGTGTGAGTTGACGATTTTACCCTTTTGGACAAAAGTCGAATCTAACATGGACGTGGTTTTCAGCTTTCAGTTTCATTTTCCTAGTTTTGTACTAAATTAGTACTTGTCGCTACTAACGCGTGAGAGCATGTTAGACTCGAATCGGAGTTGTAACGAAAAAGTTATGCTCCATTAAAGTACGTTAACCATAGGTATTTTTGTACACGCACGTACAAATTATCAGTGTTTGAAACACTGTAGGGAAGCAAATTTTGTACATTAAAAATTGTACAAAATCCACTCATATATTCCCTAATTGGTGGATTCGGTCCCCTTTTCTTCACAAAAACAACCAATCAAACTTTTGCTTTTTCCTTGAATCCATCCTCACCACCCAATCAATTTCTTTCCCTCTTTTTACCTCACCAATCAGATTTCACTCTCATGTTTCTCTTCCCCAATCAGTTTGCAAAGATCACTCTCTATCTCTTCCTTCTCACTCCTCGAAGGAATTCTCTCACTCTGCAACTCTCTCAAACGAACAACAAACCCTACCAACGTGACCTGAAAACCATACCATTAAACTCATCTCGACCCCAAGAACACAACCATGCAACCAGTTTCAAGAATGGTTGAGTTTTGACTCACCAACTCGAAAGCTCTGACTTGGTGAGTTTTAGGTTGACTATTTTTAAATCGAGTCACGGCATTTTAGGACTCAGGGAAACTCCTACTCAACTCCGTATGGGTCCTAGTGAAGGTTTGAGGAAGAGTTGACGTCGAAACAGACGAGTTTCAAGGGGCCAAGTTTAAGCCGAGACTATCGAGCCAATTTCAGGCCTTTTCCCGTCCATTTTTGACTTCCAAAAGTATAAACTGATTTTACACTTCATAAGCTTCATTTCCATGCAAAGTTTATGAAAAATGGTTGAGAAATGAAGAAGATATGAAGGTTTGAAATTCTACCCAGAAACCGATGAAAATTTCCAGATTCCGGCAAGTTCAGACGGCGGCGACCGGTGAGGACTCCTTGAGAAAACTGACGGAATATTCCGTCAAAGTTGACGGAACATTCTAACGGTGTCAGGTAACGCCATTAAACTCTATTAATCATTTAACGAATATTCCGTCAAACTAATGGAATATTCCTGACGTACATCAGGGTCTCGCCTACGCGTGGTGGTGCATATAGTCGTGCCCTAGCCGGCACGTGGCGGCACGTTCAGGCCTCCGATTGGCTTTCTGTCAATTTGTGTAGGTCCGTGACGTCGAGTAGATCGACTTTATATATTCAAACCTATGTTTGAGCAATCTACAGAGGTTTTATTTAAGTTTCCGTTTATATGTTATTAAACTAAGTTATTTAGTAATTTCACATACAAAGGAAACGTATCCTAAGGACATACGGAGTCAAGCAAGGCTCAGAGGCTTCATTTCAACTACGTAACTATGAGTGGGTCATTTCTTTTTGTAAGTATACGCATACTTGCTAGTTTCCAGTTATACTTTGAAAAGAATTTACTATGTATGCATTGCTTAGACTAAAATTACATGAAGTAGTGAAATGACTAAACCTAGGGAATTATTCTGCGCCCTATAGGTTCACAGATATGCACGAGATACCATGATATTATATTTATAGCTGTGATTATTAATATGTTGATTAGAGTTATCGAATCTTTGTGGCACAATTTTATTTATGTCATCTGCTCATCATTGCTGCACCCCGGTGTTAGTACTCTACCTAGGGTCAGGGCCAATCTTTCACGTGTATGTTCATATCCGCACCATTCACTCACCTTGGATCCAAGTTTGGTACTAATCCTGTCGTACAGATTGCATTAGGCAATTTCAACTCGTATGTGACCGCACTTCGACGCCAGCCTTCACGTGATTGTAGTACTAAAGCGCACTTATTACACCCAGTCCTGTTGTATAGGCTGCCTTAGGCAACTTCGACTCGTGTGTTAGCATGTGTCGATGAGCATTTGTTATGTTATGTTTACGACGTTATGTGATATTGGTCACCTTGTGATTATTTGTGATAGTTGTGCCTTATTGATTTCTTAAGACTTTGCAGGTTACGGTAAGTATTTTCTTACTATATGTAGTACGTATATATTGTGGAAACTATACTTGATTTTATGGCTAGGGGTTACAATATTTTTGAAAAGATTTTTACAAAACGTTATTTTCTGACCCACTCAACTTTGTTTTTTTGCCCCTCCAGGTTTAGTAACTGTGATTACGTGTAAGCGAGGACTCTGGCAAGATCTCAGTAGATGGTTATCTTCAGTGGTATAACCCTCACCCTAATTACTGTACTGTTCTTATGCTCTGCCATCACGTGTGAAATGAGTTCAATCCCCCTCACTAGCCACTCTTTTAATTAGGCACTTGTAGGTTTTAAATTTATTCGTATTTTTCCACTACACTACACTTTATAGCTTTATCACCCTTCAGGTGTTGGCCAGCACAACTCGATTCGAAGTCCAACTGGACATTCTGGGTCAAGGTGTGTCGATATGTTTTTTATCATTGGGTTTAAAGTATGTTAGTGTCCACATGGATTCATTTGGGTCTAACCTCCAATTTTGTGCGTTAATACATGAGACTTTATTTATTATTAATTTATTTTACCTAACTTTTGACACTTGTTTTTTGGACCCACTTTGTAATACTTATTAACTATCCAAACGTCTAATTTTAGAACAACATTCATAGATCATTCTTGCAAAAAGTTAGACAAATTCAAAACCATTCATACATTCATTAGTAGTGAAAAAAATGACGAATATGGTTCTACAAAGTAACCCTAAACCCTGAATCCAATGTTCATATGTTTCAGATTTAGGTGGTTTTTGATAGACATCAACTTTGAGGAAAGTCTGAAAGTATAGATGGTTCGGATTATTAAAATACATTACGAAGTGAGCTCACAAGAACGTGTGTCAAAAGTTGTGTAGAAAAAGTGGTGCAACGGATTCATCTCCTTATAAAAGTGAGACATATCAACTCTATCGCTCATTTTTATTGTAACACATAAAATTGTATATCACTTGACTTGCGTTTCAATATCCGTAAAAAGTTTTATGCATTGAGAACTCAAGCCATTAACCGTATAATACTATTTTTACGTCTAATCAAGTTCTAAGTTATCCCATAAGAACAGATTTGAATCCCATTTAGATTCAAATTGTGAGAATCCTAGGGATCTTCACATCTTAGTTATTCATCGTGCATAGTATGGTTAGAAATCATTTGACTTTTTTTATTTAAACTTAAACATAAATAGTACATGATGAAAACTGACTGCATTATGTACGATAAACAATTAGGATATGAAAATCCCTAAAATTCTCACAAAATGAATCCGGAAAGAATCCTCTTCCCATAAGAAGTATATGGAGTATGATTGATGTGACAAAGGTAGAGTGACTAAGATTATTGACTAAAAAAAAAAGTGATGAGAATACTTATCCAGTCGAAATTGTACGACATATCTCTCTTCTCTATATCCCTTATATACTTAAAAAAAATATGAAGAGGTAAGGCTTAGAAATTAGAAGCAACAGTGTTTAAAAGTAATAACCATGCTCTCATGCATACGTAGGTCAAGGCACTAGCCGCCCACTACATCATTTAGAAAGGGAAGGCCAAACCTAAGCATGATAATTACTAATTAGTTACTCTTAATTGGTTTGTTGATGAGAGCATGTGGCCAACCAATTATGACACCAATGCTCACATGACCAAGAAAGTTTAATTAATTATAATGACTGAAAGCTAAAGTGTGTTTAGGGTTCTTTTATTCTCAAATTAAAAGTAGGCTTTGATAATCTATGGAGTATCTAATAAATCATAATTGCAATTATTGACTTGACATGCCTTCTTTTTCAACTAGATTGTACCTAGTGTATTGCCTTTCGAAGGGACGTCATGTGTTTGGGGCATCTTTTTTGTTTACGTTGGAAAGGGTTGAAGCCTATACTTATGCTGGATAGTCTTCGATATTCCGTACTATTGGAAAGTCCAACTTGATATTATTAGATTGGTAAGTACCCAAAAATAATATTTCGTTTAACTTTAACCGCTAATTTGTCGTACTATTGAATAGTTCAGATTATTAAAAAAAAAAATTTATTTTGATCTTAACCCATTATTTCATTCTCGCTCGCTCTCCTAAACCATTAATTAACTCTTGCTCAGTACTTGAGTTGACTATCGTGGCTTAGAGCATCTTCAATAGAGATGTTAAAAGATAAATGTCAAATATTAATTTCATGGCTGACGTGGCAATATCATATTTTCTTTTTTTCCATCCGATATATTTTTTTTTATATATAAATGATGTTGTAGGATCCATTTTAAAAAGAAATCAATTAAAATAAATTTTCAAAATCTATGATTGATGCATTAATGGGACCAACATAATAAACGAATTAAAAATTATTTAACATTACATTTTCTCATATGTCAAATTTGACATAGGAAAACTCATATGTCAATCCACATAAAATTGACATATCAGTTGGAGCTTGCTCCTGCCTTCAAATTTGATTACATAACATTCTACTAAGGATTTGACATCTTTTTTAGAGATGATCTTATGTATTAAACATCTTTGGTGTTTTTATGTATTAAACATGACGTAAAGAAACATTAGCGTCTCCTTCAATAATTGATAAAATAATTAACTCCCTATGGTGATCATGATTTCACCTTGAAAAGAGATTGTACTAGATTGGGTGGGATCATTTCTTTGTTTTAGGTGTCAAAATGTGAACCGAACCACTCAAAAAAGAGAAAGTAATTTCTACATGCTTATTTTCTTCACACTCGTATTCATTCTTAACATTTAGATTGAATCAATAAAAAAAAAATTAAAAGGACAAAAAAAAATCGAAGTACACGGAGAAGAAGAATGCAAAAATCATTTCCCCACTCAAAATTAGACCAAGAGCATAACTATTCTTGCCACTCACTTACCAAAGATTGAATTTGAAACTTCCTGAAAATCTTTTCTTGGTGAAATTTGGAAGTAAGAGACCTTAGGTTCAAATCTCGTGGATAGCGAATTTGATACCAAATTATGATGTCTATTGTGTAGTTTAGCCAAACTCTCCCTTCTCTTAATGTAAAAATATCAATGTACTCAAAAGAAAAAACATAACGTTAACAGGTAACAAAACAACCTCTACTAACTCCCAAGGGCTGTGAAGGGGTATTCCAAACGTCATAAAACGACGATTCCAAAACTGCAAGACCACCTCTACGGGCGGGCAATGCTAAAGTTTAAAAAGAGTGGGGGAAAAAAGTTAGCAGAGACATATTTTCCTAAATCGTTTTCGGATTTAACCAGATGAAGGTCCAGATTGGGGTCTGCTCTTCTTGTAGTAACTCCCAAAATCTTTGGGGAACCAGAGCCTCGTATGATGAATCCCCAAACCAAAAAGCCGCCCTTCAAAATAATTTTGACAGATGTGACAAAATGGGGTAAAGTGAAACACAAAGTTAATTTTTAAGCGATTGGTAAGTAAAACATTTTATGTTACACGTGGCAAAGCGAGAATAAGATTGAGTTAAAAAGGTGGTAGTTGTGGAGCCAATAGGGCAACATGTGGATTTGTTTTTCAAGATAGACAAGATTGATTTCACTAAATGGGTAGGGCTCTCAAATATTCCCAAGAGCAACTCAGCATCCATAGAAGTTCAAGCAACGAACAACGACTGATTAAAGCTCCCCACGGCATGGAAAAGTTAAAGGTGTTAAAGATAGGGTTAATAACTAAATCCTATATTTAATACATTGTCAATTAAAGATCAACTCAATCAAGTAAGGAATCCCTATCATAATTATCCCAAGATATTTTCTTCTAATTAATATCTCGGGAACATTCTTTCCTCATTCATCCAATGGATGACATACTGTTGACCCTAAAAACTACCAAGCCTACGTGATGCGCAGGCCAAGTAACTAATAAGCTAACTACGTCATTTGGTTATGCCCGGGGTGTGCCAACTCGATGGCTGAACTCGACTGGGGAGTAAAATGTGTTGATGTTGTGTTGAGAGCGTTGCTGACTTCTTGATCCTGCGATTGTGGCCGAGGAAAGAACAAGTCTCGGCCTTTAGGTTCTAGAGCCTGAAGACAAGGCTACTAATTCTGTGAAATTCACGAATCGTCGACGCCGGGTTCGGTCACGGTGATTATATTCATAAGAGTATAAGCACGCCAAACTGGCACCAGGCTATATGGACACAAGTACTTGAAAGAGATGTATGTCTTGATAGTAAATGTGGTTTGGGCATCGGAATGCCGAACTCTGAAACTCACTTGCGAATATCCAATCATAAAACAACTCGGCTTTCAATGTGCTAAGTCTAGTAACCTGTAACACCTCACTTCGTCGAAAAGGCTAATGAGATGACCTCTACCAACAGGAACTCGAAAGTTCCTGTCGACCAAGACTTGAATATATAACCAGTCGGTCTCGAAGCAATGATTTCTATCCAAATTGAAGGTGCTCCTTGATCGGCTGATTCTACTACTCTAGTGTTGTTTATCCAAACTGAAGATGTCGCATGTTGCCTTCACAGTGCTGTTTATCCAAACTGAAGACGTGTTGGTGGAAGAAAGAGGAAAATGATGAAATCTCAAAGGCTGTTGAAAAGCTTTGGGCGAGGCAATTTGTGTGTTGAATTGGAGGGCCTTGAATGATGCACTTCCTTCTCTATTTATAATAGCAAACCCCCTTATGGCCGAGCTAGAACCGTACTTGGATTAGAACTCCTCAACCTAATCTGATTAGGTCTTGGCCAATCCTAACTCCAATAGGATTTTGAACCAACCTTTTTTAACGAACCAGATTCATCCCCTAAATCTCAGCATCCTCAGCCTTAGCCTTAAGACTCCTTGTTGCACTAAGTCTCGATTACTTTACCTTTATCTAAACCAATCCTCATCGCAGTAGGACTCGGCCGACCCTAACTAAATGGCCCATGACGACTGGACAGCCCAAGATAGAACTCTAAGTAGTCACTGGGCCAAGGGTCGCTAAACTCGGCCCAAACTATCATTTTGGGCCCAAACACATACCTTGGCCAATAAGATGTCATCATGTGTAGGGCAAAACCCTAAACACATGGCCTGCCACTTCCTCCTATAATATAAATAACTTATCTCCACCATATTTTAGTAAGCTTTTTGCTACGCATACAAGCCCTAAGACATTTACTCTGTTTAGATAAACTAACTTAGGCATCAGAAATCCATTGGCCAAACCCCTCACCCCACCTTGCCAAACCCCGTCCCCACCTCGTGGGTGTGTAAGGCTTTGGTCTTTGATCAAAAAAGTTGATTGTTTTATAAGTACAATTTCGTCATAACTAAAGACGGTAGAAGTTTACTACCATTGTAGTTTAAAGAAGCCTTGCTGCCATTGTAGAGTAAAGAAGCCTTGAAAACACACCGTTTGCATCACGCGTGACTTCTATTGCTCAATATAATTGGTTTTGCCGAGTCCGCCCAACATATGGTGATCAGCCCAACATCACTAGGCCACAAACAAGGCCTATTGGACCCGTATGTCGGCAACCCCAACTTGCTAAAATTGGGCCAGTTCAGAAATGCTCATGAACCAATGGAAAATATCTCTCTACGTGGGACCCGATAAACGATAAAATCTTATCTAAGTCAGTAATGCAACATCAAGATTAATAATAAAAACACGTGTCAAAATATGACACGTCTCACCTTCCAAAGTTTCAAAACACATGGACGGACGTAAGCTAGTTCACAACTCGGTGGAGTAGCCTTTTAGCTTGACGACAAGGGCGGATCTTATCTTCTCTATGATATTTTAATTTTTATGCCGACATCAACACAGTACACCTGTCCTCATAAAATGCCAGGTGTCCTCAGCTACTAAAGTGGCAGGAAGGCATGGATGCACTCTAGTGCATGCACAACCCTGCATGTCTACAGTCTACGTAGTTAGCATAAAATGCCAGGTGTCCTCAGCTACTAAAGTGGCAGGAAGGCATGGATGCACTCTAGTGCATGCACAACCCTGCATGTCTACAGTCTACGTAGTTAGCCTATATAAACAACACAATATCTCATTTCAAATCCATCAAAACATTTCATCAAAATCAAATATCAGTTCAAAATGGCGAATTATCAGACTAAATATGGTACAACGCCCCAAGACATAGATGAGTATGGGAACCCGATTCAACAGGGTACTACCGGAGGCTTAGGTGGTGCCACCACTGGTACTGCGTACGGGGCAACAGGAGGGCAGCAACAACAAGAGAGAGGTACTGGCATGACTGGAAGTGGTTACGGGACTACTGATGCCCCGTACACAGGAGGGCAGCAACAACAAGAGCGAGGGATGATGGACAAGATCAAGGAAAAGATTCCAGGAACTGGTGGTGGACGTAGGGATGACGACCCCTACTCATCGAATGCCCAGACCGGTACTGGGATGACTGGAACTGGGTACGGTACTACTGACGCCCCGTACACTGGAGGGGAGTACGAAGAAAGGGGGATGATGGACAAGGTCAAGGACAAGATGCCGGGGACTGGGCAGAGGGATGAAACCCACTCATCTCAGACGACCACCACCACACCTTACGGTGGCACCACCGGAGAGCACCAGGAAAAGAAGGGCGCCATGGACAAGATCAAAGAAAAGCTTCCTGGTGGACGCCATTAAATATATATACGTGTGCGTGCGCATATGTATTCTAGGGTCTTTTGATGTGCTAATAACCGGTGCTTGGTGTGATTGTGTGAACGTAATTTCTTTCTTACGTGCGCGAGCGAGCACTCCGCAGTGTCAGTGTGTGTTTTGTAATCGGTACCTTGTGGTTTTATCAATAGAGCAATAGTATTCTGGTTTCTGTATTTTAACCATATCAAAAGATGAGTTGAATAAAGACACCATTCTGTAATTTTACTGCGCCTCCATTGAACTGGACCGCCAACGGAGAAAATCATTCTTTGGCAACGTTCAATCCGAAAACGAAAAGAAATTAATGGGATTTTTATTAGGGTTAAAATCACATAAAATACTTGTAAGAGTATAAGTGTATTGTAGTATAAATACTCATGTAATATCGTTTTCTTCAATGATTATTTAAATAATTTATGTAAAAACAATTCCTAATTAACTACTTAAGATTAAAAATTCAGAGAAGATTAAAAATTCATAAGAGTTTTTTAATTTGAATAATATTAAAAACGTTTTTAATTAAAATTTAATAGTAAATTCTCCTAAAAATAATACGACAAAAGAAGAGTTTTTTAAATACCAATTTATAAAAACATTAGGGTTCCACTATCATTTAGCAATTCTATGTATTTTTATCAATTATTTATAATCTACATTCTACTTTGAAGGTTACGTTTTCTTAATATATATCCTACTTGGAACCTCCAACATAGAACGTATATCTAACATGTAATCCATTCGAACGTTCAGATCAAATCTGAACATGAGACTCATTATGCTTTATGAAAATCTTTTAAAAAATCATGCAACCCTTAAGATGTGTTCATCTTAAGTGAAATTATAATTATTAATCACAAGAGCCAGCGTCAATTTCAGGAAACCTTCCGACAAAAATTGTATCAAATTACTTTTCTAAAGATCATAATAGTGATCAAGCATTAAGACAATTAGATAGTTTTAATCACGATGATTAATAATTCAAAGTCTGCATGCAATCAATCATAAGCAATTAAATAAAAATTACATATTCATGCTAAGATTCAAGGCTTCACCTTAGCAAAACAAATTCGTTATGCATTCTCATAATAAAAATCAAAGAAAATATCATTAACTAGAAAAAGAATGAAAACATCTTGTATATAAAAAGTCTGAAATTCTCCAAAACTACGCTAAATTCTCTCAATGTCCCGTAGAGAATCCTAATGGCTAAAAACCTTATTTATACTACTCCAAATTAAAACCCTCCTAGTCAAAGGTCCTAGAATAAGACTAGGAAACCTAATAAATTGAAATAAATTAGGAAACATAATCCTAAATTAACTTGGTAAATTCACCCAAAAATCTGCACAGCCACGTTTTGGACCCCAATCAGCTCCAAAACTAGCCCAAAATAACTGGATTTAAAGCTTGAACTATTCTGAACACTTCTCCAGTAGGCTACGAACCCATCTGATGTCATATTAGGCTCCAAAAATACAATTTAAGCCCAAAAACATCACTTTCTAGCACTGCGTAATGATCCTTTATTCCATTGCCAGAAAATAACCGCTTGGTAGAAAAATCCCAAATTTTGAAACGAACACGCCAAGAGACACATGAACGTCCTCCAATTTAAATCCCTCCAAAATTCGTCCGTTTGATCATGTTTTACTCCAAAGAAAGTTGAATGTCTTATATTGAAAATATAAAGCAAAATATCAAAATTATATAATATAAAATCAACTCATCAAAAATCCAGGGTCCCAACATAAAGTACCATTAAAGTCCACACTAGCAATACTGCATATGAAGAACAAAAAGAACCTTTCGTTATATTTTATGATAATTTTGAAGACTGCCCAGACTTCTTTTATGACAATCTTTGAAAATGTTCGGAGTTGCGATTCTAGGTGGCATGGGGACGATAATTGAAACCAAACTTTGCAAAGACGGAGAAAAAGAAAACGAAATCAATAGCTCAAATTAAAAAATATATTAATATTTCATATATCTTCTCACAACCATCATTC
The DNA here is from genome assembly GCF_019419815.1 of Pyrus x bretschneideri. Taxonomy (NCBI): domain Eukaryota; kingdom Viridiplantae; phylum Streptophyta; class Magnoliopsida; order Rosales; family Rosaceae; genus Pyrus; species Pyrus x bretschneideri. The sequence continues at coordinate 16,210,782 of NW_025999390.1, read as the reverse complement.
ATCATGGTGAAGTTTGTAATCATCATTTACTACACAAAAATGGAAGGGGAAAACGTGGCCTTTGTACTATGGGCAGTTTTCTTTTAGTGATTCATCATAGAGGACTTTATAATCTTTTTCCAAACTTAAATGTAGAGAACAAAGAAAGTGAAGATGGAAGAAGGGGCCGGTATTCAAAACAAAAACGGTTCTAGAAAGTAAAAAGGATGAACTATACTTTTGAAAGTGAAAATGGAAGAGGGTTGGTATTCAAAACAAAAATAGTTCTAGAACGTAAAAAGGATGAGCTATACTTTTCAATGAATAGTGATTTGCTTGAAAAAATACTGGTATTTGAACCCATTTAAGTTAAAAGACAAATATTAAGAGATCACATTTATAGTAAAAAGATGAGCTACATTTAAATTAAGAGATCATATATATGTTAATGTTGTCGGCCATGCTTGAGGACGTTCCACCTTAAGGTGATCGGAGTCCCTTCCTCGGTTTGAGATTGTCACTTTTCTTGCCTTATGGCACCTCTTGTCCTCTATAAATGCAATTGATGCTAAGGGTAAACTTATTTGCTAGGCGTCGATCCTCCTCCTCATCCCTGAGTTCATATATGTCGGACTTACCTTGGTCCTTCTTCTTAGTTGGTTCCTCATTTCAGGCTTTGCTTTTGACGAACTCCCAGTAGTGCTCGTAATTAGTTTCAATGTGAGCATGCAGCAGGTTCGAGCGGTATGACCAGTGCATTAGTGGAAGGAGCAATACTCATTCGGCCATTTCTTAGCCAGATAATAAGTGAGGGGTTTTGCCCGGTAGAGGTAAGGCTTGTCTTCGATGTTTGGTGGAAGATCTTCCGAGTCCTGTCGTCCCAGTCAGTGAGATAGTCTAAAACATCAAGGCACTCCGCCAAAGTGGCGTAATCGTATCTTTTCTTGTCTAGCTTTTAAAAGAGAAGCAAATGGACATACAGTCCCTACTTGAAAGCCATGGTGGTAAGCCTCTCATCTGGCTTCTCTACTTCATCCACCTTCGCACGAAACCGCTTTAAGTAAGCTTTAAGACTTTCATTCTTGAATTGGGCGGTCATGCTTAATATGACCTCATGATGTTTGCGAACATCATGATACACTACTACAAAACCATTTATTAGCGTCGTTTTAATAACCAATAAGAAACGTGTATTACTGTTAGATATTAAGCAAAATATGACAAAAAATGGCTGCAGTGGTAGATATAATAAGTGACAGAATTGCCAGTGTTAGGAAATGAATTTTCCGACAAAAATTGTGTCGGATATAACCCACAGAGAATAAATTAATAATGAATAAATAAGAGCATTCTCTGTCGAATAAAACTTACAGCAAATATATTAATAATAATAAATAAATAAATAAAAAAGGACATGAGAGCATTCTCCGTTCTCCTTCTCGTTCTCATTGAGCATTCTTCTCCCCTTCTGCTTGAAATGACCCAACATGCTTGAACCAGATTCTGCAGCTAATGAGCAAACTAGATTGAGCTAATAAGAGATTAAGACATCATATTCTTCAATTCTTCAAGATAGAAGATACTCACGAGAGATTAAGACATCAACAACATTCAACATTTAGCAGTATCTCTTCCCTCTTATCACTTCTATAGCTAAAAAATAAGGAGAAAAAATGGTGCACTCCGCCAAAGCTTCTCTAGATGCTTCCCTTCTTACAGTTCATCCTAAAAATACAAAGTACAAAGCGCAAAGATCAATAAATAGATTAGTAGTATTAGTTGAGCAACCACAAAAGGAAAGAAGCCTACTTGTTACTCAAACTCCTCGACACTCTCTTCAGTTGAGTCCGGTTTAGATTCCACATCAGAGTCATCTTCTGCATCATCTGTGTTGGCATCAGAGTCATCTTCCACATCATCTGTAAAAGGATTAAGGTAACAAGTTAATAAGCACGAAAAAAAAAGAAAGAAAAAAACACGATTATTGATTGTAAAAATAATTTTGAACTACTCGAATAAATCCCTAAATATCTATGAAATCCCAATAAGATGGAGCCTTTATTGATATCTTCCAAAATATGAATTATTCATATCCAACAAAAACATAAATTAAATCATAGGTGGAAGGATGTGGAAGGACTTACAACGCTTTGCTTTCTGTGCTCAAGGGCTTGCAAAGCTTCTCCCTTGTTCATCCATGGTGATTGAAGCAAGAAGGAGAAGGAGAGAAGAGAATGAGAAGGAAATGAGGAGAGGAGAAAAGGGGGAAGGGAGAAGCACCGGTGCAAGGAAGAGATGGAGGGGTTTTATTTTGGAAAATTTTCATTATTGTCGGTTAAAACCGACAGAAACATTTTTTTTTAAAATAAAAACCAACACAAAATTTTCATTACTGTTGGTTATAACCGACAGAAACAAAATGACGTAAAAATCCCCACAAAATTCCCTCTGAAAATTTTAAATTCCACCCCCCCCCCAAAATTTTGTTACAATTTTAAAAATAAAATAATAATTGTTTGGTTTAATAAATAAATGAATAATATGTATTTAAATAGAATACGTTTTTAAAAATTAAACAAATAATTGTTTGGTTTAATAGATAATTTTTACACTTTTAGTTTAATAGATAATAATCCATGTAAAATATGCGATAAAGAAACAAAAAGAGAATTGTACAGTGAAAACGTCATCACACAAACTAAATATTGTCTAATCAATACTTGAAAACCATAAATAAATATTTAGCACAAATTACTTTTCCCACTTCAAAATTTAGGCAAATTTAATGGAGATATGCATTCTACGAAACTAGTTTCCATGATCTAACCGTCAAACTTGTTTGTAGATACTACAAGATCGCAAAAAAAAATAAAAAAACATTCAGAGATTAGGTAACGGAACAAAAGTTTTCGACGGTTATAAACGACAAATCCCAATTTAACAGTTATTTTAGCTCTGGCTTTGATGATTTTTTTACAGCTACACTTCTCGACCTATAGAATGCAATGAACGAATTCGATCTTCAATTTAAAATATTTACACTAGTGGATACCAGAAAATCTTATTTTATACTTAATGGAAGTATAATATTAACTCTAAGTGTTTGTTTAATATACCGTTTTGACGCGATATGCATTCTACGAAACTTTTTTCAACAATCTAATCGTCAAACTTATTTGTACACACTCCTAGATTGCATACGTAAAAAATCGTAAAAAACAAACATTCAGATATTACGTAACAGAACAAAAGTTTTTTACGGTTATAAACGAAAAAAATCACAATTTAATAGTTATTTCAGCTTCGATTTTAATGATTTTTCAGAGCTACACTCCTCGACCCTATAAGAATGTAATGAATAAATTTGATCTTCAATTTAAAATATTTACACTAGTGGATACCACAAAATCTTATTTTATACTTAATGGAAGTATAACATTAACTCTTAAATGTTTATTTAATATATCATTTTGACGTGATACACATTCTACGAAACTTTTTTTAATGATCTAACCGTCAAACTTTTTGTACACACTCCGAGATCACATACGTAAAAAATCACAAAAAACAAACATTCCGAGATTAGGTAACAGAACAAAAGTTTTTGACGTTTATAAACGAAAAATCACAATTTAATGGTCACTTTAGCTCCGGTTTTGATGATTTTTTATAGCTACACTCCTCGACCCTATAAGAATGCATTAAACGAATTCAATCTTCAATTTAAAATATTTACACTAGTGGATACCAACAAATCTTATTTTATACTTGATGGGGAAGTATAACATTAACTCTAAGTGTTTGTTTAATCTACCGTTTTGATGCGATACACATTCTACGAAACGTTTTTCAACGATCCAACCGTCAAACTTTTTTGTACACACTCCGAGATCGCATACTTAAAAAATTGCAAAAAAAAAAAAGCATTCAGAGATTAGGTAACGGAACAAGAGTTTTCGACGGTTATAAACGAAAAATCACAATTTAACAGTTATTTTGGCTTCGATTTTGATGATTTTTTACAGCTACACTCTTCATCGGCCTCACATCCCAGGCTCAACTCCACTGTAACACGATATTGTCCGCTTTGGGCCCCGACCACACCCTCACGGTTTTGTTTCTGGGAACTCACACGAGAACTTCCCAATGGGTCACCCATCATGGGATTTATCTCGCGCGCTACTCGATTAACTTCAGAGTTCCCATGAAACCCGAAGCCAGTGAGCTCCCAAAAGGTCTCGTGCTAGGTAGAGATAGGAATATACATATAAGGCTTACATGATCCACTCCCTTGGGTGATGTGAGATGTTACAATCCACCCCCCTTAAGGGCCCGACGTCCTCGTTGGCACACTTCCGACCAGGGATTGGCTCTGATACCAAATTGTCACATCCCGGCCCAGGCCCCGCCCACATCCCGGACTCGACTCCATCGTAGCACAATATTGTCCGCTTTGGGCCCTGACCACGCCCTCACAGTTTTGTTTCTGGGAACTCACACGAGAACTTCCCAGTGGATCACCCATCATGGGATTGCTCTCGCACGCTACTCGCTTAACTTCGAAGTTCCCATAGAACCTGAAGCCAGTGAGCTCCCAAAAGGCCTCGTGCTAGGTAGAGATAGGAATATACATACAAGGCTTACAGGATCCACTCCCCTGGGTGATGTGGGATGTTACACCTCGACCCTATAAGAATGCAATGAATGAATTCGATCTTCAATTTAAAATATTTACACTAGTGGATACCACAAAACCTTATTTTATACTTAATTGAAGTATAACATTAACTCTTAAGTGTTTATTTGATCTACCGTTTTGACGCGATACACATTCTACGAAACTTTTTTCAATAATCTAACTGTCAAACTTGTTTGTACACACTCCGAGATCGCATATGTAAAAAATCACAAAAAACAAACATTCAGAGATTAGGTAACAGAACAAAAGTTTTCGATGGTTATAAACAAAAAATCACAATTTAACAATTATTTTAGCTCCGATTTTGATGATTTTTTACAGCTACACTTCTCGACCCTATAAGAATGCAATGAATGAATTCGATCTTCAATTTAAAATATTTACACTAGTGGATAAATCTTATTTTATACTTAATGGAAGTATAACATTAACTCTTAAGTGTTTGTTAAAATATTTAAACCATGTGTTTATTTATTTATTTATTTATTTATAATCAATATCACATTTTAAAATAATAAAATAGTCAATTGTTGTCGGTTATAACCGCTAGAATACTAAAATAATAACTGCCAGAATACTAAAATAATAAAATAGTCAATTTCTATAGGTTATAACCGCCTATTAATAAAATAATAACCGCCAGAAACTAAATTAATAAAATAGTCAATTTGTGTCGGTTATAACTGCCACCATTAACTAAAAACCGCCGGAATATGTTAAAAATATTTCAAAAAAAGAATTCCAAAATACTGGCAGATATTACCGACAGGATTTTATTGTTATTTGACACTAACTGAATGATGTGTCGGATATCTTTTATCTGACATAATGGCTTATTAAACCGCCACCATCATCCGACACCTAAAGCTAATATTGTAATAGTGATAAATCGTATAGGTGTTAGTGAAGATGTTGTGTGACAACCCATTCCAAATTTTACGTTTTTATTTTATTTTAAAAACGTGAATTTACGAGAATGCCCTAGAGGCGAAGGTTTTGACTTTTATTGACCCACGTGTTGTGAGACGTACTAAATATTCTTTTAGCGTATTCCTGAAGTACTCCACGATATGAACGAGTAAGCGCAAGCAGAAGTGAATTTGGACTTACGAACTGAAAGTATTTTGAAGAAATAATTATTCTATTTATATTATATTAATGTATTCTAAATTAGGGGGTGTGTGTGTGGGTGTGTGTGTGACGAAAAGGGAGAAGAAAAAGAAAAAGGAACGTGGGAGAAGAAGAAAGGAGGAGAAAGGAAGGGCTGCTGCCCAATCAGAAAGAAAAGAGAAGTGAGGGACCAACCAGAGAGGATAGCAAGGAGGAGAAAGGAGAAGAAAACAAAAAGGGGGAAATCGGGTTTCCCTCAACCCGTGACCCGACCTGGTGAATTCTCCCATCTCCGGCCACTTTGGACGACAAGGTTAGTGTCAAAATGATCATTACCTCGAGGCCAACCGATCCCTCTTCCATTTTCATGTGAAAATTGGGTGGAAATTGGTGAATTTTGAGTAAAACCGTGCAAAAAAGGGCGCACGGGTTGGGTTTCATTCCGCCATGATTTGAAACTACCTACTCCCATTACCACCACAAATAGACTCCCCTCAACCTCAGGAACAAAGCCCAAACACTTGTGGAGGCGTTGGAGTGAGCATGGAGGTCGAACCGAAGCACACCCTCTTTAGGGTTTCCGACGGATTTATGTAAAATTGAAGCTTTTACTGGCCCATTTGGCCTTGGTCATAGGTATGAAAGTTACTCTACTCATTAAGATCTTCATTCCTGTAAATTTTGGTAATTTTTGGAAATAGTTGAATTTTCCGAAGGGTCGGGGTGGCCAACCGCCACCGGCGGCGGTGCGTGGTCAATGGGCCGCCAATGATATTTTTAATCTATATTAAATGCCTTGAATTCATTTTTGATATTTGAATGGCATAGGTTGATCATTGGAACCTAAATTCTATACGATACGTTAATAAGTATTTATGTGAATCAACGATCCGACCGTTGGATCGTCACCAAACTTTGTTAGGTTGTAGTACGTAATATTTGAAGAATGTAGGAACTTACAGATTGGGAATCCAACATACGGATCTTCCTGAATTGGATTTGTAAGTTCATAAAATAAAATGTTGATCGCCACTTGGTTTTGGGCAATTGGCAGAGATCCGACCGTTGGATCGTAATGAAATTTTAGTATGTTATTCTAGAAGAATAATGTGTATTTTTGGAAGTTACGGATTGGAAATATAATATGCAGATCTTCCGGATCGAGTTATACAGGGTTGTAGACCCTACTGTCGATCTTTGATCGACAGTTGACTTGTGATCAATGGGTCTCAAACTATTTTAGAATTTCCTTGAAGATGTGTTTTATGTGAATTACATATCCTATTGATATGAGTTTTGAGATGTGATTCGATAATTGTTATAGGCACCAATCGTTCGGGACGCTTCAATGTGCATGCTAGTGAATCATAGCGTGGACTCTAGGTGAGTGAATCTTTTCCTTCTTATCATATGTATATAATTGATAGTTCCACAAACGTTTCTAAATTGATTTATGCATGTCGCAGGCAAATAATTAATGTGAACTACAAATGGCTTGATCCCTGTTTAGGGTACATAAGCAGTCTAACGAGACGTTAGATGCAGCCATATAATAAATGAAACTAAATAATTGGGACAATAGCCTTGTTGGGGAATTGAGCAATGTGAGGGAGATTGGTGAAAAAATGTGAGATTTAACCTTATGTTTTGGTGGTGAAATGTTGGTTATAAATCAATGTATGAAGAATCGAGAAATTGAAGTAAGGAAACGTAAGTAATGATAGATAATTAAACTAGTGTCTAGTTGAGCTTATCACCGATAATTATTCCCAAAACTAAGTAGTTTAGAAGTGGGGCGTTACAGATTAAGCATTTCACGCTATGTTATATTATATATATTTGGAAGCACTATGAAATGTTTGGGTTTAGATTGTATCATGGCATAGTCATACGTATATTACCTTAATCTAATTATTGTGAATGCCTTGAAATGCAAAATGACACTGCGGACGCTCAGGTAAGATTCAGGTAAGTACACTTTGATGATAATGATGGTAGTGAGTACGATTGTGTTGAGATATGTTAGAGCTCATAAACCTACACCCCGATGTTAGTGCTCTCGCCCGTGGCTAGGGCCTAGCCTTCACGTGATCATTCACCTCCCGCACCACACGCTCACCTTGGATCCAAGGTAAGTGCCAGCCTATCGTACAGACCACATTAGGTGGTTCCGACTAGTAGGTGACTTGCGATACTTCGCACAACCTTCACGTGATCGTAGCACTTGAGCGTATTTATTTACACCCAACCTGTTGTACAAACCACTTTAGGTGGTTCCAACTCGTGTGCAGATTTGATTGATGAGCTACATATGCTAACAATGATTGATGAGATATGTGATGAGATATGGATAAGTCGTACAGGTCACTATAGGTGACTCCGACTTATATGTGTTAGCAATGATTGATGAGATATGTGATGAGATATGGATAAGTCGTATAGGTCACTATAGGTGACTCCGACTTATATGCTAGCATTGATTGATGAAATATTGATTTAGCCATATAGGTCACGTGAGGTGACTCCGGTTAACATGTTGATGAGATATATATATATATATATGTTTATTGAGATCTATGGCATGATATTTATGTGGACTTGTTCTGCCGTGTATGGGATTGAGATAGATATGTATTCTATTTTCTGGGAAATTATACAGGTGTTACGGCGAGGGGCTACTGCCTTTGGTAATTGAAATTGGTTTGAAAAGTTTTGTTTCACTCACTCACATTTTCTATTTTTGTACCCCTTCAGGTTCTAACAGCAGAGTTTCATATCGACAAGAATTCATGGCACTTTTCAGTACAGATGTTTTCTTATGATGGTATAATAATTATCTTACCTTACTGTACTATACTTATTCTCTGTATCACGTGTGAAATGGGTCCAGACTCGCTCATCGCGCACTCGTGTACTTTAGCACTTTTAGGTTTTAATTTATTAACATTTTATACACTATCACACTTAATGGCTTCGTCACCTTCCAGGTGTCGGCCAGCACAGCTCGATTCGGGGTCCTAATATACATTTCGGGTCGGGGTGTGTCATGTCAGTCATGATTTCAAAACAATTGATGGAGCGGGTTGGTAACTACGAGAACTATATATTGGCAGTTCCCCTGAAAATGGACTAGATCTTACACATCCAAGCATGATTGTTGTTGTATAAGGCTATGACATTCTCGTAATGCATGATGTGGTAATCTAGGTTTGAGTGTCCACGGAAATACTTGAATCTGGATGAGGAGAATTTCTCAGGAGGAGGTGTAAACTCAATTGCCGAAGAAAAAAGCGCTTCTAACCTTAGTGATAGTCTTGCAAGGAATGCTAGATTGAATTTCCCTCCACGTCCCTAGGATTTTCCTGATACAATGGTCGGCGTCACTCTCTGGGTTATCAAAGTTCAAATGATCGGGCTCCATGGAAGGTGTTTATACAGTGTCCAAGGGACAGGAGTCGCACCGAACTCGAATCCTGCATACAGATGAGTGATTGACAATTTGGCCATTGTAAGGGTCACTCGTGCTCGGATCACCAACTTCGATTGGGGTCGGAGCAGAGGTTGGTATGATTGGTTGCTTTTTTGGGTTTATGTGGTTCTCTGCCTGACAAACGATGTAGGTTTTCTGCAATTTATCAACATAAGTGTAAAGTTTTCTAAATCTAGTCCATGGCTGGAAGGGTTCAGCAATGGGAGTATTATTGGTCCCTGGGCTAGTTATAGCATCAATGACCTAATTGCTCGCATCAGGAGTAGTAAAGACATCGTGAAGTGGATATCACACTAGGGGTCACAATGGCATCGAGAAGTGAATTGTGTTTTCATGACCGTGTTAGCGTTAATGCTAGTTAAGCTTTTGTTGAAGCCCAAATGTCACATGTAAGCCCAATCAAGTCTCAAAGCCCAATTGTTATACAAACCTCAAGCTGAGCCCAAATACATGTAAGGTGCGGAATCGAGAAGGGATTATATTTGTAATCATGCCATGGTAATTTTGTAATTCTCAATGTTATAATAGTACTTCTACACATACGTATAATTTTGGCATCATATAAAATTATGCATAAATGTGCATCATATAGAAAATTTATTATTACCTACTCTCAGTTATTTGCGAGATCGTAGCTGTTCTAACTAGTAAGTAAGGATCGATGATGCTAATCGTACCTAAGCATAATATAGAGAACCATTAGTAAAACTCAAATAAAATGTTTGAATTTGGAAAAATGGACAACGGATTTGGAATCAGCGCGTCGAAATACACTAAGAAGGGTTCCAGGCTAATTTCGTAAAAAATCAACGAAAAAGTTAACGATCAACTAAAAAGTCAATTAAGCCACCGAGGCGGTCCACTACAAAAACTTTGAAATTTCACTAAACGGATGCCAAAAACATATTCGGGGCATCACAATTAGCATAGGAGGAGTCCTGACGAAGTCCAAAAAATCAACACTAGATTATTCCAGAGAATATTCGGATCCATCTAGAAATGGGTATGGTCAACAGGTTGATTTTCTAGGTAAACAGGTCAGGGTCGGATTCAAGTCCTGGGTTATCGGGTCGGGTTGACTAGGTCTGCAAGTCGCCAGTTTCTACGAAAGAGAAGGTCGAAAAAAATCCCAATTCCGATCGAGGTCAAAACTCAACCATATTTAGGTTATGAATAGTCAAATTAAAGCTAGGGAGATAAGGATTCAAAACATACCCATTCGAAGACCAGCTCGAAAGTCATCGGACCATCGTCGAAAAACTGGGAATTAACTTCCCGAGTTGATTTTCTGCGTCAAACATCACCTTGAGGCCAGAAATAACATGAAACTGTGATCTAGGACAATCTACATCTGTTTCGAGACTTACCTTCACCGGGAACGGCGAGAACACGCCAGAGAAAAGTTTAAAACAGTGGGTACCACTGTGCAGATAAAGAGACTTATGTTGGTCTGAGATCGTGACTGCGAGAGTCTGGGGGTTGCGATGCTCATCGAAAATTCTAGGGTGTGGTGATGGTGGTATGTGATCTACAGAGAGAGAGAGAGAGAGAGAGAGATAGTTCTAGTGAGAGAGAACTATGAGAGAGTTTGATAGATTAAGTGTAGGAAAAGAAAGATCGAGAGAGTTCCGAGAGTTGGGGAAAAAATGACATGTGGAAAAGGGGGAGAAGTGGGTCGTGCGACCCACAATAAAAAATATAAAATTAAAACAATAAAATAATGGAGGAAATATCCGAAATAGTGAGTTTACTAAAATGCGCTTCAACTTAGTAAGTCCGTAAAATCTCTATTGTAACTCCAAATTCGATTCTGCTTGCACCCATGCGCTCTAATGTCGAGTATTACAAGGACATACTAACATAATGAGTCATACATCTCAAGACACGATGGTCAATGAAAGTAAAATTCTCGCCTCTAAGATTCACTCCTTTAGTAATAAAAATACCGTAAAATTAGGGACGGAGCCACCATTTTAAATATTCAAAAATTAACATAGAAAAAAATTAATGGACCTTAATTAAAAAAAATCAATTAATAAAAAAATAATGATGAAAAATTAATTTATCTTATAATTTAATATAAATTATTCTGTCATTTGTAAAAATAAATTTAAGATAATTACAAAGCCATGTGTAAAAACGCGACAGTGTGATGCTTTTCCCAAGTTTCAATTTTGAACTGATACAAGAGGTCCTTCTCGATTAATGACTTCAATAGTGTGTTTACGTACTCGTAATCGAAATCAAAATTAAGGAGTTGAATTCTGATTACAGAATATTGAAGCATTTACTAATTCTGGAGGATTCAAAAGAGTAAATTGACATGCCAGACCATGATATTCACTGAACACCAGGGTAGGCATGTGCTGGCCGACACCCGAAGGTGAGAAGCCATATTAGGATGCATGAGAAATAATAAATATAGACAATACTTATAAATTTAAATACAATGATTACGCAATTATGGAACGTGTTCAGAGCATACAACTAATCCTAGGCACTATAAAGGATTAATATAAAATTGAATGAACAAAGAGATGGGTCCTACACCGAGAGGAATCAAAGATGCCGATGCGAGAGTATCTTGACGCCAGGATTGTATTCCGGCCGAAGCCAATATAAATATCTTCCGCCCGTAGGCACCAACCAAACGCCTAGTCGAAGCCAATATATAGATATCATTCACATAACCACTAAGTAAGTACATAAGAACATTAACATAATATTTCCAATATATATATATAACTATCTTAATCGGAGTTCAGTAGCTAAAACGTCATATCGTAAAACCTATTCGTAGTATATAGTCATCAATCATATATACTATGATGAACGTAAAATCGATAAAGCATGAATATCATAAAGCGTAAATCTAATTTACTCATAAACGTTTCATAAAACGCAACCATTAAATCATGTTTTTCATGTATGCATTTCTAATAGTAAAATATGCATTTTAGAAAGGGTCCATTCACCTTACACCGTTGGCGAAGAGCTGTGCAAATAAGAGATGACGAAAATGCCATAAACAATTGCACCTGGGTTAGAGAAATGGAAGCTTGAAGCTCTCAGCTTTAATGGTGGATCACTCAAATGGTGCTCTGACAATGCAAGCGAGGATGTAGTCATGTTCCCTATGTCCCAAAGGTTTGAAATAAGGATTTATGGGACTAGCTTGGTCGAAATTGAGAGGAATGATGGTCGTTCCTTCTTGGAGATAAAGGGAGAGAAAGTGCAGAGTGATGGAGTGAGAGGACCGAGAGAAAGTCACAGGAAGGGGGAGAGGAAAAGAGAGAGTGGGCCGAGGGACCAAAAAGAAACGTGGGCCCCATATGGCACACTAAACAAGATCCAAAAGCAACCATTTAAAATATCTCCCAACCAAAGTGGAATTACAAAATTGCCCTCGACGTTCCATAAAATCCGGAACGGATCGTTACAGGTGGGGCCCACACGAAATAAGGAATGCAACTCCCCAAATTGGAGGATTTGGACTCCTTAGATGCGTGAGGTATTTGGATTCCAGGAGAATGCGGGAATCAGGAATGTATTTTTTTTCTACCAATTATGACCCTTTCATTATTTCTAAAATTTCAAGTCTGCCACTTAACCCAACAAGCCCACCGCTCCCAGCGCACCCTGCCTTTATGCATCTACGCCTCACTTTCCAGTTTCCACCTCTCCATGCGACCGTGCTTCACTTCCTAACCCACCAGCTCAAGAACCCCAGCCACATCTCCCCCAAATCAGATTCAAAAATCAACCACCCAAACCCATAAAATAAACAATTCAAGGCCAAATCCCAACCCACAAATCCATTGAAGCAATCACTCAGAAATCATGAAATACTTCGCCAGTAAAAGAGGTGGTGGTTATGGGGTAGGGTGTGTGGGGAAGATGGACGTGAGGGCTAGGAGAGAAAAGGTATGCAAACTTGCAGAGAGGGGAAGAGTGTGCTATTCAATTGGATTTGTTATTAAAGTGCTTAATATTTTAATATTGGTAATACAATAAATTTGTATACAAATATAATTTTTTGGAATACGGGCATAATTAAAACTAATTAAAATAGCTAATTAAAATGTTATTAAAAATAAAATACGGATAAAATAAAAGGAAAACAAATGAAAATAGCTTAAAAACTTTGAGTTTTAACGATAAAGACAAAATAAAGGATAAATTGAATAGTACCATGATTGACTTTTTAGTGTAAAAATGTGGTTTTTCGTTAAAGTGAACAGTACATGAAGCTTTTCGTTAAAGTTCCCTAAAATAAAACCAGTGTTATAAACATTAGCCTAGGCTCTAGGCGGTGAAGGCCCACCGTGATTTAGGGCAAATCGTTTCGAAAAAAATCAGTCTGGAGCTAGGCGGTTTGGTTTTTTTTATTTTTTTATTTTTTATTAATTGTGTGATTTTTTATTTTTTTTAGTTTCATGGTGGTATACTTATGGAAATGGTGTACCTAATTTGCAAAGGATGGATTGACTACAAGTTCATCCAATTGTGAAATGAATTGGAGCACTTTTGAGGGGATACATACAAAGAAAAAAAAATAAACTAGATACAACAAGGTTAAAAAATTTAGTCTATGTCCAATCCAATGCAAGGATCATGAACTAGAAGAATTTAGTCTATCATCCAAGAATACTCCTCATTATGATTATATGCTTACTGTTTTTAAAATAGTGAACTTGTTGGATGGATGTACTTTGTGTATTCTTCTACTACTATTTTTGCATTTTATCATTTTTTATTATCCATATAAATATATTTTTTTAAGTGAAATAAGCACTTATTTACAAAATATATAATAAATTTACATAAATCCGCCTAGGCGTTAGACCATTTCCTATCGCCCGACTAGCGCCTAGCGGCTTTTAGAACATTGAATAAAACAAAAAAGAACAAGGGCATTTTAGTAATCATATTGATTTTTATTTTGATTTAGGTGAATTAACAAACAACTTATATGAACTCAATTTTATTCATACTCCGATTTCAGAACATTTAAGTAAACAGTTTCAACATGAATCTGATTCTGACTTTTCCTTAATTCAATTCTTCATCAATCCAATTCTCCCTATTTTTTAGGTAAACGTGCCACAAATCTTCAAGTTCACAGACGCGGTGAAGTGTCTCGAGCTCTTCATCTCCATGACAAGACGTAGTAGGACTCGCCTTCAAATTTCCAAATTTTCGCTCCCTTTGCCTTCCTCTTTTCTCACCTTTTTATTGTATTTATTTGCTTATAAAAAAGTCACATGAAATATTAATGTTGCTTAATTGTGACTTTTTAAATAAAATAGATTAAACAATAGAAAATTTAGAGAAAAGAAAAATCATATTCCGAACAAGATTAACACTGACTCATCTCATGTTAACCATGAATATTCGGAAGGGATTTCCTCCGGATCTCTCCCATCAAAGTCCACAAATTAATTAATTTGAACCCTTGAAATTTGATCTAACGGCTACAAATAGAGGATTCCTTTAAAAGTTATAATAATTTTAGCCGTTAGATCAAATTTCAACGATCCGGATTAATTGATTGGTGAGTTTTGGTGGAAGAGATCCGGAGTCCTAAATATTCTATGCCGAATCAACATACACTTTTCCTTGCACACACTGCCACGTTTCTCAGTAATCAACGTGTTAACAGGGCACCGAAGTCACTATTCATGTACGTGTAACAAGTAAGAACCCCACTGTGACGAGAGATTTTTCAATGTGATCAGCACACGGGATGGTACACTACGTTCATTATACAAATGGTGGGATATGTGTGTTAAAAAGTTAAAAACTTGAAAAATAAAATTTCTTACCACTTACATAAAAGCACGTGCAGTACCATACGTATTCCTGTCACATTGAAAATTTGTTCCAGTGTGACATGCATGACTGTTCATTTGCCTATATAAACCGATCCAAACTTTTAACTCAAGAATCCATCAAATCCGATCAAAGTACATTCAAAATTTTCAAATAAAAAGAAACGGTTTCATTGTGTCTATTGAAAAATGGCACATTACCGTAACCAGTTCGGGCCACCACCGACCGACGCCTACGGAAACCCGACCCAGGCAACCGACGAGTACGACACCCCGGTGGGCCCCCGAGTGGACAAGTACGGAAACCCTCTTGGCCATCATGGTGCTAATACTGGCATCACTCCAGCCACAGCCAGAGAATACAGTGCTCTAGACACGGTTGGTCACGATTATGGCAGGAAAGAGCACCATGGTGCCACTGGCATGCTTCATCGCTCTGGCAGCTCAAGCTCGAGCTCTGTAAGTAATCTCTCTTCCGCATACAAAAATGCGACATTAATTTTACATAAGATTTTGTTTATTTGTCACATTATTTTCACACAAGTGAACGTGTGTGTGAAATCCTACTACAATTATTGTTTATTTGTATCATCTCAAATTAGAATATTTTTAGGGAGGTGGTATTCCTAATATTTCTAGAGACAAAAAAAAATTCCCTTCAAACTGTTTAACTATATTTTCTCCTGGAATTAGTATATTTTTAGGTGTTGGAGAACAATTTAGAAACAATAAAATAACAAAAATATAGAACTGAAATACTTATACTTTATTATTCAAAAATACTTGCAATACAGGATACAATTACACAATAATTACAAAAAAATTAAAATGATACTAACTTGAATGAATTGAAGGTAGAGGCTAGCGTAAATGCTATGTCCTTCGAACAGTATTTTCGTCCCACTCGTGTGCTTGTGGTTCTACAATGTCTGCTCGACCAGGATACAACTACCTAATTCTACAACCCACACTGGATTATAGAACTCTAGCGAATTGCTTTGTGTGTTTACTCTCTGGAAATTTTGTACGGAAGACAAGGAGGAAGAAAAGATGATCTCTTTGATGAAACTGAGGACTCCAGTTATATAGGCTCTTTCATACCTCTTCATACACCTTTTGGATGTATCTGAAGCTATACAACTCTTTCCAAAGAGATACATCTCTTTCCAAAGAGTTGTGTCTATTAATCAAAACGTTTTTAATTAATTTAATTAAAAACTTAATTCGAAATTAAAACTAATTGATCAAATTAATTTTAATTCCTTGGCCCCAAGTGCCCCAAGGTCCAAGGCCCTTGTCTTGATTAATTAATATTAATATTATAGTATAATCATTAAGCCTAATCCACACAACCATAAGGCCCAAACCTTCAATCCATTTCCAAATGGTCCAAGTTCTAATTACTAAGAAAAAGGAATAAACCTGTATAAAGGCTAGTGAAAGAATACTGTTAACCAATGTGGGACAAGAGGGTCTCAAACTCCTACAATACCCCACATTTGAGACGACTCTTTGGTCCTAGAACACTAAGATACGAGAGTAAACAATAGATGTGACATACATCAGGAGAGGTGTCTTTTGGACTTGAACCTACCTTAGTATATACTTATCGGATTTACTAGATGACGCAGTGAATATAAAATCTTGAACTATTCATCTCCGTAGTAAACCAAGACAATAAGCAAAACATATGCCACATTTACACATCACAAATTCATACGTTTGTGTTCTTTTTGGTCCTAAACAAATCATGGATTCATGAGAGCTTTAGAGAATGTAGCCATGTAATTCTCATAAATGCGACCCCACATTTACTCTCATATAGGTGATATTGATTAAGAATAGGCTGCTACTATTCCACTTAATTTACAAGTATCAATATCATTAAACTAATGTATCCTACATCATCAGCAGTCACCACACTTCTTCCATCATAGGAATGGGTATGTAAGTGTGTTTCTTCTTGAATCTAGCCAAACCAGTTTGCCTATTGAACCTAGACCATGGGATCTCCAATCAACTAGGTTAGGTTTCCGTTTGGTAGTTTCATTTTACTCTATTGGCTTTAAACCCATTCCCCTCGATGTATGCTTAACTTGCTCTTTAGACAAACCTTTAGTAAGCGGATCTGCAATATTATCTTTTGACTTAACATAGTCAATAGAAATTACACCACTAGAGAGCCATTGCTTTATTGTATTATGCCTTCGTCTAATTTGTCTAGACTTCCCATTGTATACATTATTTTTAGTTCGATATTGTGCAGCTAAACTACCACAGTGTATACATATTGCCGTTACAAGTTTAGGCCATATGGGAACATCCTCCAAAAAATCTCTTAGCCACTCAGCTTCTCCTCCAGCCATATCGAGAGTTATAAATTCCGATTCCATAGTTGATCAGGCTATGCATGTTTGTGTAGAAGATTTCCAAGATATTGCTGCTCCTCCCAAAGTAAATACATATCCACTTGTGGATTTTGTATCATTACTATCCGATATCTAATTCGCATCAGTAAATCCTTCAAGCACAAGAGGATACCTTGTATAATGCAATCCATAATTCATTGTATGCTTTAAGTATCTCAATACTCGAATTAAAGCTTCCCAATGATCATGCCCAGGATTGCATGTATATCTACTGAGTCTACTCACTGAGTATGCTGTATCAGGCCTTGTACAGTTCATAATGTACATAAGACTTCCAATAACTTGTGAGTATTCACGTTGAGATATAGCATCACCTCTATTTTTCTTAAGTTTGCTATTGGCATCAAAAGGAGTAATTGCATCTTTACTTTCCAAATGACCATATTTTCTAAGTGTTGCTTCTATATAATGGGACTGTGTAAGAATATATCCTTCTTGGTTTCTTTTTATTTTTACACCAAGAATCACATCAGCTAATCCAAGATCTTTCATATCGAAACTTGATTTCAATATCTTCTTGGTCCAATTTATTATCTCGTTGTTAGTTCCCATTATAAGCATATCATCTACATATAAACACAACATAACGCAAGAATTATTTTGAGTTTTTGTCTAGACACACTTATCACACTCGTTTATCTTAAAACCGTGTGTTATCATAATATGGTCAAATTTTTCATGCCATTGCTTTGGAGCTTGTTTAATCCCATATAGTGATTTCACAAGTTTACAAACTTTGTGTTCTTGACCTTTAACCACAAACCCCTCGGGTTGTTCCATATATATTTCCTCATCTAAGTCTCCAATTAAGAATGCAGTCTTTACATCCATTTGATGTATTTCCATGTTATGGAGTGCAGCTATAGCAATCAACAGTCTTATTGACGTAATTCTCGTTACAGGCGAATATGTATCAAAGAAATCCAAACCATGTTTTTGACGGTATCCTTTAACTACCAAACGAGCCTTATATTTGTCAATCGTACCATCAGGTTTTTATTTCTTCTTAAAGATCCATTTGTACCCAATTGGCTTATTGCCAGGGGGCAAATCGACTAATTCCCATGTATGATTTTGCATAATGGAATCTATCTCATTGTTAACTGCATCCTTCCAAAATGGAGCTTCAGGAGTGGACATGGCCTCCTTGAATGATTGAGGTTCTGTCTCGGTTAATAAGGTCACAAAATCAGGCCCAAAGTCCTTTCTAATTTTTGTCCTTTTACTCCTTCTAGGTTCAAGTTCTTCTTCTTCTTGAACTCTAGACGAGGATGAACCATCATCATGTTCTCTAGGTTCGTCATTAACCTCAGATACATCATCATGTAATCTCTTTTTCAATAAATTAGACTTGCCTATTTTGTATGGAAATATATCCTCAAAAAATATTGCATTTATAGATTCTATAATAGTATTGACATGTATATCACTAACTTCGAAATGAAAAACTAAGAATCTATAAGCTGAACTATTAGATGCAAAACCAATAAAAACACAATCTATAGTTTTAGGCCCTAATTTTGTTCTTTTTGGCAATGGGACTTGTACTTTTGCCAGGCAACCCCACACTTTAAGCAATTTAAACGTTGGGGTTCTTCCTTTCCATAATTCATATGGTGACTCCTTTCTCGTTTTAGGTGGAATTCGATTCAAAATTTTATTTGCAGTAAGTAAAGCTTCACCCCACAAATTGTGTGGAAGCCCAAAGCTATTCAACATAGAATTGATCATGTCTTTAAAAATCCTATTTTTCCGTTCGGCAACACCAGTTTTGTTGCGGTGTATAAGGGGCTGTTGTTTGATGAATTATGCCATGTGTGGCACAAAAATCAGCAAAGGCATGAGACTCATATTCTCCTCCCCTATCAGACCTTAAGACTTTAATCTTCTTGTTAAGTTGATTCTCAACTTCTGCCTTATATGTCTTAAACATATCCAAGGTCTCATCTTTACTATGAAGTAAATAAACATAACAATACTTACTGAAATCATCTATAAATGTTACATAATAGTTCTTTCCACCACGAGTTGGATATGATCTAAAATCACACAAGTCACTATGAATTAAATCCAATAAATCACTGGACTTTTCATGCACTGATTTAAAGCTTTGACTCGCAAATTTCGATTCTGTACAAGTCTCACATTTTTAACATTATCTAGATAATCAATTTTGGGCAGCAAACCTAAATTATGCATTCTAAAAAGTGAACGAAAATTTACATGCCCTAACCTAGAGTGCCATAAATTAGACGAATCAACAATATAAGCAGAAACATTATTTATTTCATTCATAGCATTAGCAAGTACATTTAGTTTGAATAATCCATCAGCAAGGCAACCCTTCCCTACAAACATTCCCCCTTTAGTTAGTACAAACTTATTGGACTCAAAAACTAGTTTGAATCCTTTATTACTAAGGATAGGACCAGAAACAAGATTCTTCCTTATATCGGGGACATGTAGCACATCAAGGAGGGTTAATTCATTTCCAGAAGTGAATTTCAGAACATATTTCCCTATTCCAGCCACAACAGATGCAGATGCATTTCCCATAAACATCTGCTCGTTTCCCTTGATTTTCTGGTACGAAGAAAACATATTTCTGTCGCCACACACATGGCGAGTTGCACCGGTATCTATCCACCAATCAACGTGATTAGATACAAGGTTGATTTCAGAAATCATTGCAGCTAAGGCATCCACATTGTTTTCAATCAGGTTTGCGCGGTTGTTGTTGCCTTGATTTCCAGGACCTTGATCCCTTCGATGGCGACATTCTTGAGCCCTATGGCCTTGTTTTCCACAAACCCATCAACTTCCCTTGATTTTCTTGAAGTCTTTGCCTTTCGCACCAGGGACAAAGTGTTTTTCCTTCTTCTTAGTTTTCTGGAACTTTGGCCTTTGCTTTGATGAACTTCCTTCAACAACATTCGCCTTGGCTTCCATACTCGAAACCAGGCCCTTCTCATTCTTTCTGTTATCTTCCTCTATTCTCAGCCTGACAATGAGATTCTCAAGGGTCATCTCCTTACGTTTGTGCTTGAGATAATTCTTGAACTCTTTCCAAGAAGGTGGCAATTTTTCTATAAAGGACGCCACTTGGAAAGACTCATTGATCACCATCCCTTCAATATGAATGTCATGGATGATTTTCTGGAGATCTTCAGTTTGAGAGACAACGGACTTGGAATCCACCATTTTGTAGTCCAAAAATTTGCCCACGACAAATTTCTTCGAACCAGCATCCTCAGTTTTATATTTTTTCTCAAGTGATTCCCAAAGTTCCTTGGCTGTTTTGCATACTACATAGACATCATACAATGAATCATCTAATGCATTGAGAATATAGTTTCTGCAGAGGAAATCATTATGATTCCAGGCATCTATAGCCGTTAAAGTTTCTGCAGAAAAAATATTTTCTCCATCTGCAGTAGGTACAGTCTCGCGTAAAACATTAGCTAAATTCAAGGTTGTCAAATAAAACAGCATCTTCTGCTGCCATCTTTTGAAGTCTTCGCCCTTAAATTTCTCAGGCTTCTCAGAATGAGGTTTAGTTCCTGATTGTTCCATACTGTTCGAAGATTGTTGGAGAACAATTTAGAAACAATAAAATAACAGAAATATAGAATCGAAATACTTATACTTTATTATTCAAAAATACTTGCACTACAGAATACAATTACACAATAATTACAAAAAATTAAAATGATACTAACTTGAATGAATTGAAGGTAGAGGCTAGCGTAAATGCTATGTCCTTCGAACAGTATTTCCGTCCCACTCGTGTGTTTGTGGTTCTACAACGTCTGCTCGACCAGGATACAACTACCTAATTCTACAACCCGCACTGGATTATAGAACTCTAGCAAATTGCTTTGTGTGTTTACTCTCTGGAAATTTTGTACGAAAGACAAGGAGGAAGAAAAGATGACCTCTTTGATGGAACTGAGGACTCCAGTTATATAGGCTCTTTCATACCTCTTTATACACATTTTGGATGTATCTAAAGCTATACAACTCTTTCCAAAGAGATACATCTCTTTCCAAAGAGTTGTGTCTATTAATCAAAACGTTTTTAATTAATTTAATTAAAAACTTAATTCGAAATTAAAACTAATTGATCAGATTAATTTTAATTCCTTGGCCCCAAGTGCCCCAAGGTCCAAGGCCCTTGTCTTGATTAATTAATATTAATATTATAGTATAATCATCAAGCCTAATCCACACAACCATAAGGCTCAAACCTTCAATCCATTTCCAAATGGTCCAAGTTCTAATTACTAAGAAAAAGGAATAAACCTATATAAAGGCTAGTGAAAGAATACTGTTGACCAATGTGGGACAAGAGGGTCTCAAACTCCTACATTAGGGAGGTGGTATTCCTAATATTTCAAGAGACAAAAAAAATTTCCCTTGAAACTATTTAACTTACATTTTCTCTTGGAATTTATATATGTTGGGTATGTAATTATTGTGGTGCAGTTATCTAAGGATGATGGGTTAGGTGGGAGGAGGAAGAATAAGGGGCTGAAACAGAAGATAAAGGAGAAGCTCCCAGGTTCAACCACAACTGACACAACATACGGCACCACCTACCCCGGAAGGCACCACTAGGAGAAGGGGATGATGTTGAATATTTTAAAAAATAATATATATATATATATATATGTGTGTGTGTGTGTGGGGGGGGGGGGGTTGTTTGACGGGAAGTTGGGTCATTGACCCAACAATTATATCTTTCGAAGCATTGTAGCATTTTTGCTAACAAAGATACCCATTGGTTGGGCATCTGATAACATATATGACCTTTGGGTAAGAAGTGTTTTGTATCAGATATATCCATTAGACATACTACTGCAATGTGTTTTGTATCAGACATACTCAAATCAAAGGATGTGTCGAACGGGTGTAATTCTCCCTATATATATTGGTGATATTAGTAGAAAATGATTCATTCAAAAATTTGTTGTCTACACAATTTCTTTGCTCTCTTTTCTCTCTCCATCACATTCATACAATTTTTTTCTAGTTATTTCTAAGGGAATACAATTCGGTTTTGCTAATCGAATATTCCATACTTTGTTGTATCCTGGAAGTAACTTGCCAAGAACCCTTTAGCAAACTCATTCAAGTGGGGGCAAATAACACTTTAAGGAAACGATTCAAGTCGTACCTCAAAGTCATCATTCGGATTATTCTCCAAAATTATACATTTACTCTAACAATCTTAAAGTGTTATTTTTGTCATGGAGAACAAGTCTAATAACATGACTTTGAAGATTATCAATCAAGATGTCTACAAGTTAGACAAATTTGATGGATCAAACTTCACTCGATGGAAGGACAAGATGCGTTTCATGCTTACTGTCCTAAATGTCATATATGTGTTGGACCTGAAATTGGAGCCTATTCGTAAACCAAGTGATAAAGACTCGAACAAAATAGTTGCCAATCGAAAAAAGCATGAAGAAGATGAATTGGTATGTCGAGGACACATCTTGGGCACGTTATTTGATCGCTTATATAACCTGCACACACACATTCAATCTCCGAAGGAAATATGGGAAGCACTTGAACACAAGTACACAACGGAGAAAAAAAGTACCGATAAATTTTTAATGTTCAAATATTATGAGTTCACTATGTTTGATAACAAACTCATCCTAGACCAAGTTCATGAACTATTGGTCTTGGTCTCAAAGCTTTGTGAACATAAAATAGTTACTCCGGATCCTTTTATGGCAAAGTTCATGAACTATTATGGCAAAATTACCCCAAACATGGAATAATTATAAAAATAAACTTCTACACATGGTGAAAGATATTAGTTTGGAGGATTTGCAAAAGGGTATTCAAATTGAAGAAGAAACTCAAAATCGTGATAAGAATTTTGCAAATCAAGATTTCTCCAAAGTTCACATTGTCGAAGGAAACAAATACAAAAAGAACTTCAAAGTCAAAATTGACAAAGAGAAGTTTAAGAAGACCAATTCCAACAATCAAAAGAATGCAAATAGTGTCTGCTACCATTGTGGAAAGAAAGGCCATTACATTCGTGATTGTAGACACAGAAAAGCAAGTGAGGAATATACCAATAAGACCAATAGTGCAAATATGGTGGAAAACTTTGGAATTGATAACATTGTTGCAATGGTATCAATGATGCATATTGGCATGATTACCGAACTAAATATGGCAGCGACAATAAAATCCTCTAATCGGTGGCTCGACTCAGGAGCTACTATACATGTGTGCAATGACAAGGCACAATTCATGACATATGAAGCATCAACGAACAATCAAGAGGTTTTAATGAGGAATCATAATTCTGCCAAAGTTTTAGGAAAAGGAACCGTTGAACTTCAGTTTACTTCTGGGAAAAATTTGACGTTGCTTAATGTACTGCATGTTCCATAAATTAGAAAGAATCTTGTGTCTGCGAATTTATTATATAAGAACGGTAGAAAGACTGTTCTAGAGTCCGACAAGTTAATAATGTCAAAAAATGGAATGTTTGTTGGGAAGGGGTACTCTTGTGATAGGATGTTAAAACTAAATATTAATAATAAAGTGAATTCTTATGCTTATATTGTTGAATCTTCCTCTCATTTATGGCATTTACATTTAGCACATATAAATTTTAGATCTTTAAAATATATGCACACACTTGCTTTAATTGCTTGTAATGATGATTATAATGATAAATGTGAAACATGCATTCAAGCAAAAATGACTAAGAAACCTTTTTCCAACTGCTGAAAGAAACACAAATTTATTAGACTTAATACATTCTGACATATGTGAATTTAATGGTGTTTTAACAAGAGGAGGAAAAAGATATTTTATCACATTTATAGATGATTGTTCTAAGTTCACTTATGTTTATTTATTGTCTAATAAAGATGAAGCCTTTAAGTGTTTTAAGCGCTATAAAGCTGAAGTTGAAAACCAAAAAGGAAGGAAAATTAAATGCATTCGTAATGATAGAGGTGGTGAATATTTTTCACATGAATTTGATACTTTTTGTGAAGAGCATGGTGTTATACATCAAAGAACTACACCCTATACACCACAACAAAATGGTTTGGCAGAAAGAAAAAATAGAACACTCACTGAAATGATTAATTTTATGATGATTAATGCTAATACTCCAAAATATTTATGGGGTGAAGCATTGTTTACTGCATGCCATATACACAATAGAATTACATCTACAAAGACACATATGTCACAATATGAAATTTGGAAAGAAAGAAAACCAAATTTGTCATATTTGAGAGTATGGGGTTGTGTGCTTTTTACAAGACATTGGACCCTAAGAGATCCAAGTTGGGTCCAAGAGGAATTAAAAGCATATTTGTAGGATATGCAAAAAATTCAAAGGCATAGGTTACTTAATTTAGATTCAAATACAATAGTTGAGTCTAGAGATGTCGAATTTATAGAAAATAAATTCTATAACGACTACTCAATGTCTGGAAAAGAGAATGATCAAACACTTTTCTCTAATCCGACTAGTAGTCATTCTCAAGGTGAGAAAAGAAAACAATCTGAAATTGTTAATGAACCAAGGAAAAGCCAAAGAGTAAGGAAAAAAAAAGACTCTAGGCTTTGATTTTATTTCATCTCAATCTATTGTATTTTTAGTTGAAGGAAATAGAACAAAGGTTCTTAAAAAAATACCCATATTGTTGAATGTTGAGGATGATCCTAAAAGTCTAAGCGAAGCAATGACTTCAAGAGATGTAACTTTTTGGAAAGAGGCAATAGATGACGAATTTGAATCATTGATATCTAATCAGACATGGGTTTTAGTAGACTTGCCTCAAGGATCAAAAGCAATAGGTTGTAAGTGGGTATTTAGAAGAAAATACAATACAGACGGGTCTATTCAGACATTTAAAGCTAGACTGGTTGTCAAAGGTTTTAAGCAGAAAAAGGGAATGGACTATTTCGATACGTATGCATCAGTAGCTAGGCTCACATCAATTAGAATATTGTTTGCATTGGCATCTTTATATAATTTGCATGTACATCAAATGGATGTGAAAACGGCTTTTTTAAATGGTGATTTAGATGAAGAAGTCTATATGGAACAACTATAAGGGTTTGTTTTCCCTGAGAATGAAAAAAAGGTTTGTAAATTAGTAAAGTCATTATATGGATTGAAGCAAGCACCAAAACAATGGCATGAAAAGTTTGATTTTGTCATTTTATCATATGGATTTAGACATAACAGTGCTAATAAATGCATATACTCTAAATTCACAAATGATTATGGTGTTGTTATATGTTTATATGTCGACGACTTGCTAATTTTTGGTACAAACATGAACGGTGTATCTAAAACTAAAGAGTATCTAAATTCAAAATTTAAGATGAAGGACTTGAATGAAGTAGATACTATCTTGGAAATTAAAGTAAAGAAGTATAATAGGGGTTACGCTTTGTGTCAGTCACATTATATAGAAAAGTTGCTTCTTAAGTTTTAGTATCTACAAATAAAAGAAGCAAATACCCCTTATGACCCTAGTCAAACTTTGCTTAATAATTCCGGTAGGTCCGTTGCACAGCTTGAGTATGCTAGTGTAATCGGAAGTTTAATGTATGTCATGCATTGTACCAAGCAAGATATCGCATTTGCAGTAAGCAAACTTTCTAGATACACTAGTCATCCAAGTACTACTCATTGGAAAGTAATAAATAGAATTTTTGGTTATCTTAAAAGAACTATAAACCTGAGTTTAACTTATTATGAGTTTCCAGCAGTACTTGAAGGATATTCAGATGCAAGTTGGATAACAAATGCTAATGATAATAAGTCTACGTCAGGGTGGATTTTTACAATTGCCGAAGGAGCAATATCTTGGGCTCCGAAGAAGCAAACATGTATAGCACATTCAACTATGGAATCTGAATTTATAGCATTAGCAACAACAGGTAAAGAAGCGGAATGGATTAGAAATTTGTTATTGGAAATAGAGTTGCAGCCACAACCAATGCCATCCATTTCTTTATACTGTGATAGTGATGATACTTTGTCTAGAGCATACAATAAGGTATACAATGGAAAGTCTAGACATATTAGCTTGAGACATGAATATGTCAAGCAATTAATAACTGATGTAGTTATTAATATTATTTATATTAAATCAAGTAATAACTTGGCGGATCCGTTAACGAAAGTACTTTCAAGAGCTTTGGTAGTTAGTACATCTAGTGGAATGGGGCTAAAACCCTTTACTGAAAATTAGCCACCAATAATGGTAACCCGACTTTCTCTAGAACATCACTAGTTTAAAAGTTTAATGGGTAATAACAAGTTATTGAAAAGTGGTTGTGAAAACACTAAAAATTAATATATAGCTCATTCCAGGATGATCAGTGCATGACTGCTACATTTAGGAGGATGAGTTTTATCTCTTAATGAGGTTATTTGTAATTATGTCTATAGTAACAGGGACATGGGAAGGAACCTCACCTATATGAACATAAGAAGTGGTGCCGCTTCTGCCAAGAGTTGGGTTTTCTTTTGTAAATGTTTATGAAACCAGGATGAAGCACAAGGCCGTAATAGTACTTAATTAGTTCAGAAATTTCTTTAAGGAAATAAGACATAGTCATGTGTGTAGTGATTCCGGTTTTAACATAAGAATAGGTGGTTTAAACTTAGGTCATCATCGCATTCGTTATAACTTTGAATTACTTACACTAATTAAAGGTTTAATTCGAAAGACACCTTTATTGTATGCATGAGTATATCGGTATGCTTGTGATAATTATAAAGAGTTGTAATATCATTTTCTATATATTTTTAAAATAGGGAAAGATTGTTGAATATTTTAAAAAATAATATATATATATATATATGTGTGTGTGTGTGTGTGTGTGTGTGTGTGTGTGTGGGTGGTTGTTTGACAGGAAGTTGGGTCATTGACCCAACAATTATATCTTTCGAAGCATTGCAGATTTTCTATATATTTTTAAAATAGGGAAAGATTGTTGAATATTTTAAAAAATAATATATATATATATATGTATGTATGTATATATGTGTTGGGGGGGGGGGGTGGTTGTTTGATGGGAAGTTGGGTCATTGACCCAACAATTATATCTTTCGAAGCATTGTAGCTTTTTTGCTAACAGTGATACCCATTGGTTAGGCATCTGACAGCATATATGACCTTTGGGTAAGAGGTGTTTTGTATCAGATATATCCATTAGACATACTGTTGCAATGTGTTTTGTATCAGACATACTCAAATCAAAGAATGTGTCGAACGGGTGTAATTCTCCCTATATATATTGGTGATATTAGTAGAAAATAATTATTCAGAAATTTGTTGTCTACACAATTTCTTTGCTCTCTTCTCTCTCCATCACATTCATACAATTTTTTTCTAGTTATTTCTAAGGGAATACAATTCGGTTTTGCTAATCGAATATTCCATGCTTTGTTGTATCCTGAAAGTGACTTGCCAAGAACCTCTTAGCAAACTCATTCGAGTGGGGACAAATAACACTTTAAGGAAACGATTCAAGTCGTATCTCAAAGATATTATTCGGATTATTCTCCAAAATTATACATTTACTCTAACAGATGATGGGCAAGATCAAGGACAAGCTGTCGAGGGGCCACAAGGATGACCCCTACTACTCAACACCACATACCACTTCGACCACCAATACTTACGGCGTCACCACTTACACGGAGGAGCTCCACGAAAAGAAAGGGATTACGGACAAGATCAAAGAGAAGCTTCCCGGCAGACATCACTAGTGATTATAATATTATTCCTGTAAAATAAGTCAATTACAGTATAATGTAGTGGTTTAGCGTTGTTAATCATATAATAAGCTATAGCGGTGGCTAATATCAAAGTGTGCAACGAACAAGACTACAAAGTAATAAGAATATTATAAAACAAATTGAGAATGCCAAAACGGCTACAAAATTTCAAGAGGCTACATAACATATTCACTACCGAATAACAAGCAAGCTATTTATAATAAGCTAACCCTAATCCTAATGCTAACAATCTAAGCCCAAGAAATCAAACATTGAAGTAAACCTAAATACTAATAGTTTCCAATATCCTCATCAAACTCATGGCGGTATAGGACATGGGTTTACAAACAAGCAGATGCAGACTGGCTCCATTAAGCGGATTGGTAGGCATGCAAATTTGACTTGAATTAACTTGACTGGCGAAATTGACTTGACTTGACTGGCGAACTGGACTTGACTGGATTGACAAACTAATTTTTGCTGACAAATTAATTTTGATTCAAACTGACTAGTGTTGAGAGTATAGAAAGAACCCGTCACTAAACGAATGAGATTTCCATATCTCAATTGTAGCAACGAACGAGCAAACACAAACACTATCACTTAAGTGATCACAACTCCAAACACTCGAGTGACGGTCACAAAACAATTTCAAACAAGCCAACACCGACAACAAAAGATTTCAACAACAGGCCACATTGCCCATGTGGGCCTCTCAGAAACTCAAAAACTAACCATATTTCTCCTTGCCCATGTGGGCCTATCTCACTTTTTCTCTTTTTTTCTTTTCAAACATCACGTCTTTTTTCTTTTTCTTTTTCTGTTTTTTCCCTCTTCCTTTCAACCTCTCTTTCTGGGAAGTGTTCTCCAGAGAAAACAAATCCGAGTGCAGGTATGGGATCTCAATTCTGGGATTCTGGACGCGATGGGATAGCAACGGCGGTGAAGTGCGGATCAAAGCGGCGGCGAGGATGCGGGTACGGTGCGAAGGCAGCACGGTGGTGGGTAGACGAGTTCACGGGTCTGGTGGGGAGGTGCAGGTTGTGGACGGAACTGATCAGGTTTCGGTGCAGTGGAGATGGCAAGTACGGTGCGGAACATAAACGGCGGGTTTATCAAATCTGATCTGCAGGAGTTCAAGTGGGCATGAACTCGATCCGAGTGGTTCTCGGGTCGGAGCTTCGTCCAAACGTGCAGGTGACCAGAGACGAATACGGAAGGCGGGGAAGGAGCAGAAGGCCGTCAACACAACTGAAAAAAATTAAACACACCTTTTTTTTTTTCCCTGCAAACTGTCAAACACAACTAGACAATCTGAACAAGAACAACAAACGGACACAAGCAAACGGATACGATCCCAAAGCAGATTATATCCCGAAGGATGAAACCTGCTAAATATCAGAGTTGCAACCAACAAGACTACAAAATAATAAGAATATTATTAAACAAAATGACAATACCAAAACGGCTACAAAATTTCAAAAAGTTACATCGTGACTAATATATTCACGACCGAATACCAAGCACGCTATTTATAATAAGCTAATCCTAACCCTAATGCTAACAGGCTAAACCCAAGAAACCAAACATTAAAGAATCGGGAAGGAAGGCATGGGAGGGCAGCTTGGGAGTTCACTGCTGGTGAACAGTGCTCGCTCTCACAGGATGAACAGTGGTTTTCTGCTGAGCTTTAGTATATAGATAATTTCCAATGCTACATGATACGATTGTTCAGCTGATGTTTCAAAATTGTACATACAAACTCTCTTATTCCGAAAGGCTGAATTGATACAAAATTTTAACATAAAATAATAGAGTGGAGATACTCAAATATTCTTCGTATGTGAAATGAAATGCCAAGGGCTCCAGCGACGGTTCTGAATTGTCATAGCTGCAAGTCTTCGAGGCTTCATGTACTTCTAATATATCTCTCAAAACTCTGTTACGTCGTGAAAGCCTCCAATACCACGGCAGCAGACCAGCAAAATCTTTGCTCCAAAATCCAAATGATGGTTGAACTTCGACTGCATTGGCTGTCACATTTGCCTAAGGAGCAAGACTAATTTCCAATTGTGTTCCATAAATGATCATATTGCTTGAAACCTGGCCTTCCGCCTTATCAATCATTGCTCTGTAATCTTCTTCCAACAATCTTCATCTGCAGGTTCAATCACCAAAAGTTTCCGCAAGAGCATGTCCCGTTGTGGAAGTGGTGGAATCTCATGTTATCTCTCACGACAATCTCCCTCCCCGTAACTTGGGATGCACCGCACATAAACGAATGACAGTCTTCACAAATCCTAATGTTCTTCATAATCTTAATGGTGGAAACAGAATCTGTACTGAGTAATGCATACGCTAAAGCTAGCTTTTCACTATGAGACATTAATATACGCGTCTTTTCATCATCTCCCACAGCATAAGCCGCAGAATCCAGGTTAGGCTGGTAGCCATTAGCCAGTAATCTGTCCAGAAGGTCCTCCAACGTCTTCTTAATCTCGGTGTACTCTGGATGGGTTGTTTCACCTGCACAGAACTCGTGAATTACGCCTTTCTTTGTTTCAACCCAACTATATGCAGGTTTCTTTTTCAGACCCTTTTCCCTCATCAACTTCCTCACTCTTGAAACCTCATCCCACCTTCCTGCTGATGCATAAATGTTCGAGAGCACTACATAGTTTCCAATACTATCACGTTCAAGCTCAAAAAGATGGTTAGCAGCAATCTGAGCAATGTCGGGATTCCCATGGGTACGACATGCCCCGAGTAGAGCTCCCCACACGCCTCCATGGGCATCTATTGGCATTGTTTCAACAAGCTCAAGAGCTTCTTCCAAGCGCCCAGCTCGACCAAGTAGGTCTACCATGCAAGTGTAATGATCAGCTGTTGGAACAACATCATAGTACTTCTCCATGGTTGCAAATAACTGCCGACCTTGATCAACCATACCAGCATGGCTGCAAGCTGTCAGCACCCCTATAAAAGTAACCTTGTTAGGTCTTATCTCCGTCGTCAACATCTCATGAAATAATTCTATCGCTGCACTTGCACGACCGTGCATTGCAAACCCCAAAATCATTGAGCTATAAGAAAATACGTTTCTTTCCTTCATTCCCTGAAAAACCTTGAATGCATTATCCAAGCTTCCACACTTGGAGTACATATCTATCAATGCAGAACCCACAAGAACATTTTCAGTAGGCCCAAAACCGGATTTCTCAGCAATGTCCCGAACCCAATTAGCATATTTAGACGCACCTAATTGTGCACAAGCCGAAATGAGACCAACCAACGTAATCTCATCAGTTCCTACACTAGCACACTGCATTCTCTCAAAGCAATCCAAAGCCTCTCTCGGATGGGCATTCTGAGCATAACCGTTAACCATTGCAGTCCACGCCACCATATCTTTTGCAGGCAACCCCTCAAACAACTCCCGGGCTGATTCCATATCCCCAACCTTGGTATAAGCAACAATCAGCTCAGTCCAAGAAACAACATCCCTCTCAGGCATTTCATCAAACACCTTGCGCCCACACTCCAAAAACCCACATTTCACATACATATCGATCATAGTGTTCCCCACATACAAATCCACCACGAACCCACCAACTAAAATCGTGTGGGCATGAATCTGCCGCCCCAAATTCACATCAAGCACATCCCCACAGGCCTTAAAAAGCGCGGAGAACGTAAACGACACCGGTCCAACACCCGATTTCCTCATACAAGTATAAAAATTCAGCGATTCCGAAACAGGTCCTTGGATACTGTACCCACGGATCATAGCCGTCCAGAGAAACGGGTTTGGGTACTTGACCTGTCGGAAGACTAGGAGTGGATACGTGTCCATGGGGACGTCGAGCTTCGTGAGCGTGCGGATGAGCTTAGTGAGAACGTAGCAGCATTGGCCGAGGCCGTGGAGGAGGAGGTGACCGTGAACCGCCTTGACTTGGCGGAGGCCGGCGCATCCATCTAGAACGGCGACGAGCTTGTGCTCCAAGAGCTTCCGCCTCTGCTGAAACTCCGAGAAGATTTCGGCCGGATGTGGTCTGTGCTGGTGAAGCTGTGAAGGTAGAAGCTTGTGAATTGGGACTGTCGAGAATTTGCGAGAAAGATTTTGCATTGGACTATCCGAGCCCTGCTGCTGCTGCGCGCGACTCTGAGAAATGGATATGAAGAAGTGAAAGCCCCGCTACCCAGATAAGACGCTGCGTTTCATGAAAAGTAGAGAATGATTTTCTGACGGTTGGATCGGAATTGAACTTTTATCTCTAGGGGTTAATTACACATACAGCCTTTTGAAGTTTATTGCGTTTTCACAAAATCCTTCAGGTTTTGAACATATCACAAATATTTTTTTGATGTTTTAAAATTATTTTCCAAAACCCCTACACATCTTTCGTTAAGGTTTTGTTAATTTTATGCTGATATTAACGTAAATTAATTTTGAAATAGCAAAAGTAACCTTTTATAGCCATTTCAATTAAGAATATGACATCACACTTGTAACTAAACACCTCGATTCACCAATCTCCTACGTTCTACAGACTTTTAACCAAGCATCCAAATTTATAATTTTCACAGTTCGATCTTGATTCAAAGTTGAAGAAGAATAAATTTTTTTTTTTTTAAATTTTTGGGTCGTTTTAGTTTTTCTTTCACTATTGAATTAAAATTGAATGGTAAGTGATCCCAATTTCTTTAAAGATGGAATAATAATTTGTCAAATAGCGGACGAAAGTTCGATCAGTAGCTAGAAAGATTAAGTTGTATGACACATTGCCCTACAAAACATTACGAACAAGTTTATAAACAAGCTTTTGACAGGGGGTCTATTGAATGAGAAAAAGTTTGGGATGATATGCCAAACCTCGACTATGTCATTGGTACGACATTTTTCACAAAATTATGAGAATCAATCTCACGTCATAAACAAGTTTATAGTGAAATAAAATCACCTAATCCCCTCTACCTTTAAAATATGGTATATTTGTTGATTTGCTAGCCAATTACCCATCTAAAATTTTCTAATTAACCAATTTCCTCTTGAACTTTAATTTTAATCGAATACTCATATGAACTTTTATGGGCTGTTATACAAAATGGTCATTGAGATTTGCATGATCAATAGAAATAGTCCCTAAGATTGAAAATCAATAGAAATGGTCCCTGAGATTGTCCACTATCCATGATTTTAATCTTTCCGTTAAAAACAATTTTGGACAATTTTCAAAGTTTTGTAACTCAATTGTTTCTTAATCAAATTCGACCCATAATTTATCAAAATGAAGATGTAGAATAAGATTATACCTATTTAGAAGCTCAATGGTTGCCGGAGATGGCCGGAAAATAGCCTAAAAGGTGACTGGTTCGACGGAAAACTGAAAAACTCGCCATAAACTGGATAAACTTTAAACGTTCATAACTTCTTCAATACTTAACCAAATCAAGTGATTCAAAAATGAAAATAATACTTCTTGACGAGACGAAGAGAATGGTAACTTTTTCGAAGGCTAACTCGCCGTGGTTTGGTCGGACAACGGCTCGAAAGTGGCTAACTATTTTCAAGTTAGCCACTTTCGAGCAGTTTTTCGGCCAAACCACGGCGAGTTAGTAGTAAAAAAAAATATCATTCTCTTCGTTTCATCGAAAAGTATTATTTTCCTTTTTGAATTACTCGATTTCATTGCGTATTGAAGAAGTTATGAACGTTTAAAATTTACCCAGTTTCTGGTGAGTTTTCCAGTTTTTCCACAGACCAGTCACCTTTCAGGCTATTTTCCGGTCATCTCCAGCAATCATTGGACTTCCAAATAGTATAATCTTGTTCTACGCTTTTTTATCTTCATTTTGATATATTATAGGTCGAATTTGGTTAAGAATCAATTGAGTTACGAAATTTTGAAAATTGCACAAAAAGTTTTTAACAGAATGATCAAAATTATGGATGGTGGACAATCTCAGGGACCATTTCTATTGATTTTCAATCTCAGGGACTATTTTTATTGATCATGCAAATCTCAATGATCATTTTGTATAATAACCCAATTTTTATAAATAGCCAATTCTCTCCTGATGCTGGATTTTAAAAATTTTCATCTAATTTTTTATCTATTTTAATCACAACACATGACTATTTTATCGAGATAAAAAGAAAGAAAAATTGGATAGTGTTATAAATAGGTCAAAGTTAGAGAGATAACCTTTTAGTGAATGGAGTAAAACAGGTGTAAAATGTCACACTAAAACTATAGCACAAGAGGATAACAAATAAAAGACGGAGGAATAGATGATGTTATTGATCTTTTCTCTCGTTCACTTCTACTATATCAATTGATAGTAGTCGGAGTGCTTTATTTATAGAGCAACTCCGTATTATTACATTTTGAATATTTACACCACACCTTTGACAAATGATCTCCACATATCAATATTCTGCCAAGGTTTTCAATGATGTGACAAGGTTTTCAATACCGTGGCAAGGTTTTCAATACTGTGGCAAGGCTTTCAATACTATGGGCATTCATTACCCACTAGTATTTTCAACACTCCCCCTTAAAAGCCCACATATCAACATCAATTGCCTCATTAAAACCTTGCTCGAAAAAACCTAGTGGGAAAAAACTATAGCGAAAGAAAAAAAGTACAACTTTTCATGGATTGTTGATATAATGTTAAATATGTTTATGTTGCCTCGTTAAAATCTTGATAGGAAAAACCCAGTGGAAAAAATCCTAATCGAAGGAAAAAGAGTACAACATGCATGTATCATAGGTGCTCCCCTTGATATGTATCTCCCCCTGATTCCGCATTCTCCAAATTTAGCTGTTTAGTAAGTCAACGTAATCCAATGCTTTGCACTAACCTTTGAAACGTGCATTTTGGTAGAGATTTGGTGAACAAATCTGCCAGATTTTCATTAGAACGGATTTGTCTGACTTCAATAAATTTAGCCTTCTGAAGCTCATGTGCATTGAAAAACTTTGGAGATATGTGTTTAGTCTTATCGCCCTTAATGAATCTTTCCTTCATTTGGGCAACACAGACTGCATTATCTTCATGGATGACAGTTGGATTGTCTGTCTTCGAAGTTAGACCACATGAATTCCGGATATGATGGATCATTGATCTTAACCAAGAACATTCATGACTTGATTCATGTAAAGCAAGTATTTCTGAATGATTTGAAGATGTAGCAACTAATGTTTGTTTGGTTGATTGAGTGTCATGAGATTGTTGTATCTCCATTCTTAAACACATATCCAGTTTGCGAGCAGGCTTTATGCGGATCAAAGAGATAATCAGCATTTGCATATCCAACAAGGACCTGGTCATTTGTGGAGTTCTTTGAGTAGAAGAGATTCATATTTGTTGTCCCACGAAGGTATCGCAATACATCTTTGATACCCTTTGAATGGCGAATTGTTGGAGCAGAACTATAGCTTGCTAACAAGTTAACTGAAAAAGTTAGATCTGGTCTAGTACATTGTGCTAAATACAACAAAGCACCTACTGCACTCAGATATGGTACTTCTGGACCAAAGACCAGTTCATTATCTTCTTTTGGACAGAATGGATATTTCTTAATGTCCAAAGAACGAACGACCATTAGTGTGCTGAGTGAATAAGCCTTGTCCATACCAAATCGCTTCAGAATTTTTTCAATGTAAGCTGATTGATGGACCAAATTTCTACTAGCACAATGCTTGATCTGCAGGCCAAGACAAAATTTTGTTTTTCAAGGTCTTTCATTTCAAATTCACTTTTCAGATATTCAGCAGTTTTATTGAGCTCTTCAGGAGTTCCAACTAGGTTCATATCATCAGCATATACTGCCACTATAGCGAATTCAGAATTGGATTTCTTAATGAACACACAAGGGCAAATGACATTGTTGATATACCCTTCTTTGATCAAATACTCACTGAGACGATTATACCACATACGTTCAGATTGTTTTAGCACATACAATGATCGTCTTAATTTGATCGAGAGCATACCTCGTGGTTTGTTACTTGTTTCAGGCGACTTAAGTCCTTCTAGGACTTTCATATATATGTCAATATCTAATTCTCCATATAGATACGTTATAGATACGCAGTGATGACATCTATAAGTCGCATGTCAAGTTTTTCTGAAACCACTCAACTTATTAAGTAACGGAACGTAATTCCGTCTATTACAAGAGAGTATGTCTTCTTATAATCAATTCCAAGTCTTTGAGAAAAACCTTGTGCAACAAGTCGTGCTTTATATCTTGCAATCTCGTTTTTCTTACTGCATTTCCTTATGAATACCCATTTGTAACCCATGGGGTTTACACCAGGTGGGGTTTGGACTACTGGTCCAAAAACATTCCGTCTTTCCAAGGAATTTAATTATGCTTGAATTGCATTTTTCCACTTAGACCAATCCTGTCTTTGTTTGCATTCATCAATAGAGCGAGGCTCAATATCATCACTTAAGATGATTTCAGTGGCTACTGCGAATGCGAACATATCATCGATGATTATTTCATTCTGATCACACAATTCATTTGTACATCATAATTTATAGAGATTTCTTTGCTTCTATGTACTTCTGTTTCTTCAGTGACATGTGTCTCATCAAGGATATTTTCTTTTTCTAGAATTCCAGAATCATGAATTATGGATTTATCATTCATTTTCTCTTCCTGAATGATTTCATTGGGATTCAGTTGTGCCATCGACTTTCTCTTTCGAGGGGCTGAATCTTTTAAACCTCGGGGTCTACCACGCTTCAGGCGTGCACCAGATTAATTATTCGCTGCCACTTTATTTTGTCCAACAGGGACATTAATTCTTGCAGGTGCATTTGCAGTTGGTATATGTGATTTTGTCACTCTTATAACATTATTAAATGCATCTGGCATTTGATTAGCAATACTTTGAAAATGAACGATCTTTTTCACTTCATTTTCACATTGAATGCTTCGATGATCAAAATGAGACAAGGTGGGAACAACCCATGTCAGCTTTTTCCGTTCTTCTGGAACGATCTTTTTTCCCCCTAACGACGGGAAGACTTTCTCATCAAAGTGACAATCAGTAAAACGAGCTGTAAACATCTCACCTGTCAAGGGTTCCAAATATCTAATGATAGATGGTGAATCAAAACTCACGTAAATTCCCAATCTACACTGAGGTCCCATTTTAATGCGTTGCAGCGATGCAATAGGCACATAAACAACACAACCAAAAACTCGTAAATGTGAAATGTTTGGCTAATGTCCAAACATGAGTTGTACTGAGGACTATTGATGGTTGGATATAAGTCTCAATTGAACTAATGATGCAACATGTAAGATGGCATGTTCCCATGTAGAGACTGCCAATTTGGTTTTCATAAGAAGAGTGCGAGTTATTAACTGAAGTCGCTTGATCAATGCTTCTACTAAACCATTTTGAGTATAGGAATTGACTTAATGGGATAATCTGGGAACTGTGCTCGTAATTTAGTTATTTGAGCAAGAAGTCTCGCAAAAGCTACATTTCGAGTAGACAAGAGACAAACATGTGACCATCGAGTAGATGCATCAACCAAAATCATAAAATATTGAAATGGTCCACATGATGGTTGAATAGGCCCACAAATATCCTCTTAAATTCTTTGCAGAAATGATGGGGATTCAGCACAACCTTTAGTTGTGATGGTCTAATTACCAAATTCCCTTGAGAACAAGCTTTGCAAGGGTTATCATTTGAGATAACAATGTGTCTGCTCACTAATGGATGTCAATTAGAGTTGGTAATGATCCTACACATTATGGTAGATCCTGGATGACCTAGACGGTCATGCCAAAGCATGTAAACCTTTGAATCAATGAACTTCTGGTTCATGACAGTATGTGATTCAATTATCCTTATATATGTATAATACAATCCACTTAACAAACCACGCAACTTCTCCAATATACGCTTCTGGGTATCATTGGAGGTAATGCATAGATAATCCACATTTAATGCACTTTTCGTTTCAATGTGGTATCCATTTAAACGTATGTCTTTGAAACTCAACAAATTTCGAGTAGATCGAGTAGCATACAATGCATTCTGTATGGACAATATTGTTCCATTTGGTAACATAATCTGAGCTTTCCCTGACCTCAATTACATCTGAAGGTCCTGATATTGTTGTTACCCCTACTCTTGTAAGTATTAAGCTCGAGAAATACTTTCGATCACGAAGTATTGTATGCGTGGTTGCGCTGTCTGCAAGACAAATATCTCCACCATTTCTCATGTTCTGAGAATGACCATAGTTTTTATCCATGCTCTCTAAGTAAGAGAATCAGAGCTAAAAGTAAGTTATAACAATAAATTTACATGCCACTTTTATTGAATCTGAAATGCTTTTAAACTACAAGTTCAGCATAATAAAAGTACATCAATGATTCAATCGGACTGGTATACTTCATTTCCTCTTTCCACAATAAAATTGGAACATCTAGGTAGGTTGTGTTCAACTGTTCTAATAAGTCAAACATTGGATCAGGTATATCCATTGGTCTAGCCTGATCCAAAAAATTGGTCTCAACACCCTTCTCCTTGAGGGAGGCTTGATACAGATCCACTAGATGTTTTGGGGTACGACAAGTACGTGCCCAATGCCCATTGCCACCACACCTATAGTAGGCTCAAGTACGTGCCCAATGCCCATTGCCACCACACCTATAGTAGGCTCCTTCAGAGTTCATGGGAGCATTGTTCATATGAGCTTTGCCTTTGTGGCAATTTACATTTTTGAAGCTCGGGCTTGAATTATGCCTCGGAACCTGATTGTGAAACTGAGGATGTGGCCACATCTTCGTTTATTATTATCACCACCAGAGGATGTGGCGTTCACTTCGAGGGAAGCAGCATTTACTTCTGGGAATGGTGCAGATTCAGTAGGTCGGGAATGATGGTTTTTCATCAGGAGTTCATTGTTCTGTTCAACTACTAATAGCACATATATCAGCTGGTTGTACTCAGTGTAGTCCCACGCTCTATACTGCTGCTGCTGTAGGAGCACGTTAAAGGCATGAAATGTGTTGAAAGTCTTTTCCAGCATATGTTCCTCAGTAATGGTATCCTCACAGAGCTTCATCTGAGAGGTAATTCTGAACAACGCATAATTGTACTCTACCACTGACTTTAAATCCTGAATCCTCAGATGAGTCCACTCATAGCAGGCCCTTAGAAGAATCACTGTTGTCTGGTGATTGTATCTGTTTATCAAGGTATTCCAGAGAGCTAACGGATCTTCAACCGTTAAGTACTCACTCTTTAGCATCTCATCAAGATGGCGACGAATGAAAATCATGGCCTTTACCCGATCTTGAGAGGATGAGCTGCTCTCTTCCCTGATGGTATCTTCAAGATTCCCTGCTTCCAGATGGATCTTGGTATCCAGTACCCAGGTCAGGTAATTCTTCCCGATAATATCCAGGGTAGCAAATTCAAGCTTCGCCAAGTTCGTCATTTTCTTTTCTGAAAAAAAATGAGATGTGTAAGAACTTGTAATAATATGTATTCTGGAGGAATATAATGTTAGAACTTCTGGTTCTTACAAATTTTTCATTTTGATCTTCAGGCCAAAATGATAAGCACTCGAAACTTCTGGCTCGAGATTTTCAGGGTGAATGAGAAGGGCGATTGTACCGCATCATTCTCATTGAAATAATGTAACATAGAATGAGCGATTATTCCCCACCTCTCAAGCAGTAGGAAAATTTAAATACGCAGAGCAGAGTGGACGATTATACCGCACCACCTAAAATTGCAATGAAATTAAACAGCAAACAAATTTAAATATGCAGGGTAGGGTGGATGATTATACCGCTCCACCTAAAATTGCAATGAAATTAAATCTGCAGTCCAAGATAGGCGATTATACCGCACTGTCTTGGATCGCAGTAAGAATAAATTTACAGTTCAAGATGGGCGATTATACCGCACCATCTTGGATTGCAGTAAAATTAACATAAATAAACACTAGGTTAGTAATCAATATCCAAACCAAACAAGAAATCAAAGATGTATGTAATCGTTAGGTTGAGAACTAAGAGCAGACATGGAGCAAACAGTTCGTCGCGAGGGTATACCGCATAGTTGAGGCAGAGGAAGAAAATGAACAGTAAAAACCTTAAAGGAAACATTTTTTCTTTCTTTCGTTCGGCGAAGAGAAATGAGAGAATAATTATATTTAGAGACTCGTGCTGATAACGTGTTATAAATAGGTAGAACTTAGAGAGATAACCTTTTAGTGAATGGAGTAAAGCAGGTGTAAAATGTCACACTAAAATTATAGCACAAGAGGATAACAAATAAAAGACGGAGGAATAGATGATGTTATTGATCTTTTCTCTCGTTCTCTTCTACTATATTAATTGATAGAATTCAGAGTGCTCTATTTATAGAGCAACTCTGTATTATTACATTTTGAATATTTACACATCTTTGACAAATGATCTCCACATATCAATATTCTACCAAAATTTTCAATATTGTGACAAGGTTTTCAATAATGTGAGCATTCATTACCTACTAGTATTTTCAACAGATGGATGACAATTCGTTAGTTTAAACCCGCCATAAAGAAAACTAACAAAGATAAGCCCAAAACGCAGCGTTGTGTTCATCTCTACAGAGCATAGACAAATGTCTTGGAACAGCGAGTCAGTGACAGCACTCCTCAGTCCTCGGTCAGTCCCAGACTCCAACGTCCTCTTCTCTATTCCCGACGACCCGAATTCCCGTTCGCAGCCGCGTAGCCTCCCTTAAACGGCGCCGTATCAGGTACCTCCTCTCTCATCTCTCGGTTTTTTTCTGATATGATTACTTGTGTTGGATTGATGGGTACTTCGTTTGTGAAAACTTGATGCTAATTGGTTATGTATATTGATTGATAATTTCGCAGAAAATGAATTCTAATTGCTTAAACAAAATTGGGGAAACTCTGAATTTTGTAAATGTTGCATTTGCGCTCTCAATTGATATTTCTTGGGTTCTGTTTTTTCTTTTTCTTATTTATTTTTTTAATTGATTTGATTTTTTGTGCTGAAGTTTTGAACTTTGCTTCCTCTAATTACGTAAATACAATTTGTTAATCTGGGTTTTGTTTTGGATTTTTGGATTTCAAATGTAGTATATGAATCTTAACTTTGGGTAAAAAATAAAGCACATAACATAAATTTGGCTGTTTAGTTTAGGTAATTTATAGGCTGAGGTTATTGAATAAATGTAAATTAAAACTTTTGTTTGCAGATATGTGATGCCAATCTTCATGCTTACATACGAGATGTGGATTTTTCTATTTTCTGAATACAAGTATTGAAGAATGTGTTGTTTATGATTAGGGAGTTATTTTGGGTAATGGATAACGATTGGCGAGGGAAAGTATTAGAGAAAAATGACAAGGAAGAAATATTTGAAGCAATTGATGAACTAAAAGTGGGGATGGAGGTAAGTAATGAAGCTGAAGCTTACAACCTATGCAACATATATGCCTTTACGAAAGGTTTTAGTATCCGTAAAGGGAATATTCGAAGAGATTCCCACAATAATGTCCGGCAGCGGGACTTTTTTTGTTCAAAAGAAGGGTTTCAACCGGATGAAGATTTGTGTGAAGTGAAGAAGGTGAGAAGACTAGACACTAGAACTGGCTGTAAGGCTATGATTCGATTCACTGTGGACAATGACGTGTGGAAGATCAGTCACCTCAACCCAGATCATAATCACGAGTTTGCTAGGCCTGAAGAAAGACAGTTTCTACGATCAGGTAGACATATACCAGGTGTGCGCGCAGCACTCGTTAGCTCTATGGTTGATGGGAGTCCAAAACCAACACAATCGTATTCCCTCTTGGGAAAAGACTCTGGCAGCGCTGAGAATGTTGGGTCCACTAATAAGGGTTGTCATAATTGTTTGCAAAGGAAGAATGAAGAAATGTTAGAAGGACGGGATGGACAGAGTTTATTAAACTATTTTAGGCATAAACAGGCGGAGGATCCAAACTTTTTTTACAGTGTTCAAGTGGACCAATTTAACCGGGCGACCAATTTTTTCTGGAGAGATAGTAGATCAAAGTTGGATTATGATTGCTTTGGAGATGCTGTATGCTTTGACACCACATTTCGAACCAGGAAATACAATCTCATTTGTGCTCCTTTTGTCGGAGTTAATCACCACTGCAAGAATGTCTTATTTGGTTGTGCTTTTATGTCAGATGTGAGTGCTGATTCAATTACTTGGTTGCTGGAAACATTTATGGTGTCAGTGGGAAATAAACAACCGAAAACTATATTCACAGATGAGGATATTGCAATGGGAAATGCAATGGCGAGTATTCTTCCTGAGACACGCCATCGACTATGCATATGGCACATCTCTAAGAACGCTGCACAGTATCTTGGATCTCATAGTACTAATCCGGAGTTCAAGGAGCACTTTAACAAATTCTTTCATGATTGTCTCACTGAAGCTGAATTTGAAGCTACGTGGAATGACATGATTATTAAGTTCAACCTTGAAGGTAATGCGTGGCTGAAAAGGTTATATTCACTTCGGGAAAAATGGTGCCCTGCTTTTAGCTTAGATACTTACACAGCGAATATTAGATCCCCCCATAGAGGCGAGAGCATAACCGGTACTTTTCATCAAGTTTCTACAAAAACAATGGATCTCATTGGTCTTGTCCACCATTACGAGAAAAAAACAAGAGCGCTGCGCACAGCAGAGTTGGAGGAGGATTTTCGTTGTAAAAATGGTACGCCTCATCTTAGAGTAAATAGTGGTATCTTTAAGCATGCATCTGCTGAGTACACTGTCAAAATGTATTCATACTTTGAAAATGAGCTTATGAGTATCTTTGCGGTGAGGATGATAGAAGTTGGTAATGATGGCAACCAATATATTTACGAAGCAATCGAAGAAGGTAATCAAAGAGCCTACATGATTGACTACAACTCCGCAACTGCCATGGTTTTGTGTTCTTGTAAGTTATTTGAATCCATGGGGATTTTGTGCCGGCATTCCCTAAAAGTATTGGACTTAAAAAACTTCACTTGCTTACCACCCCAATACATAATGAAGAGATGGACTAAAGGGGCAAAGAAAAGGGTTGCAGTGAGTGGTGATTCATTTGAGTCGTCATACAAAACGGGGAAATCTTCCCAGTCGTCACGGCTAAGTTCATTGATGCATGAAGCAAATAATGTTTTCAGTGTAGCTGCATTATGTGATTCGGGAACAAGAATCGTCAGACAAAAGTTAGAGGAAGCGATGAAGTTACTTGAAAGTGATGAGGTAACTACTTCCATGGTGGGAAATTTGAGCAAAGTCGATGACTAA
Organism: Pyrus x bretschneideri; assembly: GCF_019419815.1. NCBI lineage: Eukaryota > Viridiplantae > Streptophyta > Magnoliopsida > Rosales > Rosaceae > Pyrus > Pyrus x bretschneideri. The sequence goes on along the minus strand of NW_025999390.1, from coordinate 16,167,096 downwards.
TTTGTTCGTGATGTGCTTGATAAGTGAAGGTAGTTGGGCGAAACCAGAAAGAGAGAATGTGTAAGGTTTTGCTGTTTTGTGCCAAAAATTACACTTGTGTAAGATGTTGGAAACTTGAGTTTTCTATTTTGTTCTTCTTTGACAGAAGATGTAATATAGATTCTCTCTTTTAAGTAAGCATATCATTTGGTCTCTGAGATTATGTTTTTTCTCTGATAATTTGGTTCTGCTGTAATCTTTTCCTTTTGGACTCTTAGGTTATTGCTTCAACCTTCACAATGATACAATTTTAGTTGGATGAAATGGGGGGGGTCCGCGGGGGGGGGGGGGGGGGGGGGTGGTGGGGAGGGTGGGGGCGTGGGGTGGTGGGGGGGGAGGTGGGGGGAGTTGGGGGGGGGGGGGGGGGGAGGACGGGGGTGAAATAAGCATCTCGAGACTAGGGTTGTTGCTTCAATACAAGTGATAACTAAGCCGTCGTGGTGGGGGGTGGGTGGGACGCTCGAATCAGATACAAATCTCGAGTACAAGAGTGAATGTTCTTAATCACTTTTTTTCTTTTCTTTTCGAAAGAGTGTCATTCATTTAACAAATAAAGACCCTTTGCGCTTACGAATTTTTATCAAATATAAAACGAGAGGGACACTCAATATAGGTTATATATTCTCTAGTTTTATTTTTATTAAAAATTTGTAATCGGTTTTATATATTTACCCACTGTCTTTGTGGTGGTACATTTTTATACCTAAACATGTTTGGGACTGCGATCAGGCGCCTTGCTCGGAAGCCAAAACCTCCGATGAAACCTATAGAGCTCAATACCCCACCTGAGCAGACTCAGACCATCACCAGGGCCATCTTCGACATCGTCAAGGAGCACGGTCCTCTCACCATTTCCGAAACCTGGGATCACGTCAAGGTAATTTCCGACCCCCTTTGCAGTGATTCTGATACGCGCACCAAGTGTTTGATGAAATGATTGAACGGTGTTTTCAGCAAGTTGGGTTGAGAGGATTGACGAGTAAGAGGCACATGAAGATAGTGCTGAGGTGGATGAGGGAGAGGCAGAAGCTCAGATTGATATGCAACCATGTAGGGGCTCAGAAGCAGTTTCTGTACACCACTTGGTTTACAAAGCACAACAACTTAAGAAGCCAAAGCCAGGAAGTGATTCTCCACAGCCCAAGTCCCCTTGAAGTCTTGTGGATTTTCTTACTAGCTCAGCAGTTTTGTTCTGAGTGGTAATAAAAAAAATTGAATTGTTTTGCTGCAATGGAAAACTTAATCTAAGTTATTAGTTGTAATTTTTCTTTTTACTTTTTAACATGTCAGTGATTCTTAATTTTACTTTTAATCCAAGCAATTTTTATAAAAAAGAAGATTTGAACTCCAATGCATAGGGAAGCACATTCACTCTAACAAATACGGCTCAGCGGGCTCGAACTCAATAAATCCCTCATTTTAGTAGTTCAAGGTGAGCCGGCAAATACCAAAATGGAAGGTTAAGTAAAAGCAAAGCTTTGTTCAGGATGTTCGTTTAAAAAACTCATCAAATAAAAAGCCGGCAAAACCGCAGAAAACTTGCATGTACCCGTTTCATTGAACTGTTCTCTCACATTTGATGTATCATAGGAGAGGCATGTGAGCTATATGTGCAACACCCGTTTCATGAAATGAGGGTAGGAAAAAAAATTTCGACAAACCATGAAGAAACCCATAACAACAGAGTTAGCACGAAGCATTTCAATGAGATGTCAATTTTTCCAATCCCATGCTTTAACAAAATCGATCAGGTCTTTCATGTCGACCTTTTGGACAAGCTACCACTAGCTTGGTGTCTTAATATGTACATAAATGTACAGCCCTATTGGAAAATAGAAAAGAGAACCCCGAGGGACGATTATGTCGCCATAAAAGGAAAATCGACCTACTATTATAGTGTAGTTCATCTTCATCAGGAGGAGAATAGAGTATGTTTATGAATCTGAGTGGCTTTGCGACTTGCGCAATACTTCCTTCAGAACTGCAGCAATTCTAATTGCCATGTGGTGTTCTAGGAACCTTTCCTTAACTCTTTCGAATCCTCTCTTCCCCATTGTAAGCCTCCTCTCAACGTGAGTGGCAAGTTTTACCATATTTTTCGCAAGAGGAGCGATCCCTTCTTTCCCAATAGGATGCAACAAGCCTGTTGTTCCGTTCACTACAATCTCTGTTGTGCCACCTGCCGCTGTTCCCTGGAAATAAATAAAAAATGTCAATTACACGAGGCAACAAGATTAGCAGCGCCGGTATTAGATATTAGGCAAAATAACAAGAGGAAGGTTCATTACCAATACAGGCAGCTGAAATGCCATGGCTTCAATAGTTATCCTACCAAAGCATTCTCCCCGTGCCTATTTGGAAGGGTAAAAGATATCACAAAATGAAAATGAACATATTAGTAAGATCAAGGCCTTAGGGTGAGACTTGCTAGAGAAAGACAGCAATGCCATTGCCTTTGTATGCATTTTATGATTGATCTGTTCAGCTAATTGGGAACTTGTTGACATTAAAAACTATGATTTAGAATTCTATATGCATCAGAAGTTCTATCTGCCACTTTTGGTACAAACAAGATATCAAATGCATTTTGTAAACGGAAAATGTTTCTAATACCTGAGAATTTTGAACAAGGACATCAATTGCAGCCAGATATGGAGCTACAGTCAAAGTTTTGTCTATAAAATGAACACGATCTTGAATTTTCTTCTTCGCTACAAAGTTACGTAACTCATGCTCAAACTTGGTATGAGCAGTCATGTCACTCCCCACAATTACAGCATGCATTCTCGGCAGTTGCAGCTTCTTCTCTTGGATCAGTTGCAAGCTTTCATAAAAGGAACGCAAAAACAAATCGTGGCCTTTTCCACGTGAAACGCCTATAGTCATGAAGTGTACTTTAGTGCTCACTGTGTGTGTGCATAAACTAACCAGTACACTACTTTCTATTTTTTATTTCCCAACGGAAATTAACACAAATTTCACAAGCATACAACAAGATAAAGATAAAAAGCACATAAACTGGTGAATTCATGGTGAAGCATTATAACCAAATTCATTCAAACCACCAAAACAGATCAAAATACATACTGTTTATGATGGCAAATACAAGATCTTCTCTTCGCACTCCAAGAGACTCCCGGACATGCTCACGCAAAACCTGTTTTGCTATACCGTCCTCAGCAACTTCCATAAGTTCCTTGCTGTTTCCAAGGTGAACGACAAAGGTCTCGGGCATTTTAATGCTGCAGAGAGAAAATGATTGTAAATAGTAAACCAAAATTTGATATAAAATAAAAAAGAAAAAGGAAAAATATATGAAGCCTACCCCAAACGCTCTCGAGTCCTATTCTCCCAATATCCTGCTGTTATATGTGAATCTATCATAGAACCTGCAACAAGTGGGAGATGCTTAACATAATCCAATTTGAAATAATGGCCACGCATTTCATGAATCCACCACAACACTTTCGGGAGAACACTGGGAACATTTTCCCTAAGAACAACATCCAACCATTTCCCAGAAACCGCAGTGTTCAATACAATCAAATCAGCTTTGAGAGCTGTATTTACAACTTCTTGGCCATTTTCAGAGAGGACCTAGAGATGTATAAAAAAAAAAGTATTAGACACGTGGAAAAGTTACAGAAATCTAACCTATCAGAAACAAGAAATGGCACACAGAAGACCAAAAGCCAGCCAAGGCCATAATACAGATCAAATCAAATAGGGAGATAGATTTACTTAACATAGTTTCCTTTGCAAGTGGCCAATATAGTATGGTTGATCAACAGGATGCTTATGAAGATTACGAAATATTGAGATGTAAAACAAAGACAACAACTAGACTGCAAAAGAAGCGTCCAAAATAATCTCTTAAAAGTGAATTTTGTACCTGCACTCCTCGGTCCAACATCTTATGCCCCAAGCTGTATGTCGTTGCATCTGTATCTGACGATTTCATGGTTGTAACCCAACAAACTTCAGTGCCAACTCCTCTCAATAAAAATGCTAGCTCCATCAACAACAAAGGTCCACCTGGAAGAATGTTCAATATATCATCCCATAAGTAGAGTTTGTAAAATATAAAGAGCAGAAATTGGTTGGAAACAATATACTCTTCATCCAAATATATGGCTAAGGAGGAAGGTAGCTTTCGTGAGTTGTGCTAGCCTAAAAATCCAGAACATGCATACTACTCCATTTATTTCAATATGCCGACGAGTGCATGTAAATATAACAGAAAGAACGCATCGACATTAATAAAAGTTTGTCTGTTGACGCCTGACAAAATATTGACTCAATAAGTTATTGAACCAAGGAGAGTCTCTCAACTGAAAAAAAAAAAAAAAAAAAGAGCATTCTTCAAATGACACATTGTACTACAAAATGTTTGGAATTATTTCACCATTACATGAAACTATACTAAATGCAGTCCATTAGCGTTGACAACTCAAAAACAAGATTATCCCAATAAATAGGTTAATATTCAAAAGACGACAAATATTTTCATGTTGAGTAGTAATATAATGCTTAGATTTGGCAGAATTTTTGGTCTTTTTTTTTTGTTACCTGAAAGCAAAGCACACATCAGTACATAACTGATTTGTGGGCCTATGGCCTCTGGACAAATAATTCATATAACCCTGCTTATCCAGTTATTGAATTAAATAAGTTACAACGTAATATGCGAATATTAGAACAATACAGATGCCGTGTTATAAGAATCAATATTAGCAGAGAAAGTAAGGTACTACATTCTTCCGTTCTATAATCTTGATATCGCATAAATCCCGAATGAAATCATTGATTAAGCTCGAACAAAATGGAAAGGCATGCAACTGCACCAGGCCGTGTTTCCAAATTCACAAACAAATTAAATTCAACGAGATGAAAAAATATCAAAAAGCATTAACACGCTAAGGAACAAGCAAGCTGGTATTGCTTCACCCATCTCCATAAATACTAGATTAAAAGAGGAAATTTAAAGTAATGAGGCACAGGAAAGAACTGATTGTTAAATGGGTTATCGAAAACCATTAACTTAATGCTTACAGATTCCACTAATACAGTGGTGCTTTCATCTAAAGCTGCTAACTTTCCATGTTTGTATAATCTAAACCAGTAATAAAAATCTTAACATGACTAATTAAGCTAATCGCTGAGCTGATGAACATCTAATCAATAAATTTACACATAATAAATATCAAAAGATGCATTAAATTTAATTAAATTCATAATAATAATAATAAAATACTGGCGACAGAGACATTACCAGAAAGAGAAAGTTCGTGGGAGACCAACAGTACGAGCTTGGACTTCATGAAGATGAGGGGGCTAGGACTGGTACCAATGGACGCACCCAACGGAACCCTTTTATCAACGACGTCAAGGCCGCCGCGATCGCAGGTGTCGAAGGCGGCTCTGATGAAGAAGGCGATCACGGTGGAGGCGGAGAGCATGACGAGGAAAGCCAGAAGCCACCGCTTCTGCGCAGCGACCCACCCGACGGAGTGCTTGGCCATTGCTAGGGTTTGAAGGGTCCGTCAGTACGAGTCCCGGCGGCATAATTCAAGGGTTAGGATTTTCGACTGCGGCCGGTGGGGTTCGAACATTTGGCTCACTGCGATCGAGCACACTTGTAAATAATAATAATCTCAAGGTTTTTTTCGAAGCTGGATTTTGGCGCTCAAATTTTGTGAAATTAATGGGAAAGTTCGAAGCTTTAATCGTAATTCTTCAGTTCGATTGTGTTTTTTGGCAGAGAATCGGGCGCGGAGCTCGAGGTTGAGAGCTGCTGCTTCTCTCTTGAGTGTGGGAGTGTTTGGAGGCCTTTTTGTTTCTGCTTTTTTTTTTTTTTTTTGGGGAATTTCCAATACATTTTTTCTTTTTTGCTTTTTTTGCTTTTTTGTTTTAGGAATTTGGGCATATGATATGACATTTTGGAATATGGTTTATTGCGACTTTTCCTTTTTTGGGTTTTTTTTTTCTTTTTTCCCTTTTCTTCCAATTTTGAACACTTGTTTGTTTTCACTTTTCTCTTTTTCTTCTTTTACTTTTGAAAAATAGTAAAAATTTCTCTACCCTTTTCCGGTGTGCAGAGTACTTAGGCGGGGAAAAGGACCCCTTTTCTTGGGGATCCCGAAATCCTTAGATCATGATCGTTTATCGTACATCATAAGATCAGTTTTCGTTAGGTACTATTTATATTTAATTTTAAATTTTAAATCTAAAATAATTTATAACCGCATGATGTACGATGAATGATTATGATCATGGAATTCTCTAAATCCCTAAGAAAATGATGCGGCGAGAATCCTTTTCCCTTAGGTGGACCCCCTATTGACCATGTTATTGTCTGTTTAGTTGTAATTAACGGAATTTTGTTTTACATATTTCATAATTGAAATTAATTATTTTTTAATTACTATTTTGAAGATAATTATCCAAAAAAATTAATGAAACTAGAAACATGGTTTATTTATCAAATATGTGTTAAAACAAATCAATGATAAGTGACAATAAAATCATCTTGTAAATTGTCATTTATGAACGACTAAACAACATTTAATTTGATTGATGATTTCAAATGGTGATGAAGAAGGAAAGTGTCAGAATCACTTTTGTCTATAATAATTATATGGAAAATAAAAACACAGGGAGTCTTACACAATATCCTAAAAGAAAAAATTTGAAAAGCATTATTATCTACACTAAAAGGTGAGGAAAGCCTCACAATAAGTGAGCTATAATAACGTGGTTCAAATTCATATTTAACCAAAATTAAATCTAAAATTTCTTAATTTCAAATGAAATTAAATATTACTATATCAAAGTAACTTGTTGTCAATTCACTTTCTACCCATTATATCCTTGCATTATTTCCAAAAGTTTTAAGCTTGCTCTTTACTATTTTACAAAAATAGCTTCAACAAAAATCCAAACTTTAATTTTTCAATTCCACTCGTCGTCAATTCAATTCCGCAATCACCTCAAACAGACGCATCTCCCTAGTGTGGGCAAGGACCCATTGTTTATTTATTTATTATTATTTTTTTTAATCGGGTCTAACACGTCAACTCTCGCGGCCCAACAGTGTACGGGTGGAGCCTTCGTCCCCTTGGCGCCGGTACCAACAGACAGCACATCCCGAGCAATGCAGAGCCGTCGACGCCGTTTCGCCTCACCTTCTTCTCCTTCTTCCTCGCATCGCACTTTTCTTGCCCTACTTACAGGTCGGTTGCCAATCTCCAATCCGCCATGTTTTCGATAATTAACGGCGGCCTTGCTTTGTCAATTCCGCCCTTCGTAAATAACCTTCCAATTTTTTTTTTTTTTTTTTTACAGTTCTTGCATCGCAAGCACTTCAAGCTTCTGCAGTTGTAGTACCGCGATCCAATTGCTACGTTTTCGATAACACTAGCCGCCTTGTCGATTTTGTATCCTAATTAGTATTAAACAGCGTTGATTATGCTTAATTATACACTGCCTTGGAGTTTTAATAATGATTTTTTTGATGAAATGATGTGTTATTTTTCTTAATCTGTTAATTAGAGCAGCTGGATTGGGCATCCGTTTGAGTACGACGGAGGGGTAATTCCAAATTTCCAATTTCATTCTGTTGCATATATATAATCATGTGTTTTGTAGTGTTACTGTAATAGTTCATATTTGTAATCCAGAAGGTGTCGGTTTTAAGTTTGTTGCTTCGATGAATCAGGAAACCGACTTGGTGATTCGGTTTTGCAAAGATGTGGAGAGTAGATCACAAACGGTAGTCCATATATCCACCATCTTCTCAAGTACTTTACCATTGCCGTTTTATTCTTATTTTTACTAATTATCTGGTTAATTTATCGAGTAAGACATTCGATAATCCATAATGTAACTGGTCCTGTATATGCTTGTTCTGTATCTGTAAGCTTCACAGCTGCATTTGCTATTAAGTTGCCACTTTGGTTAGATAAGAGTAATTTCAGTTGGTGTTCGGTTCAACATTTTCATTTGTTTACAAGTGCCTCATTGTAATGCAGGGATATGTAGATTTCGGTCGATTTGATAAGTACAACAACTTTGTTTCTGGTTCAGGACACGTAGACTATGTTCAAGTGAGATTTTGCTTTTGGTTGTAAACAGTACTTGAGCTCAGTTCCTTTAATGTTGTAGGGAAGCCGAGTTTTCATAAATAATTATCTCACTTCTGGACATATGTAGGGGTTTTACAATGGAGACCTGGCAAATTGCGAGACCAGTTATGATAAACTGGGACGAACAGCTCAGGTTGGTTTACGCTGGAAAACTTTCCCACCCTCTAGCATCTTCTTTATTCTCAGAGGTTTAAATTTCTTAAGACATTGTTATTTTGCAATCACCGTCAGTTTACTTCTCATGATTCTGTTTTTTTGTTTTTTTCGTTCTGTAAGTTCAGGTAAACATTCTATGTGGAAGTTGTTTAAATGGACAATGCAAAGGTTTGTGTACCTTTCATTTCTACGTTCGTGCATGGTCGCCACATATACTAGGAAATGATAGTGTCTTTTCGAGTATATGGAGATCTGTAATCTTGCACAATATTTGAAATGTATTTGGTTGAATGCTCAGTCGATAAATTTTATACGGTTACCCTTAGAACACTTGTGATTAAAGGAGGCTTCTGATAAGAAAGGTGGTGAGAATTAGAAGTCCAGGCGAACATAGAGAAGGAGGAAAAATCTGAGTTTCCGGATTACGATTTAAAGTATGACTAGTAGGACTTCCTCACAATTTTTACAAATGGGAAACAGTTTCTGATGGTTTCATTGAGAAAGTGAACACTAGAGTGGGAGGAAGAGAGAAAGTCGTAGGAAACTCCAACTAGCTTTCACAAACCTCACATTTCATACTTAATTAAACCATTGACAAACTTTAGGTTTCATTTCTCCATCCTGCTTTCCATCAAAAGTCAAAAACTACATTTCTTACAATTTTCTACTTCTTATATTGCATCTCTAGCTTCAACTTCAAATAAAGTTCTATTTCTCTCAAGGAAAACCATCAATTTGGTATTGCACCTGTGACACTATGACATTTGCTGTAATTTAAGGCTGATTTATTATTATCATTTGTTTTCAGGTGGACTTGGATGCATCTGCAATGTCACTTACGAGTCAACTTGCAGGTGTTTTGAAATGTTCTTTGGTTTCCACTTTTGTGGCATTAATATAGAAATGTAGTGCTAAAATATTTGTTAATTTAGCTAATCAGTACATCCATGTTGCCAATCCAACATATACTGCATGTTGAATTTTAGCTTAAGAACGAATATGTATCTTTCTTTTGATTCTTAGTAACTCCTTTTTCTAATAATTCCTTCAAATCATGTATTCCTGCATTTGGTTCACATTTATAGGGTCGTCATTATACCTGAGGGAGCGTGTTTGTGTGTGTTGTGTTTATATTTTGGGCCCGTTTCCAATCAGCTTAAGCTTATTAGATCAAGGATCACTTTATAGTTTGATTTGCACTATGAAATTTGAGACAGTCTTTCCAGATAATATTTGCAATGAGATGATCTGGTTCCCTAGTTATGTTTCTATTTCAAAATGTTGCAGAGTTTTTCTAGAGCTGGCCATTCCATGTGAGAAACCAGGACCCCGCGTATTTAAGGGCTTCACTGTAGGTTTCCATCCACGGTCATGGGAGCTTGTAAGAATGATGTCATTCTCGCGGAGGTATATTAATTTGTTGATGCAAAAGTAAATCATATACTGAATGAATTATTTATGAACTTGCAGGTTTATGATGGCATGACCCAAATAGGATATGAAAAATCTCACTGTGAGTTTAGGTATGGGATGAGTCATTTAACATCCCCTCCCCCTAACCCAGAAAAGGAAAAGTAGTCTCGATCAATCTGACCTATAAAGTGCATTTTGCAGCTTTGGGACCGAGCAGAGACATGTAACCCTTTATATGACTGCAATGGCTTCCCTTTCCAGTTTGGTGCAAAGACCTATTATTAAGGTACTCGACTTCCTTACAATTTGATACATGCAAAACCTTTTATAATTAAATAAAATGGTCAAATTATATGTGCTTTGTTTGTTTAAATATTTGCAGGTCTTACCAGAAAGTGGCCTGGAGATTAAATTATCGGGGTCGGGAGCAACTGGGAGCGCGCCTACAACTTTGTCACCGACAATGTTAAATGTTGAATGGAGATGTAAGGGTATCTTTACTGCAGTGGGTGTTGATATCCCTTAATGATAAAGTCTTCTTAATTCCTATTTGTATTTTTCAGGTGAAAGGGCACGTGATACTCCGTATGAAGTGAATATCACTATCCCAGTGGAGGGTTATGAGCCCATCCAGTTTTTTCTTGCCAAAATGTGTGGTAAGCTCATATTGCTGTCTCCTAAGAATCCCCTGTTTCAACTTCAAACAATGGAGAAACATAACCAATCTTAATAGAAAAAGTTCTGGAGATGCAATTTAGTAAATTGTGTTAAAGCGATACTTCATGCACTAGAACTTGCTGGTGAAATGTGATTGGCTGATTGAGTGTGTAAATTTGTTGAAAATTTGATACTGGTAGGTTTTTGCAATAATATCAACTGAAAGAGCTTGGTTTGCTCAATTGCAGAACATAGGCAGGAGAAGAGTGGAGAGAGTACGACGGGATGGGCTACATTTGGGGTGTTGTCCTGCATGTAAGCCAGTTCGTACTGAAAAATATCCATGCTAAAAATAGTTATTGCATGCTGAAATTTGATAACAAAACATGTGATCTGAGCACCTGCATCATATGCCGTATTGATTGGCAACAAACAGATTATCTAATCTTAATTTTACATGTAATCTCAAGTTATCAGTAAATTATAACTCAAGTATCAATCTCTACCTTTTATTGGGAAAAGTTATATATCAATCCAGTATTTCTCTATTTTTAACTGAAGTTGATGTTTGAACGATCTGTCTTGGATCAGATTCACCGTATCATCAACACTGTTTTGTTGTGGAGGGTTTATTTACAAGAGTCGAGTTGAACAGAAGGTAGACCTTATTCCTTTGGATTCAGTGTCTTGGATGGTTTTGTAATTTCCAGTTTTTCATCATAAGGCTCAATTGGTATATCTTCAATTATATATTAATATTTACGCTTGATCATATGCAGCGTGGGATAGACGCATTGCCTGGCATGACAATTCTATCTGCTTGTTTAGAAACTGTAAGTATACATCACTAGCATTAAGATATATGTTATATGCCTCGGATTTAGCAAATGACTAATATTTGATTGACTTATGACTTATGCGTGAAAGGCTTACGAATTTAAACTATCTTTGAGGCTGAAATATGATATTATTTAGTCAGAGATATCTTATGATGATGAATGCCGAAACATGTTGCGGACCATTACTTAGGTAAACGTATAGGTTTTACATAGACAATCATCATGCTTTCTTCTGATTGTTAAGACGGCAATTTCCCTGCATTATTCTAGACCATTTTTATGAGACTCAAATTCTTAGGAACAAATAGACCCTGCAAGATGCTTTAGTTTTAAATTGTAAAGACACCTTACAAAGCAACTGAGCTTGATCAGTGCCCATATCCTCTGTATACTTTCTAATGGTTCTTAATTTGGGGATACAAAAATAGGTGAGTGACACAGGGCAAAGCTACACCCGACACGAAGATCTTAATACTGCCTTTGCCAGTGAAGCCTCTTGGGAACGTTCTCCTTCTCCTGCTCCTGCAACTAAAGGAACATCGAAGCCGAATGAAAGCAGATACGGTGCAATTTGAACGTTATGACCCTGTGAATATCAGCTAACTTGTACCAGTATCACACACGAGGGGTTTGAAGTTTTACTGCAACATGTTTGTCTTTCAACGAGGCCAAATTTTCATATCACGGTAATATTGTAATTCAAATGAATTCATTTCATATCTGTTTTTTAATTAACGATTATCGTTCATGAGATTTGAAATCAAGATCTCATCTAGCAAAGGCAAAGACTGACAGTGGCTAGACCACAGAGTCATACGCTTGTTCGTTAATATGTCACGTGCAATGTTAGGGATATTCTAGCTATATGTAATGGCATATGCTTTATTTAGGCTTGTGAGATGTCAATTGCAAATTTGCGATTAAGGGAGGCTTATAGGAGTAGTTGTCCTACCCTGCCTACAAATATTATCTTTATCAAAGATTGGACCGTCCAGATTTAACCTAATATTCCCGTTATCACATGCTTTGGAATTTGGATTTGTCTCACTTTTTCTAATATGCCAAAACACGTGTAACAAGAAAACACGTTGAACGCACGACGACAATTTATCTATGAAATATTTGATCCTATTGTCAAAAAGCCACGAGGATAAAAGCGTGATGAACAACGGAAAAGATTGATGATTAACCAAATAAAGGAATCAATGTCAATTCATGAAATAGTAGGGAGACCGAAAGGAAACAAGAATACAAGACATGAACGTTAGGGGTCTTTTTTGCTTGGATACAAGCATATATTCGGGGAGGCGGAAATTGAACACATGGCCTCGGGTGCAGATATTATAGAAATGTTTTATTGGTTAGCAGATGACCAATGAATGCATAATCTTTAACTCTTGGATTTGATATCAAAGGTGAAGCATAAATGAATGTGTTTTTAGTATTTTAATCTCAATTATTGATGTATTAAACAGAATATTGGATGACAATAGACACGCAGAAATTAACATTTTGACCTACTTATGACTACATAACTTCGGATGCGGAAATTGACGCATTGAACAACTCGAACTACAAGTCCGTTGTAATTATTAGAGTAAACTTTTATCAATGCGATAAGAGGGAGGAAAAAGATTCCAAGATTGTCGAGACCTTTTACAGACATTGACAAAATCAGAAACTTCAGTGATGTGGTTTTGGGTAACAATTTGGTCTTGTCAAACAAAGTAGTTGAGTCTCTTCTTTGTCATCGCAAAACAATTACTAAATTTTGTCCCACATGGAGCCCCTGGTCAATCACCGCTGTAATCCAATAACATGGTCCGTGTAACTTACGTGACAAGAATTACCCAACAAAATTTTACAGTTCAATTTAAAAATTATACTAGTTTCAATCAAATAATGTTTTGAAGAAAAGAAGTTTTGGCAGGACTGTTTAATTAAAACAATTTTTATGGAGCTAAAGTAGAACTAAAGTATAAAGAATTGGGTAAAGTACAAAAAACTACCTCAATTATTGCGGTCATGACAGTTTCATACCTCATCTTTTAAAATTGACAATGTCATACCGCATCTTACGAATTTGTGACAATGTCATACCTTCGTCAATTTTTCTGTTAGTTTTTCTGTTAAATGCTGACGTGGCAATAGACGGGGACCACTTTCTATTAAAAAATTAATAAAATATTATTAAAAACTAAAAAAAATATTTAATATTTTATAAATATTAAAATAATAAATAAAAGTAAAATTAAAAAAAAAAAAGGGTAAAGTACAAAAAACTATCTCAACTATTGGGGTCACGACAGTTTCATACCTCATCTTTTAAAATTGAAAATGTCATACCGCATCTTACGAATTTGTGACAATGTCATACCTCCGTCAAATTTTCTGTTAAGTGCTGACGTGTCTTGATTCGTAACCCACTTTCTATTAAAAATTATTAAAAACTAAAAAATAATTATTTAATATTTTTTAACTATTAAAATAATAATAAAAGGCAAAAAAAAAAAAAAAAAAAAAAACCCTCATTTCGTCCCTCCCCTCCCCCCTCCTCCCTCCTCTGTCCTCTCCCCATCTTCATCTTCTTCCCCCACCTGCAAATCCCAACAAAAAAAAAAATAAAAAATCCAATTTGTCTTTCCCCCACACTCGCACTCAATTTCCCCACACCCACACCCATACCCACACCCACACTCTTCTCCCTCCTGCAACCCAAAAAAAATAAAACTCAGATCTCGTCGGTGGGAAGATGGGTGCACAAAGAAGGTGGAGGATGAGTGCGGAAGAGGATGTGGAGAATGGATGAAAGTGGTGGATTTGGGGTTTGATGGGTTTTCAAAAAAATAAATTTTTTTTTTCCTTCTTCTTCCATAGGGGAGTTGATGGTTTAAAAAAAAAAAATTTCCTTCCTCCTTTTTTTCCTCCTCTTCTTCTTCTTCCTCCTTCTCCTTCTCCTTCTCCTTCTTCTTCTTCCGCAGGGGGGTGTTGATGGGTTTTCAAATTTGTTTTTTATTTATATTTTTTCTTCCTCTTCTTCTTCTTCCTCCTTCTTTTCTTCCTCTTCTTCTTCTTCCTCCTCCTCTTTCTCCCTTCTTCTTCTTCCGCGCCGATAGGGGGGATTTTTTTTTTTTTTTTCCTTCCTCCTTTTTTTTCCTCTTCTTCTTCCTCCTCCTCCTCCTCCTCCTCCTTCTCCTTCTTGTTCTTCTGCAGGGGGTTGTTGGGTTTTCAAAATTTTTATTTATTTTTTTATTTTTTTGGGTTTGCAGGTGAGGGGAAGAAAATGAAGATGGGGAGAAGAAAGAGGAGGGGCAGGGGGAGGAGAGGGACAAACTGATGGGCTTTTTTTTTCTCTGCTTTTATTATTATTTTAATATTTTAAAAAAATTAAATAATTGTTTTTTAGTTTTTAATAATTTTTTAATAGAAAGCATGTTCCGAATCAAGCCACGTCAGAACTTAACAGAAAAACTAACAGAAAAATTGACGGAGGTATGACATTGTCACAAATTTGTAAGATGCGGTACGACATTGTCAATTTTAAAAGATGAGGTATGAAACTGTCGTAACCCCAATAGTTGAGGTAATTTTTTGTACTTTACCCTTTTTTTTTAAATTTTACTTTTAATTATTATTTTAATATTTAAAAAATATTAAATATTTTTTTTAGTTTTTAATAATATTTTAATAATTTTTTAATAGAAAGTGGTCCCCGTCTATTGCCACGTCAGCATTTAACAGAAAAACTAACAGAAAAATTGACGGAGGTATGACATTGTCACAAATTCGTAAGATGCGGTATGCCATTGTCAATTTTAAAAGATGAGGTATGAAACTGTCATGACCGCAATAGTTGAGGTAGTTTTTTGTACTTTACCCTAAAGAATTCTTTATTTTTGTGAGAAGTGCCCTATAAATGATGTAATCGACATCCATATTGAAGTATTTCTTGTTTTGAAGATGTAAAAGATGCAAAGCTCCTAGTGGAGTGAGAGGGTTCATTGTTTCTTTAATACTTGCATGTCATTCTAGCTGAATTTTTGGAATTCAAGATCTAGAACGATTTATATGGTATACCTGTTAACGTATTATAATAATGTGAATATTTGATTTGACACTATAACCAGTCAATTTTAAAAATCTAGTCGTCCGTTCATATTGCAACATGTAAGTTGGTTATACCACGTGATTATATTCTAATATTGCATAATAGGTTTTTTGAGATCTGATGGTCTTGCAATCAAATAGTGTAAATATAGTACAGATGGCATCAAGGGCCAGGTCAATATATTCACATTTTTTCTCTGTCGAGCAAACTTGCATTGTGAGTCAAAAAAAATTGTTCCTCTAAAATAAAAGGGGTGTATTCAAGTGGAAATTTGAGAGATTTTAATAGATTCATAAATCCATGAATTTTATAGAGTTCAATTGATTTGTAGAGACTTCATGTAAAATTTTGATTTAATTCTCTCAAAATCTCATGGGAAGAGGTGAGATTTGTGGATGCTTAAAATACACTACTAAATCTCTCCAATTCCCTCTAATTCCTTAACGTT
The DNA here is from genome assembly GCF_019419815.1 of Pyrus x bretschneideri. NCBI lineage: Eukaryota > Viridiplantae > Streptophyta > Magnoliopsida > Rosales > Rosaceae > Pyrus > Pyrus x bretschneideri. The sequence goes on along the minus strand of NW_025999390.1, from coordinate 16,151,292 downwards.
TTCAAATTCTTTAAATTCAAATTCTAATTGAATATAATTGGAATGTTATAAACTTCTTTAAAATTCTAATTGAATACACTCGGATTTCTAAGGATTTTAATAAACTATCTTAAAATCCTGATTGAATACGCATTAAATTTCAGAGAATCATTTAAAATCCTGATTAAATACCGCTAGATTTATTAAAAGAACTAAAATCCCATATGAATACACCCCCCTAAGCTTAGACCTACTAACTAATTATCATCTTAATTAGAAACGCATTTACCATAATTATGATTTAATCAATTTCCCAAAAGCATGAAAGCTACATACCGACTCCCACCTTCTCTTTTGATCCTGTCTATTGATGTAGCAGCTTGCAATAGTAAGCTACCAACTCCAGCCTCTCTCTCTCTCTCTCTCTCTCTCTCTCTCTCTCTCTCTCCACAAACCTCCTCTATAAATTTCATCAATCCAACCAAAGGATTCAGCAAACCAAAATATTCAAATTTCAAGTCTTTCTTCTTCTCCAAGAAACTACATCATGGCTCAGTCTATGAGCTTCCTTTTAGCCCTTTCTCTTCTTGCATTATTTCCACTATGTTTCTGTGATAAAACTCCTGGTGGGTATCTCTACCCACAGTTCTATGACCACTCCTGCCCCAGAGCAAAACAGATAGTCAAGTCCGTTGTTGCAAAAGCCGTTGCAAGAGAAGCCCGAATGGCGGCTTCTTTGCTCAGACTGCATTTCCATGACTGTTTCGTGAAGGTCTCCGATCACAAAAACTTCTAATTACACATTTTATGTGACCGAGGCACTTATAAATTGTGTTGCTAACTATTTTGCAGGGTTGTGATGCATCACTTCTGCTGGACAGTAGCCAGAACATAATCTCCGAAAAGAGGTCTGTCCCGAACCAGAATTCAGCACGAGGGTTCGAAGTGATCGACGAAGTCAAGTCGGCATTGGAGAAGGAGTGCCCCAGCACTGTGTCTTGTGCTGATATTTTGGCTCTTGCTGCTAGAGACTCAACTGTTCTGGCAAGTTTTAGCTTTTTTTGTATGTTGCATGGTGTGTGACAAAAGCCTAAACTCTATGCTGACTGTCCATTGTTGCATAATGTTTCAGACCGGGGGGCCAAGCTGGGAGGTGCCACTAGGAAGAAGAGATTCAATTGGAGCAAGTTTGAGTGGCTCCAACAACAACATCCCAGCCCCAAACAACACATTCCAAACTATTCTCACCAAATTCAAGTTGAAAAAGCTAAACATTATTGATCTTGTTGCACTATCTGGTAAAATTTTTCCTAACACAGTATTTTGTATGTGACTATATTGTTTTGCAAAATATGGGTGTGGGTCCACCATTGAACCTGATTGAGCACTGATATTGATCTCCAACTTAACTTTTAAGGATAAAGTAAGAGAATTTCACATGGGTGGACTATAATTTTTCCTTTTATTGTCTATATTGGCTGAGTGATTGACTTTGTTTAAGTATCGTTAGGGTGGAGTGAGTCAATTTTTACTAACGTGGGGTAGGTTAATTTTCCCCAAATGGATGAACTTTATAAGAATAGCACCAATAATTCATTTACCCAATTTTTGCATTATGTTGGAGCCCACCTAGGTTTGCTAGGTTGTGTTAAATCTTCCAAACGGATTTAGATTTATATCTCAAAAGACTTTGATGCTATTAGTAATCACCAACTTATAATTTGTATCTAGCCACACAACTCCAACATGCAAAATCATAAAATTACCAAATCCATGTTGGGTTCCATCTCAAAAGACTTTGGTGCCCTAAACTTTGCTTATGCAGGAAGCCACACCATTGGAAATGCCAGGTGCACCACCTTCAGGCAGAGGCTCTACAACCAGTCGGGCAACGGCCTGGCCGATTCCACCCTCGACCAGTCCTACGCCGCCCAGCTTAGAACGCGGTGCCCGAGATCCGGCCGGGACCAGAACCTGTTCTTCCTGGACTTTGTGAGCCCCACAAAGTTCGACAACAGCTACTTCAAGAACTTGCTGGCCTCCAAGGGACTTCTGAGCTCGGACGAAGTTCTAGTCACGAAAAGTGAGGTGTCGAACAAGTTGGTGCAGCAGTATGCAGAGAACAACGAGCTTTTCTTTGAGCAGTTTGCGAAGTCCATGGTTAAGATGGGGAATCTTTCTCCGCTTACTGGGTCGATGGGAGAGATTAGGAAGCGGTGCAGGAAGGTTAACTCTTAGTTATGATTAAGGTTGTATAATTTTTGTATGCAGTTTTGCGTTTTTTTGTGTGTATTTTGTGCTTTCAAGGATAAATTGTGGGTATTATTATCCCATGATGTAATTTAGTGTTGGTGTATTTTAATGGAAATTGCACTAACTTTTCTTCCTTTGTCAAACTTCTTTAATTCGTTTGGCTTTTTGGAATTTTACTTTAGTAGCCGCGGCCTGATACCCGCGCCTATTGCCACCTCTGTATCGGTGGTCTCCTCCGCAAACGCATGCCCGTGGTCTCGTCCATAGACACGCCCGCGACTTTAGCTTAGTAACTTAGTTTAGTTTTTATGTTTCGTATACCGCTTAAATCGGGTTTGTGTTGTCCAGGCGATCTATTGTGGCCTTGCTATGGTTTTTATGAGGGTCTCAATGCTAGGTTTGTCGTGTCTTTCGTCTTTTGTTACAAATTTACTTCAAGATACTATTAATCAAGGTTTTAAAAAACGCTAGGCGCTAATTGGGCGGTGGGCTAGCGCCTAGCACCTAGGCGGGGTTTAGACGGACGTCTAGATGGATTTAGGTAAATGTATTGCATATCTTGTAAATAAGTAAATAAGTGCATATTGACACTTACAAAAAATTATACTTGTATAAAATTCATAGATAAGATAATAAAAGAATGATAAAATGCAAAAGAGTATCCAACAATGTCTCTCCAATAGATAGGATTTTGTTTTTTAATGAATTAGATGGTATAAGATGAAGGTTTATTACTTAATAAATATTTTTTAAAGATTATTTATTATATAGTGAATGAACTTAAAAAAATGTAAATGTGTAAACGTTGTGGTTTGTAGTCTGTAAAAAGGGAGGTGGGGAGCATTACACCAAAAAGGGATGTGAGGCACACCACACAATATTCGATGTATGTTATCTATGATTAGAAGTTAATTAATTTTAAAAAAAAATAAAACAAAAAGTGGAGTGGTCATGTCTGTCACGTGGGGGAGTGGGAAGAGAGAGACTGATTTCTATCTTCTTCTTCCTTTCGTCTTCCTTTCATCTTCTTCTTCTTTCTTTCATCTTCTTGAAACGCAGAAGGCAAAACCAGAACAAGAACACAGCTCTCTAGAACAACAAAATGTCTAAAAGGCCCAGACCGCCTAGGCCGCGCAAGCACCGCCTAAGTTGCCTCCGCGCCCGCCTAATCCTCTTGCCGATTTTTATCTCGATTATGGGCTAATCGGAGCAGCTGGGCACCTTGTGGCGCCTAGGCCGATTTTTAGAACATTGGTACTAATCCTAGTGGTCTATTATGGAAACCGTATAGGTGTTTAAAACAGTATGAAGCATTTCTGAATCATGAAATTCGTCAACAAAGAATATGTACTCATTGGCCACCTCTGGTACTTGTTGTTCTTAGTAATAAAACACTCTCATCGCTTTTGTTAAAGAAATGTCTTTGAACACTTACTTTATGCAATTAGATCATATTTAACTATCAAATATGCATCGGCACTAAATGCCTATAGGTACTGAAGAAAAATCGCATCTAATGAGATTCATGAGTTAGGACTAAAGAATTGATAAGCATGAGGATTGAGGTCGATTAAGATTTTAAGATAAAAACTCACATGAAACAATTTGATGTACCATGAGAAAAAATTTCATAAAAAGGCCCATGCAAGAAAAAAAGAGAAAAACTTCGGTCGGAAATTTGAAACACATTAATATTTTGTGTACTACTTACCTCGAGTTAGTATAATTTATAAAAACATAAATGTAAGCATTGCCATAGTGCTGAACTATGCAAGACTAGGATGTGAACATGATATTATCACGGAGTAACTTTTTTTTACTTAGTTTTAGATAGGGGTACAACTTGGATTAGGTGAATTCGAACCCGTTCATATCCAACTCGACTTTAAATTCGAACAAGTGGGTTTTTTTAGTTATAACCAGCCCGAACATAATCCAATTTCAACCCGTTCATTGATTGGGTTGAGTTGGGTTGATCATTTGTCTGTTCATCCCCAACCCAACCCCACCCTACTAACCAAACCCAATCTAACCAAATTATAACCGATATCAATTCATGCTCATACTACACCGAAGTGAGCCAAGTCCAAAAACCAACGCCATTTCTAATATTTTTTTAATAAATTACCCCTCATAATTACTTAAGTTTTTAGAGAATAAGAGGCTTTGATTAGTCAACTCATATTCGTAGTCTCTAAATCCTAAAGCTTTATAGTAGATTGATTTATGAAATTAAAGTTAGCTAGATTTGATGCTACTTGGCTTAATTTTTTTAGGAATTCTTGGAAACTAAGTTGCTACAAGGTTAAACTTGAAAAAGTTGGGCAACCCGAACCCAACTCAAGTAAACCCTAACCCAATTAAACCCGAGCCCAAATGAACCCGAATGAAACTCAACCTGAACCCGAGCCCGAGCCCGAGCTCGAATTGTAAAAGTTGAGTTAGGATTAGGTTGACCTTCCAACCCGCCCAAGTTGCAACTCCCCTAGTTTTAGACAACTATGTATCTACTCATCATACTACATTATAAAAGACACACAGTTGTATAAAATTAGGTATGCAGACCAATTTTAGCCGATTATATCCGCTACTTATTAAATAGTATCTACCAATTATATCCGCTACTTATTTGACAGGAAAATTAACGAAAAATCCATAAAAACTTTAGTTTTAATGAAAAATGATAAATAAAGGTGTAGTGAATAGTATCAGGGAAAGGTAAAAGGGAAAATTTATGTAAACCCACATGGCCGCTTTTTATACCCAACTTACTCTCTATATCCATATTATTTTTAATTATACTCTCAATATCTCTTTAAACCTAAATTTACTACCTAAACTAGCCTCACAAACCCAATCAATATGTAAAATTATCTTTATACCCATTCAAAAAATAAAAAAATCAAACCCAAATCATACGTTCTCTCCTCTGAAGTTTTTACCTTCCGACGTATCCGTTGCATTTTCTTTCAATCTTCCGTCGCTTTGCAAGAACACACCACTCTTAGCATCAAACATAGAATTTAGAACCGTTGAACTGTCCATGTGGACAATAACAAGCAGAAACAATCTTGGGGACTAGGTTTTGAATCTTTTGAAGCCAAAACCGAATTCAGACAAGTTAGATAAGAGAAACAACATGCTATTATCCAATTTATATGAACCCAGAATGGCAGATTAATCGTGTCAAATTTTCGAACAAGAGCCAGGCAAGTTTCGGAAGCGAGAAGAATAACAGACAAAAATAGGAAGCCAGTACTGAAATGGTTCAAATGAATGAAGTTACTACGAAATAAAGCTAGGATTGTAAAGTTCAGAGATTAAAGAGCAACACAACTAACCAAATCATAGTATATAAAGGTTCAGAAACTGAATCTATCACATTCCCACTCTAAACATAATCTCCAATTAGGATTCTTTTACCTAGAATAGTTTCCAACTGTTTGTATAAATGACACGCCCGACCCTAATATTCACCAAACATCAGGGTAGGCATGTGTTGGCCGACACCCAAAGGTGACAAAGCCATATTAGGATGCATGCGAACTAAAAACAATTAACTGACATAAATAAAACTTGTAAATTTAATTATAATAAATATGCAATTGTGGATCGTGTTCAGAGCATACAACTAATCTGAGACACTAAAAATGAATAATAAAATATTGAATGAACAAAATGATGGGTCCTACACCAAGAGGACTCAAAGATGCTGATGCATGAGTGTCTTGACGCCGAGATTGTACACCTCGATTCTAAATCCTGAGGGGGTGCAAAACAGAACATGAGTGGACCAAGTTGATATATAAGTAGTAATAAAACAATTAATCTTTAACGTACTGACCCCCAGGTTTAGAAAACTCGTATAGCATAATAAGTAATAGGTTTTCCCCATAACCAATTAAGGCCATAAAGCAACATCTCAAACAAATATCCCACAACCAAAGTTACTAATTTACCCTTTCGATTCGCCAAATTCGGAACGGGTTGTTACAATAAATCCTTGTATTCACTATATCAATAAAATCACCAATTCTACAATTTCACAGACATAACCAAAACATGTTATTACAACTCCAATGAAAGCATATAAAATTTGCCTGTCAAGCTGAACCAAGAGAGGCACGAACGAGTGTGCGAAGCAAAAAGAAACATCTTACCGATGATCTTCTAGTCTTCCACTTTTACTTTGTCTAGATTCTAGTGAGTTTATACCTTCAAATCTTACAAACAGAATTAATGTAGAATTAATTGAAAAACAAAACTTGCACAAATCGAAAATAGCTTATTTCATCTGAGAGAATCCTAGGATTTTAGGCAAAATAGAACATAAGAGAAAGATTGTGTGATAGTAATATAAGGTGTGGGTTTATTGATAAATTTTAGTTTTATAGTTAATTTTATCTTGTACTTTATGATAATTATGCAATAAGGTAAAAAAGAAACTTCACATTTAAAATTTAAGTTGGGTGTAAAAAGAGGTTAGGTGGGTTCAAATAAAATTTTCCAAAGCAAAAATATGATTTTTCGTTAAAAGTAAACAGTACCTAAGTGTTTCGTTAAAATTCTCTTATTTGACACCACATGGATAGTCGGTCCTTCAACAAAGAACGGATATCTGGTACAAAGAGGAACGTGATGCTCTTGGGCCTAAAAACGGATTTGGGCTCGTAATCGATTTTTACTTCACAAAGCCCAAACTTAAGCCTTCGTCCCTGTAGGGTTTAAGCCTGCAGGCTTCTTCGGGTTACTCCCACTCGCGCCATACCAGTCATTCTCTCACTCTTCTCAGAGCTTCAAAGCCATGGACGCTCCAACCTTCTGAAATTCTATGCTCCTCCCACAACCGCCATGCTCAGATAACTTCCTCAAATTCCCTAAAATCGCACTCCCGACCCCAGCAAAATGAGATATTTACGATTCATTTCCCCACATTTTTCCCGCATTCAAAAAACCCTAAACCCCCAAAATCCTAATCCCATTTCATCTCTCCAATCGAGACCCCAGATTTTCTCTCATGTAGTGTACAATTACACCACCGCTGCACCGGAGCAAAGGCCGCCGCCGTCCGAGGCAGTATCGGCGATCGCGGACGAGATCTCGGGCCTCACCTTGCTCGAAGTCTCGGACCTAACGGAGGTTCTGAGGGAGAAATTGGGCGTGAAGGAGATGCCGGCGATGGTGATGATGATGCCCGGGATGGGATTCGGCGGCTTGAGAGGAGCCGGCAAGGGCGGAGCGGCGGCGGCCAAAAGCGAGGAGAAGGCCGAAAAGTTGGTGTTTGATGTAAAGCTCGATTCTTTCGATGCTGCCGCGAAGATCAAGGTGATTAAGGAGGTGAGGACGTTTACGGATTTGGGGCTGAAGGAGGCCAAGGACTTGGTGGAGAAGGCACCTACGCTGTTGAAGAAGGGGGTTACGAAGGAGGAGGCCGAATCGATTGTTGCCAAGATGAAGGAAGTTGGTGCCAAAGTTTCTATGGAGTGAGGTAATTTCTGCAATTCTGCTCCTGCGTTTTGTGATTTTGAATTTGAATGTGTGGTGTGCATTATAGTTTGGCATTAGGAGCTATAAACCCTTTTTGAGCTTTTCATTGTTTTTCGGGAATCGTTAAACCCAAGAAAGTTTTCGTAGTATGCTGGTTTACAATTCCAGTTTTCGTAGTATGATTAACAAAAATGCGGAAATGATGAATTTGTCAATGGGGCTTAACAAAGCTGCTTGCTTGATTTTTCACATTAATGAAAGTTATGAAACCTCTCGGCTATTGTTCCTTTGTAAAGGTCACCGAGACTTTAAGGATGCTATATAAGCACTATGAGTTTCAAGTCGTGTCCCGAATCCCGTTTTCATCCAGTCTCTAAATAGTAAATAGATTTCCTTTGTATCTGGGGCTTTATATCATGACTTTGTTGGGGAGCTGGAGGATGTCATGGAAGAATTAGTAGGAAAATCTGTGCTTACCTTGGAAAATAATTTGAGTGAGTGGTTTGTTAGGTACATCATACATCATTGGAAGTGGCTTATTAAATGATAAATGGGCACAAATATGCAAGATCTATATATATTTTAGTGTAGAATGATATTGGTTACCCAATTGTAGCACGTCCAAACGTGCATACGGCTACACATGCAGTTTTGCGGCACATACATAAGCATACAATAGTGTCATCTAAGCAGCCAAATTACTTGTCAATGGTTTCAGGAAATGGCTTTTGACAGCACTTGTTATCCGTGCACGTTACCACACTCTTTTCTGGTTCGTTGTGGTTATGCAACTTCAATACCTAACGGTGTGCATTTTCTTTTGGTGACTCTCTAGGAGGAGAGAAGCGTGAAGAAATTCAAGGCTCAGGTAGCAAGGATTGTTAAAATGTAGAGTAGCAAAATAGTGATTCATCACAGTGGAAGTGCAGTTTACCTAGTCTATTAGAAGACTACTGGAGATCTTCATGATGCAAGGCATTCATTTTTTTGAAAGCATTCAATGATAGAGCTGCTTTAGATATCTTTCTTTGAGTTAGAATAATGTATCTGCGGAAGTTTTGTTCGATTTGTTACAATCAGTCCTATTGGCTACTTCATTACGTTTATTTTCCCAACTGTTGTAGACCTAGCATTTTCATATATGGATTCACAAAGTTGAGTTTATGATTTGTACGTTGCCAAATTGTGTAAACTTCCAGGAACAGTTTAACTTCTTGCATACCACTTGATCGAATCAAAAGAAATGTCATTGACTTTGTAGACCTTCTCATGCAGCAGTTCATGTCTCAACAACTCCGCTTTTATCTTTTTTCCGAGGGGTTTAAAAACTGGCAACATCAGATCGTACTCATTACCAGCTATGTCTTACACTCTGGTCATGATGCCTTGTTTAGGATCTTCATGTGGTTTCAACGACTGCAAGACATGCCTTTCTGTGTCATAATTCTTCAGCCTTAGTAAGTCGTGCGTCACATCGCCATGTGCCAACTGCTTCTCAAAAGGCTTTCTGCGCATTTGAATCGGGTGTTGGATGCTTGGGACTGGCGGGATTGCTGGGGGGAGTAGCTGTCAAGTTCATAATAAGATCACGGTTCCAGTTTTGGTTTTTTGTGTGCAGCAGCAATGGTTTGTTGGGATTTCAGGGCTTGTGGAGCTGCAGGTTCTTGAAATTGAATCGAATGTTTGAGGCTTGGCCCAGTTGCTGTTGGTGGGAGATCATGAGGGACATTGCTGCTAACTCCCTCCAACGATCCATGCGCCCCAGCGATGGCTTCATGGGTTTGCAGGGCAGCATATGAGCCTGCCGGATTTAGAAATTGTTTCGGGTGCAGGAAGCTTGTGAATGGTGGGAGATCACTAAAGACAGAGTTGTGAATCCCATAGTGCGAACCTAGGCCTCGTTCTTGTGGCTGTTGGGGCATGCCTTGTTGCGCTGCAATGGCTTCATGGGCATTTAGGGCTTCAGGTTGTTGATTATGTGGGGCTGAATATTCCTGGCATTGAAGAAAGCTTTGTTCTTGTTGTGCAGTAACAGCTTCTCGTCCCTGTAAGGCTGCTGCAAATTCTTGTTGAATTTCCAATAATCGTTGCTCGATCTTTCGATGATCAAGATTGTTTCGTCTCAAGCCTTTCAAGTCATCGCCGGAGGAGTCTGAATCCAAAAGCAGGCTTTGTGTAAGAAAGAGCTAAAACAGTCTCTATTTCTGCTATCAACACATCATCATCAGTCCTTGTTATACTTGTGTCTGTACTAAACCTGTTATAACCAACAAATATGTATTAACAAATTGACTGCAGCGTGTCACTCTTATGTACGGCTAATAGAGAGACATATTGAGGTTAGAAAAATGAGAATTTTAACAAAAAATTTCTGGTATTGTTCACTTTAATAAAAAATCATATTTTTACACTAAAAAGTCAATTTTGGTATTATTTATTTTACCCTTTATAACCAAGCTGCACCAGCACAAGGCAGTTGTTGTTAGAGCCCTGCCGGGTGCTGCTGTAGTCGAAATCATCAAACTCTATAAATCTGCCGTGATATACAAATGTCACCGGCGTCCAAGTGGCTGTGAACCGCCACCGCCGATGCCGGATTCCCCACCGTCCGTACGATATTTCAAGTCCCAGACTGTGGAGTCACCAATCTTCCAACTTACAAGTCACCACTGCTCGATAGAGGTAAAATAAAAAATAAAAAATCCATCATCGATTCTCCTGCAAACACTAGCTTTTTGTTTTGTTTTGTTTTGTTTTTTGATAAATTTTCACCAGGAAACCATAAGAGTTCCACTTTTTCAATGCATTTGTAATTGGGTTGCTTTCAATTTGGGTTTTTTTTGGTGGTTTGTTTGCTGAAGAATGTTATGAGTGAACTAAAACCATGAAATCATATGGCTGTTGAGAAGATATGTTGATACAATCCTTGCTATCAGTTTTATGTGTTGCAATCGAAAACCAGTTTTTTCTCCGATTTCGGCCGCTTATTTAGTTTTTCTTGGTGCAATGATGTTTAGAGGAAAATATTACAGCTCGCTGTTTGATTCAAATGGTTTTAGAAGGTAGGGAGTAGTTAACTTTATGGTAACCTATAGGTTATAGCAACATTGTGATTTTATTAGGTATCTATGTGTCTAGTAAAACCAAGATTGCATCTTCAGACTCCTCTTCATCAAACTCGATCGTATTCTAGGCTTTACGGTCTGCTTCGTATCTTACCTTAAATTGATAGTGTCTGTAGTATTCCGTTCTTAGTTCGTTTGGCTCGCTTAGTAAATCATTTCATGCTAGAGGTTACTTATTCTGTTTATTTATATAGCTAGTGCTAAAGATAAACCAGGATAATGTCGTGGAAGAATTGGAAGGAAAATAACTTGAGTTGGTGGTTTGTTGGGCACATCATTGGCAGTGGCCTTTTGAATAACGGACATAAATGAGCTATATTTCTATTTTTGCTTAGAATGATACTGGTTGCGCTGCCGCACCTCATAAAAATGTGGCTCACCTAAGCAGTTAACCTTGAAATAGTATCACCTAAGCGGCGCAATTAAATAGCGGCTAAACAGCCGAATCACTAGTCAATGGTTTCAGGCAATGTTTAGGACTTGAATATCATTATCATTGCACCTTTACCCGCTGTTTTCCTTTTTTTCTGGTTCAATATTGTTATGCAACTTCAATAACTGACTTTCATGATGCAATTTTCAATAGAACTGATTTGCTCCTTTTTTTTTGAGTTAGAATAATGTATCTGCAGAAGTTTTATTTCGTTTTTTAACAGTCAGTCCTTTCATCTACTTCATTACTTTCATCAGCTGTTGTACATCTAGCATTTTTGATAAATGTGTTCACAAAATTGAAATTAATTAGATGAACTTTTCATGTTTCTTCGAACCAATTTCATGTCAACTGAAAGGAACATTTTTACAGAATGAACTTGATCCATGTTTACACCTCAAATTTACAACTGGATCGAACCAAATGAAATTTCATTGACATTTAGACCTTTTCATTTGCAGTCCATATCTCAATTCTGCCTTATTCTTTTTTCTGATGGGTTTTGTAACTGGCAATTTTCTCGAACAGATGACAAAGCAGAGCTTTCCAGTTTGTGCATTCCTGAACGCCCATAGGGTAACAAAATCTCGGTACTTTACCAGGCCATGATGTTTCATGAAGTGTTTCCAACCTAGACGGGTAAGGGCATAACTATAATTGCCAATTTTTGTGGCCTTGAAATTCATCTTGTACATATTACCAGCAATGTCGTATGCTGTGATCCAGATGCCTTGTTTAGGGTCTTCAGATGGTTTCAACAACGGCAAGATATGCGTTTCTAACAATCCTTCAGCCTTAAGTCTCGCGTCACATCGTTTTGCATCAACTGCTTCTCGAAAGGCTTGCTGCATATTTGAATCAGGTGTTGGATGCTTGGGACTGGTGGGATATCAGGAGGGACATAGTTGACAATTTTGTAGTTGAGGTCTTGTTCAGCAGCAATGGCTTTTTGGGATTGCTGGGCTTGTGGAACTGCAGGTTCTTGAAGTTGAATTGAGTGCTTGAAGCTTGGAAATGATGGGGCATCATTAAGGACATAATTCTGAATTTCACAGTAGCAACCTGGTCCTAGTTCTGGAGGCTGTTTGGGAATGCCTTATGTTGCAATGACTTTTTTGGCTTGCAAGACATGAGAGGCAGCATGTTCTTGAAACTGAATGGAGCCTCGGAGGCTTGGGACTGGTGGCAGGAGATCAGGAGGTACATAATTTCCATAAGACCGACCTAGTCCAAGTTCTTGTTCTTCAGGCATTCCTTGTGCTGCAATGGCTTCTTGGGCTTGCAGGGCAGTGTATGTGGCTGCAGGTTCTTGAAAGCTTGTGAATGGTGAGATATTACAAGAGACAGAGTTGCGAATTCCATAGTATGAACCTATGCCTCGTTCTCGTGTCTGTTGGGGCATGCCTTGTCGTGCTGCAATGGCTTCTTGGCATGTAGGGCAGCAACAGGTTCTTGAAACTGAGTGGAGTCTAGGAGGGTCAGGACTGCTGGCAGGTGATCAGGAGGTACATAAATTCCATAAAACCAACCTTGTCCAAGTTGTTGTTGTTGTTGTTGTTGTTGTTCAGGCATTCCTTGTGCTGCAATGAATGCTTGGGCTTGCAGGGCTGCGTATGAGGCTGCAGGTTCTTGAAAGCTTGTGATTTGTGGGAGATCACAGGAGACAGAGTTGCGAATTCCATAGTGCGAACCTATGCCTTGTTCTCGTGTCTGTTGGGGCATGCCTTGTTGTGCTGCAATGGCTTCTTGGGCATGTAGGGCAGCAGCAGGTTCTTGAAACTGAGTGGAGTCTCGGAGGCTCAGGACTGGTGCCAGGTGATCAGGAGGTACATAATTTCCATAAGACCAACCTAGTCCAAATTCTTGTTGTTGTTGTTCAAGCATTCCTTGTGCTGCAATGGCTTCTTGGGCTTGCAGGGCAGCATATGAGGTTGCAGGTTCTGGAAAGCTTGTGAATGGTGGCAGATCACAAGAGACAGAGTTGCAAATTTTGTAGTGTGAACCTATGACTCGTTCTCGTGTCTGGTGAGGCATGCCTTGTCGTGCTGCAATGGCTTCTTGGGCGTGTAGGGCAGCAGCAGGTTCTTGAAACTGAATGGAGTCTCGGAGTCTTGGGACTGGTGGCAGGAGATCAGGAGGTACATAATTTCCATAAGATCAACGTAGTCCAAGTTCCTGTCGTTGTTCAGGCATTCCTTGTGCTGCGATGGCTTCTTGGGCTTGCAGGGCACCGTATGAGGCTGCAGGTTCTTGAAAGGTTGTGAAGGGTAGGAGATCACAAGAGACAGAGTTGCGAATTCCATAGTGCGAACCTATGCCTTGTTCTCGTGTCTGTTGGGGCATGCCTTGTAGTGCTGCAATGGCTTCTTGGGTATGTAGGGCAGTAGTAGGTTCTTGAAACTGGATCGACTGTTTGGTGGCTCGGAATTGGCCGCGGGGTAGAATTTCCTCCATACAAGTGTTGTTCTCGAATAAATCTTTTTTCTTGGTGCCGTGCAGCAATGGCTTCTCTGCCGTGTAAAGCTGCTGCAGGTTCTTCGATTCCCAATATTTCTTGCGCATGGAGTCCATTTACTTCAAGATTGTTTCTTCTCAAGTCTTCCAACTCATATCCAGAGGAATCCAAATCGAAAAGAACATGGCGCATGTAAGAGCGAGCTGAAGCAGTCTCTGTTCCCACTCTCACTTCATCTTCATCGTGGTGGTTTTCGACTTCATGATCATCATCATCCATTTTTCTGGTTTTGTCTTTTTTGTTGTTGAAGAAATGGGAAATGGGAGGTGCTTTCTGGGTTTTATACTTTGTTGTGTCTGGACTTAATCTGTTACAAGTTTATAACTAACAAATATAAATATATATCAAAGACCTCTTCCCAAATCACAACATTGCCTATAGATGATAGCAATGTTGTGATTTTGTCAGGTTTCTTTGTGCACAAATCCTATTTGGCTTGTAAAAACAAGATTGCAGCTTCAGACTCCTCTCCATCAAACTCGACCATATTCCGGGTTTTATGGTCTGCTTCGTACCTTAATTTAACTTGATGGTAATTACTGCGATATCCCGTTCTTAGTTTGTTGGGCTCACCTGGTAGTTTGTTGCATGCTAAATGTTGCTTATTTGTTAATTTGTTTAGTTTGTGTTGAAGATAAACTATCGTTGATATAGACTTCTAGAATTTGAAGATAACCTCTTTTATAAGATTGGTCTGATTGGCTATACAGTAGGATATAGAAGACATGGCAGGATTATAAGTGTAATGAAGTTTGCTTTGCTTTAATGGTAACTTGTTTTTTGAAAGATTAGCATAATGATATCGAGCATATACCAAACTTAAAACTTCCTGGTTCAAGGAATTTGCAATAACTATCACCTTAATACTTTTGCTCAATCATCTGTGACATGTCTCTTTCGGAGAAATTTTCTTCATGTGCTTATGTTCGTAACCTTTGTTTTACTTCACTTTTTAAGTCTTTTTTCCATATCTCAGATGCGTTAAGAACCATAATCAGAGAGGAAGGGTGGGCTGCACTTTATAAAGGTCTTCTTCCCAGTCTTTTTCTGGTATGATATTGTCCATGATCTTATACTATTCTTATTATGACTCTCTTTGTACAGATTGTATATCTACCCACAGACACCTAACAGTGCATCATTGATTCACTGCAAAAAATACCATGTTCATAGTTGTGATATCATGCAATGATTGTGGAAAATTATACTCGGAGCTAATCTTTGTTTTTTGTCAAATACTTGAGTTAATCAATGTAAAACGAAAGTGAAAAAACAAGCAAAGAATTTGTTATCGAAAATATGGGGGTATCTGACATTTCTGATGATTTACAATGCCGAAGGGAGAGATGGAAGTGCTTCAGGCGATTATTGTGTATTTCTAAATTTGATCGCATGTTAAGACATTAAGTACATTATAGCATACACATGTCTCGATCGTGCCAAAAAGTTTTCGGTCTTTCATGCTTTAGAATTTGCAACTTACAGGTCATCTTATTGTTTCAGCAGGTTTCTCATGGTGCTATTCAATTCACAGCATACGAAGAACTCCGTAAAATCGTTGTTAACTTCAAGTCTAAAAAAAGCAGAATGCATTCTGGAAGTGCTGATACAGTGCTGGTATTTGTCTGTTATTGCAGTTAATGTTTTGTGGAATGGCTCTAATTCCATCTATAATTACATTCCCATATCATGTATAGTTCCCTATAGAGGTCCAATTCGGAAGTTGGAAAATTTGTTGGTTAGGATTTACTGCTCCAAATGAAGAAATCCCATATTTGTGGGGGAATTGTAGGGGAATGTACAAATTTGTATAAAAGAGAAAAAAATGTGGCTGTTGCTCTTAAGATAATTATGTTTGTTGCATTGTAATATTATGTTTTCGGCTCTTTTGCAAATTAAGCAATCTGGTTACGGAATCTTATGGTCCATTGGTTCTGCACAGAATTCAGTTGACTATGCAGCATTGGGGGGATCATCTAAAGTTGCGGCATTCTTCTATCTTATCCATTCCAGGCATGCATCAATGCATATTATTAGCACTGGTCCAAAATTCTTCTAGATGTTCATTTCCTTGTTAGATTACTACTTACGCAGCTTTAATGATCTTGTTTTTTCTTCTCTTTTTTTCCAGGTGATACGATCTCGATTGCAGGTTGGTATATCCATATCTTTTTCCTCTTTACGTGGGCTCAATTTGAGCAAGTTCTCCAGTCTGAAACAGTTTGAGCTTTTATTATCACGATGGGTTCGGGAAGAGATTACTGAAATCCCATTTTTCATAACTTATGGAGTTGCCCCTTGTGATTCTACTTGTTTTATTCGCTCGTATTCTTATTAATGATTGGAACTTTCTAATGTCTCGTTTGTCAGCAACGACCTAGCAGCGAAGGAATTCCAAGATATATGGATAGTTGGCATGTAGTAAGGGAAACTGCACGGTCAGGATGGAATTTACCTTTGATTGTGCAGATATTGTATGAAAGTAAGAAAGAAAAGAAAAAAAACTAGTTATTGAAGGCATTAAGTTGCTCTTATTCGACAAAACCCCTTTGGTTTTGTCATGGATGCTAACTTCTCTCTTTTCATATTTTCCTGCTGTGGCTTGTAGGTTTGAGGGCGTTCGAGGTTTCTACAAGGGAATCACACCAAATCTTCTGAAAAATGTTCCTGCTGCCTCAATAACTTTTATTGTATATGAAAACGTACTGAAATTTCTAAAATTGGCTAGAACGAACGAATAAGGTTTCTCTCTTCATCAATTCTTTCTACATCAACATTATTTGAGTGGAAACCTTCGAA
Organism: Pyrus x bretschneideri; assembly: GCF_019419815.1. Taxonomy (NCBI): domain Eukaryota; kingdom Viridiplantae; phylum Streptophyta; class Magnoliopsida; order Rosales; family Rosaceae; genus Pyrus; species Pyrus x bretschneideri. The sequence continues at coordinate 16,134,701 of NW_025999390.1, read as the reverse complement.
TAAGGAAATGGGGCTTGCTTACTTTTGCCCTATGCTAGAGTCGACTTTTCAAAGTCATTCGAATGATTCCCCAAATTCTAATTATTGAAAAAATGAGATCCATTATACGGCCCAATCCGATATAGAAAAAGGCTCTCTTGCTCCGCCTAAATCTGTATCAATAGCGATGGCAAGATCAACTAGTGTAGGGGTTGTGGCACCCATTTGGCTTTGTTGGCATGACTCTAGGAATTGATCTGAAATAGTAGCCTGCTGACCAAAATGATGGAAAGCATTTTTGGCAAAGCATGTAAATAGTTCTCCATTTTTCTTGACAAAACACTGAATGGTGGGGTCCCATAAAAAACTGGTAACCTCCTACAATTTTTCAGAAACCTACCGATATAATTCAACAAAAAGTCGTAGCATCAAATGCTACGTAGTTCCAAAGTTGGATCCGTATAATTTGTAGTAAAATGATTAAGAAGTGGTGACTTGGTTATATGGTTGTTTGTGCTTTCACTGTTCCCTTGTGATTGTATTGGAAATGCGAATTCCGCTTACATCACAATATTTTCTTTACTCTGAACTAGTTGAGTTTTTATCGCAAGTAGTTTTTGATGTTTACGAAACTTTTCACTTATCCATCAATATCATTGTCAATGTCAATCTTGTGCTCTTCACATCAGATGACGTAGCAGCACACAAGTAGGGCCTTACAAAAAAGAAATCCAGTTGGTAGCTTCGGTTTTGCATGCCAAGTGTAATTCCCGAAATCCAGAGTTTATCACATGAGGTTATGAACGGATCTTGTACATGTCTTTAGAAAAACAAAAAGTTATAAAAAATGGAGAAGCTATCATTCAAGCAGAAACACACTTTACGAAAATTTCACTCATCTGCAGGATGTTGACGGAGGAAGGAAAGTACTTGGCTGGAGACTTCTTGAGGGTTCTCTTGTTGAATGAAATGGTGGCCGCCCACAATAACCACCTCAAGGTCCGGAACAAGGCTCCTGAACTCATCACCTTGCACAAATTCACTTGTTCCGCCTGATTTAAACCCGAAATCTTTGTCCCCGACCATGAACTTCACCGGTACCATGATTTTCGATCCTTGCCAGGGCGCAAGAAGCTCCCAAGTTCTGTGTATCATGACCACAAGTATTAGCCAACATAACACAAGGACTAAAACATAATGCAGGCAGTTGAGCTGGCTCCATTTTACTAAAGAAAAAGACTTTCTTTGCAAATTTGGGCGTAGGCAAGTGTGTTCTTCCTCTGCACCCAATTTTGAATCTCTCTTTCCGTAGTTTAGATAAGTCGAATAAAAAAAATATTCTATAGTTCTCTAGGCTCAACTTGATTATGTTCTAATAGCCTACTGGAATAAAATATGTCTCCTACCATATGATGGTTGTACCTAAAGCATATTTTGAAGAACAATTTAGCTTGGGAATAAATGGGGAAGTTTTTGTACACTTACAGGTCCATTGCGCGGTAGTAGTTCAAAGGACCGGTGAATCCAGACTCCTCAAATTTTTCAGCGAAGACCCGGATATCCTCTTCAGTTAGCCATGGCGGCAATGACGACTGTGTCTCCAGGTAATCGATATACTCCATGTCTGGAGGAGCTATCATTTTATTGGTTACCAGCAGGAACTTCTTCATCACTGTCATATAGTCATACCTCGCGAACGCTCTCTCTGCTCTTCCTGGTTCCTTCTCAGCCAAGAAACGAAAATTAAGTGACTTATGCATACATATATTTGTCAGATAGTGAACTTCGACCGCACGTTCAGGTAAGTACCTGGAATTGAATGACATGGCTTCCATCACCAAAAAATTGTCTTATGGCTTCGGTAGTTTTGGTTGTTGGAGATCTTGGAAAGTATGGAACTGATAGATTAACCAGCCCTATCACTCTATCAGGCCTAAACAAGCTCAAATTCCAACCAACAACTGCTCCCCAATCATGTCCCACCACATATGCCTTCTCAAATCACAGCATAACATAAGATTAAAAATCCTTAAACCCCCCCATACATAATTTAATTTGGGTTCGAGAAAGGAAAATGATTTCTGCACAGCTCTTTTCTCCTTTTCCCTCTCTTTATTCTTTTTTTCTTTTTTCTTAATTTTTTATTTGATTTATTCAATCCAAATATCAGAAATATATATGGGAGAAAAGGGTGGTGCGGGAATCACTTCCAGTAGGGAAAAAGCTTCTCACCTTTTGTTGACCAAAATGATCAAGTAGGCCAACGAGGTCTCCTACTATGTGGAAGATAGTGTAGGAGTTGGGGTTGAGAGGAGCGTCAGAGTCACCGTAGCCTCTCAAATCCGGCGCCACCACGTGATAGCCGTTTTCTGCCAAGTATTCGATCTGGTGGCGCCAGGAATACCAGAGCTCAGGGAAGCCATGAAGCAAGAGAACCAGAGGACCTGTCCCTTTTTCTGCTACATGAAGCCATATTCCATTGGTTTTGATCCTCTGGTGATTCACCTCTATCATGAAATCCATGGTTTAGAGAGAGAGAGAGAGAGAGAGAGAGAGAGATTGTTCAATCAACGGTTTATTCAACAAATGGTTGATTGGTTTGTGCATAATTTAAATGTTTATTCGACAAAAGGTTGGCGCGGTTGGTAGATTTGAGGGCAATAGTGTAATAGTCGAAGATGAGAAATTTGAGCTGTTGGTTTAGCACTACAAAAATTTTAGTCAAACAATTATTTTGTACTTTATCATCTCTATGATTGCTCTGTTTTTAAGGGTTAATTACACCTTGTACCCTTACTGATGTGTCCACAATATAGGCAGCCTTGAAAATTCTGCAAAAGTCGCCAATGTGCTAGCTTCCTCGCACTCGGATTAGAATTACCCTTTTCGTAAACTAGAGAATTTTGAAATGTCACTTTTGGTTTTGTACAAGAAAAAAAAAAATCACTTTTGAATGCTTCGTAAAAATAATGCAAAAACTTTTTATTTCAATTGAACTAGTTTTGGTCACAATTCAAAAAGTGCTTTTATGGTCACTTATGTTACAAAAATTTTATAATTCAAATACAAGGGTAATAGTATAATCTTATATCAAATATGTATACAATTAATGCATTTCAAGTGCATGCGGTCCAATATCCTAGTGAAAAACTACAGTAATGCATTTATTCATTTTGAAAATTCTGATTACAAACTCTAAACAAGAAAAATGAATGTTTCTGCTAGCACAGTCTAAATGTTCGCATACCCGTGACAAGTTGAGCCTGCAAAAATATGATGTGCAGTGAAGTCAAATACAAGATGAAAATTATCCGCTTTGAGTGTACAACTTGCCAACTAACGGGTTGGAGCTGTCAACTGTTAATGTGTGTTTAATCGCTCAAGTGCATCTGGGCGATTTTTCTTAGCATATTATTTATATTTATCCCTCATATATTCTCCCTAGAATGTAAAACAAATTAATAACACACTCACTATTGAGGATCTGGATTGCATACCAAGTTCATTGTTTGAATGAACTTCTGGTTATGTGCATAAGGGATAGAGAATAAAAGTAATCGAAAACCTTTGTTACTCTTTCTGACGGAACAAATTAAAAACCGAGGATTGATTTAGTGTATTGTAGTGAAAGACAAGGGTGGGCAGTTGTTACAGCGGAAACAGTAGGTCTAGGTCAGGCAGAATTTGAGTTTACATATTCAATAGTTCCCTTGGTCAGTAATTCATTGGAAGATAAACTTTGACAATTGCTCAATAGAATACTGCAAATTCAGTAGAGAAAAAGAGATGAAAAGGTGAAAACTTAAGCTCTGGGCATGGCAAGAAATCCAGTCCAAACGCCGTGACAACATTCAGTTTATGACCTTCCACATCCCTCTGATGCAATCCTCAAGTTCATCTAAGTTCACTTCTCTATCAGGTTGTAAAATCAGCCAAAACAAATGACGTTTTACTTAAATCTTAGTCTGGATAATATTAAGAAACGACCTCAGTTTATGAGTACTGAATAGTTAGCTGTCACTAACCGGGCAATACTTTTCGATTTGGTTTCTATCTGCATACAAAGATAGTTTCAATTCTCTAAGCAATCAATCTTCATAAGATGATTTCTGATGAAGTGAATGAAAGCTTAAAATAAAGAAAAATTTGTGATGCAACCTGATCAACAGCAAAGAACTATGTGTTTTAATTAGAGCAAAACTCTTGCTACTATGGCTGGATTTGAAACCATCTTGATTTGGCCAAAGAATTAAAGCTTAAAACACATTACGTAACAAGAAAATTAATAAGGCAAAACTGCAAAAGCTTTTTATTTCGAGTGAACCAGTTTTCGTCACAATCCAAAATCGTGCCTCTATTAGCACTTCTACCCCTCATCTAGGAAATCCACACGCCGTTCCCTCTCCCCCTGAGGGAATACAAACTATTTACTTTTTGAGGGAGGGAAATTCAGCAATATTATCCAACTCGAACGGAGCCTTTGGCTTTGCCTGCCGTGAACGATTTCCTTCAAACCCTTGCTTCCCTCTTCGATCCTTCTCTGGATTCCAGGAGCGGTCATTCTGCTTATTAAACTGACCTGCATTATTCTGGTTATATGCAGGGCGGTTCTGGTGATATGCATGGCGGTTCTGCTGATATGCAGGATACTGCTGGCCATATGTAGGGCGGTTCTGCTGATCGTTTGTAGGGTGGTTCTGATGATGATATGCGGGGTGGTCCTGATGATATGCAGGGTGCTGCTGGCGATATTGAGGATGCTAGTGTTGATCTTCAGACTTCGAGGGCTGCTGGATAACGGCGGGTTTGTCCTTCTCTGCCTTCATTTTCTCATACTCTTTCAAAGTGAGTACACGAGTAAACTTTTTCTCATCGGGAGCAGTTGGAGCAGCAGCAGTTGCAGCGGCACTGGAATCATTGGCAGCTCCTCCATTCTCGCCACCTTTGCTTTTAGTCTTCTTCATCTTCCTCCGTACACTCCCATTTATTTTTCGCCTCACAAATCCTTCAGAACTCTTATTGCTGCTGCTTTCGTTGACCCCATTACTCTCCAATTGGGTTTTATCACCCTGTTCCGGGGTTTTATCTGCCTGCTCCGGGGCTTTATCCCCCTGCTCTTCCTGTTGGATTTCCACAACAGCTTCAGCCTCCTCCTTCTCCAACCCATTGATATTTCTCTTCAAATTCCGAACCGCCATATACCGTCCCAAAGATATCTGCAACACACACTAGTAGTATAGACACATTACATTGGTTTTAGGCCTAGAAGAAAATCTATGTGAATTGAAATCCCATGCTGTAACCGATTCCCGCGTGTAATGCCAGTGTGATTCAATTGCCTCCGTAACATATTTTTGATATCGAATCCACTTTCTGCTCTCTCTCCTTCCCTTCTCTCCCGGAGCCTTCTCTTGGACTCCTCAGACGAGCCCTCAGTCCTCTCATCAACCACAACGATGAGTTGCTGGAAACCTTCATGCTGTGTGCTTTTAGAAGATATGTTTTTCTTTTTCCAAGAATACAAATCCTGAATCAGGTCATACTTTTTATCTTCAGGTTAGCATGATAGGTGCCAATTTTGACGATGATCACACATTTGAAACGTGTAATTGCAGATAGCTAAAATCACTGAAGAAGGTGCAACAGTCTCTCAGCCCTACTCTTTGAAGACATTCTGGGGTTTCTCTGCTTTCGAGAATCCAACATTGGGTGCTCAAGGCTCATGGTAGACAGCCAACTCGCAGCTAATGTTTGACAAGAGAACGAGATTATGCGTGTGCGTGGGCATGTAAGGAAGAAGAGATTGATCGTTTTACAGCAAGGCAGTGTGCTAAATGAGCTAAATTGAACCACTTTCCCTGAATATTGCACATTCAAGAAAAATTGTAAACCTTGAAAGACGAAAGAGATTCACAGAACTTCACTTCCAGAGTTGCTCAGAAAATAAACGACTTAACCTGAATACTGCACACAAATTGGTACAAATCCCTAAAGCTAAAAAGCAGCATCACTTCTCATCAATGGTAACAAATCCCTAAAGCAGCAAATGTGTTTCGTGACGAGTATACGTAGACTAATCATACACAATCACAAGACTGAAAATACTCAGCTACAACACCTCCAATAAAGCGTTCGCTATGAAAATTGTATTGCGCACAATGAAAACACACGAAAAACACTCAACACACGACAGTATTAGTATGGTATAACAATCCAGGAAGACACATGCCAACAGTAATCACTTCCCTTGACGAGAGGCGAGCAAGTCTAGAAAAAACACTCAGGAAGAAAAGGGGCTTAAATTATAAAAGCTTATACCAACTTCTGACCTCAGTTTGTTCCTTACAAATCAGTCGAAACACAAATTGTTCCCTTCTCTTTACAAGTACCGGGCATTGTCAATTTATAAGAGTTACTCAGCAATTGGGATAATTGCTTCTTTTCTTTTGTCTTCGTTGTCCTTCGAACAGGAAAGCCAATTACTCTAATTTCTTGACAAATGACGGAAGACAGTGCATGGTTATTACACTTTATCGTCATGGAACCACCACCTCGTTTCCTTGGGAGATCTGCCATTTCTACAATTCTTTACATACCGGTCATTATCTTCCGGACGTTGCTGCAGGCATACACAAAAGGGCTTCAGATACGCATCCCCAAAATATTCACAATCTATTAGACCATTTAATTCATAATCAGAATGTCCATCTTTCACAAAATAATGATTAGTTATCTTCCCTGTTTGAATGTTTTAGCAGAATAAATGACGGGACATGATCTAGCTTGCTAGTTAAAAGAACTGAAATCACCAAAAATGCAAAAATTAGAGAAGTACAACACAAACCTTCACAGGTGGAGCTTGATAGCATGGAGAGAATGCTAATACAGATGGAACTAACAGTCATGGCTGGTGACCATGAATCGTACAAAATATCTACAAGATTCCATATCAACAATAGATCACATTATGTGAGGCCGTGAGGGTAAAATGAAACAATATATTGTCTTAAATACAGTATAACTAAAACTTTCACTCATTGGATTCATAATGGTTCAAGATACTGTTTGATACAGCACGCAGTAAGTAATGACAACCTAAAGATGTTGTTAAGGTATACCATCCCCGGTTTAGTATCTAATATACTTATTCAAATCTCTGGTAAATACAAATTTAGCTCAGTTAACAGACTGAACATATTCAGAAAGGCAGTGACCAACCAAACCTACAGCAAAAATCAACACTCAGTTGGATTTCCATGGCCTAGTAAACTACAGCAAAAATCAATACTCAGTTGGATTTCCATTGCCAAGCTTTACTAGGCAATACCAGAAAAATAATTTATTATCTCAAACAAAATTTGTTTAGCTAGCTGAAAACTACATTTTTGCAGCAAGAGATTGAGATAAAGGTACAACACTTTCAGGCAACACTTACCACATGTTTCAAACAATGATGATAAATTATGCGTTAAACAAAAAAAAAGAGAAGCAACAACGGAAGATGTAAGTCCATTATAAGGACAAGTTTCAACAAATGAGTGAGTGAAGCAATCCAGCAAAAGAAAGATTTTTGTGATGTAATTAAATACAAATCAGCTATCAAATGCTTAACTGAAACCCATAGATTACCTAAACAAATATGACCATTGCTATAAATATGAGGATGTAGTGGAGCTGGAGGGACAAATATAACCTGTTCAAGCCGCCACAAGTTTACACACCAAAACCAGTTAAGTCACCAGCTTTATGAAAATCAAAACTACGCAAGACAACTAATTTGCAAATATATGTTGAAGCAAATTCATATCACACAATCAGATGGATTTGCACAGACCTGCGGGGCTTCCATTGGGTAATGCTCAGGAAAATCAACCTGAAGCTGAAAGGTCTCATTAGAATAGAGAGTTCCAGGAGCTCCATTGACTTCAATCACCCACCTTTTGGATCACAAATCCCCAAAACACAGTAATTGAATTGAACCAAAGTAATTGCAGCAGAAAAACACAAACATTGAAGGCAAATATACACAACATAAACCCTAAGCAGTTGAATTTCAATCTCCCTCGTCAAAACAGTTTAAAAGGGGGTAATTTAAACCCAAAACCAAAGACCCAATAAGTATAACACTATGTAAATTCTGAATCCTACTATTCCTCCAATTCCAATGAATTATCCTTTCTCGATAAACAAACAGAAAGTAGAAGAATAAAAGAGAAGACCTTTGGAGATTATCGGTGACTTTGTGCTTGAAGCCCGCGGGAGGATTGACCTGCCACTCCACAAGCTCTTTCTGGAGCCGATTGCAAGCAATCTTACTCAAAGTCTGAAAAATCCAAAACCCAAAAACCCAATCAAAAAACAAAACCCAGAAACAGAAATTGCATGGAAAAGTGATTGGGTGTGAAATTAGGGCAAACCTTGCGGCCGGAGGCGGAGGAGCTGGTCATGCTTGGAGAGAGAGAGAGAGAGAGAGAGAGAGAGAGAGAGAGAGAATGTGGAGGTGTTGACGAGGGAGAGAGAGGGGGAGACGGGGAAAGGGACAAAGGGAGGGGACGGGGCGGCCACGATTGGTTTCACAACCGGTGTTGGGTGTGCCCCATATCCAATTTCTTTACTTTTATATCTTTCTTATTATTTATCCAATTGTTATTAACCTTTCAAAAATATCATTTTACATTTCAAACTTTCTATATTACGAAAGAAAAACACACTTGTGAGGAGTGTAGAATGAGATTTTTGAAGTGCCAATAACACTTCCCATTCTTTATTCGCATATGTTTTTCTTCGCCAAGTAGGCTCTTTTGATGCGTGCCTCGCCACACGATGTTGTTTCGTCTTCTAATAAGAGAACCAGTTATTCGCCACGGTAGTTCATCATTTTGGGGTCAGGAAAACTCACATAGACATTTCAGCTTTTCCTAACCACCATCGTATGATACACCAGCACCATGAATTGAATCCAGGACGTACTGTGTGTAATACGAACTTGAAATTCGTTTCCAATTACTCAGCCATGATGGTTACTCTCTCTAGTTTTTATTTGACCTTTTTTCAAATGAAAACTAATGAAAAGGGTTTGAAAACTTTGAGTTTTAATGATAAGGACAAAATAAAGGGTAAAGTGAATAGTATCATAATTGACTTTTTAATGTAAAAATATGATTTTTCGTTAAAAGGAACAGTACCGTGAACTTTTCGTTAAAACTCTTTTTTTTCAATAGATTTTGGGAATTAGATCCTGTTGTGACAACTTTGTACGTGATTCGTTGTCATCAGACCAAGTGGCAAATTATCCTTTCTTATTTCAGTATATGCCTTGGCCAGTGTCCACTTTGCTTAGAAAGTGAAAGCCGAAAGGCAGTTTGTGTATTTTATTAACTAAGGTTCCACTTTCACCCAACTTCATGTATTAAGGTTCAATATTATTCGTCAGCGGTTTGGAAAGATTCGAACTTGAAATCTTTTTTAACATTGAGGTTTTTAAACTATTGTTGTAACCATGAGTCTACATGGTCGGCCGAATTAAAAACCAAATCAAACCTAAGGGCAGCTAAGGCAACTTTCTGCTCGAAAATTGCTTTTAGTAGTAGTTTGAATTTCCACACTAAGCAGTAAAGGAAGATCAGTTTCTTTAAGCCATTCGGATTAGCCTAATGCCGACGGTGGGCAGAAATAAACTAGGTATAGGGTCAGAACTCTTTAGTACTGATTTGATACTAAGGTGCTTTTATAAAAAGTTGGTATAAAAAAAAGATGAGCTCAAAAAGGTGTTTTGTAAACATTTAAAAACAGCTTATTTTCACAGTTTTTAGTGAAAAAAGCTGAAAAATGTGAAGTAGCAAAAATGAGCTTTAAAAGACCGGCTTCTTTTCGCCAAAACACGAATGAATAGTGTTCATTAAATGAAACTTCCAAATTCCCAAACCTACCCTCACCCGTCTCTTCTCTGTTACTCAATTTCAAAACATCCACAGCTCAAAATTTGCATATGTTGCACGTAATTCTCGTTCTACCACAAAATTTACACAATTTCAATAAAATCAAAACCCTAATTTCAAAATTTCACTAATAAAACGATTGAATTTGGAGGATGCAGAATCGAAACCTACAAAACGTTGTTACAATAGCAGGTATTGCCAAAATTCTCGAGTCCGAAGTATCGCTCGCCTTCTGGAAACTGGTCACCAAGAACCTTCTCGAGTTTGGATCCCGCAAGCACCCATCAGGTCCAGTCAATACACAATTTAGATTATAGCCGAAGACTTAGATCCTCTCTCTTTCCGATTCAAGTCAACGATTCACATCCATGGACAACTGAGTCGTTCACCGAGTTAGTCACCAAGCTCCTCCCAAATCTCCGTCGAGAGAGTAGGGATTGTGTTCAAGGGATTACAATTGGTTTTGTTGCGGTGGTGGTCTTTAATAAGGGAGTGGAATATGTCGGCGACCCAGCCTTCCTTAAGATATGGCAAAGAGAGAAAAAGAGAAAAGGATGAGAGAGGGAGTGGGCGGCGAAGGAGGAAAGAAAATACAGGTTTTGCAAAAGAGGATAATCGAATCTTGGAGAAGAAAATAGAATAAAAAATTATGATTCCATAATAAAAGAAAAGATAAAGAGTAATAGTTGTATAGTAAATAGATATTATAAATGTTGGATTATATGTTGAATGTTAGATTATGATTTCTTGTTAAACGTTGGATTATATGTTTAAGATAAAGTTTATAAATATTTTTTTTTTAAATAAAGTATATTTAGTAATTCACCTTTATTTGTTAAGAAAATTAAATTAATGGCACATCTAGTATTATATCATTTTTGGTCATTTCATACAGTGACATCTGTTTTACATAAAAGTTTACCAAACACTATAATACTGTTTTTTTTTCTCCAAAAGCACTTTTAGAAAAAAGTTTACCAAACACTCACTACTTTATTTCATAGCTATTTATTCTCACAGTAGAGCAGAAACAGTTTTTTTTTCAAAGCACAACAATACCAAACCAGCCCTTAATATAAAACCCTAAAAAGACTAGTATCCGTGAATCTTTCTATCATGTAAAGAAAACTAATGTGTGTAATTAGGATTAGCATTGACACGCCGCGACCCTAATATCCTCATATACCAGGGCAGGCACGTGCTAGTCGACATCCGAGGGTGACAAAGTCATTTCAACATGCATGCAAGTTATATTTAAAAAGAACGAACGTAAGTAAAATATATAAATTTGAATATAATGAAGTATGCAATTGCAGGAACGTGTTCAGAGCATACAACTAATCAAGAAGAGTACAAAAGGAATATTTTAAAATAAATGAGATTACAAAGAAAGTGGATCCTACATCAAGAAGACTCAAAGATATCTATGCAGGATGTATCCTTGACGCCGGGATCTTGTGCCTCGACTCTAACTTCTAAAAGGGCTCAAAATCAAAAGGTGAGTGGACCAAAGTTTATAATAATAGTACTAGTAATATGAAAATCATTTTCTTTCTGAACATACTAACCCTCTGTTTTGAAAACACATATATGGTACTACATAGTAGGTTTTCTGAAAACTCTAGCATGCCATAAAAAACATTCATAAAACAGTGTACGTGTAAACCAGTGCTTAATAATGGTAATCTAGTTGCTTGAAGGCAAATCTGTAAAACATCTGTAAATCACATCAATGATGTACTCAATTAGGGTATCATAGTGGCCCGAAGGCATAATTATCACCCTGAAAGTGAAGTTGTATGACACCGGGTTACGCCACCTGAAGATGAAACCGTACGACTCTGGGTTATACCAAAGAAGAAACATATATATGTATATATAGTGGGTCCATCACCTGAAGGTGAAGCTGTACAACTCTATGTTACGCCAGAGAAGAAATATAGAGGTTCATCACCTGAAGGTGAAGCTGTACAACTCTGGATTACGCCAGAGAAGAAATATACATATATATACATAACACACCGACATTGGCCGTGGCTAGTGAAGCTAGGAGTATTTCATAAATATCCTCAATTATGTCCTATGGCCATATACATCTACATACTCGATTATGTGTAAATGTTGTATGATAACCCACTAGATAAGCACCGAAAACGTAAAACATAATCTTTCCACATCAAATCATCGGAGCTCAAAAGCTCAAGGCATCATATCATAAACCATATTCGTAAATCCGTAATATTTCATAAAGCGGAAATCCAATAATTCATAACCTTTCGTAAAACATAAATTCGATAAATCATAAATAATGCATAAAACGTTAAATCATGAAATCATGCTTTTTGTGAATGCAAGTCTAGCATTTTATAAAAACATGCAAGTTAAGAAAGGGTCCACTCATAGATATTTTGTTACCGGAAAGCCGCTCGAACTAGAAAGGACGGTGTCACTTCCACCGACGCACCTAAGCACAAATGGAGGCCATTTAATAAAACTCTATCAAAACGATAAAATTTGGGAAAACGGACAATGAATTTGGATTTGGCACGTCGAAAAACCTAAGAAGGGACCTCGGGAGGCCACGCGCCATTGCAAGTACCGATATGGGTCACCTGAAAAGTCGTCGAAATTTTCACTAGCACCACCGTCCACGATGGCGGAGCACAGTACCTTCGGCGGAGGGGTGTGTGCTCCACGCGCCGGCCATGATAGCGTCATGCTAACCCACACGCTGACCTGAGGAAGATTGTTGAAAAACATGTACCCACATGCTGACCATGGAAAATAGGGCATTAGGTCTTGGTCGGGCTAGATCCAGATCAGATCTGGGTTTTGGGTTGCTGGGTTGGGCCGGTTGCTGGGTTGGATCCGGGTTAGTGTTAATGGGGCAAGGGTTTGGTTTACATAGGCTAAAGGTTTGGGCTGGGTTATTGGATTAGGTCTAGTTATTGGGTTGGGCCTGATCATGGGTTGCGGGTCGGGTTGGATCCGATTGGGCTCACGGGTTAGCCAGACCCACGAAGAAGAAAGTCGAAAACTGGAAATTTTGGCCGGAAAACTTCCCCGACTCCGTTTAGCTTCTAATCTTAATCAAAACTCACCATTTAAAAACCAAATTAAAGCTAGGAAGACAAAGATTCGGAATATACCTAAATGGGACTAAGATGCGGCCAGAAAATGGCTCGAAAGCCATCGGACCCTTATCGGAAAATCTGGAAAATGCTTGCCCGAGTTGTTTTCATGTTTAAACCTTCACCAAAATCATTTTTATTCAACAACTATGTAATCTATACCACGTAGGAAGAAGATCGAAGGATGGTTCGTGACTTACCTTCGTAGAGGATGGCCATAACTCGTCAAATTCGGTTTTGCATAGTGATGGTACTATGCAACGAGGGAGAGAGGGAAAACAAGGGGTTTCTCGGCCTGGTCTGGGTTCGTGAGTCCATCATCGATCGTTGGGGAAAGAGTCCGTGAAGTGGGGGTGCTCGTCAGAATAGCGAATGGTGGTAGTGATGTGGCGTGTCTGTTTACAGAGAATGAGAGTGAGAAAGGTAGCTGAGAGAATTTGAGAGAGTTAAAGTGAGAGAGAGAACTTTGAGTTGAGGTGGTGGTCTGTAGGGTGGCTCACGGGAGAAAGGTATGGTGTGGCATGATCTCTGCATTTGTAGATAGAGAGATAAGAAAAGGCTGAGAGTAAGAGAGAGAGTGAAGATGAGAGAAGAGAGTTCTAGAGAGAGAGAAGTCACGGGATGAGAAAAGGGCACCCTAGGAGAAAACCTACCAAGTGTCAGCCAGGGAGTGGTCCGAAGTGGAAAATATCTCTACTTGGAAAATTACCAAAATGCCCTTACATTCAAAAATTCGTAGAAGCTTCGTTTTTGCTCCGAACTCGATTCTATTCGCACTTACATGTTCGTAACGACAAATACTACAAGTATACGCCAAGGAAAAGAACCTTACGTGACACGACATGAAGGTTAACAAAAATCAACGTTTTTTCCTCGAAGGACATTTTCGTAAATTCACACTATAAAATTATAAAAATCGAAATATCTAGGGACGGGTCATTACAAGCATACTACTACCTTGATTAATGGAATGTTCCCGGACAATTTGTCCATTGGGAATTCAATCTTCCAATGTTTGATTCTTAACACCTATTACAAGTATTCTTTTCCTCTCCTCATCATAACCATTGATCAGAATTATCTTAAGAGTAGCGATCAAATCGTGTCATGTTTCCGTGCGATTTCAGAATCGTGTAATGTTTAAAGGCATCGCGCTTTGCCATAGCCAATAACTTTTGATTTATATTATTTTCGGAAGCTAAGTACTCCCACTTATTACTGGTACAACGAAAGTGACAACCAAAGGCAATGGCCTTAACTCACACCAAGAAATGAAGCATACAATCCTCAAGTGCAAGCACCATGCACTAAGCATAATCCCATAATATGAGAACAAGCCATTCCAATTCGAAGCAATTGTTGATGGGAAGATTCAACCTCTGGAGACGAAAAGTGTGATATTGGCTTGCAAGCGCCATGAGCTAGGATTTGAAATTTAGCAGCAGGAGTTCGAGGGTGCCAGAGCGACTGAACCGTTGACATAAACATGAGTTAGCTGTGTAAAGTTGCAATGGACAAGAGACAACTCGAGGGTAAAGATGATGAAAGCCTCGGTTTCATCTGCACAAAGTATAACTCTAAAAGCTTGAGCTACATTATTCGGTAAGCAGTTACAATTCAGGATATAAGACTCGTAGCAAGTTGGATATCTTGTTTCTCAATTTTAGTTACATAAGATTTTTATAGAACATCGAATCCAATGTTCTGGAAAATGTTGTCCATCATAGTTTGTCAGCTCTAAAATTCCGTGTTTTGGCTTTGAGTCGGTCAGTGGCCATTTTTGCTCTACACATTAGATTCACAAACCAATGCAAGACCAGTCTTGAGGAAATGATTGTGTAAACATTAAGAACGGAAAAGACTATTCACAAACCTTAATTCAGCTGGAACTAAAGGAGTGCGGAAGAACTTTGTACGGGTTGAGTATCCCTTCGGGTCCAGCATTTTCTTGATGGAAGCCATCAGTGTCACCTGTCCATGTAGATCATATGTTTACACATTTCTATAAAGAAACTGCACATTTTCGAAGCGGGAAACAGAGGGAAACCAAGCAGGTCACTCTCCATCTCATTTTAAATAACACTCACCGTATCAGTTGGCTTGCTGTAGAAAATCTCATTAGCTTTCATCAGTCCAAGGCCATGCTCTGCACTAATGCTCCCACGGTGCTTAGACGTCCACTCGTAGACAAATGGTTCAATTTGCATCAAAATCTGCTAATTCGTTGAAGATATTAAATACACCGCAATAAATTGAATATATAAGTAGCTCTTTGACTAATGGTAGAAGGAACTTACCCTATCATCGTACTGTGGAGCTGAAATATTGAGATGCAAATTACCATCTCCTAGGTGGCCATATCCAATTATGTTAGCTGAATCACCTAAACATTTAAAATACAAAAACTTAAAACTTAAAAATAATTATATAAAATACTATCCTCCAAATACAAAGAAACATAGATATCGCAAGATCACATTACATCCACAACCTAACTGCCCAACCCTAAATAGGTCACATGGCCACTGCAGCAAGAAGCTGAGAAATAATTCACATATTGTAAGCAAACAAGATGCATTTACTTACTAAGTCTTTTTCTCATTTCCTCGACAAGATCATACATCTTTTCAACAGGTAATGATAGATCATATTTGTAAACAGCTCCTGCTTTCATCAAAGCTTCTGGCACTCCCTGCCACCACAAATAGAAGACCGACTGAAGGACATACTTAAGACGTTTAAGAAAAGATGGAAATATTTGCTTCTTTGTGTATATGAAAAAATTGTTTGAGGCAAAGACTATCCATGAAGATTTTAATGACATGATGGCTGAAATTATTGCTTCTTGTATTAAATAGCTGTTAATGACAAGAAAATGATAGAGATTTTTTTATTGAGCTAAAGACAGTCAACCAGAAAAATGAACGTTTAGTATCAACTGTCAACAACAATAGCTGGGAACAGACAGTAAAATGCAGGTTTAGCAGAGAGAAAAAAAGTAGTTTCTATATGAACATTACGTATCGACTCCTGACTGTCGAATGCAAAGCATCGCATTCGTTAACCACAATAGGAGAAAATATTACCTCACGAATACGCCAGAATGATGATGCTTGGTTTATGTCTTGTGCTAGAGCACCATCAGAAACCAAACCAGCTTCCATTGCATGTAGTAGGAAGGCTTCAAGCTTCTGTCTGTATCCAAACAACTCATGTAGTTTTATATAAATATTCGCATCCTGCTTATTGTTAATTACGAACCAAAGATACTGTGGAGATTATATTTTCAGTGGCGTGTCAGTCTCGTCATTTTTAACCACAATTCATTTAAAAATTAGATGTGAGGAACTAGACCTCAATGCTAAAAAAAAAATAATACAAGTGAGGGTAAAAGCTCTGTCACTCACGCAGGTGAATAAAAAGATGCCAACCTGTCATAAGTTTCATCACTGCCTGTTGTCTCAATCAAAACATAAAAGTTGTGCATTGTGGGAGGTAATGGATTCCGGATGCCATCCAAGTGATTCAGAACCTGTTACGTAAAGTATAATAAGCTTCAATGAAACAGTGATAAGGCAGCAGGGTTTTCTAGGTTATGCTTTCTTTTTCTTTGGTCAATGTTTCAGGCTATGTCCAAAAACAGCCAAATTTCGTTGCACAAATTATCCAACTTTCCCGGTGCTATGCACTTGATATTTGTACTGGAGCATATTGTCATCGAAGTCAAAATAGAAGAGGTAATATACTTTTGCAGTCAAATATAGATATTTTAACTGCACATTTCTTCAAAATTCAAAAATGCGAAGAAAGATGAAGCCTGAAGATGAAAGCCTGATATGCACTAGTAAAGAAAAGATGTAGTTGGTCACAGAAAGCTGACCAAATCCAGTGACTGGCTATCCAAGAATTCAAAAGCTGATAGAATCTCCCCAAGCTTCCTCTTTGCTTCCACTAGAAGTTTCTGATAAACATTATAGAGGAAAAACAATTACTGGGTATCAACATCTGCATCCTACTGGGCTTAATTTAGTAACACTTATGAAGAAGGATGAGAATTTCTGGTGCAACGAAACTATCTTACTTGACAACTAAAGTAATCTTGGCATGCAAGGAAAGCTACATTTACTGAGAATAACTTTGGAGGGGTAAGTATAGAAACTTTGGTCACAATACCCAAGATCCTTCACTTCCTGTGTCAGTGATAAACAAAAATTATAAGATGCAATCCTCACTAAAAGAACCACAGTCCTCTACATAGAAAGAAAAAATGAAGTGTTCAGTAAATACCTATGAACAAATGCTTTAGGTCATACCCAGTATTATCTTTGCGTAAAGTTCCAAGCATGTCAATAACATTACCATCAGCCAAAACAGCTTCTATACCTGCAAGATACGGTAAAATATACTTCAGTGCAGAACAACTATTGACAAAAGAATTACTAAGAACCAGGTCATTAAAATTAACCATGACCAAGTTTCTAGCAGCTCTAAAATACTTCAGAAGTCAAAACAAGAATTCATAACCTAAGTCAATAATTATTGGTTAAAGTTATGTGGATTCTAAACTCAGATAAACAATGACTTTTGAAGCAGATGAATGTCAAACATCAAAGTTATGTGTGTTTCTTACCAAGTACGTTTCCATGAAGTGATCCATAGCGAACAAGGCGCAAACCACCTGCATTGGTTGAAACATTTCCACCAATCTGGCAGCTTCCTTTTGCACCTAAGTCCAGTGGCATAATAAATCTGAATGGAAGCATAAAGTGCTTAAATATGACAAGGATAAAACTACCAAGATTTCGATCAGGTGTAATTTAAAAAGAGGGGAAATGTGCCTGATAACAATCTAACAGTTCAAAACAGTATATATGCCAAAACTGAATTATAAGCAAGTTGCGCAACCAGAGGTAAGAATTGTACAAGGAAGCATTTAATTACGAATATGGGAAAGGGCAGTGGGCAGGTCAGGACGAGGTTATAAGGGAGGATATATAACTAAAAAATAAAAACTGTATCTCTGTTCTATAGCATTTGATCCTAGCATATTGGTAGAGATATTAGGAAAGTGCAGGTCCTATCAGCAAAGAAAGTTATAAATTATAGATACTTACCCTTGGTTGTCCAAAAAAGTCATCAGATTTTCCAATATGCATCCTGCCTCGCATACCAGTATACCACTCACCTGAAAAGTTGGCAATAGAAAATTACTTTACAAGCATGCATTTCCATTGTCGCAACCATCGGTAAAATTGACTTAAAAATTTGTTGGATCCCAGAAAGAAATAAATATCACTGTATGTCTACCTGGTCAAAAGATATAATGTTATTCATCAAACTCATATTGATAATGACCTGCAAAATAACACCACCGAAGGTTATTCAGGTGAAAATTTTTTACGAAACCACACAGATTATGCGTACTATAAAAATCTGTCTCAACAAAACATTCAGATACAGCTTTTGTTTTTTATATATAGGCAGATGGTAGAAAATTCCATCAGCAACCACTCATCCATCAAATAAGCAGAACAAACCGCATTACTTCATCGAAAACTGGAACACTTCCGCCCACAAGACCAGTATTTCCGCCTTGGGGAACAACAGCCAAGCATCTGGAGTTACAATATTTAAGAATTTGTGACACCTGCAAGGAAGAAATAAATGCATAAAACCCCTTAATTTGGTAATATATTTTAAAATACAGAAGGCAATATCGGGGTGGACTTAGCCTCGCAATGGGCTAGCAATAATGTGGTTCAAATTCGCCATTGGCGAGAATAGAACCTAAGACCTCTCATTTACAAATGAAGAGGAATACCACTAGACCATAGTACTGAGTGGCTTTTTAAAAAAGAGGTATTTTGTAACACCTCATTGGAAGGAAGAACAAGGATTTGTGTACGTGTATGATCATATTTCCATTGAGGATACCAGCCTTCGAACCCACAACAATGAGGATTCATGCTTCCACACTTCACCACAATGGTAGGAAGAAGGCCAGTCCCACTTTTAAAAGTTTAAAAGTTAAAAGAATCCTGGAAACTTGTATGGTAATAATAAGACTACTGAAGAGGAAGAAGTCAACCTCCTCAGTGCTCTGAGGTTGCAGCAGAAGCTTACTCGAGCCTTTGTATTTGTGCATCCAGTCTGTATTTGCAATGGCCAGCCTCTCTTCCTCTTGAACTACAGTCTTCTCCCCTAATACTCCCTTAAAATAGCTGATATCATCAGCATTCAACGTGGAAAAAGACGGGTTCCTCTCAACCTTCGCCGCCAATGAACCAAAACCTCGGCACCGGGAGTCAAGACTACCCTTTTCGACAGAATCCCGAAAAGTTTCTCCCCGATATCTTAAGAATCCGAAACATGTCTGGACACTCCACTTGTGATTACCATTGTAGAGATGGAAATCTCCACACTTGTTGACAAAACCATGAGAATAACCTATTCAAGAGTTCAATTTCTTATTATTTCTACAAGAAATTAATCTAAAAATCATTAGTTTAACAAATTAAACACAATCTTTGAACTCCAATAACTCAAAAACAAAGCAAAAATTCATCTTTACATTTTCTTCAATGCCATCCCCGATCAACCAAATGAAGCATTTCTCAACCATAGTAAATAATCACATGCCTTAAATTTTTCATAGCAATTTTAGCTAGAACATCAATAAACAAATAAACGAACTAACAAAAAAGCTAGAACATCAAAAATTAAATAAATAAATAAATTAGCGATAAGAAAAATTGGAGCTTTTGGATTTTGAATTACCCGAAGGGGAGTTGTGGATTGAATTCTGAGAACTGGGATTATATCGACGATCAAAGAGTGACTTATTGCAGGAGTATCTGAGCAGACGATTACTGGCTCTCACCCTCTCCATTGTTGTGACTTGTTCAGTTTTTTCTGTTTCAGTTTCTGAGTTTGAGCTTCCAGTTGGAAATGATTTTGGTATACTCCATGTTGGAAGATTTGCAGAAATAGCACCTAAAACATGTTCATTTTTGTGAAATTACCACATGAAATCAAGAGATTTTGCAATTAAGCACTCAAATTTTAGACCATTGTACCCTTCGGCACCTATGTCACACGTCCACTTAAACTAAATTTGCAAACCAAATGCTGTGTCATTGATATAAAATGAGCATATTTATCAATACTTAAGTAATAGTTCAATCATCAATTTTCATGTTATTTAATTTATAAAATTTTGTTTACAAATTTAATCGTCTAATATCACTCTTAAGTGAAAAACAAAGACCATAACACAAGGAAAGTCTTACATATAGCGGGTCGCATCCCCTTCTACAAAAAGTTGAGCTTCGTGTCATGTGTGGCACAATAGATAAGGTGATCGAGCAGATTGGATGCCAAAACGTAACAAAATATGAAGTTTGGGTTGGATAATAATTGAATCACACATCGATCATACAACGAAATAATATCCAATCAATATATGGGAGTTTTTACCCCTAATATCACTAAGACTTTTTTTTTATAAACCCAACACTTAATATCCAATCAGTAATAGGTGATTTTTGTTCTTTTTAAAAAAGAGGGACAACTGATGACAAACTACGATTATCCACCACTTAATAATAGGTAGTTAATTTAAAACAATATCGATTATGTTGGTGATGGACCTACAGGGCCTATAAAGTTTATCAGTTTGAATGTTTATTTGTAAAAAAGATTTAGTTCATATGGTAATTGTAAAAAACTGAAAGTTCAGGTGCCATTTATGATATTCTCAAATGACAAAAGTGAGAAACCTTGTAGGGCCGGCCCAATTGAAACGACGTGTCGTCTCTCACACCATCACCGGGTTCCTGACAGTATTCGTAACCCCTATGGCCCTATCCAATTCTCTCTGACGCATAAAACCGAGAAGCGCGAACACAATCTCACCTATGGCGTCGTCGTTGTCGTCATCCCTGTCCTCGATCCTGAACCAGCCGCACTGCGCTCTGCGTCTCAAGCTCCAGAGGCCGTGCCGCTTCACTCTGAGGTTCCTCAATTGGGGACCGGAGAAGTCCAGTTTCCAATGCTACCACCACCGCCAGCAGCTGCCGCCTCACCCGCAAAGGAGGAGTCTTGGCCGCAGTATCTCCAGAAACTTCTCGAATTCCAGCACCAATGCTTCTCTCTCCGGCCAGTCCGGTGGCCCCAGCCTCCGCCACTTCGTCGCTCAAGCTGCTCTCGCCGGTGCTGAAGCCCAGCTTCCGTGAGTCCACAGTTCACGCCCACACACAGTGTCTTACAATGTTGTTGTTAATTTTTTGGGAATTTATGCAATGATTCGAATTGGTTTGTCTTAGAAGGGCTTAAAGTAAGGATCTTTGATGTACAATCTGCTGCACAAAAGCAGCTTTTTTAAACATCCAAAATTAGCTGGCTGTGGAGTTATAAGAGATACAAGTTCAAGTTGAAATTTTTATGTGAGCAATGCTAGTGCATTTGTGATGTTTTGCCATGTTTGTAGGAGAAATTGTCCGGATAGTTCATAGAGGAGAGTTGATCAATGTCTTTCGATGTTCTTGCACCCGAATTATATGTCGTGCACACTGTATCTCATGCTTAGCTTTTGTTTCTATGATTTTCTTCCTTTTTATTTTTTATTTTTTTTTTTCATGTATAGGAATGTGAATGATACTGCAGCTGAAATTGCTCCAATAGGTCGTATCTATCACGAGACTTATGGGTGTCAAATGAATATTAATGACATGGAGATCGTTCTGTCTATTATGAAGAATGCTGGGTATAGTGAAGTCGTTGATGTTCCTGAGAAAGCAGAGGTTATTTTTATCAACACCTGCGCTATCAGGGACAATGCGGAACAGAAGGTGTGGCATCGGCTTAATTATTTTTGGTTTCTTAAGAGGGAATGGAAGGACAATGTTAAAATAGGGAGGTCGCAGTCCAAACGTCCTCCAAAAGTTGTAGTTTTGGGATGTATGGCGGAGAGGTTAAAGGACAAGATACTTGATTCAGACAAAATGGTTGATGTGGTTTGCGGGCCTGATGCGTACAGAGACTTGCCAAGATTATTAGAAGATGTGGACTATGGTCAGAAAGGAATCAATACTCTTCTTTCGCTGGAAGAGACTTATGCTGATATTAGTCCAGTTCGAATCTCCAAAAATTCAATTAGTGCTTTTGTTTCTGTTATGAGGGGTTGCAACAATATGTGCTCATTTTGCATTGTTCCTTTCACAAGAGGCAGAGAGAGGTCACGTCCTGTGGAATCTATTGTGAGGGAGGTGGGAGAGCTTTGGGATGAAGGCGTGAAAGAGGTAACACTGCTAGGCCAGAATGTAAACAGCTACAATGATGCCTCTGAGAATGAAAAGGAAGTTGAAACAGGAAATAATTGGAGATACAGTGAAGGCTTTTCCAGCATGTGCAAGGTGAAGAAAGTTGGTTCGCGTTTTGCTGATCTCTTGGATCGACTTTCCACAGAATATCCAGAGATGAGGTTCCGATACACATCCCCACACCCTAAAGATTTCCCTGATGAGTTGCTGTATTTAATGCGAGACAGACCTAATATCTGCAGAAGCATCCATTTGCCTGCACAAACTGGGAGTAGCGCAGTGCTAGAAAGGATGCGTCGTGGTTATACCCGCGAGGCATACTTAGATCTTGTGCAGAAGATACGGAGAATTATCCCAGATGTGGGCATCAGCAGTGATTTCATATGTGGCAAGTGTTCTTATCAATGTTTTATATATTCTGGTAATCTTGCTTACAAAACTTGCAATCAACTTTCGGTGAGAAGAAACTTTCAGCTTCTGTTTTCTATGTCTACTATATTTCTGTATGTGTGATTTGTGGTGCCCAGTGGAAATCTTTTACAAGGTAATAGTAGTGATCAAATATTCTTGAAAGGAGGGCTTTACTTGCAACATCTAGTTTCTTTCTTTAAAGGTTGTTATGAGATATCAGAATTTTATGACCAACTTCGATTTTTTATTTTGGACGCTACCAGCACATGAGATCGGTTAATTGATCCTTCGGGCTCAGCTTAGACTTGTGCATGCCTTTTTCTTTCCCTTTTGATGTTTAACCTGTGGGTTCATGTTTGTTTACACTAAAGTTCAGAGTTCTCAACCACTTCTTGTATCCAGATTTGGGGAATCCCACCAGCAAACCTGTTAATTACGTTTGTCCTATTTTCATGTGGATTGTTTTCTAGTTTTCTCAAGATTATGCTACTTGCTTTTTTTGTAAAATGGTTACTGTCTAACTCAGGAATTGCATCGTATTCTCACTTTTTTTCAATGTCCTTACATAATTTTATAATAGACTTTCAGTTCTTGATCTAGATTTTATAAATCTGAACTTAAAAGCAGAATTGTTGTTTCTTGTTAATTTTCCACATGTATCCACTAGCATGCCTTCTTTGCCCAAGATTGTTTTTATGCATGTTCTTATGGTTACCAGATGATTGTAAGCTGCAATATCTCATTTTTCTTTCAGCGTATGCATTGTTTCCCCATCTAACATGTTTATTTCTTGTTACAGGGTTTTGTGGGGAAACGGAGGAGGACCATGAAGACACACTTAGTCTTGTAAAGGCTGTTGGTTACGACATGGCTTACATGTTTGCATATAGCATGAGGGAGAAAACCCATGCAAATAGAAACTACGATGATGATGTTCCAGAGGATGTGAAGCAGAGGAGGCTGACTGAACTTATCGAGGCTTTCCGTAAGAGCACAGGTCAGTGTTACGACTCACAGGTGGGAACTACCCAGCTTGTCTTAGTAGAAGGACCTAACAAGAGAGCTCCGGATACAGAACTCATGGGCAAAAGTGATAGAGGTCATAGAGTTTCTTTTGCTAACGTACTGTTACCACATCGAGATGCTGATTCAAATGAGGAAAGGAATCCCGTAGTGGGTGATTACGTTGAAGTTCGTATATTGAAATCTACAAGAGCATCACTATTTGGAGAGGCTGTTGCAATAAGTAAATTGAGCTTGTTTTACAATAATGTGGATGCAGAAGTTGTTGCCGCCTGTGGAAGTAGAAGTTGAACCGAGCTTTTTATGGATGCCCTAGGTTTACTTTTTTACACAGCATACCCCTACGGATTAGTTTATTCATGTTTTGTCGATGGTGACCTTGGAGCTGCTTCTTGTGTGGGAGTTGAGAATTTGTGGATGCTGGTAAAACAAGGATCGGTTTCAAATTGGCGTTTCGTCTCCCTTTTTGAGAGAGTGGCTTCGACATTCTCGCTGACAAGTGAAAACCCCAAACTTCAAGAAGGTTTAGGGTTAGGGTGCTATGCAACTGTTTGCATGGATGCATGTATTGATACAACGGTCTGATGAAAATACATGCATTTTGGTATTATGAAATTGAGAAAATTGTAGCAATGGTCATTTAACTTTAACCAAATTGGAGCAATGGTCTCTTGATTAAAAATTCATGACCATAGGTCTCTTAACTCATTAAAACATGCAAGTATGGTCCTTTTTGTTAAATCTTTCAGAATTATGTTAAATTGAGTTATGTAAGAATGATCATATCTACAACTGAGTTAAAGTAGAAGGATTATTGCTACAATTTTTCTCATTTGATTTTCTATATTTGCCCTCAATTCAGCCTCATGTGGGTGACACGTAACTCATTTTAATGAAAGTTTTAACAAAATTGAAGAAAATGACTATAGTTGCACGTTTTATGGAGTTAAGGGATCAATGATCATGAGTTTTTAGTTAAATGATCATTATTTCAATTGGGTTAAAGTTGATAAATTATTGCTACAATTTCTTTTTATGAAATTTGAATCCCTTAAAATAGGATAGAAACCAACTTACAACATAAATATCATTGTAGCGGCATTCGTGTGGCAGGAAGTTTTGAAATAGCCTTTCCATTGGTTTTCATGGATGTGTGAATTCAACAGGACCGTTATACATTGCATCATTATTCACAATAGATCATTTCTTTGGATGGTTTTTTAGTCAAAATGGTCTTTGAGATTTACATAATTCTTCATTTTGGTCTCTAAGATTTGAAATCAATAGAAGTGGTTTTTGAGATTGTTCACCATCAATCAATTTGGTCATTTCCTGAAAAATTATGTTAAATGAGGATCAAAATGATAAAAATATCCTCAATTTAACAAACAATATGCTAAAATGATTTGACAAAAAATTGAGGGTTTTTTGTTATTTATTCTTATTTAATGGAGATTTTTCATGGATGAACCAAAATGATTGATGATGAACAATCTCAGGGATCACTTATATTGATTTCAAATCTTAAAGACCAAAGTGAAGAATTACGCAAATCTTAAGGACCGTTTTTGGCTAAAAAGCCTTTCTCGACTTATGCAAACAAAAGGGATCGTAAAATTTTATAAGAGGCATCTGTTAAAGGACAAGGATTGTCTGCCCTCTCGTGCCCTCCTGTTTGTGTGGTCACGATTAAGTCACGTCAACATTTTATATTACTATTCATTTTTGTCTTATTACCTCTATAAAAAAACAATATAAAATGTTGACTGTGACCACACAAAACAGGAAGGCAATGGAAGTGGGAGGGCAGACAATCCTTATCCATGTTAAAGTGCTCTCAAGTGCTTTTCTAAGGATGAGGATCTTCTCCAGATCCTCTTTGTGGGAATCATAGGGATCCTCACATTATGATCGTTCATCATACATTGTACGGTCAATTTTCGTTAGGTACTATTTATGTTAATTTTAAATAAATTAATTAAAAATAATTTCTGACCGCACGATATACTATAAATCATTAGAATGTGAGAATCCTTAAGATCTCACAACTTGAATCCGAATGAGATCCAAATCTCTTTTCTAAGTAGCATCTGCATTTTTTTTTTATTGAGGTTGACATGCTTCTAATAAAAGCTCTTATAGCACAAGTGTTTCCAGCAATAGCAAATTCTTAAATGATTACGCTTTTTAACTTGTGGTACCCTTTCATATCTCTGCCAAACTCCGACACTTCCTTTTGACCCAAAACAAGGTTCTAAAAAACACTAGGCACTAGTTGAGCGGCGGCCTGGGGCTTAGTGCCTAGGCGGTTAGGCAGAGCTTAGGCGGATTTAAGTAAATCTATTATATTTTGTGTAAATAAGTGTCTGCTTATACTTAAAATATATATAATTTATCATAAACTACAAAATAGAATGACATATATATTATGAAGTATTGGAACATAATGAAAACATGAGGAATAAGGATATAATGCATGTTCATTTAAATATGCAACAAGTCTCTTACAATTTATTAAAAAAAAATAATATGCAAAATGAAAGTTATCTATTTTCCGTTTAAGTGAGTCGCAACCTAGGTGGGTCTAGGTAGGCTAGGCGGGTGCCTAGGCATTCTAGACGCATTTTTTTAATTTTTAAATGCCTAGGCATTAATTGGAGCGGTAGCCAGCTACCTAACGCCTAGGCGGCACTAGGCGGAGATTTTTAGAACAGTGACCCAAAGCCCCCAACAGTAAATGATGTACAAATCAATCACTTGTGAAAGCAGTTAGAAAATAATGTGATCCGGACTTTTGAGAAATATTCTCATGCAGTCAGTGACGCTACATTATTTAAATTCACAACAAACTATTAAAATTATGCATTGATTGTAAAAGATATTTTTGTTATGTGAAACTTAGTCCAATCGTGTGATTACATGTTCATGAAGATCATAATCAATATTGAATATGGTAACAGGTGACATCGAAGTGTCATGAATCTATATATAAAGAGAATGCAAAAGGTGAACAGTGATTTGGTGTCACCAAGTTTCAACAAAATAATTGGACAAAAATGCCCCTAAGACAAAAACCTTCAAAGGCATCCTAAAATAATGCATCAAATAAGGCAGGGATATTTTTGTAATTTTAACAGTGTTTTTTTTTTAATAATTATTTTTTTGGTAGATTTTTTTTTAAATAATAATTAGTATATCACAATAGGCTAGTGATAAAGTAATTCAATTTTTCTATTTTTAAACACGTTCAAAACATCTTAAGAGGCATGTAATGCAGGTTATAAGATATTTCGCACGCAGATAATAATGTGATTAAATTAGTTGTCAAATATATATATATATATATTTTTTTTTTTGTAACAAACGATATTATCTACACTAAGGGAAAAAGAGGTAGGCTTAGTGCCACACCCCGACCGAAATCAAGGCGTGCTAGTCGTCACCCTTATGTGACGGCCATCACACCTTGATTTCGCACTCTGGTATTTAGGACACTCTTAGGTTTAAATTTATTCACATTTTTCCACATCATCACATTTTATGGCTTCGTCACCTTCTTGGTGTCGGCCAGCACAGCTCGATTAGGAATCTTAGTTGACATTCCGAATCGGGGTGTGTTAGTTTAAACTCAGCATAAAATATGTAAGTCAGGTGATATCAATCAATGCAAATGATATCTCAGCCGAATCACCTAATGTGATATGTACGACTGAATCTAGAGCTCATCCATATAGCCGGAGTCACCTAACGTGACCTATACGGCTCAAATCCACATCTTAACAAATATACCTGCACACGAGTCGGAACTATCTAACATGGTTTGTACAACAAGATTGGGTGTAAATAAATACGCTAAAATGCTACGATCACGTGAAGACTGTGCAAATAATCACAGGTCACCTACGATTCGGAACCACCTATAGTGGTCTGTACGACAGGACTGTGCACCTAACTTGGATCCAAGATGAGCATATAGTGCAAAAGGTGAACATCACGTGAAAGACCGTGCCCTAACCACGGGCGGGAGCACTAACACTAGGGTGCAGGTTTATGAGCTCTCAACACATCTCACATAATCATCAATTTACATAAACAATCTATAACTCACTTGATACATACCTGAGCGTCCACAGCGTCAAATCACATTTATGCATACTATAATAACTCATAATCTAAGTATAAACCATGAGGCATGGCATATATGTAGATTTTGCTAATTCGAGTATGGTTTCGATATATGTATATATTCTATTTTTTGAGAAATTATACAGGTTTTACGGCGAGGGGTTACTACATTTGATAATTGAAATGGTTTTTAAAAAGCTTTGTTTTTGCCCACTCACACTTTCTGTTTTACGCCCCTCCAAGTTTTAATTGCTGAAAGTTCGTATCGACGAAGATTCTTGGCAAATCTCAGGATAGGTGGTTACTTTTGAGGGTATAATTCTTATTTACTCCATTGTACTTACTTATGCTCTAACGTCACGTGTGAAGTGGGTTCATTCCTGCTCACCAGCGCACTCTAGTATTTAAGCACTCTTAGGTTTAAATTTATTCACATTTTTCCACATCATCACACTTTATGGCTTCATCACCTTTCTGGTGTCACCCAGCACAACTCGATTAGGAGTTCTAGTGGACATTCCAGATCGGACTGTGTCACTTAGCCTTACAATGGGTTAGCAATAATGTGATTTAATCAGTTGTTTATTAAATATTATTTGCTCTATTTTTAATCACATTCAAAACATCTTAAGAGACGTATAATGCCGATTATAAAAAAGGTCTTTCGCACGCGGATAATAATGTGATCAAATTAGTTGTCAAATGATTATTTTAACAAACGATATTATTTACACTAAGGAAGAAGTGGTGGGCTTAGTCTTACAATGGGTTAGTAATAATGTGATTCAATCAATTGCTTATTAAATATTATTTTCTCTATTCTTAATGTAAATTATATAGAGACCAATTTTATTATATGAATTCAATTGCTTTAATTAGTTTATGAGAAGTTTCTTCTAACATGATCTAAAATTATTCATTTACTTCAAATATTTGACTTTCCTTTTGTTAATTTACATGTATAAATACATTTAAAACATGTAAGTCGTGCGTAGCATGCTGTGATTCAAAAAATGCCTTATGCGCGTGCATGAAGGCTAGTCATAATAATACAAGCAGCAAATAAAGAAACATGATTCTCTCCCCTCTTAGTCTCCCTCCCATTCCCTTCACTCTTATTTGAATGGTTATGGTTAAGCCACGTCAACGTTTTGTATTAGTTTTTTTAATAGTCAGAAGAAGACAAAAAGCAATATGTGAGAAGAGGGAAGGGAATGGTATGAGAATAGAAGGGAAAAGAATCTTCGCAAAAAAAAGGGGTGATGACTTACTTATGAGCGGCACTGACCCACTAGTTGCATTCACATGCTACCAACCCTAAACCACTCACTCTTTTGGCACCCATTCATTTCATTTTGCCATCATTTTTTTAGGGTAAATTTCACTTTACCACCTCATGTTTGAGGTTTATTGCAACCTCATACAATATCTTCAAAACATTTCATTTTCATACCTCAAGTACTATTTTATTTCAATATAATACATCTGTTACATTTTCCATTCATTGATCCGTTAAGAGCTGACGTGGCTGCCACATTTGTGCCACGTGGCAAAAAAATAATTTTTTTATGTATTACAAATATTATAATAATTTAGTTTTTATATACACATATATATATTAAAAAAAAACAAACAACCATCTTCCTTCCTTCCCCAACCCCTTCCCTTTCCCCTTCCCTGCAACCCAAACCCCCCATCCCACCCCCACCTCCCCTGCAACCCCCTCCCCCTTAGTCCCCACCCAGCACAAAAACGACACGAACAAAATCTAGAAATCCAATGTCCTCATCGCCTAAAAAATCTTGTGGTATTCCTCAAGAACTAGCCTCTTATTTGCCTTTACCTCCTTTGAAGCCGCAGCCACCTCCGATTTCTAATGTGTGTCGTCCACCGCCGTCTACCTCAGAAACGGCTGGTTTGTTCAACACTAGGAAATGCATAGTCCACCCCAACCTCAGCGTCTTCCTTACTGGGAAATTTTAGATTTTTTTTTTTGGTTTATGGTTTTGGGTTTTTGAGGATTCAAAGCTCTTTTCCCTAAAAGACCCAACTGGCGTTGAAATCAAGCAGATATATGAACTACCCAACTAGCTTCATTGCGATGTTAATGAGAAAGAAAAGTAACGAATTAGGTTTCCCTATTTCAACCACGTAGGCTTTCAATTTCGATGGATCCATAAAATTACCAATTTCAAACCACACAGATTTGAATTGCTGGGTTTCAATTACTGCGATTTGGTAGTGTATGTGGGTGTGGTGTTGAGTGTTAATAGTGACAGAGGGATTTTGTTGGTGGTTATAGAGGATAGGGTTGGGGGTGTGCTCGGGTGGGGAAAAGTGTAACATCCCACATCACCTAGGGGAGTGGATCCTGTAAGCCTTATATGTATATTCTCATCTCTACCTAGCACGAGGCCTTTTGGAAGCTCACTAGCTTCGAGTTCCATCGGAACTCTGAAGTTAAGCGAGTTTGGGCTAAAGCAATAAAATTGTAACATCCCACATCGCCAAAGGGAGTGGATCATGTAAGCCTTATATGTATATTCTCATCTCTATCTAGCACAAGGCCTTTTGGGAGCTCACTGGCTTCGAGTTCTATCGGAACTCCGAAGTTAAGCGAGTTTGGGCTAGAGCAATCCCATGATGAGTGCCTATTGGGAAGTTGCTCGTGAGTTCCCAGAAACAAAACCGTGAGGGTGTGGTAGAGGCCCAAAACGGACAATATCGTGCAACGGTGGAGTCGAGCCCAGGATGTGATAATTTGGTATCATAGCCAATCCATGGTCGGAAGTGTGTCGACGAGGACGTCGGGCCCCTAAAAGGGGTAGATTGTAACATCCCACATCGCCTAGGGGAGTGGATCCTGTAAGTCTTATATGTATATTCACATCTCTACCTAGCATGAGGCCTTTTGGGAGCTTACTTGCTTCGGAGTTCATTGGAACTCTGAAGTTAAGCGAGTTAGGGCGAGAGTATTCCCAGAATGGGTGACCCAATGGGAAGTTCTCGTGTGAGTTCCCAAAAACAAAACCGTAAGGGCGTGGTCGGGGCCTAAAACAGACAATATTGTGCTACGGTAGAGTCGAGCCTTGGATGTGGTGGGGGCCTGAGTCAGGATGTGACAGAGTAGGGTGGGGAAGATGAACTAGGTTTTGACTTTTATTTTATTTTTATAATTAATTATTTTAATATTTTAAAATTTTTATTAAGTGTTTAGCCACGTGGCATAAATGTGGTAGCCACGTCAGCACAAATGGGGACCTCTTATTTGCCACATCATCACTTAACGGTTTACTTAACAGATTTTCTAACAGATGTATGAAATTGAAATAAAATGACAAGTAAATGTATGAAATTGAAATGTTTTAAAAATGTTGTAAGACATTGAAATCGATTCCAAACCTGAAGGGGTAAAATGTAATTTACCCTTTTTTTAAATTTTCAAAACAGTCCACTTTTTAGTATGTCCCTAAATTTAAAGTGCTATTCATACATTTTTCTTTTATTTTTTAGACATCTTTGTTAATTTTTATTCATTAATTTTCTTCAAGTCATTCGATTCGACAATTGAAAATTAAGAAGGTTATGTAGAAGTAAAAATAAATGTGGATAGGATCATCCATATTTAATTGTTGTGAGCAAACATTAACAACATATTGAAAATCATCATTTTAGTAATTGCAATTAGAAAATACTTGTTCTAAATTTCATGTAAAACTTATGCACAAGATCGTGGGCAACACACAAACCACTGAAGATCCACATTGAGGTCTACCGAATCAGTTGACCTCGTAGTGGCTCAAAAATTGTTGGGGACTGCCTCCCATTACTCCTTGGTCGTCTGAGTGTAACCATTTTATGCACTTCAGGTGTTTAATAAAATGCCCGAGTGAAAATCGAAAGCATCCGACATTGGTTTTGTGTGCATCTTAAAATTTCTTGTATGTCAACCTCTAAAGATAGACTCACTCGAAAGTTGTCGAAAGCTGCTATTTATCTACTTGAGTTATTTTTAGTTTAAAAAGAAACAAATGAGTGTGTGATGACAATATTTTTATTTGATACAACGATATACATCAACGTTAAAGGGTTGAGAAATAAAATAATTGTAAATTCTTAATTTTTGAAATTTGAATTTAAGATATTTTACTTTTTTTTTTTTTTTAAGAAACGATATTATTTACATTAACGGAGAGGGAATGAGTTTAACCTCATAATAGAGTAGCGATAATGAGATTCAAATTTGCTTTTGGAAAGAATTAAACTTAAGATCTCTCACTTATAAGTGAAAAAATACCACTAAATTATAGTATTAAGTGGTTAAGACATCTTCCTTCTAAATAAAGAAAGATACAACCCATTAACAATTCTCACACTATAAACATGAGGTTGATGAAGATGATTCAACCCATATTTTCTTCAGAATTTTAACGAAACATTTATGATATTGTTCTTTTTTAATGAAAAATCATATTTTTACCTTTATCTAGTACTATTTATTACACCTTTATTTAATTTTTTTCATAAAAATTATTATTTTTTTTAAACTTTTTGTTCGTTTTCTTTATTTTCTAAAGGCGTTTGTACGTACTACCATTGTTAATTGTTATTGTCTTTTTTTATATTGAATTTTTTTTTGTCAAAATAATAGCAGTGTTACTGATGTCCAATCGACTAGACACCTGTCTGTCCGCACTCAGTAGCCAGTACTCAATTGTCATCACCCTTGTCCTTCCCTTCTCCTTTTTTTCTTTTCTTTCACATAATTTATTTCATACCAATCAACATGTTTCATGTTTGGCAACTTTAAAATGAATTGCCAAATGCGAATGATATAAAACTTTGGGGATATCTGCCCTACAATTTCAAATGAATCAGCGATATTTAAAGAAACAAATCAAATACTAATATATAGGCGCCCTTAAAATCATGAAGTATTGTAGCAACACCATAAAATTTTATACGATAATGTTAAGAAGATTAAATTTATAAATAAAATTTATAAATTAAATAATATGTCATCATTAGAAATGAGTACGTTTATCAACGCTTAAGTAATAATCAAGGGATGTGATATCTACACATCCCATTTTACTTCTCACACACTTTTTTTAATTTTTTGTCGTCGGATCGGATAAATTGAAGAAGATCAATGGACAAAAATTATCAAATTTTGTGTAAGAAGTAAAATGGGATGTGTGGAGAGAATACTCCATAATCAAATCATCAACTTTTTTACGAACGGTAATGCTAAAAAGATCAAATTTATAAATAAAATTTACAAATTAAATAATGTTACCATTATAAATGAGCACGTTTATCAACGTTTAAGTAATAATCAAACCATCAACTTCTATGTCATTCAGTTTATAAAATTTTATTTACAAATTTAGTTTTCATAACTTTACTTTCATATAAAACATAAATACTACTATACTTTATGGGATGAATTCTAACTAGAATATGTAAAGAGATTTCCCGACTTAACTCAGATAAAATATTGAAACAAAATTAAAAACATCCAAAGTGAAATGATTAAATTTCATCTAAATTTGCGATAATAACTTAATCGATTAAAAGCCCCTTATTTTGTTGAGGTTCTATGACTAAATCTTCTGCATTCATTAAAATAACATTAACAAAGCACGAGTTCCACATTTCTCCCTCTAACCATCTGCCTCAAAGAACACCTCTTTGCACTAACGAGTAATGATCAGGATATGATTTGAATTAGTAGACAAATAGTAATTCGTTTGGTACTTTAGGTCACACGAGTAATAAGATTAGTAATCAAATCTCATAACATAAACATAATTTTATGAGATTTAAATTACATCAATTGTGTGGAGCTCTGAATATGTCGATGTCATGTTATCACTCAACTAGTTATATGAGATTTGAATTATTAATTTATTATGCAAGTGAACACATGTCTTGACTCTTTTAAC
This sequence comes from Pyrus x bretschneideri, assembly GCF_019419815.1. Classification (NCBI taxonomy): domain Eukaryota; kingdom Viridiplantae; phylum Streptophyta; class Magnoliopsida; order Rosales; family Rosaceae; genus Pyrus; species Pyrus x bretschneideri. The sequence continues at coordinate 16,100,826 of NW_025999390.1, read as the reverse complement.
AACTATTTTTATGAGATTTTGAACTACTAATTTATTTGAAAAAAGTGAAGACTGAGTGTTACAGAAACCAAAGAATATATGATCATCCAAGAGCTATAGTTTTAGTTCTGATTTTTTTTCGTATTTTAAATTAGCTTAAAGTAATTCAATACTAGTCTAAAAATCATTCTAAAGTCCCTATTACTCTTATTTGTCTTATGTTTGTCCCTACTATTGGTTTCTAAGTCAAAAAGAAAAAAATAATAGTTACTTTTGTACTCCTATTATTTCTTTTCTCTAAGATGTCCTTCTTTTCTTATTGCCTTCAAATTAAATAAATTAATGAATAAAAATAATGAGAGAGAAATTTGTATGACCTGAAAAAGTAGAGGGAAAAAAATTTCCAAAAAGTAAAAATGAAAAAGCATAATAGGGAGATTATTTGCTAGTCCATTTCATATAAAATGATAGGGAAATTAGTCCTTTTCCCCCTTTCTCCATTAAGTAAAATCCACTGAAAAATCGTATGTGAGATTTTAAATTACAATTGGTTATATATCGTCACTCTATAAAATTATAAATACTTAGGGGGGAAAGAACCAAATGGAAAGCGTGGGACTTGGCGCACCCAATAAAGACAATAATATGACCACCGCATTAATGACTGTTGAGACCTCATAGATCTTCCGAATCTCTCACTCGATCCCCCTCGATCCCCCTCATTCATTTCACCCCTCGAAAACAAGTAGTTTCTCCATTGACTTGTCAATCTCTCTCTCTCTCTCTCTCTCTCTATGTGTGTGTATATATATATATTTACTGTAGTGTTTGAGAGAGAGAGAGAGAGAGAGCTAGCTAGTTGGAGTTGCATGGAACAGTGAGAAACTCATAAGCAGCAGTTGAGTTGCTCAACATATCCTAGGGTTACTCCGCTTCGGATTCTGGACCTAGCTTGCTCCTACTTATCGTTCTATCCATCCTCGCCATTTGGCTTACTCCAGGGTTTGGAACGTTTGATCTAGCTAGGTTTCTACAACTAGGGTTTTACACAAACATCACAAGGAGTTCAGGAGAGAACCAAAAGGTTCTTTTGCTTTTTGTGAGGATGGGATGGGTTTTGGGATGTTGGGTTTTGGTGGGAATTCTTGTAGGATCATTGTTCTGGTTTAATGAGAAGAAGAAGAAGAACCAGAACAAGAACGAGAGGGAAAATCAAAAGGGTCAGGTTCCAAAAGGGAAGTTAGGTTGGCCTTTGATAGGAGAAACCATTGACTTCATTGCTTGTGGCTACACCTCTCGACCTGTCAGCTTCATGGAAAAACGCAGATCTCTGTAAGAATTCTCTCTCTCTCTTCTTCTTCTTCCCTTTTCTCTACCCCTTACTAATATTAGATTATTTTGTCAGAAAATACTATTTCCTATTTTCTGCATATTATTATTATTATTATTATTATTATTATTATCATCATCATCATCATCATCATCATCATCATCATCATCATCGTAATCAGGGAATTATGGTCATCAAGTATCCAAATATTCTAATTAAAAGCACATCTCTCTCAGATCATATGAACAGATACGTTCTCTCCTGCTTATGCTTTCAATGATAGAGATAGTATTACAAGTAGCATGAGATCAATTAATTATATTGTACTTCAATGAACTTAAAACGAACTCCTGCTTTTTGAGGATGTTCTTTTCAATTTTGTAGTTTTTTTCCCAGCCATTCAACCATGATTAATTGATGTTGAATAAATAAAAATATATTTTTTAATTCGCTAAAAGTTAAGGGTTGGATCGGTTCATGTGTGGGTAAAAGAGATTCGAGTTGGTAAAGGTATAGCTTTTAATGGGAATCATCTAACATGTACCAGAAAAGAGAGATAAGAAGAAAGAAAAGGATAACGATAACCGAGTGGTTCAATATATTATTGTATGGAGTGTTGAGTTTTTTCCTATGTATTCCAGATTTGAAATTCTCTATTCTTTAAATTATTGTAATAGTTTCGAATCCTTTTTACTTTAATTAATAATAATAAACTAAAAGAAAAAAAAATTAATAACTGATGAAAACTCTACTAAACATTATATAGGGTAATGTTAAGGAGATCAAATTTTTAAATCAAATATTGTAAATTATATGACATTAATGTTGATGATTGAATTATTATTTAGTGTTAATTAATGTTTATTTTCTATTGGTGACACGTCATTTGATTTGTGAATTAATTTTAAAAATTGGTCTCTCTAGCGTTTTCGCATATATATATGACTTAGGGTTTTTTTTTTCTTTTCAAATATATATATTTTAATTATAAAGTGGTAATCAACGACGAGACATGAAATAATGATTTTATAGCAAAGTTGTTTTTAAGAAATATTATTATTTTAAGCTGCACTAAGAAGAGGAAAAGGTTTAAATTCGTGATACAGTGAGTTGAAGAATAATACCGTATTCACCATAAAAATCCACTGGTATAGCTAAAAGTTGTTATTAATAACATTTATTTTTCCACCCCAAGTTTTAAGTTAAAATTTCCCTTTACAAAGTATCTCTTAATAATACAAAAAAACAAAAAAAAAAAAAGAAAAAGAAAAATAATGCACCCATTACATTGCGCCTTACAACTGTTTTTCTCTACATATAAGTAGGAAGTCTCAATTTCGTTTCACTTAAATGACAAGTTCGATATTTAATTATTATAATAAGTCAAATGTGTCTTCCACCTTTTTCGAGTAAAATATTGCATATAAAAGAACATTTGTTTACCACCCAAAATGATTTTAAAAAATAATTGTTGGATCAGTTGGTTAAAGTAATGTATTTGCTTGTTTGTTCTCGCTTTTAAATGCACGTCTTACCGTTAATTAAAAAAAAGTACAGAATAAAATATTGTTTATTAAAAAATTTAAAAACAAAGGAAGTAAGAAATTATTGGGCTGGCAGGGCAACCAGAGAGTGTTACCAACAACTATGTAAATAAGGAAAAGAAATAAAAGAAAGGAATTTCTTCATTCATGGCTGATGGTGACCATAGCAGAAAAAAGGAAACAAGAGTGGGAAGGGAGCAACCCCAAGAAGTTTAAAGAAGTTAAAAAAAAAGCCTGCTACATACACTAATTAGCTAGAAACTAGACCTTCCACCAACTTCTATTGTTTTCTGCACTTCTATACTAATTATAAGTTAACAACACTTCCTATTCTCCATAGATTTCAACCTCCCAACAAAAATGACCATACATATCATGTCATCAATTCAAAAGTAGCAAATTTAATTGCCATGAGTTATTGGATTTTCTAGTATGTATTCGTGTATATATGGTATGCAATGGGCTCTTTGATAATATATAGTGTACACACATTGTGATTTTCTAGTATTCATTAGTATATGGTATACATTGACATACATGATCGTGTATATGTACTCGCAATAAGATTTTTTAATATGTATCAGCGTATAGTGTATTGGAATTCTTTACTGTTAGATTCTTGATTGCTCAAATTCTTAATTGATTTTTTAATATGCATCAGTGAATAGTGTATTGGAATTCTTTACAGTTAGATTCTTGGTTGCTCAAATTCTTAACTGTATAGTATATTCAACTTTGTGTTCATATGATGCTTGTCATAAGCCGGAGCATGCTAGAATTTTTGAGTAACAATCTCCCTCTCTGAATATATAGGTATGGAAAGGTGTTCAAGACAAACATATTGGGGACTCCTATCATAGTGTCTACGGATGCTGAGGTGAACAAGGTGGTAATGCAAAACCATGGAAATACTTTCATTCCTGCTTATCCGAAATCAATTACAGAACTGATGGGAAAATATTCAATTCTCCGAATAAATGGAAGCCTTCATAAGAGAGTGCATGGACTCATCGCTGGTTTTCTGAAATCACCACAGTTCAAAGCTCGAATCACCGCCGACATCGAAAACTCAGTCAAGCTCAATCTGGCTCTTTGGAGAGACATGCAGTCTCCCATTTACGTCCAAGATGAAACCCAAAAGGTCCCCCATCTATGTCTCTATGATCAAGTAGTACATTTTATATGCCGAAGTAAAATTTTGAATAAAGTGAACCATATTAATTGGTTAAAAAAAATAATAATAAAAGAACCATATTAATTTGTTACAATATAACATTGCTAGATACAGGATAACAAAACATTACGCGTTTCACATAGAGAAGTGCAAATGTAAGTCCTCCAATTGCATGTGCAAATTTTGGGGTTGATGCATTTTGGGCATGTATTAACAACCGAGATCAGTTTGCGTGCATTAGCAACTAACTGTATTTTAGTACTCTTCTTTCATCATACGTGTGAGAACAGTGATAATGTATACTTTCTTTTTGGGCATTTCAGATTACATTTGAAGTTTTGGTTAAAGTATTAATGAGCGTTGATCCTGGTGAAGATTTAAACCTTCTGAAGAGAGAATTTGAAGAGTTCATCAAAGGTTTAATTTGCATACCTATCAAGCTCCCTGGAACTAGGCTGTATAAATCTCTCAAGGTAAAGTACGCGTGTATATATGTGTTCACAGTGCATGGCTATCACTGCGGGTTTGTCGCTCAGTTGATTCACTCTTGCATCCGTGATCTCAAGTTCGATTTCCGCTACTCCAGCACTACTTATACTTAGGCTAGGTTCTGTTTCAATTATTGGTCTTATATGTGTGGATATATCATAATCCATATGCTGGCAGGCTAGAGAGCGATTGTTGAAGATGGTGGGTAAAATATTAGAGGTGAAAAAGATGGCAACGGAAAATACAAATTGTACCCAAAATACAATTCCAGTCAGAGACGCAATGGATGTGCTGTTACGTGAAGGTGGTGAACAAAACAACGAGACTCATGGCCTGCCGTTGGATTTCATCACCGGAAATATATTAGAGATGATGATCCCAGGAGAGGAGACTGTTCCCATGGCCATGACCCTAGCGGTCAAGTTCCTAAGTGACAGCCCTGTGGCGTTAGACAAATTACGGGTACGTATGTATATCGCATCAGTTGGCATCACAAGGCTTTTTCATTGCTTCTTAATCGAACGGCTAGAATTCGTTTTTATACTGGGTCTGTGGCCCCAGTCACTTTTATCTCTGAAGTATTCGACTTCTTTTATAAAAGTTCCCTTCGTTTCATTTGGAAACTCGAATGCATGCACTGAGTGAGACACGGAGAGTTTGTGGGGATGTAACGGTTTTTAGCCGTAGGATTTGAATCCAACGGCTGCTGGTGAGTGGTGAGGACCACTCTTACAAACATGAATATTCTCGTCATCTCAAGTGAATGTAACACTCATCATCCTATTTATCACAGTATGATGATTTAAGTTTTGAATTCTATGTACTAATAGGCACAAATTACAAAATTAAAGTCATCCAATAATCCACCCGAGCATTGCCACCACTTGGGTGGCGGTTCTGTGCGAATTTCGACCACTCAGGCATAGTCATACATTCACTATACGACCCTTAGATCGGCTCAGCTGCCGTATTGTTAGTTAAATTTTGATAGTGTTTAGTCCATGATATACTGTATGAATTACATCATTGCGAAAGTTCAATATGAGTGTCAAACTGAGAATCCAGAACGCGCGTTTGGGCAAAAAACGAATATTGACTAATTCACAACATTCATACACAGACAATATATATATATATATATATATATATATATATATATATATATATTATGTTTGCGAGATTATCTCACTTTCATGCGAGAGAGTTATGACAAAAAAGTTCGGAAAAGAGTTGGGTTGCATGGGTAGGGCTAAAGGTAGTTCATTTGAAGAACACCGTTGAAGATGAATCTAACAACTGTTTGATGCTGTACATTGTCGCAGAATAAAACCTTTTTGTTTCTTTTCTTCTTCTTCTTCTCTCTGGCAATAAGAAACTCTGAGAAAGGGGGTGAAAAAGTGAAATACTTTGAGTGAGTATGATATTTTTAGTAGCATTGCTGTATATCTACAAAAGTAGGTTTCCATATATGCGTAAGAATTGATGAACATTTCAGTGAAAGGAAACAGATGAACTTGCTTTTCTTCAATTTCTTGTTTCGATTTAAAAGTGAAAGCTTCTGTTGCGTGCTTTTTGTTATTATTTATTTATATTTGCAGGAGGAGAACATGGAATTCAAGAGGCAGAAGAACAAGTTTGATTCCTCGGAAAATTATGCATGGACTGATTACATGTCCTTGCCATTTACTCAAAATGTGAGTCACAAGTTGTTTCAAAGAGAATATAAAATGATTCTTCATATTATTTCCTACATTATTTTTTTTTTTTATGTTAAAAATTAAATTTGAAGGTGCCAACTTTTTGGAATGGACTGTTCTAATGATTCTACAACATTTAAGTGGTATACTAACCATCTCAAAAGAATGATGGGTCTATAAGGGTGAAATGATGAGTCTATAAACGTATCAGTATTTTGACAATCAAGATTTAGTTTTCATTTTAGCCAATTGCCCTAACTTTTTTATTAATTTGTTTTTATTAAGGTGATAAGTGAGACTCTTAGAATGGCAAATATCATCAATGCTGTTTGGAGAAAAGCTCAAAAGGATGTTGAAATCAAAGGTATATATCAGTATATATTTTAAGACGACTTTTTTCAAGTGTCAGTAATATCTCTTTTTTGTTTTGCTCATCATTTTGTGCTGGTTTTTTTTGTTTTTTTTTTTCCAGGTTATCTGATACCAAAAGGATCGTGTGTCTTGGCTTCTTTTACTTCTGTTCATATGGATGAAGAAAACTACAAAAACCCATATCAGTTTGATCCATGGAGATGGGAGGTTAACTCCTTTCTTTTTTTAGTTTTAATTGATCTGATCCTGTTTATATCACTTGATAATTCTCCTGCAAATCATTTTAGTTATCTCTTAGACTTGTACGGTGTACCTAGATCCCAACACTTTGTAATTCTGATCTGATGTGCTCAATTGAAGTTTAAATACAATGCAACAGCCACTAAACTTTCGTAGAGCTTGTAGCTCTAGTGATTAAGAACATTTACACTGCACATTTTCTTTACAATTCACTTTTACCAATACCGAAGACTCCCTTGCACTGCCAACAATTTCCAACACTTTAACTGTCAAGTTGGATCGCACCAACTATCCCGTTGGCTTGCCCAAATTATTCCACTCGAGATAATTTGCGCTGGCAAGATGGGATAGTTGGTGTAATGATGATCCAATCAGGTGTCAGTCGAATCAAAGATCAGATCTATTGACCTTTAGTTGTACTGCAAAGCCAACAAATTATAAGTAGTACGTCCGGTTTCTAATTTGTTAAATGTTCTATGCTTATACGTTTTCTTTGACAGAAACTAGAAGCTGCTGTAAACTACAACACTAGTTTTACACCATTTGGTGGAGGACAGAGGCTTTGCCCTGGTTTGGAGCTATCCAGGCTTGAATTATCAGTCTTTCTTCATCATCTTGTCACTAATTATAGGTATAAAAATTGTTCCTAATTAAAAGATTGTCAAATAAAACCCAATTGCTGCAATTTCCACTTGCTGATATTTTTTTTGTTCTTCAATTCAGATGGGTAGCTGAGAAGGATGGCATTGTTCACTTTCCAACCGTCAAGATGAAGAGGAAGCTGCCCATTACAGTCACATCCATAAGCACTTAGGATGTTTAAGTTTATCTGTACAAATCATAACCTGTTGAATAAACGAAGAGTTGCTAATATTGGTCACATGTGCGGCGTGGTTATGAGCCGTCAGGACCGGCGTCCACTCCGTGCGTCACAAGCTTGTATGGTTAGAGTTGCTAACACGTACATGCGCGACCAATTCTAGCATTTTTCCGAACTATAAAAGACCAATCATGGTATCTAACAAGTCCCCATGTTAGGTGGATGGCCTGTATATGTATTATAGGGTAGTTATTGTGTCACTATCTTGTAAATTGCTGGTGCTTTTGGGCCCTTTGGCAGGCTCCTTTATCTTGCCCTTCAAAAATTGAATGCAATTATACAAGTGGGGATTTGTCCAAGTCCCCATCCATTAATTTTTCTGTTTGCATTCATCCGATGACTTGAGCTGAGTGGTGGTTATCTACTCCAAGAAAGATATGTTACCTTTGGTCTTATTCAGCGGCATACAGCAGCCTTCAGTGCCAGTACCGCCATTCCATTAATTTTAAGCTGGTGGAGCCACGCATAGTACCATAATTGTAACAAGGTGACCATGACCCGTCGAAGCACGCCGCGTGATTGTAAAATCGTACGAGTAACAACTCCAATTGCTAATTTGATGGAATGAATTTAGCTTCAATAATGTTCTATATCAAGCATTCAAATGGATCTTTGATCATTTTAGTTCATGAGATTAAATTTACATTCAATTTGAGGAACACTCAAGTGCCCTGAGAATTAATAAATGGCTTTTTAGCCAAAATGGTCTCTGAGATTTGCATAACACATCACTATGATCCCTGAGATTGAAAATCAATAGAAATGGTCCTTGAGATTGTCCATCATCTATTATTTTGGTATTCTCGTTAAAAATTCTGTTAAGTGTCGCCAAGCTCTTGGCCGGAAGTTTGGGCAATTTTCAAAGCTTCGTAACTCAATTGTTTCTTAACCAAATTCGATCCGTAATATATCAAAATGAAGATAAGAAAGTGTAGAACAAGATTATACCTATTTGGAAGCCCGATGATTGTCGAGATGGCTGGAAAATAGCCTGAAAGGTGACTGGTCCGCGGGAAAACTAGAAAACTCGCCAGAAACTAGGTAAACTTTAAACGTTCATATCTTTTTCAATACTCAATGAAATTGAGTGATTCAAAAACGAAAATTATACTTCTCAACGAGACGAAGAGAATGGGTAGCTTAAGACTAAGACAGTCACTTTCGAGCCATTTTCCGGCCAAACCACCGTGATTTAGCCATCAAGAAAGGTACCATTCTCTTCATCTCGTCGAGAGTATGATTTTCATTTTTGAATCACTTGATTTTGTTCAGTATTGAAGAAGTTACGAATGTTTAAAATCTACCCAGTTTCTAGCTAGTTTTCCAGCGGACCAATCACCTTTTAGGCTATTTTCTGGCCATCTCCGACAACCATTGGGCTTCCAAATGGTATAATCTTGTTCTACACTTTCCTATCTTCATTTTGATATATTATGAATCGAATTTGGTTAAGATACAATTGAGTCACGAAGTTTTGAAAATTGCCCAAACTTCCAGCCAAGAGCTCCGAGACACTTAAATGAGTTTTTAACGGAATGACCAAAATAATGGATGGTGGACAATCTCAGGAACCATTTCTATTGATTTTCAATCTCAGAGACCAAAGTGATGTGTTATGCAAATCTCAATGATCATTTTGGCTAAAAGCCTTAATAAATTGATCTATTTTCCCAAGGCTTGTGGTATAGCTACGGTGAAACTGACGAAAAGGAATAGACGCAAGGAACTTTGACTGAAATCATCAACTTTACAAATTATAATGGCACTAAACCTGTCAAAATCAATTACTGACTACAAATCAATCAAAACATAAAAAAGTCATTACTTCATCAATTGAGATTTGGGTATTTATCATTTCAACCAATTTAGCTAAAAGAAAAACTATAAACAATTATATGTGAAAGCGTCATAAGAATATTGTCATATTAACGTTAATTTTCCTACAATTCGGTGTGAGAGCCTCAAAATGTCAAGAAATTCTAACATGTAATCGAGATATGTCCCCATCGGTAGCTCTCTCGTCACATGACAAGACAGATACTAATAGCTGAGATGTGCTCTTTGATTGGATTCAAGAATCCCCAAAACGTGACATCCCAACTAATGAGTGAGATTGTGAGACCATGTAGCTAATAGGTTAATAGCAATCGCAAGTATGGATGTAGCCAAATTTACTAGAATTGTGTGCTTTTCTCTACACTCAAGGTTTGAATTTCCCTCCAAATAGTTTAAGCTAATAGCTATCAAGTGTAAGCAACAGTAAATGTTTCATTCTCTGCATTCCCACTCTTAAGAGTGATCATGAAAGCAAATTCCCTCTTGATTAAACATTGCCAGTAAATGCAATAACTCCTCATTCGACAGCTTTGAAGGCCGCTTGTCTTCAAAATTACCCGATTTCAGAACCCCAATTAACTTCTCCTTGAAAGAACTCGCCCCTATTTCCGAGCAAGAAGACGGAGAAAACTCCTCTTCATCACTCTTTCCTTCATCTTCGTCGTTGTCGCTGCTACTAATATAATCTTTGCTTTCACCATTTGAGCCTGCCAAATTGGACATCCCCAGTAGCTCCATCACCTTCTTTTGTTTGAATGTTGCCCCAAGCGTTCTGTTCTTCTTACAGAAACAAGCTTTTATGAAAGCCCACCACTCGTCCAGAATAACATTCGGAACTTCAGCTTTCGGGCGGATTATAACAACAGAAGAATCAACTTTTGGGCACGGAACAAACTCCCTCTTGCTCACAACCATGACAAACTCGACATCGGCCACCAGGTTCACATTCACAGCCAAGCAGTTGAACTCTGAGTCGCCTGGCTTTAGCCAACAATCTCCTCGCAAACTCCTTTTGCAGCAACAGTGTCGCGCTACGAAACGGCCTCGCCCCGTAAACCAATTTAGCTACCAGAGCCGAAGCTATTCCGTGTGAAATGTTTGCCACAACAAGATCAAACGGAGGAAACTCCGCCTTCAATGCATCTTTATTGATAACTTACAAAGAGACCAATCATCAAACGCCTTAAACCAATGTCATTCATTCTAAACGCTCAAAACTTCGTTCTGGCATTTCATCGAACATGGGTGCGGCATTAAACTTACAGTTAAACGATCTTGAACACCACTCTCCACAACACGTTTTTGGAGAACCTCCACCATCCGCTCATCGAGTTCGACGGCGACGACGCTCTGGGCGGCTTCTAGAAGCTTGAGCGTGAGATTTCCGGTGCTGGTTGCCGATTTTCGAACAATGTTGTCGAGAATCCGTTGATCGGTTAAAAGGTGCTGCCCTTTGCTCTTGTGTAACTGCAAATAACTATCCTTTTTCTCCTCCGTTTCCAAGCCCTATCGGCGCCGCCATCAGTTTTCGGGTAGCAGCGATACCTGGACCTCAATTGCAGCTGCCATAGTCAACGTAGCTTGGGCTGAGTCCAGAAAGAGATTTTAGGACTCGAAGCTGTGGTGGGAGTTTCGGCTTCCGCACTGAAAACTTAAAAACCGAGAGGTAGACAGCTGATTTGTTATTGGGCCAGCAGCTGCCCCATGTGACCCAAACTAGAACAAAAATTGGGCTATCTGAGTTTGGTTTTGGATTGGAAAAGTGTTGGGCCATTTTCGGGCCCAAAATACTTTCTATCACAACTATTGTGGACTTCTTAAATTTAAACAGACGACAAACTACTCACATTGCTCACCTCTTATCTGTTCTAATATAGATGAAACCCATGTGCTATTTTTGTTTGTCTACGTAGCTTTACATTATTGGTTTCTTTCGACTTATGACCTAAACTGTAAACTGAACCAACCGTGTTGGTAATGATTTGGCTACATGATCGATTTAGTTTGGTTTATTGAAATTCCTGATTTGTTGTGGTCAATATTGTGTTTGAGGAATGATTTCCTCACATTCATTTTTTTTCCTTTTGCAATTTTTTAATTTTTTTTCATGCCTCTCGATTATCATTTAATTTGTTTAATTCAATAGTCAGAAATAACATGAAAGCAACGTGCGGAATCACTCCTTGTTGTTTTGATACCGAAAAAAAAATATGTGCACCCGTACATAGTTATGTTGCATTGGTCACAAGAGACATGATCATTTAGACTCACTTGAATTCAATATGACAATATGCAACCTTAACCTGCAGGGCACCGACAGAAAGCAGTGAAGTATTATTGAAATTAAAAGGGTTTTTTTTTTATTTTATTAAATTTAGAATTCTATACAGTCTCACAATTTTCAATTACAACTTCAATAATTTTTTTTTTATAGGGAGTTATTTATAAAAATACAATAGAGCAATATTAGAAAATAAATCAATCAAACATTTGTCCACAAGACAAGGAAATTTAGACCAAATCAAATCAAATCTCTTAAAATACTTTCCTTTATATTTTCCAACAAAATGTTTTAAAATTGTTGTTAGAACACATTTCTTTATAGTGAAAGAAAAAACACGACGAAGGAGAAATGAAAGCATGGTGATTGTGTTGAAGTGCTGACTGATAATGGTTCTCAAATGCATAAAAATGAACAATATGAGGAAATGGACGTATGTTGATCTAGTTTACAAGTTTAAGCTCAAAAGATTTTAACTGTTGACGCCAATGAAAATTAACCCCACATGTATCAATGGCTAAAAATCACTCAAATGACTTTAAGGAACGGTTTTTTTATTAAGTCGTTTGATGATGTCCCGCAGGACAAGGAAATAAGAAAAGTGAGGTATCCAATATCTACTTTACAAAGTGTAGTCTTGTTGAAGCAATTGTGGAACACAATAAATGATTAGCTTCTAGACTCAAGAAGGAGTGGTTGTTGATGTTACAATGCCATTAAGCCATGCATAAGATAGATTTTTTAGTGTGCACGGAATATGAGATGGTACATCATATGTCATTGTACAAGTGGAATGATACTGGAAAAGTAAAATTTTCCTTCACTTTTATAATAACATGTGATGTACTACTCCGTGTTTCGAGTACACTGCAAAATTTATGCGTGCATACAACCTTAAGAATAATGAAGGCCAACATCTAAGGATGGCTTCAAAAAGTGGATTGTCCAAAGTAAGACTTGTGGGTGAAGGAATCCGAAACCCTAATGAATCAGATTCCACATTTCACAACTCGTGCATGCAAATTATGCAATTGGTATTTGGGTTTGGTGCCACAATCTTAATTTGCTTTTGAGCGTGATTGGAGCTCATGTGCTTAATTGCTACTTACTAATCATTGTTTTAACGACTTAATTACCCTTTTTCCTTTTTGTTGTTAGATTGTGTGTTTTGAATGGCTTTTCCTAGTTATACCTTTTGGGTTTCTTTTCCTTTTTTGCTTTTAACGAGTGGCAACACAAGAGGTTAACTTTATGGTGTGTTTTGTGATGTATTTGTGTCGTACTAGAAGTATAATGCGATAAGTCATAGATGTGAATTACAAGATTTAGTGTGTTTGAGGTTTTGGAGCAACAACGTTTTCTTGATTACCTTACTAACTAGATGGATCTTGTTTATGTGATTTGGGAAATAGTATAACTTGTAGCACGTGTGTCTGGACTGATTTCTATCATTCGTGTTTGCAGAACTCACAAAGTAAGATCAACCATAAATAACTCACTTGCATTCTAATAGAGATGTGACCTACTTATATTATGAACCTTACCTCTATGAGAAAGATTTCAAATTATAAAATGTGGTCTGCCTAAGAGCAGTTCCAGCGTGTGAAACCCCCAGGCATGCTATCCACCCAGTAAACAGTAACTGCCCTTAATGAACAATAATCGCCTTTTGCATCTCCACTATTGCACTTCAATAGCCTTGGCAATAGGCAATAAAATATTAATATTTTATTTATTTATAAAATAATACAAAATAATTTTAATTGTAATTTCGGATAAGATTTTTAATCGTTCTCTTTGCGCCACTTGTCATAAAATCCGCAAAGACAATTATTGGTGATGGATTTCCGATAAGATTTTTAATCATACTCGTTGCGCAATATTCCAACATTCCCACCGGTTGAATGATTTATTTTTGGTTTTGGTTTTGGCATCATACCAAGCTTGTACTTGAAGTTGCTACACAATGCGGGGTAAGAAAAAATTATAATGAAAATAGGTAACAAATAAATAATACAAACAAATCAATAATATATTGTTACCTGATCCGCATAATTTTCCCCACTTCGAATATTATTACTGGCTTGTGCCAAGGTGTCTCTCCATGTACTAAACGATTGGCTAAGTAATTTCCAACAACTGGACATCGATTCTTTGGTTCTTTTCCCACCCATTTTTTCAAGATAATGGGTATGAATAAGACTCCACATTTCTCGCAACTGCATCTCATTACCCGTAAGTGAACTATGAGAAATTTCAACCCAGCTAGTACAAACGCAATATCTTCAAGAAGCATCCAATTCGTACCTGCATCAGTAGTCATTTTGTTGAAAAAAAAAATTGGATTGAAACTTTGAGAGAAAGATAGGAATTTGATTGAAAGTAGTTGAGAAAATATGAAATTGTGGTGTAAGGTAGATGATAATAAGAAGGTATTTATAGAAAAGTAAAAACAATTTTTTAAAAAAATTTCAGATTTTTTTTTTCGGATTTTTTACAATTTTTTAAAATTTTTATTGAACTAATTAATTAATCTTTGCCGTTGTATTTAAAAAAAATTGAATTCCAACACTCCAGATTATGCCACGTGTCACAACGGTAACTTTTCTTAATTTTAAAACTATTTTTTCTTTTATTTATTTATTTATAAAGCAGAACAATATCAACAGTTGATCTCAGATTTAACAGTTGATATTAAATAAGTTTTTTCTATTTTTATTATCGTTGGAAATCGGACAATCCAATTTAAAGAACCGTTGAGATCGAACGGACCGTGGGAAGCCATGTGGCTTCCCAACGGTAACTTCGGCAGACTGCGCCGCGGGCCCCAGGCGCTAAAACTGTGTCTGGTGACGCGCTCTCATGCGTGGGTGAGATGCACGCGCCTGACAGAAAAAAATATAAAATTGGGCTGACGTCAACCCTTTCATCACATCCACTTGGGCTGACAATTCCTCACGGGCTCGGAGCTCGGGCATGGCCTGACCATTGAGCTCCCCACGCTGGAGCATTGAAGCCGGGCTCTCGGGCCCTTTTTCCTGGCCTGTCCCCCAAGCAAACTCCAACGGTGGAGTTGCTCTAACATCCCCCTTAGTATAGTCGTAGGTTTGAGGTTTGCCAAAATGAGAAAGGGCCAAGCCAACCACGTGGCAGCAAGGCAATACATCCAAAATAGATCCCTTATTGCTTTGATGCATTTGTTGTTTAACGGTAAAATACGAGTTAGAATCCTCTTTGTAAGGATCCGAGAGATCCGTGAATCGTGTCCATTCATCGTATATCGTGCAGTTCGAAATCATTTTAAATATTGTTATTTAAAAATAAAAATAAATAGTACTTGACAAAAACTGACTGCATAATGTACGATAAACAAACACGATTCACGGATCCCCAGGATCATCTTGGGTAAAATATACATTGTTTCATTAGATCTTTATTACTCGCTAAGACACGCCTTAGGTACGCGCAACATAGCCTGCTGAAATAGCCAATAATGAATGAGGATCCTCTCCGGAGTTTTTTTGTGAGTTCATAAATCATTTTAAATTTTTTATTTAAAACACAAATAGTGCTTAACGACAATTGATCGAACAATTTACGATGAGTGAACATGATTAAAGGATTTCCTAGATCCTCACAAAGAGAATCCTCACTAGCTAATAATATTTGTCCTCTCAGGTTCTCACCCAGTCATACAAGGACACCTCAGGCTACAAGCCACAGATGGCGAGTGCGGGAAAGAAGCATGGAGAGAAGTTTCCCATACGAGAACGAATGATCACGGGAAACGTTTCCACTGACCTTAACGAAATGAGGATCATGCAGGGTCCCCAGCCAATCCAAGCACACCACCCATTAAGTAATTTTGGCGCGTGACGGTGTGAAAAAGGGGCGAAGTTGATCTAGAACCTCAGGCAATAATGCAAAAGCCCGTGCACCAATGCATCTCCGAACGGACCCTGCACCAACAACCACACGGTGGGCCCATCTTCGTTCATGCCGACCGTCAATCGGCAGCCTTAGCAGTGCTTTGCCGTCGCTGGTGTTGTACGGTGGCACCTGTCATGATCTTGGTCTCCTTAATGATCGTAAAATGTTGCACGTGTCACATGTGTGATGTGATTTATTTTATTTTACATTTTTTTAAGAAGAAAAATCTATATGGAGGATCTCTATAGATATTATTTTAAAATCAATCAAATAACAAGGTTTGCTATATTAGTCCATACTATATAGTAGTATCGATACAAGTTATGGAAGATTTAACTATTGTCAAGATTTATTGGATTATTGTATAAAATTATGGGTTAAACTCTGTTTACTAGCCTGAAGTTTTGTGGTTTTCAACATTTAGTACATCAAGTTTTTTTCGTCCTAGAATCATACATCTATTAGTCAAACTGTTAAGTCTCCTGTTAACTGTGACGTGGCGCCCATGTGGATAATGACTAGGCACCACATGTCATCCACGTGGAAATTAAAAATAATTTATTTTATAAAATAAAATAAAAAATTTATATTAACAAAAAAAAAACCCTTCATTTTCTCCAAATCCCACCTGTGCCCACCCTCCCATCACCCACCCGTCTTCTACCTCCCCCCAACCCCCTCCCTTCCTTCTTCCCTCTGCAACCCACCTCTCCCCCAAAACCTCCCCCAAGCTCACTCCAACCACCAAAACCAGTCTCCCCAAACCGTTATTCTGCCCTCTGCAACCCGCACCTTTTCCCCCAACCTTCCTTCACCACCAAAACCAATCTCCCCCAACCCGCACCCTCCATTCCTTCTTCCCCCAGATCCAAGCTCATTCCCGAAACGATAACCCATGGCCAAAACAACAACGTCACATAGCTTCGTGATCTGCCTACAGAATATATCATTGGCCACCAAGTTGTTGCTCCCACTGACCTAACCGCCATCGTGGAACTGCAACTTGACCAGCAATTTTCGACCTGGCCTGGTCGAACTGGCCAGCGAGTAGCCTATGTACACTCCCACTCCAGCGTTCGCCATCAAGCTCTCTTTCTCTCTCCTTTCTATTTCTCTCTCTACAAATTGGGAGATTTGTAGAGACTGGAAAAATGAGAAATGAGGGGTGGGATTTTCTGGGTTGTCAGTGTAAATTCATAGCGGATTAAGGATTGAGATTAAGGGTTAATTAGTCTCCCTTTAAAATCAAATTCACATGGGATTAGGGTTTTGTAATCTGAGGGGGAAAGAGAGCTTGAAATTTGAATTGGGGAAGACGAAGAGGTGGGTGACGGGAGGGTGGGCACGTGTGGGATTTGGGGAAGAAGGTTTTTTTTTTTTTTTTTTTTTTTTTTTTTTTTTGTTTTATATATATATATATATTTTATAAAATAATTTATTTTTAATTTCCACGTGGATGACATGTGGTGCCCAGTTATTGTCCACATGGGGCCCACGTCACAGTTAACGGTAGACTTAACAGTTTGACTAACGGATGTATGAGACCATCCCAAAATTTACACTTTAGGTATGACTCTGGGACGAAAAAAACTTGATGTACTAAATGTTGAAAACCACTAAACATGAGGGTAGTAAACAGTCTTTTGCCCTAAAATTATACTATCTAACCTCTTTATGGTTGATTTCAAATTGGTCATAACCTTTTAAAACATTCCAAATAATAACCTCAAGATTTGAAAAATGAACATTCATTAAGTTCACTAGCGTTCAGTGATGATATGAACAAATATTAAATTTGTTTTAACTCTCCAGTCATCTATGGAGATTTGAATTTCTAAATCGACACCATTTCGCTATGCAAATTCATGGTTTAAATTGGCTAAAATGGGTCAATTTGAGGGATTAGAACTCCAAAGACGTCGATTAGTGAAAACCAACTTTAGTGTTTGTTCATTCATCATTTAATGCTAGCAACGGAATCACTTAATGTTGGTAATGTCCCTCGTGATCTATTAGATGTTTAATTTTCAAAACGTTAAGTAGTTATTTGAAATGTCTTAGAAGGTTGAGACTTTAGATATTTTTTGTATTTAACCGAAAAATATAGATCCTTTAATTTATCGGACTATCACTAATACGTATCGGAAAAATTGTGAGTAATAACATCATATACGCTTTTTCTAAATACATTTTGATGTGATTTTCCTAAAGACAAATGTGCTTTCGCTTTCCTCTACCTAAAAATTAAAATGCCTTGTTTTTTTCCTTCTTTTGAGTGAGACGTATCCATAGAGATTGATGTGTATGCTTTAAGTAATTAGTGGTGGTGTTTATTCACACTTGAATATATGCAAAAAGGAAGTGATATGCATTTCTTTTTCTATTTTTTTTTCTAGTCGTTAGATTGAATGATCGGAAAAAACAAATTAACGAACATAATTTAAAAAAGGAGGTGCAAAAAGTGAAAAAGAGAAGTGCAAAAATTACTTTTTATAAGGGGAATATTGGACTGCTTTAATTTGATCGTGTTTCAAACCTCGAACTACTTTTTAAAACTTAATTTCATTGTATTTGTACCACTAATTAAAACACCCGGAATAATATTGTGGAATATTTGGAATTCTGGTAACGATGCGAGTGAGAAAGTACCTGAAATTGCGTCCACAGTGGGTGCACTACTTCTTCTTTTATCTATCTTCTTTTGGTGGGTTTGTTGGATAAGAGATGGTGTATTGGTAGGTACTCTTCACCACTAACTCTGTACTTGTCTTCCCTGTAATCCTGTTCACTTGACCAAGAAAGCTCCTTCATTTGTTATTTTAATGAAGTCATGGAGGAGAAAATGTTTAATAGGTATTGAAAACACAAGTGACATGTTGTATTAATAAAAAAAAAAATGAACGATATGGCCGACGAGCCTTATTTTTAGGATTCATTAATTAAAAGAAAAATAATACTCTACATGTTACAATTTAAAAATAATAATGTTTCGTGATAGGGTTTCAAGTACACCGAAAAGTTGCTAAACGTAGAGAAAGAAGTTAACTGTGAATAGGACATCCAGGTTAACAGATATGCTTTGACACTTACCTGGCTAGGTGTGCTCCTCATCTTCTCCATGCTTGAGCTTATGTCCTAGTCTGGCATGTGGCATATGTCAGGTCAGAAACTTCATACATGCCCAAAAACGTGCCTACGTGCTCTTCTCAATACTTAGGCAAGTGTCCATGCATGCATACCTAACCTCCTTGGTCATTTTTGCAATAAAATGTGTTACGAGCGGTATACAATTAGAAACGGCTACAATAAAAAAATTCAAACATTTTGATTGAATAAATGGATAAAAACTATGTAACAATAAGAAATAATAAATGGCAAAAGAATTATATGATTTATCTATGATGAAATACTTTGGATGCGATCTCTAGTTCCTAACATTCTTTGACTAAAACCTTAATGGTATTCAAAGTTTGATCAAAGTCTCTTGACTTTGTATACCTCATTATATTAATATTAATGTTTATATTTTTATAGTTTTGACATTAATTATTTGATATTTTATAAGATTTATAATCCTATAAATTTAAAATCCCTCATTATAATACTATTAGAAACGGCTACAATAAAAAAATTCAAACATTTTGATTGAATAAATGGATAAAAACTATGTAACAATAAGAAATAATAAATGGCAAAAGAATGTATCCATAGTGTTAAACAAAATTGGTACATTTTACAAAAAAAAAAATGGTACATTTCACATATAACAAAGTGGTATCTTAATAAAGAAGAATGGGTACATTATAAATAAATTAGGGTACAAATAAAAGATTAAAAAATTATGAGTACAAATGAAATTTTGAAAAATATGGGCGCAAAAGGAAATTAATACATGGGTACAAATTAAAACGAAAAAGAAAATACTACAAATTTAAAGAAGGTTGCAAATTAAAAGTGGGTACAAACTAAAAATATAAATATATGATACAAAGTTTAGCCATAAAACATAAATATACCATATGTAATTTTTCTATCATTGATTAATTATACAATGTCACGTGACGGTAAACACATGGGCACAAATACAAATAAAACTTTAAAAAATATGGGCACAAAAATAAATTAACATATGGATACAAATTAAAACTGAAAAGGAAATTGATACAAATTAAAAAAGGTTTGCAAATTAAAAATGGGTACAAACTAAAAATAAAAATATATAATAAAAAATTTAGCCATAAATATAAATATACTAATTGTAACATTTTTAACACTAAAATATTTAAAAATAAAAAAAATATTTTATTATTGAAATAATTAATGATGTTATAAATACTCAAGGAACTTGATCAAAAATTGAAAATGAATAAGGTTTTAATCAATGGAATAGTAAAAGAAGGGATGAGAACCTAATTTATCCATCTATATTATAGAATTAGTGACCACATGATTAAAAAGATACACATAGTTTTATACATAGCTGTCCCAAGCCCAATGCGAGCAAGGCGACTGTCCGAGGCCCAAAAAATTAGGGGCGCCAAAATTATTAGTGTGGCATATTTATATACGTTTTCATAAGAGTATACAATTATAAATTTTGGTTTAATGACAAAGAAATTTAACTAGAACTGGTGATTTTGTTATTTGAAATTAACGAGGAGGGCTTGGGTTCAAAACACCATGTGTGCTTAATTAATTCTAATTTTTACAAATTTCTTTTCATAACAATATAAATTTATAAAATTTGGCTAAATGATTAGAAGTTTAATTAGAAGCAATGGTTTTTGTATTTAAAATTTAACGAGAGGTCCTAAGTTTGACATGCTATGTACATATTTATTTATTTTTTCAATTTTTACGAATTTTTGTTTGGTTGTTAAATTATTTTTAATTACTAGCTAGTAACTATGTGGGTTGCTATTTTTAAACATTCGTTCCAATTCAAGTCTAATCTTCAACAAAGGTAATGCGTAGACTAAATTTTGAGACCAAATTTGCAAATCATATGATGTCTCATCAAAAGGTTTAATTTGGTGCCCATTCATTACTAATACATATCCTTAAGGACTCAAAAATATCATTATTTTTTTAGTCTTATATTGACGAGGTTAGTAAATAAGAAAAAAATACCTCACGATTTATACAAAAACACTTTAAAAGTTCAGATGGAAGACAAAACTCATAATCTATCTACTTGTAAGCTTGAAGTTTTTTGGTTTCCTTCTCTCGATACAAAATAAATTAATTTTTTCTGTGTTTCTAAATTACTGAGTTTGAAGTGCTTTTCTAAATATAATTTTATCGATGTCTTACGTGTAAAAACAAAGAATTTTTTAAATGAAGTGAGGGCACATTTTTTGGCGTCGTCCTAGACCTCAAAAGTATCTGGACTGGCCGTGGTTATATAAAAACCAATAACATGAATGTTTACTCATATATATGCGTTACTCACTAAGTAATCGCCAAGATGGGCCCGACACTCATGCTCGACGCCCATTTAGATAAAATAAGAGGAGCGAACCATTTCTTCGGACTCTTTTTCAAATTTGATAAATGTTGGTTAATCGTATATTTCATTATAGTTCTATGATTTAGAGTATCATTTCTTATTTGATCCATTTGAATTCCATATTCGAAATTGCGATTAGATCTATTCATTAAAAATGATCAATCTCCCTTCAATGCTTTTAATCGAAATACAACAAAAGGAAAAAAAAATTCATGAACCGACCCCATCTTCTCCACCTCGTAGGAACTACGAGATCACCCTAAAGACACCTTTAGTATCCAGGGGTCGCGGACCATAAAACCCTATCCAATAAGTGGACCTCCTAACAACGTATTTTCACAAACCAAGAACTACGAGATTGCTCATTTCATTTAGGGGGTGATGGAGGGCTGTACCATTTGAGCCTCTATTTTTTTCTTCATGATTTGGTGTTCAATGTGGTGCTTAAGTATGGTCGAGATACACGTTAAACAAGGTTCTAAAAGATGCTAGGCGTTAGTTGGGTAGGGGGCTGAAGCCAAGCGCCTAGGCGGCCAAGCAGGGCTTAGGCGGGCGCTTAGGCAGAATAGGCGGATTTAAGTAAATCTATTATATTTCATGTAAATAAATGTTTATACTTAAAATGGATATAATTTCATCATAAACTACAAAATAAAATGACATATGTATTATGAAGTATTGGAACATAATGAAAACATTGGGAACTAGCATATAATATGTGTTCATTTAAGTATTCAACAAGTCTCTTACAATTTATTGAACAAAATAAAATGCAAAATGAAAGTTATCTATTTTCTGTCTAAGTGAGTCGCAATCTAGGCAGGTGCATAGATGGTATGGGGGGGCTAGGTGAGTGCCTAGACGGGCGCCTCAACAGGTCTAGACGTCATTTCTTAATTTTCAAACGCCTAGGCATTAATTGGGGTAGTGGCCAGCTGCCTAGAGTCGCGGGATTTTTAGAACAATGATGTTAAATGTAGCCTCGATATATATCATACATCACGACGTGTCTTAATTGGAAATTTTTTTCTTGCTATCAATCTAACAATAAATATATATAATATAATAAATTTGTAGGTTAGAGACAGGGTCGACCCTAAAGGTAGTCCATAAAGGCGCCTGCCTGGGCCCCTACTTTGAAAGGCCTCCAGAAAAATTATATATCTTGTAAATAACATATAAATAAAGAAAAAGCAAGAAATATTATAATTTTCTTTGGGGTGTTTAATTCGAAACATGGTGTTGATGCACAAAATCGGCGAGGACTTTGGTACAACAGAAAGTGACAAGTTTGTGACCTTCGCTAGGTTGCTCTGATCATTAGTGTGGATAAGTATGTAAAAGAATAGAGACAGGGAAGCAAACAACACAAGATGTACATGGTTCACCTAGATTGGCTACATCCATGGAGTAGAGGAGTTCTCATTAGTTATGAAGGGTTTACACAAATACATAGGTTCAAGCTCTCTTTTAGTGAGTTCTAGTGAATAGTTTAGTACAAATGACATTAGGGATTATTGTGGGAGAATGATCCCCTTTTATAGAAGAGAGTTTCTAGCTTTGTTCTGACATTGACACGCGTCGTGTTATGATTAGCCTCTGATATCGACACGTGTTGCGCTGTGATTGGCCTCTGATATTGACATGTGTCGTGTTGTGATTGGCCTCCTGGTTGGAGGAAAAGTCTTGTGGGTCCTTGACGGTATGTTGTTGACCGGTGCTTAGTAGTTTCGGGATTGGTCAAGTATGGTACAAACACATGGAGATGCATTTTTAGTCACTAGTTTTTTCTTGTTTTTAAAATTTACTCCCAATCCATCCGTCCAAATGCATATAAAGTTATAAAACTCAAGTCCATTTGCAATCTTTTTTTCTTTCAACTTCCCATCTGTCCATTTACATTGAATGTTTAAATCAACTATCACATGATTTTTAAGATTGTAATTTAGGTAATCAAAACTTTGAATTTATATTTTGCTTTTCAATAATGCATTATTTTATGGATTATTTTAATATCAGATTTGTTAGTGTGATGTTGATATAAAAAAAAAAAAAGAAACACAAGAGAAACAATTGGCATTGTTCAATCTATTATACTCGTCAATCAAGTTTTATTGTTCATTACTCTCTTGATCATCAAGTTTTATTGTTCTTCACTCTCAATCTCAGACTCTTGACTGCAAACATTTAGTACATTTGCGTCTAAAAACGTGAGATGTGTAATATTTAAGTAATGTTTGTACATCTACCTTATTTTGATATTAATTTTTAATTATATTTCATGTAGAAATAATTTTTTTTTATGTATTTAGCGAATTCTTTTTTATACGTATTAATGTACAAAGAATCGGAAGTTAGAGAACTTTAGGGCCCCACTTCGAAGGCTCACCTAGGACTCCCCATTCTCAAGGCCGGCTCTAGTTAGAGAGATTATATTCTTAGGCCACATTTTTAATCAAGGTAGCTACATTGGTAATGTGATTAAATTGGAACCCATATTCATTAAGAATTTGATTTACGATGTGTCATAAATAATGGGGTAAAAATATTTACTAGGGTTCGTTGATGGTAATTAACAAAATTAATACCGGTGATGACACACCCCGACCCAGAAAGTCCACTTGGACCCTGAATTGAGCTATGCTGGCCGACACCTGGAAGGTGACGAAGCCATAAAATGTGATAGTGTATAAAAAGTGAATAAATTTGAATCTAAAAGTGTCTAAATACCAGAGTGCACTACGAGTGGGAGCAAACCCATTTCGCACGCGATGACAGAGCATAAGTAAGGTACAGTAGTGTGGGTAAGAATCATACCCTTAAAAGTAGCCACCAATACTAAGATTAGCTATATATATCCTCGTCGATACGAACTCAGCAGTTAAAACCTGAAGGGGTACAAAACAGAAAGTGTGAGTAAGCAGTAAAACCAAGCTTCCCCAAAACTATTACCTTTCTAACAGTAATAACTCCTCACTGTAATTCCCTTATCGTTTTCTATAGGACAGTACAACATATATACATATATCCAAACCATATTCAGAAATGACCAAAACCACGGTTTGCCATCAACTCCACCATACATTAATAAGTAGGCCAAATGAACTTAATCAATACAAAGTGATATATCAGTCAGAGTCATCTAAAATGATATGTACAACTTATCCATATCTCATCAATCATGGCTAGCATATAAGTCGGAGTCACCTATAGTGACCTGTACGACTTATCCATATCTCATCAATCATGGCTAGCATATAAGTCGGAGTCACCTATAGCGACCTGTACGACTTATCCATATAGCGACCTATACGACTTATCCATATCTCATCAATCATGGTTAGCATATAAGTCGGAGTCACCTATAGCGACCTGTACGACTTATCCATATCTCATCAATCATGGCTAGCCAATAGCTCAATAAGTGTACCTGCACATGAGTCAGAACCACCTAAAGTGGTCTGTACGACAGGGCTGGGTGTAAATAAATACGCTCAAGTGCTACGATCACGTGAAGACTGTGCGAATAATCGCGGGTCACCTACGAGTCGGAACCACCTAAAGTGGTCCGTACGACAGGACTGTGCACCTACCTTGGATCCAAGGTGAGCATAAGGTACGGGAGGTGAACATCACGTGAAGGATTGTGCCCTGGCCACGAGCAGGAGCACTAACACCGGGGTGCAGGTTTATGAGCTATACTATATCTCAACACAATCGTACTCACTACTATCACTAACATCAACATGTACTCACCTGAAGCTTACCTGGGTGTTCTGCGTTCACCTTTGCACTTGAAAGCATTCCCAATAATTATATGCAAGTAATATACATATGGATATACCATGAGGCAATCTAATACTCAACCATGTTGTAGCATTTTCAATTATAAACAATACGGTGTGAAATGTACAATTAATAACGCCCTACTCCCAAACTACTTATTTTCAGGGATAATTATCCATGACAACCCAATTAACACTAATTAACTAACTAATTCACAAAACAAAAACTTGTCTTTACCAATTTCCTTCGCATTACTCAATTTCCCAAATAAGGCTTTTGTCTCAAATATATTATGGCTGCATCTAACGTCTCGTTAGACTGCCTACGTACCCTAAACAGGGATCAAGCCATTCGTAGTTCATATAGGTACTTCAAGCATTCACAATAATTATATGAAGGTAATATACTTAATCAATTTAAAAGTGTCGATAGAACTCTCAATAATATGTACAATAAAAAGGAAAAGATCCACTCACCTGGAGTCCACACTATGATTCTCTAGCGCACGCATCGAGGCATTCTGAATGATTGGTCCCTGCCACGAAGTCCAAAAGTGGACGGAAGATGGTCAATTTTGCCCACAAAGTCGGCGGGTGCCTAAAACTTCCCGACGTTGATTCGTCGTCTACGGTGGTCCAACGGGGTCAAGGTTGGTTGGGTTTTGCTCCTGGGATGATGGGCTACAAAGCCCAAGTGTTGGCATCGGGCATCGCTTTGCCGATTTGCCGGAAAATCGAAAAGGGTGGCCGGAGCACCATTGATTTTCGTCAACTTTCGTGGCCTCAAACCGCCACATACCATGGTTAATCAAGGTGGTTCTTGGGTGGGTTTTGTAGAGGGGAATGAGAGCTTCAAGATGGTGATGGTGGCATCGAAAAACTCCACCGGAGTTGGCCGGAATCGGCCTTGGAAAATGGGCACTCGTGGTGGGTGCGGGTGGACGGGAAGCCACTTCCTTTTTTTTTTTTTTTTTTTTTTTCTTTCTTTTCTTTCTTTCCTCCATTTCTGATCGGGCTTCACCCCACAAAGTGGGATTTAATTTAATTAACACTAACTTTGAATAACCAATTTCGAACGTCCGTAACTATACCGTTATAATCCGGACTCGCAAACGGCTTTTGCCTATACGTTCGTACCAACGAGTACTACGAGGATATGCTAAAAGAATAAGTCCCACATCTCTCAAGTCGATGGTCAACGGAAGTCAAAATCCTTGCCTCTAGGGCAATTTCGTAAATTCATGCTTTTAAAATAAAATAAAAACGTAAATTTTGGAACGGGTTGTCATAGGTGATGATTTTGTGCTCGGATTAAGAAGCTTCGAATTTACTTAGGATCATGCACTAGCAAGGATGTATCTAGGGTCCTAGGGATCTACACATGGCCATATGGATGGATCCCCCACAAGTTATTAGTACGTTGAACTGGAAAAGGATCCTCGCCAGATCTTTTCTTTGGGATCATAGGGATCCCGTGATCGTTACTGTTTAACGTATATCGTGTGGTCAGTTTTTGTTAGGTACTATTTATATTTATTTTTAAATTTTAAATTTTGAAATGATTTTTGATTGCACGATGTACGATGAATGGTCACTATCATAGGATCTCTAGGATCCTTTTCCTGTTGTCCCTTTAGTGGGGACACAATTTATCCCCACAAGTTATGAGTACGTTGGACCCTTCGGAAATTGATGCAATCTAGCAAAAATAAAAGATAGGGTGCTTTGGTACTCAACAAATAATAAGTTATTTAACCTATTTTAATGATGTTACTATCACTACGATTTAGTTGTATTTCGTTTTTTTATATAAGTTGAATGTCTTACGTTCGATATAAAATGAATGAAGAATTCAATATTTATTGTAATTGGCTTGTTATGTAACTTAACCTGCATTTCCGCCCTTTAAAATAGAATATCTTTAGGGTTTTTTATACGGACAATACTTAGACACCAACTAGTCAGTGTATGGTTTTACTGACCACCAATAAATAAAAGATACATGTCAACCAAAACTCTCTCTAAATCTATAACCAAACAACCAATTCTAACATTTCACCCATAACCAAACAGCCACTCTCTCCTCCATCCCTCTTACCTAATAAGCCTATGTTGTTGTCTGCCGTAGATCTCGTTTGCAAAAACCTCTCCTCCGCTGAGCCCTCCCCTCCGCCAAAACATCTTCTGTCGAACCCAGCCTTGCCCACTCATAATCCAATCCTCTCTTTCGTCATGGAAGGACGTCTGCACCTACCCACTCACAGGTCACGGCTCGCGCCGCCTTTCTCTCCTTGCTGCCATGGTTGCACCAGAAAAAAATGGTGGATTGAGGTTGGGATCGAGGAAGGAGAGAGGTAGGAGGAAAAGACATGAATGTCGTCAACAGAGGATTTGTCATCGATTTGGTATCATGGTCTAATTCGGGGTTTGAGAAGAACTCCAATGAAGGACGTTTGGCCGGTGGGAGCGGACGGTGAACGGTGCAAGTGACTGGGACGGTGGCTGGAGATTTTTGGCGAGAGAGAAGATGACATTTGGTTAGAAAAATAGAGGTGTTTGGCTATGAGTTTAGAGAATTAAAATGGATAGCTGTCGTTATCTAGTTGGGCCATGTGCAACAGTCAATGTATTGGATCCTGACCAGTCAGGATCCAAGTATTATCCTTTTTATACACCTCATATTTTGTTGATTGCACGTTAAATACCTAATACTTTGATGAATAACTAATCAATTTTCTTTCTTTCAGTTATTCCCTTCCCATATCCTAGTCTATTAATTATAAAACTGATTCTTCCAATGTATAAAATTAAAATTTCTATGGCTTTTGCTACTATAACCTTCCAGATCATGAATTTTTTTACCAAGGTAAAATGCCTAGGAAAAAAATTGTATTGATATTCACATTTACTTTTTAAAAGAAAATATATCTCAATACATTTCACATACTTTTCAATATTACACTTACACCCCACACTCTGTATACGCCCCACATTCTGTTTAAATCTCGCACCACTACTCCTCTTAGATGGAATCAATGGGCTGATCCTCCTGTTCTTTAAAATCTTATGGGTTAAACAGTTATTTCATATTAGGTAAATAAGTAATTTAATAATACATTTTTATGCGGAGTGTATTCAACAATATATGAGATGCTAATAAAAAACCTATCTTTGTATCAAAAAATAGAAGTACGTGGGGAGTTTGGCGTTTTATGGGCATCTCATCCGCTGCTCATATTGATATTTTGGCGATTTGAAAGTTTGAAACTTGCGATGTCTTTCAGTCATATAAAGTTTGTTGTGGAGAGTGATGCTTCGCTCATAGTGGCTGTTGTTAGTAGAAAGGAGATTGATTCCTTCACTTTTGGTTGTGTAACTGAGGAGGTTAAATATTTGGCTTCAAACTTGCAAGTTCCAAGAGGTGAGCTTCGCTTTTGTTCCTTGTCGTTGCAATGGAGTGGCTCATCGACTCGTTAGGTTTGCTCTAGGCATTGATAGCGATGTAGTTTGGAAGGAGAACTCTCATGATATCATACAAGACTTTCTTTTGCAAGATTTTAATTATAATCCTTTTTTCTATCAATGAAATTATTATCGTATCCTTTAAAAAAGTTTAGGGTTTCCAATAATTTCAATCCAATTTTTTCCGTTCATGCCTGCGAATGCTATAGCATAATACCAAAAGGAAAAAACCAAAGAAGGAAGGAACATAGGCAAAAGAGAAGCTTCCTGCGAATTGGTTGATTAATTAGGCTACTAATTACACATTAAGCATGCCACATGGGGACATATGAATGGGCAGAGGATCATTACTTCGATCATGACCAACCCTGTTCCACTCTGGACTCACCAGTCACCGCAACGGATTAGTATAATTAAAGAGCACATGAGGATGTGATTATTATGGTCATAATTAATCCATTTTAGTAATTAAAAACGACAAATTAAAGCAGGAGCTTTTGATGTTCACTATTTAACAAAGAGAAAGCTGCAACGGCTAACTTTTTTCCCGGCAATCAGGAAACAATTGGAGCAGGAATGTGCTTTTAATGTTGAAAGACGTTTTAAGTTTTTATACTTGAAAATATGAGAAGTTTCATTGATATTTCTTTGTTTAAATTGATAAACAAAAATAACGTTGTTGTCATGGTAACATTACGTATACTTTCATTCATTTGAAGTCTGAATTCATAATTTTAGAAGTACAAATCGTATAGAAATCATATCGTTTGAACGAGAATTTTATTTATCAATTTCTTTTATAGGCATGAAATAAAATATATTATTAACGATCTAGTTGAACGGCTCACCGTTGATCCACTAGCCGTTTAGGTCCCACTCAATCACAGTGAAAATGTTTCAGTTAGTTATAGCTCAATCATAAATAGATAAACCAACTAGTGGGATAGGAACTTGATTCTCCACCGATGAGGTCCGGACAACCATATCACGTGATTGTCCAACCTAAGATACAAAAAAACCCTGTTTAGTTAGATTTCCTATATTTTGTCTACACTTACACACTAAAAATGAAATATTGTACGACAATTTAAAATTATAAATTACCCACTAATGTGTCTTCAATTGAATGTTATATGGTTTAGTTGTTCGGATCTAAGAATTTCTTTTCTCGAAGTGAAACGGAAAATGGAAATAATAAATTTGACCATGAGAAGGTCACTACTCACTAGATGCGAGCTCTGTAATATAAAATGAAAATAATGAATTTAACATGACCGTAATATTGACGTACAGGAATAATATAAAATCCGTACAATAGCACATTCCTGAGAAGATTTCGCAATTATTTTATCACAATAAAATAATAGCTAGTATTGCTTCTAATCTTGAATGACAGCTAGTCTTTGTGAATTGAGATCTTTGTCGGCAGAGATAACAGATGACTGACTACTGGTTGCAGCTCAGGGATGAGAAATTTTTCAGGAAGGCGGATTCTGTGCTCTACTACTTTCCGCGCTTTCTTGTGCCTTTTTGCTTGTGTGATCACGATTAAATCACGTTAACATTTTATATTTTTTTTATCTTATTATCTCTATAAAAAATAATATAAAATGTTGTTATGGCTTAACCATGACCACATAAAATAGGAGGATACAGGAGGCACGGGAAGTGGGAGGGCAGAGAATCTGCCTCCATTTTTCAATGTGTTTGGAACATGGTTAAATACATCAAATGTTATAATACAAGTGATTGAAAATTTATTTTTTCAAGTTCCAACCATTTGTAATGTGACACCTAGTGTACTGAGTAGTGTTTTCGACTAGTTGCACACTGAAAAATCTCTCTTCAGGGACAACAACATACATTGCATGACACATTTAAACTACCATGTGGCGTTCTACATCAATGAAATAAAGACATTTAAAAAAAATTAGACATATTTTTAGAGCTCATTTATGAAGTGTGTTTAAATGATTGAAAGCCAATAAAATACTTTTGAAACCAATATTAGTAAAAATGGAAGTTAATATTAGAAAAACACTTGAAGTGTTTCCTGCAAAAATCACGTAAATAGTGTTTTCTACAAGAAGCACTTCAAGTGCTTTTGAAACCTAAATCATTTTCTTTAAAAACGTTTCCAGTAATTTAAAATCACTTTCCAAATAAGCTCTTATTTATTAACACATGATGTCACTATTTTTTTCTACAATGTAGTGGAGAGATTAAAACTAAGGCCGAGTTGGGACAGAAAAGGTTTGGAGTCGGTGCGAAGGAAGAAACATGCCAAAAATGTGACGGATGGAGGGAAGGGAGTTTAGGGGTGTGCTCACACACCTCTTTTTAATTTCTGTTCACTGATCTTTTTCACTTCATTTGATCCGACAGACGAAAATTAAAAAGGTGTGTGAGAAGTAAAAAGAAATGTGTGAATATCACACTCCGGGAGTTTATTAGGGTTCACAAGAACGAAAGGGGTTTGTGGGATCACATGGAACTGCCAATATGTGGGTCACAAAAGAAGCATATAATGACGATATTACCCTTTGGTCATAGTTACCTTGGCATGGTCAAAGCCTCTACAAAAACATGGCCAAAAAAGAAAGAAAAAGAAACAAGATGGGTGATTTACCAAGTGTTATTTGTCTTTAATTTTTGAGAAGTGAAGGAGAATTAAGAGAGACAAATAAGATGAGTGCAAAAGAGAAAGTGAGCCTATGAAAGCTAGAACCCTAATTTACTCCATCAGCCTGATTAACGCTCTATCAAACCCTGAATATCTTTACTAACTTTTATTACCACTCGTTATGCTTTGATCGCCTTTATAGACAACTTCACTTTCTATCAATATCCATATAATTATGATGAATAACTTTGATTACCCAAATATATGATTTAAAAATATTGATGGAGAACAAATTCGAACACATAACTTCAGATACAAATATATTTACCTTCAAATTCCTGATTTAACATTAAGATTATTGGTGAAAGAGCAAAAAAGGGGTCAAACTTATTATGCAAGAAAACAATAGTACTAATGGAAATAAGGGCAAAAGTGGACCTTACAAGATTAAGGTTAAAAGCGTGCTATAATTTATACTTGCATGGTAAA
The DNA here is from genome assembly GCF_019419815.1 of Pyrus x bretschneideri. NCBI lineage: Eukaryota > Viridiplantae > Streptophyta > Magnoliopsida > Rosales > Rosaceae > Pyrus > Pyrus x bretschneideri. Next base: position 16,069,206 of record NW_025999390.1, on the reverse strand, counting down.
TTCCTAAAGCAACGCTCTACAGATTCCAGATTAGGTCAAAAGCAAGTAATTTCACCCCCCTTTATTTGACAGGTTATACTTGTAGCCAACGGCCACGCAGTGACGAGCCTTGACACTTGTGATTTCTCAACTGTGATCCCCTGCGACCTGTCCGCCTGCATATGATTGTTCTCGGTCAAATCTGTCTGCATATGTTACACTGGTAATAAGTTCACTAGTAAAAAACATTTCTGTAATTTCCCAGTATTTTCCTATTTGATTCCTATATATATATATAGACACACAGACACAAATATTATATAGCTCTGCTCAGAGTCACAGATCTGTGAGTGTGGACACCTTGCTGCTTCACCACACTCTCTGAGTTGCTGCTGCTCTTTCTCTCCTTCCTTCCACATTTCACAATTCCTTCTCTGCTTTGAGTTTTGTCTACCATTTTAGTTTAGAGAGAGGAGGAGGAGAGAGAGAAGGCAAAGCCATGGAACCAAACTCAGCTTCCAAGCTGGGTTTTTTCATGGGGTTGTTTTTGCTGCTGGGTTTTCAGCTGGTTCACTGTGCTGTCACATATGACAGGAAGGCCATTGTGATTAATGGGCAGAGAAGAATCCTAATTTCTGGGTCTATACATTACCCCAGAAGCACTCCTGAGGTAATCCAAATCTTTTTTCCCATTTCACTAATTTTTCATTTTTTCAACAATTGTTCTAAGAAATTGCATCATTTCCCTCTTAAGTTTTCTGGGTTTTTTAATTTGATTTGAGAAATGTAATTTTGGTTCAGATGTGGGAAGATCTGATTCAGAAGGCAAAAGATGGAGGGCTTGATGTGGTTGAAACCTATGTGTTCTGGAATGTGCATGAGCCTACTCCTGGCAATGTATCGCTCTTTCACTTTTTAACTCTTCATTTTTACTTTTTACAGTCAATGTTTGGTACTTCGTTCTGCTCTGTTTGCTGTTTATTTTCCCCTCGAATTCTGAATTTTGCTGGGTTTGTGCTGGGTTTCAGTACAATTTTGAAGGGAGGTATGATCTGGTGAGGTTCCTCAAGACCATACAGAAGGCAGGGCTCTATGCTCACCTTCGCATTGGCCCTTATGTTTGCGCTGAGTGGAACTTTGGGTACTCTTTTTCTCTAGACCCTATAATTTGGCTTTTTTTTTTATATGTAATTTTTTAGGATTTTCCTAATTTTAGATAGATAAAAAAAAGTAAATAATTTTTCTGATTGTGTGGTTTGTAGGGGTTTTCCTGTTTGGCTGAAGTATGTTCCAGGCATCAGCTTCAGAACAGACAATGAACCTTTCAAGGTTAATTTTCTTTGCTTTAATCATTTTACCTACTTATGTTGCGTAATTTGTCTAAGTAGAATTCATGGAGCTTTCTGGGAGGTATTTACTGTTTACTATTCAGTAAAATTTCTTAATGTGTTCGTCTGGAAATACAGAGGGCAATGCAAGGGTTCACACAAAAGATTGTGGGACTGATGAAGAGTGAAAGTTTGTTTGAGTCTCAGGGTGGTCCCATCATACTCTCTCAGGTATATGAGCCTCTTCGATTTTCCGCGTTTCTCTTGATTTCGTGTTTGATGGTATTAAAGTATTTCAGTTGAGTTATAAGAATAGATGTTAAATTTGTTCATTTGGTTCAGATTGAAAATGAGTATGGAGCGCAGAGTAAGTTATTCGGAGCTGCTGGCCATAATTACATTACTTGGGCCGCGGAAATGGCGGTTGGGTTGGACACCGGAGTGCCATGGGTGATGTGCAAGGAAGAAGATGCACCAGATCCAGTGGTGAGCAATTAACACTCCTTATGCTGCAGATCTTAGCTTGTATAGTTGTATTGCTATACATTTCCTGTTATTTCGCATTCCTGCAATGGAGTACCAATTCTCAAGCTCTTAAAGTGTTTTATGACTCGTATTTGTATTAAAGTGGTCACTCAAATGTTTTGTGGATGGTGATGTGACAGATAAACACTTGTAACGGTTTCTACTGCGATTCTTTCTCTCCCAACAGACCCTATAAGCCTACGATTTGGACAGAGACATGGAGTGGCTGGTATGTTTGATATGCTTGTTTGCTTAGGAATACCAAGTTTGTTAATTTGCTATATGAAAATATATCCATTTGACTCTTTCTTTCAATATAATTGCGAAGGTTTACGGAGTTTGGCGGTCCAATTCACCAACGACCAGTTCAGGATTTAGCATATGCAGTTGCGACATTCATACAGAAAGGAGGATCATTTGTTAACTATTACATGGTCAGTTTCCATACACTGCTATTTTAAGGATACGAAAGATGTGCAGTATTAAAACCTATCATGGAAAACTGAATTCTTGTGTTTCCTTGTGAAACAGTACCATGGGGGTACCAATTTTGGACGCACGGCCGGGGGCCCTTTCATCACTACCAGCTACGACTATGATGCTCCATTAGATGAATATGGTGAGAATTAAAATATGCTTAAGCAAACTGATCTGGTGTCTCTGTTTGTGTTGTGAGATACCAGTTTACTGCATGTAAGTTTGGAACTTTGAGAATGTAGCTAACTGCTCCACTATAAATATATTAGGTTTAATCAGGCAGCCAAAGTATGGTCACCTCAAGGAGCTTCACAAGGCTATTAAGATGTGTGAAGGGGCTTTAGTATCAGCGGATCCAATCATAACTTCACTGGGGAATTTTCAACAGGTTTGCACCTTTATTCTCAAACTAGCGTTTGGTGTTTGCATAAGTTAATCTTGTTTACTAAATTCTTGGTATCTTTTGGCATTCCAGGCTTATGTGTACACTTCCGAATCAGGAGATTGCTCTGCATTTCTTTCAAACCATGATTCCAAGTCAGCTGCAAGAGTGATGTTTAATAACATGCACTACAACCTGCCTCCTTGGTCCATCAGTATCCTTCCTGATTGCAGAAATGTAGTCTTTAACACTGCAAAGGTATTTGACATTGAACATGTAAAGGACTATGATGCATCTATTCTGACAGAATCTGAGACCGCACTTTCGGGAACAGAAGTCTTTATCTCCTTTGAACATTGAAAGATTTAGAAGTTTTTGAGATTGAAACTTTTTGCCGTTCCTTCTTCTTAGGTTGGAGTTCAAACGTCACAAATGCAAATGTTGCCAACAAATATTCCTATGCTATCATGGGAGAGTTATGATGAAGATCTTACTTCTATGGATGACAGCTCAACAATGACCGCTCCTGGTCTATTGGAACAGATAAATGTCACTAGGGATAGTACTGACTACCTCTGGTACATAACTAGGTGAGAATTTCCTGAGACTAACTCTTTTGTTTATCACCATTCATGATTTCTCCAAAGCCGGTCTGCGTTTCCATTTTCTTTGAAGTATTTTTACCTCACACAAGAAAGATTTAGTAATGAATTTCTTAGAAAGCCTTTCAAAAGGGTGTTCCAATTTGACCAGCTTGGTGTGCAATTTGAAAAGACAAACAACCCTCACGTATGCCTCAGTACAGTGTTACATATGCCTTCAGTGACATCCTTCCTAACCTTAAAGATAGATATTAAAACATCATCTTTCTTTCAATGTGCCTGCAGTGTCGATATTGATTCATCTGAGTCCTTCCTGCATGGAGGGGAACTCCCGACCCTTATAGTTCAATCAACAGGCCATGCTGTGCACATCTTCATTAATGGACAGCTTACAGGTACAATTTTGATTCGCTTCTTGCATGGATATTATCTTGAATAACAATAAAAAAAACTTAACAAATATATAACAGGTTCTGCCTTTGGAACAAGGGAGAGTAGGAGATTCACATATACTGGCAAGGTCAATCTACGTGCCGGAACAAACAAAATTGCACTGCTGAGTGTTGCCGTCGGATTACCTGTTAGTATTGTTTGCCACAATTATTTTTTTTTTCTTATTCTATTTGTTCATCTTCTCTAATTCTGACAAGTTATTGTTGCTTGTTGAAGAATGTGGGCGGACACTTTGAGGCTTGGAATACTGGAATCCTTGGCCCCGTTGCACTTCATGGACTTAACCAGGGAAAATGGGACTTATCTTGGCAGAAGTGGACCTACCAGGTAGTCGATCTTACTTTGGAAATCAAATCGTTTTATTTTTCTATGAAAAAAGACAGTTTTCCTTACCCCTGCTATCCTAACAGGTCGGACTGAAAGGAGAAGCCATGAATCTTGTATCTCAAAATGCTTTTTCCTCTGTCGAATGGATAAGCGGATCATTAATTGCACAAAAGAAGCAGCAGCCATTGACTTGGCACAAGGTATGCAACTAAGGAAACTGGAACTCTATGTGGTAATGTAAAACAGGAGAACAAAATTATTAATACTCACTTAACTTTGCAGACTATTTTCAATGAACCTGAAGGAAGCGAGCCATTGGCTTTGGACATGGAGGGAATGGGAAAAGGCCAAATATGGATTAATGGGCAGAGCATTGGGAGATATTGGACAGCATTTGCGAATGGTAATTGCAATGGGTGCAGTTATGCTGGAGGGTTTAGGCCTACAAAGTGTCAATCAGGTTGCGGAAAACCCACACAACGATAGTAAGTAATGCTATGATGAAAACTTTGTATTTTTACAACGACAATTTTAGTATGAAAGTATGGCATAAACATTTAGTGGATTACTCGGCAAACAAATTCTCCTCTTAAATTCCATGTGAATTTCATTTTTTCAGTTATCATGTGCCTCGGTCTTGGTTAAAGCCAACTCAAAATCTGTTGGTACTTTTTGAGGAACTTGGAGGGGATCCCTCTAGAATTTCTCTTGTAAAGAGAGCTGTGAGCAGTGTTTGCTCCGAGGTTGCTGAATACCACCCAACAATCAAGAATTGGCACATCGAAAGCTATGGAAAAGTAGAAGACTTCCACAGCCCTAAGGTTCATTTGCGCTGTAACCCAGGGCAGGCTATCTCTTCCATCAAATTCGCTAGCTTCGGAACACCCTTGGGAACCTGTGGGAGCTACCAAGAAGGAACTTGCCATGCCACCACGTCGTACTCTGTAGTGCAGAAGGTACTAAACAATGCTATCTGGTTTTCCGAATCTACTAGTATTCATAACCCTCTTACTGAACCGTGTTCTGTCTTTTTATCTTTGATCATCACAGAAGTGCATAGGGAAGCAGAGATGTGCAGTCACCATATCCAACAGCAACTTTGGAGATCCATGTCCGAAGGTGTTGAAGCGGCTGTCAGTAGAAGCTGTGTGTGCTCCCATAACTTCAACAAACGTGGAACCCAATTCACAGGGTTAGTGAAAGAATGAGATAACATATCGTAATTGTTGCACCCTAGTGCCTTAATTATACACCACAGCAAGAGAAGAAGCGAGTAAACAAGAATAAGAGATCGAGTACAGCAACATAGCAAAAGCAGTTAGGTGGAGTGCCATAGTTTTTCCTTTCTGATGAAGAGTAGTAGTAGTAGTTGCTCTTGGTGAAGGGTATTTTCATATTCGGAGCCAAAGCGCAATTAGCTGTTAATTTAAGTTTAAAGGACTTGTGTAAGTAGTGATCTTGTTACTTAGGTGAGTTTGTATATACCTCGGGGTTCGACAATTCGGACCCTAGGGTGGTGAGTCAGGCTCCGGTACCCGGCCTTTTAACGGGATATATGGGCACTGGGAAATGATGTGTTTTCTGTTTGAGTGTTTTTACTGTTCATGTAGTGTTGGGGAAAAATGATGCCCCAAATCCAGTTAGGTAAAATGTAGGTTCATGTTGGGAGAGGATCCTAGTGTGACACCGTTTGTTTACGTACTGTGCAGAGAGTTCATGAATGAAAAGAATCCAAGTCTTTGTGTTGATGGTGTTGTTCATTTCATGGTGTTACTTCCTCTTGTTTTTGCTTGTGTCTGATGATGACTCGGAATTTCCGCACTCCTATTTTCTCCTCATGCAATTTCTCTCTATTTTTTAGCTTTTCGATGAAGGAATGAAAAAAACTAGTGCCGCAAGAAAAAAACTAAAATGTGGAAATCACTATCCGTCCATGCATTCCATGAGAGAGTGACGAGGCACATGACTAAGTAAGGGTAATTACCAACTTGTTAGTACCTTCAACAGTAAAAGTAAAATTTTCGGCTTCTGCTGTAAAGAGATCTTGGGACCCAAGATTTTCATGAGCACAAATTATACCCTCGACTGTAAAACTAAAAACATCCGAGACTCATGACAAACTTTTTAAAATTCTAAATGCCCTAATCCCATCCCAGGTTGCAGTTTGGAGAGAGACTAACATACAACCTAGCGTGTCTGTTTCTCTTATCTAATTGATATCACATAAAGAGAGAGATACAAAGGATATAAGATCCCATTACATATTAATTTCAACCTGCAATTCCGGCTCACTCACAATAGAGTGAGAGTGAGACCTGGTATTTAAACATGTACTTCACGTATCATAAAATAAGTAAAGAGATAAAAAAAAATATATTATTTCCTCTAAGTGCATTATAACATGTAGAGTATCCCTTGAATACTTGGTACCAAAAAATCTCTCCTTATATGGTGGTTTGTGGGTACACAAGACCAAGTGGTACCTAAATACAAAGGAACTCATTTCTTTGTGAGTAAATCCGACAGTCCACCTGGTCCGATGGTCAGACGCAAGAGTTCTCACCGTTAGGCCTTGTGCTAGATAGAATTTCCACATCTAGTAACAAATTATCCAAACCATGTATGAGCTAGATAGAACTGCATTTATGTAGCAACCATATGAAAAGTACCACTCACAATACTAAGGACGAAGTCAAGACTCAAAAGGTTAAAATATAAGTCTACATTACTTGCACATCATAAGGTCTGTGGCCATGTGTGCTTTGCTATAGTATAGTATAGATTGATCGGAATTTATGACATTCAGGCAGAAGCAGTGCCCACATGCTTAGCAATCGTCTGCTGCAGCTCGTCCTTCTTCGCTCCTACCACCTTGTCCACGATCTTCCCTTCTTTCAGGAACATGAACGTCGGCATTGCCTCTACCGCCCAGTCTTGCGCGACCGTCTACACCAAAGTTCACTAGCAAGTGAGTTTCTCTTACAGTATGCGGATTCTAAATCAAATTCTCTCTTTTGGAAACAAATGTCTTCATTTTGTTTTTGAATATTACGTACCTTCAATTCATCGACATCGACCTTTACAAATATGACTTCGGGCAGCTTCTTAGCCAACTCGGCCAAGAATGGTGCGATGAAGCGGCATGGTCCGCACCATGAGGCGGTGAAGTCAATAACCATCTGCATTTTTCATTGAGGAGCTCTCATGAGAAAGTAAACGACTAGCATATATGACAAATAACGTTTCCCTCAATCTGCAATCTTTCTAGCACTTAGTTTAACTCTATAAAACTCCACATTAAACAAAAATAGAACAATTAATTTGAGAATGTATAATCATGGAAACACTGTTGTTTTCGTTTTAAAATATGAAGAGAGACAATTGACAGTATGTATCGTTGAAACAAACGAAAGTTTTACTAAGCTCCGTGGATATATGACATGCCTCGGAGCAATTAATCTACAAGGATCTAATCAACAAGGATCCAACAGTCAAGGATCCCGGTACTTAAGTCTGCATACACTGGTGTATACTAGAAAGGAAATGATAACCAACATTTTTTTTTATCTCGTACACATTGTGTTTATTTTTGTCATCGGATTGAATAAACAAATGGAAACAACGGAAAAATTAAACAGAGGTATTTATGGGGAGAAAATGACTCCAAGCCAGAGGCAAATTAATGATGCAGTTCTGAATCCATTACCCTTTTAAGTCTTTTTCAACTTAGGATTATTCTTAATTTACAACCAAAAAGAAAACCTGGGATGAACATATGTGTCCTTTGTCTGCTCCCACATGTTAAAAAGTTAAAAGAAAATTTCTGGCTCTAATTTCCCAAAACCAATTACAAAAGAAAAATAAATACGATTGAATTTGTACAAAGGAGTTTTTTGAAATGGATCCAAAGTAACTAAAAATTGGACTTATTTCAAAAGTCAAAAGTCACTAAAAATTGAACATATTTCAAAAGGTAGTCTATAAAATTGGACCTATTTCAAATTTTCCCTTGTACAAATACAGAAGAAACGAAGCCAATTCATTGAACAATTTCACCAAAATGTTCTCCAAGAACGAATCAAGCGAAGAGATCCATATAATTTCCATGGAAAAGTAAAAAAAATTCAAAAGAAAATTCCAAAAATTCGAAAAAAACCCTATTTGCTAGGATCTCAGTGCCAATAATTTAGGACAATCACAAAAATCATAAGCATCTAACAAATATTTACGATTTGAACATAAATCTAGATTAACCAAACGAAACCCATTATTCAGATTCATTAAAAACAAGAACCCAAATCACTAAAAAACACAACGGAAAACCAAATCGAAATTACAAAAATCAAACAAATCTTTCATGAAAAAAAGTGTAATGAATTTGGTGCAATTCAAAAGAATACCAGCTTCTTGGAGTCGTTGCCTTTTTGGAGCTGCTGCTCCCATGCCTCCACAGTGTGGCAGCTGAAAACTTGTCCCTCCTCCGTTGCCATTTTTCGCTCTGTAAAATTTTCTCGAGAAACAAACAGCTAGAAAATAACACCTCACAAAATAAACGTAATTCCCATGGGTGGGATATAAGTACTGTGAAAAAGGAGAGATTCCCATGCAACGTACGGACGGGAACGCGTAATGCATGCAGATGGCAGGTGGGGCTTTTACTGTGAACGTATTGCGCACAAACCCATGGCATCATCTGTGGGCATTTAATTCCAACTGTTGGATCCTAAGAACTTGACCTAATTAATCAAGAGCATCATATCCATTGGTTCGTATTTTATTCTTTTGCCAATCAATGGGGGCAAAAAAAACCAAACTTAGTATCACTAGACCAATATCATTAGACCAATAACTAGTTGGTATCATAATAAAAATTAGAAAACGACTTGCATTCGTTAATAAGAATGATTTGGTTGAGTGTTCCAAGGATTAGCTCAAGTAGTGACGGAGATATTGATAAGACTGATTCTTTTCAACGTTGCAAAGTAATTGAATCGGACTATGTCGCATAATTGGTATAGCACAAAAATTTCTATCATATGAAAACGGACAGTTCACTTTTCTGTTTTTGGGAAGGGTTTAATAAGAAGCTTTTGTGCATCAAAAATTTGATGAGTAAATATTGCTAATCACTTAAACTACAACCCCCTTGACATTTCTTGGCAAAGGGATATTTGGTTAACCATTGTGTTGAAAATTCAATCCTAATTAATTTGTTGAACGCCATTACTACAATAGGATTGATATGTTTTACATTTTTTTAGAACTAATCCATATTTGTGGTCCAAAAATTCCACATCCTACCAAACATAATTACGTATCAAATATTATCACATAACTGTAACGGAATTACACCCTTATTATTCTACCACCGGTTAGTCTAAGAACTTTCTTAGCACATGCAAAGGAGAGTTAAGCCAATTAGCATGCAAAAGAGCGTTAAGCCAGTTAGTCATTGCAGTATGCCTGTGTCTTGCACCCCAAATTTAAATCTCATTCTCCGTAAGCTAGAGTATTCCAATCTAATAACTTTCTTCCATTATATACTACAAAACTGGACCACGACCATGGAGTTTATTTTTGTACATTCGATTCGTGGAACACATGCCTTCTTAAGATAAAAGAGACGCTTCGAAATTAAGAGGGAAAATATGTTCTTTATAATGTCGAAAGTAGCTAACAAATGCAACTGTTCTATACATTTGAATCACGTTTCTAAATCCAAAGTTTTTGTACGAAGACTTCAAATAGCAGAATCTACAATTGGATCAAACTCTTGAAACAGTACGTACCAAGAAGAAACCAACCGACAAGAAAGGCGGTGAAGAAACCTAAGTACTTTAGGAAGGTTGAACCTGCTAATGCAACTCCGAGACAGAATGTTATTAAAAACGGTAGTAAGGACTGCACCACGGCTGCTGTGCTCACCCACTGACCCTTGAGAAAGATCAGAGCTGCAAGGTTCACCACATTCCACCCACCAGACCGAAAGCCTAACCTGTTTAGGTTGTTGGCTACAAAGGAGTGGCAATTGCAGGTAAAAAGGTTGTAAGCTCGGTGTTGGAATTCCTGAGTGCCCTTCCGGAGCGCATCATCCCATGTCTTTATGTCGCTTCGAGGTTCATTCTGCCCATATTGATCCTCACTTAGGTACTCAGACGGATCGGGAATAGCGCAACACTGTTTGTCAAATTTTAATGAGCATAAATGAAGCAGGAACGAGAAGGTTATACGGGTTCAGATATGAAGAGTGCATGTACCTTTTCTTTGCTTATTTGGATGTAGCGAGTCGCTGCTCCAAAAGCAAAGTTATCCACGAACACGAAATTGGGCCCCGCAAAGTCCAATATCACACCATCTTCCCTGCATATGCCAATGTGGCCAACAAAAGGAATCAACCATGAAACAACAGGAAGGGGTGTCCACACAATACAGCATGGGAACCGGGATCTTTTGGGGTCAATTTGCAATGTCGGTGAATCACTTCTATCAATCATCAAGTTGTGCTCGGGGCCTGCACTTGTTTCCATTGCCAAAATTGGAAAAGCTGCTGAATTGTCTCAAAAACATTAGACACTTCTCAAATATGAAACTAGTTTATCTTAACTTTCACAGCCGAAATGGAAAGACACTGCCAAAATTAAAGGCAACAACTATTAGACAGAATTTTCAAATCGTGTTATGTACAAGATAAAATGGAATGCTTTCTGAACATCTTCTGGCCAAACATTCCTCAAGTCATATACCATTGCAAGCAAGCACATAAATCTCTCAACCAGATAAAGTCTAGGCATCTGATGGAAAATATTTTGGCCCGAAAACAAACTGCTCCGATGCACACTCCATGCACTTCCGAAATGAAATTGTGAATCACATTGTAACAAGCAGCATAGTTCAGCAGATCAATAAACAGAAAAAATGTAGGAGGTCCCGGGTTCGATGCTCTGAGCTGGTGAGTCTGCTTGACTGTGGGCACGGGTAAGGTGAAATTCCTCATAGCCTCTCCGGGCCTAGAAGGGGTGATAATCATGACTTGCCAACAGTTGTCCTCCTTTTTTCTTGGCAAAAAATATTAGGAGGCACAAAGAGCTCTAACTAAACTACGCAATAGCGTATTATCAATGAATCACAAACAGAAACGATTATCCATTATCGAGTTGTGGTTGTCTAGTATTTCTCCTATGTAAAATGGCATGTGGTCGAAATAGCTCTGCATCCAACTCCTCTCCACATAACAAACTTGTCCCAAAAAAATATGGGGATGAACATAATTTGGAAGCTAGCCCAAATTCAAGTATGCATCATAACCTAGCAATTTCCCAGTAAACATAGAATTCAGGTTACAATACTTACATATATTTAATATAAGCACCCCCTCGATGGTCAGATTGAAATATATCCAACAGTCATATGATGATTTCATTAAATACATGCAAGTATCATAGCCATTCCGACATTTGAAAAACCAATATACAAATTGTTACTGGCGTATTTTGAAAATACCAATGTTTAGCTTTATCTTTACCATACAAAAGAGGACCAATTCAGCGGTAGTGGCATAACCAAGTTGGTTAGTGTAGTATACTCTCATTTTCAATTCCATTTCGAATCTTATAGTTTAAATTAAATTAGAATATGGCTCGAATAAAAAAATTCACCAACTTCCTTATCAGTTAGGAACTCTAATTAAACATCTTTAATCACCATTTCTAGCTAAAGTGAAACCACTAAAAGGCGTGGAAGTATCAGAACAAATCAAACACCGAATACTAAGAGAAACCGTCAGGAAAAGTTAAAGTGGTACAAGAACTGTGGCTAAATGTAAGAGTAGTAACACAAACACAAATCGTGGAGACAGAGGAAGAGGGGCAGAGGGAGTACCTTTGGATGGGCAGCAGTGGAGAAAATGAGCGCAGCACCGCGGGCGGTTGTTGAGGCTTCAGATCAAAGCTGAACCGGGGGCGTATAACTTGGGTCAAGGAGAGTTGGGATCTAGATCTGGCATTCGTATCGTGTTTCTTGTATTCGTATCGTTTTTGTATCATACTCGATAGCTTAACGGGTCGTGTCGTGTAATACCCATTAAAGTAAACGGGTAATATGACCCGATCCGAAATCAATCCGTTAATATTATCAGGTAATATAACTCGATCCGTTATCCGTTAAGAAAAATATATCATAAATCAATAAAAATGAAAATGAAAAACATAATTTGACCCAAAAAAATGTAAAACATAATACTAAATTAGTATATACATAGGAGTTGATCCTTCATAAAAGTTGTAAAGCTTTTCATTATGAGTGATTACATTTTTTACACTTCTACAATAATTATTATTAATTTTGCACTCAAATAAAAAATACTGTTCATGAGATTTGGAGAGTTTTAAAAATCTAAACGACCATGTAACCATCGTCTAAGCGTTGATGATGCAATTATGAACGTTTATTATGCTTTCACATCTTTCATACTTATACATTAATGATTATGAATTTTGTTTATTTTGAACTTCTTTAAAAATACTATTCATGAGAGTTTGTATGGTTTTAAAAATTCAAACGATCATATACCTATCCTCAAAGTGTTGATGATGCATATTTTTTTTCATATTTTTCGCACATGTAAATTAATTATTATAATTTTTTAATGTGTTTGGTATTTTTAAATTACTTGATATTTTTATTTTTAATGTGTTTTTGATTTTTAATCTCAATCTTTGCCTATAATATACTATAAAAATAAATAAGTGAATAAAACTTAAATTTTAAAATAATAATAGAATAATAATTAATAAACAATATATGCATATTCATTATATCTATTGTATTTTATAGTAAGTTTATTTTAGTAGTTTAAAAAATTAAAATCAATGAAATAAATTTTTTCTTATCGTGTCGAAACAGGTTACTCATGTGTCATTCTCGTGTAAACCTATTAAGAACCCGTTATTAATGGATATTATCGTGTGATCCGATAATGATCCGATTAGTTATCGTATTGACCCGAAACTTATTATTTTCGTGTCGTGTTAACAGATCATATAAAAAATTGCCAGGTCTATTGGGATCTGCCTGTTTCTGGTGATTTTGGCTTGTTTAGTTAGTGGGTTAGTATTAACCCAGGATTAGATATCTCGTCTTGACAAAAATGGTAGGGGAATCATTTCCTCCTATCCCTTTTACTCCTTGCACTCTTCCCTTTATAATTATTTCGTTTTTAAATTTTTATCTTTTTATTTTTAATTTTTTATAAATGAAGAGATTAGACATTTTACAATAGACTAAAAATAATGTGGTTTAAATTTTGATGAAAATTGAATCTAAGATCTCTCAATTATTTTTTGTCGATAATATTGAGAGATTTTAGATTAATTCTTGTTAAAGACAAATTTGAATCATTTTGTTAATAGTCTATTGATAAGCTAAATTAACACCGATAATATTTTTGGTTCCAAAAAAAAAAAAAAAAAAACCTTTCGTTTGATAATTTCTTTTAAATTAAAAAAATAAAAAATTGAAAGGGCAAAGCAAAAGGAAGTTCCGGAAGTAATACGCGCTTATCTGGAACACTGGAGGTAAAATCTACCCGAAAGTGACGGTCTCTCACAGTCGGAGAGTCTAGAAGGCTCCACTCACCACTGCAGCTCAACACTCCGTCCTCCGCGAAATTGGATTCTCGGCGGCAGAGACTTCGCTATGAGGAAGCGAGATTTGGCAATTCTCATGCTCTCCGCCTTCGCCATCTTCTTCTCTCTTCAGGTCCCTTCAAAATCCTAAAAAACCCTAATGACGATCGAATTTGTGCATTTCTTTTCGATTGAAATCGAAACGAATTGTTTCTGATTGGATTTTGATGTTTGAAATTTCAGCACGAGGGTGATTTCTCCTTCAGAGAGGCGTGGATGCACCTCTCCGACGACTACCCAATCAAGTTCGAAGGCGACCGCCTTCCTCCGCCGATCGTTGCCGATCTCAACGGCGACGGCAAGAAGGAAGTCCTCATCGCCACTCACGATGCCAAAATCCAGGTCTCTCTCTCTTAATTTTCACTGTTGCTTGTTAGGTATGTTTAGGGTTTAATGTTATAGATAATTTCTGTTATTGTTAGGTTTTGGAGCCTCATAGTAGGCGTGTGGACGAAGGATTCAGCAACGCGCGTGTGCTTGCGGAGGTTAGCCTTTTGCCTGACAAAATCCGCATCTCATCCGGCAGACGGGCCGTGGCAATGGCTACCGGGGTTATTGACAAGCTTAGGCCGGGGCAAAGACCCAGGCAAGTTTTGGTCGTTGTTACGTCGGGTTGGTCTGTTATGTGCTTTGATTCCAACCTCCAAAGGCTGTGGAAAGTCGATTTACAGGTTTGTGGAAAGTTTGGAATTTTGTTCGTATCTCTCTAGGGAAATAGTGACTTGGTTGGTGTTATTCGATTGTGTATTCTTACTCTAGTGGGCATTTTACAGGAGGATTTTCCACATAATGCTCACCATAGGGAGATTGCCATCTCAATAAGTAATTACACCTTGAAGCATGGGGATACAGGATTGGTGATTGTTGGTGGAAGGATGGAAATGCAGCCTCATGTATGTTTCTTGTTATATTATTTGGTTCTAATTTGTTTCCATTTGTTCTGGATTTACAAATCAACTTTTCTTTCGAGTATCCGTTATGGAGAAAGCACGTGTGGTTACAAGTATATAACCCACTGCCAATATTGTTTGCGAACTTTAAAGCTCATCTTTACAAGCATTATCTACTAGCTTTAGCATCCCTTCATTAAATGTCTTTACAAACTTTTAGGATGTCGACAAAGAAATGCGGACCTTAATCTTCTTTTCACTTTTCTGTCAAGATGAATATTGATTATAAAGCGGTCAAATTGGACTTACTTGCGATTGTTACATCTTTCATTTTTCTATATTCATTGCTTCTGTGCTCCTGGTATTTCACAAGTTCCTTTTGTTGTCTGTTCTTGTTGTCTTAACTTCTTTTTTCGGAGTACTTGATTGAAACCAGACTTCTACATTTTAACCTGTTATTGCCGTTGTAATGTTTAAACTGAAGGCTCACATTTGTACTCAGTCTACAGTGCTCTTAAAGGTGATTTCTTGTCATTTTTTAGATTTCCATGGACCCTTTTGAAGAAATTGGGATGGCAGAGAGAAGTGCTGAGCAGCATAGAAGAAATCTAACTGAAAAGGAGGTAAAAAAAACATTTTTTTGGTTTATAGATGAAAAACTCTTGCATTTTGTAATTAGAGTGGATAACCTGATCTACAGATGTTTGCATTTACTGAGCATTCTCATTTCTTGGTTTGAAGTATGATAATGCATAGATTTGAGCTTCTGGGTGGACAAACTATATGAAACCAGTAATAAACAGCTATTTTCTTTTTTGGTTCTTGGTAGTAGTGTGTTTTGAAGGTTTTTCTATCTATCTTGTGTAGGCTTCTGGGAGTTCAGGAACTGTGGATTTACGCCATTTTGCTTTTTATGCATTTGCTGGCAACTCTGGAACTGTGAGATGGACTAGAAAGAATGAGGTGATCTTCATTTGTTTTGTACATATGCCTTTTATTTTGACACTTCTCTGCTTTATAGTTCATACTATACTTAGAAACTAAAAGACACCAATTTTCTGGTGTAATATATTCAACAAATTTATAGCAGGTGTACAAGGTAGAATTTTTTCTCTTAGCATCTTATTGATGCATGTTGCTATTACACTACTACAAGATGCATGTTGCTATTACACTACTACCTGGTGTTTAACTCTTATTTGATTGATGATTCCAACTTTTGGTTAAGAATATTCAAGTATTTGCTTCTCAAACAGCTGATATAGTCATTTGATTGTTTAGAATCTTGAAGAGAATTCTTCAGATGCTTCACGGTTAATTCCACAGCATAACTACAAGCTTGATGTTCAGGCTATGAACAGTCGTCGCCCAGGAGAGGTGTGTTATTCTGCCATTTACAAAACTGCATAGTTACTTGTTACAGTCACCCAATGTATGATATGCTAATTAATTTTTCATTTTTTTTATATAATGCTGTGAAACTCTTACTTTGGAGTTTTGTAACATGTGAAATATTTGAGTTCCGACTTGAAATGGTCCCAAGAAGCTTATGGAAATCTCTCTTTCTCTCTCTCTCTCTCTCTCTCTCTCACTCTCTCTCACACACACACACACACACACAAAGCACTCCCGTACACTTTTTTCTTTACCTTTTAAAGTATTGTAGTTTTCATCTTGTCGTCTCCTTATGAATCATGCTTATTTGGACCTCATTTATGATAGATTCTTTTGAGATAAGTTCCCTGATACATGTTACATTGTAGTATGAATGTAGGGAATTCAGAGAATCTATCCTTGGAGTTATGCCACATCATTGGGTAGGTTTAAAAACTGTCTTTTACTCCATTAATTGCACTCCTGTTCAATTCAATGTATTATTTTGTGAAAAGTGATTTGCCAATATGCATGCCATTATCAGGATAGAAGAGAAGATACTTTGTTGGAACTTGCACATTTCAGGCGGCACAAAAGGAAAACATTGAAGAGAACATCCGGAAAGACTATTAACTTACCTTTCCACAAGCCAGAAGAAAACCATCCTCCTGGAAAGGACTCAACAAAAAAAATTTCAAACTTGATTGGAAAAGCTACACAGTATGCTGGTTCAGCAAAACCTAAGAAGGTGACTTGTGAACAATTTAAATCTAAAATTGTTTATTGTATGCTGAAGTTCCTTTTTGACCTGTTTATGTTGCTGATACAGCCATATCAATATATTCCTACCATAACAAACCACACTCAGCTTTGGTGGGTCCCTAATGTCGTTGTAGCTCATCAAAAAGAAGCAATAGAAGTTATTCACTTGGCAACCTGGCCGCACCTTCTGTAAGGTAAACGAAATGCCCACACAATTTCCCTTCTTGTGTCATAACCAAAAGTGGAATAGTTATGTTATATTAGACTTAACCGATGTAATGCAAAATTTATCGATCTCATCAGCTTCATCTTCAAGAGGGCGGCCTTCATGCTGATGTAAATGGTGACGGAGTCCTAGATCATGTCCAGGTGCACATCTCTTGACTTTCTACCTTTGGTCTCTTATCTCAATTCCAGTTGGCCGAACAAGCTAAAAATTTAGTACTCGGTGGATGTGAAGCACAATGATAAATAAAAGATTTATGATTGGTGGAAAAGCACAAAGAAAAAAAAAGAAGAGGAAATGTAGGGAATAATGTGACATAATCAACTGGTGGCCAGTGGCCACTTATTTGAAGTGTACATTTTGTTTATGGCTGAATCATGGGTGATAAATGTGACAATGTGTGCCTTCTCTGCAGGCTGTAGGGGGAAATGGCGCTGAGCAGACTGTTGCTAGTGGATCCATGGAAGTGCTCCGTCCCTGTTGGGCTGTTGCGACCTCTGGTGTACCCGTACGAGAGCAACTATTTAATGCTTCTATATGTCATCATTCCCTTTTTAACGTATTCCAACATGGGGAATATTCTAGAGGCTTTGGCCGAACTCATGATTTAGCTTCGTTGGAGGTAGCAACTCCCATTCTCATTCCAAGAAGGGATGGCCATAGGCATCGTAAGGGAAGTCATGGTGATGTTGTCTTCTTGACAAATCGTGGTGAGGTATGCATTCTAATCTTGACCTCTTTAGTCTTCTTCCTGTGGTTGTTTTGAGAATGGACTTTTGCCTGGATAACCTAATCAAATCATTTTGATTATCCGATCTGTCAAAATTTATCCTTACTACAAGTTTCTCACGTCATGGATTGGGATGAGATCACTCACAAATTTCATTTATAATCTTGTAAGTTGTAAGGTACAGGATACTGTTTTCTTACGCTGAATTGGCAACTTATAAATTGTACTTTCCCTCAGGTAACTTCATACTCCCCTGGATTGCATGGTCATGACGCCGTTTGGCAGTGGCATTTGACGACGGGTGCTATATGGTCAAATCTTCCATCTCCATCAGGGATGATGGAAGCTGGTAACGTGGTCCCTACACTGAAGTCATTCTCGTTGCGAGTTAATGATATTCACGAAGTGATCCTTGCTGGTGGAGAACAACAGGCTGTGGTGATTTCTCCTGGAGGAAGTATTGTAACATCCGTTGACCTTCCAGCACCGCCTTCATACGCCCTGATCACCGAGGACTTCTCAAACGATGGGCTTGCTGATCTTATTGTTGTGACCAATACCGGGGTGTACGGGTTCGTCCAGACCAGGCAACCAGGTGCTTTCTTTTTCAGCACCCTGGTTGGTTGCCTCATACTTGTAATGGGAATCATATTCGTGACCCAACACCTCAACTCCATCAAGGGTAAGCCCCGTGCTTCATCTTCTCACTGAAAGCAGCAGAGCTTTCGTTATGAATATACTAACCGCATATTGCCACAACCCCAAAGAAGCAAAAGAGTTCATTGAGATCGTGTTTTGGTAGATAAAAATCGACATAATCGAACCCTTAAGCCGTAACCTGGGAAACAGCATCAGATCGACGAGCTGACAGACTTGCTTCATTGACGTATGTATGGCGATCATCTAGAGTGCTTGAATTTTCTGTAATTTTCACTTAACATATCGAAAACAGAAAGGATTTAGGGAAAGGCATTTCCAGTACCATATTCAGTAAAGCTTATGATAGGTGTAACTTTGTAAGGGATGACACAAAAATTTTGAGAAGAAAAGAAGCATAGGTTCACTGTTCACGTATGGTTCTGACCGGTACCTGGCATCTCTCGTTCAGCTACCCTATGCCGAATAACAGGCACAATTTCGGTTGTTTCCTACCGAAAAGTCTTATATGTTAAGTTGTGAAACGCCTTTAATCTCGCTTTTCATAATTGAATTTTAGGTATAATAGGAACTATTAAATTCATTAAATTTTCTAGGAATCACAGAAAATTTTGGTGCCAAAAAGTGCACAGGTGGTTAAACTATTCTATCTTTTATGACTAAATTATGTTGAGTATCAATAAATGACAGCTCATCGTTGGTTAATTAATGAGGCTGTTATGTCATTCTAAAACTGTTAAGTTGTTACAAAGATTAGTGTCTTGTTAGAAGCGTAAGAAGGAAGCTTTAAGCTGGATGTGTGTGTATAAAAGCTCTGTAATTGTAAGGATCCAATTCGTTAAGTCTAAAATACAATTCATATGGTTTGCACCCTCTCTCTCGAGTTCTTCATTTTCCTACATTCCACGTTGCTCTTTGATTCTTTCTCAATGTAGTCAATGCTTGGAACAATTTACAAAAGTTAGCAGGGATATAACTACGTTGTCAAGCAAGCTTTGGTTTTGAGTTAAAATAATCAAAGTTCAAACAACATGGTTTAGCTAAAGCCGTTGGAGATGTTCGTACAGAAAGAGAAGGAAAAAAAAAAGGTTATCTTTGGCTATCTGGTCAGACTTGAGAACAAACATTGTACGCGAATTTTCTTTGGCTAAAAATGGAGAAAACTTGGGATAAATGATGACACACAATTCAGGAAATACTGCTTTCATGGATATTTCCCTTTGTTTATACCAAAAAGGAAAAAATTAATTCCCCAAGAAAATAAGTTTTGGCCTTTGTAGATATATATATGTTTAATTATACAGAAATTTTAGAACTCACGATCGACATTCTCTTTGAAACTGAATATTATTGGCCTTCACTTTGATGCATGTCATTTCAGAAAAGTCGTCCATATGCATATATCAATCCATTTCAAAGAGATTTGTTGGGGAAAAGTAAGATTGCTACATGAAAATTCCGTGGGGCTGTGAAAGCAAGTGGGAGAGCTCTACTTACCTCTCGCATTCAAGCACCTTATGACTAAAAGTCAATACAGAAATAAGTACATATACAACCAGGATCATGCCTTCCATCCCTACAATATCATCCCCTTGTTCCTGGATCCAAAATCTTGGGGAAGATATCATTTATTTCGAAATTGTTTACTTATGAAAATTCTACAACTTACCAGTGTATATATGGGATGCACTGACTTACACTGGACCTGTTAATTTGTATAAATGAGTATATGACAGGCTCAATCTAACCGTTCAAACACCGATACATCTCATACACTAGTATATTATAGAAGAACTATTTTTATTACCAATGCTTCGTGGTTAGAATTTGGATGTTTTATATGAAAAGTACAATCAAATGGACTCGTGTGCAGCTGTCCCAAGCACTCTTCTAAACACAATACCAAAACAAAAAATACTATGCTAAAACTAGATTTTGAACTTTAAGAACCCTAATACACTATATGCGTAGTTTTGCAGCATGGTTTATGTTAACCTAATTCCGAAGACAACATGGGTGAGATAAGTACATTACAACTAATTAGCGGTCGAGAAATCTAGCAACCAAAAGAATATTTACTGGTCCATGAAGAGACAAATCATATGCTGATAAACGCTTTAAACTTGCAGCCTTGTTTTCTGATGACAGCAGACACGCACAACCTTTCAAGTTATGGAATATGGAAAAAAAAAACTTAAACTCCCACCAATTTGCATTCAGTTCAGCACATACAGATATGTAAAGGTGCTCTCTCTACTGCTTTCTCAGATTTGCAAATAGGGTTTGGGAGGAAACAGCTGATTATCTAACTATATGCATAGTTTTGCCAGTCGCGGAGGGACGAAGAGACAAGGATTGGCCTAGGCCTATCCTGACTTTTTCTTTTCAACCGTTCTCCAATTTCATAACAGAGTAGGAGAATTGCAGAAAAATGAATAGTTGCAGAGAAAAGCTTTAGAGAAGAAGAGAGAGGATCAGAGAAATGAATACAATTGTTTTCTATTAGTGAACTTGATTAATTACAAACTAACTGATTTCACAATTATATAGAGTTAGAGAAAGACTTAGCTCCTACGCTATCTGTCTAACCGATATAACCAACTATAACCAACTATATCCAATTCTATTAGCTACAACTTCCAACTAACTTGCTGACATGGCAAAACTGATGTGGCACTGATGATATCTTCAACATTCCCCCTCAATCTCAACTGGGATTTCCCAGTTTGAGATTGTAACAATGTTTGACAAATGAAGGACTATGCAGTCCTTTTGTTAATACATCAGCAATTTGATTATCTGTTGGTATGTACAAAACTTCCAAATCACCTTGTTGAACCCTTTCCCTTACAAAGTGATAATCAGTGTCCAGATGTTTGATTCTGGAGTGAAAAATTGGATTGGCACTCAATGCAATTGCAGACATGTTATCACAGTGGATACTTGGTGGATTGGACAAGAACACACCTAAATCATTTAAAATGTTCCTAACCAAAGCTATATCAGCTGTTGTTCGTGCCAAGGCCTTATATTCTGCCTCAGTAGAACTCCTAGACACTGAGGTTTGCTTCTTAGATTGCCAAGAAATAGGATTGTTTCCTAGATACACAACATAACCAGTCACTGATCTTCGAGTATTCAAGTCTGCAGCCCAATCAGAATCTGAAAATGCATTAATTTGTGGTGATGTTACTGCAGATTAAACAATTTCAGTATTCAATGTCCTTTGAAGATGCCTGAGAATTTGTTTGACAACTCCAAAGTGAGTTTCAGTTGGTGAAGTCATGAATTGACACACTGAGTTCACTGCAAATGCAATATCTAGCCTAGTGAATGTCAAATATTGTAGAGATCCCACAATGCTCCTATACAATGTTGGATCAGTTAACACAGGTCCCTTTAATTGAAACATCTGGTGATGGGGTTTACAAGGTGTATTTAGTGGTTTAAAAGAATCCATACCAACTTGTGTATCAAATCCTTGATGTATTTGGATTGGTTTACAAATATATTCACATTCTTCTTACAAGTAATTTATAACCCCATAAAATAAGTAAGTTGTCCCATATCCTTCAAATCAAATATTGCAGATAACTCTTGAATCACTTTAGCACCTTTATACAGTTTGAACCAGTGAGGATTACATCATCCACATATAACAAGAGTGTGATTGTATATACACCATCATTCTTTACAAATAAACTGGTATTTGAAACTGAAGCATGAAAATCCAAAGCAGCTAAATAGCTTGTAAACATGGAGTTCCAAGCTCTAGGAGCTTGTTTCAAACCATATAATGATTTAACCAACTTACAAACATGCGTAGGATGAGATGGATCAGTGAAACCCTAAGGTTGTTTCATGTATACTTCCTCGTGTAGATCCCCATGAAGAGAGGCGTTTTTAATATCCAACTGTCTAAGACTCCAATGATTTATTGCAACCAAAGCTAGGACAATTCTAACAGTAGTATGTCGTACCACTGGACTTAATATATCCAAGTAATCAATGCCATGTTCTTGAGAGAAACCCTGAGCTACAAGTCTAGCTTTATATTTGGAAACACTACCATCTGGACTTTTCTTTATTTTGTACACCCATTGACTCCCCACTATTGCTCTATCTTCAGGTGATGGTACTAGAACCCAAGTACCTTGACCTCTAAGGGAATCATAATCTTCTTGCATTGCTGCCTGCCATTGTGGCATTGTTGCAACTTTTCTGAATGATAAAGGTTCTGAAACATCCACAATATCAGCTACAAACGAATAAAAACACCAATAAATGGATCATCCTCAATTATTTGTAAAGAATTTAACTTAGGAAAAGTAGCCAATAATGCAGCATAATTCTTTCTTTCAATTGTGCCACTCTTTAACCTTGTGGTCATTGAATGAGTTGATGGCATACTATGATGCAATTCTTCAGACTGTGAAGAAATAGGTAGAATTACTTGTAATTGAGTGTCTGAGTGGACAGGCAACATGGATGTTGTACCAAAGTGATGATGTGAAGAATTTGGAGAAATTGACTGTATACTTGTGGAATTGGACTTTGCACTACTGTCACTGCAACTTGTTAAACTTATTGAATTAACTCTGTTATTATCACTGACTTCTGCATCTCTTCCATCTCTATCACTTGTATCAATTGCTTCCATATTTCTGTAACTTAAATTGAGACTTAGATCTGTCACTGATATTGTATTCATGTCTTGGGAAATATGCTGATAATTCCCACTTGGAACTAGTAATTGAACTATTACTGGAGAATTTGAAGCCTTTGAGTCACTTTTGAACAACTGTGATCTACATGCTGCTGACATAGATATACTGTCTCATCATGAATTACATGCCTCGACAAAATAAACTTCCTTGTCTTTATGTTGTAGCATATGACCTCTTTGTTCCTAGTGTAAATCCAAGGAAAACACATTGAGTTGATCTTGGCTGAAGTTTATCAGTATTGAAAGGTCGAAGTAGTGGATAAACTGCAGCTCTAAAGATTTTAAAGAATGAATATCAGGATTCTGACCAAAAAGTACCTGATATGGAGATTTCATTCTTAATCCTTTACAAGACATTCTATTTATAAGGAAAACAACATGAGAACAAGCATGATACCAAAACAATGAAGACAATTGAGCATCTGACAATAGGTTAATGGCCGTCTCAACCACATGTCGATGCTTCCTCTTAGCTAAACCATTTTGCTGGGGGGGTATAAGGGCATGAAATATGATGTATCATTCATTTTCTGTTTAAAAACTGTTTAAACTCTTTACTCATGTATTCCCCTCCACCATTAGATTGAAGATACTTAATAGATCCATTGAATTGAGTAACAACAAAAGCATAAAACTTGCAAAAGATTGAGAAAGCTTCTGATTTATTTATCATCGAAAAAATCCATACAAATCTAGAACAATCAAAGCTTATGTAATACCTAAAACCTTCTATAGACTTCTGTGATGAAGGTCCCCACACATCGGAATGGATTTTCTCAAATACAACTTTGACCTTTCTTGTTTTACGTGAAATGGCAACCTATTCATCTTGCCATGAATACAAGCAGGGCTTAAAGATAGACATGTATCTATACTAGCTTGTAACTGAGCATCAATCAACATTTTACTAAGTATTTCTTCAAATGGATGACCCAACCTTTTGTGCCAAATTGAACTCTTAACCTTCTTTCTAACCAATGCAGCACATCTTTCCAATTCTACAGTATAAGACTTTGAAAACACATTGACTAGAATTTTGAACAGCTCTCCATCATCACTCTTTCCTTAGTACAACATCACCTGAGTTGCCTTGTCTTGTATAAAGAAATCTAAATCATCACAAATGAACCAACATCCATTATCTCTACACAGTTTTTACACAGATAACAGATTCATAGTAATTTGTGGCACATGTAAAACATTATGTAAATTTAATGCACGGTTAGGAGTTCAAATAATGGAAGAACCAATATTTGAAACTAATAAATTCTCTCCACTGCCAACAATTATTTTGGCATCACCATTATAAACAATGATATTGTTCATGACTTTTAAATTTGTTGTCATATGGTGAGTTGCACCTGTGTCAGCCACCCAAGTATCAGCAGAAGATAAATCATGCATGTTTTGAACTTTAGTTGTTGTATTGGAACTCTAAGCTGTCATTCCAGTGATAGATGCAGGAGGAAGAGCACCCATATATGAAAAATTGTTCCTGTGATAGCATTCTAATGCACTATGTCATTTCTTGCCACAAATCTGACACATAGTGAAGCCTCCAGATGGTTGACCATCATTAGTCCTGTAAAAACAATTTAGTGCTATGTGACCCCTTCTTGAACATATCTGGCATTTGGGAGAAATTGTTGCTTTGTAGTTTGTATTGCCATTCCAGGAATTCCCTTGCTTGCCTCTATTTCCAGAGAAAGAATTATTAGATCTCCCATTTGACTGAGAACTCTTCCCAGTATCATTGTAGAAGTTAAAACCATGTCCTCCAGACCTATTCCCAAAATTCGAATATGGTCTAGAATAATTGTTTCCACCAAAAAACCTTTTATTGTTGTAGTTAGACCTTTGTTGTGAACTAAAAGTCTTTCCACCATTACTTCCATAGCTAGATCCTCCATTGAAACCATTTCCCCCTTGATTTCCCTGAGTATTTGAGCTTTCGCCTTGTTCATAGCCTTGGTAGCCTACTTGAAAATTTTGTGAACCTGAGGAACTTCCTTGAACAGCCATTGCAAACATTGAATTAGACAAGACACTGAGTTTTGACTCAATACTTCCCTCTGCACCAAGAAGCTGAGCCCTAAAATCTTTTAATGCAATTGGAGTTTCCTTAGCAAGAATTAATGTCCCAATCATTTCAAATTCTGTTGGCAACCCAGATAAAGCAACAATTACCAAATCATTTTCAATGATCTTTTCTCCTGCAACAATTAATTGGTCTCAAATACACTTCAACCTGAGCAAATATTTATCCACTAAATCAGCCCCCTTTTGTGCAATATGAAATTCAGTCTTTAGTTGATTGATTCTCACAACTGAAACAGATGCATATCTCTTTTCCAAACATTTCCATGCTTCCTGAGAAGTCTTGTAGCCAATGACATGATCCATAACTTCATCCGAAAGTGTGGCAATTAATAAACTCAACAAGGAGACATTTGTCTTGACACATTCTTTATAGGCCGTAGTAATTTCTTTTGTCACACTGGCATAAACTTTGGTGGACACTGAGATTCTCCATTAAAGAAATCAAAGAAATCATATCCCCTAAGAACCGACTTAAATTGAAAGCTCCATTTTACAAAATTATATTCTTGGAGTTTGACAGTAATCATACCCAAAAGACTCTCAATCTTAACAGAACTGAACACCATATCTTCACCAATGAATACAGTTTCAACAAATGAACAACTTTGCATAATCTTGAACTAAACACTCTTGGCAATCGGCCTTCTTGAGTGTACAATACCCAACAAACAATCAAACAATACCCAACAATGAATCAAAGAATCAATCTTTCAGCAATGGCAATCGGCCTTCTTGAGTGTACAATACCCAACAAACAATCAAACAATATCCAACAATGAATCAAAGAATCAATCTTTCAGCAATGGCAATTGGCCTTCAAATCCTCCTAAACAATCTTTCTCTTAGAAGAAATGGCAATTGGCCTTCATATTCTTCTAAATTAGTAAATGGCAATTGGCCTTCAAATTCTACTAATCATAATCTGTTTCTTAGAAGAAATGGCAATCGGCCTTAATATTCTTCTAAATCAGTAAATGGCAATCGGCTTAATACACGAATTAACACATAATTCTTCATTGAGACGATCAAACAAATAGATGGAGTGCATAAAGAAAGACGAAACCTAAAATTGTAGTTCTTGAGCGAAAAAGCCCAGAAAACACGCCAGAGATTAGCAACCATTTACGATAACACAACGGAAATAGCACCTCCAAGGACCGAGACTGTCGGCGATGATACCATGATAACAGAGTAGGAGAATTGCAGAAAAATGATTAGTTAAAGAGAAAAGCTTTAAGGAAGAAGAGAGAGGATCAGAGAAATGAATACAATTGTTTCCTAGTGATGAACTTGATTAATTACAAACTAATTGATTTCACAGCTATATAGAGCTAGAGAAAGACTTCGCTCCTATGCTATCTGTCTAACGGATATAATCAACTATAACCAACTTTATCAAATTCTATCAGCTACAACTTCCAACTAATTTGCTGACATGGCAAAACTGATGTGGCATTGATGATATCTTCAACACAATTATCATGCTTCATTCATTTACAGTCATGCTCTTATTTGTCAACAATGCAACAAATTCAAACATATTCTTTCCTAATTCCTAGTTCCAACTTCCAAGTCTGGTTACATCCCACCACTATCATTATATTTATATGACATAAAATTAATAATCTTTGACATTTGATAATCAACCTTAACATTAAACCTTCACTTATAAATTAAAAAAAAAAATTCTACATTAAACCTTCACTTATAAATTTTAAAAAATCTACTTTGATCTTTCTCTTTCACGGTGCAACTAAGAAGCAGGACTCCAAGCCTATCTTCTTCTCATTTTTGAAATTCATATATATAATCAAATACCAAAATTCAAATTAATTCAACAACTATAAGATTTGTAAAATCTATCTTCTTGTATATAACTTTTTATTGTTTATCTTCTACCTTACCTCTTATTTATGTGTTAGTGTTTAGAATTTTTTTTGTTGATTCTCCCTATTAAATTTAATAGTATAGATTTAATAGTATAGATGACAAGGTTATCATGCAATGATTAATATTGTACATGTTTGGATATGCTTTTAAAATAACTGAAAATGTTTTTTAGGAAAGTTGTTTTGTGTTCTAAAAGCACTATAAGTGAATTTTGGAAGAATAGCTAATTATATACTTCTTGCAAGAAGTACTTAAGTTCCTTTTAGGATTCACTTGCATTTTAACTAATGATTGATTCTAAAATAACTTTCATTAAAAGCGTCTTCAGTCATTTTCAATGCACTTTCAAACACACCATTATCAAGGAAAATGTTATTATGATGTTTTGGTTAGTAACTTTGTAATTGTTATTAGCCTTTTTTTTTTTTTAATGACATTTGTGAAAGGTCTCTCCTCACAAAAAATTTTGGTTCCACTTTTGCACCTGTATATATAATAATTTCCCTCCTTCCTGTGATGAACTCTCAACTTTTTAAATTTATATCCATGACTAAACGGTCTATCTATGAATTAAATGAGTTTACCTAGAAATGGTCTTTATATGATTATAAAGATAATGAATTGTTACGCTTCTAGCGTTTGTAGGGCAAGATGTCATAGTAGGAGAAGTGAGGTTTCACAGAAATGAAGTATTGTCCAAAAAAAAATAAAAAAATTTGTAGCAAATTGCTTACTTGTTGGGACCACAACCCCCACCCCCTTCTCCAAAAAGCCAACACACAAAACCGCATTGTGCGTTGGACTCAGCCTACCAACCCTAGAGTTGATCAATTTGCATGCTAACCCTGCCTGCCTATAAGGGAATTAATCTACCTAATATGTTGTTTAGTTATCGCTCTTGGATCTCTAGAATATTGCAGACACTGCAGTGATGTTTATATATTGCAGACACTGCCATACATTACAATCTAGGATTTCAAACTGCTGCATGTGGGGGTATAGACTCTGATAGTAATGGAGTATATGGACTCCCTTTTAAATTTGAAAGCTTCCTTGTATATATAGGAGAGAGCAA
This sequence comes from Pyrus x bretschneideri, assembly GCF_019419815.1. Lineage (NCBI taxonomy): Eukaryota > Viridiplantae > Streptophyta > Magnoliopsida > Rosales > Rosaceae > Pyrus > Pyrus x bretschneideri. The sequence goes on along the minus strand of NW_025999390.1, from coordinate 16,041,020 downwards.
TGTTGTGGGGTCGTTTGGCTATCATTCATCCACCCTTTGGTTGATTGGATGCCATATACAGGAAAGAGCAGTGTTTGATGTTGTACGTCGACTCTGAGAAGTCTAGAGAACATGTGCTTATTTTTTTTACGAATTTTCTTTTAGTGTGTTTTCCTAGCTACTCACAACAAATATGTTTCTTTGTTACGTTAGTCTACTCACTATAAAGATGATTTGCCCTTAGATAAAATGCTGGTCTGCACATCCAACGGGTAACACACAAGTATATACTCCCTAAATTAACTTACTGAAGAAAAACCCGTTATCAAACTTGCAATAAAATGACATTAGTGGAAGAATTCTAAGGATGCTTCAATAATTTAATGTGATGCTGTCTGATTTATAATCATAATTATGATAATAATAGTGGCTGGATAAAATATGATTTTAAACATACTTTCTTGAATGTAAAAGTCATTTTGAGGCATATATAAAGTTGTTGATAAGATGCATTTGTCAAGGAAAACCTCAGACTTTAAGAAAGAATTTGAATTGAGATTTGACATTTCTACGTAGGATGTATTTTTGTTTATCATCCTATGGCAATGTTTATCACCTTATTTATTATCATCAGATAAGTTTAGTTTTGAGGTTTGTGTCTAAACTCATTAAACGATGATAAATAAGATGATGAGCACTACCATCACTTCAAGATGATGAGCAAAAACATTTCCTTTCTATGTAGGTCAAGGATAGGATTATAATATAGTCACTATAAATTTCTATAAGTACGAATTGGTTTCCCTAATACTAGACAATTCTGCCATTTTTCTTGGAAGATAGTAAAATAAAGTCTCTTGATAGCCCCTTTATTAGAGACAAATTGTGGTCTAAAGCGTGTACATACACAGCTAGACCGCAGTCTGCCATTGTCAACAACTTCTATGTGTGTATATATGGTTTGAGTGGTTTCCTTAAATTTGAACTTGGGAATTAAAACCTGAAAAGCGAATGGTTGGTTTGCAAAACCACCTGATATAATCTTAAGACTTATTTATTTAGGATAGTTCCATTTGATTTGCTTGGTGCAAGCACTCCTTTCTCTTAGACCGGATATTGAAAGCTCCGGCAAAGTTATAATGAGGTAATTTTTCATTGCACCCGATCTTCCATTGTAGGTATTTTTTCAACATTTCAATGAATACCGTACTTTTCCGAAGCAAAATTTATGTAATCTATATGGAGGTTGCTTTGTATAGCCATATGCTTGAATATGGCACTAGGGCTCACAGAGAAAAATTCATTATTCCAGAACAGTTTCGTGCATCGTCTCTTTAATCATTGTGTAGCATTATCTTTATAAGCATTGCAGTAATGCATAGTCACAAATGTTAACCCTAGTTAATTAGAATGCATACTATAGGTACATCACATTAGAGATTAATGAGCAAAATTGTTCCCATATCCTAAATGTGCGACTTGTACTAGGGCACCAATTACTATCCCGACTTTTACTCGTTCAGCACTCCTCCCTTGTTATCTAACCATACGACAACAAAGAAAGTAGTGCGAAAGGAGAAAATATGAGTGAAAATTACTTTATGCGACTAATAGCTACAGATCGCAAACCTAATTTTAAAAGAATAATATTCCGTTGCAGATGGAGGCCTTTGATGATTCCAAAAGTTAAAAGAAAATGGAATGGATGGATACAAAATTGAAAAACTGGATTCCCGACAGTCACAGGTGCTTGCTCAGTTGGACTTGTCCAGGGGACGGAATATTTACTGAGCCTCTCTTCTCTTCACTCTTTGTGCTGCTCAAGGAAACATGATATGCATATATTCTGATGGAGTTGGAAGTTTTTTGAGCCAAAGAAAACATGGGCGTTACTCTCATCATTATTTCTGAGTAATATCAAATTATTTCTGCATTGGGAATGTATATATTCATATGGTTTTCTCTTTTTGTTAAGATTTTGTTCATTAAAAAAACAAATAATTAGGTTTTGAAGTTAAATAGATATCCTCACTGCTACTAATGAAGTATTTTTCTTACGGCCACTAACGACAAAATGTGATTAATTTCTTTTTCCTGGTCAACGCTATATAAATTTAGTAATGTTAAGAGGAAAAAGAATCCACCACAAAACAGTTGCATCACATGGGAACACTGTAGCACCACATTTAGCTTTATTTGTACGTTCCCAGCTGTAAATGTATGAGTATGTTTCTCTGGTCTACATTAAAAGTGCAAACTTAGGGCAATGCTAGAGAGTAAATATGTAGATTAAATTTTATAAAAAAAAATAATATAGAAGTTGATGATTATATTATTTCTTAAATGATGATTAACATGTTTATTCTTATTGATGACACATCATTTAATTTTTAAATTTAGTCTTCCTAACATTACCTGCAAACTTAAGTTATTGCTGACCTAAATATTACACAGTTTACGTGGCGCGCATGCCAAAGTAGCTAGGAACTAACTACGTCATTCGGTCGCTTGATTGTTGATGCAGGCATGCCAATTTGTTTCCAAGCATGATTGAGCAAATATCGTGAATGTGGTGATTGTGATGAAATACCCTCCTGACTTATAAATCGAGGGACTGTAGTCGAGGAAGGAACACTCTCGACCTTGAGTTCTATAACTTGAAGACAAGGTTATGCAAATCATTGTAAAGTTCTGGGTCTTCTGCATTAGGTTCAGCGCCTCAACTATATAGTGAGAATATAGGTATTACCGAATCGGTATCAAGCTATATGGACAAAGATACACAAAGGAGATGAGTGTGTTTATTATAAAAATGGTTCGGCGGTCTGTGAACTCTGAATGTAACCTAAGAGTAATCAATCATAGAACACTTCACTTTGTCGAGACGACTGATTAATTGACACCTTGCAACAAAAGAATAAAAAATTCTTCGCCGACTGAGATTTAGATAAATAGTTAGCCATAGTCAAAACTCCAAAGGAAATTGACTCCACAACTCTAACCCCATCTAACCATACGGCCGACTTTGTTGGTATCAACCCTAACCTGTCAAACTAGCCAGAATTTGTGCTAATGGTTAGTGAACAAGTTAGTTTTTTTTTTTTTCCAGAAGGTGAGATGTTTCCATTAGACCGTTGATCTGTGTGTTAAGTCGAAGGTTGAAGATTGAAGGTCGAAGGCTTGTACATCGCAAATCCTCTTGCATTTATAAGAACAAATTCATTAATGCCCAATTCTACAGAGTTGTAGAATTCCAATAGTACTACTACTCCTTGGCACATTATCTGAATGCATCTAGAATTATCTTCACAAATCATTTTTCCATCGAAACTTTATCACCGTCGAGTCTCACTCTTTTCAACCTGAATTAGGATTCTAAATTAGTCCTCTTATGTGATTAACTCATTTTTTTCCAGACAGGAGTTTTGATACTCAATCATTCTAATCCAAATCTCATCAAAACCCATCATGACCCTTCAAAAGCCCTACATCATTTAGGACTCGACCAAGCTATAACCCAATCTTGTCTTTTAAGCAATCCTAATTCACTTAGGACTTGAGCGAGCCACCAACATCTCACTACTAAGCGGAACATTTCACTATTAGGCCGAGCACTTGCAGCCTTCTTTCTCAGCCTAAATTTATGTCAGGCCAAAAAAGTTGCACATCTGAATAAGAGCTGTTAGATCTTTTAATTTTATGGGATCTAACAACTTTTGTTCAAGTGTGTATCTCAAATGTGCACTACAAAAAATTCAGTAAATGTATATGATCAAAACTTGACACAATTCATTGGAACAAAAACCTTCCTCGTTTACCAAAAAATGCGATATACATGACCGAAATTTGTATTAAGCTTCAGTGTATGACGTGCATTAAAACAAGGGTTGAATTGTGATTAGGGATTTATGGCTAAGGTATATTCCATACACCGTTACATACTAGAAAATTTCGATATAAATTGTAACAAAAGTTTAATTCCTGTTAAGATAATAGAGTAATATTGCACTTACCACATTTTTCATACTACATTTGTATCACCTCTTTAATAAAAGTAGGGCCCAACTTTATTTAAGAGGTGGTAAATATGGAATGAAAAACCCGATAAGCGTAGCATTTTTTATAATGATATCATGAGATAGGCACGTCTATGTGGTGTTATCAAACCATACGTGTATTTATTTATTAATATTAATACTCAAGATTGAGATTTGTTGAATAACGATTTATCATGCATCAATATCTCTAACTGGTGAAATATTAACACCACGTGGTGGGTTTACTAACACCAAAGTGATATGTGAGCCTCGCAGTTATGGAAATTATGTGATAGAGATAAGTAAATTCTTATCAAAGATATGCATAGATAGATGTACAGTAAAACCTCTCTCAAGTAATATTTTATAATGGAATCCCTTCCTTAAATGAAAAAACAAAAAATTTCTGGTCCCAACTTGGGACCAATTATGTATTGGAATAAACTCTATATTGTAATAAGTAGGAAAATGAGGTGCGGGAATACAAAGTCCACGAAGAACAGTATTGCACGCTTTTTCCCGTCATTTATTGCCCGATTTTAACGTTAATTACATTATTTTACGATAATATTAACCTTACTAAATATTGATAAATTAATAATGCCCATAATAACTCTTCACACTCAACTTTTCTTTTTCAATTTTATTCCTAGTTAAAAAAAAAAAACATAATTGTCTCTAAATTTCTGTTTGGACACGATTTTGCATGCACGCCGTATATACTCTTAACTGTTAGATGAGAGAAATATTAAGGATCATGATTGGCTTCCGAATAAAAGTTTGATCAATCACGTAATCAATTTAGATTCAAAATCCTAGTCGAAGATGGTGAGACTTGACGAAAGTTTGGCCAAAAATAATTTCAAGTATATTCCAAGAATTTGTCGAGAAATTAGAATATCATTAGAGTTTTACAATTCAACAGACTTGTCCATCACGAAATACATCCCTATAAATATAAGTTTTGCAATGTAGAGTAATCCTTCATCTCAACACACAAACTCAAATGCTATACGCGAAACCTTCTCACGTCCCTGAGAAAAATACTATCATAACCCTTCGTCAACACATCTTCAGTTTAGATTAACAATACCATGTTGACAATTGAAGACAACTCAGTTTGGGTTAAAAACATTACTTCTGGTTGGTTTGTTATCTATCCAAGTCTTTGCAAGCGAAGAGTTTGCAATTTTTTCGTCGAAAGATGTCACTTCAAGCTTCCTAGCGAAGTAGTGTTCTCCAATCGGTTCCTCTCAGGTGCACTTCAAAGTTCGGCATTCAAACGATCGACACACCATAAAATTGTTTATATCCTTTAAGCATTTTTGTCCCTATAGCCTGATACCAATTCAACGCTCATTTTCTCATGAATATAGTTGAAGTTGCTGAGCCTGGTGGAGATGCTCCTGAACTTCACAGTGAATTAAGTAACCTTATCCTCAGGTTCTAAAATCCTAAGCCAGGAGTGTTCCTTCCTCGACCATAGTTACTCAAGTGCAGAAATCAGCAACGCATTTGACTCCTCACTACCACATCCATTTTACTCACCCAACCGTGCTCGGTTGCAAGTTAACATGCCCACATCACCATATGGATGTAGTTAGCTTAGCAGTAACTCGGCTTGCGCACCATATAGGCTTTGTAATTTATAGGATCAACAATTTCACAATTAGTTTCTTATCTTTATTGAACATGTTTATAAAAATTGTATTTCCCATCCCCTAGAAAAAGACGAGACATTTATGAGAAAGAATATCTTTCCGCATATCAAATTGAGTTCCCACAAAGGAGAATACAAATGTCTTGTTTTATTCATCACATGCATGGAGATTTAATCTCGACAATAATAAGAGTGCAGATTGTCCTAACTTCTAACAAGGTAAAAATGGTTAGGATTATGAGAAGATTCAGTCAATCAGAGGGCTAAATTCTGATCCGAATAAATAGCTGTACACAATCTAAACTGCTACCATCCATCCATCCATCATTCAAAAGCTAATTCAGTTTCATCAGAGGGCCAACACTTCAAGCTCCAGAGCAAGAATTAATTTTAAAGCAATTCGGTCACAATCGTATAGTACTGCTTTATAGTATTTTATCAACACAACTGAAAGGAAATAAGCACTGTTTGGAGCCTTCTTATTTTCTATCAGAAATTTTTTGTAAGGGGTTTGTAGCTGAATTGTTTTAAGATCAGTCACTCATGCACCCGAGGTCTTAAGTTCAATTCCCCCTCTCCCAATTCCATTTGTATTATAAAAGCTATCAAATTAATTATAAACAGCAGGACAATACACATAATTTGGGTTGAGAATCTAGACTCATTTCCATGGCAACTCCATATAGGGACTTCTTTGAGGAGAAACTAACATGCTTGAAGCAATGACAACAGAACCAGAGAGAGAGAGAGAGAGAGAGAGAGAGAGCGAATGGCCACCAACCTGCCAAACCATCTACAGATACAAAAACCTAAACTCGAAGCACTATCGTCATTCGAATTATGCAATTACAACTTTTATGATTTCTTAATTATCACAAAAACAAAAAAAATTATAATGCACAACTAAACACAGGCAAAGTGCTCAACTCAACTGCAAATACGTGGTACACTCTTCAAGACAGAAGTTTCTATATATTCTTTACACCCCAAGGTACACATATTCAAGCCTAAACCTATATTAAGTAAGGGATCCCTCGATTATATTCAACAAGATGACAGATTTGGAGCCATGGACGACAAGACTGATTTCAAGGCATGGACGACTGGAGTCTAATAAAAAATTTTACACATACCACAGCCCTTCGTTAGGATTAGTTACTCAAATACTTCACCAAACAAGATAAATTTTCTCTTCGTCTACAGATGAATTGCAGTGAAATTTTAGGTGACTCCTTATCTATGTTAGGTTGAGGCTTTAGAGTTTGAACATGTGTTTGTGCATTCAAAAATCTCTTAACAGACTTTACCGTGATTAATTGATTGATTTATATTAGATGACTCCTTTAGAATATAATTCTTAATTCTTGTTTAATTCATTTCTAATGCTTCGTTCACTGAAAAATCTCATCTTTTATTTTTGTTTAGTTTATCAACCTAAATTAACTACAATAATTCTCCTGTCTCTCTTAAAATTAAAAAGGATTAAGTACCTAAAACCCCCCAATGTTTTTGTGTCATTCCAAATTAGTCTCAACTTTTTTAAACATTCCAAACAAATACTCAACCTATTAAAAATGTCACATCCGTTAAGCCCTTGTTAATTTTTCAATCATAGATTATATTTAGAATCCTCCAATTTGGTACATTATGGTCAACAGTAACAGTAGTTGCCTCAAAATTTGAATTTCAAATTTAGATTATGTAACATAGAACCTAATGAGCAAACGAGTTTTTGAATTGAATAAAAAAATGGGCCCAAACTGAAATTACATTAGGAGAGTAATCTTCTAACAAAAAGGAGAGTTAAGAATTCAGATAAGATTTCAAGAAGTTTGTTTCTGCTTACATAATTTTCTCATACGCCGGTTCTCAGCTCGTAAAGCTTCCAGCTCTTCTTTGTGTGCAGGTGGTAGCATCATGACAGTCCATACCATTTTAACAACCTCCATGATTTCTTTCTCGATGTTGGCAGCTCGATAGGGTGGGTTGGTGGGTTTGTGTTGGGTTTGGAGGTGATGTCATGATGGAGGTGGTGGTGACCGTTAATTTGTGGAGCCTATGTTTCCTTGGCCTTCTATTGATTTTGGTGACAAAGTAAACCCTAATTAATCTATCAGATTTTTAACTCTCAATGGATATGACACTTTCAATAGCTTGGGCATTTGTTTAGAATGTTTAAAAGGTTGACGGAATGTCACAAAAAGGTTGGGAAGATTTAGGTACTTAATCCAATTAAAAATTTATCTGCATTCTGGAGGTAAATTAAACTAACTACCAGTTTCATTACAGATACAAGCTCCTTCACAGTAAATTTATTTATTTGGAAAATAAAGCTTGTACTTCATACTGTTGATATTTTAAGAACTAGTAGAGATAACTACATATCAAATATTATTGCCTAAATGTGAAATTATGTGGCAGCATTAAAAGGTTAAAAAAGAGTTGTATAGGTAAGTGAGAAATAGATAATTGCAGAGAACATGTCAAAGATCAGATTGTTTGTTAACCAAGGAAAGTCTTTAAATTTTCTGCTATGGTTACAATTCCTAAATTTTATATTTCCTGCAGCTGCATTAAACCACTGCAGGTGAAGATTAAGCAAAGCTTACAGTTTTCACATCAAAGTCACATCTATGCATTTCAAGATTCAACATCAAAGTCACATCTATGCATTTCAAGATTTAGGAACAAATGAAAAAAATATTGAACAATTTTCAATATTCTATGAAAATCGAGAGAGAGAGAGAGAGCTGCTTGACCTTTTGAACTTGGATGCTGGTTCACTCATGCATGGCTGGACCGCCCATACCGAAAATGAAAAGGGAAAAGTCTTTGTAGTTTGTCCAACAAAAGACGAAAACTTCCAAGTTTTCGTGATCCATTCAAACAGGCAAGCATACAGGTAAACAGGAAAAAAGAGCTCCCAAGTTCAAATCCAACCAAAAAAGTGGTATGGGATTCAACCCAGCAGAGGAACAATAAATGAATAAATAAAAATACCTCCACTCTTTTTGTTTACGCTAAATTCATCTAAATTACTCGACGGCGGAGTGTTTTAACCCTAGCCGCACTAGGTTGAAGAGAAATACCTATCGAGGACAAGCCACTAGCAAAACACCACCACTCTTTAAGATCTCCAATAGTCAAACAAAATGAAGAAAATATGTAGCCACTAAACATATTTGAATTTGAACAAGATATTAGTCATAACAGATGATAACATTTAAATTAACCAATTAACAAGCACTAGAAACTGTCAACAAAACAAATACGTTCCTCGTCGCGCATCAATATTTTCTTTCTACTCTCTTTTTCTAGCTTCCTAGCTAAAGCTAGTCCAAATGGGGGGTGTCAATTTTTGCTACAAAATATTATCAAGAGATGAGAGGACACACTTACTACGTACGGAATAGTTGGTCGTTGTAGGTAGGTAGTCAAGAAGAAGAATAAGAAGAATGTGGGGAGTGTAATTTTTGTTCCATCAAGATCTTGGCGGTAGGAAGAATTGCGTACCCATGTATGTGTTAATTGGAGCTGGGTATAGAGAAGAAGGATCTATAACAGTCGTCGAACCCGCCACTGCCACTCCCTCATGGCCTTCACCACCGTCAATGGAAGCTGTGTTAACGGCGGTGGTGGCTCCCGCGACGAGATTGAGGGGTTGGGAATTAACTCCACCAGCAGACGAGGTTTCAGCTGCCATGTTCATATTGTAGTTGGAGGATTCGGGTCCGTGGTCGTAAAGAATTCCTTTGAACAAATGGCCTGCGATGTTCACAGCCGTCTGGTACGCGTACTGATCCTCCTCGTCGATTGCGCTCACTTTCACGCAGCGAAATACCGCAGGTGAGCTCACTTCCGGCGGGAAATTCACCACATCCAACTCTACACACACATAAACATTTGTAAATCCCAAACCACAGTACATAAAACTATGTAGTTTTCATGGGAACAAAAGACCCAAAGTTGGAATATTAAATTAAGAAATTGTTTTATCTTCTTTAGATTTTCTTTCTTTTAACAAAAAGAAAAAAGAAAGGCACACAAAAGCAAGCAAAACGGAAATATACATGAACACGGAATTTTTAGAGAGAGAGAGAGAGAGAGAAACAGTGTCTTTCTTTCTTAGTTTCTTTCTTCCCTGTCAATGTTATAGACATCAAGACTAAGGAAGAACAGTATTTTTTTGGGAAACGAGAAGATGAAAAGAAAGAAGGCCGGTGATTTCTGATGGGGTTTCTGGAAGAATGAGTTTTTTACTATGGACAGTTCGACTTCTTCCTCACACGCAATCGATATTCTCCACTATTTGTTGGGCTTTTTCAAACGCTACCTTCCAAAACCCGTTTTTCTCTTCTTGTTCCATTCTTTCTTTTTTTCACTCAAACCCTCCTGTTTTTTATCTCAAACGATCAAAAAGTCTCAGGAAAAAAATGTGTATGTATGTATGTATATAACATATAGTATACCTGAAGTGTTTGTGTTTGTGAGAATACGACGAGAGGGTTTCGTACTCTGATTTTCTCTGAGTCTTTTCGAATTTTCTCCTCGAATCACTTGAAGCTGCTGCTGTTGATGGTGATGGTGGTGTTGCATATGATCTTGGTGTTGGTGATGGTGTTGTTGCTGCAAGGCGGTGACCTGCTGCTGCCGCTCACGGCGTTTCGACGCCGGGACCCACGTGCTCTTGACATGGGTCGTACAGTCGAACCCTCGGCTCTTGCAGCAAGTCCTGCACCTCATGTGTATGCAGTCTTTCTTCGCTTGGTTCCCGCAGTCTTGACAGCTGGCGACTCCTCCGCTTCCTCCTCCTCCTGACGACGACCTCATCGTCGTAAACGCCGCTGCGGCCGACCTCGACGATGAAGTGTCATCCGATCCCCGGCTGCTGGGACCCACCCCTAGAGCAGCCGCAGAAGCGTAGAGATCTTGATGGTGGTGGGGATGAGGCTGGTAGAGCCGCTGCGACGGCTGGGTTTGGAGGTGAAGGAGCTGCTCCTGTTGCTGCCACAGCTCGAAGCCCTTGTACGGCTGGTTTGCCACGTCCTCATTTTTGTACCAGAACGTCTCCGGAGCAATTTGATGGTGGTGGTGGTGGTGATCAGGCGGCGGTGGGTTGTTGCTGTTATGTTGGTCGTCGCTGCCGCCTCTGCCTAATGAGAAAAAACCAGCCATTGCTGCTGCTTCTTCCTTAACCCAGACCCAAATTGTGACAGAAAATCCATATCAAATTCAAACTCCGACCCAATTCCTCTAATGGGTATTTACTATTCACCTTGACGTTTTAATCTTTTTGTAAATGTTTGAAGAGATTGTGGTGAAAAAAGAAACTTTGAAGAGAGAGAGAGCGAGAAAGAGGCAGCTACGACTCTGTTTGGCAGCGTTAATCGCGCTTTTAATTCCTTCTCTTCACTGTGCTGCTCTGTTTGTCTGTAATTTCCAAGCATTTATGACTCCCGCAGAAGTTACCTCTCTCTGCAACGCCGCCATACCCTCTCTCTCCTCTGCGCTCTCTACTCACACAAATCTAAGTCTCTCCTCTCTCTTTTTTGTTTGCAGGTGATGAGCTTTTTAGCTCTGTGCAGTGCCTCTTGTTTCTGTCTCTCTCTGTGTGTGTGACTGTATAACATAAAACCCCTCTCTCTCTTCTTTCTCTCTCTTGGTTGGCTAGGATGTCATTATCTCATCTCCGAACGGAAGAAAGAATGAGATCAATCACTGTTAACTTCGCATGCTAATCCAACGATCGTCCTCCCCGCCACGTGTCTTAGCTGCAGCTTTTGGCTTCTTCAGTCCTTTTTGCACCGGAAAACCCGCCACTTTTCTTTAATGACTCCCCGCCCAATTTTCTTTTCTTTTTTTCTTTTCTTTCTTTATTTCCATTTTTACTGCTCAAAATATTAGTTTTTTTAATACATCCCTCTAAACTCACTTAACTAGAGAAAGATGAAAAGGGATCATCTTTGCATCCCTTACTCCTAATCCATCATGTTTAGAAATTTGGATCGTTAAAATTTAATCTAACGATTACAAACAGATACTCATTTTAAAAATTATAATAATTTTAGTAATTAGATCAAATTTCAACTGTCCAGATCTCCAAGCTTGATGGATTAAAAAAAATGAATCCAAAAAGAAACCTTTCCGAGGAAGATGATATGGAGACATTAAATATTAATTTGTTGTTTTTACCCAAAAAAATATTAACTTGTTGGTTTACCCAATCACTAATCATGTATATTGCGTAAGAAAAAAGATTTGCGATTATTATTTCTCAAGTTATATTTAATTTTGTCACCTAATAATTTAATTGTTGGTGTGCATATGTCTTTATTTTCAATGAAAAAACTTAAATTTGACGCCATTAACAAAGAAATTGATATCAATATATTATATAGTAGCCTCGTTGAGAAAAATCATATTCATTCTTTATATTATGGATTAACATTTTCTTATCCTCCTTTCCTTTTGACCAAATTGTTTATCCTTTTTTTGTGAAAATTATGGTCGTCGTTACACCAAGCTTTAGCTGTAAAGCAAATTCTCCTCCACTCTTCTACTCACATGCGTCTTTGGAGGGTAATTTAGTAAATTTAATATGATTGTCTCTCAGTAAAATTACATGCTATATCTTGGTACACAAAGCAGTAAAAACAAAAATTAATGTGTTTGTGGTCCAAGTAAAATTTTTACCTAAAACCAGGTCAACAGTGCGATATTACTTGTAAGTAGTGGTTGCTGTTGTAAATAGAGTCTTCCTTTTTTAACTTGCAGCGTTTCGTGTTCAAATTTTTCTTTCTATCCTTTATACAATTTTTTACTTTTTCTTAAATACAAGTGATTTTTTTTATTTTAAACTAGTCTAAATGGAGGAAAATGGTTTGAACCTAGAACAAACCACCATTGTAATCTGCCACTTAGGCCTTTCATAATGGATAAGATATTGTAGGAATCACATTTTTACATTGGATTAGAGAATTCGAGTGCAATGAGAGTGATGCATAGTGTAGAAAATTAAAAACATAATCTAAACGCAATTAAAATAATGCATAATCTAATTTCGTAAAATAGGATAACTAGTGTAGCAGTAATGTTATAAGAATCAAACTTAAACATAGGTATCAAACTCATTGTAACCATTGAGGGACATCTTATTTATCACTATTAAATAAGTTTAAATTTTGAGATTGTTGTATATTCACTACACAGATCTCAATATTTAAACTTATTCAACAATAATAAATAGAGTAATAAATATTATCATTACCGAAAAGTGGTAAACAAAAGTATTCCGGAGGAAGCCTGATACCGTTGAGATTGATAGAATAGTAATAAAAAAATATAATTTAATTTTGCAATTAGTTTATTGAGGTAGAGAGATTTGGGCAGTGAAAAAGAGGAGTAGTTCGTCGTATATCTAGAAAATAATTGCATCTGTTGTGGTACTAGAGGGGAACACAGCGCCACCTCCTCGTACTTTTTTTTTTCCTCTTCCATTATTATTTTATTTTGTTTATTGTTTCTCTCCCATTGTTTTATTTTATTTTTGGGTTTCACCCAATTTTACAGCATATTCTTCACGGGAGAAGCATGGTAGTTGACTCTTTGAGTACAATAGATTCTCTCTATAGTTAGTAACACTCTGATTGTATAGATCTTCGAGCTCAACTTTGGACCTGTTATATATAGAAATAAAATTCACATTTATTATTTTTTTAGTTTTAAGAAATTTTGCCTTCATATTAATAATTAAGATGAAATAAAATATTCATCTTTGAGTTGATTTGAGCTTGTTTTACATCATTACTCGTAAACATGGACACCTTTATACTGAGCCAAAATGTATCTAGCTCATCACGCACGGGCTAGAGTTAAATATGTGGTGTGTTGTTGGGACTTGTGTGAGACGAATGTCCTACATCACCCATACACCCTCACAAATCCCTCTTTATAAGTGATTTCACTCGCTAATTGTTTGAAAGAATTGGGCCAAAGTCATAAACTTTGGTCCTTGAATTTGGATTGAACTTGGATACATATTAATCCGTCAAAGATGGGCTTGGGCCAAAGCTTCGAACAGATGGGTTTCTTTCCGAAAGAAGAAGACTATTTATAGGAAACAGTTACAACCTTATTTGAAAAGATAAAATTGAATTCAAATAGTCGTAATTGTTGGTTTAAGCCATTATAAATATGGTTGTAATATCACAAACGTAATCAAATAATTCCAATGTTCTCTTTATATTTACAACCTTGTTTGAAAAGATAAAACTGAATTCAAACAGTCATAACTGTTGGTTTAAGCCATTATAAATATGGTTGTAATATCATAAACGTAATCAAATAATTCCAACGTTCTCTTTATATTTACAACCTTGCTTGAAAAGATAAAACTGAATTCAAACAGTCATAACTGTTGGTTTAAGTCAGTATAAATATGGCTGTAATATCATAAACGTAATCAAATAATTTCAACGTTCTCTTTATATTCTTTCATTAAGAAACACACATCAATTCATCAAGAATCTAAGTTCGAGTACAAGAACTTAGATTAGATAGTTATATCCTGTAAGGTAGACATCCAAGAACAACTGCACAGGTGTGGGCCTTAGGAGATTGCTACAAGACTCTATGTTTTGAAAACATGTCAATGATTTGTGTAGTGATTTTATTTACAACTTCATTTGATTATTCATATTGTGGTTTGATTATATAGTGAGATTGGATTGATTATTTAACAAACGACATACAACTTCATTTAATTATTCATATTATATAATACGTATTTGATTGGTTTTAACAACATGTTTACAGCTTATTAGTGTGAAATTGGGCAATAAAGAGAACACCATACATATATAAGTGTCTCTCTTTTTTCAATATCTAAACTTTAAAAATTGACATGCTCCATTGTTAAATGTGTTCTTTCTATGCATAAAAATTTCATTAAGGATAACTAAGTCAAAATTTGTCTTTAAGTCTAAGATATCCACAATTCTATGTTTTTCGTTCCTTTTTTTTTTTTCAAACAACAATTCTATGTTTTTCATTCCCTTCGTACTTTTACTAAAATGTGAGCCTAAAAATAAGACTGGTGAATGAGAATAACAACACTAGTAAAAATATGTAGTACAATAGTTTTTTAATTACCCTATTGATCTTTAACCTTTGCTTCGACGAGGGATTTTGATAGTGCCAAGCCTATTATTAAAAAAACGCACTGGGAGAGCATTACTCGTGAACTACTCAAACACTCTAATATTGTGCCAAATCTTAACTTGGCTGATATGATTCGATGGACTCTTTCATCATCTGTCATCTACTCTGCTACTTCTGCTTGGGATAAGTTTCGCAATCTAACTTAAGGTAGGTTGGTCTAAGCTTGTTTGGTATAATCAAAATATTTCTAAGATGAGCTTCGTTCTTTGGTTGGCCATTAAATGCAAGCTTTCTACTATGGATAGAATTTTGACTTTTGCTCCATTGGTTCATGTCACTTGCGTACTCTGCTCTATTGCTACGGAGTCCCATTGCCACCTTTTCTTTGAGTGTCCTTTTACCAATGGTATTTGGTATTCGGTGTTCAAGTGCGGTGTCCCTTGGCTAAGGCTCCCATGGCCTCTCTTTTTTCATGTGGGCTACTAGCCGTTATAAGGGAAAATCTCTATTGTCGATAGTATTGAAGTTAAGTCTTGCTGCTACTGTGTATTATGTTTGGAGGGAGCGGAACAATCGTAGATTCAAGAACTCATATCAATCCGCTACGGTGGTTCTCAACACAATTATGTCCCCCATTAGACTTCGGTTGATTTCTTTGAAAATTGCCCATTCCGCTGCTAATGACTCTACTTTACGGGAATGGAATACAACTATGAATAGTTAGTGCTTATTTTTGCTGCTTTGATGCAGCGTTGTTAGCTTTGCTGTCTGTTTTTCTTATGGCTGCATCGCTTGTTGTGTGTTTGTACTTTTAGCTACTCTTTGTTGCTTGTTTTCTCTTTTTCTCATCAATATATTTTATTTATAAAAAAATAAAAAATAAAAACACTATAACTGAAAGACAATACAAAGCTCTTCCAAATGACATCTTTCAAGAGTAATTTGAAAGTTCTCTTAAAATTATTGTGTCTTATTTTCAAGTCCCTTTATCTAATTTTTGTAACATTTCTTTAACGAATTTAGCCAACATTAGATGAACGTTTAAAGATTCCAAATGCAAAATTTAAACTAAAAAAAAACGCAAAATTTAGATTTGCTATTCAACTTATTTAAGGGCAACATAATATTATTCACATGAAAATTTTATTTGACACAACTATGTTACAACATGTACCTTAAAAATATTTTATTTTATTCTCGAATGATGTGAAATGACCAAAATGCTCCTGGTTGGGTTTCTTAAGTAATTAACGAGCCTTGAGCTTAAATATCATTTTCTCGTATTTTCTTAGTTCTTAAATTGTTTTCATACTCACAATTATGTAGGTGAAGACGGAATTAGAATTTGAGCGATGGCATTTTAGTAATTTCCAAGAAAGGAAATTATTAAGTTGGATTAACCCACTCCATCTCTCTTACAATCCATCTCTATCACTCTCTCAATCTCTCTACACTCTTTCTCTCTCTGAAACTCACCCTCACTGTATCTAACTCATCGAGAACCACCACTCACCCCTGTTAATATTGATGAATGTGTTCTTGAGAGGTTCACAGGATGCAGAAGAATAGAGAGGGAAAGAACTCGAAAGAGAGAGAGAGAAGAGAGAGAAAATGAAATTGTATATTGATTTCCTGATGACTAAGTTATGATTACAATGGTAGTTATATCTTTCTTCCTTACTTAGCCGATATTTAGCTAAAAACTAATTCTCCTCCTTATCTCAACTAACTTGTAGCAAATTATAACAGTTCATTCATTAATCAATTGACAAGTGTCATTTAGTTTGACCCTTGATCTTCTCTTCACTTAGATTAACCTCTTCACTTGGATCCTTACATCCCCCTCAATCGTATACTCAAGTGAACTAAGCATAAGATTGCCATAATGTTGTTCAAACAAGGATGCTGATAGCCTTTTGTATGTATATCTGCAAATTGATCAATAGAAGAAACATGTTATATATGAAGATCTCCTCGAGTGACCCTTTCTCTCACAAAATGATAGTTTATCTCAATGTGTTTTGACTTGGCATGAAACACTGGATTTGTTGAAATAGCTATTGCTGAGATATTATCACAACATAGGACTAGAGGTAGATGAATATCAACATGTAAATCACAAAATAATTGCCTAATCCAAGCTAGTTCTGCAATTGTGATTGTTAAAGCTCTGTACTTAGCTTCTGTGGAAGACCTTGAAAATGTGTGTTGCTTCTTTGATGCCCAAGAAATTGGATTTGAACCAAGATAGATAACAAAGCCTGAAGCGGATATTCTGTCATTTGGGTCACTAGCCCAATCTGCATCACTGTAGGATTAGAGATGTATTGGTTATTGTCTCAATTGAATACCAAGATTTGAAGTGCCTTTGAGATATCTGATGATCCTTTTAACTGCAATAACATGTATTCCATATGATTGTGCATGAATTGACATGCTTGATTCACTGAGAATGCTATTTCTGGTCTTTTAAATGTGAGATACTGAAGAGTTCCAACAATGCTTCTGTATTGATCAGGACTATGATATGACTTTCCATCATTCTTAAGCAATCTGTGATATGGGAGACATGGAGTAGCACAAGGTTCACAATCCTGTGAATCAACTATTTCAACCAATTCATTGATATACTTTGTTTATGACACAAATAACCCTTCTGGTGTATAACTAATCTGTAACCCCAAGAAATAATGCAGTTTCCCCAAATCTTTCATATCAAATTCAACTGTGGGATCTATAATTACATCTGAAATTAACTCAGAACTGCTACCATTCAGTATCACATCATTAACATATAGCCACAAAACCATAATGTTGTTGGATGAATGCTAAACAAACAGAGAAGCATGTTTAAAGCCTTATACAGACTTGTGTAACTTGCAAATATAATTGGGAGGATGTGTTGAACTTTGAAATCCTAGAGGTTGTTCCATATACACCTCCTCTTGAAAAACTCCATGCAAAAACGTATTTTTCACATCCATTCGTCTAAGAGGCCAGTTGAAATGTGCAGCCAATGCAAGAATCAACATGATAGTTGTAGGCTTTACCATAGAGCTAAAGGTCTCTCCATAATCAATTCCTTCTTCCTGACTATACCCTTTTGTCACCAATCTTGCTTTGTACCTTGCAACAGATTCATTTGCATCTCTCTTAATCTTGTATACCCATTTACAACCAATTAGGTTCTTGTCCAATGGTAATGGAACCAATGACACGCCCTGACGCCGATATCACCAAATATCAGGATAGACACGTGCTGGCTGACACTCGAGGGTGACGAAGCCATTTTGAACATGCATGCAACATATAAAGAAAGAACGAACATGAACAAAATGTGTAAATTTCAATATAATGAAGTATGCAATTGCAGGAACGTGTTCAGAGCATACAATTAATTAAGAATAATGTGAAAGAATTAATATAAAATGATATGAACAAATGAGTGGGTTCTACTATGAAAAGACTTGAAGATACCTATGCGGATGTGTCTTGATGCCGAAATTGGATGTCTCAATTCTAACTCCTGAAAGGGGCGTAAAACAAGGGGTTAGTTGACCAAAGTTTATAATAATAATAATAATAATAATAATAATACTAATAATAAGAAAACCATTTTATTTCTAAACATACTAAGCTCCTGTTTTGAAAATACATATATAGTACTACATAATAGGTTTTCTAAAAACTCTAGCATGCCATGAAAACATTCATAAAACATCTACATGTAAATCAATGCTCAGTAAAGGTAATATAGTCGCCCGAAGATAAATCCGTAAAACATCCATAAATCACATCAATGAGGTACTGAACTAAGGGTATCATAGTAACCCAATGGCATAAGCATCACCCAAGGGTGAAGTTGTATATGTTAGTGAAGAAAATAAGGGTCCATCACCTCGAAGGTGAAGCTGTGCGACTCTGGGTTATGCCAGAGAAGAAACATATATATATATATATATATATATATATATATAGGGGTGTGATATCACACATAAGGGTGTGTGGATAGCACACCCCTGTGTGTGTGTGTGTATGTGTACACACACAATGGGTCCATCACCCGAAGGTAAAGTTGTACGACTCTGGATTACGCCATAGAAGAAATATAGGGGCCCATCACCCGAAGGTGAAGTTATACGACTCTGGGTTACACCAGAGAAGAAATACACACACACACACACACACACACACACACAACACATATACATAACACACCGACACTAGCCCATGGCTAGTGAAGTTGGGAGTATGTCATAAATTTCATCAACTGTGTCATATGGCCATAAACATCTACATACTCAGTTGTGTGTATGTGTTGTATGATAACCCACTAGATAAGCACCGAAAACATATCTCAAAAATATTATATCAAATTCGGAGCTCAAATGCTCAAAGCCTCATCTCATAAATCCATGATAATTCATATTCATAAATCTGTAGAATTTCATATACGAAAATCCAATAATTCATAACCTTTCGTAAAACGTAAACTTGATAAATCATAAATAATGCATAAAACGTTAAATCATGAACTCATGCTTTTCGTGAATGGAAGCCTATTATTTTATAAAAACATGCAAGTTAAGAAGGGGTCCATCACAGATATTCCATTGTCGGGGAGCCGCTCAAACTAAAAAGGACGGTGTCACATCCTACTGACACACTTAAACACAAATAAGGACCATTTAGTAAAACTTTACTAAAATGATAGAATTTGGGAAAACGGACAGCGGATTCAGATTTAGCACGTCGAAAAACCTAAAAAGGGACTTCGGGTTCCTCACGCGTCGCCATAGGGCGGCGGCCCTAGAGGCCAGCCTCCGGCTGGTGCTGCCGTGGTCGCCGTCGTGGACGACATCGGAGCACAGTAACTCAGCGGAGGAACGTGTGCTTCACGCATCAACCATAATAGCCCTTCATGCGTACTCATGCGCGGCCCATGCGCCGATCGTGAAAGCTGGGTATTGGGTCTGATTCGGGTCTAATATGGGCTTTGGGTTGCTGGGTTAGGCCTGGTAGTTGGGTTAGGCCGGGTTTTGAGGTTAATGGGTTATGGATTTGGACCAGATTTTGGATCGAGTTTGGATCTAGTTTTGGATTGCGAGACTCGATTTCAGGTCGTAGGATTCGATCGGAATCTGGACAGTGAACCAGAGCTCTAAATCGAACTCAAAACTCGATCATTTCCCACATTCTACCTACCAAAATAAAGATAAACAAGTGTAGATTAGGATTATACCTTTCTCTTGATCAGCCGTGGCCGGAGTTGGCCGAAAAATGGCTCAAAAGTCATCGGGTTTTCACTGGAAATTGGGGAGAAGAACATACAGGAACAAGGTTAAAAGCCTCGATTTTCAACTCAAAAACCACCCAGATAACTAGAAAATCTCACTAGAAACTAAGATACATCATAATCAAGTCACACTCACCTTGTCGTCGGGTTCCACGTTAACTTGCTGGAGAAAATGGTGGTGGCTAGCCTCGGCCTAGCCATTGTTGTGTAGGGAGGAAGACAGAGGGTCCCGAGTGTGCTCTTAACTTTTAGTGTTCTCACAAAGGATGGTAGTCTGGTGATGTGAGGGTTTAGAGTTCGCTAGAGACAGCAATATGGTTTTTGCTTTCTCGTGCAGCGTGCACAGACATGGAGGAAAATGAAGAGATATCAGAGAGAGATGAAGGGCAAAATGTGGCTGAGTTGGTGGTCCTGCGTGCGTGTAGGTGTCGCCATTGTTGGTGCAGAGGTGATGCAAAGATATTATTTTGATGTGGAATGGCAGAAGTAATGGCATTTGATGTATGTCCTAGTCTTTTATGCCACAAAATGGATTAACAGGTTTTGCTAGACAACATGTGTGCTTATGAGGCAATGCAGGTGACAGCTTTTATAGTATGTTGAAAGGAATAGGATAGTAGCCCTCTCTACACAACCCTTTGATTATGATTGTCCCTGTGGATTTATCCTGAACCCATAAGAAAGTATCATCATAAATGAATCGACATCTACATTCTTTACACAATTAATAGATGGATAACAAGTGTTCTAAGATCTTTGGAACATGTAGAACATTCTTCAAGGCAAGTGTGTTATTAGAAACAGATAATGTTGATGTGCCAATATGAGAAATATGCAAACATGCACCACTTGTTGTGGTTATAGTATCATTCCCTTGGTATAGAGTAACTAGGTCATGATTAGCTAACTCAAAGGTCATGTGAGAAGTAGCTCTAGTGTCTGCAATCCAGAATTGTTGCTCTGGTGCAGAAGGTTGATGCTGAGCATGCATAGCAGTGAGTGTTGGTGCCAATGGTTTTCCTTAATATGCAAAATTGCCTCTGTGATAGCATTGCAGAGCTGAATGTCCAAATTTTCAGCAAATTTGACATTAAATTGGTATGTTGGCATTAGAATGTGAAAAAATATGCCTTTGAAAACAATCAGTAGCAACATGACCTTTTTTGTTGTGGATTTGACAAATAGGGATTGCAAAATGATGTTATGCACGGTTTGATTGATAGGGTTTTGGGGCACCAAGAATACCAGGGCTTCCATTTGATGGAGGATTATAAGATCTTGGACTATAAATATAGGATCTGCCTCTTCCTTTTCCTCATAAATTGTTCTCCTTATATCCCCTATAGTTGTAGGACCCTTGATATAAATTGTTGTAGTTGTTAAAAGAACTATTCCCAGAGTTGTATCCTGTAATATTTGATCCACCAGCATGATTGTTAAAGCTTTGACTAGATGATCCAAAACTAGACCCTATTTCAGTAGACTGTGATGATTCTTGACTAAGAGCCAATGTTTTTCCTTATTTGATTGAGTGGCAGCAACCATTGTAGTTCCAAATGGTAAAGTAGAAGAGGATTCAAAGGACTGACCAATGATAGCTTCATCTACAAGTAATTGGGATCTGAAATCCTTGAGAGATATACCATTTTCCCTTCCTCTTATAACACATCTAAAAGTGTTAAACTCTGTAGGAAGCTTCTTCTGCGCAAGAATTATCACATCATCATCATCAAACATTACTCCTGTAGCTGCAAGATGATCCCTTACATCCTTGATCGTTTGGAGATTATCAGACACAGATTCATACCTTTTTTTATGTTTCGAAGCTCAATGTTTATCAGAAAGATTGTAGCTTTAATGACCGTAGAAAACCTTTCAGTGAGATTCACCCACATCTCATGATAGCTTTGACTGCCAATTATGGATGACATTGTTGTAGTAGACAATATTGCAATCAACAGTTGCATATGCACACAATTGTGTATTTTCCATACCAAGTAATCATCTTTTTGAACTCCTCCAATTTCATAATCATCATCAAATCTTAGAGGACATTTTCTTGATCTATCAACGAACCCCATGATGCCATGGCTTTCAAGGAGCAACTTGATCTAGAAACTCCAAGTAAGATAGTTAGAGTTATCCAACTTCACTGTAATCGAAGTAGAAACCGTGGAAATGAGATTTGTGATCGGAAACTGAACAATTCTCAATTGATCTGCAGTTACCATTGCTGAATTTTTGAGAAGAAACTTTCACTGAGACTTTTGATCAAACATGTAGAAGGCAATCAAAGAAGAACCGAATCGTGAAGAACTCAGAGATAAGGAAGACCCTAATTTGTAGAATCATAGCAGTATGCAAAATAGAGGATTAGAGAAAGAAAGCAATGCTTTTAATGGAGGTGCACAAGCGCCAGTTCATTCTCTGGCTCTGATACCATGTTAATATTGATGAATGCGTTCTTGAAAGGTTCACAAAATGCAGAAGAATAGAGAGCGAGATAACTCGAAAAAGAGAGAGATAAAAGAGAGAGAAAGTGAAATTGTATATTGATTTCTTGATGAATAAGCTATGATTACAATGGTAGTTATATCTTTCTTACTTACTTAGCTGATATTTAGCTAAAAACTAATTCTTCTCCGTATCTCAACTAACTTGTAACAACTTATTACAACTCATTCATTAATCTATTGACAAGTGTTATTTAATTTGACCATTGATATTCTCTTCACTTGGATCCTTGCAACTCTCAACCATTTGTCGTTCAATATTTAGCCCCACACCACCATATTTAGACTCCTCGTGACCTGAGGATCACGAGGGTGGTCTTGCATGTACGATCAGGGGCTAGGAAATGATTGAGCTTGAGAGCTCCGAGTTCCAATTGGAACTCATAGTGTCTTGAGATATTGTGTGGTGAATTTTGAACTCAAATAGAGGGTTTTTAACCCTATTTGCTCATTATGCATATTTTCAGTTTCCGGCAAGAGGAAACGGACGGACTCCAACGAGTTCAAGGTGCAATCCGTCCTCAAATTCTTCTACGTTTGACCTGGGTAAGTTCCTTAAGCCAATACTCGTGTTGTGGGGTGAAATTTGGGTTTGGATTCAAGGTTTTAACCCCCTACATGTCGTGTTTTTAGCATTTCCAGAAACCGGCGAGGAGGTTCGAGGAGTTCCTGTTGAATCCGATGAGGTTTCAACATCTTTTGGGCCAATCTAATCGTAGGTAAATTCTTAGACTTATTTTTGTGATTTTGGTTGAATGAGTATAAATCCGTCAAATTCGAGCTTGGAACGAAGGTGAGTAGCGAATACCGTTCACTTTGACGCCAGCAACGGCAGACCCGTTAGAAATAGCGGTATCTCCCAACGGAAAAGGTATTTTCCGTCTCCCTGAGTCAAAATTTCAGATGATTGGCGCGTGGCTCCTGCGATGATGAATGTGGTGTCTAATCGCCGAACCGTGGCGGTGCGTCACACCACTGCAGGGGCGCGTGGCTGGAGCACAACGAGTGGCGGTGTGGGGGCAGCACGTGTAGGACTTGTGGTCTAATCCTAGTTTTTTTGATGTTCTAAATCACATAGCGTTCTCCATTTGTGCAAATTCAATATCTAAATGGCAGTTTTGGATGAATGTCTATAAGATGTCTAGAAATGCTTAATTAAACTAAACGTTAGATTCATAGGTTTGAGCAAGGCAAAAAGGGAATCTGGCAAGGAGCCTAATAAGGAGTTACACTAAACATACCTGTGAGTGGATTCCTTAAAAAATAAATGTTTTCGAGTAAACTATTTATGTTGATGCATTTATTATTATTATTGCCACTCACAAGTGCACTGTATAAGAAATCTTTTTAGTGTGACCATCATACTATTAAATAATGTTACTAATTCAATGTCATAGTATGAATGGATTGTGATGATGTGGATCGAGGGTACAATATTAATAAATCAATAAGTGGGTTATAATGATATGATTAGCAACACAATACGGTAATGTGGCGGTGATACTATAAAGTTACTCACTAAAGTTAGGCTATTCAGACTATCTCTAAAGGAGATGTCAAATTATAATTGATGACTAATGTGGTAATTTAAAGTCTTTGATCAAATTTTGTACTTCTGCAACCGAATTGTCAAATGTTATTTTTTTTATTTAAATAGAGTTTTAAATGGTTGTAATTATTAAAAAAAAATATTGAAACAAAATTTTTATTGGTTGAAATGTTAGTGGACTAAGGGATCCACCATTAAAATGAATTAAAAATAAATTTGATATTGATGTCAAATTTGATTTCAAATCATAAAACCTTCATATCCAGTTAGTAAATAACGTTTCGGTTGGATAGACTTTTGATGTCAAATATGCACAATGCCATTCCACCTAGTATTTTGACATTTCATTTGAAGATGCTCTTAAACTAAATACATTGTAGTCAATTTCAATTCAATTCTTATCAAGTCACAGTGGACATGATTTACTTATGGTGAACCCATATAACCTCTTTCTACACTCAACTTACGATCCACACGTATATTACTTTTAATTGAATTCTTAATTTCTCTTTAAACCTGATTTACTATCTAAACTATCCTCACAAACCCAATTCAATCTATAAGTTTATCTTTACACCCATTTAGAAAATAAGAACTCAAAATCAATGTATCGAAGATCATTCTTTGCAGTACATGTCACTCAATCTTTTATGAAGATTAGCATTGAACGGCACTGTTAGCCACGGCATGCACTTGAAGTGTTCATTGAATTTTTCCTCATAACAGTTGAAGGAGACAAAAATTATCTCAAACTCTTTGCCCTTCCACTCAAAGCATTTCATAAAGTCTCACCATCTGAGAAGTAAGAGCCTTGCAAGGCCTACACGAATTTGCAGAGAAGTAGAGGCACGCCATCTTCCCATCACATGATGATAAGGGTACCTAATAATCTCATAACTAAAACAAGATTATGTTTTAATTATCATAATCAAGATAAAAAAATTCACCTCTGAAATTAAAGGCATGTTTTTCTATGCTACAAACCTACTTGAACCTCACATTCCTAGATTTTCATGAAATTGAAACATTTTCGACATCCAACAACCGAATTAAATTATGATTGATTCAAACAAAAGGAAGACGAAGAAACTTTTGGAGACTACATACTAACATACATTTGTTTAACCAGATAGAAGGAACTCAACACCTTCAAATTCAAGGATAGTCGTTATATTGCTGCTATGCACTGCCATCATAATTACAAACAATGTATAGCCTCCACGCTTCAGGAATGAAACGAAAAGAAAGCGTGACATTCACACAAGTAGCTAAACTTAAAATTTTTAAATCCCATATATGTTTTTGCGAGTAATTATGCATTGAAAAAAGGTTGATTGTGAAATTAAATGAAAAAAAAAATTGCATAAATCGATTCATACCTTAGTTTAAGGATTCAAAACTTCAAAATCATTATCCATCTTTAAAAAAAAGCTTGTCTTTCTCTATGAGAACGTCTTTGAGTTTTAGCTAGAATGAATAGAGGATGAAGAATTGGTGATAATAGGTTTGATGATTGGGTATGGGTTTGTTGATAAATTTTCATTTTATTGTTAATTTAATTTTGTACTTATGGTTAATTATGCAATAGGATAAAAAAAAAATCACATTTAAAATTTAAGTTAGATGTAAAGATAGATTATATGGGTTCAAATAAAACTTCTATTTACTTATTTAAAATAGAAAAACAGGATATGTGTTTCACATTTATTCTCAACATATATATCCGGTGTTTACTAACATCCCAAAATGAAAAAATAAGTCCGTATATAGATTTTTTATTTTGGGTCGAATAAGTCCATGTATAGATTAAAGGGGAAAAGTAAGTCCATATAATTGATTCTAATTAAGTATTGTAAGTTTGAAAAGTATTGTATGAAAAAATATACTCGATCGTACACTTGAATTTTTGAAATGCTGTTATTTTTGTGGTTTGGGTTTGTGTGGTGGGATAGTGATGGATGAATGGATGGATGGATGTGTGCGAGTCCCAATAATTATTGTACCTGCAGTGCACGCTGCCCGCAGTGGGTCTGTCACTGTCATTCTCGAGCCCCGTGTTTGTTCCCATGGTTGACTACCGCCTTATGCTTCATTTCTTCCTTCCATCCCTTCCTTTTTTATTAAAAGACTAAATTTTTTAAATTAAATTTACAAATTAATAATATATTGTAAATAATTAAATTATAAATTAAATATTAATTAATGTGCTTATTATTTATTAATAATACATTATTTAATTTACAAATTTAGTTACTTTATTATTATTTTATAATGTTATACAGGAAATTGTTATTTGCACTTTAAAAATCTCATTATACACTCCTCACAAGTGTATTTTTCTTTTCTAATATAGAAAGTTTGGAATGTAGAATGAGATTTTTGAAATGCTAATAACAATTCCCTACTATACAAACTTACAAAGCATAGATAGAGAGATTTTTTTCCATCTCCTCTCTCACAATCTAGAGAGAGAGAGAGAGAGAGACATGCAACGCATGGAGAAGAGAGAGTAGTACTGTATCGCCAACAAAACGGTATTATTTCACCTCTTTAAGCAAATGAGTAGTGAAACTCCATGTTTTAATGAAGTGTTTGATTGAGTAGGTAATTTTTCTACTTTCTCAAAAGGGAATTACTATTGGCACTCCAAAAATTTCATTCTACATTTTAAACTTTCTATATTTGAAAAAAAAATACACTTGTGAGGAGTGTAAAATGAGATTTTTAGAGTGCCAATAACATTTTCCTTATCAAAATAAGTAATATTTTCTACAATAACATGAGTAAGTAAATCGGGTCTCACATCTTTTTTTATAATAAAATACTTTATATAGATGAAGATGACTGAAAAAAAAAAAAAAAAAACAGTAGTTGCATGTTTAGTTCGCCAACTCTAATTTATTGGAGTGACAAACTTTGTTCATAAAGCAATTGAATAAGCAACATTAATTTTTGTAGTGACAAACCTTTCATGGGCTAATTTAGAGATGGCGACAATTCATACATAGTCTCATTTTTTAGAGGTATGTATCTCAACTTTTATGGTACAATTTTATCTACTTTAATTGCTTATGTTATTGGAGATGCTCTTGGTTTAATGGTGTGATAATGACATTTTTGGCTAATTTTTTCTCCCAATGTTATTCCAACTGTTCACTTAATAAAGCCGTCAAGTAAAATATTTTCTTAAAAAGTTTTATTTTATTATCATTCAAATAGAAGGCCGCCTTGCTACTTAGTATTATGATCTAGTAATATTTCTCTTCATTTGTAAGTAGGAGGTCTTAAGTTCGATTCTCGCCAAAAGCAAATTTAAACCGTATTATTGCTAGCTCATTATAAGGTTAAACTCACCCCCTCCCCTTAGTGTAAATAATATAATTTGTTCAAAAAAAAAAAAAAAAAGTAACTAACACATACAAGCAGTATTGCAAAAACTATGTTATTATATGCCCACTCCATATGGTCATTATTAACGTTCAAAGTTGAGAGGTTAACAAAAATCAGTGTAGTCGATTTATGGTGGACTCGGTGTGAAAACAATAAGAATCTTGACAACAAGGATTAAGTGGTTCATTCTTAAAAACTGGGTATATCCACTAAGGTGCTCGTATATATCGCATAAAGGTTACAAGATGTGCTCGATATGGTCTAATATCTTTTTTCTCTCTTATGTCTGACCTACTATAAGAGGTACTCATCCCTCTTATATAGGCCCTTAGTAAGCCCTAAACGTTTCTGAGCTTGAGTACTCCACCGCCATTGTTTAGGCCTAAATGCATGTTCTCCAGGGCCAAAGCATACCGAGTGTCTTGCTCGGCCTTGGGTTTTGAGGAAATCCACACTCGAGCGCTTGATCTGACAACCTCTATATCCCTTTATGGGATTTTGCTCTTGTTAATGACCAACATGTGGTTTATGGTTGGTGTCCGAGTAGGCCTGCCCATGAGACTTCGTGCTATAAAGTTGTCGCTATGCCCACTCGTCGCATGCAGCCGAAAATTACTTTATGATGAGACGCTTGGCTTCTTTGCTTGCAGGCAAACCAGATTGTTGAACGATTATTTGTAGCGCTCGGCGTTGCCCCTTCTAGTCCTTTTGAGCCTCAGTCTTCCTTTCCTTTTTTGGGCCTAGGTCTTTCTTTCCTTTTTTGGATTGTCTTTGGATCTTTACTGACCCTTTCTCAAGCTATACCATTTTAGGCGTTGAAAAGGATTCTGCATTAACAGTTATCAACTTTCATTTTTGGCAAACCCTAACCCCATTTAGACAACTCTTTCATTTCACACAATTCATTCTTATTTTTGCCGATCACAAGTAGGTAGAGTTCAAAAGAAAAAGAACATATGAACCGTTCAAACCGAAAAAATCAAATCAATCTAAACGATTGTATTCATCTTTTGCACTTAAAATGTGTCGTCTTCAACTAATTTTTTTTATTTTGTTTTTTGGGTCAAGCAGCACTTATTTCAACTTTTGCTAAAAGAAAGTGTGAATTGTAAAGGTAATGCAGGTGGTAGTGGAGAATGTATAACAAGGAATTAATTGGATGTAGAGTAATCCTCTTCATATTATGTTTTTGTACCATATTTTCATATTATTTTAGGTGACATTTGATGCGGACAGTCACATTATTTGAATTAATCAGATTTGTAAATTTAGTTCATTATTTAATAAACTAATAATTAAGAAAAACTAGTTAATTAAATTATGATTGTGGTATACGAGGAGTCTTTCTCCTTCCTTTCCTTAGATTTTGCAAATTTTTCAAATAATATGACTATCCATATCAGATGTCACCTAAGGTAGTATAGAAATGTGATCTAAAAATATAGTGTGAATAACATTACTCTTAGATGCATCGAAGTACCGGCTACTTTACGTGTTTTAAATGTAAAATTTTTATTTAAAATATAAAATACAAATCTAACATTAAAATATTTGAAGTATTGAATATTTTGAAACACCAAATACACTGGAGCACCTAAGAAATTTTGGTATAATAAAACTAGGGAAGTGATATCTACACACATTTTTTGGTTTTCGATAATCGAATTGGATGAATTGATGAAAATCAACAGATAAAAATTAACAAGAAATGTAAAAAGTAAAAATAGATACGTGGATAACATATCTCTTAAACTAAGAGTGGGTTTTGAGGGAGGAGTCAGTGTCAAGGCAATAAATTTGGGAGTGACAGGAAACGGCATGTGATATACGGGGGAAGTAAAAAATTACGCTAAATGATTTGGTTGCCTCCTCTGTCTCTCTCTCTCTGTCTCTGTCTCTCTCTCTCTCTCTCTCTCTCTCTCTCTCTCTCTCTATGTGTACATTTGTTCATTTATATTCTCTCTCTCTCTCTCTCTCTCTATATATATATATATATATTTGTTCATTTATACTCTCTCTCTCTCTCTATATATATATATATATTTGTTCATTTATACTTCTCTCTCTCTCTATGTGTATATTTGTTCATTTATATTCTCTCTCTCTCTCTCTCTCTATATATATATATATTTGTTCATTTATATTCTCTCTCTCTCTCTCTCTCTCTCTCTCTCTCTATATATATATATATTTCTCTCTCTCTCTCTCTATATATATATATTTGTTCATTTATATTCTATTTTTCTAAATTCTAATAGCAGAAGTAGCCCAAATGTTACCATTTTATTCCTTGGGTTTGTTTTTATCTTCTGTCTGTCTCCCAGCAGAGCTGGTTCTGGTTGTTGCTCCTCATGATCATGAATATATAGTGGATGGTGTTTGGCGATGATGAACTGAATTTTGGGCCCACCATTTCTCATCTTATTTGCATTGTTTGTTTTGGAAAAGTATCTTATATTGTTGAAAGGATGAATTTTGCTTATCGTTATTAAGTGATGATAATATTTATAACTACATATATTAGTAGATAAGTTTAAATTTTAAAATTTATTTTTATTTATTATATAATTTGTAAAATTTAAACTCATTAAATAATAATGAACATCAGCATAATTTGAGAGTTGTTAACAAAAATATTCACTTATTGAAAGTACTGTTGAAGTCAGACTGGATTAGTGGATTAGACACTTGGTCCCATTTCTAAGTTGACCAATTGAGTTAGATATTTTTATTTAAAACAGTACTTAAAAAGCTTGTAATAATAACCAAAATTTCAATTCTTAGAATTTGAATATTCCAATCTCAAAGGTGATTGGTAAAATGGCAAAGAAAAAAAATACATAGTTAAAATTTGAGTTATAAAAGAGTGAATGGAGGATGATGCGAGAGATATAGAAGAGATGCCTAAATAAAGTACAAACAATCAAAATTAAAAATAAAAAGTGAAATTATTATAAAAGAGCTCTGAAATGCAGTACCATAATATAGCTTACACATATGTATTCGAGTCTAGACTTGATAATTTCTGACACAATTTGTTAATCTGACATAAAATGATACAAAATTAACAGGTTATTGGATCGATACAATAATGAATTAGATCGTTATTAGATAACTCGATAAACACCTATTAAGATAACAGTTTAGTTCAGGTATACGTGTGGATAACACGATACACGATAAGCTAAACATTAATTAATAATTTTAGACCCCTTAAAAATGCTATAATAATTATATATATAATCATATATATATATATAATATTATATATATTAAATTAAATTTAGAAAATTTGGAAAATCAAGTAAAATATTTTTATATGGTATTGTACTATTGTTTTATTTCTTTTCATAATTATTTTGGTAAACTTCTCATAATTTGAATGGTTTATAATGTTTGGTTTTTTTATACTTAGTTTATGCAAAAAAGAATTTTGATGTGGAAAACCTTACTGAAACTAAAATCAACATAACTCGTGAAGACAATAAATCAAGCCAAAGTTCCAATACAATTTCCCCATGATGATCGATGAAAATTGAAGGATTTTGTAAAAGGAATAACATGCAAACTTTGAATTTCATTGACAAGGTTTTAACTTCTAAGAAAGGTTTCACAACCTTTGAATTTCATTGACAAGGTTTTAACTTCTAAGAAAGGTTTCACAACCTTGAAAAGAAAAACTCCTTCATTTTGCTTATTCTTGCACATTTGATATTTTGTAGTAGACTAGTAGTGTATTGGTGCTTTTGTATAAGGCTCTTTTTGGAATGTAGATGTAGTACTTAACGACAAATATGTTTTTATGTTTGAAGTAATATTTAAGTAACATTGTGGTATGTGCAAATTTAAGAAAAAATATATTTTCTTAATGGGTAATAACGGGTCGGGTCATTTTACCTGTTGGGTAAAGTGACCCGACTTATTACGGACCCGTTAAGATAACGGGTGTGACACGACACGACCCGTTAAAATAACAGGTGTTACAGGAAAACAATACGAAACACGACAAATATGACCCCTTTGCTTGCTTTTGATAAAAAAAAATATCTAAATTAGTTTATAAGCGTATGAGTCCTAGGTTTTTTAAAAAGCACTTATAAGTATTTCTATTAGAAGTATATTGGATCAGTGCTTCTTGAGGGAATAGGATCCTCTCCAGATCCTCTTTGTGGGGAACCAGATGATCAATCAATCGTGTCTGTTCATCGTACATCGTGCGGTTAGAAATCATTTTAAAATTTTAATTTAAAATTGAATATAAATAATATCTAACGAAAATTAGCCGCACAATGTACGATGAATGAACACGATTGATTGATCCTCGGATTTCCACAAAAAGAATCCGGAGAGAATCCTTGTCCTTTCTTGAGCTACTGCATAGCAAGTACTTCTGAAAAAATGACTTTTAAATTTTCTTCTAAATGCTGTCATACGAGCTTTTAGTAGATAATGTGTTTTTACCACATATCTAGTTCTTCAAAAAAAAAAAAAAAATGACTTCTAAATTTTCTTCCAAATGCTGTAATATGAGTTTTTAGGGCTCGGCGCTTTTACTAACTAGCGCTTTTTGTTTGTAGCACTTTTGCGTAGCGCTTTTATGAGGAAACATTTTGTTGTTTGGCATGCAACCACTAAGTGCTTTTTGTATTGTATATAAATGTTTTTGATATTAAATAGAGTGTTTGGTTATCAAATAAAAAAGCGCTTTTCCTAAATAATTCTCAATAATGTTTTCATAAGTATTTTTTTTGTATATAATTAGCATACAACTTGATTAAAGTGTTGATGAAAATTCAATTAAAGAAATAATGATCATTAACAAAATGATACATACTTATTGAGAATATATGTTTGTTTCTTTTAAAAAGACAAAAAAAAAACATTATAGTTGCATGACAATTAAATGTGAAATAAGTATTAACTAAATATAAGAAGATTAGCAATTCTTTCTCGTTCAACATCTAACTCTCGCCTATGAGTAAAATTTTCATCAACAATCTCTTCATCTCTATGATATTCCTCATGTCCAGGTGGAATTAGTTTATCATCATCATCATAAGGTTGGAACTCTTGATATGTCATGGAATGATTTCTAATAAAATTATGCAAGGCCATTGAAGCAACAACAACTTGTACCTGTTTTTCAAATGGGAAGTTACGCATGAGACGAATCATTGTCCATCTGTTTTTCCATACACCAAAAGTTCTTTCTATTGTGCACTTTAGGGATGAATGCCTTTGATTAAATATCTCTTTTTTCCCTCTTGGCTGACTTCTATGTCGAAACTCAGGACGATGATATCATTCACCCCTATAAGGTCCAATATATCCATTCATACGTGGATATCCAACATCAACTAGATAATATTTACCTACACCATATTTGTAAAGAAAAACATAAGATTTTTGTGTTCGTAAGATAATAAATGAATAAACACATTCATATATGACTAAAGTTGATTACTAACTAGAAGGGGGATAAGGAAATTTCAATTCTGGTCTTCTCAAGGCCTCTATAAATATACGTGAATCATGAGCAGCACCCTCCCATCCAGCCCAGACAAATGTAAAACACATATTAAAATCACATACAACCATAACATTTTGAGTTGTGTCTCCTTTTCTACCAATATATGGTACTTGC
The DNA here is from genome assembly GCF_019419815.1 of Pyrus x bretschneideri. NCBI lineage: Eukaryota > Viridiplantae > Streptophyta > Magnoliopsida > Rosales > Rosaceae > Pyrus > Pyrus x bretschneideri. Next base: position 16,007,793 of record NW_025999390.1, on the reverse strand, counting down.
ATTTCTCTAGGCACCACAATTGGGACATGTGTTCCGTCAATTGCCCTTATGCAACCTTTAAAATATGGCCAATATCGATTGTCATCCTGATGGCCATACAAGAAACAACATCTAATAGTATCCCGAATCGCCTAAAGACAGTCTCACTGGAGCGTTGAAACCTCTCTTGAATCATTCTATTAGTGTGCCCATGACCTAATGTGTTAAGAAACATTGCTAATGCTTCTTCCAATGTTATATCTCCAATTCTTTTTAAGCCATAATCACACTTCAAAGTCTCTAATAAGTCGTTAAAAACATGTTGTTCCATCCTAAATTGTTCATGGCATCTGCTAGGATGACCATTTAAAACTTCCATTACCCATCTATGTCCCGTATATGAAGAAGTCCTACAAGCTTCTTTGTCAACATACTTTAACCATTCAGACACAGCTTGCAAAAACTAGTTGATAAAATTCATCATCACTTCCATCAGTAGAGGTGTTTGTATTGCTACTATCATTGCTACTAGTACTTATATCTATAAACACAAGGAAATATTTAATAAAAGAGAAATATATATTCGTGGCAAAAAATGAAAAAATCTCAAAATTCAATAATCCTAAGATAAATGTGACAAATCAAACTTTCTTGCTCTTAAGCCACATAATTTTTCAATTAGATTGCTTCAATGCAACAAACATCTCTCTATTTTTTTTCTTTCAGTGAAGATATCAGTAACTTTCATAAAGAGCTCATCATCATTCACAACTTCAAGCATTCCTTCCGCAACTTCCATCACTTCCTCAATGCTACAACCATGCTTATCTTTGCTTTTAGAACGGTTGTTTACAACTTCTAAAATACCATCTAATTGTTTTATCATCTTGGCCCTAATTCCAACTCTTTTAGAATCCCTTGTTCTTTTTGTTCCTTTTCCTTGTGTTGAAGGCTGAGCACGGGAAGGTGTCTCACCATCGGCTATGTCGTCAAGTCCATCATTATTATATATTTCATTCTCCAAATCATCTTGACTGTCTTTTTGTTCACCTATTGGAGCTTTTTGGACATTATTACTCATCAACCCTTGTGAGGGTGCCCATGCAGCTACGCTTGTAACAGCTCATTCTTTAAACAAAATGTCCAGTTGGTCAACATTTTTCAGTCCACTATTTCGATATTTTGCAACTTCAGGATTCTCCTGAAATATTACCAACTACAGTTAACAAATTGTGATAAAAGAACATAAATATGAAGTTAGATTCTCCATTGATTTGAGATAATAATTTCTCACCTTCACTTTTTTCTCCCACTGCTCATCACTTGCAATGATAGTTTGCTTCATAGGATCCTATCCTAAGCCAGTCTCTTTATGAACTAAAGATGTCCACAATTGCCATTCTTTCTTAAGTGATGTCCATTTGTTCTTGAGTTGTTTATGAACATATGACCTTTGAGTAAGGTCATTAAATTTCTTAATAACATTTTTCCATCCAATCCTATTAAGATGACCACCTATTTGATTTCCGGCTAATGTCTTAGCTACACAAATGCTTATAAATGTCTCGACAGTTGCATCATCCCACATTGCCTTACTTTTTTTTTCATTATCTTCCCCACGTGCATCTGGTACATCCTTAACTATATTTTCTGACATATCAAAGAAAAAAAAAACCATGGCACGTAATAAGAGCATACACCATTGCTTACATCCTAACTAACAACATGAAAGTGAGTTAAAAACAATAATGCATGATTTGTAATCTAACACTTGCTATGTAATGCAGTACACCACTGCTTGCAGTATTTGTAACCTTAACAAGCAACTAATTGTTAAGTTGTTTTAAGGGAGTTTTAACAAAAAGTCCGCGGTACTGTTCACTTTAAAGAAAAACCACATTGTTACACAAAAAAGTCAAACCTGGTACTATTTACTTTACCCTTTATTTTGTCTTTATCGTTAAAACTCAAAGTTTTCAAGCCTTTTTCATTAGTTTTCCTTTGTTTTAATTGTACGTTCGATTTGTATGCGCCCTCGGTTACTAATGTTTTTTTTTTTTTTTGGATCTTTTGGGATTTTAAATTAATAGGTACTACTGAGCATTTGTCGATGGAGGAAGTTACTGGCAAACATGAGGGATTTAAGCTCATGGATATTAACAACAAGGGCAAGATTCCTGATGGGGATCTTCATATTATCATGGAAGTTGTAATAATCTATATGCATGTTCGACTAATAATTAGTTATGACCTATGGACTAATAATAATCTATATGCATGTTCGACTCAAAGGATATGAAACCTTCTTGTTTGAATGAATTTGTGTATTGCGTTACTATTTTAAAGATTCATATAATGCTACATATAATAATAACAAGGCTTTCTTTTCTCTTAAATAGGGTGATGTTTTAAAGATCCATATATGCAGGGGACACTTATTCTCTATCAACAGGGGGCCGAAGGTTTGGTTTATGTTTTCTCCTTTTTGTTTCAATTTTGAGGCCATATTTTATTGCTTTCGAGTCAATTCACAACGATTTCGACAAAAATAATATATAATCAATAAAATTCTCACACCACATACAAATTTAAGATAAGAAATAACGTACATACCTCCACAAAAATTTCAGGTTATGAAGATGTAGAGAGATTAGGGAAGATGGAAAGGAAGAGATGGAGACCAAGTGGACTGCTCTAGCCTTCAAAATAATCTGAAAAATAAAAAACCTTTTGGGTTTTCAATGTGCAGCCTTAGAAAAAATTGGTGATGGTAGTTTTGATGATTTTATGAAGTTGAATGGCATTTTAGACTTTGCAAATTAAAAAATAGGGATAATTTTGGAATTGAAAAAAATTCATTAAAGGGAGCAAAGTTCTTCCTTTGTTTTCTTTGTGCAGCACTTTTAGGAGGAAGCACCTAGGAGGTGCTTCTTAGAAAATGCTTCTTAGTGCTTCTTAGAAAATGCTTCTGAGTGCTTCTACTTCTAGCTAAAAGCACTTTTAAAATGTTTGCCAAACAACCATTTTTTAAATTGAAGCACTTTTACTCATTAGGAAGCGCTTTTGGCTCTTTCAAAAGCATAACCAAACGAGCCTTAGTAGATAAAAAGTGTTTTTAATCCTTTCAGAAGCACTTACAATAAACCCTAATCATGATTACCATCACAAATTGAAGCTGCATTCCAAATTATAAGCCACTCCTTTTATGCATCATATCTGCAGATTATTTGTTCCTATTCTACATATATAATCTATACTTTGTCATTGTGTGTGTGTGTGTATATATTTACAAGAAATGACAAAGTGATGTTTCATTCATCAACACAAATAAGTACAACAGTGCCAATTGGATACATAGCCCTAGTGATCAACAAATTGATATGAATTGATATTGCACAATTAAACAAATTAGAGTAAACTAGTATAAATTTGTCGCTAAATAACGTACGCAATAATTCTTTACCCAATACCACACCAGTAATTGCTAACGAGCGAAGCCATATAAAGTCATCGCAGAAAAACGAGTTAAAAAAGATATCTCTGATTGATTAATCAAATATTGTAAATTGTTAGTTAGTGATTTACTTCCTTATTTAGCTCTCAGTCAGCCTTGATTATAGGCAATATAGTAGGATTGTGATGTACATTATGTGTATAAAAATGTGACCTAGTTCTGTGAATAAACAAGAAAGTAATTCCATCATATTACGTTTCTTTAGATAGTACCAGAGTATTGATCTTGGAAAATACAAAACACAAACATAACCCTAGCAAATCACGCCATGGGTGACAAACCAGAGTTGAGGTCAACCACTTTAGGTATAACGTCTCACCTTAAGTGGGAAAACCCTAACCATCCACTTTACCTTCACCACTTAGACCAGCCTTGTGCAGTTTTTGTACTACAGCCTTTGGTAGAAAACAACTATAGCACATGGGTTCAATCTATGAGCATGGCCTTAACAGTCAAGAATAAACTCGGACTTGTTGATGGAACGATCAAGAAACCAAGTGAAGACAAAACTGAGGAGTTGCAACAATGGAACCACTGCAACAACTTGGTGAAGACATGGCTACTAAGGTCGATGTCGAAAGAAATTCAGGGACGCTGCAAGGATGCTCGACAGATGTGGTTTGATCTACAAGAAATGTTTTCCCATGTGAACATTATTCAACTATTCCATATAGAGAATGAAATCCATGATTATGTGTAAAGCAACATGACGGTAAGTTCTTATTTTACTAAACTTAAGAGTCTTTGGGATGAACGTGATGTCCTGTGTTTGATCCTGGCATGCGGTTATGAGACGAAGAAGGAGATAACGTCGTATCTCGAAACTTAGAAAACGATGAAGTTCCTTATGGGTCTAAATGACTTATATGTTACAGATCACAACAACACTCTCCTTCTAGAGCCATTTCTTACGATGAACAAGGCTTACTTATTGGTGCTTCGACATGAACGACAGGCAGATGCCACTATTTTTGTAGTGAAGAACTCAAGCTGAGAAATTGAATCAGATGATAGTAGGCCTCGATGTGGAAAATGTAACAAAACTAACCACACCACAAGGAATTTTCGTGCTCATCTTAAGTGCACCTTTTATGGCTGGAAGGGTCACACATTTGAGTTCTGTTGTAAGAGAAAGATAGCTGCTGAGAATGAGTCAAGCCGTCCCTTTTCTTCCAAAGGGAACCAAGTTACAACATGTGACAAAAGGGAGGCGATGCCCAACTTTCCTTTCTTCCATGAGGATTGCAAGCAAATCCTTTAAATGTTGAACAAAAACAAGTCCTCATTTGCCAACCAAGTCGGTAATTCCTCAAACATTGAAGAACTCTCAGATAAAGTTTTCTCTTTTACATATAATGGGAAGAAAAATATTTGGATCTTGGACAGTGGTGCTACTGACCACATCATTTGTAGCTCTGATCTCTTCACACATTCAAGGCCTGTTGAGAATCACATCGTTAAATTACCAAATGGTTCCTTTGCCAAAGTCACCCATATTGGATAAATTATCTTCTCTCCCAATCTTATTCTTGATAATGTCTTATGTGTACCACCTTTTAGGTTGAATTTGATATCCATCAGTAAACTAGCCTATGACTCATTATATATCACAATTTTTCTACGCCATTTTTGTGTCATACAAGACCTACGCTCGGGGAAGATGATTGGGATGGAAATTGAATGGGAGGGCTCTACTACCTCGACCCACCTAAGAAAGGAACATGCAACAATATTCAAGCTATTTCTCTTGGCCTTTGGCACCAACATCTTGGACACCTATCTCATAAAGCTTCTTCGTTATTTCTCTTTTTTAATAACAAGTCTTGTGATTCCAACAATTGTTTAATTTGTCCATTAGCCAAACAAACAAGATCACATTTTCTGTTACATCTCGACCCGGACTCCACCACATCCCGGGCTCGACTCCACTATAGCATGATATTGTTCGCTTTGGGCCCCGACCACGCCCTCACGGTTTTGTTTTTGGGAACTCACACGAGAACTTCCCAGTGGGTCACCCATCTTGGGATTGCTCTTGTGCGAACTCGCTTAACTTTGGAGTTTCGATGGAATCCGAAGCCAGTGAGTTCCCAAAAAGCCTCGTGCTAAATGGATGTGGGCATGTACATATAAGGCATAGAGGATCCATTCTTCTAGGCGATGTGGGATCTAACATTTTCCATTAAGCTCCATTTCTATTAAATCATGTTTTGAGTTAATACACATTGATATTTGGGGTGGCTATCAAGTTGAGTCTATTTAGGTGCCAAATATTTCCTCACTATTGTAGATGATCATACTAGGAGCACATGGATTTATTTGATGAAGCATAAATTTGATACAAGAGAACTCTTAGTCCAATTCATTCATATGGTTGAAAACCAATTCAATGCTAAATTCAAAATAGTGCGAAGTGACAATGGCCTTGAATTTAAACTCGGAAGTTTTTGTGCTCTCAAAGGAATCCTCCATCAATCTAGTTGTGTCAAAACATCACAACAAAATGGTGTCACCAAACGCAAGCATTGACACTTACTTAATGTGGCTAGAGCGTTACTTTTCAAGCTTGTCTTCCAAAATGTTTTTTGGGAGATGCAATCCTTGCTTCGGTGTACCTCATCAATAGAACACCAGCACCTTTTCTTCAAGGGAAAACACCACATGAAAAATTGTTTCAAAAGGAGCCAAACTATTCCCACTTAAGAGTTTTTGGCTGTTTGTGTTTTGTATCCATTCATGCCCAAAGACCTTCCAAATTTGAACCGTGTGTGATTCGTTGTATTTTTCTTGGCTATCCTTATGGTAAAAAAGGTTATAGATTATTTGATCTCACACTTGAGAAGGTCTTTGTCACCCGGGATGTTGTGTTCTTTGAGGACCAATTCCCTTATCAAATCCTGATATTTCCGCTGTACCACACTCCATTTCAAACCCTCAAACTTCACTTTTGCAATTTAACATGGACTATTTTCACGGGTCCACTCCTTCAGCCAATATATTAGAGGACACTTCTCTTAATCTTCCTAACCAACCTATCATCACATCCACCTCAACCTAGAATCTTCCGTCTCCACAACACCACTCACCAAACACGGTCTCTTCCCTCGATAGCTTATCCCATCCACCACTGCCCAACCTTCCACATTCACCTCCCCACATTCTCTCCTGATCGTGTTTTTCCTCTTCTTCGACAAGGCACGCGACAAATAAAATCATCCACTTTTTTTGCAAGACTTTCACGTCGAGGCAGCCCTCCCTCCCGAGTTTCTCTCACATTTTCCACAAGCATGGTTAAGTCATCAAGTACTTCTCATACTCTTTCTAATCATTTATCCTATGGTCGTTTGTCTTCTAACCATAAAATCTTCACCACCAAACTCACACTTCTCAAGGAACCTATAAGTTTTTCACAGGCTGTTCAGGATCTAAAGTGGCGTGATGCCATGCAACATGAAATTGCAGCACTTCAAGCTAACCATACTTGGACACTCGTGCCATTGCCGCCCCACAAACGTCCCATTGGCTGCAAATGGGTTTACAAAGTGAAGCTTAAACTTGATGGGAGCCTCGAGTGGTACAAAGCTTGACTCGTTGTGAAAAGATATAGTCAAATAGAAGGTGCTGATTACTGGGAAACTTTTGCTCCAGTTGCCAAACTGACCACCGTTCGTGTGCTTCTTAGAGTTGCATTGTTGCGCGATTGGCATTTACACCAACTTGACGTGAACAATGCGTTCTTGCATGGTGATTCGTATGAAGATCTTTATATGCCATTGCCTCCTATGTTCGGATGAAAAGGGAAGACTCGAGTATGCAAATTAAACAAATCCCCCTATGGTTTAAAGCAAGCCTCGAGACAATGATTTATCAAACTATCCAATGCTCTCAAGGTTGCTGGATTTCATTAATCATGGTCTGACTACTCACTATTCATCCGAAGTCGTCAAGGTAGTTTCATAGCATTACTGGTCTATATTGATGATGTGATACTCACAGGAAATAACTTACAACAGATTGAAGAGACTAAGCAATTTCTTTTCCTACGTTTCAAACTAAAAGACTTGGGGCAGCTCAAATACTTCTTAAAGGTAGAAGTTGCAAGATCAAAGAAGGGAATCACTTTATGTCAACACAAATATGCGTTGGAAATATTAGAAGATGCTGGGTTCCTTGGTGCAAAAACCTCACAGTTTGCTTTGGAACAAAACATGTCCCTTACACAAACTAATGGGACATTACTGAGTGATCCATCTCCGTATAGGCGACTCATGGGGAGATTGATTTACTTGACCATCACGAAGCTTGATCTGACTTATGCAGTTCATGTATTGAGTCAATTCATGGATAAACCATGGCAGCCACATCTTGACGCAGTGCACAAGGGTCTCAGGTACATTAAATAGGCTTCTGGACAAGGAATATTTCTACCTTCTACATGTTCATTGCAATTACAAGCGTTTTGTGACGCTGATTAGGCTCAATGTAAAGACACTAGAAGATTGATAATTGGTTATTGCATCTTACTTGGTCAAGCACCTATCTCTTGGAAAACAAAGAAACAGAGTACTATCTCATTCTAGTGCAAAGGCAGAGTATTGTTCTATGGTCACTACATGTTGTGAAGTCACATGGTTGAAGAACATTTTGAAAGATTTGAGAGTAAATTATGCACAACCTGTTACACTATTTTGTGACAATCAAGCCGCTATACACATTGCTTCAAATCGGGTATTCCATGAACAAACAAAGCACATAGAGATAGATTGTCACGTAGTACGTGATTCAAGGAGGGATGGTGCAAACAACCTATATACGAACAACAAATCAACCAGCTGATTTGTTTACCAAGGCACTGAGTATGATCTTTGAAACATTGCTTAACAAGTTGGGTGTTATCAATATACACTCCAACTTGAGGGGGAGTATAAAGAAGATATCTTTGATTGATTAGTCAAATATTGTAAATTGTTAGTTAGTGATTTACTTCCTTATTTAGCTCTCAGTTAGCCTTTGATTATAGGCAATAGAGTAGGATCGTGATGTACATTGTGTGTATAAGAATGTAACCTAGTTCTGTGAATAAACAAGAAAGTAATTCCATCATATTACGTTTCTTTGGAAAATGAGACCACAATTCATCGTTGGAAGGCGATAGCACATAACTCATCGCTCAATGACGAATTACAAACGAACAGTGAGGAATTCAATTTCAGTAAAAGTTTATCAGCGCTCATAGTCAACTACTAGTCAAAATTGAACTAACCTCTTGCCTGACAAAATTATATTAACGGCAATAATCCATCCAAGAGGAGAGGACCGCTGAATTTGGAGATTAATTTTTTGCCTAATTTTCTTTATGGCCTGTTGGATGGAGGATGGTCTTACTTCTTAGGTCTACTTACGTAGATGCATGTGGAAGCAAATTATTTTTCAGAGTAAGAGGTGTCTATATTTGTTGTCACCCCGTGACATCAAGAAATTTAGAAAAAAATTGCAACTATATGTAACTTTTTAATGTCATTGCTAATCAAAACCCCTTTTTCTAATTTACTTCTTTTATCAATGAAAAAAAATAAGTAAAAAAACCTTAAGAATATAATTTGTTGCAAGTAAATTATGACTGACTGATCGAAGAAACCTAACCCATGATGAGAGTTTGCCGTTAACCACCGACTCCAACAGTAAATATTGAAGTATCGGTTTATTTGCTGTGATATTTAACAACTAAAAGAAGAAGAAATAAACACAAATTTGTACCTGGTTTATTTTCCATCATCACTTTCAAGAGAATCAGCAATCGTCTTGTTTTATAACTCATTTTTTGTTTTGATCACAGAAAGTATGGCTTAATTTTCATGGCACCTGCTCATTACTTCTTGTTTTGTCCAAATAAGTATGCCCGTTTTACTTAAAAAAACTCATTTAAATAGATGTAAATATCCTCAAAATGACAACCAAATAAATATAGGTGGCAAGACCCTCACTCCCATTGTTGAGAGCAGCATTTTCGCACACTCACCCTATTGTTTAGTTTTGATTGGTTTGTGAGGTCTGGAATAATTGAGAACTTGCTAATCGGAATTACATATTAATTAGATTTGCGGGTAATAGAAGCAAGAATTAAATTGGAACAATCCTCTTGTGAAAACGTTATTGTTTTAAATCTCTGTTCTCCAGCAAATTTAAGAGAAATTCGTAAGCATAGTTAAATTGAAATTTGATTTCAATGAGTTAGAAACCTCAACTAATATCATGTTTGCTAAGATTGTATTAACGGTAGCGATTGAGTTTCAGACGTGAGCGGTAAATTTACAAGTATGTACTCAATTAGTGGACTATTGAATAACACCCGCAACTGCTCCACGACATTTACCAACTCCCCTCGCCGTGTTGCACTTTGTACAAATGTGTAGAGTAGATCTATTCAAGTGTTTTGGATTTCATGGGCATTTAGGTCTATTCACATGAGTTTTTTGCTATATTTGAAAGTTTTTATAAAATGTGACATTTATGAAATTGGGTGTTAAATCTGGCTACTATTGATAAATACTCAAAAAAAAATTATCATGTTTGAGTATAACACACTGATTTTCATGGCACCTTCTTATTACCAGCATGTCATGTATCAATTTGTTTTGCTAATATAATTATTTGTTCCTAATTAATATATTAAGCAAACTAATAAAAGAGACCTTATTGTACAAATTAAAATTAACATATTCAATCTGAAAAATTATTTCAAAAACAAGGATCGTTCTGAAATAGCTTTCCTCTTAGTTTACTTAAACTAAAAGTTAAACAATATTGAGACCGACCATTTTGCATCTTGAATACAATATATATTAGACAATAGGCTTGACCCTGGATTTGGATCCTCTCCTGAGCTAATGGAGAGGATCCTCCTGACCTATCATCGTAAGCCGTTGGATTTTTATCCAACGGTTACAACAAGGGGGGTTCTTTTAAAGTAATAATAATTGTAGTCGTTGAATAAAAATCTAACGGTCCACAATGATGGGTCAGGAGGATCCTCTCCATCAGCTCAGGAGAGGATCCAAATCCCTTAACCCTAACCCTCAGATTGGAAGCTTTGGATAGAAAGTTGATTCATTAGGGTGTTCAATTTCTAAACAATTCACAGCGTTATGTTTTTCTGTCCAGTCATTTTCAGTAGGGTTAAAGTGCTTTCATATGTCCTAATTAATTAGCTCCCTAACTCCTAACTAATAACGACTTCAGTAAACTTAATTAGCCACAAGTTCACATATTTACAGGTACGTGTGGTAGCATGGTATAAAGAGATATGATATCTATACACCTTATTATACTTTTCACACACATTTTTAATTTTCGACCGTCGGATCGGATGAATTGAAGAAGATCAACGACATAAATTATTAAGGGATGTGTGAGAAGTAAAATGAGATGTTACAAATTAAACTAAGTTGTTAACTTTGTTAAAAAAAAAAAAAAAAACTAATTAACTTTAGCTACGGTCATTGACTTGCCCGTCTTCGCACCTGTTGCACTTTTAGACACAGCATAATGGATTTTCAAAATTTTAATTATGCTGATGCGGACAAGTGTGTGTGTGTGTGTGTGTGTAGTATCAATGATCAAAGGCATAAACTGTTATTCTTTTGGCTAATAATTAGTTCTGTGGAGATCAGTTAGATGACAAGATAGAAAGAAAACTTTTAATGTACGAGAGTCACCTAATGTTTCTTATCAAAATAACTCAAAGTATAATATTAATAAATAAATGTATTATATTTAATAATTTTATAACATTGCGAGTGGCGATTTGATTGGATCACAACGAAGATTATTTCTAGGGATATGATATCTACCTATCATATTTTACTTCTCACATATCTTTTTAATTTTCAACCGTCAGATCGGATGAATTGAAAAAGATCAATAACATAAATTATCAAGGAATGTGTGAGAAGTAAAATGAGATGTATGGATAGCACACCCCTATCTCTAACCAACTAGGGTTCTAAATTTCTCGTGAATCGTTCATGCTTTGGATGAATTTGGTTTATCTCATAGTACAAATGAACAAAATATCATACCCCAACTTTTCATACGATCACGCATCTTTGAATGGCACTACTACCTTTAGAAATAGTAAGTTGCAAATTCATACCTTAATTCTTTTTTTTAAAACAAGTACAAGATGATGACTAGCTATGAAGATACATGAACCTTGTTACTGTCCTCTTCATCAGCTTGGTTATCTTCCGAATGTTCCTTAATTACTTTAAGATAATAAGCTTTTAAGAGCTGTTGTATGTGTGATGGTCATGAGTAGGGGGAGTCTGAGCTGTGGATTATTTCAATATATATTAGGAAGGAAATAGCAATAGATTTGGGAGAAATTAGGCAATACGAAAACATGAAAGAAGAAAAAAGTAACATTTTCTTTAAATAGATGGTGAAATATGCATGCATTTTAATTAAAGATAATTCATTTAGAGGATGTTTACCAGAAATTAGGCAATACGAAAACATGAAAGAAGAAAAAAGTAACATTTTCTTTAAATAGATGGTGAAATATGCATGCATTTTAATTAAAGATAATTCATTTAGAGGATGTTTACTTATAAGAAATAAATTTGCAATAAAGTTTCATTGATTTTGGGTATGACGATCTCAAATATAAAGGTATGGAATAATCAAAGTGCGGCTTGTCTATCCTATACACACGTTTCTTTTATTCTCTTTTTCTTCTTATCTTCGCACCAAAAAAGTAAACATGTCTTAATAATTGATGCGGTGATAAACCTAGTAATTTGAAACCTTTAAAACCTATTTTCATCCAAAAAGAAAAAAGTGCCATAATCAATATAAGAAAGTATCTCCTCAAGCATTGGATCCGACAAATTCAATTTAAATGAAGTTTCATAAGACTAACTAGAAACCTAGGAAGCCAAATGCTCAAATGAATATTCCTTCTTGTTTCACACATAATTTATTCGATATTTGGACCTCTACATTGGGAAAGATATGGAACGAGAACCCTCCTTCCCCAATACACACTCACCCGATTAAGATTCCCTGAATCCTGATCATGTGGAAGGAGAATTTTACTTAAGATGCTTTACTTGAACATCCAAGAATTAAAGAAAGTCTTAGATTAGGTAGCCAATCAAAATCATAATTAAAACAAAATATGAAACATAAAATCTCAAAATTATTACAACAGTTCCAAAATATAAACACCAAGATTTCTACAACACATGCAAGAATAAAGGAACTCAACTTCGTGATTGGACACCGATAAGTATAATATCAACTGTTCACAAATGCACATCTGAGTTAAAGATTATGAACCAAATTACAAACGCTAATAATTATCTAACAAATTTTGACTGGTGTTGGTGTTTGGAGGGAGGTTTGTTATGCTTCACTATTCCTTGGATAAGAAAAAAACATACGATTGTACAAATATGGTTATCTAGTACTCGAATAATTTGCCACTAAATAGTAGCATAGATAGACGGGAGAAACAGCAACTGAGAAGTGAGTAAAGAAGGTTATAACTTTTCATAAAGTCTAGCTGCCCAACCAAAATTGTGGATTAAGAAATAGAGACGTATAACAAAAGCATCAAAGAGGGCTGTGCATGACGCATAAACCTTTATGAAAGATGTGAAGGGATTGAAATGATGTAAAAAGAATATATGGCTTGCTATAATCTCATGCAGGCAAATATGGAGACACGTACAACTGCCCACACAGAAAGAGAGACAGAGAGAGAATCTCTTGGATGTTCAAATTGATTAATTAAGTTCCAAAGTTGCTAGTTAAACAGAGATGTAGATGATTATCTTAACTTTGTGTACGGTCGTTGTTATTAGGTAGAAATGGTCACGTTTTGCCACTTAAGCTTGTCTTAAAGAATTTTAGACCTCCATCATGAAGCTTCTTTTTAGTGAATTATTGCACCTGTGGTTTTTTTTTTGGTAAACCACCTTTGTGGTTTAGGACATAAAACAAATTTAAAATATAATGTAATTCAAACACATAAAATTAAAACACTCTTAATAGGTAGAGTCATTAATAGCTAGAAAGAGTACTGATAAGCGTGTCAATTTTATATATGTCTAAATAACATTACTCAACTTAATAATTAACAAAAATAACCTTTAAGATTAATAATTCTTGCACCGTTAATCCGTTTGTCATTTTAAGTTTCAAATAAACTTTTCTATTTTGTCTTTAGTGGTAGCATAGTACATCTCCAAGGAAGATGTCAAATGCGGTGTCTTCATTCCATGATGTCAATTCCAACATCAAGCTCTATACATGGCATAATAAAGGAGTGAGATCCTTAAATCAATCATTGTAAATTATTTTTTATTCAAAATTAAATATAAATAATATCTGATGAAAACTGACTGCACGATGCATGATGAACGGATGTGATTAGAGAATCTCCGAGATTCTCATGAAGAGAATCCAACAAGAATCCTCTCTCGTAATAAAGGTAGAGTTGGAGTTGTATATACTTCAATATTTACTGTTTTTTGTCCATTTAACATTTTAAAGACTTCGTTATAGATGCTCTGGGTTCACTTCAACTAAATGGAACACTTATCCTGAATCTCATTCATCTTTCAAAGTATACACTTTTGATTACTTAATTATTAATTTTGTACAAACCTGAACAGTAATTAATTGTGAAAATGGGTAGATAATGCTGGTAACATGATGCAAGTGTGCCTTTGGAATTTTCATGATTAAACTGCCTCGATTGGACAGGCAGAGCATAAATGCCATCCAATAAATCCTACTTAGTACATGGTGAAAGTGATGCACCGCCCAAATAATTCTATGGTAACATCAAACTTTTGCCATGAACCCTTTTGATTTTTTATTTTATTTTTATATTTTTTGGCAACACAACTTTACATTATTATATAATATGTTCACAATCATGCACTATATATTAGACTATTTTCTTCTATTCAGTAATTATTTTGTAGTTCATTATGAAAGTCACTCAGTAAATGGTATAAATTGACCACCCTTTAGTTTTCCTTTTCCTTTGATACCCTGTTCTTTTTTTCTTAGGAAAACTAATGAAAAGAGTTTAAAAACTTTGAGTTTTAACGATAAGGACAAAATAAATGGTAAAATGAATAGTACCAGGTTTGATTTTTTAGTGTAAAAATGTAATTTTTCGTTAAAGTGAACAATATCACGGACTTTTCGTTAAAACGCTCTTTTTTCTTTGGTTACTTCGAACTTCGAAGGAGTAAAATGTTAAGTTAGAAAGGCTTAAATTTCTCAGTTAGTCCTTTGTATCCTTATAAATATAAGATATCTGTCTCCGTAAGTATGGTATTTATTTTTTCTTTTGATAACTAGTTTATTTGGCGAGAAATAATTTTTACATATTTTTGTCAACCTTTTTTACACACTTGTTTAATTTTATTTGTTGATTATGTATGATTTATCTTATTTGATGACCATAAATAAAGAGGAGTGTGTGAGACACTAAAAATAGTGTGTGAAAGTCACTTCCTTGTTTGGCAACACAAGATGTTTGATACTTATTAAGTAGTTTCTTCTTCTCCTTCTTCTTTTTTTTTTATTTTTTTATTTTTTGTAATTAAGTAGTTTAAAAATTGGTAGAATTTAACTTAATTATATGTTCTTTTAAACAAAGTATGTGGAATTACTCTTTGAACACCCAGATAATAGCTGAATTTATATAAACCACTCGTTTTCGTTCTACTGGTCGTCAATATTGTTTCGAAATCTCTTTATGGCTGACTATCAAAGAGATAAAAGACATGCAATATCGATAAAAATCAAACTCAGAATAGTGTTGTGATATCGTAATCCAAGTCAATGGGTTACCCATCAAGTAATTAGTTTCTACTTTATTAGTTTATTTGATGGTAGGGAAGAGCAACAACAATTATTATAATTCTCTCGTGATCAAACAAAGATAACTGGTTTAATACTTGTGAATTTTTTAGCAAGTAATTATATTTAGTTAGTAGGGCTTAACTTAACCCAAAGACTTTGTTCCATATGATGTAAGACTCAACATTAGGGTTGTTCGAGCTCCGCAACCCTAGCTGATCAAGTCAAACCAAACTTGTTTACGAGCAGGTTCGACTGTGTGAGCTATGAGTTTGATGGAGCCTCCAAACCCTACTCTTTTATTAGATGTGTTGTGTTGTTAGATTGTTAATGCACTAAGTAAGAGATTATAATATTCTAGTAATAGAACTGACCGATAGTTAACTACTAAAATGCCCCAAGTAAACTTGTAGTGAAGGTGGTATTATTAATATGATTGAATGGATATTACGGATGGGATGGCGATTATATATATGGACAAGGTATAGCTAAGAGTTTGATATGGAGCCTATCCAACCGACACTTGTATCAGATTATATGTGATACGTTATGTTATTACACTATTAATATATAATCGGCTAAAATATTACTCTAGTAATAGTTAAGATATGTAGTTAACTACCCAAATGACCTAACTAAACTCGTAATTAAGGTGGTGACCAATATGATTAGATCTGCAGACGACAGTACTGAAGTATTAAATGGCCAATTGGAGATGATGAGGATTATATATAAACTAGGTATAGCTAGGTGAGGTCCCTTGGAAAGGGCGGTGCTGTCACCTGGGTTGCATGCATGTAATTAAGTGATCATATGCAAAGTCTGTGTAGCTTATGGTATGGGTTCAAATTTGGCGCGTTTCTTATAGATATATAGATATATAGCTAGCTAGGGTTCCTTTTAAAGTTTATAAATTGAAACTTTAATACTGTTGGAGGCAATGGATGGTCGTTAATTACCTGTCCGTTTCTGGGTCTGATAAACTGTCTTATCCTGATGAGGAAGATCACAAGGACAGGCCTGCCCTTCCTCCTCTTCCAAGTCCTCATCTGAGAAGGAGAAAGGACTTCAATATCTTATACAAGCAAGCACGCATGGTGTTTAAACTAATGGGGCCTTGATCGATCAGTTTGAAAATGAATATGCTCTCGTTAAATTTCTCACATTTTATCTGGTTGTTCTTGTTTCTTTGGTTACAATGCAGTCGTTGTCTGAAGATTTTTTTATCATTTCTAGCTGCAGTTCGACCACAAAAACATTATTAAATCTTACCCAAGAATAAACTCAACTTATCAACAATTTCGGTCCCATTTAATAATCATTTAGTTTTTAGTTTTTAGCTTTTATTTTGTGTTTGAAATAGAAGGAAATACATGAGAGAAATGTGGAAGAAACATACAAAGAAAGACACAAAATGAATGCTAATAACTTGAAGCAACAAAATATATATTTTAAGTTGTTTTAATTTCAAATTTTATTTTCAAGCAAAAAAAAGTGAAAATTAACATAACGAAATGAGCACTTAATTTTAACATGATAACTAATTTTGCACACATGCCAATAGATAACGGCATATGCCGAATTATTCTGATGAGTGATATAGAGAAAATTTGTCGAGTGTTGTCGACACAACCTATCGAGATATGCCTAACATGCATTACATCAAACATTTAGTAGGTACAAAAATGACCCTACCAAATATTAAGAGGATCCTTAGAAGATCTTCATATATATATTTTTCGGACTTCGGATGGCCTGGGATCACCTTGATCCCTATAGGCGTCAAGGCACAAATTAGCTATCGTGGAGATTTGGGGCTTAGAATCTTCAGTGGTGAAATACTTTAGGACCATGTTCGACAACTATGGATTCGTAGATAACTCACTAGATCATGTATGTTAAGGAAAAGATTGATATCAATTTTTAGTTTTAACAAAATTTGGAAGTTGACATTCATTTTTTCATTCATCTTACGTTGAATTCAGTATGTTATTTAATTTAATCATAGACGTCAACCGAGTCATAGATTAAAGTGAGACTGACTCTCATACTGTCGCAATCCCCAGTTTTGGGGTTTGGGTTTGAATCAAATCTCCAAATAACAACCACAAACTTTGAGATTTCATGATCCTATTGTGGGCATATACCATGGACCAAACCCACCACTTTCATTAATCAGACTTGGGCCCTTCATCAAGGTGCCACAAGAGGCTGCAAAAGGCCCATATTTATCTACCTCTCAAACCATATGGAAGGGCCCCAACGCATGCAAGGGAACACTCTATACATTGCGGGCAATTAGGAGTGAGCGCCTATCGGTTTAATTCGATTTGATACCAAAAAAACTGCATCAATTAATACTCAACAATTCGGTTCAGTTCGATTTTGACAAATACCGCTATTAAGACCAAACCAAACCATTGTTAATTGGTTTGATCTAGTTTGGTTATGTTAATTTGAGCTTATTCAACACATAAATAAAAATGATCACCATTTCAAGAGTTTCAATCTTTCAAATATCCACATATTTCATGCATTCCAATTGCATTGAAAGGTTAAATTTTTCGGAATATAAAAAGTTTATCAAGTCAAATAGTTTTATGTTTCAATTAAATAAAATCTCATGTTGTAGCAAACAATTTATTAAGTGCAACCTCACATAAGCATAAGATACATATAAATCTCCTAATTGTTAATAGTTATTACAACTTATCATATGTTGAGACTTATGATATGTGTATGGTAAGACCTCTAAATAACTTATAATAAGTTGACATGTGTAAAATAAATTAATTAATAATTAAAAAATACATGATCTGTTCGATTAAGTTTTAGTCGGTTTCAAATATACCAAAAACCAAAAAAAAAATCGGTTCGATTTGGTTTTTAAATTGTTACTTTTTCTTGATCAAAACCAAACCAAACCGACCAATATAATTCGGATTGATTAGTTCAGTCGGTTTGATGCCCACCCCTACATTGCAATATTGGATTAGTTTGCATGGAAACCCAAATATTTGATTGTATAACAAATGCCATTGTCCGACTCCTTTGGATCTTGAGACATTCCAACTTGGAATGCGTCTTTGTCTCTCTCTCCCTCTCACTTCATCTTCCTCCACAAACACAGATCCTTTCAGATAATTAAATCACACTTCCACACTAATCACATCCTCTTTTCCAAATAACAGAACTCAAATGATCTCTCTCTCTCTCCCAATCGCAAAGACAGAGACAGCACAATGGCGCTAGGATTAAGGTCGCGCAGCAACAAGCGGTCTTTGTCGTCGAATTCTTATGCTTCTACTGTGACGATTATGGTGTTCATATCAGTGTGCGTTTTGGCCGTGTGGATGCTCAACTACTCTAACTCAGGAGTCCCGCAAACCTCCACAAGTGCTCGAACTGCCACGACCGCCTCCGCAGATGATGCTCAGGCCCAAGTGATAAAAAAAAATACAAACAGTGACGACGACAAGAACAATAATATTAATGAAACACCGAAGGCGTTTGAAGACAATCCGGGTGATCTCCCCGACGATGCCATCAAATCCGATGATCAGCTGAACAATTCAACGAAGGGTAGTGGTAGTAGTACTAGTTCATTAGACCAAGACCAAAGTAGTACTGGCGACGGCGGAGGTGGCGGCGGTGATAATAAACAAGATACTAGCGAAGTGCTGAAAGATCAGAAGGAGAAAGAAATCAGCCAGACCCAATTGGCTGAGGATCAGAGCGGCTCAGTGGTGGAACACAACCAACAACAAGCTGACCACAATGAACAGGGAACTCAGAAGGATTCTGACGATCAATCTGATCATAAAAAACAGAAGGGTGCCTGACGATCAATCCGAAAAGAACGGCGATCAATTTATCACAAGCGACGATCAAACAAACAATTCGCAGAGCAATTCACAAGAGCATCAAGACACAAACAACAATGACAAGAATAATAATTCCGAAAGGGATAAGAAATCGGATAATGCAGATCAGCAGCAAAATGCAGCGTCGTCGGAACAACAGCAACGGCAAGAACAAGAATTTCTAAGCAATGGGAAGCAGGGGAATTCATCGCAAGAATCCCAAAACGATCAGCAGCAGCAGCAGCAGCAACAGAATTGGGAATACAACGCGTCCAAAAGCGGACAGTTGCAGTACTCGGACGAGACGAGCAATGCAGTTGCCAGCCTGCAAGTACAAAGCAAGGAATCTACCGATCAGAACTTTTCACAAACACCTTCCGATCAGAACAAAAAGAACCCAGAAAAAACCCAGCAGCACTCCGACTCCGATCAGAAGAAGAAGGACGGCGGCAGCGGCGGCGGAGGCAATGCAACCAATCAAGGCAAGGGTCCGGCAACTGAGTCCAACTCGGGCGATTCGCTATTAAGCGGGGACAACACGGTTCGGAAGGAGTCGAAGGAGTCGAAGAAGTCGTGGTCGACGCAGGCGGCGCAGTCGGAGAACGAGAAGGAGAGGCGCAAGGACGAATCGGACAGTCAGGACGGCATCTACGGATACACGTGGCAGCTCTGCAACGTCACGGCGGGTCCGGATTATATACCGTGTTTGGACAACGAGAAGGCTCTGAAAAAACTGCGGTCGACCAAACACTTCGAGCACCGGGAGAGGCACTGCCTGCCGGAGGGGCCCACGTGCCTGGTCCCACTACCGGAGGGGTACAAAAAATCCATCGCGTGGCCGAAAAGCAGAGACAAGGTGCGAAATATGTAAGATTTGTAGGATCGTGTGTGATTGAATTATTTGAACGGTTGGATTCTTGGGGGTGTAACTTTTTTATTGTGGTCTGGCAGATATGGTATCATAATGTGCCGCACACTTTGCTGGCGGAGGTGAAGGGCCACCAGAACTGGGTGAAGGTTTCCGGTGAGTTTCTGACATTTCCCGGTGGCGGGACGCAGTTCATACATGGCGCCCTCGTGTACATCGATTTCCTTCAAAACGTAAGCATCCTTCATCTTTGATCAAAATCCTCTACTTTTTATTAAAATTGGAGATAATGTTTTTGTTATCACACTTCATGAGTGATCGTAAGAGATATATGGCACTTATGATTCATTCGTTCACGCCCCCGGGCGGACCGGCTTGTGTGACAGTTAATGTGTCAAGTAACCAGTAATCATATTAATTGAACACGCAATATCAATTGCATTTACAAGGAGAAAATCTTTAGTAAAACAGTCTGATCACGTGATAAGTTGAACGACTCTCACAAAGAAACATATGTCCTTGTATTTAGATATCATACAACCCCAAGTCAATACAATCCAATCGCATGTACCCTCGCTCTTTATGAAACTAAGTGACCAATCCACGTATTTCTAATTTTGCTGCTGCATGTTCGGGAGTTTTTCGTTAAAATTCTCATGATAATCCGCACATCGGTCTTTACTAATTATCTTTTTGTATAAAATAAGCTTTTAGCTAATATTTGGTAGAAATTGAGTGCTAATAACATAGGAACAAATAGATGATTAATGTTGTTAAGTTGCATGCAGGCAGTCCCGAACATCGCATGGGGAAAGCACACTAGAGTTATATTGGACGTTGGTTGTGGGGTTGCAAGCTTTGGCGGATACCTCTTCGACAGAGATGTTCTAACGATGTCGTTTGCACCGAAAGATGAACACGAAGCTCAAGTCCAGTTTGCCCTTGAGAGAGGCATACCTGCAATCTCTGCAGTCATGGGCTCTCAGAGGCTGCCCTTCCCCAGCAGGGTCTTCGATGTCGTGCATTGTGCAAGATGCAGAGTCCCTTGGCACAGAGAAGGTTCGTCAGAATGTGTGGTTTAGGTTCACAGTCTGACGGAATAAGCATTTGACTAACAGGGCACACACATTTATAATTTACACGCACATTGTGAAGGTTTCCTTGTTATGACACTGCAGGTGGTACGCTTCTTTTGGAATTGAACCGGGTTCTGCGGCCCGGGGGTTACTTCGTATGGTCAGCCACTCCTGTTTACAGGAAGGAACAAGAGGATATCGAAATTTGGAAGGGTAGGGTACCGAATTTGTTATGAACGAGTATAGTTTAACGAGGAAAGTTCTCTTGTTCCGCTTGATTGACAGTCTGATAACAACAAACGTCAGACTGTTTGATAAGGGAACATTTCCCTCATTTAGTGAGGCACCGATCAAAACTGATACAGAGGTCGTTCAATTTTGTAGAGATGTCTGCACTGACGGCCTCCATGTGTTGGGAGGTTGTAGCCATCAAGAACGACAAGGTAAATTTAGTTGCGGCCGCCGTCTACCGTAAACCAACCTCAAATCAATGCTACGACCAAAGAAAGCAAAAACAGCCTCCTATGTGCAAAAACGATGATGACCCTAATGCTGCCTGGTAACCAAGTTTCCATTGATGAACGAATTTCAGAGTCTTTAAGTTTTATCATGAGTTGGGCTATATATACATACGTCTCTACAGGTACGTACCTCTACAGGGATGCATGCACCGGTTACCCACAGACAAATCCGAGAGAGGGACTAAATGGCCTGAGAAGTGGCCTAGTCGCCTGCAGACTCCACCTTACTGGTTAAACAGCTCCCAGATGGGAATCTATGGGAAGCCAGCGCCCCAAGATTTTTCAACAGATTACGAGCACTGGAAACGTGCTATCAGTAACACTTACATGAAGAGTTTGGGTATCAACTGGTCGAACGTCAGAAATTGTATGGATATGAGAGCTGTTTATGGAGGGTACTGCTAATTTATCGATGAATTTTTATTAATGTAATTAGGTTTACTTAATTCTAAGCGGTAATCTCAATTAAGTTGTGCTCATACGAGTGCAGGTTTGCTGCAGCTCTGAAGGACCTTAAAGTGTGGGTCATGAATGTTGTGAACGTAGATTCACCAGACACACTCCCCATAATCTACGAACGGGGTCTTTTCGGAATTTACCATGACTGGTGTGAATCGTTTAGCACTTACCCCAGAACCTATGACCTACTTCATGCAGATCATCTCTTTTCAAAGCTTAAAAAGAGGTACAACTTAAATCTATGTTGCTATTCATTTGTATGATCTCTAAGTCATGGTAAACCAGATGTACCTGTTTTCGCTTCCCAGATGCAAACTCGCTCCGGTACTGGCAGAGGTTGATCGGATTGTCAGACCAGGAGGTAAGTTTATAGTCCGGGATGAGTCGAGCACAATTGGGGAGGTTGAGAACTTGTTGAAGTCCCTGCATTGGGAAGTTAGTCTAACCGTCTCCAAAAACCAAGAAGGAATGCTCAGTGCGCAGAAAGGCAACTGGCGGCCAACCACATATGCAGATAGAGATTCTTCTTAACATACGCAGAAACACAGCATTCAGCTCATATACCCTGATCTCAAACTGTTTGTACTCCAGAACTAGTGATGTGCTAACCAATTTTTAGCATCGTGGTCAATTCGGATACAATCTAGTTTTGCTACACGACTCAACAAGATTGATATGTATTTGTTCATGTTGTTAAATGCATGTAAACCTGTGAGATACATGTAATTATTGAAAACTCAAATGCAAGACGCATATACATTACATTCACCTACCTAGAAAACGAAGGCGTTATCATTTCTGTATCAGTGACATCAACAAAAGAAACAGTCGTTGAATCCATTCCTTCAATTTGGATTGCAGAAAATCTTAGTGTGTCAAAAATGGAAAACTGAGATTGCTAGTTATCAAATGCATGCAATTTCTCAAATTTTGGGGAAAATCGATGAGGTCGTGCTAATTCAAGATTACACCTGATTATTATGTTTTACATCACTATC
Source organism: Pyrus x bretschneideri (assembly GCF_019419815.1). Lineage (NCBI taxonomy): Eukaryota > Viridiplantae > Streptophyta > Magnoliopsida > Rosales > Rosaceae > Pyrus > Pyrus x bretschneideri. The sequence goes on along the minus strand of NW_025999390.1, from coordinate 15,984,632 downwards.
ATTTGAGGTACATCAGAGTCAGAGAACTAACTCATTAATCCCCATATGCAGCTTCATATCCGCGCTTGTGTCTCTTCATTTAACATATCTCCTCAACTTATACTAAGAAGAGTCTGAAGCTGGCCACTCAGAACTGCTGCTTTGAGGTCTGAATTGTAGTCAAAAATTAAAAAAGCAGATTGAAGGGAACAATGCCAGATGAAAAGCATGAAAACAAGCACAAACACAGATGAGAGCTCACCATCAGAGCCGCCAATGTGCTTTCCATTCACAAAAATCTGCGGGACAGTGGTTCGGCCGACCACATCTAGAAGAACACCCTGAATTTGAGCTCCATCATCTAAACACATATGTTCCAAGAGTTAAATCCAAACCGTTATTGCATTGTACATAAGCAGCTGATCAAAAATTCAAAAAAGACGTAACTATTTCATACCTCGAAGATCAAGATCGACAACAAACGGATGCTCATGTAGTTCAGCAAATATGCGCTTGGCATGCAAGCAATACCTAGCCACAAAAACAACACACAATGACTGAATCCTCATTCCAGAGTCACTTAAATTAACACACACAGAGGCAACATTTACGCCGAAATTACGAACCATTGCTAAAACAGAAACAAATAGAACAGATAGCTGAAGAGAAATCAGAAAGCAGTAAACCCACTACTAGCACAGAAATGAACATCTTAGTGAAATATCTCAAGATATTATGATCCTGGATAAACAAATATTGATACAAATTAGTAATCTCAGACCAAAAAATCAGTAATTTATAAATTAGCGAAAAGTTGCAAATAAATATTTCTCAAAATTATAAAATTGAGCCACTAATACTTCTGAAATTACAATTTGATTGCCTTACTATTTTCGAAGTTTGAGGGAGAGAACGTACGGGCAATAGGATTTCGAGAAGATGGCAATCTTGTTGGAGTAGATGGCGTTCTGCACGTTAGCCCGAAGACGAAGCCGAAGCCTCCACAACGAAGGCGTTTCCAAAAAGTAGCAGAGTCGCCGCCACCGCCGCGATCACAGCACCGCCCAATAACTCTGCCCTACGCATCTTCCCACCACGACACCGCGATACCGCTGTTACACCATTCCCAAACATGTTATCATTTCCCGTTATATCAGAATAATTGGGCCGGGCCCATTAATTGGCAGGCCCATTCATCAAATTCGCCCAATTTTTATTTGTTTTTCTTCTAAATTTAATTTTTCATCGAGAAATTCAGGCAAAAACAATGCCAAAATTCCCAAAAAAAATCTGAACAAATTGTGAATATTCAATCTTTTAATTGAAATCTGGTTACAAAATTATCTTAAGATCTACAACATCAATTCGAATTCAAGCTATTTGGAGTTGGAATCACATTTGTACAGCTTGTTGTATTCGTCGAGCTCGTCGTAATACACATCCCACACGCACCGTACGCATCCGCTGCCACAGCAATCGCCCGGCTTCGGCTTCTAGGGCGGCGGAAGCGGAGGTGCTTTCTTTGCTGACTTTCCTTCTTCCTCTTTCGGCTTCGCTGCTTCAATGGGTTGAGGGACTCGAGCCTTTGTTGCTGCTGCTGCTGAATCGCCGTTGCGGTCGGCCATGGAGTTGTTCTGGATGGTGGTGCGCGCGCAGAAGGGTAGGCGTGGTGGAGGTCGTTGGGGGTTGATTCTGGTGGCGATTCGGATGCTTATAGGGGCCGTTTGGTACGCAGACGAGACGGGACGGAACGGAATAGTGGTTTCATGTGATGTTTGGTATATGCAGGATAGAACGAGAGAGTTGTTCCGTTTTGCGTTTGGTAAACGCAGGACAGAACGGAATCAAGACATTAAAATGACTAATTTATCCCTGTTCCGTATGTTGTTTGGTACAATGTTTGGGATGGGACGGAACAAAATTTTTTTTTCTTTTTCTTGTTGCTGTTGCTTATCTATGATATATTTTGTACACTATACTTGGATGTGTTCATATTTCGTACCGTGTATAACAGAAAACAAGAGACATGTATTTGTATTTTGTTGCTCATATAATTAATTTAGTGGGATAATTCATCAATTAATTTTATGTGATTTTAAAAAATAATAGGGTGAGAGCATGTCATTGGCTTGGCACTTGGCATATGGCAGTGTAGCCACAATATGTATATTGTTATGTATATGTGATGAATTATATATGAAGAGGTTGGTGTGGTAGAACAACCGTTGATTTAATGGCTATGTTGGAATCTTTGACACAATCTGCTTTCATCTCTTCGTCATCACATTGAAATGCAAATTGTGTCAAACAATATGTATATTATAAGTTGAGCTAAGTGACAATTGGATGTTTATGGCATTGGTTGTCATGCAAGGATGAAAAATATATAAGTTTAATGATATTATCTTGCTAAAGCAATAAATATGAAATATCCAGAACTTAAACATAAAATCTCAAATTAAACATTCGTCCTGACTTTAGGAAAAAAAAAAAAAAGAGATAATGTCTCACTAAACTCCAGAAGTTGATGTAGTTCATATCATACTAAACCCCCTAATGCACAGATGCCATCCATATACATTTTAATGAAATCTGCCTTGTCAGAGTCATCCACGGTACACCAAATACTCATCATATCAGTATCTTTCACTAATTTCATTGAAATTCTCAGCACCTTATCATATAGGAGACCCATGGCTTGAAGCTGAGAAGGTAACCTGGATTTTGCTTCTCTCAAAGTAAAATTTTCACCTAAATTCTTCATTTCAGTAACTGCTTTATCCCAACCTTCACGGATAACAGCTACAATATTTGCATCAGCATCATTCTTATTCCTCTTCCTTTTCCTAATAGGTTGAGATGCACTGGATGTACCAATAGAAGGAGATGGGGTAGGTGAAGTTAGAGGCATCTCGAATGTCTCATCGCATCCTTATTTTCCAATCTCATGTTTTCGATTGCATCTACTGCTGATTCAGCTATATTACCCGTGGCTCGGTCTCTCCCAAACACCGTACACAAGCATGGATACAACGGAAATGGCTTATTTGGTTTGTAAGATGCATTAGGATGTTTCTACAATAAGAACCCAAAGAAATCAAAGTTATGACTTTTAAAGCAACTAATTGAAAAAGAATAAGAAACAAAATGTACCTTCACCCACAACTGAAGTACATCGTCATTATCCACAACAACACATTTTTTTTCGTCATCCTAACCAAATCCAAAGGTATTCATCATGTCATATGCAGAGGAATACTTTTCTTTTAGAACCTTCAACTTGTTTTGTATATGTTTTAACTCTATATTAATGCCAGGAGTCATCTCCCTCATCTTGGTGGCAACTATTACAAATGTACCAACCTTAAAACTGCTGGTCTCACACCTAACACCATCAACTACCATCTCCTCAAGGATGGTAAGTAGTACATCATCGTCATGATCATTCCAATTACGTGAGGTGACCATATAATCTATCAAAGAAGCTATATATTACATATGTAAAACAAAGAAACATATTGTTAGTGGAGCAAACATGATGCAATTAAGTTAATATCTACTTATAGCTTTTTACAAAGTTAAATTACTTCCTAGTGGAAAAGGTAATCCAATGAACAATATATATAATCAATTAAAAAGCAAATCTAGTGAACAATATATATGTTTTTTTTTCACTATTGTTTTGGGCAGTATTGTAACTCTTTTGTTTTTGTATACAACATCACTGATGTAGCATCAGTAGGTGCAGCATCACTGATGCATCATCAGTAGGCTGAAAGCATCAATGATGCAACATTTGTAGGCTGAAAGCATAAGTGATTCAACATCAGTAGGTGCAACATCAGTATTAGCTAGTAAGACAACTTACGGGCAAATAAGAAGGGACTAAAATGAAGAAATGAAAAAGCCATTGTAACCAGAGTTTTTTTTTGTCTTTTATATTCATATGCTTGATTCTACAATATGAAGAAATTAAAAGGTCATTGCAATCAGTTTGCTGCAAGTTATTTTGCTAAATGTTTATTTTTTGTCTTTTACTTTATTGTTAGTATTTTCTTCTTGCTAATAATTTGAGCAATAAAAAGTAAACATCTCAATAGTCTTCAAACAATAAAAAACAATTGCAGCAATCATCTTAGTAAAATGTCATCAAACAATAAAAGAAAATTACAGCAACTACCATGTCAACCAATTTTCAAGCCCTCCTTCCTCTCCACTCATCATATATTTCTATTGCAAGATCATCCCTCCATTGAGTCCATTTCTGGCTTGACTCAACGGTTTCAATGTAGGTTAATACCTCTAGTAAATCTTCCCCTATAGGCAATTCATCAAACACAAGCCTTGCATTTTCCTCAGGATCAACCGCCATATACATTCTGATAAAATTATGAAGTAAACTATATGCGGTGATCATTTGTCCCTGAATCTTGATTGGATAGTAGGAAGGACTTCGCAAGATAGTCTAACGTCTTTTGAGGAGGCCAAAACATCTCTCAATGACATTCCTAGCACGTGTGTGTTTCATATTAAAATATTCTTTATGATTCCTAGGTGCACGTGAATTGTCTTCCCACTCTTGCAAATGGTATCTAGTGCCTCTACACAATGCTAGAAAACTCCCACCATTTGTATATCTGGAATCAACCAAATAGTATGTAACTATTTTAGTTGATAATAAATTTTAGTTGTTGGCCAACAAAGGTAAGGAAGAATACTAGGTACTTGTCTATCTTACTGGTTAGAACTTTGAGGTCATTAGCTCTAGTAATAGCGTCATCAAGAACTCTCAAATCAGTAGCTGATCCCTTCCAACCGGATAACACATATGAATTTGAGGTCATGTGTGCATACACCTAACACATTAGTTGCTATATGACCCTTCCTTGTTCTATATCTTGGTCTATCGACCTCAGACACAGTGACCTCTATGTATGTTCCATCTAGCGCTCCTAAGCAACCCTAGACAAAAGAAAAACTTAGATTAATTACCAACTACAAATAATTTTGTTATTAATGATTTTACTATGATGCTTACCTTAAAGCATTTCCATCTCGATTCCATGCAATCCTCTGGGATAGAGGTTGGTTTTGCAAACAATACGTCTTGCAAATTGAACAATGCACATAATACTCTGTGGATATACCGACTAATAGTTTCACCAGACTTAATGAATCTAACTTGCATGAACCTGTTTTTATTGTGGTGGGCTAATATGTTAACAAAAGTAGCTACTTGCTCCTCTATTGTAACATGACCATCATCTACCAACCAACCACGAATTTGTAGTAAATCACATAAAACTGCAAATGCATTCCTATCCATTTGCAGCTCCCACAAATAGTTAGTATCACTCAATCGCGTGATACAATTTATTTCCTCTCTCCTAACATGAAGTCTAACAAATGTCCTCTACTCTAAACTAGCTCTTTCCCGTTGTCTCCTTTGTTGTTGTCTATACCTCAACAATTGTGCATTCACAGTAAAGACTTGTGCCATTATAATCCAAGCGTTCAAAAGAACAAAGAATTGAGTCTCATATTCATCCACACCTTCACATGCAAAAAAACAACACATGAATGAATGAAGCATCAACATAAGCAGGATGCAATTACAAGCATATGATTAAATGGTAAAACAAAGTGGAGCTTCATATCCTAATTGCTATTCTATAAGTGCAACATCAACTTTGTCATGCACTGAAAATCTGAGTGCAGCATCACTGATGCAACATCAGTAGGCTGAAAGCATCAGTGATGCAGCATCAATATTAGCTTGTAATGTAATTAATGAAGTTTCTAATTTGTGATTACCTAAAAATTAAGTTAATTAACATCTATAGTTTAATCACTGTCAGAACAAGCAAACAAATTAGAAGTCACAAAGATACTTGGATTTCACATATGGATGGGGTCGCAAATTGTAAAATTTTGCTAAATTAGCTTTGAACAGTTTCTTTGCCATTCAAGATCATGTTATGTTTGTGTTGGTCTCTCTAAAATTTCTTCATTAAACATGTTATAAAGAAAATGGATGAAGATGAAACAAAATCTCGTCTTTCTTTGCATTCTACAATTGCTCATGATAAATTAAGAATTGGATATATCCATGAAATTTCCAAATTGGAGCTAACCTTGCCCTTTGTTGCTAACAAATAGTACCTGCATTTTTACCCTTTTAATATGTTCATGCATTTATGATGCAGATCGGAATTCACTATGGTGGAAAGTTTTATGAATTTGTAAGCAATTATTTGTTTACAAATTCGAAAACGATTTATTCACTTAAGTTCCTAATCAGAATAACATAAGCATTCACATTAATAAAGAACTTGGAAAATGGTATGAACCTCCAACTATTTACATCTTCCCATCTTGTGTAAAATAAACACCACGTATGGGTTCTTCCACTGGATGATATCCATTTTTAGACCTACCACTTCACCCAACAGATGGGTTCCTCCACTAACAGTATAAATTTTTTTTTAATTACAATTAAACTTACTATTTTGTATCTTCATCTCCTACTTCGTGTTCTCTCTTTTTCATGACAAACCAAAAGCACAAACTTCCTAAAATTGGAGTCATTTCACTCCTCCTTGAAACAATTTTTATTTTTTTTGTTGCTGCAGTAGAGCAATCTCCCTTATCACAAAACCTCAAATAAATAAAAATAAAAATAAAAAATTAGTACAAAAGACCCCAACCATTTTTCTCTTCCACCCCTGCTCTCCTGTTTCTCTCTCCCCCCATGAAACTCTAGCTTTTTCCCCCTCCTAGAAATAAAAAACTTCTAAGCCAAGCAATTATACTTAACAATCATATACATTGGTGAGGGGAATCAAAATCGAGCACTACGATTCTTTGTTCAATTAAAATAGTCACTGTGTTTTTTGTTTAACATTTAGAAGGTCAATGTACAGAAAATTAGATATAAAATGACTATATTTTGAGCAGCAATGAACCAACAGAGGAAAATCCAAAACATGTAACCCAATCTAATCCAACAAAACCCGAAGACATCATATTTCTAGATTTTAGCACATAAAAATTGAAACTTGAACACTGAAAAAATGAATCTAGACAGAGAGATACCTCTGAATGCAGTATTGCAAAATAGGGGGAGTGTAAGCAGATAAACAGAGGCAGATCTTTGGTTGCAGATGCAGTATTAAGAAGATCAAAGCACTACAAAATACAAAGAAATCAAAACAAGCAAATCAGAAAAGAATACAAAGAAATTGAAGCACTACAAAATTCAACGAAATTAGGAACTGGGTGTTAATGAAATCGAAACAAGCAAATCAGAAAAGAATAATAATGCCACTTCAAATTTACATCAAAATTAATTAAAGTTAAGATTAGAGGATTTGTAAGAGTATGGGGTTTAGTTTCAACAGTTGTCGCATGGATGGTATGGAGTTTAGTTTCAATCAATCTAAGTGGGTAGGGTTTCCAATTGCGAGCCTCCAAAAAGTGGTACGAGGGCTGAAAGCTACGTAGATACTCAAAGTAATAGCAAACACCAAACCAAGAGAGAAACCAAAAGTACTACAAAATACAAGGAAAGAGAGACCGAAAGGCTACACAATCACAATCAGATCGAACCTGGAATGGAGATGTAGAGCTGAAGTTCACGGATAAGAAGATGAGGATGAAGGTTGCGAAGAGGAGATGTAAGGATGAAGAAGTTCACAGCGGTAAAGAAGAGAAGATGATAGTTAAGGTTTGTTGTATGATTTAGATGGTGTAAATATTGAAAAAGCTCAGGGGTATTTTTGTCTTAAAAGTTTTTTATTTTTGTGTTCCACGGGAAGAAATGACTTGTTCCAGGGGGAGGTGGAACGAAAATTTAACTCATTTTCATTTTGTGGGACAACGCATTCCACATAATTTAGCGCACCAAACATGGGACGAAACACATTTGTCCCACTCCATTTTGTCTCATCCCACGTACCAAACGCGCCTATAGCTCCTCCTTTCGTGGCCAACGTCGTGTGGGTCCGGGCATTCTCTGGTTTTGCCATGTTCTGTTTGGCTAGCGCCTGAGTTCAAGACAAAGGTTTTCAAACAACTTCCTATTCAATCTAGGAGTGGGCAAACGGGTCCAGGACCCACAGGTCGGGATGGGTACCTGTGATTTAGGGCTTTTAAGGGGCAGGTCTAAAATTTCAGAACACAAAACGGGGCGGGGCGGGGCTGGTATACGAATTTAACGGGATGGGGTAGTTCTTAAAATAGAAGTGAACGAGGCCCTGGCCTGACCCGTTTCTAACATGTCCTAATCTAAGTTATTCACTTTCCCTTTCCATCAATCTTTCCTCCTGGCTCCTTTCCTCTCACTCAAACATCGATCTCTCCTTCTGACTCGCTCCCACCATCCTAGTTTTGTCTGCTGCCATTATCATCAGCTTCGTCCGCCGCCATCATCATCAGATCTCAATCCATGGTCATTGAAATCCTCAATCGTCTTTTTTCCTGTCAATTTATAGGGAATTCCTTCGGGTTCTTCTTTTTTTTTTTTTTTTTTTTTGTGGCTTTAATTTTTGAATGAATGCAAGAAATTAGTCTCTCTTTCTGTTGAAGGGATTTTGTTGAGTTCTTGAATCTTGACCACTGTTATGTTCCAATTTTAAATCTATTGTTGAATCTTGACCTCTATCTTGTGATAGTTCATGTTTCTATTCAGCACATCAAACACGCATGTTTGATGGATTTTCTGTTATGGGTTGTTGTCGTTTTATTGCTTTTGCACATCCATGGATTTTCAAAAAATCTTTGGTTTTTAACTAAAAGTGAATGTAGAAATGTATGTTGGCTACCCTTAAAGACATGAAATTTTCAACATGTTTGAATTTGGTGTAATGGGTGGGTAAATGTGTGTTTGAATTAAATTTCCAACATGAAATTGAAGGGATTTATTTCTGTTTTTGTTCCTGGGGCTTGGCTGGGATTTGTTTTCAGCAATTGCAGAGGGATTTGACAAAAAAATAAATAAATTGTTACTGGACCCGTGGACCCCAGCCAAATCGGCCCGTTTCAAACGGGTTGGGTTAAGTCCGATTCTAGATTCTGAAATTGCATTATCCCGCCTGGCCCGATTCGTTTCTTTTAAACCTAGGTTTGGTCTAGTTCTTTCAAAATTGGGCCCACCCAGTGCCCAGCCCTAATTCAATCTCTTTCAGTGAACAGTAACTCCTTTTTGCATCTTCACCCTACAGTAACTCCTTTCAGTGAATAGTCATGGCAATAGGCAATAAAATATTAATATTTTTTATTTTATAAAATAATAAAAAATAATTTTATTTGTAATTTCGGATAAGATTTTTAATCGTTCTTGTTGCACCATGTGTCATTATTCAAAAAGATAATTTTTGGTGATAGATTTCGATAAGATTTTTATCTATCCAATGCCGTCGTGCCACGTGTTGTTACCTTTTCAGAATCGTTGAGGATAGATTTCCGATAAAATTTTTAACCAATCACATCGCGTCACGTGTCACAATCTGTTTACAATCTTTGAGGATAGATTTCAATCAGATTTTTAACGAATGACGTCATGCCACATGGCATTATCTACAACCTAATCCTTTCTTTTTCCTCCTTATAACCCACCATCCATCCTAAGAAATCACCCACTAAATCAAAATCTCTGTCATTATTCATAGTTTCTACTTCCTTCTTACTATGTATTCTTCAAGGATAGTGTGCGAAATCTATGAGCAAGAGAAAGAATTGTTTAAGCAAGAGAAAGAATTGCTCCTGGATTTTATTTTATAATTTCGGATAGGATTTTATTTTAAGTAAAGTACCAAATTAAATAAATGCAAATATTACATAAAGTACCAAATTAAATAAATATGAAATTATAAATTAAATAAATACGAAATTGCAATCCAAAGTGAATAGAAAATTATGGCCTCCGATTTTCAACAAATTCCCTAGCAATCACACCAATTTGTGGTGCTAGGATATGTGGTACTCGAATCTTCGGTGCTAGGACCATCTCCACTTGTTCCCTCGTCTCTTGCACGCCTTTTTTGCACTGCACCTGCTTTTTTTGAATTCCAAAAATATTTAAAATTCTGAGACATTTTTTCTACAGGCGTCTTCATAATTTCACAATCTTGTTGAACGCTTCTTTCTTCTTTAAGTATCTCCCTTTCTTATTGAAGTAGCTCTCTTTCTCTTTCATTAGCGTGAAATAATCTCACAGTAGCGACAACTTTTGAGCTTTCAAAAGAGACCTTTTGAAACCAAATTGGAGTTGATTTGGTTGGTCAAAAATCTAATATTTTGAGAAGTTTGAATTTCAGTTCAAATATGAAACCTTTTATTTGGTAGTTTATTATTTTATTATGTTTCCTAGTTTTATTCTTTTCTAGGTAGGATTTTATTTTGTAGTAGTATAGATAAGGTTGTTTAGCCATTAGAGTGAGAGCTCGCACTAATTTCAAGAAATTAGCTAGGCTTTGACGATTTGTATTTCAAGGTGTTTTCTATCATTTATCTATTTCAATAAAATTCCTTTTGTTTTATGGTTATTCGTAACTAATTTTCTTTTGCTAGGGTAAGGCCACAAGCCTTAACATGAATATGTAGTCTTTATTAATTGTTTATGATATTATACATGCATACTTTGAATTATTAATCACTATGTTTAAACTATCTCTGTGTCTTAATAATTCATGACTATTAGGATGTTTAAATAAGTAATTAGATGCAATTTCTGTTAGAATGTCACCCTGAAATTGAGGAATGCTTCTTGTGGTTAATAATTGTAAGTTCACCTAGGGCGAATGCCACGTCTTATCTGAATGACACAGACGGATTGCATGTTTGATATGCGTTTTAACTTGAATGTCACAAGTAGAATATGCATAAGAAAACCTAACCTTCAAAGTTGCATGTGTAATTCGTAAGTAATTGGTAAAACTACATAGAATTGTTAAGGTGACGGTGGAATCCTAGTGTTTTTACAACTTTAATTTTCAAAAACGTTTTCTTTATTTTGCTAATTTCTTTAATTGTTTTAATTTAAAATTCGTTTTTAATATTTTAGGTCATAAAATCAACTTTTTTTTTCTTTCAAACTTTGTTTCAAATAGTTAATTAAGAATTAGTTTTTTTTTTTTTTTTTACTACTGATATTTTTACATTAAAGAGAGAGGAAGTTCGGCTCAATGGGCAATCTAATTTGGTATTGAATTTGTCATCCACCAGATTCGAACCTAAGACCTTTCACTTCCAAGTGAAGAGGAGTACCACCAGACCATAGTACTGAAAGGCAATTAAGAATTAGTTTAAATCCAAATTATTCAATCAATTCCTGTGGAAACGATCTTACTTGAGCCGTTTATACTACAACTACCTTGTTGTCTTGCAAATATTTTTAAGTGTTTGTATCCTTACTTTTGTAGGTGGTAAAAATCTTATCAGTGGAGGTGATCTAAGAAACAAGCATGTTAATCGACACTTCATTAATAATCCAGGCTAAATTAGATTAAGTCCCCACGGTAAAAAAATTCGAATCTAAACCCTTGTGGTAGAGAGCGTTAAGATTCAAGCTTAAAATTAACATTTTCATCAACTCTCCGTTAACATTCCCGTCTTTTTTCCTAGATAGTTCATCGCCCATTTGGGTTCTGCCTTTGCCTACTTGTTTCTCTGCATCCATGCTCCCTTTCTCTATTCTCATTGCCTCTCCAGACTTTCGACCTGCCTCCCCCCCTCTCTCTCTCGCTCTTCAGCTTCCCTTCGTTGTTCATGCCATTGTTGATGAACAAATCCCCAGATGAGAATTACTGTCATTTGTTAGATGATGAATTATTGTCATTTGTTAGATGTTTGAGGGTTAGTGGGTCACTTAGCTAGTTGACTTGGCACTATCAAGCAGTACCCTTCACATCTGGTAGCTATGCAGCACTATCAAGATTCTTATGAGCATACCGTGTTTTGTTACTAGTCGTAATCTAAATTCCTATAAAATTAACAAACAAGCAATCCAATTAAAGCTCCCACATAAGAAAGGATAACAAAAATTTTCAATTTTACTTGGATGGGCAAGTGCTGCATTGAAAAAATATAGTCGCACTGATGGACAAAAGAGTTTTGAATGAAATCGTAACATAGAGCGAAGGATTCATATCCTTGACTAAATGATTTTTTTTTTCTCTCTCTCTCTTTTGGTTATGAATGCAGAATAAGTTAACGGTGAGTTGACGGAAATATTAATTTTTTGCTTGAATCTTAACAGACTTCATCATGAGGAGGGTTTAAATCTGAATTTTTTCATCACGTGGATTATTTTGCGATGATCCTATCATCATGGGACCATTAACTCAATTAATAATTCAATTTTAAAAAAATCAAAGAAACCAAAATTTTAGTTGTTTGAGATTTCACGATAATGTAGTTTTCTAATTCTAAAGGTGGGTAAGATTGATGTGATTTATAACCTATTAATTAATGAATATATCGATAAGTTTCCAATACAATTATTGTTGAAAATGATCCATGATGTTTGGAGAACTCGTCATTTTCATTCCTTATGTTTCAAATCAATTAGTTTCATCCTCGATGTTTTTCTTTGTCTATTAGAATCAGTCAAAACTTAAGCAATAATGTGTGGAGACAAATATAAAAGACAAAATTTTCATTTGATTTAGAGTTTCCGTCTGTAAAATACCTATTAGATGAGGATATTAGTGAATCTTTCAGAGTGAGTATTTTAATTTTGTGCTCATTTATTATTGGCTTCTCACATGTCTACATCGTTGTTTCCACTAGCTTCATCAACGTTGCTAATTTTAAAATTTATGTTAGTATTCATGTTGGTATGATCATTAATTAGTTCTATATCAGTTCATCTTTGGAGTGTTCGACATTTTCATCATTAAAAATGAAGCCGTGGAAGATTTCAAGACATGACTACATTATTTTGCATATTCTTGGGCTTTTCTCGTGGCAACTATAATTTGACCAAATTGGTCTCCTATACATGTTATGTTGAAATCTCTTTGAACTGAGATCCTCTTGTATCGTCTTTAATATTTTTATGAATTCTTAATATTATAATAAAATAAGAAACAAAAGGGCAAAACATTTTTTGTGAAGGAAGGCTGATAGGCATTACTTTCAAGATTCAGATTAACTGTGGAGCGCACTGTCCAACGTAAGAGCATTAAATGAAGGATTTAACTTCGCTGATCAGCAGCTGCTTACCTTCAATCTCAGCTGCACATGTGTCTGAGTTTTGATTAAAAAAATCAAACTTTAACACATGTTCAGTCGAGATTGAGTGTAAACAACAATTGCTACTGAGTTTACAGCAATCAAGTCCAATTCTTAAATGAAACCTCACAATGTAGTTTATATAATTGGTTTAAAGTGAGTGAGGATCTCGCCAGATTTTTTTGTGAGAATTCTCACCAGATTCTTTTTGTGAGGATCCTTGCCGAATTCTCTTTGTGAGGATTTCGGACCTCAAATCACATCCGTTCATTATACATCGTGTGATCAGAAATCATTGTAAATTTTTTTATTTAAAATTAAATACAAACAATACCTGATGAAAACTAGCCGCATAATGTACAATAAACAGATGTAATTACAAGATTTTGTAGATCTTCACAAAAAAAATCCAGAGAATATGTTCTCTCGTTTAAAGTTAGGTCATAAATTTTGTTTGAAAGGGACCACAAATTTGGTAACAAATCCTAAGTACTGGGAGAACGATCTTTTGCTTAAACCTAATTTTATTTGGAATGCATCATGTCACTGCCACTGAACAAAATAAATGTTTGAAATGTGAGAAAGTTATTGTACCTAAAAACGTTATTATTTGGACTTTCGCGTTTTATTTATTTGGTTCACCTGATCATCCTGTATAAGTGTATATAGTACAATAATTTGAACCGTCTTACTTGGATATTCGCGTTACTCCTTAGCCTTATTTTCTTATTTTTGTTCTTGAAGAAAAGGAAAGTCAGATGGTTGAAAAAATTATAGTTCATACAAGATTTAAAAAATATGAAATGCAGTAATATAAATAGAAGAAGATACACCAAGTACAAATAATTATAATAAAATTCTTACAACAGAAGAACAATTATCATAGAATTACCTTCGTAGTTTATAACAAAAAATAATAATAAAACATGAACGCTTAATATTTTCTTTTGAAGATTAAGATAAGACAGTAAGATACCATCTTAGAAGCAGGCCTCAAGTAGCTCTTCTTTTCCAAGTAATTTCGAGGTCGACTTTTATTTTTTATTACAAACGATATTAATATTCTAAATAATACTGAGGGGAGGGGGAAATGTTTGCACGCCAGATGCAATGAATTGAAAAGGAATACCCTATCTATCAGGGCAGTCCATCACTTGCACGCGGCATCACTTGCATGCGGTTTATTTTTATGACTCAATACAAACTCTTACCTCTTAATTCCCAGGAAGAGCAAAGCAAGACTAATGTAATCGAAATTGTAGGCGAATCTGATAAAATTCTCTTTGAAGTCATTCCATGGAGGATATCTAGACCCAAATTCGATGATGAAGTTTGCTCGCATAACCGCTTTCTCGTGGCTGAAAGTATCGAAAGAATACTTGCCATGGTACCTCCCAAAGCCGCTCTGACCAACACCACCAAACGGTAGAGAATCACAGACAAACTGCAGATAGAAAGATTTGTGATGGAGTTAGGTCTTGGAAAATCATATAGGAAAATGAAAATACTTATTAGAGGAGAAAAATGCAGTACTTGAATCAAGATGTCATTGAAAACCACAGTTCCTGAGGATGTTTCGGATACAATCCGTCTCCTCAAGTTTTCATCTTCAGTGAAGGCGTAGATGGCTAGAGGTTTTGGCTTTGAATTTATGAACTCTATGCTTTCTTCAATCTTTTTCAACTGTACAAATCAAAGTAAGGAGGTTTTTTGGAGTTTGGAACAATATTCAACAATCACAGAAGGGTCTATGTCAATTTCTCACAGTGATTATTGGAAGCAGCGGGCCAAAGATTTCTTCCGTCATGATTGCAGCATTGAGCGGAGGATCTAACAAGATTGTTGGCTCTATGAACCTGAAAAGTTCGATGAGCATTATATAAGACAGCAGTTACTTCTGAATTATCTTACCAAATTCGACGAACAGGGGAACTGCTAAAAGCGTTGAGAAGTTACAGGTTTTCTTCATCAAGTGAACCACCATATACAATGGAATCTGCAACGACAGGGTCTTTGAGAAGATTATGCAGCCTTTCAAAATGGCGCTTATTAACGACTCTAGCTATGCACTTTGAGTCTTTTGGACTTTCACTATAAAATCTCCTGATTGTTTTCTTCAGTAAGTCAATCTAAAACACAAACAAATCGGACATGAAATCATCTCAATTCCGATAGACCATTAGACCTTGCTCATAACTGTAAAGCAAATATTTATGTTTACCGCCATGGAAGCAAACTTTTCCTCAACGAGCATATAATCAACTCCGATACATGCCTGTCCATTGCAAGGTCCCCACTTCCCTCCTACTATTCGTTTGACTGCAACCTTCAGGCCGACACAACAAAAGCAATACGAGTAAATATGTGTAGCTGAAGATCTTAATCCCACAACCATTAGGTTATAGTTACTCCAAAAAAAACCTTCAAATCTGAAGCATTGGAGAGTGAATCCAGGACAATAGGGCATTTTCCACCCAGCTCTAGTGTAACCGGTGTTAAATTCTTTGCAGCTGCAGACATGACCATCCGCCCTACCTGTGCACTTCCTGAAAGAGGCAAATTTATGTTTTTATTCATGAGATCGCCAAAGCAACAAAGCATGACAACACAATACGTGGATGTGAACTAATATATGTACTCTAAGGTGATCGCAGAAATATATACCAGTAAAGAATATCTTGTCCCATTTCTGCTGCAGGAGGAGTTCACTGATTTCTGACCCACCCTCAATAACTTTAACTGCTTTGCCGTCCAAGTATTGAGGGACGGTCTTGGCAAGAAAAGAAGAGCACGCCGGCGCTTGCTCTGAAGGTTTTAGAACCACTGCGTTCCCTGCAGCTATTGCTCCGATCACAGGGTCCAAAGCCAAGGCTGCATAAGCGCCGAAAATTTCTATTCATAACGATCTAATACAGCACACCTTATGAGATCTCCTTAGATGCAACATATACAATCATATTACAAATCAACTGCACTCACATATTGGGAAGTTCCAAGATGCAAATATGAGAACTACGCCGAGGGGTTCCGGCAGCACCTCCCCGCTCGTTGGAAACAAAAGCAACGGCAATCGTGCCTGCCCAAATGCCAGAAATTTACATAAATGATAGAAGTAGCAAAACCCTAACTCAGCAGTGCTTCACTTTCCTGAACAATTTTGAGCTAAAACCTAAGCTGAACAAATGCAACCATAACAAATAAGATCAATTAGTAGATTTCAAAGTACCTTTTTAGGAGCAGCCCATTTATCCAAATTGCTCAAAGTATGGTTGAGTGATTTTTTCACAACTCCAACCTACAATCCAATGGCAAAACAAAATTAGCTATTGTATTATACACACAAAACTAATTTTTTTTTCCTTGTATATGCTTCAATACTAAAACTTATCACGGGCAAAGGCCATAAATTCTCACCCATCGATATGGTTGAAAATACATGATAAATTGGCAAAGAGGATCAGAAATCAAATATGGAAAAGAAATCAAATCTCAATTGTTAAACTAATCAAATCATAAAATAACTATGTTTTTATCAATCAGAAATAGACAACACACATAAAACTATCATTTCAACTATTGAGATTTGAATAATAACGTTATATTGTTATTGATGAAAACAATATCGACATATTATTCATGCAACAATTAAAGAACAGATGTCGTGCCATAATAACACAAATTAAAGAAGTAGTCCTACTTCATCCCGATAAGATTCAACTGGGTGCTTGCCAAGATCTTGATCGAGAGCTTTGAAAATCTTCTCTTCGTTGCCATTCATGAGCTCCAGAAGTGCACTGAGTTGTTTTTTCCTCCATGCAACGCTTCTGGTTCTACCACTTTTGAATGTTTGCCTCAGCTCAGACAAAGTTTCCTCCACTTCTCTCACTGCTTCCATGGCTGTAACTGTATGAGTTCTGAACTCCAAAAATGTCAAAGAACTTAAAAGCACGGACGCCAACTTTTGAAAATTTCAATGCAGACCCCTAACAAAACAATTAACTTTAATTGTAGACAACAAGTATAAGAGCTTTTGTTTTTTGTTGTTGTAAAAACTTAGTGGTTAGATGTGCAATTTGATGCGTGAGCCAAGAACAAGTTGCAGTTTTTACTTCCTACAGTAGTCATCTAACTTGGTTCAAGACGGGACTAGTCAGAAATCAATACAAAATCAATGCTACTTGACCCACCGATGTCTGCAGAAACGTGGCATGATTATGGGACGACTGACTGTTGATTCATGTGAATCCCATAGTGATTAATGCTTGTTGTTGTATCAGAGTGTCACACACGAGGGAAGAGATTTATACATATCTTCTAATTTCTATCAATGAATTTCCAATGCTGACACTCAAATTCTTAACACATATTTTTATATTTTGAGTTTTAAAATAGTGAGTTTATGTATTTTGATTTTCTGAACATTGGACTCAAAACTCATATTTGAGTTCTAACTATTCGGTTATGTGCATAGTGTATTGGAGAGAATTAGACTCAAAACTCAAATTTCATTTTTCTTAATTGAATAACATTTTTCTAGTTGACATGAGTTCCATCTTAGATTCAAATCTCACGTTGAAATCTAAATTTGAGTAACTTCACCAGACACTTATATATGAGTTTTAAGTCTTTAGTGCATTATTTACTCATATTTATACTGGAATATGAGATTTGAATCCAAATTTTCCGGTGTGAGTGCTCTCAACGACTGTTGTTGCATAACACGGCCACTGACGATTGATGTTAGCTTAACTCCTTTTTCTATCTTATAATGTGTCTTGCAAGAGGGAGCAAAAAATGTATATGTACATGATCTTATTTTACAAGATATCCCTGAAGATACAAATGGGTAACTTTTAATTTGTCACGTAATGCATACATATGTAATTCAAATTAGTGATGAAACAAAAATATATAACTAAGAAATAAAAAAGGAAAAAAAGATTTTAGTGATGCATCTCAGTAGGCCGATGGACATTGTTTTCAGATTCAGATAAACTTCTTGACTGCACTTCCCACCTAACAGCATTAAATGGGCTGGAGATAAGCCATGACTGCCATTACCAGCAAACCATATCCTCATGTAAAAATCCACATATTTAATCACTTAGCGAATAAAATACTTTTGTACTATAAATTTTATATCTGTTCAATTTCTTAGTCTTTCATTTGAAGATTATTTTTACAAAAAATTATTTAAATCAGAGATCGAATAGTCATCCAAATATATGGAATAAATTGACTAGTGTGAGTATTAATTAACATATTCATGATAAACCATTTATTTATTTGAGATATTTAAATAACTAAATAATCTACGATTTGAAAGATTTTTTCTAAAAATAGTCGTTAAATAAATTAAACATGTAAATTCCCTAATAAAGAGATGTAAGTACTATCATATAAGAAAAATGGAACCCCGAAGGTGGTCCAATGGTTCTAAGTTAGGTCATCGATTTTATTTGGGAAGTAATTGCATGGACCACAATTTCTGGTGATAAATCCTAAATATCCAAACCACAGAAAAAATGGCTTAAAATGTGAGAAAGTTGTTCTGTCTTCAACATTTTTATTATTATTATTCTTCTTTTTCAGAAATGCTACCGCTCATCTTGATCAAAGCTTCTCATTCTATTTTTTTAAGCTCTTTTTTCTTATCTTGCAAAATCGTACAATAATTGAAATTGTCTCGGAATTTCATAAAATTTGACCCTAAATCGAAATCCTTAAATTTTGAGATTAACTTAAAAAAATACAGTTGGAATATTGTTCACATTGAAGTATGAAAATGAAAGCTGACAAGGTTACTAACACTCCTCTTTTTTATTCTTTCTTATATATCTTATTATGGGGCTGGATCTTTGATTGGACATGATTTTAATGGGAACTTTATCCACCTTAAGGCTACCAAAAGTTAGGCTACATATAGCTCCAAAAAGGTAAGGGGTTCACATCAAATTGAGGGCCCAATCAATTTTTTTTTTTAATTTTTTTTTTGGGTTTAGAAATGGGTGAGCTCTATTTTTTATTCCAAAGCATGATTTTAAGGATTTATTATTCAACCGTTTGTTTGATTAAGAAAATATCTACAAGCAATAACTATTTTTTGTGTGATTGATAAGGAAAAAAAATGTAGTGCTTTGTGTTTAATTTTCTATATTGAAAAATTCATAAAAAATGATGAAATTTAACATTGGTACTTTAGAGATCTAAATCGAAAATATACACAAATATCATAACTAAATTGTGATAAGATAATCCAATCCAATGGTTGTTATGAAATGAAAATCTTGTTTGATTTCGGAGAATGTGTCAATCAGAGAAATAAACCACTGGATGAGATTGAGATAAGATAATTAAATCTAATGGTTGTTCTAAAATGAAATCTTATCTTGTCTGATTTCATATAAACAAACTAACCGATGAGATTGAGATTAGAGAGCCTACAACAGTGCATAAGTGATAAAATCTAACTTTGTCAAAATTTGAATTTTTTTAGGTCAAAAAGTTCATAAATAAAATTTAAGATAACACATCCAAAAATCAAGTTAAGAAAAGTTAAGACAAAAAAAAATTTACCATGGCATCAAATTACTACATAAATAAAATATATAGCTCCATATAGAGCCTGGAAGATATATAGCCCCTTACTGCGAAAGATTCTTTCTTAGAGCCCCGAAGATTCCTCAAAACTCTAAATTAGGCTATATCCACCAATTTTCTAGCCCTCATATAAAGCCGCTCATTGGGGATGTTTTAACAGGATCCTTTTTGAAGAGTTTTCTGTTGGCATGATCCTAGGGTTGTTGCTTGGTACTGATAGGAGCATATTTAGGCGACTTAGCTAGCTTATTCTTGTGCATTTGTACTATTATTTCTTAGTTAATGTCGTATTACAACTCATTTTCGTGTGTTTGTAGGTCCAAAGGGTTAAAGTACCAAGAAAGTGCATTTTGGAGTAGTTTTGGGCACTATGTGGATAGCTTGTATATGGGCTAACATGGATGGACGAATTTGGAGTTCAAGAGGCTAGAAATATGATAAGAAGATGAAGAAATTAAACTCAAGACAAAGTGGATAAGGAATCAGCTCAAAAGAGGAAACATTATCCAAAACCTTATCTAACATTATCTAACCTTATCCAACTTTATCCTATCTTATCCTAACCTAATCTTGTTCCACCTTAATCCTAGCTGCAAGTGGACCTAAAAACCTAATTTCTAGAAGCCTTATCTGACCCTAAAAGGGTGCCACACCCTTCCCCCTTTTATTTCTTCTAGAAAACCCAAAATCAGCCACAAAACACCTAGTTTCTAGAAGGCCCAATTTTGGACGAATTTCCTAAACCTTTTTCCTTTTGGATTCTGATTTGTTAGGCCTCATTCCTTGTGGATTTGGGTTACACAAATCCTTTTATGAAACTAATTGGGCCAAACCCTCTCCTAAGTGGATTTAACTTACTTGTGCCGAACCCTAGGGCCCTAATCCATAAAATCTGCTAAGTGTAACCCTAATCTAATTAACCCTAGGACTATATAAACATATTTTTAGCCACAAATTCATACCACCCTTTATACAATTCAGAAACCTTGTGCCGCAACATCTATCATCCATTCTTCAACCTCCATACACCTCCCTACACATCCAAACACATCTGCCGCAACCCTACCACCATAATCAACCATCCTCCATCCAGAAAACACCATCCAAAACCCCCAATTCCACCACACACACCTTGTGCCGCAGCAAGGAGGAGGAGGAGGAGCCAAACCGTGCATCAAATCCATCTTGGAATTGCTGAAACGTTTAGGTGTAATCTTTCTTATGATTTCAATGTTTAAATTCAATACTCTTTATTTTGCAAGCATGAGGAACTAATCCCCTTTTGGCTAGGGGGAATTTCGAAACCATGGTTATATTTGCATGATGATTTGATTACTTTCAGTTGTGATTTCATGAATGATGAATTCAATTTACTTATCTGTTTTAATTAAAACTTGTTTATGTATATGAATTGAGAGTGCACACTTGATTTGCATGCATAAATCTGATGCTAGGGTATAAGGAAACTTCACCTAATCGTTGGGAACTTATATTCATGAGTAGTTAAGATTGTTGGTCACAATTATGTTAAGTAAATTCTTGGCATAAGTATTATGCGCTTTCATAATTACGAATGCCTCGTCAACACCTATGATTTCCATAGAACCAAATGATCTTTGATTGTCTTTCTATTATGCGCTTTCATATAGAAAAATTTTAAGGAATAATTTGATTGCAATGCGCTAATTCCATTCAATTCAATGACCTAAGGGAAATCTGAGAGTTAATTTAAGCGTACCTAATTAACTTGGGGTGTTGAGGTTCAAAATTCATTGAATAAGCAACTGAAGATTGTGTTGTATGCAAGTATGCCATGTGTGGAGAAAAACCTCCTAGCCATCTCACCATCCAC
Organism: Pyrus x bretschneideri; assembly: GCF_019419815.1. Taxonomy (NCBI): domain Eukaryota; kingdom Viridiplantae; phylum Streptophyta; class Magnoliopsida; order Rosales; family Rosaceae; genus Pyrus; species Pyrus x bretschneideri. Next base: position 15,962,968 of record NW_025999390.1, on the reverse strand, counting down.
CTAATTCTACCAATTTCGCCTAAATCTGCCTAGTTTACATATTTGTTTTGTTTGTTTGATTTTCGTCTAAAACCAAATCCCCACTTGTCTTAGAGTGTCTAATTAGTTCAAATATGTTTTAGATTGTGTTTTTAAGAGTTTTGAGTCAAGTTAGAACCAATTTTCGTCCAAAGTTGTGGTTAGGCTCAAAACTGCCCAGTTTGTGTTTTTAAGCAGTTTTGAGTGCTTTTAGCCTATTTTGAGTCTTGTGAACTTGTTTAAGTCTTTTTAAGTGAGTCAAGTGTTTTAAAGGTCAGTTTTATTTATTTGAGTCAGTTTAGAGTGTTTAGCAATCCCTTCTAATCCCCGGTGTAAGAACGATCCCTACTTATTCATATGCTACAATTGTCAAAAGAGGGTTAATTTGTGTGTTAAGTTAATTTTCACATCAGGTACCCTACACAATTCAAGAAATTCGTGTAGATAAATTTACTTCCGCTTATCTCTTTATTTTTGTTCTTCAAGAAAAAGAAAATCACGTGTTTGAAGCATTCATTGTTCAAAAGAGCATTTCCAGCAATAGGGTAATCGCTATACCAATTGGGTTAAATAGTCTTTGGGCTGTAGAAAACAGCTCCAGTAGTCCACAAAATGGGAAGCAATGGGGTTGAAGGCAGTTTTACAGCTATCCCTATCAACAATTGCAAGGGCTTGCGCTCGAGTTGAAGCCCAACTCTCCCACTTCCCTACCCACGTGGCTATTTGTGAGCCTTTGATTTTAAAAAATTGTCCAATTCGACATTTATGACTAATCTAACTCTAAAATTATTCAAATTTACGGCGATAATGATATGTGGAGATAAGACAAAACAAACATTAAAAAAAATATGTTTGTGAATAGTAATCGACATTGCCCTTACCCTTCCTCATTCCAAAAGTGTGAACTTGGACTTGTACAAAGACAATTACTGCTTAGAGTGAATAATGAAGACAATTTCATTACCCTTCCTCTCCAATTGCCATTGCCCTCCACCAATTAGTGGAGTTACTCTAACCAGTGGTAGAGCCACTAAGGGACTAGGGAAGTCCTAGGCCTATCCTGCAATTTTTTATTTTATTTTCTATGTATGAGATAAAGCATGATCTCCTTTTACTTCTGGTAAGTTTAGTTGCAATCTTGGAGTTCCTGGATATGAGATTCTCTTATTCTAGATATAATGATGTAGCTTCTTGTACTTGTTAATTACTTCAAGTTCACCTTTGGTTGGAGGGGATTAATCTAGGTCGAAGTTTTCAATCATAGTAACTGAATCTAATAGTCAGGATTTATCACTGACTACTTTTAAGCTAAGGACTGTTGGCTTGAACTTCTAGTCCATCGTTTGTCTTTTTTTTTAAGCTTTGCTCTTAAATATTAGGCGGGTTATGTGACTATGTGGTCGATGCGGTTTGAGATAAATAAATAAAAATACAATTAACCTACACATTATCGTAGGCATTACAAAATAAATTTTCAGATTTGTGAAAGGCCCCCTGTGAAGCAAGATCCTAACTCCACCATTGGTCCAACAAATTATTAAAAAATGAAAAGAAGTAATAATTCTTTGTTTTTAATATAAGTTGTGATATAATAAAAGGAAAACTAGTGAAAATGGTTTGAAAATTTTGAGTTTTAACGATAAAGACAAAATAAAGGGTAAAGTGAATAGTACCAGGTTTGGATTTTTAGTGTAAAAATGTGGTTTTTCGTTAAAGTGAACAGTACCGTAGGCTTTTCGTTAAAACTCTCTATAATAAAAGAAGATACCTCAAGTGCAAACAATTACCATAAAATTACCTTTTCGCTTTCATAGGGGAGGGAGAAAAAAAAACACATGTTCGTTTAAAGTTTCCTTTGTTTTGTTGGATGTGGTAATGTGGCTAAGTTTTTTAGTGTGTTTGTAAATATAAAATTGTCTCTCTTTATTTAATTAATAAATATTTCTTTTCTTGATAAAGGGACGAAGGTAGTCCTTTTTAAGGCCCCTAGTCGAGGGAAGGCTGGCTTTCCATGGAGGCCCAGCTTTATGATCTTGTCCAAGGAGTACGTCTTAATTTGGGTCACATTTAAGAGCAATTCCACCCAACTAAGGTAGAATTATTGAGCGAAGGTAATTGATATCTTAGTGAACAGTAATTGTTTGAATGCATCTCCGTTCTTAAAAATAATGGCGCGTGCAATTGGTATAAAAAATTATTTTAAAAAAAATATAGAAAATCGTATTTTCTTTTTCATTTTCTTTTGTTCTTTTTATCAATATATTTTTTGCACTATTTTTTAAATCCCTGTGACATTCCCTACCCTGATAGTCTCCAAACACCAAGGTAAGCACGTGCTGGCCGACACCCAAAAAGGTGATGAAGTCATATTAGGATGCATGAGAACTAAAAACAATTAACCGACATAAATAAAACTTGTAAATTTAATTATAATAAATATGCAATTATGGAATGTATTTAGAGCATACAACTAATCCGAGACACTAAAAAGGAATAATATAAAATTGAATGAATAAAGGGATGGGTTGTCACATCCCGACCCAGGCCCCTACCACATCTCGGACTCGACTTCACCGTAGCACTATATTGTCCACTTTGGGCCCCGACCACGCCCTCACGGTTTTGTTTTTGGCAGCTCACACGAGAACTTCTCAGTAGGTCACCCATCCTGGGAATGCTCTCACCTGAACTCGCTTAACTTCGAAGTTCCGATGGAACTCGAAGCCAGTGAGCTCCTAAAAGGCTTCGTGCTAGGTAGAGATGAGAATATACATATAAGGCTTAGAGGATCCACTCCTCTGGGCGATGTGGGATGTTACAATCTACCCCCCTTAAGGGCCCGACGTCCTCATCGGCACACTTCCGACTAGAGATGACTCGAATATGCCGATTTGGGAGTGTGTTTGGGCCCGAAGTAATATTGTTGGGCCGAGTGTAGGTTTGTGCTCGGCCCAAAGCCGTTTCAAAAATACTATGGGCTGTCTGGTGATCTCGGGGCATTCAGCAAGGATGGTCGAGTCCTATCACAAGAAGGAGTAGTTCAGATAAGCGAAGGGGTCGAGGAAGTCCTAGTGCAATTAGGATTCTCGACCAACAATGAATAAAGCCTCAAAAAGGGGTGAGTTCAAAGTCCTAATCGGGGTAGGATTGGTCGAAGCAAAGTTGGAACGGAACAAGAAATCCCAATCCAGATATGATTTTAACTCGATCTCAAGAAGGAGTTGGTGCTATAAATACAAGACATCATGCAACAATTCGGGACCTCCAATTTAACACACAACTGCCCTGCGCAAAACATCTCAAACATCTTGAGATTTTTTATTTTCTTTTTCCTGCCGACACATCTTCAGTTTGGATAAACAGCACTGTGAAGGCAACCGGCGAACACCTTCAGTTTGGATAAACAGCACTGTTGCCGTAGAATCAGCCGACCAAGGATTACCTTCAGTTTGGATAAACAGCACTGCGTCGAGGCCGACTGGTTACCTATCCAAGTCTCGGTCGAGAATGGTTTTCGAATCCTTATTGGCAGAGGTCATCTTATTAGCCTTCTCGGCGAAGTAAGGTGTTACGAGTTACGACATTCGGCGTACTGGACGCCGATTAATTTTATGATTGGATACTCACAAGTGAGTTTCAGAGTTCGACATTCTGACGGCCGGACTACATTCACCATTAAGAAATACATCACCTTTGAATACTTATGTCTGTACAGTTTGGTGTCGATTCGACGTGCTTATACTCTTACGAATATAATCACTGTGACCAAATCGGGCGCCGATGATTTGTGAACTTTGCAGAACTAGTAGCCTTGTCTTCAGGCTTAAGAATCCAAAGGTCGAGATTTGTTCCTTCCTCGGCCGCAGTTGCAAGATAAAGAAGTCAGCGACGCGCTCAACGCAACATCAACAAATTTTACTCCTCGGCCGAGCTCGGCCGACGAGTTGGCATGCCCCGCATTCAACCGAAGGACGTAGTTAGCTTATTAGTTATTCGGCCTATGCGCCACGTAGGCTTTGTAATTTTTAGGGTCAACAAGGTGCCTTGACTTCAGGATTGTATGCCTCAATTCTAAGTCCTGAGAGGGGCGCAAAACAAAACATGAGTGGACTAAGTTTATATATAAGTAATACTAAAATAGTTATTCAACAATGTACTATCCCCCAAAGTTTATGAAAACTCAATAACGTAGTATGTAATAGGTTTTCCGAAAACCCTAGCATGCCATAAAACTTCATAAAACATATATTATATATAGTGTGCTTAGTAGTAGTAACACAAAGGTATATATATATATATATAAATAAATCTTCATTCACCCGAAGGCACTACATCTCCCACCCGTAGGCAATATATAAATATCTTCCGGCCTAAGCCACCAACCTACACCCGGCCGAAGCCACCAACCTACACCCGACCAAAGCCATTATAAATATCTTCCACCCATAGGCACTACATCTCCCATCCAAAGCCAATATATAAGTATCATTCACCCGTAGGAAGTATCGTTCGCCTGTAGGCAAATCGTATGAATAACCACTAAATAAGCACATAAAAACATGAACATAATATTTCTAATAATATATATCTATCTCAAATCGGAGCTTAGTTACTCAAATGTCATATCATAAAACCACGTTCATAAGTATGCATATAATCATAAATATTTCAAAGAACGTAAATCTGATAAAGCATGATATTTGATAAAGAATGGTAGCCAATTCACTCATAATCATTTCATAAAACACAGTCATAAAATCATGCTTTTCATGTATGCATTTCTAATAGTAAAACATGCATTTTGGAAGGGGTCCACTTACAGATACTTCGTCGTTGAAGAGCCGTGCACACTAGAGAATATGGAAACGCCATAAACAATTGCACTTAAGCACATAAAGGTACCAATTAATAAAACTATACTAAAATGGTTGAATTTCGGGAAACGGACATCATAAACGAATTCAGGACGTCGAAAAACATAAGGGGGGATCTCGGGTACCCCCATGTGTCGCCACACACGCCACCTCACGTGCCGATTTGGGTCGCCAGAAGTTGGCCAAAAAAGTCACCAGCGTCATTGTGGATGGCGGCGGAGCATAGTACGTTGGGCTGGTTCTGTTGGGTTGGGCCGAGGGTTTTGGGCCGCAAGGTTGGGCCTAGGCAATTGGGTTTAGGCTTGGGTGTTTGGGTTCTATAGCCCAACAAGCTGGGCCAATCTAGTGTTTCTAAGTCGAGTTTGACCTGTTTCTAGGTTGGGTTAGCCATTTTAAAGAAGAAGGAAGCTGAAGCCTTTCCATCTCCGTTCAACCCCAAAACCTACTAAAAACCTATTATGTAATATACCAAAATGAAGTCCAAGGAACAAGGAAGAGATTTGTACCAATGAGAGGTCGAGAGGTGGCTGGAGTTGGCCGAAAAAAGGTATGAAACACATGGGTTCTCGCCGAAATCTGGGAAAAGCTCATCCGAAGTGTTTTCTGTCACAAAAGTCCACAAAACCAATATATAGTCTTTAAAACTTACCAGGATGTTGAAAAAGAAGAAGGTTCGATGGTTTTTTTTTTTTTTTTTTTTTTTTTTCAAGCCTTACCTAGTCAGAAAAGGTAGGACTCGTCGGAGTTTGCCATTGCACCCTCTTGGTGCTTACCGTGGGAGAAGGAAGAGAGGAATAGGTACAAAGTGAGGGAGAAAATGTCATGGTAGTGCTCGTGGCTAGCTAACGTTGGTAGTGGTCGTGCTTGCCGCTCCGGCAAGGGTGGTGCTAGTGTTTGTTAACTCTGCCTTCCAGAAAGGGAGGGATGAAAGCGAGAGTGAGAAGAGAAGAGAGGCGAGAAAATAAGAGAGAGTGGTCCAAGAGTTGTCACGGGGAGGAGGGAAGAAAGAGGATGAAATGCTTGGGTCGGGGAACAAAAACCAAAAAGTAGGCCCTACATGGCTTACTAATTAAGACCAACAGCAACCCATTCAAAATATCTGGGCTAATCCCAATGAAATTACCAAAATACCCTTCCATTCGTAAATCCATAATATTAATTGAGATGGGTTGTTACAATCTGCCCTTGTTAAGGAAATTTCATCTCGAAATTTGAAATAACTTGCTATACTCAAAACTCAAAGATAGGAAGAAGAATATATATATAAAGAAATCAAGTCAGCGTGGTTGCATCAAAGATAATATGCCACACTGTTGCGAGCGGGTTACAATGGTTTCTCTTTGATGCCTCCAAGCTCATACCTTCTTCCCCTATCAGTATAAAAGTAAAAACATACTTTATAAAGATATAATGTCGAAAATATATAATAAAATAAGCTCAAAAGTAGTATAATATAATAACGTCAAAATAAATATGTACTAACATAAATGTTGAAAAATTCGTACTGAACTTAACAGTGAAAGTGGAAATAACTTGACCAAACATTTGTAACATAAAAAATACAACGTATAATTAATATAAGGTAAATTAAAATACTTGTACTGAAAATCAAAATTGAAAATGAAAGTGGGTCTCGCCCAAGCATTCATAACATCATGTACTCCGAGAACATGTGTGTGTATTTGGATCGAGCCCCAACAATAACTAAATAGTAACAACTATCATTTACTGGTTTACCTGCCCACTTGCTTAACGAACCCAATGAATAAGTTATCGATATTACAGTCGGCGTTCGTGATATTGACAACACATTGTTGACTTGATAAGCAAGTAGTAATTTCCGAAAGATGCAAACATTACCATTTGTCCAACACCAAGTCAACAATAATAGAAGCACACAATTTCTCATAATGAAAAGAAATCAAACATCCAAAAACCAATTCGCAAAACTCCACTGTCCAACCAGTGCTGCCAAAAGAATCAATCAAACCAAGTCTCAAATAGTGCCATACTCAAATTGGAAATAAAAGAACTATAGTCGTAACCACTCCAAAAGAGATCAGTGCAAAATCTAATTATTCAGAAACCACAAATCAAAGGAACGCAACATGTCTTTCAAGATCTATATAGTTCATTCAGACTGTCCAACAGTCTGCAAATAAAAATGCGATATAGGATAAACAACGTAGTACTTAAGGCCTTCATGAAAACTTCACAAAACTTAAAATTGAAGCGTGCATCACGATGGGGTACAAAAGTGACGATACATCAAAAACCAGAGCAATGTGATTCACAACGCCTAAGCAAGCTGATTCATTGAAAATTTCTCTCGAATTTAGCGAACAGCTATACCGAGAAAGCTAAGAGAACACTCAAGAATTTAAGGTTCAAAACAAGTCCAATACATCTAAAGTGCGAGATAACTGGAGTGAATGCGTAACTTTAATGCAAGAACACGTGCAAGTAACTAACTTGATTTTATGGTGGAAAGTCAAGATGGTTGAGTGGGGACTCGACTCAAGTGGTAGTCAAAAGAAATCTGATAGACAGTAACTCAAACTTTTTCCCCATTCCAAAATTCACAACAACTTGTTACAAAGATAATCTTAGGGATATTCAAACACCAGTGGTAATGATTCACTTGATAGGGTATTAATGGTCGATTGAATAACTGATGATTCTTGCTAAAACTTTTGGATTTGAGTGGTTCTCCTGAATAATCTCTCTGGTTTGGAAATGATACGAAGTGTTTTAGGGTTAACACAAACCCAAAGTTGACTAAAATGCTTTCTAGTACCAAAAGGTGAAACTGAGTTCACGGTCGAAATCAATTGTAATCAAGACGTCGGTCTAACGAAGTCTAGAATGAAATTTTTTACCAAGTGGTCGAAAATATAGTCCCAACGGACTGGTAGATAATATGACGAGTAAGTTGACCACAAATATTGAAACGTCATCATAGTCTCCACGAGTACAAGGTGGTTTGTACAGGAAATCTATAGTGACACTTATCCGCTTCCGTTCGCTTCCCCAATGGGTCCCCGATAACCCAAAAAGATAACTATGGAAATTTCTTTTCACCTCCAAACAGGAATCAATGAAGATTGAGATAAGCCCAATGGCTTCCATCTTACCGCTTTCACCTATCAGTAAATTAGATATTCCCTCACATATTCAACGATAAGCTATTCATACACTACAAGTAATAAAGTGGACGAACATTGTGGTACCATTTAGTACTGCAAGCATGCATGGTATACGCTAAAATGTGAGCCGACAATGTTCACTGTGGGTTGGACGCCAACGTAAAGCTAATTCTTCGAAGAGAAAACGCTAATGGGACATGGATAGCTCGGATGAAGGTAAACTGTCTATGGGATTTCCGACTAAGAGCATCAGCTACGACAGTTACCTGACCATGATGCCACTCAAAGGTGCAATCAACTCACTGATAAGTTCCATCCATCTCTTTTGTCTTCAACTCAGCCACTTCTCTGTGAAAACACACTACAACTTATTCGGTAAAAAAATGCAACATTTCTCGCTGTAGAGAAAGCGTCACTAGATTTTACAGCAAGGAAGATTGTTACCAGCTCTAGGTTAAGGATATGATGGTTCACATCATGTGGTTCTAATCGTCAAGAGGCACAAGCGTGACTTGATCATGCTGCATCAGTGTGCAGCCAAACATTTAATAATGTACCACCGCAGAATTCGAAAAGTGTAAGAACTACAATCAGATGAGACAATATCCTGTTGTCAAAAACTTCGTTCATCGTCCGTATCGCAATAAAGTTGACTGGTTTCTTAGCCAAAAAGGAAATAGGTCTAAGCTCAAAGAATAGTAAAGAACACTTGATAGAATTTGACAAGACCAATGACATTTCGTAATTCACAACATCTTGTGAGGATTTTCAATTTCCAACGGTTGTAACCCCTTTTGGAAGTTGCTCAGAATAACATCTGTTACCAAGGAATCTCTCAACAAAGGTATATAATCTAAACAAATTAATGTTTGAAGGATTGGACATACATCTGACTGTCGATGTTTAGTAAACCTGACCTCGTGGTTGGAGTAAGCAAGAAGGTTATCGATAGAACAATCGTCGAGAATTGTTCTAAAGATCTACACGAATTTCCTCAACGGGAATGAGTTCAAGGACATTGTTTCAATCCCACTAACTCACACTTACTACTTCATAACAGCTAGCGTTTACTCTCTAACACGAACTTCGGATGTTTCAAGCAATTTCTATATAGATGTGACTCTGCCCGCCACTCCTAAAGAACGCATGTCGCAGAGTAACATCAATGTTTTAGATTTCCAAACTCAACCTACTTAGATTTTTCCGTTTCTAAGCACTCATACGTAGATCCGACTCTGCCCGCAATTCCTAGGGAATGCATGTTGCAGAGTGGCATCGCCATCATGAATTTTCAGCTAGTCTTAACCAGACTTCTTCTTACTGAGATTTTAAATTCAGGTCACTTTAATGTAAAATTGACTCTGACCACAATTCCTAGGGAACATATGTTGCAGAGTATCAGTCTGACGTTGAAAGTCGTCCAACAATCCATTTTGTCACCGCTGAGGCATAATCCCGACATGAATTTTTGTATCTCAACCAGAAGGTGACAATTCAAACATAGAAAGGTTTGCACAATTGCGTCGAATGGTACCAAATCCGAAAGTTGTGACATCCAAATGATGTCATGACTAACACCTTACTACAGTAACAGAAAATACTAACTAAGCTTTGAACAAACCACACTCTGATACCAAATTGACAAGCCCAACCCTGATATTCTCCAAACACCAGGGCAGACACGTGCTGACCGGCACCTGAAGGTGACGAAGCCATATTAAGATGCATGAGAACTAAAAACAATTAACCGACATAAATAAAACTTATAAATTTAATTATAATGAATTTGCAATTGTGGAATGTATTTAGAGCATACAATTAATCCGAGACACTAAAAAGGAATAATAAAATTGAATGAATAAAAGGATGGGTCCTACGTCGAGGACTAGAAGATCCCGATGCGGGAGTGCCTTGATGTCGGGATTGTACGCCTCGATTCTATGTTCTGAGGGGGGAGCAAAACAAAACATGAGTAGACCAAGTTTATACATAAGTAATACTAAATCAATTATTCAACAACTTACTATCCCCCAAAGTTTATGAAAACTCAATAGCGTAGTATGTAATAGGTTTTTCGAAAACCCTAGCATGCCATAAAACTTCATAAAACATATATTATATATAGTGTGCTTAGTAGTAGTAGCACAAAGGTGTGTGTGTGTGTATATATATATATAAATCTTCATTCGCCTGAAGGCACTACATCTCCCACTCGTAGGCAATATAGAAATATTTTCCAGCTGAAGCCACCAACCTACACCCGGCTGAAGCCATATATAAGTATCTTCCCGTCGAAGCCACCAACCTACGCCTGACCGAAGCCATTATAATCTTTCGTTCGTAGGCACTACATCTCCCGGCCAAAGCCAATATATAAGTATCATTCGTCCGTAGGCAGCATCATTCACCAGTAGGCACTATCATTCACCCGTAGACAGATCCTATGAATAACCTACTAAATAAGCACATAAAAACATGAACATAATATTTCTAATAATATATATCTATCTCAAATCGGAGCTTAGTAACTCAAACGTCATATCATAAAACCACGTTCATAAGTATGTATATAATCATAAATATTTCAAAGCACATAAATCTGATAAAGCATGATATTTGATAAAGCATGGTAGCCAATTCACTCATAATCGTTTCGTAAAATGTAGTTATAAAATCATGTTTTTCATGTATGCATTTCTAATAGTAAAACATGCATTTTGGATGAGGTCCACTCACAGATACTTCACCGCTGAAGAGCCGTGCAAACTAGGGAAGACGGAAACGCCATAAACAATTGCACCAAAGCACATAAAGGTACAAATTAATAAAACCATACTAAAACTGTTGAATTTCGGGAAACGGATGTCATAAACGAATTTAGGACATTGAAAAACATAAGGGGAGACCTGGGGTACCCCCATAACCCACCACGGGATGGCAGCATGCCGCCATGTGCAGATTTAGGTCATCGGAAAGTTGGCCGGAAAAGTCGCCAGTGCCGTCATCAGTACCTCCGATGAAGGCATGTGTGCTCCACATGCCAGCCAAGACAAGCGCTCACGCGCTAGCCAGGGTTCGGAGTAAGGTTGGGCTTAGGCAATTGGGTTTGGGCTTGAGTGTTTGGGTCTCATTGCCCAACAAGTTGGGCCAGTCTAGTGTCTTTGAGTCCTGTTTGACCCGTTTCTAGGCTGAGTTGGCTGTTTCGAGGAAGAAGGAAGTTGGAGCCTTTCCAGCTCTGTTCAACCCCAAAACCTACCTAAAACCTATCATGCAACATACCAAAATGAAGGCCAAGGAACAAGGAAGAGATTCGTACCAATGAGAGGTCGAGAGGTGGCTGAAATTGGCCAGAAAATCATATGAAACCCACGGGTTCTCAATAGAATCTGGGAAAAGCTCATCCGAAGTGTTTTCTGTCACAAAAGTCCACAAAACCAACCTATGGTCTTTAAAACCTACCAGGACATTGAAAAGGAAGAAGGTTCGATGGTTTTTTTTTTTTTTTTTTTTTTTTTTTTTTTCAAGCCTTACCTAGTCGGAAAAGGTAGGACTTGCTAAAGTTTTCCATTGCACCCTCTAAGTGCTTGCCATGGAAAAAGGAAGAAAGGAAGAGGTACAGAGTAAGGCAGAGAAGGTCATGGTAATCCTCATGGCTAGCCAACATTGGTGGTGGTGGTGCTCGCCGCTCTAGCAAGGGTGGTGCTAGTGTTTGCTAGCTCTGTCTTCCAAAGAAGGAAAGACGAGAGTGAGAGTGAAAAGAAGAGAGAGGTGAAAGAAGGAGAGAGAGTGGTCCGAGAGTTGTCACAAGGATGAGGGAAGAGAGAGGATGAAGTGCTTGGGCTGGGGGACAAAAACCAAAGGGTGGGCTCCACGTGGCTCACCAATTAAGACCAAAAGTAACCTATTCAAAATATCTAGCCCAATCCTGATGAAATTACCAAAATACCTTTATGTTCCTAAATCCGTAATATTAATTGGGATGGATTGTTACACCCTGCCTAGGCGCTAGGCAGTTGGCCATGCCCCGATTAGTCCCTAAGCGTTTGAAAATAAAGAAAGTGTGTCTAGACTCGCTTAGGCGTCCGCCTAGCCCGCCTAAACCTACTTAGGTACCCGCCTAAGTCCCGACTCTGACTTAGAGATAGAAAATTGATAACCTTTATGTTGTATTTTAATTTTTCAATAAAATGTAATAAACTTGTTAAATACTTGAATGAACATTTATTATATACTTGTTACCCATGTTTTCAATATGTTCTAATAGTTTATAATTTATATGTCACTTTATTTCGTAATTTATGTATTCCAATATAATTATGTGTGTTTTTTAAAGTATAAATAGACACTTATTTATACAATATATAATTAATTTACTTAAATCTGTTTAGTTACCAAGGCGTTAGGCCTTAACTTGCCGCCCGACTAGCCTAAGGCCATCTCCAACCGAAAGGTCCAGAGGGTCGAAAATAGCCCGAAAACCGTCTTCAACCTAGGGTTAGGCCAGAGGGCTCTGGAATCTGAGAGGGCCCCACAGAATCGGAGAGGGCTAGAGGGCTGGAGGGCTGGCTACATGCAGCCAGCCCGAGGATGGCCATTTTTTTTTGCTTATGTTGGATTTCCTGTCGGTTATAACCGACAGGAATTCTTTAAATATTTTTTTAACATTTTTATTATTATTTTTTTATTTACAAAAATTTTCCTATAACTTCTATTTTTCATATATTTTTTTCCTATAACTTTTATTTTACAAATTTGTTTCATATTTTTTTTAAATTTCATTTTTTCCTATAACTTCTATTTCACAAAATTTGTTTCATTTTATTTTAAATTCTTTTTTTTTTCCTATAACTTCTATTTCACAAAAATTTTTTCATATTTTTTTTAATTCTATTTTTTTTTTATAACCTCCTAAGCCATTATACAACATTAAATTAAATTAAGTAACATGAAACAACATTAAACAATATTAATAACATTAACCAACATAAAATTATACAACATAAAAAAAACATTTAACAACATGAAACTTAAACAACATTTAAGTTGTAGTTTTTAAATAATAAATTATGTTTGGCCCTATGGCTATTTGGCCCTCGGTTGGAGACAGTTTTTTGTGACAGGGCTAAAACGAGCCCTCTGGCCCTCGGTTGGAGACGAAGGCAAATATGGCCCTGTACTGTTCATTAAAATATTAATATCTTGGAGAATCTTGGAGGGCCAGAAGGCTAAAACGAGCCCTCTGATCAGCTATCGGTTGGAGATGGCCTAACATCTTTTATAACCTTATTTTGTTGTCTATTGAAGCCCCGTTCCATACGTTCTTCATCCTCCGCATTTATCAAAATTTTAGCCAATTTTATTTCCTATATTCCCCAAAATTTTCACTTTTCTGATCTCTCCGAGAAAAATCGGATTTCGAATTTCCAAAAAGCCATGGAAACCGCTTATAGCAGGAGGATCACATCACTGACTTGGACGACTAAGAGTGGGAGGAGGAGGAATAGCAATTAGAGGACGAAGACCAATACGACAATGCAGAGGACAACTACAAGCCACCTCAAATCGTAGCTTCGAAGCCCAAATCCGAAACCCAAGACTCCACTGTCTACGATGTCGACGCCAAATTTAAAGCCCTTCAACTCAAGTACGGCTCTCCTTCCTCTTCCTCCTTCGCTGCCCCTCACCACGCAAGGCTGGAACACTGTCAAGCTCTACCTCCATGTTGGCGGCAACTCCTAATGCCAAGTGGATCGTCTCCGAGAAGACCGCATCCTCCCTCGACTGCAATCTTTTGCTGCTGCACCCTGATCTGCCAAATATTTTTTGTCATGATGACGTTAACGTGATGTCATATCGCCTCAAGCGTAGAGACTGGCGAGAATGGCCCGATTGTTGAGTCTGAGAAAGGTGGGCCCACCGAATAGCCCCACTTAATGAATCACCTAATTGCAAAGGCAATTGGGAGGGGTGGTGTTGCTTTTAGATTGGGCCAAGTTATCATCTTGGAAGCAGCTTCCAAGTAGACCAATTTGCTGATGTGGAGCCCAAAACTTAAGTTTTTCTTTTCTTTTCTTCTCTCTTTTGACAAACGATAAGATAAGCAAATACTGAATTTATCCAAACTATGATAAGAGGGATTAGAACTTGAGTGCAATAGAAAAACAAACTTTTCTAGCTAACTTGATTATACCCAATTTTAACCTTAAAACTTAACTTTGGTGAATTCCAATTTGCCAAAATGACTCATGAAGTGATGAGTAGAGCTCTCGACGAGCTGAGGCAACCAAATATCATTATGTTTAAGCATGGTTCTGTAACTTTTCTCAAGCTTAAAGAAGGTTTTACTTACTCTTATACAAAGTCATCTTGAGTGAGCTTTAGAAACTTCATCCTCGATACCCAACATATCTGAAAAAAAGATAGTCACTTTAAGATATTTAGATTGAGCCAACCAAACATATTATATGCTACATAACCAATATAACACAAAAATTTCCAACATATCACCTTAAGGTAGTCACAAAAATGACTTTGTCTTTTCTCACACCTATAGTTCCCTAGAAACAAAAGAAGATGGGGTGACAATATCATCTACATTTTAAAAAATTAAATTAAATGAAATTTATAAACATAGTGAATCTAAACTTAATGGCAAGTAGTGGAATTTCATGATGGTTAAAATTTTTCTCGTCAACTCACTGCATCTTGATTTCAAACTCTCTCTCTCTCTCTCTCTCTCTCTCTCTCTCTCTCTCTCTCTCTCTCTCTCTCTCTCTCTCTCTCGTATATAATTAATAGTGTAAAATATTGGTTGTATTAGAAAAATAATTATCAATAAGCAATATCTCATCACTATAGTGAGCACAACCAATCCACTATGCATAGATCAAGGGGATTTATGCGGGAAACCAACAACATAATTGGGAAGAGCAAGAGTCAATGTGCCAAGAATATAATCCGGTACACTAATTGTAATACTAGAATTTGTTGGATATTTGAAAGAAAAAAATATTTTCAACCATTTATATTATGACACTTGTGCCTGGATCAAGTTCTCAGCACGCTAAAAAATTTCTCAGGAAGAGTGGATGACAAGGGTTGGAACAAACTTGGCCGCTAGACAACAGAAACCTACGCACGCAAGTAGATTTGACACTAAGACTTTTTGGGAATAATAATATATTTGAGATTTGTAAGTGAGATGTCGTAAGAAAAAACTAGTTTACTGTTTTAGGTTTCATAATTAAGAAACCACGGGTTGTTCAATCTAAACACATTCATCTAACTTTCTGCGCAGCCCTGGAGTCAAACCCCACTTGATTTAACATGTATATATGCAAAAAAAAAAAAAAAAAAAAAAAAAAAAAAAAAAGACTAGACAAGGATCCTCTCCGGATCCATTTTGTGGGGTTCTGAAAATCAATCTCATATATCGTGCGATCAATTTTTGTTAGGTATTATTTATATTTAATTTTAAAATAATTTTTAACCGCACGATATACGATAAACAGACACGATTGATTGATCATCAGAATCCCCACAAAGAGGATCCGGAGAGGATCCTAATCCAAAAAAGACTAAACAAGCTAAGAGGCTAGAGCCAATTTAAGAAACTGGCTTATGAACCATTTATGCTTAACTAATCATATTATTAAGGAATGTATTTGAATTCAGTGGAGTAATCAGCAGTCCAAGGTTGGTCCTTTTGAGAAAACTAACACAAAAACTAATACGTCATCAACAAGTACACGATAGCACAGATTGTCATGACGAGCTAAAACCAAGGCATGCATATGAAGCTTTAACGGAGAGAGGTCATTCACTCCTGAATCTCAGAGAGAGAGAGAGAGAGAGAGAGATGGGACATGCGTTGTGTTAGCTAGGTGATAACCAACAACTTTAGAGTAACTCCAGCGTTGGAGCCCTCCCCTCTGGCAGTACACTATTCAATCCACCTAATGAACAGTAATTGCCCTTAATGAACAGTAAGTAGCCCTGGCAATAGAATTTGCATCTCCACCGTTACACTTCAATAGCCCTGGCAATAGGCAATAAAATATTAGTATTATTTTTATTTATAAAATATTACAAAATAATTTTAATTGTAATATCGGATAAGATTTTTAATCGTTCTCGTTGCGCCACGTGTCATTATCCGAAGTATTATTAAATAATACAAATAATACAAAATAATACAATTATTGGTGATGGATTTCTGATAAGATTATTAACCAATCACGTCGCGCCACGTGTCATAATCTGTTCACAATCTTTGAGGATAGATTTCCATCAGATTTTTAACGAATGACAGCATACCACGTGTCATAATCTGTTCACAATCTTTGAGGATAGATTTCCATCAGATTTGTAACGAATGACGGCATGCCACGTGGCATTATGCACAACCTAATCCTTTCTAAATCCTCTATATAATCCACCATCCATCCTCACAAATCTCACACCAAAATTCTCAAGATCTCTATCATTAATCATAGTTTCTGCTTCCTTATTCACAAAAATCTATATCATTATTCATAGTTTCTGTTTCTTTCTTTCAATGTCTTCTTCTTCTTCCTCAAGGATGATGTGGGAATTCAATCAGGAAAAGGAAGAATTGTTTAACGAATCAGAAGCAATGTTCAATCACCAGGGGGTAAGAAATGAGAGGGAAGAGGATGAGGAGCGTCAAATGAGAGATGACAAAGTAAAAAAGGGTAGAGCCTCACATTCCCGTCGAGTCATCCAAGCTGCGGCTCAGATTTGCAGGCCTAGCCGTTCCAGAAACCTTGATAGAAGCAGGCAAAGACGAGGTATGGAACTCTTGGATGATTATTTTGTTCCTAATAGTGCATTCCCTGATACGTACTTTAGACGTCGTTTTAGAATGGAACATTTGTTCAACAAAATCATGATTGCTGTTTGCAACCATGATTCTTATTTTGTGCAAAAAAAAGATGCTTTTGGTGCTATGGGTCTACTGCCTGAGCAAAAAATTACTGCTGCCTTGCGGATGCTTACATATGGAGCATCTGCAGACCAAGTGGATGAGATAACGAGGATGGGACAATCAACCATTCTTGAGTCCCTGATGAGGTTTTGCGGAGCAATCGAATCTATCTACACCGCTGAGTACCTCCGCAAACCTACACACATGGACTTGGAGCGGCTGTTGAAGAAGGCGGAGATGCGTGGCTTTCCTGGGAGGATTGGAAGCATTGATTGTATGCACTGGACGTGGAAAAACTGTCCAAGTGCATGGCAAGGCGCTTACGGGGACAGAAAATGAGCAAAAAGTATCATTCTGGAGGCGATGGCATCGTTTGATACATGGATTTGGCACACCTTTTTCGGGGTCCCTGGAGCTCAAAATGACATCAACGTCCTTGCCCAATCCCCAGTGTTCAACGATGTCTTGCAAGGAAAGGCACCAAAAGTTACGTATGAGGTCAACGGATGTATGTACGACGGGTCATACTACCTAGCTGACGGCATCTATCCGCGCTGGTCAACATTTGTCAAAACAGTGCCACGTCCGCGGAGTGCAAAGGAAAAACACTTTGCAAGCTGTCAAGAGGGGTGCAGGAAGGATGTGGAGCGTTGTTTAGGTATCCTCCAAGCTCGCTGGGCGATCGTCAGGGGTGCTGCCAGATTGTTTGATGTAGAGTCGCTTCGATCCATCATGATGACGTGTATCATTCTTCACAACATGATTGTGGAAGATGAGTACGATTATGAAGCTGTTGATGAATATGAGTCAGACCCGATGAACAATTCAAGAACACGTATATATTGTGCTCATGACGCCACCGATGAGCCCGTGCAACATGAGCCATTACAAAGGGATGGACGTTACAATGAAAGGCTCATTCAATGATATACTGCATTTCAAATGCCAGACATGCACAATGCCCGACAAATTGACTTGATAGAGCACCAGTGGGCATTGAAACAAGTTGAAGATAATTAAGTTCATTTAGTGTGTTTTTTTGAATTTGGTATGTTTATGTTATTTTATTTGGTGTGTTTTATTATCTGGTATGTTTATATAATTTTTTTATGTTTATGTTTATGTAATTCTTAGTATATGTAATTCTTAGTATGTTTATGTAATTCTTAGTATATGTAATTCTTAGTATGTTTATGTTTATGTTTAATATTAGAAAGCCAGATGAGTATTTATGTTTGGCTTTTAGTGTTTGTTCAAATTGCTTGCAACCTTAAAATTGTGATTGTGCATAATTCTCATCTTAATTAGTTACACTCTTTATTTTATCATGGCTTTGATGTAAGTAGTAGACGCTATGTTCACATATGTACATATTTTGCTTTGGTTAATACATTAAAGCATATCATCATTAAAGAGAATGGCACCATCATACAAGTAGACTTTATGTTTTTTTCTTCAAAATAAAAAAAAAGTAGACTTTATGTTTTTGCATGTATATATTGTTCATCTTCGTGTGGGTTTTAATCTATGTAAAGGACTTTTAATTAGAACCATGGACTTTTAATTATTTTATACAAGGACTTTTAATTAGAACGATGGACTTTTAATTATTTTATACAAGGACTTTTAATTAGAACGATGGTCATGGTCATGGACTTTTAACAACATAAATAACTTACCAAATTAATTCTTAGTATAAATAACTTACCAAATTAATTTGAATAAATATTCAAGAAATTGGAAACAACATAAATAATACAAACAATAAATAATAAATTACAACCCAAAGTGATTGGAAAATTATGGGCTCCGATTACAAAAAGTACTCTATTCATCATCACTTTACCAATTTGTGGTGCTAGGATGATCTTCTCTTGCGGTGCTAGAACCACCTTGGCTTGCTATTGTTTCTCTTGCATGCCTCCTTCGCACCACGTCCGCTTTCTCTGACTTCCAAAAAAATTTAGAATTTGGAGACTTCCCTTCTAAAGACATGTTCATAATCTCACGATCTTGTTGAGCCCGTCTTTCTTCTCTAACATGTTCCCTTTCTTGCCTAAGTAGCTCTCTTTCTCTCTCATTAGCATAAAATTCTCTCTCAACAGCTGCTGCTTTTGATGCCTCTCTAGCCTTATCAACCTCATCTTTCGCCAGTTCCCTCGCCAAAGTCAATTCACCTTGGTGAGTAAGTTCTTCCATGAACTTTGCATAATCGTTCTTCGAAGCACTCCCTTTTCTCTTTGAAGCCTTCTTACCTTGAGGCCTAATTGGAAAACGGGTCGAACCCGATTCTTGTTCAGGGAGGGGCGTTTCGGGCACTTCTTTTGCATCATCTTCATGAACATGATCGGGTGTAGAATGTAGAGGGGTGCTGTTCATGTGCACTTCTGGACCGACTGGCACAACTCTAAATTTAGGACAATCTTTGACAATATTCCAACATTCCCGCCGGTTGAATGATTTATTTTTGCTTTTGGTTTTGGCAGCGTACCAAGCTTGTGCTTGAAGTTCTTACACAATAAAAAAAAGTAACAAATAAATAATACAAATAAATAATTATAATGAAAATAAGTAACAAATAAATAATACAAACAACATAATTATAATGTAAGTTGGTAACAAATAAATAATACAAACCATAAATAATAAATTACGTAGGTAACAAATAAATAATACAAATAATAAATAATAAATAACAAATAAATAATACAAACAATAAATAATAAATTATGACGGTAACAAATAAATAATACAAACAATAAATAATAAATTATGATGGTAACAAATAAATAATACAAACAATAAATAATAAATTATGTAGGTAACAAATAAATAATACAAACAAATAATTATAATGTAAATTTGGGTATCAAATAAATAATATATTGTTACCTGATCCGAGTAATTTTCCCCACTTCGAATATTACTACTAGCTTGTGCCAAGGCGTCTCTCCACGTACTAAACGATTGGCTAAGTAATTTCCAACGACTGGACATCGATTCTTTGGTTCTTTTCCCACCAATTTTCTCAAGAAAATTGGTATGAATAAGACTCCACATTTCTCGCAACTGCATCTCATTACCCGTAAGGGAACTATGAGTAACTTCAACCCAGCTAGTACACAACGCAACATCTTCAATAAGCGACCAATTCGTACCTGCACCAGTGGTCATTTTGTTGAAAAAAAATGGATTCAAACTTTGAGACAAAGAAAGGAATGTGATTGAAAGTAGTTGAGAAAATATGAAATTGTTGTGTAAGGTAGATGATAATGAGAAGGTATTTATAGAAAAGTAAAAACATTTTTTTTTACAATTTTTTTCAGATTTTTTTTTGAATTTTTTTGAATTTTTTACAATTTTTTTTAAATTTTTATTCAATTAATTAATCTCTGCCGTTGGATATAAAAAAATTTGAATTCCAACACTCCAGATTGTGCCACGTGTCACAACGGTAACTTTTCAGATTTTTAAAACTATTTTTTCATTTATTTTTTAATTTATAAAGCATTTTAATATCCACCGTTGATCTCTAGATCGAACGGTGGATATTAAATATGACTCTTTTTTTTTTTTACCGTTGAGATCGAACGGTCCACATTAAGTGACCGTTAAGATCTAATGCACCGTGGGAAGCCACGTGGCTTCCTAACGGTAACTGACAGATTTTTTTTTTTTCTGATTTTTGTGTCGGCGACGCGCCCCCACGCGTGGGTGGGGTGCACGCGCCTGACACAAAAAAAATATAATATTGCGCTGACGCCACCCTGGCGTCAGCCTGACCTCACGCCCACCTCGAGCTCAAGGGCTGGCAATCCCCCACGAACCCGGAGCTCGGACCTTCCCCTTCCATCGGGCTACCCCACGCTGGAGGCCTCCCACCGACCCTCGGGCCATTGTTTTGGACCCTGTCCCCCGAGCAAAACCCAACGGTGGGAATGCTCTTAATAGCTTCAAAATCTCTCAATCACACTCCTCACTTAAACTCGATATTGTCGTCCAAGTAAACCGACTCATTACACGTTGTATATTGTATATGGGCATCATGCGACGTGCATGTAATGTGGTCCACTATTTTGAGCATAAACATACTCAGGATAGGAAGAGATTATGTCATGTCATTCATTGCAACGTATTATTTCTTTATTAGATAGATATTGCACCTTTTGATCATTTTGTAACTAATTTATTGAACAGTGAGTCACTAAAATTAAATTGTAGTTGCATGAAAAAATTGTTCTTAATTGGAGTTTACTTAATCAGTATTCAAATTGAATCAATTAGTCAACTATTAACACAACAAATTTTGTGAATCTGACGCTTCTTGTATAAATTTCTAAAAAGTATGTGAAAACGGGGAAGAGATTTCCTCCAGATCACTCTCACCAAAGCCCAGCAATCAATTAATCCGGATCCTTGAAATTTGATCCAACGGCTACAAACAGAAGACCCCTTTAAAAGTTATAATAATTTTAGCCATTTGATCAAATTTTAAGGATTCAGGATTAATTGATTGGTAGACTTTGGTGGGAGAGATCCTGAGGGGATCTCTTCTGGTGAAAACATGTTGTTTAGACCTTGTTTGGCAGCTTGGAATGTACTGACTATTTCAGTCGGATATGATAAATAGTCTCGGGTAGTACTGATTAAATAAGTCAGGCGTTTGGTGCAACATCAAACTAATGACCGTATTATATATTTTGTGTTTGATACTATACTGAACAAGAAAAAAAAAATTTTGATAATTCCTTGTTTGTTTGTTGAATTTTTCTCAAATTTATACCTATTGGAAACCATGCAAATGTATATAATAGAAAAATAATGAACTCCAGAGTCCAGACATTAAAATCGAAATGTTAACAAAGTCCGGCAACAACCTCACAAGGCAAATTATCTTCACCGCAGGAAACAAATGCCCAGGACCTGTCCCCCTCCTCCCCCTTGCTCCGCGCCCCTCTTTCACACACACACAAGCAAATACAAAATCTAAATCTGAAACAAATTGAGGATGAATACAATCAATTGAAAAACATAACAAGCAACAAAAAAACATAACAATTCAATGTTGAATTTTTCAAGGTCTTAAATTTTCAGTTTTGAAATAAATGAGAAACCCTAATTTTAATTAAAAAGCAAGATTACAAATCAACTGGGGATAATAATACTATTAGTTTGATTTATTATATAAATCAAGCAAGAAAAAAAAAATGAAGTTGCAAGAAAATTTGAGAGAGAGAGAGAGAGAGAGAAACTGTGTGCGAGAAAGAACATAGAGAAGAAGAATAATTTATGAAGTTCAGACACCAAGACGATGGAACGGAGAGGAAGAATTCGCGAACGCCCATGCGATGGAAGCAGGAAGGAATTCAAGAAGCAGAGTGTTGTTTCTCCCGACTAATTATCCATAGTTTTTGGGTGGGATAATTAAGCAGGCTTGGAGCGCACCAAAGTAACGGGGCCGGAGATTTAGTCGGGTACTAAAATTATACATCACGCGCCAAACATCGTATTTGCATTAAATAATACTATCTAATGTGTAATACAGCATGCCAAACGAGGTCCTAATGTATATAATTGAACAAAAACCTTTTTTTTTTTTTTTTGGTACTTGTGTGTGTGTGTGTGTGTGTGTGTGTGTCTTATGTTTATATCTCTTGTCAAATCAACATGTGTGGTTGCTAATTGCCTTAGACTTTCTGTCAAAAGGTTAAAAGACCTACGCTTCTCTGATTATTATTATTGTTATTTGTTTTCCTATATATGTCAATGACATGAGTATGGATAAATTTGGTGCTTTCCACCCTATGATGTAAAGGTTTGTATAGTTTTCATATTTATCCCACATCCAAAGTACGCAATCTTAGATGCTCTTCTTTAATAGTAACCGATTCCTTGATCAGTAGAAAAAATTTACACAATTAACAAAGCAGTAAATCCCTTTAAGTAAACGGCCATCGCATAGACTATTAACCATAAATCACTAAGTGCCATGACAGCACTGATTAGCTTAAGTGTTAAGCATTCTTGTAAGAGAGTATATAAGACCTTTGTCCTATTATTTTAGTAACGAATTCTGTTGCATTATGACAGTTACAAATATATCAAAGCTTCCTCCTTTAAGCTTCTCATTTCTCCTCTCTCTCTCATCTTCTCTTTCTTCATTTAGTTTGCTACTGTTCTATATGAATAAATGAGCGTCACCGATATAAATATGTCTTACTAGTACAAATCTACCACAAAAACGATATACGCAACACATTTATACTTAAGTCAAGAACAAATAAAAACAATGGAACCCCATATTAAAAACCTAGTTTAGTCACCTAGAGTAGGAGTATGTTAGTACAACGATTCTTTTTAAGGAAAACTAATGAAAAGAGTTTAAAAACTTTTAGTTTTAATCAAATGGACAAAAAGGCATTGTAAGTGAATATTACCAAAAGTGACTTTTTAGAGTAAAAATGTGATTTTTCGTTAAAGTGAACAGTACCGGGAGTGTTTCGTTAAAACTCCCTTCTTTTTATGGGTCAAATAGTATAAACACTGGAGATAAAAGGAGAGATGACATAGCTATCATACACATACAGTGTTACTTGCTAGTAATATAATTTTGTAATCTACAAAAAAGGGAAAAAATTGCAAGATTTTGTACTAACGTAGGCAAGCGCAAAAGGTGTCATCCTCAGGCTTTGACAGATAAAGCTAAAGCTAAGTTAACAAGTTGGAAGGGGAAACTTTTAACTATGGTAGGAAGAGTTCAACTTATTCAATCAATTTTTCAGAGTATGCTTTTGCATAGTGTGTCTGTTTATCAATGGCCTTCTTCCTTGTTGAGGTCTCTTTCGCGATGTGCTTGCAATTTTATATGATCTGTTGACGTGATCTCAAAGAAGATTGTCACAATTTATTGGTCTCAAATTTGTGCACCGAAAAATGATGGTGGTTTGTGATTACGCCTATTCTGGAGGTCATTGGTGCTACTGAGCTTACTCATTCTCTATTTCACACTAAGGTCTCAAACATTATTCTTATGGGAAAATGGGTTATTCCTTCTATTTTTTCTTCTACTTTTTTAGAGTTGGCTACAGAGATTTTAGAGATGCATCTTCCAATTGATGAGGAAAATGGCGTGTTAATTTAGAAAGCTCTTATATCTAGAGTTTTTTCATTGTCGAATCGCTATGAAATTATTCGTTATCGGTTTCCTATTATAAGTTGACTTCCATTATTTGGGGTCATTTCATTCCACCTTGCTACTCTATTTTAGTTTGGAGATTTTTTTCAATAAGATCCCAACGAATGATCAACTTCAGGGATGAGGCATTCTATGGATTCAATATGCTAACTATATTACAATAATTCTAAATCTATTAAGCACTTTATTTTTCAGTTGTGAATTTGCACAACATACTTGGTTTTGGCTTGCTACTCAATTTGGCACTATTCTTTTGCTTACTGGTTTTTTCTCAGATTTATAGCTCGCTTTTGTGTCAAAGCATTTTTCTCCATAACTACGCAATGTTTGACTAACGTCAGGGTTTTTCTTACTAATGGCTATTTGGAAGATGCGTAATGAAATGAAATTTGAAAGTAAGCCTCCTTCCTTTTCATGCTTTTGTCATTCTACTTTTGCCTAAATTAGGCAAGTTGAAGTTTTCGCTCTAGGTCATGTATGTAGTATTTTAGAACTCGTTTGGATGTGCTTTTGAAATGATTGAAAGAGCTTTTGGTGAAAATGTTTTTAGAATCAATCATTAGTAAATATGCAAGTAAATCCTAGAAAAACACTTAAAGTGCTTCCTGGAAGAAGCACTAACTGGTGCTTCTTGTTGAAGGCACTTAAAGTGCTTTTGAAACCTAAAAATATTTTCTCTAAAAGCACTTTCAGTCATTTTAAAAGCACATCCAAACAAGCCCTTAGGTAAGCAACTTTTAGTCTCTCTTGGAATCTCTACTAAGCCATGTAAAGCTCCTTGTATAGTTCTTGTCCTTTGGCATGCCCCTTCATTCGCTTAGGTCAAAGCGACTATGGATGGCCTTGCTAAAGGTAATTCGGGTCTTGCGGCTTATGGTGGAGTTTTCCGAGATTCTGCGAGTTATTTTCTTGGTGATTTCTCTCTAAGCTTGAGGCATCATACTTCTTTCTATATAGAACTTCATGTTGTCATTCTTGTTATGGAGTTAGCTCATGGGCAGAGTTGGCAAAATTTATGGTTTGAAAGTGATTCTTCTAGTTTGATAACTTGTTTTGCTTCTTTGCTTTTTTTTTTTTCTTCCTTGGTTGCTTCGGACTCATTGGAAAAACTGTATTTCCTGGTTGCAGCATATGGTTTTCTATTGCTCTCATACATTTCGAGAAGGGAATGCAGTTGTTGACAAATTAACCAATTTAGGGTTTCTCTTATCTTCTCTTATTTGGCATGCCTCTCCTCCTATTAGGATTCTTCCTTTTTTGAATTCAGATTTCTTGGGCATGTCGGTCTACAAGTTTATCTTTCCTTCTTGATGTGTGATTTTCTTTTTTACCTAATCTTTTTGTATATTACTTTTTGTTTTGCAGCTTATCTTGCAGGGCTTTTATCTTTTAGGTTTCATTTTAGAGGAGTTTGAATTTGATCCTATGTCCCCCTTCTTTCGTTTTCAAGAAGGGTAAGGTTTATGTTCCCCTTCTTTTCTTGTATTTTGCTTTTCTTGCTTTATAAGGGATAAGGTTTATGTCCCTCATGATCAGGTGTAACTTTTTTTTTTTTTTCATATCAATAAAATATCCTTGTACTAGGCCGAGGTTCTCTAAACCCTAAGAGCAATTCCACCACACCCGATCCCCTTGCAATTAGGTGATTCAGTCACCTTACCCCAACAAAAACTGCTCCAACCTACCCAAATCAGTGGGGCTATTCAGTGGGCTCGACCACACCACCCCCCCCCCCCCCCCGCGGACCAACTAATCCGACCATTCTCGCCCGCATGTCCTCACGAGTAGATTTGAAGTCAGCCATGTTTTATTTTTTTTATTTTTTGCATTAGGCGCTTGACCTTTACGTGTGAGTTCGGGAGAATGAGCAGACCAAAAAGTATCGGTGGTAGGAACTACGTCGTAGGCACATTAAGTTTCAATTCACTTGGGCCATTGGATATATTAGATCTGACGGTCCACATTAATCTACCCCTTTAATTCGGAAAAAAAAATTAAAAAAGAATTGAGCCCCACATGGAACAACTTGGGTTGTTGGATTGCAAAAAATTATAAACCAATGGTCTATACTATTCATTTAGTAAAAATTAAAATAGTTATAAAAGAACACAGAAAAATAGAAAAAAAATAGAATTTTGAAATTAAACATAATTTTTTTTTCTTCTTATTATTGTTATTTAAAAAATAATTGTCTTAAAGTCAGTTGTTGGGCAATTCATTTACGAAGTGGAGATGCTTTCGGACAATTACAGTTTAGTAAAGCAGTGTCAATTGCCTAATAGCTTGGACAATTATCACTCTAAGAGGTGGAGTTGCTCTAACATCATATTATGAAACTGCTAACTCAACTAGCACGCTGAACAGAACTCGTGTGTTTGTGTTCCTGTACTGTCGTGCTCATAAGCATCGAAACCCTACGCACTATAGCTGCATCACACGCTATCATCAGTAGATTCAGTCATTCAGAACTAACATTTAACCTAGCAACTAGCAAGTTCTAGGCCATAGCTAGCTAGCTACAAGCCTACAAGCCTACAAGCCTGCAAACCTAAGCTAGATATATATATAAAGCTTAGAAGTCAGCAGTTTAAGAAGCAGACATTCCTGGTTAGACTACAACTTAACTTTTCATCTCACTTTCCCGATATAGAAACCCTTCTGCTTTCCTCTCCATTTCTTCATCCATCACATGACTTCCATTATATATACAACCAACCCTCTTCCCATTTCTTTGATAAATCAACTAAAACAAGATCTGAAAATTACTAGAAAAAAGTAAGAAAATTGAGAGAGAGATTATGGGTCGTGGAAAGATTGAGATCAAGCTGATCGAAAACCAGACCAACAGGCAGGTGACCTACTCCAAGAGAAGAAATGGGATCTTCAAGAAGGCTCAGGAGCTCACCGTTCTCTGTGATGCCAAGGTCTCCCTCATCATGCTCTCCAACACTAGTAAAATGCACGAGTATATCAGCCCTACCACTACGTACGTCCTTCTCTCATCAAACCCTATTATTTTTTCATTAATTTCTCTATTTTTTTGTAATTAATTTCCTCCTTTTTTTGCAATTTCTGCTTAAAATTTGATGTAATAGGACCAAGAGGATGTACGACGACTATCAGAAAACTATGGGGGTCGATCTATGGAGGACACACTACGAGGTTAATTATAATGAAGGATGTACTCTCCACTAATTTTATTTGTTTATTTTTTTTCTTGGAAGTTTTTTAGTGTTTTTGTTTCCGGTTAATTAATTGGTTCTTTGGTGGTTGCAGTCGATGAAAGACACCTTGTGGAAGTTGAAAGAGATCAACAATAAGCTGAGGAGAGAGATCAGGTAACATCTATTAGTCAAGCTAATTAATTGGGAAAACCAAAAAAAAATCAATTTGTTTCTGAGAGGAATATATGTTATATATATGATTATTACAGGATTAGAGTAATACATGTATAAATTAATTTGTAAAATTAACAGGCAGAGGTTGGGCCATGATCTAAATGGTCTGAGCTATGACGATCTCCGTTCTCTTGAGGATAAGATGCAATCTTCCTTAGATGCCATACGTGAAAGA
Source organism: Pyrus x bretschneideri (assembly GCF_019419815.1). Classification (NCBI taxonomy): domain Eukaryota; kingdom Viridiplantae; phylum Streptophyta; class Magnoliopsida; order Rosales; family Rosaceae; genus Pyrus; species Pyrus x bretschneideri. The sequence continues at coordinate 15,935,215 of NW_025999390.1, read as the reverse complement.
AAGGTCGGATTTTCGTTTCTAATTTAGTTTTAGTTTTTGGTATCAAAAAATAATTATAAAGTCCAAAAGTTGTTGCCTGGATATAGATCTGTAAAAATCATCTCATCTCAGGGTTTCAGAAATTTTATCCACATTAAGTCTTGATGAATTTCATAATAATAAACAAATTTTGTAGAATTTCAGAAAATATAGGATAACAATTTTTCATGACAAAAGACTCGTACAATTTGAGAAAATTTTCAAAGTACCCAAATATTAAATGGGTACTCTGCGAATTATAACGCAAGTGGAGAGACACGAAAAAATATATATAATTTTCTCCACTTGCATTATAACATGTGGATTACTGCTTAAACATCAAGCACTTGAAAAAATCTCTCGTAAAAATTGGAGGAGCCTTTTGAATTTTTACCTCTGATTATCCATGATGATAAAATGGGCTGTACTCGATTCCTTTTGATCATTGCTAATTAATTAAGTTGCTTTGGCCTTCTGCCACTTATTTATATTAGAAAACAAACCCAAGTTTAAACCCCTAGACTTTTAATCTCTGCATATAAGAAATCAAATTGAACCAAACATCATAGCTTCATACTGCATCTCAATTCTCACATTCCGAAGGCTTTCTCCCTATCCTTTTAGAAATGCAACACAAGAACTTCAGCTTCTTGAAGTTTGTCTGCGGTTATTGGTACTGATGATGGATTTGGCAATGAAATTTGTTGCATTTTTACAGTACCATGTGATCAAAACTCAGACGGAGACCACCAAGAAGAAGGTAATTATATCATTAGAAATTTGTACTGGATCATAAGTTAATATTTGTAATCTTCTAGTACTATTCTTGAAATTTAATTTAATTCCACCACTGCAGGTTAAGAACTTGGAGGAAAGAAGAGGAAACATGCTGCATGGCTATGTAAGCATATATATAATCAAGCATTCTAAAATCAATTCAATTTCCAATGAATTCCTTTAATTATTATCTTTTTTTATTGATATCTGATAACGTGTTTGTTAAATTTGGAGTTTGACCAGGAAGCTGCCAGTGAGAATCCACAATATTGTTATGTGGACAATGAGGAAGACTATGAATCTGCACTTGCGTTGGCAAATGGGGCAAATAACTTGTACACTTTCCAGCTCCACCGCAACTCCGACCAGCTCCACCACCCTAACCTCCACCACCACAGAGGAAGTTCGCTCGGCTCCTCCATCACTCATCTACATGATCTCCGCCTTGCTTGATCGTGATCCGAGAGACGATTAATCGCCACTAAGTTTTATACTACGGTCACTTATATATATATATATTCCTCAGAGACTTAACTGCTCATGTTCTAATGTGTTTTCTTAGTGATGATCTTTAGGCAAGGAGTTAGACTTGGACTTCCTCTAAAAATATATGCATAAATATATATGTGATGTTTTATTTAATGATAATACTAAGACAAGAATCTATGGCCTGAAAGTAATAATATTATGAACACTTCAGTGCCCTTCTTGCTTGTGGGTTTGTTTGTATAATACTTCTATTCTATATATATCATGGCTGACACTGTTTTGGTATTTTGGTTTGTTTATCTTGGATGTTTTATATTGGCTCTACATCTCTATTGGAATTTTATGAAAGATGTATGCGTAGAGGGATATTTTATGTCCTTAATTCTTTCTTTTTTTTTGTCATTTAAACCACTTTTGTGTCGATACTCATACAGTTTAATATGTTATGTTGGCCGTTTATCATCATCGAACTTTTAATGTTTAAATGATGATGATTTTTATCCACGGTAAACATATAAAGTTATTGTAAAAATATAGTTTGACACCCCAAAACATGTTTCAGTAGGAGCAATCCTCATATGATTTTCTTTCTTCCTTTTTGGGTTAATCAGTAATTGTCATGCATGACATTTAACTTCATCATATCCTCCAACAAACTAAAGATTAATGTGTCGCTAGATCAGAAGCTCACGTGACTTCATATGCTTTATTTAAAAAGAAAGAAGTGTTATAGGCCTATTTGACTGAACTGTATAAATGACAGAAAGGGAGAGGGGGTCGGCGGCAACAAAGAGAAAAGAGAAATATGTAATTCTGAGGTGTGTGTTATATCACCCCCTTATGCCTTTATTTATAGTAGTAGGATAGGTAGAATCCTTACCCTAATAGGATTACATATCTAATAGGAATTAAACTGCTAAAGGGAATATAGAAGATATTCCTAGATACACTAAGATTTACACAATCACATTCCTAATCCTATAGGACTGCAACACTCCCCATTGAGTGTGTAAATACTCAAACAAAACATCGCATTAGATCTTCAGCAGATAAGGTAAAACAGTTGATCAAGTCATTGGCACAACGGGTGAATGCGAGTCTCATATATAAGTAAGTAAGTACGTATTGGTAGTAAAACTCACAAAACCTCGCTATGGTAAAACTTAAGGTAGGGAAAAACCCATAGGCTAAGGAGAAAAGTGAGAAGTATGCATAATGTCTAAAATAAAAGTCAAACAAGACGAAAGTAGTGAACTCAATGGAGTATGATCATCCCAGGATGAGTGCCTCGTCAAAACCTCGTTAGGTAGCAAAAACCCATTGGGAAAAATGCTCCTAATTGTAGGAAAAAGAGTACATTAAGATCAAGTGAGTATGCTTCTGGACTAGTAGCATTTTTCTCACTGGGTTAGACATAACTTCCAAATTAGAGAACTACAAGCAATTCAACTAAACAAACAGAGATTACAAAAGAGTATTTAAACTCTCACAACCCAAATCCCACAAATTACAAACCCTAAACCAAACGAGTAGAGAACTCAAACAAACGGAGAAGATTCTCCCAAATTGATCTCTAACTCACAAACTCACAAATTGACTCTCACCAAATTGCCACATAAATGAACCACATGAAATACACTAACCCTAAGTTCCTATTTATAATGCATAGGACTTAGGTTACAATAAGAATCCTAATAGGAAGTAAATCCAAATCCTAATTGAATAGGTAACTAACAAAATCTCTCCACCAAGGAAACCAACTAAGAAGTCAAAATCCAAACCCAAATAGGACACCAAAACCAAATAGGTAACACAAACCTAATTTTTTGCATCATCCTAATTTTGAGCCGTAAAACCCAACAAGATCAACGACAGAAGTAAGACCACTAGTGCTTCAAATATGTTCCATAACTGCTCTCAACCAAAAACACTCTCACGAGGCTTCATGCAGGGCGAGAATCTTAGCATGGTTTGATGAAGTTGCAACTAGTGTTTGCTTAATAGACCTCCAAGATATAGCAGTGTCTCCAATGGTAAAGACATAGCCCATTTGAGAACGTTCCTTATGTGGATCAGACAGATAACCAGTATCTGCATAACCAACAAGGACGGAATCAACCTAAGGGTCGAGGAGGCCGACGTTTCCTCCTATGAATTCATGGGTGTAGAATAAGCCTAAATTCGTCATACCCTTAAGGTAACAAAAAATGTCTTTAACACCATTCCAGTGTCTGCATGTAGGGGCGTTGATGTATCTAGCCAAAAGATTAACAGCGAAGGCAATGTCGGGTTTAGTGCATTGAGCTAAGTACAATAAAGCACCAATTGCACTTAAGTATGGAAATCTCTTCCTCATCCTCCTTGGGACGGAAAGGATTTTGTTTAGCATCTACAGTCCGAACGACCATAGGAGTACTCGAAGGCTTTGCTTTATCCTCATTAAAATGTTGCAACACCTTTTAGGTGTAGTTCGATTGATGTAGGATTCTATCCGAACAATGCTCGATCTCCAGGTCGAGACAATATCAAGTTTTCCCAAGTTCCTTCATCTCAAATTCCAATTTCAAGTGCACGGCAATTTCTTCAAGCTTTGCGAGAATTCCGATGAGGTTCATGTCGTCGACATAAACTACAACGATCGCAAATCTGAAATGTGACTTATTTATGAACACGCATGGGCATAGTTCGTTGTTCACATAACCCTAAGTTGTCAAATATTGACTTAAATGGTTATACCACATCCGCCTAGATTGTTTCAATCCATAGAGTGATATTCTCAATCAAATAGAGAGAATGTTCCGTGATCTAGAACTATTTGAACTAGTCAATGGATGTCCTTCTGTAACTTTCATGTACATTTCTGTATCTAGATCCTCATAGAGATACGCAGTTACCACGTCAATAAGCTGCATATTCAGTTTTTCAGAAACTACCAAACTAATAAAGCAGTGGAACGTTATGACATTCATTACAGGGGAATACGTATCCTCGTAATCAATCCTAGGGCATTGAGAGAAGCTTTGCACTACAAGGCATGCTTTGTATCGCACTATTTCATTCTTCTCATTACGTTTTCTCACGAAAACCCACTTGTAACCCACGGGCTTCACATGTGGTGGAGTATGAGCTCATTACTACAAAAGAGGCTATCACTGGCGGTGTAAAAATCGACAAGAAACCCTAATTACTGTTGGATTTTTGGTAAAAATCCGACATCAAATCATGCAATGTCGGATAGGGAAACTGACATCTTTGCTAGCATCACAAAAGGGTATTAATGCCGGTTAGTCCCCTTAATCCGCCACCAAGTAGCGTCGGTAAAAAGTGTCATCAAGGTTCACGTCAATTACAAATGACATTAAGTACTGACAAAGCCTAGCAGATGAAACATAATGGTGTCAGTCCTAACCGACACCACCTAACCATTGAAAAATATAATAACTAATATAATGTCGCCCATAAACGACACCACAAACTATTAATAATAAAAATAAAAAAATAAATATGTCTCAGTTATTAATAATAATTACCAAAAGTTAAAAATATATATAAACGGAATATGTTTAGATTTGAGAAATATGGATCGGGAAATCACCTCGATGACAAGGTATTCAAAGACCACGGTGAGGTAAATGGGAATGCCAGTACTGGTACGTTGGGCGTAGCGTCCCTTTTCAAGGAAACAAGCAATACGGCCGATGAGGAATTGGAGGCCAGTTTTAACTAACTTGGACACCAACTTCCTCCTCTCTCCGCCTCTTTTTCTGTCGACGCCCTTGGTGGCTTTCATGGCTTCCATTCTCTCTGAGTTTTTGGGGAAATGAAAACAATTTGTTTAAGAGGGAAAACCAATTGTTATTCCCTCAAAATTCAAAAAGTCACTTTTGTTTCCCTACATTTTTCAATCTAAGCACAGAAATCTCCAAACAACACAAATTTTCCCATTGATTTCACATCCAAAACACATCGAAATGAACAAAACCCACATTCATTTTTTCAACCACGGTGTGGGTTCTAAGATTACATGCAAGCTCGAAACCAAGCTAGAAAACGGAAATTGAAATGAGAAGGAGTAGTATGGAGGCTTACCAAATCAAGAGCTCGATAACTAGTTGGGGTACGCAATGAACAGTGGTGGAACCCATTATGCAGAACTAAGCTTGACTTAGTGTCCTTAGCAGATCTAGAAGCTCTGTGTATGGAAACGGAGAAGTATGTTAGTGGGATAGAGGGAGATGTGCAATGAAAAAATGGAGAAAGGGATAAAACCTGGCTAGTTTTGATTTGTAGGCTAAAGGGAGATCTTTTCAATGTTTTTCTTTGTGGATTTTCAGAAGAAAAGAAGATGGAGGGATGGGAATTGAAGAAGTCGAGGAAAAAAAAGAGAGAATAGAAAAGAGAGAGAATGATGAAGGAAGGTTGAGTGGGTGGGTACATAGAGAAGCGTAAGGGAGATAGAAAAGAGAGGGGGTGAAAAAGAACCGGTTAGAAAAAAAAAAACAAGAAAAGAAAGGAAGTGAGAGAAATGAGGCGTGTGTGTCAGAGAGAGAAAGAAACTCATGTGAAGGAATTGGCCAAAAAAAATGAAAGCAAAAATGATGTGATGTGTGTGTAAGAGAGAGAGAGTCACATGAAGTAATGGGAGGAGAAGGATAATGTATTAAAAAGGGGGTTTGATAGATGTTGACAAAAGTGGGTTTTAAACCCAAATAAAACATTCAAATCCCCAAGGCAATTATTAGTGTTGGCTACAACCGACATCGGGTTTTACAATATTTAAAAATAATTATTAATGTCGGGTAGAAGCGACACGATTCTTTTTTTAACTGACACTAACTTTATGTCGGTTGAAAGCAACACGGTTTTCTTTTTATACGACACTGCCATTTAAAAAGATTAAAAGCTATGTCAGTTATAAGCGACATTAACAGTCTATGTCAGTTATAAAGGACATAGATATTTTATGTCGGTTATACCTGATAGTAATTTCGACACCATGTAAAGAAAGTGTCGGAAATGTCATATTCGCCAGTATATTATATAAAACTGACACCAACTAGCGACACAATAAGCCACTTTTGTAGTAGTGGCTACAAGCCCAAATACCTTTTGTTTCGCGAGCGAATTGAATTTGACCTGGGTTGCTTGTTTCCAATTTGACCAATCTATTCTACGTTGACATTCATCAACGGAAGGTGGTTCAATGTCATCCCTAAGCATGATGTCAGGAGCAACAGTCTACGTGAATGCATCATCGACAATCATTTCATTCCAATTCAAACTTCATCCAATACTGCGTAATGGACCAAAATCTTGCGATTCTCGGAAGGCTGGTATGTTTTATCTAAAACATCATCGTAATCTAGAATAACTTCATACGTTGGAATAGATGAGTAAGCAATGGTCGAATTCAGACTAAGGTCACTAGTTTGTGCCGTTTTCCTCTTCGGGGATTGTGAATCCTTTGAACCAAGGGGTCTGCCACACTTTAGGGTAAGAGCAGGTGATTGGCTAGCCGCCATTGTACCTTGTCGTTTGGGAGATGCAACTGCCCCACCCTTAGGGACGGTCCGACCTTCCACAGTGGTGTTACGGGGTACATTAAGTATGTACATCCTTGCAGGTGCATTTGTAGTGGATATGTGATATCGTCACCTTTGCTAGAGCAGTAAAAGCATCCAGCATACTTTGACCGACGCTCTGAAGATCTAGAATGAGTCGCACTTCAGTTTCAAACTAAGGGGTGTGGGGATCTAAATGAGACATAGTGGGAGTAATCCACGACAAGTTGCGGTGTTCTACATAAACGTTAGTGATATTATCTCCCCCTAACGACGGGAAGACTGTCTCATCAAAGTGACAATCCACAAAATGTGCGGTAAAAAGATCTTTTGTCAAGGGCTCTAATTAGCGAATAATTGATGGCGAATCATAACCGACATAGATTCCTATTTTTCTCTGAGGACCCACTTTGGTACGTAGTGGTGGCGCTATTAGCACATAGACAACGCACCCAAACACACGTAAATGCGAGACGTCAAGCTAGTGTCTAGTAACCAATTGCAACGGTGAATGAGGTTAGGTAGCAAGGCCTCAGGCGGACCAACATAAATGTGTGCAATATTGCATGGCCTCAAACAAATACTAGCAAATTGGTTTGCATAACCAAAGTCTGAGCTATTGTTTGAAGACACTTTATGAAAGCTTCTGCTAGGCCGTTTTGGGTGTGAACATGGGGTACATGATTTTCAATTTCAATCCCAACAGACATGCAATAATTGTCAAAGGTCTGTAATGTAAACTCTCCAGCACTATCCAGTCGAATTGACTTAATCGGATAATTAGGGTGGTGAGCCCTAAGCTTAACAATTTGGGCTAGAAGTTTCACAAATGCAACTTTGCATGTGGACAATAAGCAGACATGTGACCATCGCGTCGATGCATTAACCAACACCATGAAGTATCTAAATGGTCCGCATGTTGGTTGGATAGGTTCACAAATATCCCCTTGAATCCTCTGAAGAAACTTAGGGGGGTCGTGAATAATCTTTATAATTGAGGGTTGAATGTTCAACTTCCCCAGGTAGCATGCTTTGCAAAGTGGATGGCCGGGATAAGATTTCAAGTGATGCCCATGAGATACTTTGAAGATACGACGCATCATATCTCGTCCAGGATGTCCCATTCGATCATGCCAAAGCAGGAAAGTGTCTTGGAACCTAGCCATAAGGCCAGCCACGTGGTGTGTCTCGATGGCTCAAATGGTTGTTATATACAACCCACTCGGGAGACATTCCAGCTTCTCGTGAATACGTTTCCGGCCATATTCATAAGAAGTGATACAAAGAATTTTAGAACCATTCTCTTCAGTGGTTTCAACATAATATTGATTATCTCAAATATCTCTAAAACTCAGCAACGTTCGTCCTGAACGTGGAGAATAGAGTGCCTCTTTAATGGTTAATTCAATACCATTAGACAACATTATACGGGTCTTTCTGTATCCTTCTATTAGGTTGGATGGGCCTGAGAAGGTTGTCAGAGGTGCATTCTTAGGTACGAAGTTAGTACAATAGTGTTTCTCACGCAATATGGTGCGCGCAATTGCATTATCAGCTAGACAACTAACTTCCCAACTAGCCATACCTAGAAATAAATTAATTGAAACAGTCACATGCAAAAATATAATTCCATTCATTCAATTAATCAATTCGAGAAATAAAGTCCATAAAAATAATTATCCAACGTTCAAAACAAACCAAACAAACCAAACCAAACAAATAATTCCAAATACTTAGAAAAAATTGTTCAAAAATTAAAACCATAAGCCTAAAAAAATAGGGGAGGAGTTCGGCCACTAGGGGTAAAACACCCTAAAACATGTCTAAAATTTATTTGTCCATAGGAGCGGATGCCTCCTAAAAATCTGAAACCTCCTTGGATGTAGTAGCATCATCGGAAAGTTCTACATGCACAAAGTTAGTCTCACGACGAGAATGATACTTGGCAACGGCCTCAGAGGTACCTTGACATATGCATGACCAATGATCTTTTGATCCACAGCGGTAGCACATGTCCATTTCAGTGGAATCTGAATGAACAGTAGTTTTTCCCTTGTTCTTAAAGCTTCGGGCCTTCGAGGCAAGATGTTGGCGCTTCTGGGTCAAGTTTCCTCTCTTAGGTGGGCCTCTGTTTAGTGGACCTTGGGCCCGTGGTAGGCCTTGCCGCCTTTTTCCACATTCACGACATGGTTTTCGTCGATTGTGGCTACTAGAATTTGTCGCACGCACTTCAAGCGCAGCGTTCAAGCCAGTAGGTCGAGCTTAATGATTTTTCATCAAAAGCTGGTTTTGCTTCTCAATGAACTTCTATGCCCTATATTGTTGCTGCAGGACAATATTGGTGGCATTAAAGGTTGAATAGGTTTTCTCTAATGGATCCTGTTCGGTTAAGTCCTCTTTACAAAACTTAAGCAATGATCGGATTCTAGAAACTTTAGAGTTATATTCATTCATAGACTTAAAGTCTTGGAAGTGTAAATGCTACCAGTCGTGTCTTGCTTCAGACAAGTAAATGTCTTTCTGGTGATCGAAATGATCCGCCAGAGCAAGCCAGAGGGAACGTGGATCCTCTTCTGTGAGGTACTTAGTCTGCAGTGCATCATGGATGTGTCTTCGGATGATGATCATTGCAGTAACATTCTTAGCTTTGTCGAGGGGTTCATCGTCAATTGGTTCCTCAATAATAGCTCTAAGACTCTTTGCAGTAAGATGGAGCTTCACTTCTTGGACCCACTTCATGTAGTTTCTTCCAGAAACTTCCAGAGCAGTGAAATCGAGCTTGTTCAAGTTCGACATGTCCTTAAACAAAGGGTACAACAAAACATGGTTAGTCATATGGAAAGCCATAGACATATATCGTAGAACATTCGGGTTCTATTGAGATGTAATGGTTTAATTTATGCATGAAAACTACAGGTTTCATGTGGTAAGTTTGGAATGAAAACTTCGGGTATCAAAGGCACTAAATTAGAAACTACAAGCTCGATTTAGTTATGAACATTTAGTTCATATATAGGGGTACCTACAAGAACACATAATACAATATACAATAAAGTGTAGTGGATTTGTGGATTGCTTCAGGAACCCAATTGTGAGTGCTTGGGGACTACGAAAGATAGTCAACGGTTCAAAGAAACGAAATAATTTATTGAATCGTTAATGCCAAAAATGCACTTCAAGCCAATAATTTTGGATTAATTGTCAGATTAATGGATTATTGGTCACTTTAATTAATTCAGAAGATTGAGACCATTCGGGGTCAATCATAAAAGCAAAAATAATTATAACATTCAGGTTAAAATTATTTAAAATACCAAAAATTAGCATTAGGTTCGAAAAAGCATAACCAAAACACGGTGGGCAACGATGCCATTAGTAGGGCAAAAAGCTTAAAAGGCTTAGTGGGCTCGGGTGGCTGCTAGAAATAGCCCAATTGCATGGCTTCAGGCCACGGACCAAGGGGTAGGAAGCCCAGCAACGAAGCTACTGGCGTTTTGGGCCAAGACAAGTGCATGAGGCAAGCCCAAAGCTAAGTTTCGGGTCTTGAGCCACAAAGACAAGCCCAGCCATCTAGGCTGGCTTTTAATGTCCCGGGTCGTGGTAAGGGCAAAAGGCCAGCAGGCTTCTGGCATACTGGTGTGGGCCGGGGTTCAGGTCTGTGTTAGGGACAAGCCCAACATGCTTTTGGCATACAAGTTTGGGCTCGGGTTGGACCGGGGCTTTAGGCCCGTGTAGCAGACAAGCCAGGTCGAAGCCTGGTTAGGTCCGAGAGATGCAACGAGCCCAGAAAGGTTGCGTGCAAGGTCCAAGGCATTGGAATAACGCCGTCCTGAGGTCTGTCGCCACGCGGCTGAGCTTCAGGCCAGCGCAATGGTCCCGACGATGGTGCTGCAAAGATTCCCTTTTTTTTTTTTTTTTTCGAATTCTAGGTTTAAAACCCTAATCGCTTCTAAATGAATTTTGATTTATTTTAGAAGAATCTGATTGGCAGAAAACAATTGAAAGCCTTTGATATTGTAGAAGAGAGTCTCCTCCTATGATCTTTCAGTTCCTTAGCTTCTGGCAAGAACGTGCTGATAACTTGTTGTAAGCCTATTTGACTGAATTGTATAAAGGACAGAGAAGGAGAGGGGGCCGGTGGCAATAGAGAGAAAAGAAAGATATGTAATTCTGAGGTGTGTGTTGTATCACCCCTTATGCCTTTATTTATGGTAGTATGATAGGTAGAATCCTTACACTAATAGGATTACATCTCTAATAGGAATTAAACTACAAAGGGGAATATACAAGATACTCCTAGATACACTAGGATTTACACAATCACATTCCTAATCCAATAAGACTACAACAAGAAGTAGATTTTAATGAATTCCTACCCTTTTTTTTCTTTGTTTGTCTTTCAAGTATCCTTTAATAACATATATGAGTTAGATTAGTTGACCAAAGTGCTATGCTTTCTTTTCTAGTATCTAGGTGCGAATTCAGTTTCTTGTAGATTAGAATAGTTTAAAATCGATTATTGTCTTATCAAAAAAGTACTACTTCAACGAAGAATGTTGTGAGATCCCAAGAATTTATTATCTAAGAAGAGAAATATTTGGAAAAAAAAAATGTTTAGATTATTTATTGAGAAGGTATTTATTAAAAAATTGTCGACACCATTACAAGTTTGTAACATCTTTTGGATCATCTTTCGGAACTTGAATGAATTTTTAAGATAATTTCATGTTGGACCAATGTGTCGATGACACATGGCAGCCACAAGTGATGGAATTAGCCACGTGGAGATCAATTTGACAGCCACCTTGAGAACACTTGTGATGCACTTGCCTTGCCACATGTTTTAAGTGCCACTTGCTGGACTCTCCACAAAGAAAGAAACAAAGTGGGGAATTAGAGTAGAAAACGCTTTCTTTTTTCTTCAAAACCCTAAGATTGGAACATAATATTCTCACGTAGATAAAGTTGGAGAATTTAGCTAATTGGCATGTGGGAACGACTGATGGTCTTTCATTTGGACAAGGGCTTTATAACTGAGATCAGATCGTGCCAATTACATGGGATTTCAAGGTTAGTGTATGCTACTTGTGAAGATTATCAAGGACTTGCAGAGGTTTGAATTAATATTGAAGTGTTGAACTACATACTGGGTTTGATAAGTTTAATTGATTAGTAACTTGGTTGATGTGATATTTTATTTGAGGATCAGTTGGATATTTTGGTTTGGATTAACTTGTGAATCACGTGAGGTGGTAATGGTGCTCAAGAGTTTGGTGAATAACGTTTGGATAATGGTGAGAAAGTAAAAGCTAAGCTCAGAATCTAGGTAAGGGAAATACGGTAAATCTTTATGGAAATTGATTTTATTAAATTTCGTGAAGTGTTATAATATTTTTTTATTTTTTTGATTGATTAATGTAGTTGGATATTAATTGGCTAATTTCTTCAGTTGAGTGTTTACTTGTTATTGGTTATGGAATTATTTCTGAAATTTTATTCGTTGAGAATATATCGTAATACATGTGAAAGATGAAATGATATAATTTGTGCATCATTCATGTTGATGTTGTTAGAACTTCAGTGTTCAGATTGGTCTGGGAAGGAGGGTAATTGGAAAGGACCTTTTGTGTAGTTGAATCTATTCATTGTGAACTAGGTTCCATGCAAGCCCGGTGTGCACATTAGGATAGGATATCGGCAGAATAAATTGTCGATGTAGGTGATTTTGGCTGGAGATCAATGAATTAGATAAGATGACTAACAAAAGGGGTTTATGAACTTGGGATATCTTATGGGGTTAGTTTGTATAATAGAATATTCAAACCACCACTGCAGTGGTAAAATGTACGGTATGGAACGTGCAGGTCCACGTGTTTTATAATATAAGTTAACGGGAATAGTTGAAGAGGTTGCATTGCATTCATGCATTGTTATCAATAATGATTTGATATTTGATTATAGATGATGTCATGGAACTTAATTTAATATCGTCAATTTACTGTGGTAAGGTTATGTCCCTATTGAGCTGTTGAAGCTCACCATTTTATTGTTATGCAGGTTTACAAACTAGACATTCAAGAGGGTAAGCATGATGAGATCGGATTAGATGTAAGAATAGAATGTTTATTCATCTATTTACAGTAGAATTGTAAAGAGTTCTTAATTTGTTTAAGAATCATGAGTTATTTTATAGGAGGAAATTTATTTTCCAAACCGTTTCAATTTCCTTTTATTTTTTTAGTTTTTAATTCACGTTTTGGATTTGGGTTCGAGTTTTTATTACCAATCCTAAGTCTGGAGCATGACAAATGTCTAGTTAGTCTAACATTAAAAAGGGAGTGTCTTGGGAGACTAGATTTTCTGCACCCAAATGCCTATGTGGCCCCTTGTGGCCCTTGTAAATATGTGACACGTGTCCGCCCACTCACTAATTCTAAATTTGTTATTTTTTCTGTTATCCTTAAACTTCTGTTAACTTCTATTATTTGCTAAATTTGGAAAAAGAAATTGCAGAAGGCATACGACGTTTGGACTCTTCCAAATATTCCTCTGTCGTGCAACTCTCCTTCTTCCTCACTATGGCTTCCAAAGTTATCTGTTTCCATGTCCAAGCATTGAACCATGGAGCCAAAAATCCTATGCATAGAGAGGAGATGGATGTTTGTTTTTTTTTCTTCCTGGCCTTTGCCCAGATTTTATTTGTGAATGGGATATATGAAGGGGTTGAGATAAATTAGTCAATGGAGATGGCTGTTTGTTTTTTGTTTCATTGCTAGCCTTTGCCTAGATTTTGGTCTTTAATTCCATTTTGAATTCTTAGTCTCCATGTCCAAGCATTGTACCGTGGTGCGAATAATTTATGTGCAAAGTGTGGTGCACGACATATAACAATAAAAGTTAAACCATGGAGCCAAAAAAGCCCGTGCAAAGAAAGTCATCTATTGACTTTCCTCCTGCAAATGCCTAAGTAGAGTACAAGTGCAGAGAAGCACTATGAAAAGGTTCATCGAAACCACTAATATGGTGCATGGTTTTAATCAAGCACAAACGGGTGTTCAATTACAATCGAAGTGTGATGAACAACTACAAATGAAAAGGCTTTTAGTTGTTTTCTTGTCAATAGAGTTAACTTTTGAAAAATCCTCATCGTCAATATGTTCAAATTTTGGAGTTTTTATCAAATAATACGTCATAGTATTATCTAAAGAAACTGAACTACTAACTGATATCGACTAATCCGTGCTAATACAAACTGACAAATCACAATACCTTGATATAACCATAATAGATGAAAATGCCAATAACTCTGGCAGCAATAAAATGGGATACTAGAGAAGGTCATGAAATTGCATTAATAAATTGATGGCAACAATTCATGTGCTTATCAGCTTACAAACATACAAGACCATGACAAGAATTGAGTGAAATCTTGATTTTAAACCTAAGTAGTTTTGCTCGCTCATACTTTACCATGCGTCTAGAACATATTAGCATGACTCTTTGAAATATACAGGGACAAAATCATCAGTGCTACAATCCATTTCCACTCATTCTTTACTCTCATCTTACTTATCATCTTGCACGTCCATTGATGACTCTTCTTGGCTTGTAAATTGAGATCCAAGCAAATATAGTTCTTCTTCCAATCGTGTGACTCGTGTTTGCATTCATAAAACATGGAATGAAATAAAATGTATCATTGTTTATGTACAGATTACTCAAAATGAAGTAGTTTAAGTTTTTAGATGAACTATATTACCTATGATAAGGTAGCCATGTTCGAGGAACATTGCCGATAATTGCCTACGGTAATATAGCCTCCTATGTGGTTTTGCTGGCGTATATATAAGAAGGCAAACAACATAAATAAAAATAAGTTCAGCAAGTAATATACTTAAAATAATGATAAGGGGAATTACTAAATACACTTTAAAGTGATAATACCTGAGCAAATTGAAATGGTTGTCTAAATTGCATTTGTGGAGGCATTACATTTTTCTCATGGACTGGAAAACTCATGTTTTGCCTTTTTAACAATTAAAGCCCATTCAAAGCCGAAAAGCGGAAGCAACAAAGACATGTTTTAAACCGCTTCTTTTTTTTTTTCTTTCTTATTTCTTAAACACGGATGAACAATGACTTTTTAATGATTTTTTGTAAATGAAAATCGACTTGTTTCTTTCTGGAACCAGATTCCCTCTGGATCTAATAAAATTGAACTTGCTGAGCAGGTTATTCGGGCCTTTAAAATTTGATACAACGGTTACAAACAAGAAGGCCATCTAAAAGTTATAATAATTATAATCGTTGGATCAAATTTCAACAGTCCGGATCAACTGCTCAGCAAGCTCAGGACATATGAATCTGGAGTTTTCCAGTTCCTTTCTTTCTCTCACATCTCTCCTCGTTGTCTCTTCCAAGCTCTATATAGCTTGTTGTCTCATGAGATTGAAATCCTTCGCTTGGATGATCAGACAAAATTACGAGTGAGATAGATGAGTTTACTTCTCGGATATGAGAGAGTACGCATAGATAGATCAAGAAAGGTTTATAAAAATGAAATTAAAATTTGTAGAAAAAAACTAAAATGGGTGTGGCTGCTGGTTGGGAACGATAAATAGAGATGGTTGAGAACGATAAATTAGCTTGTTAGACCCGTGTACGAGTCTGCAATTGACCTTTCACATGATGCTTATTTTTTATTTTTCAGTAAAGAAATTAAATTTGTATTCTTTAATTGAAAGATTTTTTTTTTAAATAAAAATAATCAACTTTTGTAACTAATTTTTATGTTTCTAATTTAAATTAAGTTTTGAATTCAAAATGTTGTTAATTACTATTTTATCTCTTGGTGTTTCAAATGATTCAACATATTTTTAGGTAGTTATATGATGAATGCGTCAATTTTGAGAGATCTATTTTGGATTTAATAAAATATTTTCTTTGTGTGGTCGTAAAAAAATCGAGGTGTTTGACATGTACCTAATGATTTTCCACTAGGTAGGATTTTTTTAGCCTAAGCACTTATTTGTTGAGGAGAAACTAATCCAATTCGAAATTGTTGATGTTTATACCAATCATTAAAAAAAAGAAAAAAAAATTGATTCTTTTCATTTCGATTAAGCTTCCTTCCTGTTAAAGTGAAAGTTCTTCTTAGTTATAAGAAAATAGTTCAGTTCCAAAGCCAAATATCATAGTTTTACATTCAATTTAAATTATAAAAAAAATTAACTCTAAAAATAGAATACTTTCATTAAAGACAAATCCTTTGCAGTGGCTAGTGATGAAGATAAATTTTTTCGTGAATAATTGTAAAATAAAGATATATCTATTCATGTCACATCCCAGTCCGGGGCGGATCACTTCCCGGGCCCGCTCCACTACCGTAGCACGATATTGTCCGCTTTGGGCTTACCATTCCCTCACGGTTTTGTTTTTGGGAACTCACGAGCAACTTCCCAGTGGATCACCCATCATGGGATTGCTCTAGCCCCCTTCTCGCTTAACTTCGGAGTTCCTACGGAACCCGAAGCCAGTGAGCTCCCAAAAGGTCGCGTGCTAGGTAGGGATGGAAATATACATATAAGGATCACTCCCCTAGACGATGTGGAATGTCACAATTCATGTTTGCAGAGATGGGGTTTCTGCCCTTTCTAATATTTGTACAGGATTAAATCTGTCAATTGAAACGAATTCAACAATTGATCCATTTTTTCAGACTTTGTTCTCACTTTATATATATATATATAGAGGTAGAGAAAAAAATAAAATTAAAATCAATGTCATTTTAGGTCTATAATTATTGCAGTTTTATAAAACAAATATATTTTACTAAATTTGAACAAATTTATTCCAAAACTGATTACGCTCACAAAACAACAATAGCAATGTTTGAAAATACAAAAAATTAAAAAAGAGGGCAATACCAGTCTACCCAAAACGCAAGCCAAATCAAATCTCAAAACGCGAATCGCGCAGCTTAACTCAGCGAGCTAGCGAGCGAGTACATAAACAGTTGCGCGCGTGTTTGCAAAGTCAGACAACTCAGTCGGTACCCTTTCACTGCTGGCGCTCTTCCCACTCGCCCGACTCGGTCGAACCCAGTAACTCGCCACTCTCTGCCACTCCACCACCACTGTCAGAGAATTCACAACTCTCACAGCTTCGAATTAGCAGAGATCTCCAACAAATTTTGAAAATTTTGGAACTTAACTTTGAATTTGAATTTCGGAACGATTTCAGAGGCTTCGAATTCACATGGAAGCAGTGGCTTCGCCTCTTCCGTGGATCCCGGAAGACGACCTCCGCTTGAAGGACGCCATGGAGGTAATCCTCTGCAATTTTCTACACAATTTCCTTTTCAGTCCTTGAACTTTTCAGTTATTGCCGTTACTGCCATTTAAAGCTATCATCCTCTTGTACGCTGTGTCTGGTTTTATAATTTTTATTATTTATTTATTTTTATGGAGTGATCGTTAGAATTGATAGTTGAAAATCTGTTTGGTGCTTTTAACGATTACAGACGGGTGCTTCTCTGGAAGCACTTGCCAGAGGCGCGGTACGATTTTCGCGCAAATTCACGATCGGAGAGTTGCGGGATCGGTGGTACTCGCTCCTCTATGACGCCGATGTCTCTGCGGAGGCGTCGGCTCGGTTGGTGGAATTGGAAGGTTGCAATTCCAACTCAGCGTCCAAGGCTAGTAGATTCACTCTTTCTAGGGGTTTGAATCGAAAATCCAATAGCATACGAAAGCATTACTATGCTATGCGGAAGATAGAGAGGAAACTGTGCGCTGTTAATTCCGTTGATCACGATTCTTATCAGAAGGAGTTTTTCGATCGTAATTTTCTTTTTGGGCCGGATGTTGATGATGGCAAGGCTTTAGAGGAAAATTTTGGGGTTGGAGATCATAATCAGCCCGTGTTTTTGGACTGTGATGTGGATAACGGCAATGCCACTCATGCATTTCGTGATGGAGAGTGTGTTTCGATTGGAAATCATGGGGTCGAGGGAGGTGGAGAGTGTGTTTCGATTGGAAACCATGGGGTGGAGGGAGGTGGAGAGTGTGTTTCGATTGGAACTCTTGGGGTGGAAGGAGTTGTGGGGGAAGGGTGCTTGAATGGATTTGTTGAACAGGTTTCGTTATTGCCAGGTAGCGGATTAGGAGAGAATGCTTTTTGCCATGATAATGCTTGTCATGATCTGCCTACTCACCGAGATGATGGAATTGATTTTGGGAATGCCTCAGATGCGGAAGATATAGGGCCATCTCATGCATCAATAGATGAGCCTCTTTGGAAAACGATTGAGGATGTACCGGCACCTGAAATGCCCATGGATGTCAGCATGGGGGTTAATGGTGAGGGTGCCCGAAAGACATTGGAAGTTACTGATGATATGGATGTGGATAATATTGGTTCATCTCAATACGAAGTTGTCCATTCTGTCACGATTTCCGGAGGTGATTATGCAGATATATACCTTGCGAATGATGAGCTTGCCTTCATGGATGTAAATGGCAAGGAGTCAATAGATAAGTTCTCTTCTGAAAACCTGAATCCGATTCTGTTGAGCGAGACCAAAGATGTTCATGAAAATGATGCACCCAACTTTTGTCAGCCCCCAAAGTTGGTTTCAGATTCATGCCAGGCTGTTACAGACAATGTGCAGGCTGCTGAGATGGATGTTGCTTCTGAACCGTCTCACTCTGACCAAGATGATCAGCATGTTATCTCGTGTTCCAAAGCCAATATGACAGCATCTACATCAGTGCCACATCCTCTTACTCCTGAACATTATCATGAAGAGATGATTTGCACATTGAATACTGAGGACCCTGAAATCCCATGCAATGATGATATATTCCCATCTGCTGCAACTGTTCATGCTGTGGTGCAACCAACCTTAAAAGTAGCTCATGAGTTGGCTTCCTCTACAGGAAAAAGGAATTGTGATCAACAAAGGAAACAAGAAGATCCCACACGACCGTTTAAGGTTCCCCGGATGGTAGGATATGACACAAGTACAGAAAACAGCCCCAACCATGCACTTGGTTCTTTTGGAGTTAAAGCTCCATTTGGTGATAGTAACTGTGGAGCTTCAATCTCCAAACATGATCAAACTGTCATTGCCGCCCGAAGCCAAAGCAGATCAGCACATGCACCAGTTAAGTCTATCACCAATCGAGTGTTCAAAGAAGAGGTTATTATATTTTACTGCGGTCCCTTCATAAATTTCTTGGTTGCCCTTGTAAATATCTATTACTAAAGCTGATTGTTGTGAACAGGGATTAGAAGCTCCATTTACAATTCCAGAACTTGCACCCTTATTCGCAGAGCCAGGTTCTACGACTCTCCCAGAACCAGAAGCCAACCCAGCAGCACTAGATCATGAAGAATCTGAGGAAGAATCTGATGATGATCTTGATGATGATGATGATGATGCTGACATTCCTTGTTTTTCTGATATCGAAGCGATGGCAAGCATTAATAGTTTTGTTGATTTGCGAGTTTTTCTGTAATCTTCTACTTAGGTCATTTCTAGGATCTACCTCCCTAACTTATGTTATTTTCAGATACTTGAGATGGATTTATGTCCACTGGATCAGGATTCATACATCAGCAGTGAAGGTAACTCCTCTGAGCTCTTTTTTATTATATTTATTTTCAGAAATTATTTAAATGTTTACATTCAAAAGATTAGATGTTTAATAAGTGTTAAAAAGTTTACAATAGCTGCCTTCCATTATAAACCATCTGCCAAATGCGAGAAAAGAGTTCAGCCTTATATGTGGCAGTCGAAGAATGTCTACGCATTATGGTCGATACACTGTGTGTGTCTTTTTTTTTCAATTTTTTATGTGGTATTTGCAGTCTTAGAGTATCAAAATGAGGATTCTAAAAGGAACATCATAAGGTTTGAACAATGTGCACGATCCTCTATGCAAAGAACCCTTGCATCTAAAGGTGCACTCGCAGTATTGTATGGTAACCATATAAAGAAGTACATTAAGAAAACTGAGGTATGTTTTTTGGATTTTAAAGTTTTGATTCAGATTCATGCAACTCCTATGCAGACCTGTTGCAACTTCTTCCTACCGTGTAGGTAATAATTGGCAGATCAACAGAAGATAACGAAGTTGATATTGACTTGGGAAAGGAAGGGCTACATAACAAAATATCTCGGCGACAGGTGGGACTTATTTTTCCGTCCTAATATGATTGTTTCCAGGAATTTTTTGTCCCTTACTTGCTCTTTGATATAATATTTGGCTCAACTTGTAGGATGGGATTAAGGTGTCATATTAATTGGTTCTTGAGTTTTTCAACAAATGATACATTAAATTGTGAGGGGGCACCAATTTTATCCGTTCATGCTCCTCCTTCCTCTAAGTTTTGTTCTCTGGGTAATTGAATAAACAAAAGGAGAACCGGAGCATAAGAAACAAGGAGTGCAAAGGGAGTGTGAAAAACTGTTTATGGAATTACAAAGGGATGAGATTGTAGATTAAAATCTGTTTATGTGCTAAAACCTTCTTTATCTTATCGATGTTAGCTTTTAATGTCCAACCCAGAAACATGACTTTGGTCATTGTCTATATAAATTTGACTTTGCAGCAGGGTAGGAGGAGGAATTGTTAATCGCTTGTTTTTCTGTTATTAAATTCATTTCAAGAAATTTTGGCTATGATTTTTAATGTCTATTGTTAATTACCTCTAGGCTCTTATAAAGATGGAAGGAGACGGTTCTTTCTCTTTGAAGAATCTCGGCAAGAGTTCAATTTATTTGAATGGAGAAGAAGTTGCTACCGGACAACTTGTTAGTCTTGGTTCAAGTAATTTGATTGAGGTAAATAGGTTTCTCTGTCTGCTCTACCATTCTTGTTTCGGCTTTTCCCTCAGTAGTGCTTGCTCCTACTAATTTACTATTCACCCCAACTAATTCATTGTTAATGACAATCTGCAGATTAGGGAAATGTATTTTAATTTTGAGACGAATCACAAATCTGTGAGGCAGTATCTGGGAAGAATCGGCCAAAAAAGCGAGGATAAGTACACCAAGTTGGAACGGTCGCCCGAGGGAGGTCCATAAGTGCAAAATAGTATGAAAGGTGCCCTTCCTTTTCCAATTCTTTTCGAATGGACTATCCTTTGGTCAGTTATACTTCGATTATTATTAAATAGGAGCATCCTCACCCTGCCTGATTATAGAATGTACAGGCATTTTTTATTTTACATGTTTCAATTTTTTTAAACTAGTTAGTTCTTCAGCCCGAATGACGAAAAATTGTAGTACAAAATAAAAATAAATATCAGTTTATAGTGTAACCATTGCTAACAGTAACTAACCAGCTCCCTTAATTATCTCAACTTTTTATCTTTCCCATTTTGGCCATGTTATTATTTCTCTCTTTTTCGACAATTGTCGTCCATCATATTTGAACTCGTGATCTCTCCCAACAAAAAGGAGATCGGGTTATAGTTATTTGTTTTAGTCTAACAGACATTTACTGTGTGTGATTATACTAACCACACCGAAATACGACTGCTACGACATGAACCCAGTTAGTTGATGTGTATCTCAATTCATAGTAGGGCTGGGCACGGGCCGAGTCTACGGTTCCCCTGTTTTATTTTTTATTTTTTTGGTTTAGGAAAAAACAATTACAGCAGCACAAATTCAGTTTCAAACATTACATTCCACCATTACACCGGCACAGATTCAAACATTGTTCGATAATAGCCTCTTGAAATCTTGAGGAGCCCAATATTCGTCCTACAAAAATTTAAAGCTATTAGCTATATATAATATATTGCAGCCATCTTCTGGTGCACAACTGTACATGTTCAACTTTTAACAGTTCTTGCTGATAAAGTTGGCTTTTGGTAAAAGGAAAGATCAATGCTGCAGATTATGTTGGTTATATGAGATTATTGCAATTTACACATACTGCAAACCACAAATTGTAGCAATTGCACAGATTGCAATTGCACATATTCTATGATTCTACCACGGCACTACCAACGTCCAAAATAATAGCATATCCAAATTCCGAGAGTCCAAAATAACAATATTACATGACATCGTCAAGACTCCAAACACATAGATTAACAAAAATCAAACCACATCCAACGTCCACGTTCCAACACCATTCCTCATTGAATCTGTAAGGAAAAATAGAATATAAACATGACATTTTTAACGTCCAACATCATATTATCCTCATTGAATCATTGAAATTTAAAGTTTATTCATTTGAGTTTAAAATATTACCGCAATTCTTTTTCCTTTATTCGTTCGAGTTGTTTGAAGAGCTTTAATTTCAGGAACACTTGGTGAGATTGTTGAACTTGTAGTTGTAGTTGTAGATATAGTATTTGCTGCTCCTCTTCTTCTTTTATATTCTGCAACAAAGAACAAAAGCACGTTAATTGTAAACCAATTAATATAAAGTTATAAACCAAACTATACAAAACAAAATAATTACCTTCTTCACACTCTTGATAAAATTCGAGCTCCGCCGGACTTGCTTCATACTCAATGTTGCTAATTGGTTCACTTGTTAACCAGTTTTGGAGGCATATCAATGACTTCACTGTTTAAGGAAGGAGAGATGATCTAAAATGGTCAATAACTCTCTTTCTTGCACTAAATGAACTCTCACTGGCAACTATTGACACTTGAATTGGCAACACATCTTTCGCTATCAAAGCAAGTGTGGGATATGTGCTCCTCCCTTTCAACTTCCACCATTTCAAAACGTCAAATGGTGAACCATGTGGTGCTTTCTCTAGAGTGTCAAGGAGATACCTATCCACCTCATATGCAAGTGCAATATCCTCGGTGTATTCTAGTTCCTTCTCCCAATCATCCATCATTTGACTAAATATCGTTGGATTTTCTATTGCCACACTAGAAGATTATTGTTTTAACCTTGAACAAGAAGTGTCAACAACTAAATCTTTTTTACCTTTTTGTTCTGTTTGTGAACCGAAAGTTTGGTGAGCATATTCATCACACATCGCCTTCAACAATGTCTTCACTTCATTACTTTTCTGTTCAATCTCTTCTTCAGGAAGTTGTAATTGCTTTCTACACAAGTGCATGTGGTGCCTCAATTTGAACCTTGGGTCTAAGACAAGGGCAACTACAAATATTTGACTAAGGGACTCAATTAAACCAAAATACTTTCAATATTTGGCTCTCATGCTCATTGTCATATCACGTAGCACCAACTTTACAGTTTCTCCAGTTTGCATATATTCAGGCAAAAAAAGCTTTTCAATCTCGTTCTCCACAGTAATGACATCATGAACAGCTGTATTAGATGTGGGATACTTACTTGCACTAACTTTCAAAGTTACAAGATAGAAGGCCTTCAAAAATTTCACAAACACTTCTGCACCATCCCAATCTTCCTCCTTGGGTGGTCCAACCTCCCTTGACACACCACTTCTTCTCCTTCATCATTAAGCACCTTTTCCCTGAAATAGGTGGAGTATATATTGGCTTTATCATCTTCGTACATCCTTTCAAATGCTTCTGCACCATCCCAATCTTCCTCCTTGGGTGATCCAACCCTCCCTTTACACGCCACTTCTTCTCCTTCATCATTAAGCACATTTTCCTTGAAATAGGTGGAGTATATATTGGCTTTATCATCTTCGTACATCCTTTCAAATGCTTTTTTAAATTTCAAGCAAGATTCTAGCATCATGTATGTGCTATTCCACCTAGTAGGCACATCCATAACAACTAGACCCCTACTATCCAACTTCTCACTCTCCAGACATTTCTTGAAATAACTAAACCTTTAGGGACTTGATCTCACAAACCGCACGGCATTTCTAAGAGCATCCACACTTGTATCCAATCTTTTCAACCCATCTTTCACTACCAAGTTGATAATATGAGCTAAGCACCTCACATGCATAAACTTGCTATTCATAATCATTTTAGTATTAGGCCATTTCTGCATTTTACGAACAACATACTCAATTGCCACCTTATTAGCCAATGCATTGTCAAATGAGATACACATCACATTTTCAATCTCCCACTTAACCAAACATTGCTCAATCAGCTTCCCTATTTGTTTGCCTTCATGACTTGAAATCAAATAAAAGTTTAGAATCCTTTTGTGCATATTCCATTCATCATCCACAAAATGAGCAGTTAGCACCATGTAGTTCAAATTTTGCACACTTGTCAATGTATCGGTAGTCAAGCTCACTCTATACTTGTGTATCTCCCTTTTTAATGGATCTTTCACGGTATCATACATAGTGAATAAATTCCTCACAATAGTTCACCGAGATGGAACATGCAATTTAGGCTAAACTTTCCACATCATCCACCTAAACCCCTCACTTTCCACACAACTAAAAGCTACCTCGTCAATCACAATATACTCAATAATACCTTCCACTTCCTCTTCTTGGCTCCACCCTTTAGCAACAACCATGTTTTTAACGTCCCCAGAAGGTCCAGAACTGCCTAGAACCTTTTGCAACTCATCAGTTGGTTTATATGACTTGCAATGTTTATTGATATGTTTAATGTAAGTACTAGTTCCACCCCCCACTAGTATCACATGCAAAAAGGGACTTACAATGGTTACACTTAGCCTTCAAGACTTGTACCTCCGCCATCTCTTTCTTTCCATCCTTTTCTACTTCTTGTATTTCCGAGACGATACACTTAGTGACATTATCCCAAACCCAAGATCTCTCAGAAGAAGATCTCTCTAATGTAGTTAATATAGTTGGTTGATTTGTCTTTGGAATAGGTGGTGCTTTTCTTTTTCTGGAGGAGGGTTTTGGGGGAGGCATTGATGATTTTGACTGTGTGGGTTGTGCTTGTGTTGGTGGTTGTGGAGGACATGGTGATGGTGATGTAGCCGTAGATGATGCTACATTAATACTAGGGGTACTTTGGCTTTGAGATTGAGACATTATGTAAAAATCTGTAAAAATTAAATAATGAAAGTATATTCATTAATCAAATAAAGATATTTCGAAATATGCACACTAATTAATAATCAAAACAAAGAAGAAGCACATTCACTGTTTTCCCACCATATAGTAATCAAAACACACACAACTAAGCTTAGCACACAACACATAAATGCACAACACACAGAAATGCACAACATAGAAGAAGCAAAAACTGCACAAAACTGCACAGATTCAACAAGCTTAAATACAGTTAAGGAGCAAGTATGCAACAGACTGCAACCTCTTTCCAATTGTTTTATTCTTCAACTTTTGAGTTTGAAGTCTTTTAGAAACAAGATCGTAGTTCATGAAGGCTTGGATAGTATAAACATGAAACAAACAATTTAGGAGTCCCCACATTGGTAATTGTACATTATGATTAGTACATGAATGTGCCACATTTGTGGTCTTATACTCTTATTTAGTGCATAACTCATGTGGATATCGTTATTCATATGCCAAACTTATCAAACAGTTGCTATATATGCATAACTAATCAGACCTTTAAGTGGATCACAGTAAAACATTACGCACTAACATTAATTTGTATCACACCGTAACCATATCCATATATATGCTTCGTAGTTCGTAGGTATCACAAGATTGTTCACTATATTAATCAAATATCCATTGTTATATTTCAAGATGATGTGCTATTTATTTGTGCTATTATTTATCTCTAGAATTATGTCATTTTGGTTAAGAAAAGAAATCTACTGTGACTGATTTAAGTCTTTCTGATTGTGGCTTCTTTTACACAACTGAATTTGTTTTAGAATTGTAACAACATTCAAGTGACAGAAAGCATGAAATGTTGAACCTAGCAGAATAAGGATACGTGAAACCCTAACAAAAACAAGAAGAAGAAAAAAACCCAAATCTGAAAACGCAGTTTTTGATCAATTAAATTCAAAATTGCCTACTTAGATTGAAATCCTAATCCCAGTTGCAACCAGTTGACCTAGCTTTTCATTTCTAGGGTTTCATCTGTTGGAGTTTGAGACCCTCTTGTCCCACATTGGTCAACAGTATTTTTTCACTAGCCCTTATATAGGCTTATTCCCTTTTCTTAGTAATTAGAACTTGGACCATTTGGAAATGGATTGAAGGCTTGGGCCTTATGGTTGTGTGGATTAGGCTTGAATATAATATAGCCTAAATACAATTAATATTAATTAATCAAGACAAGGACCTTGGGGCACTTGGGGCCTTGGAATTTAAAATTAATCAGATTCATTAATTTTAATTTTCGGATTAAGTTTTTTAATTAATTTATTAATTAAAAAACGTTTTGATTAAAAGACACAGCTATTAGAAAGAGTTGTACTTTTTGATTAAAAGACACAGCTATTAGAAAGAGTTGTGTGCTTTCAAATACACTAAACAGGTATTTGAAAGGGTGTGAAACAGCCTATATATTTGCAATCACAGTATCCAAGTGAGAATCATCTTTTCTTCCTCCTTATCTTCCGTACAAAATTTCCAGAGAGTAAACACACAAAGCAATTCGCTAGAGTTCTATAATCCAGTGCGGGTTGTAGAATTAGGTAGTTGTATCCTTGTCGAGCAGACTGTTGTAGAACCACAAGCACAAGAGTGGGACGAAAATACTGTTCGAAGGACATAGCTTTTATGCTAGCCTCTACCTTCTGTGATCAAGTTAGTATCATTGATATTTTTATATTAGTTTATGTATTTATTGTATAATTTCATTCTGCACATCAAGTATATTTAGTAAATAAAATATTAGAATTTCAAGTTCTGTTTATTTCTGTTATTTTTGTTTATTTATGAATTGTTCTCCAACAATCTTCGAACAGTATGGAACAATTGGGAACTAAACCTCATTCTGAGAAGCCTGAGAAATTTAAGGGCGGAGACTTCAAAAGATGGCAGCAGAAGATGCTGTTCTATTTGACAACCTTGAATTTGGCTAATGTTCTGCGCGAGATTGTACCTACTGCAAATGGAGAAAATATTTTCTCTGCAGAAACTTTAATGGCTATAGATGCCTGGAATCATAATGATTTCCTCTGCAGAAACTATATTCTCAATGCATTAGATGATTCATTGTATGATGTCTATGTAGTATGCAAAACAGCCAAGGAACTTTGGGAATCACTTGAGAAAAAATATAAAACCGAGGATGCTGGTTCGAAGAAAGTTGTCGTGGGCAAATTTTTGGACTACAAAATGGTGGATTCCAAGTCCGTTGTTTCTCAAACTGAAGATCTCCAGAAAATTATCCATGACATTCATGTTGAAGGGATGATAATCAATGAGTCTTTCCAAGTGGCGTCCTTTATAGAAAAACTGCCACTTTCTTGGAAAGAGTTCAAGAATTATCTCAAGCACAAACGTAAGGAGATGACGCTTAAGGATCTCATTGTCAGGCTGAGAATAGAGGAAGATAACAGAGAGAATGAGAAGGGCCTGGTTTCGAGTATGGAAGCCAAGGCGAATGTTGTTGAAGGAAGTTCATCAAAGCAAAGGCCGAAGTTCCAGAAAACTAAGAAGAAGGAAAAACACTTTGTCCCTGGTGCGAAAGGCAAAGACTTCAAGAAAATCAAGGGAAGTTGTTGGGTTTGTGGAAAGCAAGGTCATAGGGCTCAAGAATGTCGCCATCGAAGGGATCAAGGTCCTGGAAATCAAGGCAACAACAACCGCGCAAACCTGATTGAAAACAATGTGGATGCCTTAGCTGCAATGATTTCTGAAATCAACCTTGTGTCTGATCACGCTGATTGGTGGATAGATACCGGTGCAACTCGCCATGTGTGTGGTAACAGAAATATGTTCTCTTCGTACCAGAAAATCGAAGGAAACGAGCAGCTGTTTATGGGAAATGCATCTGCATCTGTTGTGGCTGGAATAAGGAAATGTGTTCTAAAATTCACTTCTAGAAAGGAATTAACCCTACTTGACATGCTGCATGTCCCCGATATAAGGAAGAATCTTGTTTCTGGTCCTATCCTTAGTATTAAGGATTCAAACTAGTTTTTGAGTCCAATAAGTTTGTACTAACTACAGGGGGAATGTTTGTAGGGAAGGGTTACCTTGCTGATGGATTATTCAAACTAAATGTACTTGTTAATGCTATGAATGAAATAGATAATGCTTCTACTTATATTGTTGATTCGTCTAATTTATGGCACTCTAGGTTAGGACATGTAAATTTTCGTTCACTTTTTAGAATGCATAATTTAGGTTTGCTGCCCAAAATTGATTATCTAGATAATGTTAAATGTGAGACTTGTACAAAATCGAAATTTGTGAGTCAAAGCTTTAAATTAGTGCATGAAAAGTCCAATGATTTATTAGATTTAATTCATAGCGACTTGTGTGATTTTAGATCATATTCAACTCGTGGTGGAAAGAACTATTATGTAACATTTATAGATGATTTCAGTAAGTATTGTTATGTTTATTTACTTCATAGTAAAGATGAGACCTTGGATATGTTTAAGACATATAAGGCAGAAGTTGAGAATCAACTTAACAAGAAGATTAAAGTCTTAAGGTCCGATAGGGGAGGAGAATATGAGTCTCATGCCTTTGCTGAATTTTGTGCCACACATGGCATAATTCATCAAACAGCCCCTTATACACCGCAACAAAACGGTGTTGCCGAACGGAAAAATAATACTTTTAAAGACATGATCAATTCTATGTTGAATAGCTCTGGGCTTCCACACAATTTGTGGGGTGAAGCTTTACTTACTGCAAATAAAATTTTGAATCGAATTCCACCTAAAACGAGAAAGGAGTCACCATACGAATTATGAAAGGAAGAACCCCAACGTTTAAATTGCTTAAAGTGTGGGGTTGCCTGGCAAAAGTACAAGTCCCATTGCCAAAGAGAACAAAATTAGGGCCTAAAACTATAGATTGTGTTTTTATTGGTTTTGCATCTAATAGTTCAGCTTATAGATTCTTAGTTTTTCATTCCGAAGTTAGTGATATACATGTCAATACTATTATAGAATCTATAAATGCAATATTTTTTGAGGATATATTTCCATACAAAATAGGCAAGTCTAATTTATTGAAAAAGAGATTACATGATAATGTATCTGAGGTTAATGACGAACATAGAGAACATGATGATGGTTCATCCTTGTCTAGAGTTCAAGAAGAAGAAGAACTTGAACCTAGAAGGAGTAAAAGGACAAAAATTTGAAAGGACTTTGGGCTTGATTTTGTGACCTTATTAACCGAGACAGAACCTCAATCATTCAAGGAGGCCATGTCCATTCCTGAAGCTCCATTTTGGAAGGATGCAGTTAACAGTGAGATAGATTCCATTATGCAAAATCATACATGGGAATTAGTCGATTTGCCCCCTGGCAATAAGCCAATTGGGTAAAAATGGATATTTAAGAAGAAATTAAAACCTGATGGTACAATTGACAAATATAAGGCTCGTTTGGTAGCTAAAGGATACCGTCAAAAACATGGTTTGGATTTCTTTGATACATACTCACCTATAACGAGAATTACGTCAATAAGACTATTGATTGCTATAGCTGTACTCTATAACATGGAAATACATCAAATGGATGTAAAGACTGCATTCTTAAATGGAGACTTAGATGAGGAAATATATATGGAACAACCCGAGGGGTTTGTGGTTAAAGGTCAAGAACACAAGGTTTGTAAACTTGTGAAATCACTATATGGGCTTAAACAAGCTCCAAAGCAATGGCATGAAAAATTTGACCATATTATGATAACACATGGTTTTAAGATAAACGAGTGTGATAAGTGTGTCTACACAAAAACTCAAAATAATGCTTGCGTTATGTTGTGTTTATATGTAGATGATATGCTTATAATGGGAACTAACAAAGAGATAATAAATTGGACCAAGAAGATATTGAAATCAAGTTTCGATATGAAAGATCTTGGATTAGCTGATGTGATTCTTGGTGTAAAAATAAAAAGAAACGAAGAATGATATATTCTTACACAGTCCCATTATATAGAAGCTACACTTAGAAAATATGGTCATTTGGGAAGTAAAGATGCAATTACTCCTTTTGATGCCAATAGCAAACTTAAGAAAAATAGAGGTGATGCTATATCTCAACGTGAATACTCACAAGTTATTGG
The DNA here is from genome assembly GCF_019419815.1 of Pyrus x bretschneideri. NCBI lineage: Eukaryota > Viridiplantae > Streptophyta > Magnoliopsida > Rosales > Rosaceae > Pyrus > Pyrus x bretschneideri. The sequence goes on along the minus strand of NW_025999390.1, from coordinate 15,905,261 downwards.
AAGTCTTATGTACATTATGAACTGTACAAGGCCTGATATAGCATACTCAGTGAGTAGACTGCGTAGATATACATGCAATCCTAGGCATGATCATTGGGAAGCTTTAATTCGAGTATTGAGATACTTAAAGCATACAATGAATTATGGATTGCATTATACGAGGTACCCTCCAGTGCTTGAAGGATTTACTGATGCGAATTGGATATCGGATAGTAATGATACAAAATCCACAAGTGGATATGTATTTACTTTGGGAAGAGCAGCAATATCTTGGAAATCTTCTAAACAAACATGCATAGCCCGATCAACTATGGAATTGGAATTTATAGCTCTTGATATGGCTGGAGGAGAAGCTGAGTGGCTAAGAGATTTTTTGGAGGATGCTCCCATATGGCCTAAACCTGTAACGGCAATATGTATACACTGTGATAGTTTAGCTGCACAATATCGAGCTAAAAATAATGTATACAATGGGAAGTCTAGACAAATTAGACGAAGGCATAATACAATAAAACAATGGCTCTCTAGTGGTGTAATTTCTATTGACTATGTTAAGTCAAAAGATAATATTGCGGATCCGCTTACTAAAGGTTTGTCTAGAGAGCAAGTTAAGCATACATCGAGGGGAATGGGTTTAAAGCCAATAGAGTAACATGAAACTGCTAAACGGAAACCTAACCTAGTTGATTAGAGATCCCATGGTCTAGGTTCAATAGGCAAACTGGTTTGGCTAGATTCAAGAAGAAACACACTTACATACCCATTCCTATGATGGAAGAAGTGTGGTGATTGCTGATGATGTAGGATACATTAGTTTAATGATATTGATACTTGTAAATCAAGTGGAATAGTAGCAGCCTATTCTTAATCAATATCACCTATATGAGAGTAAATGTGGGGTCGCATTTATGAGAATTACATGGCTACAGTCTCTAAAGCTCTCATGAATCCAGGATTTGTTCAGGACCAAAAAGAACACAAACGTATGAATTTGTGATGTGTATGTGGCATATGTTTTGCTTTTTGTCTTGGTTTACTGCGGAGATGAACAGTTCAAGATTTTATATTCACTGCGTCATCTAGTAAATCCGATAAGTATATACTAAGGTAGGTTCAAGTCCAAAAGACACCTCTCCTGATGTATGTCACATCTATTGTTTACTCTCGTATCTTAGTGTGTCTAGGACCAAAGAGTCGTCTCAAATGTGGGGTATTGTTGGAGTTTGAGACCCTCTTGTCCCACATTGGTCAACAATATTTTTTCATTAGCCTTTATATAGGCTTATTCCCTTTTCTTAGTAATTAGAACTTGGACCATTTGGAAATGGATTGAAAGCTTGAGCCTTATGGTTGTGTGGATTAGGCTTGAATATAATATAGCCTAAATACAATTAATATTAATTAATCAAGACAAGGGCCTTGGGGCACTTGGGGCCTTGGAATTTAAAATTAATCAGATTCATTAATTTTAATTTTTGGATTAAGTTTTTTAATTAAGTTATAAATTAAAAAACGTTTTGATTAAAAGACACAACTATTAGAAAGAGTTGTACTTTTTTATTAAAAGACACAGCTATTAGAAAGAGTTGTGTGCTTTCAAATACACTGAACAGGTATTTGAAAGGGTGTGAAACAGCCTATATATTTGCAATCACAGTATCCAAGTGAGAATCATCTTTTCTTCCTCCTTATCTTCCGTACAAAATTTCCAGAGAGTAAACACACAAAGCAATTCGCTAGAGTTCTATAATCCAGTGCGGGTTGTAGAATTAGGTATTTGTATCCTGGTCGAGCAGACGTTGTAGAACCACAAGCACAAGAGTGGGACGAAAATACTGTTCGAAGGACATAGCTTTTACGCTAGCCTCTACCTTCTGTGATCAAGTTAGTATCATTGATATTTTTATATTAGTTTATGTATTTATTGTATAATTTCATTCTGCACATCAAGTATATTTAGTAAATAAAATATTAGAATTTCAAGTTCTGTTTATTTCTGTTATTTTTTTTTATTTCTGAATTGTTCTCCAACATCATCATCAATAACCAAACACATCCTAACACAAATCCCAAATCTCAAATCCTAAATCCCATTCCCATCCTAACAGATCCACAATTCCTTCACCCATAGGCTGGTAGCAGTTCAATACCATCTTAACAGATCCATAATCCCATCCTAACAGATCCACAATCCTAACCTAACAAATCCACATAGGCTGGTAGCAGTTCAATTTTCGAAGAAGTAGACTTACCGGTAGCCAGGCAAGTAAAAGAATCTAAGCTGGTTGCACAGTGTCCTCGACGTCGGTGATGGGGGGTGATGGTGGTCGTGACGGCGGTGGTGTTGTCGAAGAGGAGAGAATCGAGGTTATGGGAGCTGGGGGTTCTTTGGGTCCTGGGAATTGGGATGTCGTCGAGGTCGGATGATGGCTGGATGGGTTGTGTTGGTCGTGACGTCGAGGGAGTCGAGAGAGTGAGTCGAGTGACGGATGGTGGAGGAAAGGTGGGAGTGAGTGAGTGAGTGAGTGAGTGAGTGAGTGAGAGAGTGAGAGAATCTATGAGTGAGACCATGGTGAGAGTGTGAGACTAGGGTACAAACTAACAGTTCAGATTGAATGATAAGTTATCATTCAATCTCAACCATTGATTATAATTAGAAACGGATCGGTCCTGGGCCTCCTTATTGTAGGGTTTAGGAACCGGCCCACCCCGTAAATGACATGGGCCCCACCTGTTTATTTTCTAAAACATTTGGAACCGGCCCAAACCTACATTACCCGCCCCGACCCGCGGTTCCTCTACCCGTTTGCCCACCCCTAATTCATAGTATGATTTCTAAATAATGTTCCCGAGTGGTGGTTGAAAGTTGGAAAATACCAGACGCGAATCTGCATAACGGAAATGGGTTGGCCTTTGGGAGAAGTTTGCTGTGTTTCAAGTTTGTTAGCTCATCTAATAAGCACTTATGATAAAAGTGCTTAAACAACGACTCGATTTGACGTTAGTGATGGGTTACTCTAATCAGTAATCGCCCACCACCTCGGAGGCTCTCTGTAACAACTGAATCAAATGGCCACCTACCCACCTTTATTTTTATCTTTGTCTGTTTTTGTGATTGCAATCAAGAACTGGTTTTTGCTTTTGTAAAGATGCCATTTTGTAGTGGCTTATAGAGAAATAAAGGAAAAGGATCCTATTCGATTGAGAGCTAGGAGGGCATCAACCAAAGCATATTGGCATATAGAGGGTATTATCTCAGACTATAATTTATTTGAGATATAATTTATCTTAACAAAGCCGCTTATTATCTCAAGTACACGATTTCGCCTTCTTGTTGACTATAAATTACAGTTTGACATGTTCACAATAATGTCTATTTACAATCACAAGAGATCTTTAATATACAAAGTATTACATGAAAGAACAACTCAATGCATAGAAGAAGCTAAGTATTTTTCTGTAAATAAAACATTATAGTAATAGTATCAATTGTAGCCTTAGTGGATGAGTATGGAGAAATTTTTCAAATTGCCCGGAATCTAAACGAGTATTTCGCATATGATAATATTAGTAGAGGAACGCGAAAAATAAATCATCTTCTGTATTTGTACTATGACATATGAATTGTTGAGTAGCGCTTGAATACCTGACAAAAATCTGTCATGAGTACGGGCTGTTGATGTAGAAGTTGGTGCTAACGAACTCAAGAACCTTTGCTTTATCTTTTACTTCAACTTTATATATAATATTGTACTAATGAATTTGAACATCATGTAACGTTAAACTCATTCTACGATCGTCATTCTCATGCATAAATACCAAAGACAGCTCAACAGTCAACAATAGCAAGTAGCAGCAGCTGCTTCGGCCCAACCAACACACGTCACTATATACTTCAACAGAATACTCTAATCCAACAATACTAGCACCAATCTCAATCTCTCTCTCTCTCTGACAACTGACCCGTGAGGCCACTCCCATATAAACATCTCTGAACGCTGTCTGATTCCCAATACGAAAAGCCAGCATAAGCGCTTTCCTCACAAGTACTTTTCTTCCTTGCCCACATCAAAATTCCCACTTCTGATTCCAAACCAACGGTCCAGATCAACCTCTCCTTCCTCCCCCTGTTTCTGCAACTCCACCCCCATACTTGTACTTACACTCCCCACTCGCACTGATCAAATTTCAACAAAACCACCAAATGGGTGTTCAAATATACAATTTGTCTCTGTCCTCCCTGATTATTTTGATAATTTCAGCTGCAAGTCTGCAACTTTTAGCAGAATCCAAGACTTTCTGGGCCGACATTGAAGCTCTCAAGGAGTTCAAGAACTCACTCAACCCCGATTCAGTGAGTCCCGGCTCGTGCGTCAGCTCCTGGGACTTCACCCTCGACCCCTGCGACAACCTCTTCAGCGACCGGTTCACCTGTGGCTTCCGATGCGAACCGGTCGACAACTCCTCGTCCGCCAGCCGGCTCACCGAGCTCACCCTTGACCAGGCCGCTTACTCCGGCTCGCTCTCCTCCCTATCCTGGAACTTCCAGTATTTACAAACGCTCGACCTCTCCAACAACTTTTTCTCCGGATCGATCCCGGACTCGCTCTCCAACTTAACACGGCTGAGTCGACTCGGTCTCTCCGGCAATTCGTTCTCCGGCGCTATTCCCGACTCAATTGGCTCGCTTTCGAACCTCCAGGAGCTTTTCCTCGACAACAACCGCCTCGACGGCGCAATCCCACCGAGCTTGAACGGCCTGGCGCAGTTGAAGCGGCTTGAGCTTCAGGGGAACCGGCTCGGCGGCGAGTTTCCCGAATTGGGTTCTCTCCAGAACCTCTACTACTTGGACGTCAGCAACAACGGCATATCCGGCGGCGTCCCAATAAATTTTCCGCCATCTCTGCTCCAAATCTCCATGCGAAACAACAGCTTAGAAGGAAGCATCCCGGAAAACATCAAACAGTTGGGCTTTTTGCAGGTGCTCGACCTGAGTCACAACCAACTCGGCGGCGCCGTCCCTGCCCACCTCTTCAACCACCCGTCGCTACAGCAGCTCACTCTCTCCTTCAACCAATTCACGTCCGTACAATCCCCGGTATCTCTTTCTCCGGGCACCCATAGCGAGCTCATTGCTCTAGACCTAAGCAACAACGACCTCAGGGGGATGCTGCCGCCGTATATGGCGGCGATGCCGAAGCTCTCAGCTTTGACGCTGGAGAACAATAAGTTTACGGGTATGATTCCGACCCAGTACGCATTCAAAGTGGCGGTGCCCGGGCCCGGCGTCTCGGCGTTCGAGAGGCTCCTGCTGGGTGGGAACTACTTGTTCGGACCCATACCGGGTCCACTGCTGCGGTTAAAACCGGGTTCGGCGAATGTGGGTTTGGGGGATAACTGCCTGTACAGGTGTCCGAGAGTTTTCTTCTTTTGTCAAGGTGGCGATCAGAAATCGTTTCATGCGTGTAGAAGCTTCGGCCCGATGATCCCATGAATAAGAACATGAATTAACGTTATTATTGTTGTAAGATTATGACATAATATTGGATTAATTTCATTTTCCACTCTTCTAATTTACTCTCAGTAACAGTTTAGTCTCTATTATTTTAGAAAGTTCCACCCTGTCCTCCCTGAGATTACGAATTCTTGGTCTATTAGTCGGGTTAACTTTGACGCAACACTTACTTGGCTCACTGGTTTGTTTACTTGGAGTCGATAAAGTGAGACTCTTTATGGATTATCTATTATTTAACAGTTTAATGTTAATTTTTGTGTCAACATTATAAAATTTTATTCAAAAAACATGAAAGACAGAAAATTCATAAATAGTTTTACTTTGGAGAGATTAGTTTGGTTGACTGACGGATTCAAGTGGTATGCTGCAAATTGATTGTTATCCATTTAAAGTATGGTGATAATTAGTAAACAAATGAATTTGGAATTCATTTAGATGGGATCAGGATGCATGCATGGATGAGTTTAAAGATGATGGAATAACCTAAGTAGTCTAGGCTTCTGATGTGATGTGATGTGATAAGCCTAGATAGGCTTTTATTTTGTTTGCAAAGTCAGATAGCAATCTGAAGGATATGCCTTGGCACTCTGACACGGATCAATTTCAGTTTCGCGCGTTAGAGTTGCAATTGAACTCTACTAAATTATTTGGATGTGCGAAGCAGAAGATATGAATGCTATAAATACAAGGTGCACGGCAACAAATAAAGCCATCTCCAATTCAACACACAAACGGCCCTACACAAACCCTCGCTCTACGCGAAACCTCTCAAACACCTTGAGAATTTTATTTTCTTTTTCCCAACAACACATCTTCAATTTGGATAAACAGCACTGTGAAGGCAACTGATGACTTCTTCATTTTGGATAAACAGCACTGGAGCTGTAGAATCAGCCAATCAAGGAACACCTTCAGTTTGGATAAACAACACTGCTTTTCGGCCGACTGATTACCTATCCAAGACTCGGTCGACAAGGATTTTCAAGTCATTGTTGGTAAAGGTCATCTCATCAGCCTTCTTGACGAAGTGAGGTGTAACCATGTTACTACATTCGGCACATTGAAAGCCGAATTTGATATTGAACTTCGCAGAACTAACAGCGTTGTCTTCAGGCTCTAGAACTCGAAAGCTGAGACGTGTTCCTTCCTCGGCCGCAGTCGCAACATCATGAAGTCAGCAGTGTGTTCAACGCCACATCAACATATTTTACTCCCCAGTTGAACTTGGCCGACGAGTTGGCACACCCCACACACAACCGAAAGACGTAGTTAGTTTATTAATTACTTGGCCTGCGTGCCACGTAGGCTGGGTAGTTAATTTTTAGAGTCAACAGTAGTACAAATAGTTCATCAAACAAACTCTACTTAAATTTCATCTTCAATGTATAAACTTAACCACTTGTGATCAATACCAATCCAATCCTAGTCACTTCCCACTAATTATGAAGAACATTGCTTATTGAAGGAGACAAATAAGCATACTGCTAGAACTGTAAGGATTTAAATAATTATACAATTCTTGTGCTGCAGCTACTTGAAGAATACGTTGTTCAATAAATACTCAAACACTTGAGTAATTAAGCGTGAAGATTTTTTAGCTTTAACATTTCCACATTTCCATCAGAAATGAAGATCTCAGTTCACAACAAAACCCTAGTCCTCTTTCTCTCACAACTCTTCTCACTCCTTGTCTCCAAAGCATGCCATTAAGTAGATAAACAAGCACTTCTCCATTTCAAGCACAACATCATTTCGGACCCTTCTAAACTGCTCCATTCATGGTCACTATCCTCCGACTGCTGCTCCGCTTGGGAAGGCGTCGCGTGTGACCCTTCTGGCAGGGTTGTCAACCTCTCACGACCGGGGATTGTTTGGGGCAGTGACTTCCTGTTCGACACGTATATGTCCGGGACCTTATCTTGGCAACTTATCGTTTCTTCAACTTCTTGACCTCGGCAATCTTAAGGACTTGAAGGGTCCAATACCACCAAAATTTGGGGAGCTATCTCACCACACTCATCTCTTCCTTGATTCAAACAAGCTCTTTGGCTCGATACCAACAACATTTCGCTACCTTTTTAAATTGGAGAAGCTCTATATTGGTAACAATTACATATCTGGTGTTGTCCCTTCATCTGTTTTTGGATCTTTGAGCTCACTTTTGGAATTAGGCCTATCGGGAAATAGGTTATCGGGGCCAATTCCAACTTCAATTGGGAAGTTGGTTTTGCTAACAAAGCTTGATCTACATGGAAACAATATATCCGGAAGCATTCCAGTCTCCACTGGCAAGCTTAAGAGCTTAACATATCTTGATCTATCCGGAAATCGGATAATTGGTAGACTACCTCAGTCCATTGGTGCACTTTCGCAATTAGTCCTGCTGTATCTCAATCATAATCAGCTCAATGGAAGCATTCCTTCTTCGATTTCTGGGCTTAATTCTCCGCGGTTTTGTCAGTTATCCCAAAACAAGCTCGCAGGTGCTTTGCCAGCATCACTAGGCCAGCTCCCAAAGATAGAAAGGCTCATTTTCAAGAACAACAAACTTTCAGGAAAATTCCTTGAAGGAACCTTGCAATTCTCACTGACATTTTCTTCTCCAACAATCGTTTTACAGGCAAGATTCCTTCAAGTTTTTTCCAATTTACTTAACCTACAAACACTAGATTTGTTGACAAATCGATTCATTGGTCAAATTCCATCTCAGCTAGCAAAATTACAAAGACTAGACACTCTAGACCTTTCATTTAATCCTTTGGGATTGGTTAGTGTACCAAGCTTTTTTGCAAGATTGAAACTTTTTCGACTCTTGTTGGAAAGAACCGGCATTGAAGGGCAGCTTCCGAGTTGGTTATCTTCATCATATGTCTCCATATTTGACTTATCAAGCAATTCCTGGACTGGAAAGTTACCTCATCGGATAGGCAACATGACTAGCCTTTCATTTATGAACTTATCAAACAATGGTTTCCAATCATCAATCCTAGCTGAATTCAGAAATCTTTCACTCCTAATGGATCTTGATCTGCATCTTAACAAGTTCACCGGCCCAATCCATGAGGACACAATGGGAGATGTCAAAAAACTTACCGCACTTTTTCTTTCAAGCAATAACTTGAGTGGAAATATTCCAAAGGAGGTGCTGAATTTGAAAGACATTCAAGAATTCGATGTTTCTAGAAACAATTCGATCGAGTGGGAAAATTCCTCCTCGCAAAGCCAGTATTCCTGTTTCCGGTTTCATAGATAACCCTGGCTTGTGTGGAGCTCCACTTCCTCCTTGTAATCACTTTTGAAGTTCTGGCTTGAGAATTTGAGAGTTGGGATTTAAAATTTTAGACATTACTTTTGGAAGGCTTCATTCTTATGTCACTGCACACTCGGAATGTAACAACATCACCAATCTACTAGTTAAACTCACTTTTCAGTCATCTTTTACTCAAACATTCTTCTGAAACATTCATCTGGCAGACTAGCTATCCATGAGTCGGATTTAATTTTGCAAATTGTGTGGCTAGCACAAGCGAGAGGATAAAATTAACATTGAAAGTTGGGAGCCTTGGGACATTGATTGAGACCATGTTTTGTACGAGTCTTTGAGAAGCAACACTACAATCCTACGTCCAAACGGCTATATTTCCACCGCATGCTCCACAAATTTAGGGTTTCAACTTTCAAGCAAAGATTAATGATAAAGCTCCAAGCCCTAAATTGGAGCACCATGTGAAGTAGGTGTTTGTTGATAATATAAAAACTATATATAGTCTGTCTGTATACCTACTCTAATCTAAGGAAAGAAATGAAAGTAGCATTCAGAATTCAAGAGATTTGTAAAACAAAAATTGGCTGTTGGATTTTTCTGCTTGTTTTGTTGTTTGGAGATTGGTGTTTTGTGCTTGGCTTATGCAGTATCCATGATTATGAGACAGAATAGTTGTCATTGGTTTTGAGGATGCATCACCTTTACAAGGTGGGGGTGTTTCATAATTGACAACGAGCATGCACTTGGATAGGTAATTGTGGGTTAGACAAGTTTGGTTAAGGTAACAAGCTAGTACATTTTCATATAAGAATGACTTATATAGCGCAAGCACACTGTTACCATGACATTCTATGTCAATAATATAGATACATGTAAGTTTTTTCCACATGACATGTTTTCATTGGCACTGAGACATTCTTCTTTCTACCTTTTGCACTCCTCCCATTAATTTCATCTCTTGATTATTTGGAATTGGAGAATGAGAGTTGCTAATTAAAAAGTTTACGGTTCACAAAACAAATTGGGTTAACTATATTTTATACGCTTAAGGTTTGAGATGGTTTTTAAAATGGGTCATGAGGTTTCAATTTTCTTGTATTGCTCCTTAAGGTTTTGAAATTGTATCAATTTACACTTTTTTCTAATTAATGATTTAAATCTTCATGGCCTAACTTAAAATGGATCGTGTTAGTAAGTGTATAATTAATTATTTGGCTGAGAGTCGACAAGCAGGCACCAGTGGTCTAGTGGTAGAATAGTACCCTGCCACGGTACAGACCCGGGTTCGATTCCCGGCTGGTGCATCTTATTTTTTCCCCTTCGAGCTCTTATTTACTTTTCCTTGCAATTTACTGCATGCCTATTTCATAACTGAGTTTGGATTAACAGTGCTACTATATACACATATGATATCTAGGCTTACATCCATCCTTAAGCATCTAAATTCCTACCACCACTACCACTCAACCACCAGATAACAGTCTTAAAAGTGCTTTTGCTGATAGTCTGATAAAAAGTGATTCTACTGATAGCCTGATATTAGAAATTTACTTTTCACTTTTCAGTCATAATGACCCCCGCCCTTTTTTTAGTTGGGAGAAGCAAATTTACGGTCGCTTTTCTAAAAGGATAAAAGCATGCAAGGACCTTTGTAACACAAATATCAAATGGCGACAATCAATAAGAAAACATCATGGAGTGCCAAAGGTCTGGAAATAGCTCACTTTCATAAAAAAAAGGGGTTTTTTGAAATGGGTCCAAAGTAACTAAAAATTGGACCTATTTCAAAAGTCAAAAGTCACTAAAAATTGGACCTATTTCAAAAGGTAGTCTATAAAATTGGACCTATTTCAAATTTTCCCTAAAAAAAATTGTCTGTAATAGAGGGCCAAAATGAATCTCCAAAAAAGATTTCAAGATCAAATGGCCAGATGGCTTGCTATTTGTAGCCCGGTTGGTATTTTGGGCCATCATTGGTCATGGAGCCTTCCCACGTTCAAAAGCAAGTTGCTAGTGTTGAGAATGAGTCTTACATTGATAAGAGAAGCAACTTTGCATGGGCTTATAAGAGGTTGAGCTACTCTTTATATATATATGTATTTGGAGAACTAGCTACTTTTTATATTGCCAATTGGTTTTATAGTAGAACCTCAACTTTCTTCATAGTATCAAAGTAGGTTATCTAATGAAACCTCAACTTTCTTCAGCTACCTGGTATAAAAATGGAGATAAAAAATTATAACTCGGCACTATTCCTTAAAACTACATTTTTAGAGGGCTAAAAACGGTGACTGGGAAACCTATGTCGAAGGTTAGGTTTCAAAATCCCACTGATCTTGGATATGGATTCGAGATATTTGTTAGACCGTAACTCACAGAACCGCGGACCTAAAGATATAGTCCGGTCTCATCCTCCGAAGGCCTATGTTAGCAGTTTCATGCGTATAAATTAATCAATCTTCATACATCACTCCAAGTCAAAACCAGAAGTTAGGCTTCATCCTTGAAATTTGTTGTACCAATTGAAACCATAAAATTTGTTTTACCAACAGAGAACTGGAAATATTATTTTGGGATATAAAAAAGTAAGACAGATTTCACATTTTTTGGGATAATGATAGTGATGGTGGTGGGATGCGATGAGGGGAGGGAGAAGCTGCGCTGGTGGGCGACATTGCGTGGAGGAGGAAAGAAGACAATGGGACACAGTAGTGAAGGAAAATATAAAATGTTGTGCGGTGTCGGCATCTGGAGGCAGCAGCTGATGCGAGTGAGATAGCAACTGTTGCTACTTGCTAGCGATAGCATCCCTCGTATATTAAAGCAAATCCGAAAGGAGTTTTTGCTGCCAAATTTGTCCACATGTTTTAATTTTTCAGAACATGCATGCATAGCTTTAGACGCATTCAAGAACGTGCATTCCATACTTTAGCCTTGGCATAAAGCTTAGGCAGGCAGCAGGCTTGTAGTTTATGCGTCATTGTCAACAAGGAGATATGAGCGTTTAATTTTGAAGCTAGCAAACAGCGCATTATAGTCCTCAACTGTTTTGGTCGCATTCTTATCATGCGAGTAAACAGCTAAATTACCAACAAGCGTTTGGTTCAGTGAGTACTACTCTCAAATTTCTCGCTCAATGCTAGGGTTTGAGTCCAACTCCATAGTCGCTCGTTGTCCTTGGGGGTAAACCTACTCTTTTGACAGTATTTCTTTATGTGTGCATGGTAGTATGGTACAGTTATACGATCAAGTGCCCAAAGGTCAAAAAACCTTTTTTTTCCCCTTTTTTTTTTATATTTATATATGTTCCAACTTCAACTGCTGGACTCTCTCCCTCTTCAAATGGATTGTGTTCGCACTGAAAGGGAAATTTCTTTTCTTCCTCTTCTTTCCGTCCCAGAATTTCCTTATTTGCTTGATATATGATGGGCTTTTTAGTCCTCCTCCAAGGAGAAAATATTTTTGAATGATGGGCCTTAACTTATTCCTTCAACTTCAAACAGAAATTGAACCTTAATAAAATACATATTTTAAGTAACCACAGGTTAGATCAGTTCGTTTGGGTAGTTTGTTGTAGGCGTAGGATACCTCATCCGTTCCCTCAAAGTTTGAATTTCACTCTCTGTAACTTATAAATTTTGTAATAATTTAAAATTTAATGTCTTATAATTAAAATAACACAGATTTTCGTAGCATACAAATTAAATCCTCTCCATTCTCACACTTCAGTTTCCATAATTTCACTGTGCTGGCACTCATATGATGTATAAACCTTCTAATATTTTACCTGAAGTAGTTTCAAAACATTTCACTTTTTTTTCCTGCAGCATGGTGCATGCCCTTCTGTAAAGGGGAGATTCATGGCAGTCCACATCAAGCTACCAATATGCTACCCGATACCCATGCTTTGGGACAACGAATCCTTGGAATCTAATCAATCATGGAAGCAGGGAGTGATTCCCCCTCCCACACCTCACTGTGTTAGTATTATCATATATGAAACAAATTAGATGCATATTGATGAAATTGAAGTTTTACCATAAAATCAATTGGCAATATGAAAAGTAACCCAAATCATATAAGCACATAGAAAACCTTGTCCCTCACCGATGTGGGACAACTCTCAACACGCCCCCGCACGTATGGTGGATTTTCAAGACTACACGTGGACAACAACTGGGTGACAGTGAAGCGCATGTGACCGTTTGGCTTCACACGAGGACAACCCACTCTGATACCAAGATGAAATTGAGGTTTCACCATAAAACCAATTAGCAATATGGGGAGTAGCCCAAGACCATATAAGCACATAGCAAACTTTGTCCCTCACCGATGTGGGACATCTCTCAACACACCCCCCGCACGTGTGGCAGATTTTCAAACCTACACGTGGACAACTGGGTGACGTGGAGCGCGTGTAGCCGTTTGGCTTTACACAAGGATAACCCGCTCTGATACCATGATGAAACTGAGGTTTCACTATAAAACCAATTGGCAATATGGGGAGTAGTCCAAGACCATATAAGCACATAACAAACATTGTCTCTCATCGATGTGGGACAACTCTCAACACATATCATATATGCAAACCAAGTATAGCGTAAGCATCCGGTGTTTCCGTAATTGTTCAATTTAGTTGCATCCAGTCTTTCTATTGTTAGAGAAGATGCTAAATTCAATTTTTAAGAACAATAGTTGGCGCGTAAACATGTTAATAGTGAAAACCATAGACCACGAATATTAACAAAGTTACAATTTAGACTTGAGATTACTTACTCTAAGTTAAATCCAATACACGATACCTCAGCTTGACCAAGACAATAAGTGTGAAAGAGGATATTACTATTAAGAGTAAAATCAAAGAAAACACATTACGTCAAACAACTCGTTATTGTACTATATTTTCAATTACTTCTAGATAGTGTAACTTAGTCTATTGTCTAACCTACTTTTATACAATTTAATTTACGCATTTGTCTTTCAATTCTTTATTTTATGTTGTTTTATGACACACTTGTTATTCAATTCTTAACTTCATATAATTAAAATTTTTTTTCTTTGTCTATTCAAATCCATTTAAATACAGGCACTTATACGTTTTGTGTTATTTTCTTTTGGGTCGAAATTACTATTTGCATTCTTGTTCCTAATTTCATTGACTTCTTTTCGCTTGCTTTAAGTTTTCATTGGGTTTACTTTATATTCTGTTTCGATCCTAATTTAAATTTTTTTTGTTACCTCTCCCTTATTTGAACATGCGTGAATAGCTGAATTAGTAAGAAAATTATGTCAAATTGTTTCCACGTTTATAATTACACGTACAAATGTGCTAAGAGCCTGTTTGAGTTTGTTTATTGACGAAAAATGCTGAGAGTGTGACAGTATTGTCCGAGCATTTGATCGTAATCGCTTGAATGAATAAAAATAGTTGGGTGGGGTCTCTAATTTATGAAGTTAATATGCTTGGAGAGCTTCGTTGGGAACTTGTTTTGGATGGACTCGAATCAAACCGTAACAACAAGGACATGTGACATGACACGAGTTACCTTCCTCTTCATTGGAAATTTCACAAGATTCCGTACTTTCTGTTTGTTTTTTCACTTCTCCACTTATCACCTTCCCGTACCATCAACACACACAACAGGCAACACACACACCCAAAGACAGACAGACGCGACACACTGACACCATGGGCATCTTCCTCCAGCCAAATTAATTTTGGGACAATGCTGGACTTATATTTTATGACAAGTTATTATTCCGTAAAAATTTATTAGATTTGAAAACCGTTAAGTCTTTTATGTGAGTAAAAAATGTGATTATTCTTCATGAGAACGTTATTTATTATCATTATTATTGATTTGTTCTACTTCGACCAATAGCTAAATGTTTTTGAATTTTTATTAAGTACAAGCAACATTACTATTCTAATTTACACTAAAGGGAGGGATGATTTGGACTCGGGATACAATGATTTGAAGAGGAATGCCCTTAACCACTTGCAAACGCCCTACAAATTTAAATTACTTTTTTTAAAGATAATTTTGATTATGTCATCTGTACGATAAACTGATGCTACTTTTTAGTGCAACAGTAATAGTTCGAGCCATGACATGGTGATTTTCTTTGTTCATGGAACACGAGTCGGTATATCACGTGTCATAATATAAGTAGAGAAAATATATGTTTATCACTATCCTCCAATTGCACTATGAATGACATTGTACTAGCCCATTTTCTTTCAAAAGAAAAAGTACTAGCTTGTTTTTTAATAATGCTAGAGTAAAATTAACAATTCTTAATAAAACGCTTAAATTTGTAATGTTTTATTGTATTCGTTCCTCTTAGTGTTTAATCCTAACTTAGGAGTCCAAAGATTTCCCACTGGTGGATTGGCCTCATTAAATCCTACATTAAGTGTGCATATTTTATTTGTTTATTTTACTGCATATGTGTAGGATACTTTCGTATATGTTGTGGATATGGAAATTAATTGGAGAAATGACATGTACATTGAATTTTATGCTAAAACCTATTAAGAGAATCTACAAAAGAGTTTAGAAAACTAAATTTGAAGTGTCCTATAGAATTTTTTGTGCTCCAACGAACTTGTCATATGAGTCTTCAAATTTAGAAAATTTCATATAGTCTCTACATTCAGAGACTCTATCTCATTCTTCAAACCTTCTTTTTATTATAATAAGTTGACCTTGTCAACTTTTTTCAAAAATGGAATTTAAAAAAAAAAAACATTATTAGTTCCCTTGGTAATAAGGTAGTTAGAAGATAGTCAAGAGGTAAAAAAAACCAGGATTTAGGCCCATGTGATGAAGTCTATTAAGATTTAGGTCCAAAATTGAAAATTCTGTCAACTCTCTGTTAATTATTATCATGAGCTAAAACAAAACTTTCTGTTAATTGTCAGCACGTTGGACTTACATGTGAAACTAACTTTTATCTTCTTAGTCTCACACGTGAGCCTCATGCGCTAACAATTAACAGAGAGTTGACGGTTTCAATTTTTGGTCTAAATCCTAACTGACTTTCACATGGGCTTAAATCCTAGTGTTTTTCTTTTTTTACTGCAAGGGTTATCTTCCAACTATTATATCACCACAGGAACTATTAATTCAATTAAGCCTTTTTTAAAAAGTCATATGATGTGAAGTAATAAAAAAAATACTAAGATTTGTGGACACGGTTGGAGCAAAATTGTGAATCAACAAATTTTAGTTTTAAAACAGTTTCATGGGTCAACAACAAAAGTTAATATTGATACTCCCACCTTTTAAGTTAAAACTGCTACAATCTTAAAACATTTTTTTCTTCTAAATAAACAATATTATCTATATTAGATACATTAAAATAAAATTCTACGACTTGAGCCAAATATTGTCATTAGTCATCCGTTTTAGCTTTGTTAGGCTCCATTTGCCGAGGAGGGGACGATCCCCATTAAATTGAATTTTTGAAGCCCACTTTTTAATTTTTGAAATTCAAGAAGAACGTTATCATAATTTTCAAAATTCAAAATTTAAAACCCAAAATACAAAAAAAGAAATTAACAATGGAGAGTAGCGACGGATTTTAATTGGGCAACGTCACCTGTCCAATAGTAAGACGCCACGTGAAGAAACGACCCGGGCGGTCGAAAACGACTGCCGGAAAGTCTTCGAAGC
This sequence comes from Pyrus x bretschneideri, assembly GCF_019419815.1. Classification (NCBI taxonomy): domain Eukaryota; kingdom Viridiplantae; phylum Streptophyta; class Magnoliopsida; order Rosales; family Rosaceae; genus Pyrus; species Pyrus x bretschneideri. The sequence goes on along the minus strand of NW_025999390.1, from coordinate 15,888,802 downwards.
CGGCTCCCTTTCCTCGTCTCGTGTATGTTTTTACCATTTAGTAAACCGTCAACTTTCGGAATCTCGCTCACGTATTTGACCCTCTATACAGACTATACCCATTTTTGTCTTTTCAAAACATTGCTGATTTTAGTTTGGGATACTTTGGATGTGATCCTTAATCCTTAATATTCTTTGATTAAAACCTTAATAATATTCAAAGTTCGATCAAGGTCCCTTGACTTTATACACCTCATAATATTACTATTAATATTTTTATTTTTATAGTTTTGACATTAATTGTTTGATATTTTATGAGATTTATAATCCTATAAATTTAAAATCCCTTATTATAATATTATTAGAAACGGTTACAATAAAAAAATTCAAACATTTTGATTGAATAAAATGGATAAAACTATGTAAAAATAAGAAATAATAAATGGCAAAAGAATATATCCATAGTGTTTAAAAAAATTGGTACATTTCACATATAACAAAGTGGTACATTAATAAAGAAGAATGGGTACTGTCACATCCCGACTCGGGCGGGACCACTTCCTGGGCCCGCTCCACCACCGTAGCACGATATTGTCCGCTTTGGGCCCCCAGCACACCCTCACGGTTTTGTTTCTGGGAACTCACACGAGAACTTCTCGATGGGTCACCCATCCTGGGAGTGCTCTCGCGCGCTACTCGCTTAACTTCGGAGTTCCAACGGAACCCAAAGCCAATGAGCTCCCAAAAGGCCTCGTGCTAGGTAGGGATGGGAATATACATATAATGATCACTTCCCTAGGCGATGTGGGATGTCACAATCCACCCCCTTAAGGGCCCGACGTCCTCGTCGGCACACCACGGCCAGGGTTAGGCTCTGATACCAAATTGTCACATCTCCGACTCGGGCGGGACCACTTCCTGGGTCCGCTCCACCATCGTAGCACGATATTGTCCACTTTGGGCCCCCAGCACACCCTCACGATTTTGTTTCTGGGAACTCACACGAGAACTTCCCAATGGGTCACTCATCCTGGGAGTGCTCTTGCGCGCTACTCACTTAACTTCGGAGTTCCAACGGAACCCAAAGCCAGTGAGCTCCCAAAAGGCCTCGTGCTAGGTAGGGATGAGAATATACATATAAGGATCACTCCCCTGGACGATGTGGGATGTCACAGGTACATTATAAATAAATTAGGGTACAGATAAAAGATTAAAAATTATGAGTACAAATGAATTTTTAAAAATATAGGCTCCAAAAGAAATTAATACATGGGTACAAAATAAAACTAAAAAGAAAATACTACAAATTAAAAAAGAAATGTTGCAAATTAAAAGTGGGTACAAACTAAAAATATAAATGTATGATACAAAGTTTAGGCATAAAACATAAATATACCATATGTAATTTTTCTATCATTGATTAAATATACAATGTCACATGACGTTATACACATGGGTACAAACACAAATAAAACTTTAAAAAATATGGGCACAAAAAGAAACTAATAAATGGGTACAAATTAAAAATGAAAAGAAAATTGGTACAAATTAAAAAATATTTGCAAATTAAAAATAGGTACAAACTAAAAATAAAAATATATGATAAAAAATTTATCCATAAATATAAATATACTAATTGTAACATTTTTAACACTAAAGGAATATATTTAAAAATAAAAATATTTTATTATTCAAATAATTAATGATGCTATTAATACCCAAGGATCTTGATCAAAAATTCAAAATGAATATGATTTTAATCAATGGAGTAACAAAAAAAAGAATGTGAACCTAATTTTCCCTTTTAGTTTTCAAGTTACAAAACTACCCCTGCCGCTCATCGATTATTGCGGTTTATGAAATGTTGTTGAGTCACTCGGCCACGGACGTTAACGAACTTATTTTAAATGGGATTTAGAACACCTGACAGTGAGTGTACTTGGCACTAAGACTAAGTGCTAAAATAGCTACATCAAATTATTGTCATTCAGTATTACGATTTGTTGGTATTTCTCTTCATTTGGAAGTGAGAGATCTTAAGTTTGAATATCGTGGATAGCGAATTCGATACTATATTAGGTTACCCATTGTGTAGTTTATCCAAACTCTTCTTTCCTTTAATGTAAAAATATCAATGTATTAAATTTTTTTTTTTTTTAAGCTATAGAGAGGATCCGTTCTCTAAGCCAATAGGGCTACGGCGTTACGTCGACGTTCAAATCTACATCTATGATCCATGTAATATCATATGACAATCCAAAAAATTGAGATTTACTAGCTATAAATTTGCAAAGAAAAAGCAAAGCAGACTAAAAAACATATGATCGCCATATTCAAATTAATAATATCACATAACAGTAATACGGACGGACTCGCCTATTTAGTTCAGCATCCAATTCCACCAAGTCCCAAAGGAGAGAGCAAAAGAACAAGGTATCGTTTGAGTATGTATATATAAATAAATATTCTTTTGTGATAATAATCATGAGGGAAGGGAGACTCGGAGACAAAAAGCTGGGGCCATGTCATTGACTCACTGGTACGCATCATCATCATCATCATCATCAACTTTCTCTGGCCTTGCTTCAAAGCCATGTCTGTATGTAGGTACTGCTGTAACTGTCGTTGTAGAACTCGATCATTGCGGAGTTCGTAGATTGGGCTTCAGAAGGGCATCATATAAATTTGGTCGTACCAAATCCCTCTGTCCAATTTATGTAGGGAGAACGATTTTGTTGGTGTAAAAACACTAACATTCTGGCAATGCAAGTAGCAAAAATTTATTCATTCTTAGGAAAGTAATATTTTTACTGAAATGCTAGAGTCAGAATTTTATAATAATAAGATCATAATATATACTTTTAAAAATTGGTCATACTTTCGTTTATATTGTTAAAGATGTGTTCTCATATTTTAGAAATGTCATATTGCACCGAGAGACAAATGAGAAAACACTCAGAGTTAGGACATAAAATAAAGAATAACAGAGAAAATCTTTTGTCAAAGATGGAGAGTGATTTTAATGTAAGTTCAAGGAGAGGATAGATGGAGGAGAGAGAGGGAAAATATAGGAGCAATGAGTTGTTTTGCTACAAAAGGGAGAACTACTGAGATAAGATGAGCTTGGAGCAGAGTAGGCTGACAAAAAAGGCTAAAAATCGTCTACAAAACATTGTTTTTATTGAACTTGTTATATGGGTCAAGACAAATTAACAAGGGGGATTACATTGAGTTATTGGGGTTATGGGCACTCAATGCCCGCACTGTAGCTCCGCCATCGAGGATGGCTGAACGAATATGATGCCCTTGCCAATTAGGATATGAAATTATAATTATGCACTATTTTTTTGCTTCTATACACTTTCTTTATTTATAGTTATTGAATTGAATATATCAAACGAAACAAATCAATAAGATTAAGCAAGAGTGTGTAGAGAGAAAAAAAATTATGTGTGGTTATCATTTCCCATTAGGATAACCAAAATATATGTAATCATTCAACTTTTTTTGTTATACAATAAGTCACTCACTTGATGTCGTAAATCATTCAAAAACAAAATTTCATTCATGTGTTTTTTTTTTTAACTTTTATGCATACTTTTAAAGTTTAATAACAATAAAAGGGTAAACATAAAACTAAAATGAATTGTCGATCATGAAAGTAAATTTGAAACGTTAAATAAAATGAGATTTAAATGTAGTCAATTAAATGCGGACAATTAGAAAATATTTTCTTGAAATTTAAAAAAAAAACCTTATTGAAAAGAGTTGTCAGAGTAATTAATTACGAACAATTAACTGAAACGAGATCTAACAGTTATCTGCTAAGTGCAAACAGATGAAATCTTTTTATAGCTATTAATTAAAACAAGGTTAAATATGTACACACTTATTTTGAAACTGAAGCGAGATCTAACTATATGTCCATTTTTAATCAAAATCTCTCTAATAGAGTTGAGATCTACATACGTTTACGGATCTTACTTTTATTAAAAAGATGATATAAATGATAATATAAATATATGATAAGTATAACATTACTTTATATTTCAATTGCACTAAATTCCATAGTTTGCTCTCAAAAGACAAAGTTTTGGTGTGAAAAAAAAAAAAAAAAAAAAAAAAAACAGACGCAAGGCGTAATTTAGGGGTTAACTTGGTAATAAAGCGCGAAAACAATGAGCGGGGAAACAAAAACGTAACCAAGATGAGCGGCGATTAACGCGGTAGGCAAATTATGTAATTTAGTCAAAAGCAGTGGGCAAGTTTATTTCTTTCCTTATTAAACAAGAAAAGTAAAAAGAAAAAAAAAGAAGAAAATACAACAAAGGTGGCGGTTTCCTAGGTGTTGACGACCCCATAGTTTCAATGGGACGAAGCACACCCTATGCTTCTTGCCCAAAATTGAATAAAAAGTTGGAAAAAAATCACACTAAAATGGAAGTTACACGTTTACCAAAAAAAAAAAAGAAAAAAAAGATAAAAAAGGGAGTTACACAAATATGGTTTCCCATTTGTGGACATGGTCCGATGTGGCTTACCATATTTGTTCAAACTCCAAACAAGGGAAGAAAATACACTTTGGTATAGCGACACTCGACTTTTAATTAATTAAAATAGGTTTAAAGTCCAATTTATAATCTTACACGAATGTATGAACAATGTATATTTCTAATGAATGTGATACTAACTTACTAAGCGTTGAAAGATTGTGACTTGTCGTAGATGATTAGCATCTTGTTGTTTGGTTGTAAAAAAGAAAACTCTTTTGAGGAGTACTTTTTAATGTTTTGAAACACCGCCATGGTGCCAATTGATAATATTATATTATTCTTTTACTAACACATAGAATAATACATTACGTGACTTGTCCTTTGCATTATCCAAAAATTTATCGGCTAAAAGGGGCAGGCATGGTGATTTCCGACAGAAAAAGAAATATATTTTTCGATTTCGCTTTTTCCCTTTTAAAAGCATTCGTTGAAACTGTAGGGTTGAATAGTAAACAGACTGCAAACGTATCCAAAAGGGTGTATATACAGGGAACAGTAGTGGGTGGATGTATCATGCGCGAGGGTGTAGAAAGCAAAAAAGAAAAAAAGGGGGTAAAAATCAAAAGAGAGAGAGAAAAAGGAGAAAGAAACGGGCACTTTTAGTAACAGGCCAAGGACGCTTTCAGCCCTAATTCATTGCTGTACCAAACTCACCCTCTTTTTATTCCAATTTCATCCCTCTCCCCCTTACTTGTTCAATTCTTTCTACAGCCTCAAGCTCTCTCCTCTCTCTCTCCTCCTCCTCTGCTCTCCTCCTCCCTACCTCTCCCTCCCCAACAGGTACTTAACAAAATGGAATGTCAAAATTTTCAAACTATATCAAAATAAACCAGATTAAGAACAAACCCTTTTGGTGTTTTTTGTAATTGAAGAAAGAATGTTGCTTTATTTTATTTCTGGGTTTTTCTGGTTCTGTTTTCTTAGGTTGGAACTGAAATGGAATGCGTCGAAGCGGCTCTGAAGACCAGTATTAGGAAGGAGATGGCTTTGAAGGCGACCGGCCCACAAGTGGTGGTTATCGACGACTTCTTGTGGGGCGGCGCCGTCGTCAACGGCCAAAACGCTTGCGACGATTTCTCAGTCGACGACCTTTTCGACTTCTCCAACGAAGACGGGTTCGTCGAAACGGAGGCCGAGGAAGAAGGCGACAAGGAAAAAGTCAAGGGCTTTGTCTCTGTTTCGCCCCAAAAGCAGAACCAGGAGACGGAAAAGTCCAATTTATCGGAAAAAATCGAACCAGCGAGCGAACTCAGCGTTCCGGTACTTATTTTTGCAAATTTCCGTGTCTAGAAATGGTAATATTTTACTGCTTTTCGTGGTTTTTGACCAAAAGCTACCGTTTTTTTTTTGTACAGGCGGACGACTTGGACAACCTCGAATGGTTGTCTCATTTCGTCGAGGATTCCTTCTCGGAATTCTCCACGGCTCTTCCGGCCGGGTTCTTGCCCGAGAAGCCCAAGTCCGAGAAGAGACCGGACCTGGAAACCCCTTTTCCGGAAAAGCCCTGTTTCAAGACTCCAGTTCCGGCAAAGGCCAGAAGTAAGCGGAGCCGGACCGGCGGCAGGGTCTGGTCCCTTGGGTCACCGTCGCTCACGGAGTCGTCCTCGAGTTCGAGTTCGTCGTCATCCTCCTCCCCGTCGAGCCCCTGGACCATTTACCCTGCCACCCAGAACCAGGAATCGGCCGAACGGTCTTGTCTGTTGAGAAGCCCCCGAGGAAGCCGAAGAGAAGACTGGTGGACGGAAGTTCGAGCCAGCCGCCGCGGCGGTGCAGCCATTGTGGGGTCCAGAAAACCCCTCAGTGGAGAACCGGCCCGAACGGAGCCAAGACCCTCTGTAACGCATGCGGGGTCCGGTACAAGTCAGGCCGGCTCTTACCCGAGTACAGGCCTGCATGCAGCCCGACGTTTTCGAGCGAGTTGCACTCCAACCACCACCGGAAAGTTATAGAGATGCGGCGGAAGAAGGAAGGCCCGGGCACGCCCGAACCCGGTATGACCATAGCTCCGGCGGTGCCCAGTTTTTGATTAGGAAGTAGTTCCACCAGAAAAGGATGAAAGTTTAGTTAGCAAGTAGGGAAGAGAGGACATTGAACCGGGGTTAGATTAAACCCGGTTCAACCAGGCCGAGTTAGTGTACATTTTTACCGTTGAATTGTTTTTCCTTTATCTTGCATGGTGGACCGGTGGTGGGTGCGGTGGGTTTGTAGGGATGTAACTGAATAGGCAGGAGACTTTACTAGTTTACTTTATTTGTTCTTAATTTTAAATTATATTCTTTGTTGGTTTTAGTTTGCTAAAGTCCGTGTGTTTATGGTGGTTTGATTTTAAGTTTCAGTTATTTTTTTTAGAGGGAAAGGAGGATTTGGTGGTGTAACTGACATTTTTGAAAGCCTTCAACTTTTTAATTTGGCGGCCGTTGGAAAACAAAAATGTTATGAACCAAGCGCGCCATGAGACGAGAGGGAGGGGTCGAAAAAGGACATTTTTTCAAGTGGCGTGATCTGCTCGCAAAGTTCTGAAAGAGTTGTGAAAGACGACGCTTCGTTACCTGCCAAGTTCTGATACAGCTCTTGTGGTGACAACTGAGCCACCTCTCACCTCGGGTTGAACAAGAGCAGAATCGGGTGCGACCATGCAGGGCACCAGGTGTTTTTACTCAAATTTTTCTTCTCCGTAACGCATCAGATTTTCTCGTGATGGGTTTAGAGGCTATAATGTCAGGTGGGTAGGGCTCGTTGACAAGGCAAATTGCCTTGAACTTGGTCACAATTCACAACTCATAAGGTAGTTTAGAATGAGTGAGGATCCTGGTCAAATTCTTTTTGTGAGGATTCTGGAGATTTTTAAATCATATATGTTCATCGTATATTTTACGATCAGAAATCACGGTAATTTTTTATTATTTAAAATTGAATATAAACAGTATCTGATGAAAATTAACCGTACAATGCACGATGAATAAATATTATTAGAGAATTTTCAAAATCCTCACAAAGAGGATCGGCCGTTCAGAATTTGAATGAGGGTGCCGCGCGCACACACTTAAGTGGTGACATTGACAACCATAATTACCAACAAGCCATGACTCATCATTCCATGTTGGTAGCATTGCTTACAAGCATACACAAAAGAAAAAAACTCACTAATCCTTTCTTGATTTCAAAACAATACCCCTTTAAACCAATTAAAGTAATTTTGTTTCATAATCGGAGTAATCTAGGGTTTCATAAAGTTTGATTCTTTATCTAGCAAAAAAGGAATTGTGATATAACTATGAGTGTATTAGTCATTTTTTCATGTTTTTATAAACGTCCAGTTAAAAGTGAACTTTATTTCAAATTTATTAGTTGTGGTTAAGTTTTATTTTCATCGATAGACTAACAAGGTAAAAATATGTTAATCGCATCAAAGAATTATTAATTATATACACATATACCATAAAACTCTATCTTCAAATTTGTGAGATAATTTTTCAGAACAAAGAAAGTAATCATACAAACATCCTTGACTTGAAAGGAGATGCATTTTACCATTTTCACACACACACACACGTGTGTATATATATACACACACATATATATATGTGTGTGTGTGTGTAATGTCTGAGTTTGAGTGGGTAAAAACTGCAGAGAAAAAATTTCAAATAGATGGCGAGAATAGGATGCATGCCAAGTGAATTTCATATAAGACTATCCGGAGCTTTAGATTGCGCATGCCATTTGTCGCCGTTACTTATACATGCAGCATTTGTCCTCACTCATATACAATTCTTCTTTTAATTTCTATATAACTTGCTGCTGGCCGGATTATGATTTAGACAGCAAAGAGCAGACTAAGATTAAACTAAATATTATTTTTCTACTTTAATATTGGACTATATATATAATTTTATATTGTTTTTTGTATGAACACAAGGAGCAAGTTAATTATACTTCAAATACTTTAATCTTCAACTAAATATTCAAACCCAATGTCTACAAAGTTGTATTGTATCCGTCTCATTATTTGAATAATCAGATGCTAATTCCAAGTAGAAGAAACCACGTTCTTGTACTCAATCATAGACATGTCTATCCAGAGTCAAATATAGTCTTTTCTTGTTCTCGTATCTTTACAAGGGAATACATTATCCACTAAGGGCAATTCCAGTGTTGCAAAGGTTCCCTAGGGCAACTCACTATTGAATAGCATCCAGTAAACAATAACTGTCTTTTGTATCTCCACACCTAAATTGAATAGCCTTGACAATACACAATAAAATATTAGTATTTTTTATTTTATAAAATAATACAAAATAATTTTATTTGTAATTTCGGATATAATTTTTAATCGATCTCGTTGTACCACGTGTCATTAAATAAGAAATTACAACCCAAAGTATTTGAGAAAATATAAAATTATGATATAAGTTGGAAGATAATGATAACATATTTATAGAAAAAATTAAATCGATTTTTTTTTAATTTTAATTTTTTTTCGGATTTTTATTCAAATTCTTTTCCATGTCAGTTGGTTCCCACATCTCTCTCTCTCTCTCTTACACTTTCCCTCTCTCTTTACCGACGTAACCATTCCCCTTCATTTCTGAAACCTCTCTCTCTCTTCAATCTCTCGACACTCTCATTCTCTTTCTATAGCTCCAACAGCTTTCATCCTTCCTCTTCTTCAAAACCGAAGCAAATCAAACTAACAAACTCTGAAATCTCAATCCCATGGATGAGGGGAACTTGAATATATCCTTGCATGCATCATCAGAGCACCATTTGGGTGATCCGTCCTTGAAGCTGAGAGCTTTAAGCTTCCATTGCTCAAACCCAGGTGAGGTTATTGCCCTACTTCAATTGCTTGAGTTATTCTCTGGTTTTTTATGTGTTTCGAGTTGAAACCCTTGGGTTTAGTCTTTGCCATTTGTCTGTGGGTGTATCATCAGCCTCGGCGACGAACTCCGACGAGAGCCATTGAGTTCGAAGCTTGCTGGGTTTTACATTTTTTTTAATTTTTTACCTTTTTTTTTTTTTTTAATTTTTTACATTTTTTATTAATATTTTATATTATGTCTGACGTCGCCCTGACGTTAACATTGCATCACCCTCACCTCAGGCTCTCAGGCCACTGATTCGTGACGGGCCTGTCACTCAAGTCACTCGGGCCCCCTCCTGCGTTGAAGCCCGCATAGGTTAGAGTTGATCGCCACATCGATTTGCTTATTTGCAATCCACTGTCCATTGGGCTAAAGGCTCCACTGGACTTGCTCTCATATTTATAACCATCTTTTAGGAATTGGCTTCGCTGGTGCTCCAGCTTCATTACTTTATTGTTTGAGTGTACGTTGTTGCATGTTTCTTATAAAAAATAAGGGAAGTTGAGAATGGAGGAAGTAAGAACGAGAACCGAATCGAGTTCTACCTTTAATCCTAATTGTAGTATGTTTACTTCTAAGGCGAGACCACAAATTTTTTTGATTTCTTAAAACATCTCCAAAGGATATGTCTAAACATGAAATTTAAATTTAAAAGCTTATGTGGCACTTTGATTTTTTATTTTTTTTTTTAAATTTTGTTCTCCAACCAATATGCCAAATTTAAACTATTATTTATTATATTATTTACTTTTCATAATTGTATAATTATTTTAGAACAAAAAATAATTATAAAAACGATAAAAAACATTTATTAATCACGAAAAATAGATTTGAAATTGTTGTCTGTTAAGCATTATGTAGAAAAGAGAATAGAGAGATTGTAGAAGAAGAAGAAGAAGCAGAAGAAGGAAACAGAGAAAACTTAGAGAGAGACAGATAGAATGATTTTTCACTTGTATTTTCTTGATTGATTAACTAGTTACAGAGATACAGTTGCTATATAGATGGATATTCACCTAACTGCCTTATTCAAATCTTACACTAGCAACAATCCTAACTGCCTTATCTGTTTGGCTAATGACATTTGTCATAATCCACACCTTCCATTACATCCCCCCACAAGCTCATGGTGGTCCAAGCATGAGATTGTTGCAGTTGGAGAGTATCTGGCAATCTAAACTCTTTTTGGATAGTATTCCTTGCAATTGGAGAATGGAGTATCTGGTCATTGCTGCACACATACCCTGCAATAAGAAAACCTCCTAGCATATGGAGCTTGTATTTTACCATTATATCGTGTATACCATAATACCTAAATCAACATAGACTTGGTGCCCCACCCTTATAAACAATTCTCATATCTAAACATGAAATTTAAATTTAAAAGCTTATGTGGCACTTTGATTTTTTATTTTATTTTTTTAAATTTTGTTCTCCAACCAATATGCCAAATTTAAACTATTATTTACTTTTCATAATTGTATAATTATTTTAGAACAAAAAATAATTATAAAAACGATAAAAAACATTTATTAATCACGAAAAATAGATTTGAAATTGTTGTCTGTTAAGCATTATGTAGAAAAGAGAATAGAGAGATTGTAGAATGAGAGAAAAGAAGAAGAAGAAGAAGAAGAAGAAGAAGAAGAAGAAGAAGAAGAAGAAGAAGAAGAAGAAGAAGAAGGAAACAGAGAAAACTTAGAGAGAGACAGATAGAATGATTTTTCACTTGTATTTTCTTGATTGATTAACTAGTTACAGAGATACAGTTGCTATATAGATGGATATTCACCTAACTGCCTTATTCAAATCTTACACTAGCAACAATCCTAACTGCCTTATCTGTTTGGCTAATGACATTTGTCATAATCCACACCTTCCATTACATCCCCCCACAAGCTCATGGTGGTCCAAGCATGAGATTGTTGCAGTTGGAGAGTATCTGGCAATCTAAACTCTTTTTGGATAGTATTCCTTGCAATTGGAGAATGGAGTATCTGGTCATTGCTGCACACATACCCTGCAATAAGAAAACCTCCTAGCATATGGAGCTTGTATTTTACCATTATATCGTGTATACCATAATACCTAAATCAACATAGACTTGGTGCCCCACCCTTATAAACAATTCTCATATGGTAGCCTAACTGAATATCAAATATACTTCCACCATTGCATAACCGAAGTACATAAAATCCTCAGAACTCATGTACAACAGTTTGAGTCGAAACACCAATTTTCACCTTGTTGTCAAGTTAAGAACTGGAAATGTCACTCGAATACACGATTGTAAACCCACTGAAATTAGCTGAGAGTATGCACTTTCCTTGTCAATACATTCCAAAACTTGTTTTTCTGCATCATCTAAAAACATTTCATCTTCTGAAACAATGAAGTGAGAGAGAAAACCAGACTGGCGATCATAAGCTATATAAATTTCAACATTAGAATTGCTCTGTAAAGGTGTTTCATGATTTTGCAGGATGACTGGACACACTAGTTTAAGTTGTTAATCCAATGTGCTTTGACATGATTCAGGGGTTGAAATTGAAGATTGAGCATTCTGTATGTGACAACAATCATCATCAAAATGATCTTTCTGTGAACAAATTTGATGTGATCCGCTAGTTTGTGAACTTTCTTCACCAACAGAACTAGTTGGTTGCTCCTCGGTTTTCATTATAATTGTTGTATCACAATCGTTATGCTTTAAAGCATTGATAGAAGCTCCCGTTGTCGAATTAAGTGGTAGGGAAAATCCAAGGTAATGAGAGAAAGAATTGACCATAACAGAGTTCGTCTCAATTGACTTCATTGAATCAGAAAATCGAACCTGATCCTGCAGGTTTGGATATTGTGTAATAGATGAGTTGGTAGTTTGAGCAAAACAATGGGCAACAAGATGATCCTTATGTGAACAAATTTGACATGTAGTAATTTCAGGTGGCAGAGAACTAGGATATGAAGATGGAGGTGAGCCAAGAATTCCATTATAACTATCAACATTATTACCATAGCTTGACTGGCATGAACTAAAATTGGATTGAGCATGATAACCACCATTGAAGCCAGCATGAAATTGAGAGCTAAAGAGAGGAAAGAAATATCCTTCTGTCTCACATTCAACAAGAGCACAATCCACAATGGCTTCCTCAGTGAGCAATTATGCACAAAACTCCTTGAGTGAAATGATGCTCTCACGCCCTTTGAGTACACATTTAAATGTGTTGTATTTTGGAGGGAGTCCATTCAATGCAATAATCACAAAGTCTTCATCAACAAGTGTGACACCAAGAATATAAAGTCCATCATTTGCTCCTTCAATTCTTTGAAGATATTGGGAAATTGAATTTGATCCCTTCTTAATGTTGTGAAGATCAGTCTGTAATTTGATTATACTGGTTTTTGTACGTGGTAAGAAAAACTGGTTTTGAAGACGAACCTACATCTCTTGAGAACTCTTGCTACCAATCACACAGGAAATAACGGATAAATAAAGTGTGGCAGTAAGTAACAACATGCATTTTCCAAACTTTGCAATCATCAATTTCAATTCTTGAAGATGAAGTACCAGATGTTACCTCTGAATCTCCTAAAGAAGTAGAAGAAAACTAAGCAAGAAAGAGATTCGATCTATCAACGAACCCCATAAGTCCATGGACTTCAAGCATTAACTGCATCTGAAAATGCAATTGTAGATAGTTGGTCTCATCCAGCTTCACAGTAACAGACGTGGAAACGGATGAAATCAATCCAGTGATGGGTGATTGCAAGATTTGATGTTGATTCGCAATTACCATTTTGGAAAAATGTAGAGAAATCTGTTTGAGGAAAAGACTCAAACACCTGGTGTGCACAAAAGAAAGCAGTGCTCAACGCTTGAACTACTAAACATGTTCCTTCAAACTGTGCGATATGGTAATTTTGTCTTTCAAGTGGAGCAAGTCAAAGACGGCTCCAGGAATTTTCAAAAAACTCAGTAGCAAATTCATGGAATCCAGTCTTAGTTGCAGCCATAGCATCAGAATCTCATTCGACTACCCTAACAAGTGAACCCACAGATGTCTAAACAAATGCTTCCGCAGATGCAACAAATTGCGCATTAAAAAAAAATGTGCCTTTTTAAAACAGCAGTAGTTAGAAAGAATGGGAAGATGTAACCATCCACTCCTTAAGCAAGTATGGATACAGATAAGGAAAGACTAATGGTACAGGTCGAGATTGAAGCCCCATCAGAGTTACCATGAAGAACTGGGTAAACTTGATACACCCACAAGATAGAAGAAGAAAGAATTTCGTGTAGCGGAAGCAAAAGAAAGGATCGAAGAAGCTGATCAAGCTTTAATGGCGATTGATACCATGTTAAGCATTATGTAGAAAAGAAAATAGAGAGATTGTAGAAAAAGAAGAAAGAAACAAAGAAAACCTAGAGAGAGAAAGAGAATGATTTTTCACTTGTATTTTCTTGATTGATTAACTAGTTACAGAGATACAATTGCTATATAGATGGATATCCACCTAACTGCCTTATCCGAATCTTACATTAGCAACAATCCTAATTGCCTTATCTGTTTGGCTAATGACATGTGCCATGATGCACACCTTCCATATCCTATATACTCTAACACTGTCAACTTTGACAACAAGCAACTTTACTGTCAATCTACATCATACCACAAGGAACTGGTATTTCGATTGGAAAACACTAATGATGTCTTTTTCTTATTGTTATTGCTGATGTGGACCTTCTCATCCTTTGGAGATGCTCTTAGGTGTTAGTAAATGTAGGGTAAGTTAGGAATTCAAATGATTTATTTTCTTCTCGTATTCATTCATCATAGGATAATGCTATTTGAATTTATTGACCACCTTACTCATCAACTCTCTAGTAGAGGTGTATCAACTCTCTAATAGAGGCATATCCCACCAATGTATGCGAGTTCCACTTGTTTTAGAAAAGTGGTCAACAAAGTGATCAATAATTAGAGTTCAAATAGCATTATAGCATTATTTTCTTGATATACGTAAACACACCATTAAATTAATTAATTTTAAAAAATAAGGATTTAACAAAATATGTAGAATCGTGCGTTAAAAGTTAGGCAGGAGGTGTAAAATCACGTGGTTTCTTAGCCATAATAAGCAAATGAAAATCGAGACTAGGGTTCCACCAAAATCAAACTAACCCTAAACCTAAATATGTAAGAAATACCAAGCGTGGGCAAAACGCCATGGAAAAACTTGGGTACGCCACCATAATTGTTGAGTGGCATTTACGTGATGGCCATCTCCCACCAGTTCCAACCACTCTCAAACGTCCATAATAGTGCAACATTAAGTAAGGATGCTTTTGTCCACTTGTGTGGGACTTGCATGCCTTTGGGTTTTCTTAGGGTTTTGACCTTCTGAGAATCGGAGCCTTCCATGCCACAAAAGCTTTATGAAATATCTTGGTGTACAAAATGAACATGATTATGATTTATGAGTTAGAAAAAAAGAAAAACTAGTCAAATATAAAATAGTTCATGCATTATATTCGCGTACTAAATAGATTGACATGCATGCGTTATATTCTCTTATCAAATAAATTATTAACTATGCATGGTAAATTGTTATTTTGTAGTTTGAATATGCGTTCAAACAAATTAACTCCAGTTATTTAGGAAGAATGTTAACAAAATCAATATTATTTGGTTGAATGGCACTATGTTTATTTTTTGTTGGGAAAAGTGAGGCACTAGTCCAACGAATAGAATGCTAAGAATCAACGGGATTTGAATCAAGTTTGATGCCTTTGATAACAGAAAACGTGTTACGTTCCAAATAGAAAAAAAATCTAGTATTCTTTTACTCCCAAAGGCCATCAAAACCAATGATGATGTTGACGATGGTGATGCAGATGTCTGGTTAGTGGTAATAAATTTGGTTAATTAAAGATATTTATAATATGTATTATATATAGAGGTTCTAAGGAGACTCTCTCAAAAGTTGACCCCTCTATTGATTCTCTGATGCTTCATGTTTTTAATATAATATTTTACAATATTGACATAAAAACTAATGTTAAACTGTGAAATGTTAAATAGTACATGGTGAGTTGTACTTTTGAGATTGTCTCTTTAGCATTTCTTTTAGAGAAGTGTTATTGGCACTCCAAAAATCTTATTCTACACTTCTCACAAATGTATTTTTCTTTCTAAATATAGAAAGTTTAGAATGTAAAATGAGAAATTTGAAGTACCAATAACAATTCTGTTCTTTTATATATAACAACATTTGGTAGTCAAAATTCTGGGCCGGCCTTTCACTCAAAGAGTAATGGATTGTCTCGTGCCCTCCATTTGAAAAATCCAAAGGCAAAACGCTCCTCTCTCTCTCTCTCTCTCTCTCTCCCTCCCTCCCTCCCTTATCTACAACGTCCACATGGTGGCAGTGAGTAGTGAGTAGTGACTGTGCCCAGGTGGGCAGCCCACCTTCCACCCAACTTTTTTTTACCATAATGTTTGTTGAAGTATTAGCAGCCATTTGGCGGCCTTGTAGTTAGTTCTTTGCATGTACTACGTAGACCTGTTCGCGAATAGGAGTTTACTTATCAGTTCAGCAGCTTCATCCCCATCCAAATAACGCATAGGTTGGGTCCTGTTCAGTCTTGTGTTGAACACTGCACTTGGAGTTAGACTGACTTAAATGATTAATTTGAATTCATACGTATGAAATATGCAAGCTGATATTTGATTTTGTTTGGTGCCTATCGAAGCTTAAGGAGCCGTTTGATAGTCATTTCATTTTAATTTTTGAGTTTTTTCTTTTTTGATTTTTAGGTTTCACTTTTTATTAAAACTGAAATCTTATTTGGTAATTATTTCAATTTAAAAAAATAACATTTATAAGACCAAATTTTGCAAACTCAAGAAAGTAGTTTTTAATTTTCAATATATTTTTTTTAAAGTAAAAATTGAAAGTAGTTACCAATCAAGATTTCAGTTTAAAAATAAAATAAAAACCAAAAACTAAAATTTGAAAATGAAATTGTTATCAAACGACCCCTAAGTGGTATGATTGTTTGGTAGTACAGTAGATATGAAGAAATTATTGTGTATTACTTAAACATGTCACTTGATATAACCAGTCTCCATGCATACTATAATAGAGTGGTTGATTCAATAATCATATATGTACATCGTTTTTTGTTGAGCTCTATCAGTGAGATGTTTCATCTAACACTTGATGGAATTGTTGACATCAATCTAAGTCATTTGAAAAAGACATCAACTGTATAGACATCTGCGGAGTCCCAATAGCTTCTAAACAATTTTTTCCAGTAGGATCCCGGGACCCGGTAGGTCCGTTTAATGTATCGACCCTTGAATATAAGTAGATACCACTTAATTATATACCCTATAAAATAATCTCATCTTCTATTCATTTATAATATTTATAATACGTGAACTAATTATACTGCGTGGCATAGTTTTAAACACTAATGACCTAATCGGAATGCCAAATGCAATGAGCATTTCACTTTTCAAATTATGATGTTATGGCCATTGGAGCTAAACAGGTTCCTATTTCGGATCAGCTCTACCATTTTATGTCCCACATACACGAACCTTTCCTTATGTTTTATATCGGATCATGTGTTTAAAAGTGGTTGGTTTGTAAAGTCAATTAGGTCCACAGAATTTGGTATTATATATCTGTTAGTATTTGATAAGATAACATCATCGAAATTTTCAAGTCATACTTGTTAATTTATAGAGTATAGAAGTCCAAATTAAGCTTGTTAAACAGATATTTCATCAGGAATTATTAAAATAGCTTAATTATATATGTTACTATTACTTGAATCTGGCAATATGCTATTGCCTTTGCTATCTACCACAGGTCCACAACTCTAGGCTGATAAAAACGAAAGCACGCCTTGGCTAGTTTCAGTATTTTTAGGGAGCAACATTTGCTCGTCAAATTAATATGAGTAGAACTTGAAACCTCCCACTTATAAAAATACTTATGCTCACCGATCTTAAATGTTGATGTGCATCACCCCCACCGCATAGATTGTCGTTAGATAGATTTATATTTCGAATTTTTTTTTGTAGCAGATAAATTAAATCGCAATCATCTCACAGGGAAATTGATCATCTCCGAATCCCTTCCACCAAATCCACCCAATCAATCAATTCGGACCCTTGAAATTTAATTCAACAGCTACAAACAAAGGGCCCCTTTAAAAATTATAATAACTTTAACCGTTTAATCAAATTTCAAGAATCTAAATTAGGTAATTTGGTGGAAGGGATCAGGAGATGATCCCTTTCCATCTCACAAAAAATATTGGGTGCGGAGAAAAGTGCACCCTCCCACACCAACAATAGAAATTAATATCGCTGGATGATGGTACAAGTTACTATTGGGTATGTATCGCGCAGTTGATCAATCAACGAGCCCATTTCTTGGATTTGATTCAAGCCCATTTACCAATGAAATGCCAAATGGCCCATCAAGAGAGATGTGAGATTGGCCAGCCCAGTTCACACCTCTCAAGACCAGATGAAAATGCGACCCTAAATCCCTTCTATGGGATCAATGCGATCATTTTTTATTTTTTATTTTTTTGCTTCTTGTTTTTGCAGGTGGTTAGTTTGAGATTGTCTCTGTATGAATCATTATTTCTCGTAAGCACTTTTATTTAAAATGGTCTTGTTATAAACATGCCAATTTTGATTTTTTTCTTTTTTTAGTACATCGATTTTTTACACTAAGAAAAGGGAAAGTTCAGCTAAACCACATAATGGGCTGCTTAATTTGGTATCGAATTCTCTATCTATGAGATTAGAATCTAAGACCTTGCATTTTCAAGTGAAAAGAAATATCATCATACCATAGTACTGAGTAGGCCAATTTTCTATTAAACATTTAAGTTTTTTTCGAAGGTTTAAAAGTGCTTCCTAAAGAAGTACTTGATAAATGTAATCAAAAGAAATTTATGTTTTTTTTTTTTTTTGGTTGAAGAAGTCAAAAGTAACCTACCCCAACTCCCAACTCCAACGCCAAAGGGCTGCAAAAGAAATGATCGATATTTACACATATGACCTGATGCCTTGTAATGCAATTTGTCCCACTTTACGCCAAGTCTGTCAATCAATACAAATCATCCAATTCTAAACTTTCTACACATATATACTAACTAACCAATTACTTGGTTTAGCGCTAGTATCTATATATCTTTGTTTTTTTTTTTGTAGCGCGACGGATTACCACTGTTATCGCATTATATGTGCATTTACAGCAATCGTATTATATGTACATTTACAGCATGCAAAATAAGGTGTGTAGCATATAGCTGCAGGTTCTCTCTATAAGCAACTTGGTTATCTGTCAGCCACGTTCCTACTTCATGAATATTAATTAGTATGAACTTTTCTGTGCTAATTAATCTGGTTTAGATATTACAAGAGGTCACTGGCATGCATGCTCTATTATGGTTGATAAGTATAAGTATAAGATCCAATCTGAAAATTAATGGCCAGAAGATAAAATTCCGAAGTTTAACTAATTTGCAGTTGCACACTCGTAACTTGAGTTTTCAGCTGTAATTACACCAAAAAAGTCCACACGCCTTAATGCATGAACGCTGAAACTGCAAATTAGGTCAATTTATTAAATCTTGCAAAATATTTGAGAAGCGGGTGGGGGAAGAGTTCCCTTTGGCTTCACGTTCGAATTAGAATAAGTTCATTTGAAAATACAAGTGCCGGCCACGTGAAGAAAAGGATGGAGGGAGGGAGAGGGTAGTGCTGGTCTATCTGTATACATGTATGTGTTTATAATTGCTATAGGTTTGTGGTGGTGGAATTCTAACTTGTGTGTGTGTATATATAAAGGAAACCTTTAAAGGAAGAGATTTCTATTTTTTCATAAAAATGGAGATTAATTGTGGAGCTCACACCACATCGAACTTTAACGATCTGAACCGTTTATTTTTCAAGTTTCACCTCATATATCATTCTTGGAAAATATTAGTCAACTCAGAAATATTTAAAGCATCTAATTAAGTTCAAATAAATTGACGAACACTTTATTCTTTAAGGAACATTGAAATTTCAGCATGATAATTAAATAAGAAAATGATTTCCAATTAAATTGAAATTTTGCAAGAATGATCTATTAATCTTGACTTATAAAATAGATGTTTGGATTGTTGAAGTTCGATGTGGAATGAGTTTTACAACTAATTCTCATTTAAAATAAAAATAGAAATCACTTTCCTTAAATCATCGGTATATATATATATATATATATATATATATATATATATATATCTCTTCTGTATATCTTGATAAGTGCAGTCCACATTGTAAGGTCCCTCGTGAATTAATACCTTCTCTAGGCGGGGCTGCCTCCCTCTTTATAAGGTCATATCATCATTTTTCGTTGTGATGCAATCGCCATTTCTTTAAGCTATTTATTCCCTCTTTTCTTTAGGCCTCAAAACTTCTTGATATATATATAAATTTTTTTTTTGGGGGAATTTTTTGTTTAATTATAACTTTATAAGAAAATGTTACATGGTACGCCATGCATGGTCCATGAAACTGGTTTCTGTATTAGCATTTAGAAGCCGTGCCTTTTCTATAGAATAAAAAGGAATCCGAGTTAGATGGTGGACTGAGCTTCAGTTCCAACTGAGTACAAGTTAAGTTCAGCAGCCCGATTCAATGTTCTTGTTACCCTAAACTGTGTAAAACGGCCGTAGGGTTTTCTTATATATATAACTTTTTGGACTAAAATTACTAATTGATCCCATGAGCTTTAGCCCAAATTTAAGGGTTAATCAAATGAACTCACCTACTAAATAAACATGATTGAGCCATCAAATTCATGTTTTTTGAAGAGTTAACTAGGATAGAGCTAATTTACCTGAAATCATATTAAGCTAAGAATTTCAAGATTACATGAATATACAAAAAAGTCAACACTTCCTCTTAAGTTAGCGCATATATGTCGCACATGACTAACTTGTGCCAGAATTTTGAAAATTTATGACTGGAAACAACCTTTGTGACGATATCCATCTGTTATGGATATTACCCACAGTTATGACGGGTATCCATTTACCCATTTATTTAATATATGTAAAATTAAAAAAAAAATTAAACCTTCTATGATCACGTACCTCTGTTGGATTCATGCTAATTGGTTTCTTCCCTTGTCCTTGGAGAGCTCCTCTGTCCCTTTCAATCTCTTGAATAGATTTGTCCAGCATCCTCTTGTTTTCCCGCAAAAGTTCTAAAATCACAAATTCAGACCCAAATATACAATTTCAGCTTATAAATAAGTAATTCTCACAAAATAATGATACGAATACAAAATAGTGTTACGTCCCCTGAAGACAAGAATCAAGACATAAATCAAGTCTACCTTCAGATGGACAACATCATACAAAAATGTACATAAACTTTAAGAAGCAAACAACCGAATTACCAGTTGCGCAATCAAACTCAGATATCAATATGCAAATAGCAGCGTATAGTGTACAAACAAAAGGTTCACAATTGTATAGATATCCTTCTACTTCAAGTAGTTAGATTTTCTTCATTTTGTATTCACATAATCCATCTGAAAATTACACATCACACCGCTACGGGTTCAACTCCGGATATCGGGTGGAATTTCTGGTCTAAACCCCAACGATGTCCCATACGCATACGCGTATCTTGCAAAACAAAGAACTGGCGAAAAGCATTGACAAATATTAAATTTTTTGATCACTGAGTGTACAATGTAAACCTTCTGTGATCACTTACCTCTGTTGGATTCATGCTAATTGGTGTTGGTGTTCCTAAATGGGATACTAATTCAATTTATACATTTCTTTTGTATGCCTCTTTTGGTGACAATGAGTCGATGAGACTTTGTGATTGAACGTGCTAAAGCATTAGTGTTCGAAAGTGTTTAGTTTCGGAATATTTTGGAGCTTTGAATCATCTAGTATTCGACTACTTTTTGTTTTTAGAAGCTTTACTTTGTAATTATATGGATTATAATTAAAAACTTACTTGAGTGTAGCAGAAAAATATTGTTCATAAACTATTATTTCAATTATTGGAATTGTATGAAGACTTAAATGATTAAAATAGGGAAATGCATGCTAAAATGTACCTATAACGGTGTTTAATTGTCAGAAAACGAAAATAATGACAAATTTTTCTTTTGTAATTTTCAAGTTGTTAAAAATAAAATAAAAAAACATGTAGAAGGGTGAAAAAAGGGGTAAATGGGTAAAAAAAGGATAAATGTGTTCAAAAATGGGTAAACGGGTAAATGGTTATGGTTAAATGGGTAAACGGTTATGGTTAAATGGGTACACGATTATGGGTATGGTTAACCATTTATAAACAGGTTATGGGTATGGTCCTATGGGTATAACCATTTATGCAATTACCCAATGGGTAAACGGTTATGCGGTTATAAACATAAACGATTATGGATAAATAACCGTAGGTTATTCGCCTGTCATAACCGTTGCCCATCCCTAGTATTGACTCACTACACCTAACGCATAAGCATGGTCCAGTCTTGTGTGTACCAAGTACATTAAATAACCTACTAACCTTTGATATCACTCTCTGTCAACTGGTAATTGATTAAGATAACATTAAGCTTCAATCCTTCCTCTACGGTGTAGCTATTGGCTAACAAGTTGACATGCTTGTTTCGTGTGACAAATCAATAATATACTTCCTTTGAGACAAGAAAATTCTAAAACTTGCTTCTTGATTGATACCTCAATCCTAGAAGATATTTAAGGGATTCAAGGCCCTTCATCTAAAATTATGTAGACATGTATCTTTGTAAGGCTGCACATTCTTCCGAATCATTTCCTGTTGCCATAGAATAAGTACAGTAAGCTTACCATTTTATTTTTTCAGGAACAGGATATGACCGGAGTTATTTTTTCTATAACCAAATGCTCTCATAGATTTTGTGAATCTTCTAAACCATGGTCGAAAAGATTACTTTAAACCATACAAGGATCGCTTCAACCTGCACACCTTTATTTTGTATTTATCTGGAGCATTACATCCTGGTGATACAAGGAGGCATTATTTACATCGAACTACTGTAAGAGCCAATTAAGATTTGCAGCCAAACACAACAAAACACAAACCGTATTGATCTTGGCTACAAGGAAAAATGTATCTGTATAATCGATCCATATTTCTCAGTGTACCCTTTTGCTATTAGTCTCGTTTTGAAGTAATCTACCATCTCATCAACTTTGTACTTCACAGTAGTATTGACCTATTTCTATCCCACGAGTTAGACCAGTCACGACTAAACTGGCTAGTTCGTTCCAGATTCGACTGGTTCTCCTGTTCACTTCAGTCAGACCAATTCTGAGAGGCACGAGTTTGAGCAGCCATGGAGCTAGGTGATTATAGGTTTGTTTAGGTGTCAGGTGGGACAAGTCTTCTACGTGTAGGAAGCACTAAGAAACTCGCAATTAAAACTGGTGCGGTGAAAGTGAATCGTCATAAAAACAGGCAGATTGGGTGCGATTGCAAGCCAGGGCAAAGTAGGGTGAAGTTGCAAGCGTTTTCGTCAAACTGCAAGAGGTCATGCAAGCGCAACCAGTTCAGGCAAGTGGTGCAGACCGCGAGTCAATTCTTCTAGGTTTCATTAGTGCGGACCGTCTGCTTGACCTTGGTCATCGGTCAGAAAGCAGACGATCGGATGACAGACGATCCGCAGACGGTCGTATTAAAATATGAGTTCATTGAAACAGAACGGACCAAGCAAAGCAACTGATTTTTGTCCCGTAACGATAGCATCACTCGCTGGTTGGATGGCACGCAACGCAACTGGTGGTGCGGCTGATGGTTGGACGCCGCATTATACAACTGGCGGCGCGGTGAGTGATCGAGTTTTTTTTCTGGTTCTGCACACAGCGGTGCGACTTCTTCCTTTTTTTTCCCTTTTTCTCACTTTTTTTTTTTTTTCTTAACCTAGGCTTTGGTGCCAAGAAGAGAATGATCTTTTGGAATAATAGTATGTTTCTATTCATCTTCCAAGAAGAAATTTATAAGATGCTATAATCATATCAACAAGAAAAGAGCTAATTTATATTACTTCATACTAAACTAAGAATCCCGATAATACAAGAATACGGACAAAAATCAACAAGAACCCACTTAAAAACAAGGACAACGAATTTTTTAATAAAACATGATTTCAAGCTTAACCAAGAGTTCTCTCTTGTACTTGATACATTCATAATTAACCCCATCAAAAGCCCTTTTGAAGGAAGCAACTTCTCTTTTCTCAGCCCAGTAGGCTCATAATTCAGCCCGACACTCTTACTTCTAGTCCAATCGCTTCTCAAGTGAATCATCTAGCTTTGTATATATTACATTATATATACGCTTGCACGTTGTTGTTTACATTTTCAGTTATTTTACATTTCGTTTGTAAGCTTTTTGTTAGTTTCTAAGTTTAAAAGAAGGCTAGTCAATATAATCTGATCAAAGCCAATTTTTATGAGTTTTTGACCTTCACTAAGAAAATATCAAAGTTCTTATCATAGAAAGCATAGAAAATAATCAAGACTAAACTACTACCCCATTCGTGACACAATCCCCTTAATTAATTAAGACATTAAATAACTTGTGATGCAAACAATTTACATTTATTCATTTATATCTACGATATTCACAACAGTGGCATGCCTAGCATTTCAACAACACAACTTAAAGCTTCTCCCAGCTGTCTATTGGCTTTGCCAGCAACAAGTACAATCCCTCGACTCCGACCCTTGGTGCTGAAAAAAGAGAAAAAAAAGGAACCAGACATGTTACAGTTATCTCCCATCACATCTTAAAAACTTAAGAACACTAAGTTCAACAATCTCACTAGAATTCAGTGCATTGGTCGTGTTGGATTTTGTCATCATTGTCCACTTCCTTCCCTAAATTCTTCCAAAAACTAACAATATTCACGCATGAGTCTAGTTATTTGGTTTATGCTGTTGTTTGTTTCGCTTTTGTTTAAGCTATTTACATAATGCGATCTAATCTACTTGACCGGAGCTCACAACATGGTGACATATTTGATTGTCAAAAAGTATTACATTGCATTCACATGTTAAACAAAGAAAACTCCCCCAAAGTAAATAATCTGACCAGGTCAAAAATGGGTCACTTCTTGTTTACTTACTTTATATTAAGAAGATTTTGTTGTCATCCTTCCTTTCGTTTTTTTAATTGTGTTAGTAGTGTGACCATTTCAAAGTTCTAAGAGGCTTAACTAAAAAGTTGATTCAAAACATGCTTTGTTCCATGAATCTCGGTTAAAATCAATCCTAAATCAGATGGTTTAGCATAGAAATTTCGTCTCCATGGATTAATGGTTTTACATTACCTGGGTCAATCAGTCTACTCCAAAGTCCAAACTTTTTGCTCCGACTTCTAATGAATTTGGCTCATTGTGCCACCACCTAATTAACTTTGAAAATTTCCAAAAAACCCAAAAATTTCAGCGCTGAAAATATCCAAAACAACTCATGGACATGTCAAAAAGGGGATCATGCACTGAAAAAGCCAAATTAAACAACCTTTTCCTGCAGATGATGAACACAAATACGCGTTCAGATATATCTTGCATAGGACAATCAACTTAAATAGTTCTGCATTTAAAGGCCAAAACTTTGGCCCTCGTTTTTCTTCAGATTGACAAAATGCACAAAAAAGAAGAGTCCATAGAAAACAAAGAAACTTTGAGGCCATTGAAATTAATTTATGCTGCAAATTTTAGGAACTGTGGTGGACAGGCAACCCTAATTTGACTTCCACCAGTTCAAAAACTGTTTCTGGAAATGAAAACCTAGTTTTGTAGGGAAACAATGGTAAATTGTGGGATTCCCACCAAGTTTGTAATTGTGTGTTCCAGAAAAATAAAGATGAAGATTGGGATTTGAGGTGAAAGATATACTACCAATTGATGAAAATAATGTTATCTGAACTGTGACATGTTCCCACCACTACAATGTGTACCACTTATCAACACTTGCATTATTAGAAAAGCAAATAAAAATTGAACGTGGATCAGATTTTGGAAGCAATACAAGAATATGGATCCATCATTGTGATGAAATCATTATGCAACGAGAAAAAATTGCAGAGAAGCAAATTGAAATTGACATCCATGGTGAGGTCAGTATGACTAAACATGAAGTAAGAGGTGGTGAGGTTAGTATGACCCATTGTACAAGTACACTTCTAGATGTTTCTTTTTAAATGATTTCAAAGGGTTCATTTATTTTCAAAGAAAATTTACCATGGTGTCCTTCAGTTTAATTAAAAGCTCTCTAATATTTTAAAATGGACCACAACTTGCTCCCAATCATCAATTTCGATTAGTTTCCCTGAATTGTTGACGAAAATAAATCTTAAATTTGACAAAAAGAACGACAAACTTATCAATAGGCAACAAATTGTCACGTTTTAAAAGAAAAGATTATAAGGATCAAAATCATTAACCAAAGAATAATATTTGACTACTTAAAGATGAGTAGTAACTCTTTTAAAATTCTTTGTATTCGAATCACAAAACTTTGTACTTAATGATAAGAACCGACACACCCTGACCGGAATCAAGGCGCGCTGGCCGTCACATGAAGATGACGTAACCAAAAGTGCAAGTGATGAAAGAAAATTGTGAATAAATTAAAACCAAAACTAGAACTTAGTTAAACTAATAAAGTGAGTGCGCAGTAGTGGTTACAATCCATAACTACAAATACTCAAAGCATAGATAACATAAGGGAAAAACAATCGAACGAGAAAAGTACTTATTACACAACTAGAGATGAGTTCCTACGTTAAGATGGAGATATGTCAGAATCACCAGCTATTCCTCGTACGCCACAGAGATTACTCAACTAACTAGGACTTGGATGGGCGAAAAACAGAAGGGTGAGTGGGCACAAAAATAAAGGTTTATAAAACCATTTTATTTTACAAATATACTAACTCCTCGTTGTAAAACAAGTATAATTTCTAGAAAATCAAATGCATGCACAACGACAATATGAATATAATCAGGTGCTCAACAAGCTATACTAGCACGCAAATCGGAGTCACCTAATGTGACTTGTACGATTGCACTTATTGCTCATCTATCTAGGCTAACACATGAGTCGGAGTCACCTAATGCGACCTGTACGATATGCTAACTGTAATAATAATATACGCTCTAGTGCTATGATCACGTGAAGCTAGCACTATGCACAGGTCACCTACGAGTCGGAGTCGCTTAATGTGACCTGTACGATAAGTTAGCACCTACTTGGATCCAAGGCGAGTGTGAGGTGCAAGAGGTGAACATACACATGAAGGACTAACCTGACCTTGGACTGAGCACTAACACATGGGTGTAGCAATGATGAGTCGACTATATGAATATGAGAATGCCATACAATTCAATCATTCCAACAATACAATAACTCACATGGACTTACATGCGCATCCCGTAGAATGACTTAGCATTTCACAATAGCATAATATTTATAAGCAGGTAAAATGCATATGAATATGCCATGATAAAATATATAAATCTCAACCACATAACAACATTTTTTAAAACTTATATAACTCATGGCATAATATGCATTAAACAGTTTAAAAGCATTTGTGGAAACTATAAAGTGTAATATCTATATATATGAAAACAAAATGCCCACTCACTGGTATGTTGCAGGATTGTAGCCCCCTAGTCTCACTTGTCCATGAACATCCTCAGGGTATGTCTCCCCTATATGCGAAACTACTACTTATAATTAATTAATAGGACATATACGGAAAAACTAGGAAAAACTTCCCATAATTTGCTCAAACGAAAGGTTTGAATATACCAAAATGTTCTACTCGAAGTCACGAACCTGCACGTAAAAACCACTTACCGGCTGGAGGCAGGACGCGCCCTCACGCGTCTGACAGAAAACTAACGGCATTTAGGAATATTCTGTTAAAAGTTAACGGCGTTACATGATGCCGTTAGAATATTCCCTCAACTTTGACGGAATATTCCTTGTCTTCTCTGGTGAGCCTTGCCGTCCGCCGGCGTCGGAAACTGGAAAAACTCGCTGGTTTCTGGAAAATTTTCAAAACTTCAAAACTTGCTCATTTCTAAGCCAGTTTTCACAAAATTTATACGGATTTGAAGCTTATGAAGAGTAGAACAACGTTATACATTCCAAAAGTCCAAAAGTGAATGGCAAATGGCATAAAAATGGCTTGAAAGTCTCGGACAAAACTTTGCTCCTCAAACTTGTGTGCTTTTGAGGTTGTTTCTTCTTCAAACTTGTCCTAGGAGCCTTGGGGAGTTGTAAGGAAGCTTCCCCACGTCCTTAAATCTTGTAACTAGGCTAGGATCACGACGATACCAACTTGCTTCCAAGTTGCTTCACGTTGGCCACTCAAAACTCAACCAACATGTGATTCAATATGGTCTAAAAGAAAGTGACTTAAATGAAAAAAAGAAAGAAAGAGGAATTAAATTGGACTATCTGGTTAGTAACACACAAGCAACAACTAACAACTTTCAACTAACAACAGTTAAGACCCTATTTATACCTATTTTTGCCTTTGAGCCTATGAAACCCCTCATGTGTCTCCAGATCCAATCTTTAAAATGCACAAACGTACCTTTTTCAGGACCTAATGAAAATGGTCCATCAAAAAGTCCTTATTTAGAATATGGTCCTCAAATTTTGTTAATTATTATCTGGATCACATGCTTTTCTTCATTACTTCATTATTGTCGCTGTTTGTATTTACAGGTCGTGTTAATCTACAGCTAGCCGATACCCTATTCAATCATGTGGTCCATCAATCATACAAAGTCAAACAGTATTTTTCAACTCTTTATATTATTTTCTGGTTTGCCAAAGTTTTGGACCGGCTGTTGAGAATAATTTAAAAACAAATAAATACATCTACGTCACTTTCCAACAAGGGCAAAATTGTCAATTCACATACTTGGGGAGAGATTACATAGAAAATTAGGGACAGGTCATCACAAGAACCGATTCATATTATGGATCACATTGTAAAGACCATTTTTTGCAAAAAAATAAATAAAAATAAATAAAATAAAAATAAATAAAAAGTCGTTTAATCAATCTGTTGTAGCAAATAGATAGACAATTTGTAATGCTCGTTCATCTGTTTTTGTACCTTTCAATAACCCAATGACCGTGGTTTTAATTGATTTTTTATAAAGACGATATTTATAAAGTAATTAATAATATGAATAGTTCTATCTATAAACACAAAATTCTATGAATCAGCAACGATTAGTTTTAAATAAAAACTTCTACTCATCTTTTGACTAGTGAAGCATTATTCTTAACCAAATTGAGGTGGTGAATTGAAAGAAGGTACAAGTTCACAGGGCATTGCTAAACTTTTCAATTGCTGTGTTAATTAATCTTTTTCATGTCGCGAAGACAATATCTGATTGGAGACCACGTCGTTTTCATCACATTCCAATAAGATCAAAACATTTGCTGCCATCTTGATCATTGACAAAGATTAAACAAAGTGTGTTGAATAAGAGGGGAGGGGGATATGACGTTAGTGGCCTACCTAACTCACTTATCCATGATTCAAAGGCATTGCAGGAGGACAAAAACTGGTCGGGCAAGTAATTGCCAATTGCAGCAACGAGTTATCTGGATTCTTCAAGCAGTTTGTGATTTTCGAACTCCTTGAATATGGGAACGAATTGCTGGTCAATTAATTGTAGAACCGTCTCAAGGCTTGAACACTAAATTATTTAGCACGTTAATTAAGCTTACAGTTGAAACTAGCAAATTTAGTTCCGAAGGTCTCAATTTGAAAAGAAATTAGACAAGGAAGGTTGAGTAGAACTAAATTTGGGTAAAATTTGATGACAACATTAAACTGATGTTTCTTTTCAATTAATATTTCAAGATGAATATGGATTTTATAAACCCGAAATGTTTACAAAAAAGGATTATTGAGTTTGAGTTTTGGGAGAAAATTTTTATTGTGCTCAGAACACAGGTAACCAAGTATCTCACCACTTGTATAGTGACACGTGGTCAGTGCAAGCCCAGGCCCAATGTGGGTTGGGCGATCATTCGGGGCCCAAAACAATTGGGGTCACCAAAACTATTAGGGTAGTATATTCATATATGTTTTCATAAGAGTATAAATTTATAAAATTTGGTAAAATACTCAAGAAGCTTAACTAGAACTAGTGGATTTTGTTACGTAAAATTAATAAGGAGGTCTTGGGTTTGAAGTAGTATGTTTGCTTATTTACTTTCTAATTATTATATTATTAATTTTCATAAAGTAAAAATTTATAAAATTTGGTCAAATGGATAAAAAGTTTAACCATAATTGGTGGTTTATATTGTTTAAAATTAACGAGAAGTCCTAAATTTTTGAAATGTTATGCATATTTTGTACAAAATTTAATCTACAGATTTAATCTCTCTAATATTAGCTTCTATGGATGCCGACCAACGTTTGCACTTTCTGCAAGTTGAAGAGCAATTGTTATTGGCTCAAACAAAAAAAAAACCTATATATATATTATTTATTGAACAATTTCGAAGCTTCATGCACCTACCCCAACACGGCAACATCAACATGCCAACATGTATGGACTAATGCAGAACCAACACTCTGCCGGTTCCAACTACCTCATTTAATATCCCTTTTGCAAGCATCATATGTATATAAAATTGTATATTAGACTAGTGATAATTAATAGTCTATTCCCTGCATTTGGATCCCCAAATAATTAATTTTTTTGTCACTGTTTATATAGGTTTTTTTTTTTTTTTTTTTTTAGAATTGTTATTAGCATTCTAAACTTTCTATATTTAAAAAAAAAAATACATTTTTGAGAAGTGTAAATTAAAATTTTTAAAATGCTAATAATACTTTTTTTTTTTTTATATAGTTATCTGTATTTTTGTTCTGATTAAGTCGCAAACTGGGAATTCAAATAATTGAATAGCACATCTCATATTAATTGTATCTCAAGCTAGGATTTTATATTTGTCGGTCTGAAAATTTCAATTTCAATCAAGATGGGATGTCAGTTGAACTTTTCAAAGATACTGTTGTTGTTGTTGTTTTTTTTTTTCTCGAATTGTTCAAAGATACTGTTTACTTAATGTCGTTTTACCAAAATAAATATAAAAAAATGTCATTGTACTTCTAACCCAAGTAAACAATTATTAAAATTTCTATTTCAACTAAGATATGTCAATTGGATTAGCTAGAAATTTAAAATTGAAATCCAAGTATCAAGCTCTTGTATAATTAAGTAATCAATAATTGATCATATCTTAAAATCAAGTGGCTTAATTAAAAACCCTTGTTGAATCTTAAACCTATGAAATAAAAAATGGATTGTATGCCAGTCTAGCAAAGGTATAATTATCTTTTTAAATTCCAGTTAATAGAACTCCAAAAAATTATAATATCATACACTTGCACACCTTAAATCGTAATTAATATCTAAACCTAGTCACATGTAGGAGAAATGTTTTATTATGATCGGAATACGGAGGGTGCACCACGTGTTTTTATATAAGTGGTGAGAAATTTTATTTTTTAAGTTATTAACTTTTTAACACACATATCTCATCATTTGTACGGTGACACGTGGTGTACCATCTCCGTATACCGATCACATTAAAATATTTCTCCACATGCAGAGTTGAACCCTGCATATTAAAACGAGCAAACTTGAAAAGTGTCCCAAACCTACCTTGGTTTTTTTTTTTTTTTTTTTGGGAAAATACATAAAAATTCTTAGAAAAAGATAATTGAAATGGGAAAATGATTAAGCTAATAAAAACGTGGTTGCGCATGCATATTTATCTAATTATTTCGGGTTTTTCTGGCCATCAATCATATGATTTCGAGTTGGTGGAAATGTTAGTTAAACCTACTTGGCCAGTGAATTCCTTTAGGTCTCATGAAGGTCTATCAACTGAAAGTGAATTTTCTAGCTATCAAGAAATTCTCGAAAACTTACTGGGTTGTTTGGAATTTCAAAATCGCATGAAAAATTAATGTCCAATTAAAAGCAGAGACCAGCAAAGAAGAGAGGAAAGTTCTAGGCTTCTAGCTAACAGTATATAGTAACTTGACTCAAAATAATTAAATGGATACTGCCATGGATCCTAAATATAAATAAGCAAGGTGATAACTCATGAAAAATTAAAGGTGTACCCTTCCATCATGAATCTTTTTAATGAGATTACTTCTGGTGTTTTAAATTTTTCCATAAACAACAATATACTTACATTAAGGGATGAGATATAAATTGGTATCGAACTTGCTATTCATGAGATTCAAACCTAAAATTTTACTCATACGTTAAAATGAATATCACTAAACTATAAAACTATGTAACCACATGTTATAATATGTTTGTATTGAGAATTAATGATTAAATTTATGACCGACTTTAATTTTACGTACACAACATGATGCCACATTATCATGAGTTTGAAGGGGTGTTAAAAATAATAAAAAATGGAAAATATTTTTTGAGATTGTTTATATGAGATGAAGCAACTTAAACCATGTGCCAAACAATTCTCCTGGATCATGTGCACTACGCTAAAACCAAGGCATTCATGTATCTTTGTCAAAAAGAAAAATAAGAACAAAAAATTGTTACTGTTCCATTTTTAAGAAAGCGCTTCTTCTGTCAAACTTTCCGGCCATGACCTTTCCAGTAGCAGCTAGCCCAAATTAATGAGAGGGCACCACCAACATTAGTGCATTAATTTTCACCCATATATACACAATATTCAAAAGCTTGTATGGATTTTAAACCTTTGCGGACCAGGGCACATTAGCGTGTGTGACCACAATATCAATCGACAAGAGTGGCGTTCATATTCATATATATAGCCAATGCAATTTGGAACCTTAAGATTTGTCAAATATACAAATTAATACAAATTATGCAATACAAGTACGTCCACGACAGATCCTAAACATAAGTCCTTTCAACTACAAATAAGCTTTTAGGGTATGCTTAGGTGACAAAGTCAAAATTTTAAAGAATTCAGGCATGGTGATGACGAAATAGATTGCAAAAAGTCTAATGAGAGATTAAAAATGCACTACATTAGCATTACAAAATGCATGATAAAATAATTCATAAATAACTACTAAGTTCTTATCACATAACTTTGTAATGATCATCGTTTTAGTTTCTCTTATGTAACTTTTTGCGATTATTTCTTCTTCATTTGGTCTAAAATACTTTGTAATTTAGAAATCCTTACCTTTAGTGGTACCAGGAAAGTTGCTTATAATTGTGTGTGAATATGATAAGAACTTTTCACACTAAATCTCGAAGTTGAATGACCCCCTGCTAGCAATATTATGTTCACTTCTGTGGGCTAATTGCCAAATTTTTAATTGGTTCATTTTTAAATTGATTAAATTCTGATATGTCATCATTTCGTCATAAAAAAAATATTATTTTTCTTCATGCACAGGCTACAGCAAACCTAACCCTCCCCCTTCCCCTTCTTTACGCGTGTCCACGACAAAAAAAAAATATAGAGTCGGCAGGTCATTGGCTAGTTAAGATTCATTTAATTTAATATCACTATAATAAGAGGTGAGATTCATAAAGGTAATAATAGATAAACTAAAATTTTAAATTAAATTTTATTAAACAAATGATGTGATTTTTAATGGTTGAATTATTAATTAAATATTGATTAATGTACTTATTTTTTATTGGTGGCACATAATTTAATTTGCAAATTTAGTTTAAACTTTTATTCTCTCTAGCATTACCCAATTGATAATGATGATGGTCTAAAGTAAAATTAAACTTAATAGGTCTTAATGAATACTCATTAATAATTCAATAAGTTGATTTACCACTGTAAAATTTATCTTTAATTACGTGACATGTCATTTTTCTATTGTTGCAAATCTCATTAATCATATGACAAACCTAAAGCATTAATTATATGACAGTTTGTAATATTATGATCAATATATTTTCGTGTTCAACATGATGATTTTACTTTTGACGTCATGGATAGACTACAAAATTATCTAAGGGAATAGACGTAGTCTACCCTTAATGGCCTTTTATGCCACTAACAGATCATCAGCTCTCTAAGCTGCCCTTACATATATTATGGTCTTTCGGGTTGACCATAATATGTCAATCCATTAGGCTTACCCCATGCAACGGTGGTCAGTCACCGACTTTCTGGAGTTTCCTCTTGGATGTCTGGTGCATCTAGCTCTTACCAGCATAAACCTTCATTTGTGCTAGTTGATAGGACCATGGAGATTGACCCGTATCATCAAGGATTGCCTATTATACTCTGCAGTCTCCCCTCCCAGCTGTTTGTTAGGGATTTCCCCTATAAATAGCCAAGTCAAATAGAGGAAACGATAATCGTCACTTGCTACTCATAACTTTCTCAAGCTCTTTTTTTACTTTCTACTACTTTTCTGACTTAGGCATCTGATATCCTTTGGCGGCACCCTTCCCCTTTTGCTGGATGTCGATCAATTAGGCTAGCAGTGTTTGTTCTCTTATTGGTGAAATTTTGTCAAATCAATTGTGTACAAAATTTCCATCCACAAAAACTAATCTTAAAATCTATCTAAATACAAACGTAAAAAAATTTAAAATGCAGCAATATGTAAAGTTAACACAAAAAGGCTAAATGGTGGTGCCACATAATCACTTCTTACATACTCCTCTTAATTTTTGGCTATTGAATCAAATGAATTGAAAAATATCAATAAATAAAAATTAATAAAGGTGTGTAGGAGATAAAAAAATAATGTGAAAAACACTATCCAAATTAAAATGTAAATTTCTACACAACAAAGTTAAGAATGTGAATTTTCACACATCGGAGTTGATGATGTTGAGAGGCTGTCGTTATCCCTTTCCAATTCCTAGTTTAAAACACTAACTTGATAAGACTGTTTTAGGAAGCTAACTAGTAATAAAATGCCAACACAGGCAGGAAGTAAACACAAACACATTTAGTGTAAAAAAACGTGTCAAAATTTGATCCATGTTCATGCCTCGAGTGGAGGTCCGCTACCGCATCTCAAGACTTTACTTCGCATCTCTTAGATCAAGATTATCAGATTAAGTAATTTGAACCTTTCAAATTTCATTCAACGACCTATCTGTTTTGACCCTTTAAAAATTATGATAATTTTTATCATTTGATGAAATTTGAAAAGTCCAAATCACTTGATCATGTAACGTTGATAGAAGAGATCTGAAGATGGTCTCTTTTCTTAGGCGAGCATTGACCATGAAATGATTTCAACTAAAACAATATGTAGTTTTTAAGGTGCTTATCAAAGATTTAAAAAAGGTTTAGCGGATCACTATAATTAATATCAACGTTGTTTCAATTTAATTACATGTTCATTTTTAAATTAAATATGTGTGATTTTTTGTGATTTTTTTTTTAAAACATGTGTGAAATTTTGTCAATTAAATCTCAATATAATTTTTTATTAAAAAAATCTCAATATAGAAATAATTTAACTTCATCAAAACTTTGACGTGAGGCATACTTCAACAGCGCGTTGAGGTCAACTTTCTGTTATAGATGTAAGCCTTTCAAAGTGTGGTTCACACACCCATCATATAATGGAATGAATATTAGGAGAAAAGAAGTGGGAAAATATCAAATCCAATCCGAAGGCGCCGGAAGAATTATTAAACTAATGAATGATATTGTGGTGATGCTAAAACACGCAATCTAATCTAATCTTGTAATCTTATCTTAGGTTTGAAGTACAAATTAACCCCATTTATCATATATTGCAGTGAGGTGAAAAAGGTTTGAAATGGTGAAATGAAACCGTCAATGGCTGGAAAGTCTAAAACCTGACAGCTACTTGGTATGGCTAATAAGGTCGAGCATCAAATCTATCACATTTCAGATACAATACTTACTAATAAATTCATCATGTATGATTCACATTGAAGAGATCGGGGGTTAGGTGTAGCCAATTAGGGTTTTACCCAAAAATTAAAAAGAAACCCACAAAATAAATCAAGATTGGTTTTCCAAAGAAGCACTTGTAATTTAAGGAACCAATATGTAACACACACACACACACACACACACACACATATATATATATATATATATATATTTTTTTTTTAGGAAACAAATCAACAATCGTATGAGATTGGATCAGTTTGGTGAATATATTTATATTTGGGTGGAGAGGACCAATATGCCTCACATGTATGTGACTAGTTCGACGAAAGTCCACAATGGCAGCAGCTCTTCTTGTTGCCTTCCAGCCATGGTTGAACTTTAGAACCATTAATTTATTTTTCTCAGGAAAACATTAATAAAAAATGTCAACAAATATTATCCAAGATTCGTCTGTAAGTTATTTTGTCTAAATTGCAAGAGCTGAACTCATTTCTTGTAAGTTTAGTTTTGTTCATTAGTCCTTTTATTGAAGGAGTTTCAGATAATCAATTCCATTTGCTGTACGAAAACTCTGTTAATTAACTTAATTACATGTATCTCTCTTTCGTGTTAATCTGTTTGAGATGTACTTAGGTTTCCAAGACATATAAATTATTTCAAGGCCCCACTTAAGATATATCTTTTAACCAAACCATGTTTTCTTGTAATCATGTATATGCATAATAATATTTTATCTTGACAACATGATATGACGTCTATAACGTAAAAATTAATATTGTTATAACAATAATAATGTCATTATGTGTTATTTAACTAAAATCTTACCGTTATTATGTAATCTTAGACTATAAATCTTGACGATTACGCTGTAATTAATCTTACATTTCTTGTAGTTCAGACGTTGAATGTTAACATTATTTTATAACACCAAATGTGAAGGTAAAGACCCAAAAGTGAATACTGATGAATGTGAAATTTCTTGACGTCTATTTTTAATAAATTGCGTCTATAGACGCTATACTATAACAAGACATTCATAACCATCAAACATTAGTGTAACAATATCATTCCATAACCTCGATCACTATTTATGTAACGTTTAATAGTAAATGACAATTACAATATAATTGTTGTTATACGAATGATAGCGTAGAAATTTGCTTTATTAATTTGGGACTTAGTTGTAAAAATATCAGTTGTTTTATTTCAGACAAAGTCAAATTGAAGCAATTTTGTAACGTGGTTCCTATGAGTAGACTCAACCAACTCTCTCATTTTTGTTTGTTTTAGGTGGCTTCTTAAAACTAACTAATTAATACTCCCATGTCCACACTTCATCTATTTATAATCAAATTCCTACGTCTCTAAACGTCAAAACGGCTCGAATTTGGATAATGAGAAAAAAAAGGATTCAATCCAAAAATCCGCAAAACTTGGTTTCTTGTCCCATACTATTTCTTTTCTTTTCCAACTTTCATTACCATAAAAATACTATAAACAAAACTAAACAATCTCAATTGTTTTTAAATAGTTTATTACTGGATAGCCGACCAAATTCCACTGTAGCACTAAATAAATAAATAAATAATCCAACAGTTGCACAAACTTCGTATATAAAAGGCCCTACTACTTCTGCTAATCATACCCACGAAAAAAGAAAACAAAAAAAAACAAAAAAACAAAAAAACAAAAAAAACAAAAGAAACACACACAATATGGATTCTCTTCTGCAATCCTTGCAAGCCTTACAATCCATGACACCACTCTTGCTCATAATCCCACTCCTATTTCTCCTCCCTCTAATTTTCCGTTTCCGGCGACCACCACCATACCCACCCGGCCCCAAAGGCCTACCCCTTATTGGAAACATGTTATTGATGGACCAACTAACTCACCGGGGCCTCGCCAAGCTGGCCAAGAAATACGGCGGCATATTCCACCTCCGCATGGGGTTTTTACACATGGTTGCGATTTCCAACCCTGACGTGGCACGACAAGTCCTTCAAGTCCAAGACAACATCTTCTCCAACCGCCCGGCCACCATCGCCATCAGCTACCTCACCTACGACCGCGCTGACATGGCCTTCGCGCACTACGGGCCCTTCTGGCGCCAGATGCGTAAGCTCTGCGTCATGAAGCTCTTTAGTCGCAAACGCGCCGAGTCCTGGGAGTCTGTCAGGGACGAAGTGGACTCGGCGGTTAGGACCGTCACAGTTCATGTTGGTTCGGCTGTAAACATAGGAGAGTTGGTTTTTTCGCTCACGAAAAATATTATTTATCGGGCGGCGTTCGGGACGAGCTCTCAGGAAGGACAGGATGAGTTTATTGGGATACTGCAGGAATTTTCCAAATTGTTTGGAGCTTTTAATATTGCTGATTTTATTCCTAGCCTGGGGTGGGTTGATCCTCAGGGGCTAAACAATAGACTCGCTAAGGCTCGTGAGTCCTTGGATCGGTTCATTGACACCATCATAGATGATCACATGGAGAAGAAGAGGAATGGTAAGGGAGTGAGTGACAGTGAAACGGACATGGTGGATGAGTTGTTGGCTTTTTACAGTGAAGAAGCTAAAGTAAATGAATCTGAAGATAATTTGCAAAGCGCCATAAAACTTACTAGGGATAACATCAAGGCCATCATCATGGTAAATAACTATTACACAATTTCATATCACATATTTATATTATAACCCCACAGGTTGCATGTTTATGTAACCTGTTTTCTTGGACTAAACTTTTGGCTAATTTTTTCTTTTTATCTGATCAGATATATTAATTGCGTATCGAGACTATGAAGATAGAAAGTATATATTATATTATTTTGAAAACTGATTGTTTAAATTGACGATCTGACTAGGTATACAACATGCTGTATATGCAAATTAAGAAGCTAATTATATATGCTACGTACTTTCAGGACGTAATGTTTGGCGGGACGGAGACTGTGGCGTCGGCAATAGAGTGGGCCATGTCGGAGCTGATGAAGAGCCCGGAGGACCTAAAGAGGGTCCAACAAGAACTTGCTGACGTGGTGGGTCTAGACCGTCGACCTGAAGAGACCGACTTCGAGAAGTTGACATACCTAAAATGTGCCCTAAAAGAGACACTACGACTCCACCCACCAATTCCACTACTCCTCCACGAGACCTCGGAGGACGCTGTAGTAGCCGGCTACCGCATTCCCAAAAGATCGCGTGTGATGATCAACGCGTGGGCCATTGGACGTGACAAGGACTCGTGGGAGGACGCCGAGTCCTTCAAGCCCTCGAGGTTTTTGAAAGAAGGTGTGCCTGACTTTAAGGGGAGTAACTTCGAGTTCATTCCGTTCGGGTCCGGTCGGAGGTCGTGCCCGGGCATGCAACTAGGGTTGTACGCGCTGGAGATGGCGGTGGCACACTTGCTTCATTGTTTTACGTGGGAGTTGCCTGATGGTATGAAACCTAGTGAGCTGGACATGAACGACGTGTTTGGACTCACCGCTCCGAGAGCGAGTCGACTCATCGCCGTACCGAGTAAAAGGGTGGTTTGTCCACTCTGATGGTGATGAAAAAACAGCGTTCGACGAGGAGAGATAAACAGTGGTGCAATTTGTTTGGAGTGTAATGATACTGTGAAAACTGCACAGGTAAATTGCAAGCGTTTTTTTATTGTTCTTTTGCAAAACAAAATAATTACAAAGAGATCATGAACAGTTGTGGGGGAATTTTGAATTCTCTCTCTTTGTGTATATACACTCTCTTTTGTTTTGTTTAACATGTATGCAAATTTATCTTTAATTTCCTCTCTTTTTTCCTTTTTGTTTTGTTTTGTTATTATTGTATTGAAATAAAAATAGAATGGCTGAGTTACAAAAATTATTTGTCATGGTGGAATAATTGATGGACTGCTTATGTTACGATTTCAATTTGTTTTCTGGGTCGGTGGCAATAGTAGAATTATTTTGTTTAAAAATGATTGAAGAAAGATTAAGTAAAATTAGCTCTTGAACAACGGTAGAATAATGTTAAATCATGCTTACGACAGAAGTAGCTCACACTGTCCTCAGCAGTTGTGACAATTGACACTTAATTTGACTGATGCATGTCAATTATATATTTATTTTGTGGTTAAAATTGTTACATAAAAAATAAGAAGGATAAGGTTAGAGAGATTAAATTTATAGACTAAAATTGTAAACTAAATAATATGTTATCAATAAAAAATGAACACGTTTATCAACGTTTAAGTAATAATACAATCATTAACTTTCATGTCATTTAATTTACAAAATTTAGTCTTCCTAGCATTACTCAAATTTGAATGATTGTGAAAATAAATTAAGGTTGGTGAGGACTTTGACATAAATCTAAATATAATTAAGAAGGCTCTAAGGTAGTTCTATTCACACACTCGTTTTTACTTCTTTCACACTCTTATTAATTTTTGTCTATTGATCTTCTTCAATTAATTTAATCTGACGATCAGAAATCGAAAATAGTATGTGAGAAGTAAAAATTAATGTGTAAGTAGCACTACCCGTGGCTTTATATATGGTGCCCATGTCAAATCGACGCATTTTGGTGGCTCCATATATTTGCACGACAAGTGCCCTAGGCTAGTGACCATGAACTAGTTGTGTACAGTTGTGTGTTATCTCTCATCATGTGGAAAAGTTAATTAATTAAAAAAGTTTATAACGACATGTGTACAACTATGTATCGACCGTGGTATAAGACCAGAAGAAGTACTGTATATCATATAACATAGGATAGTTGGCTTGATGGTGCATTCCAACCGATACATGTGTGGAGGAAGTGTTGTAAATGCCTTGTTGAGCTGCATCAGCATCTGTGTGCGAGAGAGAGAGTGAATGAATATATTGAGTTTTGGTGGGCAGTGAAAAGTGAAGTGAGAAGGACGTGAGGCCTTTTCCTTGTACCATGAGGATGCGTTTGTTACACCTTCTTAAGAGATTGGCTTAAACTGACTTAACTAGAACTATAATTCTACGTTTGGTATGTTTCTGGACTAGATTAAATGGAACTCGCTCCAACTAACAATCCCTCCACGTTTCGTTAAAGCTCGTTATTTAGTTCGGAGCTTTCGCTTGGTATTAAGCATGACTAAAATGGAAAACGAGGCCGACGCTTGGTCGTTTGCTACACCCGACATCCACTCTGCCTTCTTTCTGCTTGCACCGTTACTATGGCCAGGTCGTCGGCGGTGCCTTCTCTTATGTGGCCCAACCTTAGGTGATAGCTGCAGCTCACAGCTGAAGAGGCGCTGCTTTAGGCCAAAATCGCGAGTCGGTGGAGGACCTGGCAATGCTACCGTCGGTGGGCGTTGCTGACGAGAAGCAGATCAAGAGCTTGACGATGAAGGTTGGGAAGATCTGTACAATATTATGCGATTTGATTATTTGGTTGCAGGATTGGGAGATCTGTACATTTTTTATGCGATTTGGTTGCTGACATGATTGAATGAGAAAATTAATTAGCTTTTAAAAGTTAAGATAACTATAAAATAAGTGAGAGAGTGGTGAAATTGTGGAGATAAAAAGGTAAGTGGAGGAGCATGCCGGAGAAATCGAGAAGGGGAAGTTGAGCAGAGTTTGATGGGAGAAGGATTGCAGTAAGAAATTAATTTTGATAGAAAAGAAATTAATTTTAATAGAAAATAAAATAATTAAATAAAAATTATTGTACTTTTTTATTTGTAATCCAACACTACATTAAACGTTTCACTAAATCAATCTAATTAAATTTAGTCCTTGAAGCTAGTCCAGTCCGAAATAGTCCGGTGCAACAAATGCCCCCTATGTATATCGATGATCATGAATCAAAATAATGTGTATAAAAAATATATATAAATATGTTGTGATTTAGGGACACGTTTGTGCCATATTTTGACACATATTTTTATGAAACTCACTCTGTAATGTATTTTAGAGATCCAACCGTCTATCTTTTATATCTTAATTTTTTTGTATCTTTTATGTCTTACCTTAAAGATAATATCTACCAAAAATCACCTAAATCTGAAACCATATGACCGTTGATTGAATTTAGTGTGTCATTGTAGAACAACATTTGTCTATTTTTTTTCACTACAAATAAATGTTTTAATAGTCTTGGATTTGCATAATTTTTTACAAGAATGATTTATGAATAATATAATAAAATATAGACGATTGTGATTGTCGAAATACATATAAAATAAACTATACATACTATACAAATGAGTGTCAAATTATGTGCCAAAAACATGTTCGTGTATTCTAACTCTCTACGTATACGTATGTGTGTGTGAAAGCAGATTGGTATATCTATATGTAAGTAAGAGAGAGCTGGAAAGGGACTCCATGAGATATTTTCCATCCCCAACTACCTTGAATATGGAC
Source organism: Pyrus x bretschneideri (assembly GCF_019419815.1). Classification (NCBI taxonomy): domain Eukaryota; kingdom Viridiplantae; phylum Streptophyta; class Magnoliopsida; order Rosales; family Rosaceae; genus Pyrus; species Pyrus x bretschneideri. The sequence continues at coordinate 15,847,009 of NW_025999390.1, read as the reverse complement.
GACGGAGGAGACAAGGAGCATGAAAAAGGAAGCCAATCAGATACAGTAGGAGATATGTGTATCACATATTATGCATATTTTATAAAGTAGGGTGGTTTGGTGCTCAAGAAATAGGACCAACTGTGCTTGGTTATTTAACTTGAATTGGCTGATGGACTGGGATTGAATGTAGGTAGATTGTCAGTCCTTCTATTTAGATGTATTTCCTATCCCTTTCTATTTTCTACGGTCACGATTAAATCACATCATGGATTGGGATTGAATGGAGACAGATTTTCTGCTCTCCTGTTTGGATGCCCTTCCCATCCCCTCCTATTTTGTATGGTCACGGTTAAATCATTTTAATATTTTATATTAATTTGTTTATAAAGATAATAAGATAAAAATCAGTAAGAATATAAAATGTTAATATAACTTAACCGTAATTGTATAAATAAAAAGGGATAAGAGTGGGACAAAGACTTGGAGGGGTACTAGTTGAGGAATGAGCATCCTCTCAAAATCCTATAATCGTGTTTATTTATTGTATATCATATGTTTATTTTTTATCAGATACTGTTTATATTCAATTTTAAATAAAACAATTTATAATAATTTCTAATCGCATAACATACGATAAACGAATATAATTAGAAGATCTTTGATATCTTCATAAAAAAAATCGGAAAAAATATCCTCATTCCTAATTGAGGTCAAATTTTGACCTGTACATGTTGATTTGGAGAGAGAGGAGATGACAGTTGACAGCTCAGAGGATGCAGTGTTTGTGGCGAAATGCTTACCCTTAAAAAGTCAAAGTATTTTACTTTTATGTACATTATATGTATGATTTGATATTAACATGATGAACTGTTTTTTTTTTCAACTTACGTGCGACAATACGGTATAGGGTATTGTTTAAATACAATGTTTGATATATAATAATAAAAATGAAAGCTCACTAGTGTGACTTTTCCTACTCTGCCTTTTCGAGGTTATATATTTTATTGTTTTGATATTTATGAGTTCACCAAATATGAGATATGAAATAAATTCATGTCCCATCAACTGATTATAAAGTTATAATGTCTTCATCAATTGGATTTTTTTTTTTTTTTTTTTTTGTAATTTTAACACAACTCAGGTTCATTGAGAGGAAATTATCGTTTGTCCCATAGATACGCTTCGTATCGACTGGTCCCTTCGTGCCTGATCAACACAAATGCATCAAGAAATTCAAAATTGTCAATTTTTATAAAATATTTTAAATATAGCTAAAATCTCACTTGAATAGACCCAATTGCCATCAAAACTTACGCGAAATTACACCTTAAAAGCCAAAACCCTTTTAAATCTTGTGTCATTGTTGATTAGGTTTCGGGAGTGGTAAACTGGAAATGCATGAATGTATATTAGTTGCAGCCATTGTTGAACAAGTAAGACATCATGAAATGAATGTATATTAGTTGCAGCCATTGTTGAACAAGTAAGACATCATAAAGTATGTTAGCTGCACCATTGCGAAGATGGAAACGCATTCTACTTGTCAACCATAAGTCTAAAATTCGAACAATTCTATCATAAGTATAAAATTCGAAGAATAAATTAGATTATTAGATCCAGCCAAATTCTAGCCCAATAATAAAAAACCCATCTAACCCCTTTATTATTGGGCCAAATTTGGACTAAGGCCTATACCAGGCTGCCAGCTCAAAATCCTGTGAGTAAAAGGTGTTGACCCAGCCAAACCCAACCCATCACTTACTGAAATTTAAGAATAGTATTGTGTCGATTTCGCCCTTTCCATCATTATCAAATTTTCCCGTTGAACTTTGATTTTAATCAGAGGTAGTCCTATCCACATACCAATTTTACTTTTTGCACATCTTTCTTAATTTTCGGTCATCAGGTCAAATCAATTGAAAAGCAATGACAAAAACTTAACAAGAATGCGTAAGAAGTAAAAATAAGTGTGAACGACACTATCCTTTAACTAGTATCCCACTACACTATTGCATACCAATTTTTCCCTCCATGGTCGTTCACATTTCATTTAAATTTTATTTAAAAAATCAAATTTTAAAAGAATGAGTAACAAATTAAAAACAACATTTAATGACCAACATCCAACACGTGGCTCTTCTAAAATGTAAAACTGAATGGAAGGTGACAAAACACGACACTAGGTGGAAATTGGCAATTTATAATAGTTCAAGAAGAAAATTGCCAAACTAAATGTTAAGCGGGAAATCGGCAGTAGGGTACAAGTTCAATGGAAATTTGACAAACGAAACTAGTCAATACATCAGATCCTTTACCAACAAATACTGGGAGGAAAAAAAAAAAGGGGACAATCAGTTCCTTGGATCCCACTTACAATGTAATGACTACGCCTTATCTTTCACATCTTCATCACATTTCTTAAAATTACAACAGCTTGAAAAGAATGGACCATTTCCCAGTTTTCCCCTATTGGGATTTGTCGTCGTTATCCATAGAACAAGTTTACATCAAGATACGGAGTACAGCAAGACCGACAGCAGATATCGAAACAAGAGTACCTATGCAGTATTTTATGACATCGTATTTTGCTGCTTCCACCTGAGCCCTTAAAGCATGAATTTCCTGGTAGAAATATGTAAGTAAGCATTAGTGAAAGGACTGTGCGGTGCGCTCCTAGTTCTAATTGAAAAAGTAGTCACCCAATTCTTACCCGATCAAGTTTGTTAGTGAGGTTATTTGTTTCAGCATTCTGATTAGATAGCTCTTCTCGTATCCTCCTGCATTTATCAACCATATGAATGAACAAAGAGAGCGAATATCATGACTCAAACAGAGGTTTTGACGAACTCAGAGAATACTATGCATTCATTTAACGTATTCACTTACCCTCTTTCCAGGTTCAAGTCCAACCGCTGTCCTGCGGTAACTTTGTCGATTTCATACCTGCATCACAATGAAAACATTCGCACTGTAATGATGATTATAGAAGCAAACACAAATTCACATAGAAACAGACAGAAAATGACGGTAAAGTAACTCCACTAATCAGACCTCAATTCACTGCGCATCTTCTCTATATCATTCCGAAGTTTTTCAGTCTCGTGTTGCAACAAAGAAAAATGGTGTCCCTGCATAACATATTTTTTTCAGAGAACCAATGGCACTATCCCAGGAACTAATAAACATTTATTTTTCTTTGCAATGATTGTTTAGGGAACATCGAGGTCCAGCCTTGTTAGAAAAGTCTTCGAGGAACTTTTAAACAGAGACCTTAATGACGTCAAGGTCACTTCGAAAAACACCATAACTATCCTTCTGGTGATAAAGAAAGGGAGAGAGATAAAGACATGGTTGTCAACCTTGAAAAATGTAATCAGAGTAACAACTAAGGAATTCATATTCCGGATCAATTATGCTGCTGAACTAAAATAAATTCAGCTCCAAAAAATGTAGAAATACAGATAATTCAAATCCATTCTGATAAACTGAAAAAAATGTCAATGTCATAAACATTGGTTCCAAATGGGTTGTTTGATTCCATTCCAGTGCCCATATATGCTGGAACCTATGAATTGAGAATAACCCTTTTGATCATGTAGGAGGTTATGAGATGAAATGTCGAACACAGTAACTAAACGTATGGCTGAAATCCTAAATGTTTGGCTGCCAGTAAGATACAGAGTCAGAAGCACACCCCAGCATGCAACAGCCACTCAGAAAATGGAGACATCATATTTTAGGTACTTGAACACTACTAAACATCCGAAAGAAGGTAGTTGATGTCCACAATATATATGATCGACGCCAGGATGGGGTCCAATCATTTATCATAATGCCGTCATACGCATACAAAAAGGGTGGGGGCTCGGGGCATATTTCATGAAGATCACTAATAGTGCAACTGAAAATTACGAGTAGCCTTGCATTCATGTCTACGGATGTTAACAGGAGCTTGGAGAAAACATCATCATTCAAAACCCAAAATGCAGTCCCATTAGCATATCGTCAATAATTTGGAAATCATTTATACACAAGACAAACACAAATAAAGACCAAGCTTAATCCAGAAATTCCAATCAGTCTATGTTTGCAAGCACAACAGTAACAAGATTTGAAACGGCAACTAGAACAGAATCATCCAAATATCAACATAACCAAGAAGAAGAAGCTACAACTAAATACAAACCACGATCTCATAGTATTGGTAATGACTAACGGAAAGAGCTAGTAAGTACCTGCGCACTTTGAATTTCGGATTTGAATTTGGACAAGTTGGATTCTTGGATCATCTCCGTCTATAAACAATTACGCAAAACATACGTTTAGATGCAAGCATCATGATTTGTTGAACGACAACATACACAGACGTAATCAGTAAACGGGGAAACTAGAGTAAACATGAAAACTCCTTACTTTCTGCATCTCTCCTTTTGTAACAAATGAATGAGACACATTTTCCAAGCTGTCATTCAAAACTTCAGTAATGGCAGCAGTTATCGCCTCCGCGTGCTTCGAGGGGACGCCTTGTCCCTCTAATCTCCTAACCTAAACACAATGCAGCACATAATTACCAACAACTGCAAACACAATGCAGCACTGCAACTTCTCTAATCTCACCGTAAATTTTCCATCATTTGACTTTTCACAGTCATGCCATTTTCAAAAATTCAAATTATCATTTCTCAAGAGAAAGCGATTCGATTACTCACCAGAGCTAATGTATCGACGAGAAACAACCGCTTTCCATTTGATTTGACTAGCTGAGAAGTCAGCCTGCAATCCAAATGCCTGTACTCCACCGACGGAGACACCGTTCTCGAAGCACCACCGGGCCCTCCGAAACCGGATAATCCGATCCCGGACCCGGTCCCCAATTGGGCGACCCGTCTAGAAGCCGCAGCAGCGGCCATTCGAATTCGATTTCCGCACCTGATTCCTCAATGCTAATCTCGATCTCAATCCCTCAATCGATTCCGAATCAAAACCTTCAATCGGTTGCCTGCCGAGAAAACGATAGGATTACAGTTACAATTTGAAAATCCAATCCGATCCAGTACCTATCCGTATCCGGAAAGTTACGAGCCGGAGAGCTAGGAGCAATACATGCTAATTTCCCCACTGGGAGATCCTGGAGGACTGGATAGGATTGTTGTCCCCTGTCCGTCTCGAGATTCGCGAAATATAAAAGATGGAGGGTACCGGGAGATCCTGTTTATTTCGCGGTTTGCTGCTTCCTTCGGTTAAATTAGCCCGTGTGCCAAACAGCGCGCAAACCTTTTCTAATTTTTTGGAAGAAATCCTACAGGGAAAGAGTTTCCAAATTTTGTCTTACTCCTTCGAGGAATTCAATTTCGACGGGTTACGGCTAATGTCGTGACAGATGCTTTTGGCTTCATATGAGCGTTCATAGATTCTAATCAAGTTTCGGAGCACTTGCGTTATCAGTTGTTTCAATGTTTAATTTTGATCGTTTTGCATAAAATCACTTGTAGAGAAGAATACTTGAAGCGCTTCTCTTCATAAGTGATTTTGGGCTTCCCGAAATAGGCCCTAATTGTCTCAAGGCACATAGGTTTCTCTTATTAATCTGCTCGCATAATATGAACTAGGAAAATCTTGTATACAACCGATCAATATAACACTTCTCTTACACTAATACGCTCACATGTTAGTCACGCGACCAGTTCTACGATGGGAAAGTTATCTACAAGGGTTATATACAAGAATCCTAACGTAAAAGTACTGTAAACGATTGTCATGTAGCAAATATGGAATCAACCTGACTCGAAGACGAATATAGCAGATATGGAATCAAACTGAATCCTGCTTCTCGAGTTATTTGTTCATTCGTCTGGTTTTTTCAACAAGCAATCTTGGTCGCCCTCTGTACGAGTATAGAAACTTGTAGATACTTCCTTTTACGTACTTCCCAACTTTACGTATGTTCTTAGTCACCCCTGATGCAACAAGATCTGCGTTTCTTGTAAACCTATACATTCATTAACAAACCCCAGATAACCCATTACGAATAAGGCATAACGTTTCAGAAAACTAGGATTCCATAATTGTCACTTGAATAGTCTAATCTTATGCTTGCCTGTTGAAGAAGAGACTTCCGGCTGACTGAGTCGGTTGCTGCCTCTGAGTCTGAGGGACTTCATGATCATCTAAAAGGTAATCACAGGCGATAAATAAAGCGACAACAAATGTTTAATGTAACATTTGACCTTAACTTAAGTGCACAAGTACTTTTCGAAATCATTTCTAGAAACCAAACACTAGTTTATACATCATTTCTAACCAATGTCAAAATCTGTTCAACCAAAGTAACTTACGCGACCTCATTATCTGCGTGCCAATTTTGCAGGAAACGTCTTGACTACATTGGAGGCGAAGTATTGTAGGCAAAACCTAGAAAGAGAGATACAAAGGAAAAAAGGCGGGTAAACAAAAATTTAATTCCTTACCCCGTTTGTGATGGACATGGGCAGAAACAGGAGCGGCAGCAGGTGTCTTTTGAACCATTCTTTTGCCAACCAGAAGCTGCAGTAACTCATGTCAGTCAGAATGCTTGGCTAAACAAAGATTAATGTAGGGAGAAGCACTTTATGTAGAAATTTCATGTGTCGAGAAAGTCAGCTTCTGCATAGACTTAATTACTTCTAAGTTTCTAAGCACCAAACGCATTGATCCAACTCCAAATTGCACCAGAAGCTCACAAGTCACATGCTCTAATGAATGGTTCATAGCTTGTTATCATGCAATATATTTAGATCTTGTATAGCACGATCTGATGAGAGCTCACTGTTCAAGGGCTTGTTTGGATTAGGTTTGATAATTCACTATATTTAAGGTATGTTAAAGAATAAATGAAAAAATTGCGTCCAACTTTTTGAAGATAGAAGATGGATAACCCATCAAGGAAACTTATCCCTTGCTATCACCCCAAAATTGTAGGATTACAAGGATAACCTCCTCCATGTCTACTCCCCTCAAAATGAAAAATCATTCACCTCGATTGTCAAGTGAATTATAAGAGTTATCCATTCCAGTCCCGTCCTAGGCATCAAATGAGCCCTAAATGGCTAAAAGTAAAAGCTAATCCAATTAATATAAAAGAAACACGAAAAACGACATGCAAGCTCCATGTATTGAAGAAATCAGTTAAGGTCAATTGCCCACATCTCATATTAGCACATAATACAATGTTTTACTCTCTGTGTTTTTATGTGAGGGCTTAGGAGAGAGGAGAGATATTTAACCTTGAGACCGTAGCAAACGGGCAATTCTGGTTGTTCCTCGGAATGGTCTTTCGTAATTCGATCCAAATACAGAGAGTAACCAGCACAAGCATAACGAAATTCAGTAAGATGTCGATCATCTTTAGAAGCTTTCATTTCAGTTTCTGCAACTATTAACTGAGGCACTGGTCACCAAAATCTGCATATTAGTAGCTAGTCCAATAAAACAACAATAGAACGAATTTCAACTGACAAAAAGAAGAAAAAACACCAAACCAACAATCTCAACTACAAAAAGAGGCGGTTCAAAAATCTAAATCGCACAAATGGCGAAGAAAGATAAACCCTTTATAGGAAAATATAAGCAGATTGCAGCTCAAAGGTGATGACTTTGGTTAATTTCCCAAGCAAAATTATCATCATTAATCTCAAATTTAAGGCGAAATGCTAAAACGATGAAAAGAGAAAAACTTTTGTAATAAACTCAAGCCAATACAAACCAGAACTCAGAAATTGAAACCCTAGAATTCAAAATTCAAAAGAAAGAATACCAAAAGTTCCGCAATTGGTAAGATTTCTGGTAATAAAATTGGTCCGTTGGTGAAGAACTAACGTTTTCTTATAAAAAATTTATCGGGAACCAAACAGAAAATAGCTAAGAGGAGACCTTCGGGGATGGCGCGAGGAATGCCGACGCAGAGAGGATTGTAAGCCTTAGATTTGAGGGCGGAGGAATAATAGAGTGTTCCTTTGCATGACCTGCCTTTTTTGGAGGCTTTTGATTGGTCCGGGAGCTCGTCTTTGCCGCCGTTGTTCGTATCCATGGCGACCCTCGTCGTCGTCGTCGTCACTGTGTCATCTGTGACTGTCTTTTTCTCATTGTGTCGCGGTCGCTGTCTCGTTTGTCACTTCGCTCGGGTGGCCTCACGCATGGTTTTAACTCGCACGGAACGCTCTCTGGAGGCAGATTCTCTGCGCTACATGTAATCACGGTAAACCACGTCAATATTTTATATAAAATAAAAAGAAATAGTAATATAAAATATTGACGTGATTTAACCGTAACTACACAAAATAGAAGGACATAGAAGTGGGAGGGCAGAGAATCTGTCTCCATGCTCTCTCCTCCCGCTTACAAATTTACCGGACTATTTTTTATTTTATGATTAAAGTTGAGCTTTAGCATTCCTTTAAAATAATACGCAACGCAACCGAGTTTAGTTAAATTTGTTAGAATCATCTCTTACTGACTCTAAATTTAATTCTTTTTTTCGTAGTTTAGGTAAATTTAGCATAAAGTATCTTTTTGTGTATCAAAATGAGCTGAATGGAAATTTCAAATTCACGGGTTTTGCATTAAGCTCATATAATCATCTTTGTTTCACTTTGTTAGTCGACGTGATCAATTCCGTTCAAGTTTTCAAAATAGTAAAATAGCAAAAGTTTTTCATGTGTATTAACCCCTCGGCCAATTTACTCCAAATGTGTCACTCCGGTGGCCAGCAATGTAAAGGTAAGGGGCAGGGGCGTCGGTGGTAGCAACCGTCGAGGAAGGGGATTGGGGGCGGTGGAGTTCGGGATGGTATATAGGCGGGTTCAGTCGGACCTGTTTCTGCGAGTGCAAGAGGCACAATATGTACACATTTTATTCACAAAAAATGGAACCTTTTTTTGTTCTTTTACAAATATATGGAAGATCAATGAGTGACCAAATACGAAGCAAGAAGCTCGATCCAGTTGCGTTCTCTCTTCTTCGTCCTTGCAAATACGAAACTCGTACTAATAAACAGGGAATGAAACTAAGAAAAGAAGGTGATGTAGCACAAGGTAAAGTTTATTTTATGCAAATCATGCTCCTCTGAACGGGATAATAGCCTTCCAGTTCAACCAGCTCCAGGATCTGCTTTGTAGACCAAAGATAGGAAGAGTGCGAATCAATTATGTCCGTGACATCCACCTGCAAAAACGGAAAATATACTGATATTGTTAAGGCGATTATTCATAAAAGCCGACATGGTTGTAAAGCATTGGATAAAGCAAGGAATTGAAAGAAATATCTTCAATCCGTTATCAAATAGTATAGAGAGAGAGAGAGAGAGAGAGAGAGAGCTCACGTTCTCAATCCCTTGAACATTGATTGGTTGAATTCCAGCTAATCCTCGAGAAAGTAGACTGTTCATTAGGTGATCATTAGTTACAGTCGTGGCAAATCAACAAATTAACATCAGCTCGTAAGCTAGTTCAAGGTCGAGATGAACTCTCATTTGTGTTTGTGTATGTGTGTATGTGACCAAAGGCTCCCCCAAAACAACCATTATGCATACCTAGCACGGAAAGCAACCCCAAGCATCCAATCATTTGTGGAGTACGCATTCACAAATCTTCCAGCCACCATCTGCAAATAGCAGGACGAGAAAAAAAAAATGTAAATTCTGCAAAGTTCAGTAGTGGAAAAAAAAATAAGAAGAATTTTAATAACCTTTCTAGCAGCTTCCCATTTCTCATCTGCAATCGAGATGGGTGCTCCAAGCAGAACGACTCGTTCTACAAGTTCAGCTGCCAATAAATAACGCCTATTAATTCAGGTAGAGAAGATTGATAAGAAACTATCAATTTATTATCGCTTTACCATGATGTTCAGTTTCTGCCAAACACTGGAGACACTTGAAAATTGCTCGTGCTCCAAGTGAGAAACCCACAAGTGTTACAGGCCTGAAATTCACAAAATGGATTTTTGTTTTGTTATGATTGGTTTTTCAGGAATGTTAGTGCTTTGAAGTTACAATATATACCTGTTCCCATGAATTCCCTTTAGTAACACCTCAGCAAGAAGTTTTCCTGCTTTGTCTGACCTGGAATTGAAAAAAAAAAAAAAGTAGAACTAGCTGTCTAGCTATTAATTCATGACAAATACTACTTATGTAATTACTAAAACTTGAATATCTTCAGAGGACGGTTCATCACAAAGTGCTTCGTACCATCTAATGAATAATTCCTGCAATCATAACAACAGCTTTTGGAAACCACATGTAAATAAGAAGTAACTGAAACGAGAGGTTTCCCCACTCTTCCCAGTAAGAGAGAAAAAGGACCTGTCCACGGCAATTGCCCATTTGCTGTCTATAAAAGCAGTAGCTGCAAGTAATGTTGCCGGCCAAGCAAATGCAGTTACAAGAGTGCCTAACACAGTCATCATTGCACCTTGCTTCATCAAACCCATTGCAATTGCTACATCAACCAGTGGCAAAATCATTACCCTGGGAAACTTTTATCATCATAGTAGTACTAAAAATAATAGTAGCCATGGGTCCAAAATAATTACTTGAGGTAAGCCAATCCTGAATTGCAGTGCTCACTGCAATTAAATTCTTAGACTCCCAGAGCACTGCATACCTATAGATTCATTAAGGTCAAAATAGATAAGTCGTCTATTCATTCCATTTACGGATTAACACTCATGTAATTTCAAGTTTTCAAACATGTTGGAGAGTGGTAAAATGACTGTACCTTTCCAAATTGTCATCATGTCCCTCCCAAGGCTTTGTAAAGTCTTCCTCATCAAACACAAATCCTGAAACCAAGATCTCGACTGCTAGCCTCTGAAACATAAAGCGAGTAAAATTACAGTTTGAAGCAATAATAGATAGATATATAGATGGAGAAATATATCTCTATGTGTGTGTGTGTGAGAGAGAGAGAGAGAGAGAGTATAGCCAAACTCACGCCCTGGTTATGATTTTCTCCAATAGCTTTGAACTCAAATTGATCGACACCTCCAGTTCTTCTAGCCATTTTGCTCCCTGTGAGTCCAGCTCCAGCAGCTTGATTGGACAGAATGAGCAATAATCCATAATTTAGTTTGCAAAAAAGCAATATGAAATATGAAACTGTTTGTAGAAAACATTTTTAACTAAGTAAGAAAATCTATATAAATCATGAAGATATTTCCCACATAAACAAAATATTAAATCCAAAGATTCTAAAAGAAGCCCCCAAAAACAAAAACTTAACCACTTAATCACCTCCAAATGATGCAGCAACAACAACAGAACCAGCAACAGATCCTGCAGCAGTTGCAGCTGCGGCAAACCCACTTGCTCCAATGACTGGGATGATAGTGCCCAATGTTGGAGCTAGAGCACCAAGTCCAGCAGCAATTGCGGGGGCTGCTAGTCCTGCAGAATAGTAAAACTAAATGAATTGCAATGCAGAACCATAACCAATAAATCTGATAGGAAATTAAATTCACCAGCAACAAGGAAAAAATCTTTAGGATCTATTACCACCAGTTATTGTCAACAACGCTCCTCCAGTTATTGCAGCAGCACCAATGATACCACCACGCTTCCATTTAGCCCATTTGTCTTTTGGTGATTGGGTTCCTCTTTTTCTTCTTCTTGTTTTACTAATGCCATTGCAGAGCAAGCAACCATTGTCTCAATGGCTTCCTACAAAGCAATTTTTTTTTTTTGGGGGGGTGAGAATCATAAAAGATCACCATAAACAATCAGGGAATGCAGTTACGGTCAATTTGTGTCAAAATAAGATACTAATCTGATCGTTCTCATTAATGATAAAAATGCCGAGGTTTCTTTTTCATATTGATCATACTTCTAGACACCTAAAATAAGTAAGAACATTATCTACCAAAGCATATCTGGAATAGGGTACTCAGAGGGACAAGTACACATACCATTTTTATCCATTTGACGTCAAGCCAAGTTGCTAGCAAACGCAGAGCTACACGATGCCGAGCATCGTAACCCTTTCTCCGACGGGTAGATTTCTTCTTCTCTTCACGTTTATCAGCCAGACAAGCTGTAAGAAGTTCATAGAGAACTGTAACTTTCCTCTCATAAGCTGAGCATTGTCAACTCTCCAATAGTTTTCTCACGAATGTCACTGGTAGACGCAACTGCATCTTTAACCCTAACCAGACTACCACCAGTCCCATGCAGATTTTCCAATTGCGAGTCCACTTCTTCAATTTTTTGTTTCACATCAGCTGTGGAGCATTTCTCCATCAGCTTCTCCAAATGCTCATCCACTTCTTCCCTTTTGTGCTTCACCACAGCTGTGGACCCTTTCTCCTGTGAAGTTCCCAACTTCCCATCCGCCGCCTCAATGTTCTCTTTCACCTCAGTTGTGGAGAACTTCTCGCGGCATTCATTTTCATATTCACGATGCTTTTCCATCTTCGACTGCGAAGACTCGTGATCCTTTTCCATGCTAGACGCCATAGCGTCAATACCTTTTGACAACGCAAGCTCTTGATCTGAATTTTCGGAAGCATCCTTACCATCACGACCACCTTCTTCAGCAAGCAACCTCAAGAACTATGACAAAAATCAAAATCAATAACAAAAACGAAACCCGAAACCTGAAAAAACCTGAATAAATTGTTTATCGAGATATTGCAACAAACGAACTTACAGCTCCAACATGATGGCTAGCAGGAGAAGTAGCAGCACTCTCCTGAAGTCCAGACCATGCTGCAGAATCAATCTCCAGAAACCTATTCACAATGCCTCAGGTAATCAAAAACCTAGAATTCAAATCCCTAAATATAAATTACTGTCCTAAATTCCCAACAATCTCAGCACCCAAACAGGGCAACGAAAAATTTCTACGATCACCTCAAATAAATAAATAAAAGAACTCAAAATTGAAGAAAAAAGTGGACCTGAAAACGGGTGGGAGGAGACCCGAGTTTTCGTGGACCCAGAGATCCGGGTCGTCGGAGACGGAGTCGGCGCTGCTGACGCTGCTGGTCCGCTCCTCCGTCGACTCTTCTTCTTGTGATGACAATCGCAGAGGGCGCGTCTGGTGGATCTGAGCCTGGTGAAGAGCGAACGCGAACAGAGCTCCGGCGGCGTACCGCTGCGTCGGCGTCAGATACGACGGCGGGGCCATGAGCGATGCCACCTGAAGCCTCGAATGAACTGAAATTTTTTTGAAATCCTGAAATTTGTCCTGACTACTTCTTCATTGCTTGTCCACGCGGCAACGTGAAGAGTTGTTTTCGATACAATTGATATACATATCAATTCATATTAGTGACAACATATCAATTCATATTAGTGAGAGGAAGGAAGTAGGTATAAAATATCACACTATAATTATAATAACACAAGAGGATGATAAATAAAAAAGGAATGGATACATACTGATGTTATTGATCTTTTCTTCTTCTCAGTTTATTTTGATAGCACACGAAGCGCTCTATTTATAAAGCAACTCCAAACAAGCATAATAATTACACCTTGAAATTTATAGCACACACCTTTTAAAAATACAATCCTCATTCATTTTCCTAGTCAATATTAATGTGTGGGTATTCATTAACCCACAAATATTTTCAACACTTCCCCTTGGATGCCCATATATCAACATCAATTGCCTCGTTAAAACCTGACTCGGAAAAACCAAGTGGGAAACCATAGCGAAGGAAAAAGAGTACAACTTTACCTGGATTGTTGATATAGTGTTAAGTACGCTTATGTTACCTCGTTAAAAACTTGATAGGAAAAATCATGATCGAATGAAAAAGAGTACAACATGCATGTATCATGGATGCTCCCCCTGATATGTATCTCCTCCTGATTCCGTATTTTCCAAATTTATCTGATTGGTAAGTCGACGTAATCCGATACTTTGCACTAACTTCTGAAACGTTCACTTTGGTAGAGATTTGGTGAACAAGTCTGCCAGATTTTCATTGAAACAGATTTGTCTGACTTCAATAACTTTAACCTTCTGAAGCTCATGTACACTGAAAAAATTTGGAGATATGTGTTTAGTCTTATCGCCCTTGATGAATCATTCCTTTATTTTTGGCAACACAGGCTGCATTATCTTCATGGATGACAGTTGGAATGTTTGTCTTTGAAGATAAACTACATGAATTCTGGATATGATGGATCATTAATCTTAACCAAGAACATTCACGACTTGTTTCATGTAAAACAAGTATTTCTGAGTGATTTGAAGATGTAGCAACTAATGTTTGCTTTGTTAAGCGCTACGAGATTGCTGTATCTCCATTCTTGAACACATATCCAGTTTGTGAGCGGGCTTTATGCGGATCAGAGAGAAAACCAATATCTGCATATCTAACAAGGACCTGATCATTTGTGGATTTATTTGAGTAGAAGAGACTCATGTCTGTTATCCCATGAAGGTATCGCAATACATCTTTGACTCCCTTCCAATGACGAATTGTTGGAGCAGAGTTATACCTTACTAACAAGTTGATTGAAAAAGGTATATCTGATCTAGTACATTGTGCTAAATACAATAAATCACCTATTACACTTCAATATGGTACTTCTGGACCAAGGACCAGTTTATCATCTTCTTTTGGAAAAAATGGAACTTTCTTAATGTCCAAAGAACGAACGACCATTGGTGTGCTGAGTGGATAAGCCCATACCAAATCGCTTCAGAATTTTTTCAATGTAAGCTGATTGGTAGACCAAAATTCCACTAGCACAATGCTTGATCTGCAGGTCGAAACAATATTTTGTTTTTCCATGTATTTCATTTCAAATTCGCTTTTCAGATATTCAGAAGCTTTATTGAGTTCTTCAAGGGTTTCAACTAGGTTCATATCATCGACATATACTGCAACTATAGCATATCCAGTGTTGGATTTCTTAATGAACACACAAGAGCAAATGACATTGTTGGTATACCCTTCTTTGATCAAATACTTACTGAAACGATTATACCACATTCAGTCCAGATTGTTTCAGCCCATACAATGATCACTTTAATTTGATTAAGAGCATACCTCGTGGTTTGTTAGTTGTTTCAAGCAACTTAAGTCCTTCTGGACTTTCATAGATATCTCAATATTTAATTTTCCATATAGATACGCGGTGATGACATCTATAAGTTGCATGTCAAGTTTTTCTGAAACTACTAAACTTATTAAGTAACGGAACGTAATTGCATCCATTACAGGAGAGTATGTCTCCTCATAATCAATTCCAAGTCTTTGTGAAAAGCTTTATGCAATGAGTCGTGTTTTATATCTTGCAATCTTGTTTTTCTCATTTCGCTTTCTTATGAATACCCATTTGTAACCCACAGGGTTTATACCAAGCGGGGTTTGGACTGCCAGTCCAAAAACATTTCGCCTTTCCAAAGAATTTAATTCTGCCTGGATTGCATTTTTCCACTTAGGCCAATTTTATCTTTCTTTGCATTCATCAACAGAGCGGGGTTCAATATCATCACTTAATATGATTTCAGTGGCTACTGCGAATGTGAACATGTTGTCGATGATTATTTTATTCTTATCCCACAATTCATTAGTACAAGCATAATTTATGGAGATTTCTTTGCTTTCATGCACCTCTGTTTCTTCAAATACATGTGTCTCTTCAATGACATTTTCTTTTTCTGAAAGTACAGGATCATGAATTATGGATTTATCATTCATTTTTTTCTTCTTGAATGATTTCGTTTGGATTCAGTTGTGCCATCGTCTTTTTCTTTCAAAAGAATGAATCTTTGGAACCTAGGAGTCTACCACGCTTCAGATGTGCACCAGATGAATCATTCGTTGACACTTTATTTTGTCCAACAGGGACATCAATTCTTGCAGGTGCATTTGCAGCTGGTATATGTGATTTTGTCACTTTCATAGCATCATTAAATGCATCTGGCATTTGATTGGCGATACCTTAAAGATGAACGATTATTTTCACTTCATTTTCACATTGAGTGCTATATGGATCAAAATGAGATAAGGTGGGAACAGCCCATGTCAGCTCTTGTCATTCTTCTGGAACGGTCTTTTCTCCCCCTAACGACGGGAAGACTATCTCATCAAAGTGACAATCAGTAAAACAAGCTGTAAACATATCACCTTTCAAGTGTTCCAAATATCTAATGATACAATGAATCAAAACCCACATAAATTCCCAGTCTGCGCTAAGGTCCCATTTTAATGCGTTGTGGTGGTGCAATAAGCACATAAACAGCACAACCAAAAACTCGTAAGTGTGAAATGTTTGGCTAATGCCCAAACACGAGTTGCATTGAGGAGTATTGGTAGTTGGTTATAGGTTTCAATCAAATCAATGATGCAACATGTAAGATGGCATGTCCCTATGCATAGACTGACAATTTTGTTTTCATGCGCAGAATGCGGGCTATTAATTGAAGCCACTTGATAAATGCATTTGCTAGACCATTTTGAGTATGGACATGAGGAATAAGATGTTCAACATCAATGCCCAATGTCATGCAGTAATCATCAAAGGTTTGAGACGTAAATTCACCAGCGTTATCAAGTCGGATTGACTTAATAGGGTAATCTGGGAACTGTGCTCGCAACTTAATTATCTGAACAAGAAGTCTTGTAAAAGCTACACTCCGAGTAGATAAGAGACAAACATGTGACCATCGGGTAGATGCATTAACCAAAACCATAAAATATCGGAATGGTCCACATGATGGTTAAATAGGCCCACAAATATCCCCTTGAATTCTTTGCAGAAATGATGGGGATTTAGCATCAACCTTTAGTTGTAATGGTCTAATTACCAACTTCTCTTGAGAACAAGTCTTACAAGGGTTATCATTTGAGATAGCAATGTGTCTGATCAATAATGGATGGTCATTAAAGTTGGCAATGATTCTGCGCATCATGGTAGCTCCTGGATGACCTAGACGGTCATGCTAAAGCATGTAAACTTTTGAATCAATGAACTTCTGGTTCATGACAATATGTGATTTAACTGTCTTTATGTATGTATAATATAATCCACTTGTCCAACCATGCAACTTCTCCAATATACACTTCTACGTATCATTGGAGGTAATGCATAGATACTCCACATTTTTTGCACTTTTTGTTTCAATATGGTATCCATTTAAACGTATGTCTTTGAAACTTAACAAATTTTGAGTAAATCGAGTAGCGTATAATGCATTCTGTATGGACAATATTGTTCCATTTGGTAATATAATCTGGGCTTTTCCTGAGCCTTCAATTACATCTAATTGGCCTGATATTGTTGTTACCCTTACGTTTGTAAGGATCAATCTTGAGAAATACTTTCGATCTTGAAGTATTGTATATGTGGTTAAGCTGTCTGTAAGACAAATATCGTCGTCATTTCTCATGTTTTGAGAATGACCATAGTTTTTATCCATACTTTCTTAGTAAAGGGGATCACAGTTAAAAACAATTTATAACAGGAAATTTAAATGTCACTTTAATTGAATTTGAAATGCTAGTTTTAAACTACAAGTTCAGTACATCAAACATAAATGATTCAGTCAGACTAGTACACTTCAATCCCTATTTCCACAATGAAGTCTGAAACATCTAGGTGGGTTGTGTTTAATTGCCCTCAAAAGTCACACACTGCATTAGGTATATTCATTGGTTTAGCCTGATCGAGAAAATTTGTCTCAACACCCTTCTCCTTAATGGAGGCTTATATAGATCCACTAGATGTTTTGGGGTACGACAAGTATGCGCCCAGTGCCCATTGCCACCACAACTATGGCAAGCTCCTTCAGAGTTTTTGGAAACATTGTTCATATGAGCTTTGCCTTTGTGGCGATTTACATTTTTGAAGCTCGGGCCTAAATTATGCTCTGGTTGTGAAACTGTACATCATGATTCTTGCCTTTCCCGTTCCACCGTCCTCGCCTGTGGCTATGTCCTCGTTTATGATTATTACCACCAAAGGGTGTGGCGTTCACTTCGAGGGAAGCATCATTCACTTCTGGGAATGGTGCAAATCCAGTAGGTCGGGAATGATGATTTTTTCATCAAAAGCTCATTGTTTTGTTCAGCTACTAGGAGCATAGATATCAACTGGTTTTATTCAGTGAAACCTCGCTCTCTATACTGCTGTTGTAGGAGCACATTAGAGGCATGAAAGGTGCTAAAAAATTTTTCCAGCATATCTTCCTCAGTGATGGTTTCCCCATAGAGTTTCATCTGGGAGCTAATTCTGAACATCGCAGAATTTTACTCAGCCACTGACTTGAAATCCTAGATCCTTAGGTGAGTCCACTCATAACGAGCTCTTGGAAGAATCACTGTTTTCTGGTGATTGTATCTGTTTCTTAATGCATTCGAGAGAGCTAACGGATCTTCAACCGTTAGGTACTCGCTCTTTAGTCCTTCATTAAGGTGGAGACGGATAAAGATCATGACCTTCGCCCGATCTTGAGAAGATGCATTGTTCTCCTCCTTGATTGTTTCTCCAAGATTCCCTACCTCCAAATGGATCTTGGTATCCACTACCCAAGTAAGGTAGTTCTTCCCAGTAATGTCCAGGGCAACAAAATCAAGTTTTGCCAAGTTCGTCATTTTCTTTTCTGAAAGAAAACTAAGATGTGTAAGAACTTGCAATAATATGTATTCTGAAGGTATGTAGTGTTAGAACTTCTGATTCTTATAAATTTTTCATTTTGATATTCAGACTAAAATGTAGTGTTACTACGGTCTAGTAGTATTTCTCTTCGCTTGGAAATGAAAGGTCTTAGGTTCAAATCTCGTGAATAGAGAATTCGATACCAAATTAGGTTGCCCACTATGTGACTTGGTCGAACTGCCCCTCCTCTTAGTGTAAAAATATCGATGTTCTCAAAAAAAAAAAAAAAAAAAAAAAAAGAAAGAAAGAAAGGAAAACAATGTTTCCATCTTCATTTATAATAGATTGTTACATGTGACTATGATAGTCTGGTAGGTTTGAGATGTTACCATGAGTCGTAATCGAAGTGTCAACAAATCTCTCTCCTCACTAAGTTATATTGCGTGTCATAGTGTGTATAGTCACTCATGCGGGTGTAAGCGATTTCTAATTATAAATCATTACAACTATACATGACCCACAATTAGAAATGACCAACGCTTATGGTAGAATTAGTCACCCAAGCACGCATGAGTGATTTTTTTACCACGGATTACTAAACCACCTAAATTTGATACGGTAAACATAACCCTATATTTAGGTACGATTGGATGGAGTTGCCATTCAAGATCAAGCAACTTAGCAAAATGCACGAGAAGAAAACACAAGGAATTAATTCTTGAGTTGGGTAAAAGGTCCATTGTGGACGTCATTACTTGTTCATCAGATATTACTTGAAACATGGAATGAATACCACAATATCATGGTACTCTAAATTAATATGCTAAATCTAATCCCAAAAAAATAATTATTCACTTAAGCAGTCTCCTCATTATGAGCAATGAATTCAGAATTAAATGTGTCTAATTTTGTTGTTTGAGACCCAAAATCAGGGGTGCAAATAACTACACGACGCTCCCTTCTTGCAGTGCCCGCTTTCGTAATATTTACAAACCCGCTGCCCTTTGGGGGGAGGCCTGAACGAACCTCCGTTTCCGTTTCCGTTTCCGTTTCCGTTTCCGTTTCCATACAATGTCTGCCTGTTCCATCCAAACCTACCCCTACCGATACCTAAATCCCTATTCTGGAAACCACGATCTCGTGGACTGAAGAATCTTTCTTCACCATATCTTGGTTGGCTTTCCCACATGCCCCTGGCCGGCAACTGATGACCTGGATGAATGCTCGTGTTTCCATGTGTTATGCCCTGACCACCTCCCCAACCCAGGTTTACACTTCCTTGGTCTGGTCCTCCCCATCCCATGTTGGCATTTCTCGGAACTGGCTGAACTGCTTCCCAACTCCTTCCTGTGCTTTCTGACCTACCATTCCAATGGTTGTCTGTACTGGCTATGTCCGACGGTGCAGTGGTTCGTATCTCTGTCCCTGCCTCAAATTGGTTAACCGAAACATCACTGTACTTTCTGTCTCCCTCCATTCCAGGGCTTGTGGACGAATGTACACCAGATCTGTTTTGTAGATCAAGAGCATTTCCCTGACATATCCCAACTGGTTTGTCCGTTTCCATGGAAACTTGTAAATCGCCAGTGGAGCTCAAATCAAGAGCATTTCCATGACGTACCCCAAGTGGTTCATCTGCCCATGGAACCCCGTAAATCACCAGTGGAGCTCAAAGCATCACCTTTTCCAGGGTCGGGTGCTGGGCTAAATCCATCTACAGAACTTATACTACCGTTTTTTGAACCCTCTGTAAACTCCCCTCGACAGTTCATGATTGAAGTTGAGTTAGCCAAGCTGGTGAGAGTCTCCATTGCTTCAACTTCAGCCAGAAGATCTGAAACTGATTCATCAGGTAAAGTACAAAATTCAGTTGGTTCTGTAAACTGATCCATCTCGCTTGGTTTAAAAGAAGATGCAGAGACAAGACTGGATTCCCATTCCTCTATAGAAGATGGTTTAGCTGGAGTAGGGGAATATCGACCCCAGTCACCACCTACTTCCGGAAGTGGTGCCCCACCACCCACTAAACTAGAAGAAGTGCTCCAGCTATGGCCAGCGTCCTGAACAGGAGCATTTGAAGGCACAAACTGTCTAATTTCAGCAGCCTGACTTTTTAAGTCTCCGTTGCTTGGTTTTGGAGTGGGACTGGACATATCTGAAAAATTATGTTCCTTCTGATCTTGTTCTGCAGTCTCAGGTGATTTAGCGAAAGGAACAAAAGTCGAGTTGGAATGACAGCCGTTTGAAGGACTGCTTACAGGTGGAGGTCTCCAGTTTTGCCCTGAAGATTGGCCTGAATGGCCATCACTATCAGATCGGCTCTCATTACACTGTCCATTCGCAATTTGACCTTGAGCAGTTTGTTGGGGATCCGCATTTCCATTCGTCTGATCAGAGTTAATTTCCGCTCCTCTACTTTCCCCTTCTTGATGCAACAGAGTTTCAGATGGCATCACGGGCAGAGAAGGTTGTGAACTACTCTCTTGGGGTTGGTTAGGTGAAGAATTATTATCCTTCAATGGAACCTGGCCTTGCAAAACGATTCCATTTTGTTCATCACTAGAATTGACAACATCTGCAAATGCAGTGTTCCTTACAAGTTCACTACTGCCACTATTATGCAAACTTTGGCCATCCTGCTTCGTGTTCCAGCTCTCTTCAACCTGTTTATCATCCACTGCAGCTGGGTTCATACTCTTGTTCCTTCCATCATCCTGACCATTGTTTCTATCATCCAAGGCAACTGTAAATCCCTGAGAAAGTAACGGGCTGTCATGCGGCAATAATGGTTCTTTATACTGTCCATTCAATGCATCAGCCAAAAGGACGGAATCACCTGGATTCTCATTTATCTTCCATATTCTATGATCAAGAGGGAAGTGCCCAGCTGTACTCCATTTACGCAACTGCATCAGTGCAAATGGTCCTTGAACTTTTCCAGTGGGGTCCTGGTAGTGCCATATTATGTCTGCCTCAAAATCATCAACACATAGGTTCACATTCGTCACTATAGACAAGGGCAATGATGAATTTTCTGATGCAACCTCAGAAAGTGTATTAGATTCAACTGCTGATTGATTATTCCCATCAAAAGACACCAAACCAGTGAGATTGACCTGGCTCCTTGTTGTATTGCGTCCATTAATTCCAAATGTTTCTCTACCCGAATTTTTCCGTCCCTTGCTTCTTGAATTGCTTGAAGTATCACCTTCCCTTGGTTGTGAGAAAGGTTCCCTTCCCCTTCTACCAGATCTTCTTGGTCTTACTTTAGCATCTGCATACACATCAGCGCAATTAAAACCAAATTAACATTTCCAAAAGAAACCTTGAAAACTAGAAACGGACAAGATGTTATTCCATGTCTATTAAATCAATGTAAGGGACCTTGTTTCTTATCGAATGCTCCAGCACTGTCTTCAGATTCGCAACTTGGATCCATAGTAGGATCAGGTCGTACTTCAGGAATTTCACTGAGTCTGCGCTGACGTTCCTCTGGTGAGTTCAGAAGCTGTAGTTTCTCCACGCATTGCTTAAGCGTACACTATGGTCAAGGAAAACTTGATGTTCTTAGACCAAAATACCTCAGCCACAAGACACTACGAAGAATAGAGTACACAGGTACCCATGAAACGGCCTCTCATACTAAGTAATGTGCTACAAGTAATCAACAAGTAAACAGAGAGTGAAACTGGAACAACCACAACAAAGTGCAAGAAATGTCTACATATAAACTAAAAGCATTGAACAATCAACAAAAAAGGATATTCTTTTCTGCGTCCTTTTTCACTTGCTCGATCGCGAAGGTGACTAATCCGTAATACCTCTGCATCCAGACACTAGATCATAGAGCAAGACCATTGGCAACCAAAAAGCAATATCAGACGTAGCACTTGATTTATTTAGAACAAACAATAAAAGCCAATGAATATACTTAAATGGGGCAGTATAATTATTAACTAAAAAGGGAAAAGAAAATTCATCTAAAATCCTTCCATAAAAACACATATGTATTCTCTTCTTGCCTCAGCATTAAAAGTAACGAAACTTACATCATTTACTCTAATTGCATGAAGTGCCATTGCTTTCTCCTGAATCTCACCCTACACCCAGCACAAATTTCCTTTGTAAAAAGAGTTGCAATTATCTTGCACATGACATACAACAGAACATAACATGCAAACCTACCACAGTCAACTGTTTGCTGAGCCCACACCTTATACTTTGACGTAATCGTTTGCATTCATCCTGTGAAAATAAGTAAAATATCCGAATTGAATAAGAGGGGATGAAGGGAATAAGTATCTGAACATGATCAACACACCTCAATAGACTGGCTTGTGACCAAAAAAAAAAACTTGTATGTAAACACTAGCATGCCTTAATCAATGTATTATTTGGTTATATAATTATTTTCCATGTTAAGAAAGGATTGAAAATAGTGTGCATATGGGTTTCAGGTCAGTCATTAATGGTGCGGGTAAACGTTCCCCCAGCATCCTTTCATGCTATAGTTCACATAACTGAAAAAGGGAGGGCAAAAATAAATAATTGGGCTCCAAGAACTTTCATTATTGATATATATACTAATTCACACGTATTTTTAACCTTCAGTTCCAAAAGAATTATCGAAAAAAGAAAATCCTACCATGCGTAGATAAGTTATATCAAGGACCCTGGTCCCTGGGAGGAGAGCAGGCAATAAGTTCACTGACCTGGGAGAACTCCTGATTAGAGATCTCGTCAATTGATATAACCTCTTTCTTGTTTAAGTTCAAGATCTCAAGTTTAACATGAGTTGTTCTTGTGCCAACTTTATAAGGTTCAGCAACCTTGCAGGTACCTGCAGACAATGATGTCATCAATACAAATATTGCATGACTTATTGTGAAAATATAATAAATAAGTTGGAGCATTGGTTGTGTTACTAATACCTACGACTTGGACAAGCCTATAAATATCTTGCTTTTGATCACCACTAGGAATTCTTATTCGCACAATTGAACCAACCACCTTCTCGTGCAATTTATCAATGTCTTCAAAAAAATTCTCCATCGAGTTACGACGCAAGTAAATCAGATTAATGTTGTGAACATCAATCGCTGCAAATGCATCTGGATTGGTCAGTGGTCCTCTCTCATCTACCCTTTTGCGTGTTTTACGCTTCTTATCATTACCCATCATGGTTTGATGATCATAGTTCCCATCAATCTCCATTTGGCTGGCAATAGTATTAACAATTCCAGCACTACTAATATTATCTGCCTTGGAACTTTCCTTTACGGGGAAGTGAAATTCAAGAAGCTTTAACATTTCAAAGTGACCCACACATTCTTTCCCAAACAGCCTTATGAGCCTCGAATCACAAATAATTTGGCATTTCTGGCAAGGATCACGAAGATTGTTTTTCTTTATGTACTCAAGCAAAAGCGCCTGGACCTCAAACTGAGATAGCACAGATATATCACCATTTCTCATATGAGCAACAAACTCCAAGAGCTCCTTCGATGCCCAAACTGTGTCTTCAGGGAGAGGCATCCCTTTTTCACCAAGTGATTTTTCAGCACTCAAGTCCTTGTCAGAAGTTCTAGGCTTTTTATTACTTCTTTTGGAGTGTGTAGCTTCCAAATCTGCACAACAGTTGACAGCACCTGAATTTGTTTTATTACCATCGTAAAGTTCAACTGAAGAATCCCTCTTACAAACCATAACAGCAGCTTCATTTGATGGATTTTTAGCTTTAATAAGCTCGTCCAAAGTTAACGATAGTTTCCCTTTCAAAAGAATCCAGTAAACCTTGAAGAGATACTCCCAGCTGCTTTTGTCATCAAAATCAACTTGAGCCTGCAGAAAATTTCAATGAGAAAGGAAAACGATAAAATTGCACTGCCAGATGGAAAGAAACAAAATAAATAAACCTCCAAAAGGGTAGAACGTGATGGAATGCCACTTTAATTACAGCAGCAAATAATGCACTAATGCGGGCACAAAGTACAATTAAAGAAATAAATAAAATAAAAACCTAAAACAATTCTCAATATGAAAGAGTTCTCTTCTGTTCTTAAATCAATCCAATCCCTCTCCAAAATTCAACAAAGCTGAGAATCTTCAATCCATAGGTAAAAATGTCTGTAAATAAATAAATACGTGTTCAAGCATACCCCTTCCTTGTTTTCTTGCATATTCTCAATTAGCATTATAGTTCTCATACATGTTCCGCAAAATCCTTTATTTGCTCGTACACATTGATAATCCGCGCCTTTAGTACATCCTTTGCACAGAGAATATGTACAAGTATAGCACCAATAATGGGCAGCCTTCTGACAACTGCTACATATATGCCAACCTGACATGCATAATATCCAGGAACACCGAAATGTCAACAAACCACACAACCATGATAACTCAACTTACCAAAGAGACAAAAAATGAACAGGTTAACATAGTGCAACATACCACAATTCCATTTGGCTTTCGATTTAAAGAAGGCCTCATCCCGCTTGATGCACGAAGGATGGTAAGCCTTAGGGCATCCCCTATCAAGTATCAATCCACAAACAAGACTTGATTAAGCAATGCAAATGAGCAACAACACATCCACTAAATTTCACAAAACGAAACACAAAATCGACTCGAACTGTCCATTGGATTGCCAATAAGGAGATGAAACAACCCAAATCAGCTAAATTAAGTAAAATCTCTCAGCTTTTATAACATGGACTAATCAAAATTGGACTGAATTGACTAAGCTGCGACCATGAAAAACCGGATTCTCACCTGCGATCACAAAGCACGAGGCTTCCGCCGTCAAAGCAAATGAAGCAAACGTCTTCTTCTTCGTCCTGCTGCTTCCTCACCGCCGTCGCTTTCGGATGCCCGCTCGGCGGCCGGCCCCGCCTCCGCTTCCCCAAGCTCTTTCCCGCCTCCTCTTTGACCACCACCATCTGCCCCGCCTCCCCGGCAACCTTCCCCCCGCCGATCGTTTCGCATTGAAAGGCCGCCAAGATTTCCTCCCCCGCCGGCATCGACCGGTCAAACACCTTCTCCGGTTGCGGCGGTTCTCCTCCTCCGCCTCCGTCTTCTTGTATACTGGGTCTGTAGAAGGCGGAGGCGAGCTGAGCTTGCTCAAGCTCCATACAAACAATAACTGAAAAGAATTGGATAGATTTGTACAGAGAGAGAGAGATTGAAAACCCTAGGAGTTGGAACTGCAATTATAAGAAGTGACTAAAGCGGCAGCAGCAGCAGCGCACATGGAAGATCGGGTGCCGATGGGACAAACATTTATCGGGTCGGGTTTAGGTCCGGTCCGGGTAAATGGGCTTAAAAGTGAGAAGGACCGGCGACACACGGCGCTGCCGATAGGCGGACACCTGGGAGGAGATTGGCTTGGAGAAAGAAAAAGAGAGAAAAAAATGGAGGAGAGAGAAAGAGAGAGGGGAGAGAGGGGGGGGAGGTCGTTGTTTGGGTAGGCAGGGAAGTCAGGGGGCTGTCACACAAAGGTTGGATGAGTGGAAGGGAAAGGGAGGGAGTGGGTTAAATTACCATTTTGCCACAGGAGGGGGGTCAAAACGCGGCTCTTGCGAGCCTATTGATATTCGAGCACCACGTGGTGAGTGGGCACCCAGAAAAGGTGATCGGCTGTGGGGGCCGCCCTTGAATTTTTGTTCAACTCTTTAGACATGACGATACCGGATACTCACTCCTCTTGCATTCATTCACTTCCTAACTTTGATTTTCTTGTTCATGTTATCTTTTTTTTTTGTATGAATAGTAAATTTCAGTAATTTTGTTCATAATTATTGCAGTTATAGGAATGTGATTGTGTAAATTCTAGTATATATATGGATATCTCTTATATTCCTATCAGGAGTTAATTATCTATTAAGAGTTGTAATCCTAAAGGGTAAGGTTTTTGTCTATCCTACTACTATAAATAAATGCACAATGAGATGATATAACACACACCTCACAATTAAATCTCTCTCTTCTCCCTCTTGCTACCGCCGTCCCCTCTCTCTCTAATCCCTTAGATAGCTCAGTTAAATAGGCCTACAACACGTTATCAGCACACTCTTGCCAAAAACTGAGAAATTAACAGACCATAGGAAAAGGCTATCTTCCACAAAATTCAAAAGCTCTTCTTTGTTTTCTGTCAATCATGTACGCTTAAAATAAAGGAAGATATTTGAAACGTCCACGAAGCATGAAAACATTCCCCATGATGCATGAACCCTTCTATGTTTATATTTTCCTTATGATGCATGAACCCTTCTATGTTTATATTTTCCTTACGATATATATATATATATATATATTGTATATGTTTCATATATTTGTCAAAATATATATATATATATATATATGTTTCATGCATTACGCAATTAAAATGCTATGTGGAATTGTAAGTTAAAGAATATAAATAAATTAGAAGCAACTCTAGGGTTTGTTCAAACCTTAACCATGTCGGAAAAAAAAAACAAACAAACAAACAAACAATTTTTGCATTGGGCACTGTGCGGCACCACCGCCGCACCCCCACCGTGGCATCATCCGACCATCACTGGCCTGAAACCCAGTCGAGTGGACCACATGGCAACAACCTTTGGGCTTGCTGCACTAACCTAGACATCCCAAAGCCTTAGGGCCTGATCTAGCTAATGGGCCTGAAGTCCCTTAACCCAAACTAAAAGCCTGCAGCCTTTTAGGCCGATGTCCTACGAGTCCCTAGCCTACTGGGTTATGCCATTTTGCCCCAGCTTGCTTCCCGCAGCCCTGTCTGCTAGGTTGAGCTTGCCCCGACCTGAACCCAACCTTGGTTAGGTTTCCTACACGAACTCAAGGCTAGCGTTCCGTTGGGCCTGACCCATGCCCTCCCATTCGGCCCAAAAGCCAGTAGCTGTTGTTGCTGGGCTCACCTGTCTCGGCCCGTGGCTTGTACCCACTTATGGGTTGCTATTGCAGCCACGCTCAAGCTCAAACCCCATTCTTTGGCTATGTTTTTTCAACCCAATGCTATTATTTTGGCATTATTTTGCTTCCATAATCGATCCCGTTTGGTCCCGATCTATTGAATTAATTAAAAGTGACCTGCAATCGATTAATCTGATAATGAATCCAAAATTATTGACTTGAAAATCACTTTTGGACATTAACGATTCAATAATTTATTTTTATACTTTGAACCGTTAACATACTTTCGTAGTAACGAAGCTCTCATACTTGAGTTCCTGAAGAAACTCAAATCCACTACACTTAAATCAGCATATTGCATTCTATGATTCTTGCAAGAACCTCCCCTCTATGAACTAATCGTTCATAAAAGCTAAATTGAACCTATAGTTTCATAGTTAGTGCCTTTGAAACCCCGAAGTTTTCATTCAAAACTTACCACATGAAACCTGTAGTTTTCATGCATAAATTAAACTAATACATATCTATAGAATCTAAATGTACTACGATATATGTCTATGGATTACCATATGACTAATCATGTCTTTTTTTGTACCTTCCGTTTTAGGGGTCATGTCGAACTTGAACAAACTCGATTTCACCACTCTGGAAATCTCCAAAAGAAACTACCTAAAGTGGGTTCAAGATGTGAAGCTTCATCTTACTGCAAAGGGTATTAGAGCCAGAATCAAGGCACCCACCGACAACAAACCTGTCGACGAAGCTCAGAAAGCTACTACAATGATCTTCATTCGAAGACACATCCATGATGCTCTGTAGACCGAGTACCTCGTTGAAGAGGACCCACGCACCATCTGGCTTGCTCTGGTCGACCGTTTCGATCATCAGAAAAACATATATTTGCCTGAAGCAAGACACGACTGGCAACATATTCACTTTCAAGACTTTAAGTCCGTGAACGAATACAACTCTGAAGTTTGTAGAATCTGATCATTGCTGAAATTCTGTAAAATGGAACTAACCGAATCAGATATCCTGGAGAATACTTATTCAACATTCTATGCCATCAATATTGTCCTGCAGCAATAATATAGGGCACAAAATTTACAAATTTTTGGATTTAATACCTATCATTTATAAGTGAAGAAGAGTAATAAAAGACCATATCATATAACTAAATGAAGGTAAGCATGTTTTAATAAATATAGAAATATCAAGACAATTCAAATACATTTTCTATGTGATTAAAGATGTTAATGTTAGAATACTAATCGAACTTAAAGAGGTCGAGGACTTGCTTGATTTGTTTTTTTGGTCAACTTCACTCCGGCACGTTACTGAATAATTTAACACATTTTGGTAGATGAGGATGATGATAATGTAGATACTTAGAACTTAGGACCACTTGCTATTTTTTCCACGAACAGAAAATTTTAATTTCGAAAGCAACCTCTCATAAAAATGGAAGCTATACACGTAAATAATTAGAAAGGGAGAAGTGTCAACGAGGATTGGCTCAGTTGGTAAGGTCCTTGCCTTGTGTGGTGCTTCATCAAAATTCGAGTCCTGCTGTCAGCACTCCTCATTGGCGAACAATTTGTAAATCCTACATATATCTATACCGGTGGCACCTGATTGTTAGATGTTAGGTGTATGTCCTTTCAGTTTGAGGTTGTGGGTATGTTCTGGCACTGGAGATGAGAGTAACCAATCTCCAATCTCCAATCTCCATCTCCCCCTAAACCTTATTTCAAATATTGTCAAACATTTCCTGGATGTAAACTATCAAATATTCACATTTACAATTGAGCAGTTTCAAAGAATCAAAGGAAGAATTAGAATAGGAAATTTAAAATCACGAGTTCAACAAGCAAAGCTATTTCTACGTGTGTAGAAGTGCAACAAATGTAGAAACACTGTTGTAGGTTTACAGCAAGAAACGTAGAAAACTAATGCAGAGATATTTGTGGAAGTGACGATATTTCATTCCTTCATTTGTTGTATATATATAGATACATGTCTATCAACTATACAAAGAGTTGTAACAGGATTATAAAATACCCATCATAATCTGATATTACAACGTAAGTGAGTAAATCAAATATGTAACAACCTAAGATAAGGTTGATGAGTACTACGCTAACAAGGTGGATAGTAATTGTTGCTTTAGCTTTGGCCATGAGAATTACATTGCTCCCCATTCTTTTGCGGCAAATTAAGTTGATAAGTGTTGTGCAGTTACTTCCCAAACGTAAGTTTTCAACTTTAACTTGATCACTTCATTGGACTGCTTTGTAGTTTTACTCTTGCAATTATATTTTGTAGATTGAATGCTAAAGTTTGGTTTAACTAGAAACAATATTCATCTCATTTGGATATTTAATAAAATATCTTTTAAATATTTGTGGTGCGGTTCGATTTTGGTGTGGTTTTCAAAAGTCAAAACCGATACCAAACCGCTTTCTTACACTATGGTTCGGTTTCAAACCGAAACCGTTTCAAAACTGCAAAATCAAACCGTTTTGTGCGGTTTGATTTGGTTTCGTTTTTCAGTTTTGGTTTTCGATTCCAAGTGCTTACCCCTAGGTTTAACACAAATTCTCTCAATATTGTTGTATTTAAAAAGTAAATCGAGTTAATACATAGTTAACTAACCTATAAGTCCAAAATAACCTGTGTGACGATTAACAACAGCTTAAAATACATTGGCGTCGGCTCTGTACTAACTTAGCTGTTCCACTTACCTCAATCTGCTCAAATCTTATCCTTTGTTCCAGGCCGACAGAAACTATGGGTTTGTAGCGGGCGACAACGGTGAATTTGGCTCTGGGATCTCCGTTGCAGCCTCTGTTTATTGTCCTTGATAAAACTGCGGGTCACGTGCCCTGCTACCAACGCCTCTATACCCGGTCTTCTTTGTGAATCCGTAGTCGGTTTAGTTTAGGTTTTTTTTTTATGTATTTAGTAGATTTATGTGTTGCTTCGACAATTTGTTTCTGTCACATCAATGATTTGCATGGCATTGATTTTTAGAAAACTAATGAAAGTAGCTTGAAAGCTTTGAGCTTTAATAATAAGGATAAAATAAAGGATAAAGTAAATAGTACCAGGATTGACTTTTTAGTGTAAAAATGTGGTTTTTCGTTAAAATGAACAATACCGTAGGCTTTTCGTTAAAACTCCCTTGTTTCTTTGCGATGGTTTTATGTGAGGCATTGATGATAGGTCTGTCACGTCTGTCGTCTTTGTGATAGATTTATCTTAAGATTTTTTATTTTTGTGATTTTGAGTGGTGGCCATATAAAAGTTTTAAAATTATTTACTTTCTGTGCGAATTATTTCTAAATCATGAAATTGATCACTTAAGACAATATTTTTGGAAATTTTAACGAAAAGCTCCCGGTACTGGTCACTTTAATGAAAAACCATATTTTTACACTAAAAAATCAATATTTTGAATATTGTGGTACAAATTGTAAATATTTTGTAATAATAAGTCAATTACTTCTATACTTGGCAGTCATTTTTAAATTTGGGTTTTGTTTAGATGTTTATAACTAGGTGGTTTTTGTCTAGGAAATAAGAGTTGTAAGAGTCTATATCTAAAAAACCCTTTATTTTATCTTTTATTTTGTCATTATCGGTAAAACTCAAAATTTTCAAACTCTTTTCATTAATTTTTCTTATATTTTTTTAACAACTCTCGTACTCGTACATAATTGTTCTTAGTGATGAAACACCCTTTCACTCTCTGTCACAAACAATGACATTTGATAGCACATGTTAGAATAAACAATTCATTTAGTTCATAAAAAGTCAAACAAATATAACTTTTTATGGTCAATGTCAAGCAACAAATATATTATGTGATTTTTTTGAAGAAAAAATAATAAAAATATTTGAAAATTTTAAGTTTTAAGAATAAAGATAAAATAAAGAATAAAATAAATAGTATCATTATTAACTTTTTAGGATAAAAATATAATTTTTAATTAAAATAAATAATACTGAAAATTTTTTGTTAAATTTTTTATAGTGTCCTAACTTGGTGGACCGTGGTGCTGATTTTTACCAACCTGATTTTGTACAACTTATTATTGTCAACTTTTCTTATAGGGTAATAATCAAATGATTACGTGATACAATTACACGTGTTACAATACTTTAAACAACAAACTTAGCAAGTTATCTAGAATATAATACTAATAACTAAATAATGTGTTTCGTACGAGTTCGATTTCATTTATTTTATGTACATTGACTGCTTGGGGTAAGAAATTGCGAGTCTCTCAATTTAGTGCCAATCCTTTGCAGAAACTTTTGAGTTTTGACTACCATTATTTTATGCGCATCTCTTGTGTAAATTGTTTGTTAGTTGGTTGTTTGGTCCAAGTAATTGCACATGATCCTATAATTTATATTGGTATCAAATTCAAACTATGGACAAAAAACCTAACAAATATATGAACCTCAAACTTAGAGCCATAATTGGATACCAAAGCCCGAATTGAAGACCCAAACACAACCTTAAGACCCTCATCATGGAACTTAAATGTGAATATAGGTAAATAGGTTTAAACCTTTTGCTTTCTTTTCTTCTTAAAGGGGACCAATTAGTGACTTTGCTATGGCAGTCCACTCTTTTTGTGAAAGTTTTTTTTTTTAATGATCAAAAGTTTTATAGTCTCGCAAAAAGTCATTATTCATGAATTTGATCTCTTAAAATTTGATCGTTCAAGTGGTGAGGGAATGAGGAGTCAAATATATTATTTACCTTATAATCACTTTGTAGCCATGAGTTTTTAAATGTGGGAGGTGATGAATGCTTGAATACTTAACTGATGACAAAAATTATTCTCCAACAATTTCATAAAAGAAAGTAAATTTGTATTGAAATTATATGTTTCAATAATTTCCACTACCTAAACTAGTATAACCATAGAGGTTATAAAAGGTAGTCTATAGGTTTTTTTCTAAAATAAAAAATAAAAAATCAACCGTTGAGTTGCTTCAGACAGTCGGACTAGTTTTCACGTGGCTTGTGTTTATTGAACAACCGCATACATATTCTGACCAATTTTGTTTTTTTGTTTGTTAGCGCAGTCCCATTATTGGCAGGGCTAGAATCGGGTTAATAGCTCGTTTGGATATGCTTTTAAAATAGTTAAAAGCGCTTTTAGATAAAATATTTTTGGGCTCCAAAAACACTTTAAATGCTTTCTGCAAGAAACACTAGTTATGTGATTCTTCTAGGAAGCACTTTAAATGCTTTTTCAGGATTTATTTGTATTTTTATTAAAGATTGATTCCAAATTTTTTTTTACCAAAATTGCAATTATTTTAAAAATATATTCAAACGAGCCATAAGTTTTTTCGACAACATCACTACTACTTAAACTAGTATCTCTACTCTATTAATTAATAAAACACTCATTGTCAACCAAAACCCTATGAAATTACCAATTTAACCCATCTAATTAAAACAAAACATAAATAAGAAATATGGGGCAGAAATGTAATTTCACACAACCAAATTTTGCTTTTTTTTTTTTTTTTCAAAGCCTCACCTACATATAATCATAACATATCTCTATTAAAAAATACAAAAAAAAAAAAACTTCCTAACCCCACATTCTCTATCACTCTCTTTCGCATAAATGTAATTTCACATAACCAAATTTACTGTCTTTTTTTTCTTTTTTCTTTTTCAAAGCCTCACCCACATGTAATCCTAACATATCTCTAATTAAAAAAAAAAAAAAACAAAAAACTTCCCACTCCCCCATTCTCTATCACTCTCTTCCTCTCTCCTTCTATTTCAAAAACAAAAATAAAAAATTTTCTCACACACTTTGTGTATGCCCATATGCTAGTAACAATTGAGGTTTAAAAAGTAGCCATTGAGTTTTTTTGTTTTTTGTTTTTTTTTAATTATTAATTATTATTTTATTTTTTAAGTTAGCGATTAAGTTGCTTTAGGCAGTCAGACAAGTTTTCCATGTTGCTTGTGTTTATTGGACTGCCACATACATATAATAACAAGTTTATTTTTCCCTGTCCAACCCCATCATTGGGCATGCCTGACCTAAGACTAAGGCCATCTCCAACCGACCCAGTCAAATGGTCATAGGGCTAAAAATAGATCGGAATGACACGAAAACTGTCTCCAACAGAAGGCTAGATCAAAGAGACGGTGGCTAGGTGAAAACCCCCAAATCAGGCTAGCTAGCTGGCCATTTCCAGCTGGGCCTTCCAGCCCAACCCTTTAGCATCATAATGTCAAGATTGACTTTGTGGCAAGTGCAAGAATACCACGCTTTCTTCGTTATTGTGGCAAGCGGCACTCAAAATATGTCTGAAAGTCTTATTTAATATGGTAGTTTAGTTTAATTAACCATATTAATTCAATTAAAATAATAAATTATTGAGGGGGTTATGTTTGGCCTATGGCCTTTTGGCCCCCTCAATTGGAGATGAATTTTTTTGTCAAAGAGCTATGTTTGGCCTATGACCCTTTAGCCCTCTCAGTTGGAGATGGTATAAAATATGGTCTGTTGTTCATTAAAATATAATTTCTTGCAAGGCTATAGGGTTAAACATGGACCCTTGTTCCTCCTTTGGTTGGAGATAGCCTAAACTAACCACTTAAAGCCATGTGATATTTTACCTGGCCATGGCAACAACGTGAAAAGGAGGAATTGAAGAAACCAATAGAGAGGCACCTGCGCAATAGGGATAATCACCCTAGTTCAAACATGACAAAATGGGATCTTGCTCGGCAAAGTCATTTGTTTGGTCTTGCGTCGCACTCACATTTTTATTTTAGAATCAAATCATATTTTAACTTAAAATGTCGATTCTCTAACTCTTCTTTCTCTTCTAATGTTAGAAATGTTCCAAGTTAAAAATTTTGTTATCTCCATCATAAATAGATAGAAACTTTAAAAAAAAAAATCAACAACTTGTATCTCAAGTAGTTAAGATCATTTAATTTGCACTCGAGATTCTAAATTTGATCTACATCTCCAAATTTCAATTGTCACCAAATAAAAAATCAATAGCTATCTTCCAATCATAATATTAACTTAGATGAAGCCCACACACTGTGTTTGTGAATATAAAAGATTTCAAAAGAAAAAAAAAATGTATGGAAGATAGAGAATTTGGGGGGGGGGGGGGTGTGAAATGTGAAGGAGGGTGAGAGAGGAAAAGGTGGGAGTGGAGAAAGGGGTTTTATTTTTATTTTAATAAATTAAAGACATGCTTATTAGTGACGGAAGAAAAAAATGTAAATTTTTTGTTGTGCGAAATTACTTTAATTTTTATGTTTTATTTTTGATATTTTACATTTAGTTATACATGAAATGGTATAATAAATATTTACTTCTTAGTTTTTGGTTGATAAAGAGATTGAAAGATTATTTCATTAATAAGAAGTATAGATAGATAACTCTAGTGTTTAAATATCGATATGCAAATTTATGAAAATATAAATGAATATGTAGATATTGGTTGCCTTCACGGAAATTTGCAATGTAGTAGGTATATCAACTCATTCAAATTTAGTCGAAATTCGAAAAAAAATTCTCATAAAAAATTCAAATGTTCGCTATCTGCAATGAGTTTTGAAAAAAATTATGTGGGGAATCGGTAAATATCGATATTTATTAAATTTTCTATATCTTGCTGATATAGGTTGAAGTTTGCATTTCACCCCACATTTTCATATTGATCCTTAACTTTCAAATATTTTGACAAAAATATCAACAATTTCGCAAATATTTTAACACTGGTTAGTTCCCACTTATTTTGACAAATGTAAAAGAAAAACTATATTATTCTAACAAAAACACAAAATAGTTGGGGAAAAAAAACCACAAAATATTAACGAGGAAAAAAGAAAAAAGAAAAAAAAAATAGACGAACCGAGCACGGGAGATACCGGGCCCAATAATGCTGAGCGGGGACGTTTCGTACGCAGCGAGGCAAAGCATTCACATCGAAGCGTTTTTCGCGTATTTAAGCATTCAACACCTGTGCGGTTCCTTTCGCGAAAGTAACGGAGTCCACCATCGTCGCCTAATCCCGTCATCTTCTCGAACCAGTAGTTATGTTGCAGAGACCTCGACGCCGCTGCGAAGGCACCGCCATGGGCGCCATCGTCCTCGATCTACGACCCGGCCTCGGAATCGGACCCTTCACAATCGGTAATCGCCAGTTAATTTCTCAATTTTTCCTTGATAATTGTGGAACTGATTCGAAATTGTTCGTTTCTTCGACCTAAGAGTAAGAATTATTTGTGAAATTGAAATTTGAATTGAATTATTTGCGAAATTGAAATTTGAATTGAATTATTTGCGAGCGATTCATCTCTGTAAAAATTTAAACTTTACCATATTTGTCAGCTGATTGATAACTGTGTAGGTTAAATCTTGGTTAAATTTGAGGAGTTGTTTTTTTTTTTTTTGGGATTTTAGAGTCAAGTTGATGGTGTAGAGATTGGATATGGATGATTCGATTTTGCATGTGTTCGTTTTTGAAATAAATTCGTTGGTGTTAGAACTGCAGCTTGGTGAATTTTCGGAGTTGAATCATTGATTGAATTGTTTGTTACAGGAATGCCGATATGCGAAGCATTTGCTCAGATAGAGCAGGAGCCTAACATTTACGACGTTGTCCATGTGAAGTATTATGATGAGGTTGGATCAGTTTACTAAGTTGTATATCATTATGGCCTGTGTAGTATAACGTAGACGCATATTTTGTAGGATTTCCCTTTTTTTTTTTTTTTTTTTTAATCTTGGACGTATGTACATGTTTCACGGAATGAAACAAATGGCTAAATGATTCGTAAAGTGCATGTACTTAAATAACCAGAAGTTGTAACGAGAAGTGATTACCGTTCTTCTCCCATGCAGGAGCCCCTTAAGTTGGATATCGTTATCAGCTTTCCAGATCATGGTTTTCATCTTCGCTTTGATCCTTGGTCACAGGTTTGTTTTTGCTACGCCTAATTTGTTCTCTTTGGTGCACGTGCCTTGTTTCTTTGCGTATCAAAAATTTGTTTTCACATAGGTTGCGATGTTTTGTTTGCTCTGACTCCGCATAAATATATGATCCCGAGGATTATGCATCTATTAAGTATTGGCCATGGAACTGTGGCTTGTGGTATTTACTCATCAATTAAAATTGTTACTATTTAAAGAAAATGCACAAATACTTGACCGGATTTTGTTATATTAATGGTTGTAGTAGCTAATAGCTTGTGTTGAAAGTTACCTTCATTGGTATTTGGTACAAAAGAAAAATGCCTGTGGGATGTAGAAGTGGAATGCCATGGGTGGTCCATGAAACACTGGCAGATAGCCATTATCTTCAGCTATTATTTTCTTTAGTGTGTTATACGGCTATGCTTTTGATTGTCGTATCTGGGCTATCCTATTTAAAATGACTGGTGAATTTGTACATGATTGGTATTCCTGTTGGGTTGTAATATCTATAACTTCCTCCTGTTATGATATGGCTGGTTGATTTGAAATTTTGGTGCAGAGGCTACGCCTTGTTGAAATATTTGATATAAAACGACTTCAAATGCGCTATGCCAATTCTTTGATTGGGTGAGTTACTTTACTTGAGACTTTCTATTATATACAATGGGGCATACTATTGAATTTTGTCTCTACTTTCAGGGGACCATCCACTCTAGCAACTTTTGTAGCTGTATATGCACTATTTGGGCCAACTTTCCCTGGAATTTATGACAAGGATAGAGGTGTCTACACTCTGTTTTACCCAGTAAGTAAATTTAACTTGATCTTTATATTTCTTTATTTTTATCTACTTATGAATCATCTTACAAATTGGAATCTGTTTAATGTATTTTCCAATCATGACTATGGTAGGGGCTTTCCTTTGCTTTTCCAATTCCGAGCCAGTATACAGATTGCTGCCATGATAGAGAAGGTATTTTACTGACAGTGTTTACTTAATAGTTTCTTGCTTCAAAGAGTTTGCAAGCACTAATTACTTGATCTTTATTTGCTTTTGATTATTAAAGCGGAATTACCATTAGAGTTTCCAGATGGAACCACACCAGTGACATGCCGCGTCTCCATATACGATAGTTCTACAGATAAAAAAGTTGGTGTGGGGTCCTTAATGGATAAGGCTTCCGCTCCTCCACTACCTGTTGGCAGCCTCTATATGGAAGAGGTGCATGTTAAGGTTGGACTTCTTTCTCCATCTTCACGGCAGCATTTCAATGGTTTGTTTATTTTCTATTAGAATGAGGGGCTTCATGGAGAATTTAAATCAGGATTTGAAGAAGGATCAAAGGCTTTTGCTTTGTTGCTTCCTTAGTGGTTTACTATTGGCCCCTTATGTTACTGAAGTAAATTCTGTCAGTGAAGTTGTTTGACATTGGCGACTGTAGTTCTTGGATGTGATTCAGTTCAGTTTTTATTTTACCCAGCTAGGGGAAGAATTATACTTTACTGTTGGTGGTCAGAATATTCCTTTTGGTGCATCACCTCAGGCAAGTGTTGTTCTCCTGCAATGAGTTCTAGTTAGTCTTTGTTTATGGCTGGGCATTTCTACCATTGCTCTGTTGTCTGTCCTGTTTAATACCTTCCTATTTTACAGGATGTTTGGACTGAATTGGGTCGTCCTTGTGGGATACATCAAAAGCAGGGTACTGCTGATGTCATGTCTAAGCAGTGTATGCTTTTCTGATTGCATTTTATCACGTTGATGATTGTTGATTCTGTTTGCTTTGTAGGTAGACCAAATGGTTATTCATTCTGGCTTGGACACGCGCCCACGGACAACTCTTTGTGGTGATTATTTCTACAATTACTTTACCCGTGGTTTGGACATTTTATTTGATGGGCAGGTATTGACTTATTTCTGGTTGTTAATATACAATCATGATGTTTTCCATGGTAATGTTTGTATTCGGAAGTTCACAGATCACTTTTCTTTTTGTTTGTCTCCAGACTCATAAAATCAAGAAGTTTGTTTTGCATACAAACTATCCTGGCCATGCAGATTTCAACTCGTACATAAAGTGCAATTTTGTCATATTTGCTTCTGATTGTAAGTCCATTTCTGATTCGAAGTTTCCAGTTGGATCTGCGACTCACAATTCACAAACTGATATGACATTAATTAATCCTTGCAGTAGGGGGTTCTTATCAGGATGTAAATAACTGCAAACATAGGATTACAGCAAGCACAAAGTGGGAGCAAGTGAAGGTAAGCTTTCTCTTGGCCGTTTCTCAAACTGTTACGTATGTACTTTTTTCCATTGTTCTCCGACAGTGGCGACTTTCTCATTTATAGCATCTTTCATCAATGTATTCCTTTCGGTGTATGTTCATCCTGATTGGGGTGATGATAGTAACAAAAGATTACTTTTTGTAGGAATTCCTCGGGGACTGTGGCCGAGCTGCTATCCAGACTCAAGGTTCTACAAGCAATCCGTTTGGATCTACTTTTGTATATGGTTATCAAAATGCTGCATTTGAGGTGAGTTGATGAATGCTTGAATCGTTGTTGCTTATTTTTTCTATCCCCTTTGCAATAATGGGGAAAAGCATGTTGTAATTGAAGTTGATATTTTATGCAGGCTTCCTTTGTTGTGCAACGTTGTAATTAAAGTTGATATTTTATCGCCCAAGTTGGGTTTATTCCACCTGTGTGTTATGGTTGTGCACGGGATTGCTAATAAATATTATGTTGATAATCAACAGGTGATGAAGAATGGTTACATTGCCACTGTGACTCTTTTCCAGTCGTCGTGATTACATTGCAAATAAGGTACTCTTTTAGCAATATCATGTTTTTGTACACATGGGCAAACAAATGCATTGTTATATCCCATCTTTGAGATGATCATCAACAATGCTTGTCAATTGCTTTCATCTGCCGGTTGAAATGTATTTCTTGGTTCACCGTTTTGGTTTTCTTTCGGCAGTTGGATGATGGCATTTCAACAGCTGGTGAAAGCGGCAAATACTGTTTGTAGACGTCAGTTGGCCCGGCTCAACAATTGTACAGTTGTATATGTTAAGTTTGTACAGAATAATCTGGTACTGTGAAAACATGTAAGTATTCTGTATCTTGTGTCTGTGACTGTTTAAATGGAAGTCTGTCGTGCACGTCCGAGATGCATTATGCGTTCCCAGATTGTATGATGGTGTTCACAGTTGGTCGACAGCTTCAGATTTCTCGTAACTGAATCCGCTTTCTAATACTTTGGGAATGACAGTATCAGTTTGTACATGATGAAAATATAATATCAAATATTTCATTTACAGGTGCCCGACGCCTTTGTAAACGAACTCTTTTTATGGTTTACAGCTATTTGCGGACGCTTAATGCTTCCAGAAAACCATTCTATTAAAATTGCCATTGTTTGAATCAACCGAACTTTCGAGACAGAATATACGAAGTTGCGATTTTTGAACTAGTCTGAGTATCTTCCTCATTCAAAACCATGCACGAGACTTTCACATCGTGTGGGGTTAAAAGGAGGAAAAACTCATCTTCCATTTTGTGCATCTTCCTTGCATGTGTATAAGCTAAATTCTTTGATGTCTTAAATGTCGGAAAATGGACTAAATCTAAATTTTTTTTTCTTAATCGTTTCGACCTTGGCTCCATTGGAGCAAGTCGGAAAGGAGGGCAAGACACTGAAGTTGTTACTTTTTACATTTATAAACTCCCTTAAAAAAATAAAAAAAAAGATAAAAAAAGGGTTAAAAAACGTTACATTCCGTTGCCGGGACTTGAACCCGGGTCTTTCGGGTGAGAGCCGAATATCCTGACCAACTAGACTACAACGGATTTGATGGTCTCTCGTTTAATAATTAATTTTGTACGCACACAACAAGCCAAAGCGACTTGCAGTCTAGCACCTTCCTTGGTTTTCGGCAGCGCGGAAGGATTAGGAGGGTTTTAGCCCGTTTAGCCTTCTCTTCTCCTCTCTCCGCGTCTCTCCTATCCGCTGCAGACGGCGACGACGCTGTTGCTGCAGCCACATTCCACCGCCAAAACCCAATCAACACCGCCATCTCCAGCCCCTTCATCTTTCACCATCCGCCATCAGGTATGCTAAATTTTTTCTCAATTTTTTTCACCCTTTTTTCTGCTCTAAGTTTCTTTGCCGGCTCAGAACTATCGTAGTCTGTGAGTCCAATTTCTTCATAAAAACAAAAGAAATGGATTAACTTTGCAGTTGTTAAAAACCCACAAGTCAACTTCTCTCGAATTTACTGCAAATTTCAGTTCCAAGTAAAACCATCACAAGTCAAGAAAATTGGGATTTGGGCAGCCAATTGGGATTCAATTGCATTTTCCTGGCATTGCCTTGTTGGGTTTGTGCTCCGGAATATCACCATAAATTGTCAGTTATAATGATTCAGTGGTTATCCAGAAATGAACCATTTTTCTTGATGCAGTATATTTGATTCTGTTTCTTTTTTTCGGCAGAGAGTACTCGCCATATGACTTCTGTTTCGGTACTGACTGGTAGTCCCTCCAGATGCTGCTTCCAAATTCCAGCATGCAGTTCTGGTTCACTACGTGGGCAGGTTTCAAATTTTCCTCACCGTTGGAAGCCTGCAGGAAAGAATGAGCTACTTCGTGTGGAAAGGTACAGCAATGGCAGTATGAGTTATTAGATAAAGTGTGGTTGGCAGCTTGGTTTGTTTATTTATTTTCTTTCTAAAATCAAGCAGAAGTTATTGGACTGGTTTTGCACAAGGGTTGAGCGCGCGGAAAACACATCTGATCAAGTTTTCCATGGATGCATCCTATGGTGATATGTCCAATGAACCAACTGGTAATTTTCATCTTATTTTTCTGGGGGCTGTTGTATTGTCATTTACTTTTGGATGTTGTTGAATATGTATGAGTGCTTGTGTATAACTTCCTTCAAGCTTGAACAGACTGGTCCTTATTACACAAAACTAAGAAAATTGGAATGTAGAACTTAACATGAAGGATTCTTAACAACCGTTCAGCTGGTGCATTTGATTACAGCCTTTGACGTGTCTAAACTTCGTAACCAAGTTGAACCAAAACAGTTAGGTGTATTTGTAGGAGTTTTAACACCAGTAGCTTGGTTAGGTTAGATGTATTTTGTTCAACCCTCTTAATTTGATAAATTACCATTGACCTGATTCACTTTTAGAGATTGTAACGAATCAGCATCTTTATTTCTCTGAACTGTTTTCTTCTTCACTGCCTTTGCAAGTAAAGCTATCTTTCCTAGGATTAATGTGAGGGACCCATACAAACGACTTGGAATAAGCAGGGATGCTTCGGAAGATGAGATTCAGGGTGCAAGGAACTTCCTTATCCGACAGTATGCAGGTCACAAACCAAGTGTGGATGCAATTGAATCAGCCCATGATAAAATAATCATGCAGCAGTTCTACGACAGGAAGAATCCAAAAATTGACTTTAAGAAAAAGTACAGGGAAGTTAATCAGTCCCGTGTTGTGCAGGCTGTGAGAAATAGGTTCCGAACTCCGTCCACAAAATTCATTATAAAAACGTCAATTGCATTTGTAGTGCTTGCAGCTCTCACTGTTCTATTTCCAACCGAAGAAGGTCCGACTCTTCAAGTAGCCCTTTCCTTGTTGGCTACCATTTACTTTGTATATGACAGGCTTAAGAGCAAGTTACGAGCTTTTCTCTACAGGTACGTAGATAATTTCTGTTTAATCACCGTATTTTGTATGGCTCTGTATGATTTTCCCCATATAGGGCAACTGAAACTGTTCTTTATTATACTTTATGGTCATCGGCGCTCTTGAAAAACCCTACCAAAGTTTTCCCTCCAAATTTTAAGTCTGTGTTTCGAGTCCCTGCGTCCAAACCTGAAAATGTGGCAATAGTGCAAAAGGTTTGATTGAAGTGTTTGCTTTGGTGCAGTGCTGGATCATTTGCTTTGTCGTGGCTCTTGGGAACCTTCTTGATGGTGTCTGTGGTTCCACCTCTACTGAAAGGACCAAGGAGTTTCGAGGTGACAACGTCATTGATAACCTATGTGCTACTCTGGGTCTCGTCGACATACCTGAAGTAATTTCTGTTCTTGCTACGCACCTCAATTTTGTTGGAGTGGAAACCACCGATTTTCTCCGAGATTTAGCTCATGCACAAACGTTTCCTTCATCGAGACGGTGCTGATAAATCTGGCAAATTGTAGGACAAGAGAGGTATTTTATGTCATTCGGAGAAAGGGTGTAAAAGTAGATGAAGAAGCCAATCGGTTTAAGAAATTGACCTTTTGTTTCTTTGTTTTTGTTAATTATTATTAATCAGTCAATTATTTTCGTTTCGATATAAATGGAGCGCAAAGTATATATCAAGGGTCAACTGGTCAAGGCAGAGAATTTGAATTTGGTTGAGAACTGCGTCCTTAAAGGCATAAAAAGGCAGATAATTGGAATTTTGAAGAGACCTAGTGACGCATCCAAA
The DNA here is from genome assembly GCF_019419815.1 of Pyrus x bretschneideri. NCBI lineage: Eukaryota > Viridiplantae > Streptophyta > Magnoliopsida > Rosales > Rosaceae > Pyrus > Pyrus x bretschneideri. The sequence goes on along the minus strand of NW_025999390.1, from coordinate 15,804,045 downwards.
CTTTTCTAGGTTGTGATCGCTCAGATAAAAGAAGTCATCAACGCATTCGACACCAGCACCGCATTGATTTACTCACCAACCGAGTTCGGTCAACGAGTTGGCACGCTTCGCATTCAACCTATTAGCTATTAGGCCTGTGTGACATGTATGTGTAGTAGTTTTTAGAGTCTAACACAGAGAGTTGACCAGTGTTTACTGTCAAAGAGGCACCAGCGCAGCATCCAACCTCTTCTCTGCTGACGCCTCCTTAGCAGCCTCCGTGATGCTTGTCCTCTCCATGGCCAACGAACTCGTCCCTCACCAGCTCCACTCTGACTCTCCTCCCACCTCACTCTCGACGTTGACAAGCACTCTGGCATGTCCCCAAACCACGTCTATGACGCCGCTGAGCTCTACCACCGGACCAAGATCAGCCCTTACTTGATGGTCCTCCAGGCACTTGAAAATTGAGCTTGATCGAGGCCATGACAAATTAAGTCAAGTTCGATGTGTGTGACTTGGAGCTCACCAGTGTTTACGGCAACTTTGGTGATGGAGGATATCGATTGCAGTCTGGAAATGCAGAAGCGGCAATTCGAGGAGGAGCAAATGACGTATCAACAGCCCTAACGACAAGTTCAGTACTCGTTTGCATCTTTTATGAGTCGATTGCAGTTGACACTCTCAGGGCTACCGAACTTCACCACGAACCACCAAGGACCATCTTGACCAGGCATTGTTGCGTCCGGGTCGAATGAACGTGCACATTCACATGTCGCATTGCACTCCGACTGGGTTCAACATCTTAGCCGCTAACAACCTTGGTGTTCATGACAGTAACGACAACTACCTCTGGAGAAATTGAAGGGTTGATAGAGAACAGAAGTCAGCCCTCACCAGGGTTGCTCAGGAGCTCATACGTTGACGTTGCTCTTCATGGCCTCGTCAATTTCCTCAAAAGTATGAAGGTCGAGAACGATAGCACGGAGGAGGATGGACCAAAACAATGAAAACAACACTGTTAGATTCGTTGGACCAAGAGGAGGAGGAAGAAGAGGCCAAGATGGGCAAAAATGTAAAACTACGAATCATTGAATATGTAAAAATAAAATGTCGCATATTTTCCATTCAACATGAAATAAGCATCCTAAGATCAATACAACGGATTACCAAAGCGGTTTTGAATGAACCCAAATGTGGATTACAAAAGCATCGATATAAAAAAAAAAAAACGTACGTGCTTGTAATGTTTCAATGGATTGTCTTGTTATGTACACGAGGAAGAAGAGAACAACTGTACACCTAGAACATGATCTGTGTACATACGGGGATATCCGTCGTAGATTAATAATCAAACATCTGTTGAGAAGGTACAACGTGAGATTAAGATTAGTATACACATAGTTCCAACGTCAGATAAATATATTACATGTAATTCCTACCAGTTTCTTGGCATTCCGACAGCCACAAGTCAATGTGTTCAACAATTTGTTGCCTTACTTTGTTGACTGCATCAGGGTTGCTGCAGTTCTGGGAATTGCCTGAAATACAAGTCGTAAATTCTATAGCAAGCACAAAAAACTGGTCAACAAGCACCGCCGTCCATGAAAATATTGTTCGGATTCCAACTAATTTGAGGGACACACTTAAAGCCCTTTACAAACTTGGAAAACTTCTGATGGCCACCGAAATTAGGAAGCTTTTCATCAGAAGCTAATATGTGTCACTAAGGTTGCAGAGTTACACTAACAATACATACCTTCAAGGGTTAAAGGAGACTGAGGGCATCCTCTCAAATCAGTTCCATGGCCACAGTTATGGCAAGATATGACGTATGAAGGCACTGATAGTTATACAAAAACGAGAATTTAGAAAGATCTAACAACATAGTTTGAATATTTTTCACATCAATGCATAGGATATCATTTATCAAACTTCTCATCGAAGCAATGTGATACTCACTATCTGGAGATGAAGTTTGTTTGGATGCATGACGCCAGGGATCCTGTGAGCCATTTGTAAAAACTATTTTTGAACCTGCAGATTCATTTTTCGTAAGGTCATGTAAATCACTGATTGATACACTGATGTGGTTTAATGTAGAAAAAACATGAAAATGAACAAACGATGCCATATCTGCGCTAGTAAAACAGATGCTCTTAGTAAGTACCAGTCTCTGGCGATAGGTGGGCTAAGGTTAAGAGCCAATATGAAATGGTAAATAGAAAATATGCTACTTAAATTGATATATAATAACCGGGGAAGATAAAACATATAAATAGGGAAAGAGCGATCAATGTTTTTACCTGCAATTTTTGTGCCTCCATAGTATAAGTTTGTTGCAACAACGTCAGGATAGATGCCGTCTCCAAAAACATTTTTGCAAAGGTCTTCATGGTATCTGCGACAATACTGTGAATCAGAGATGCATACAAGAGCTATAAAGTTGAACTACACAGGAAAAGGGTAAGTAGAAATAATAAACAAAATAGTATCCATAAAACAGACATTTCCAGAAAAATACCTTGTGTCAACTTTTGAAGACCTGATGCTATCATTTGCAGGCGCCACCTGAAAATATGCAACTTCAGTACAAACTTGGAACCACCACAACCGATCAGAACTGCCCTCACTAACAGCAGTGTTCTTCAAGTGTTTCTTGTTATATGTATCAACGTCAACGCCAAAAGTACCAAGGTAAAAATCTTTAACGTATTTGGCATACGCTTCCTGCAAGAAGATTACTATATTCGATTAGAAACATTAGACAACTACAGAAAATTAACAAAGGTAACTTCATGAAGCTTAAAAAGCCCATGGACCAGAATTAGTGGCACTTCTTACAAGTTAAAACACAGAGATATATGTGCATAACGGGTAATTCATTTTGACACTGGAAGGTTGACTACAATTACTGTAAACATGTTGACGAAAAAAAAAAATCTAGTACTGAGGATAATTATAGAACACAACTGTGGACCAAGCTTGCTTCAATTAAAGAACCAAATGGAATGAAAAGAAGAGAAACATACCACCAAATCCTCTCCATTCGTCTTTGCTTGAACAAGAGGTGAGCATAATTTATCGGGATTTCCATACTGAAACTGCAAAGTGTCAAGAAAATAAACATCAATAATTTGATAAACTGAAAGCAGAGTGACAAAACTAAGAAAAAAGTAACTTTTACCGCTATAACAGCAGCATCCGCCAGAAAATACATGAAGTCACCATCAATATCAAGCTGCACACAGACTTGGTCAATATGCAAGTGACAAGTGAAAAAAAAAAAAAAATCCTACCGGTGGGAACTGGACTCATGATTTACAAATGGTGGGTGCAAAGTGTGAAATTCCAACCTGGCTTGCACCAAACAACGCCCTTATTGCTTTTCCATTAGTTGTAAGACTTTGTTCAACGATGCGAGTAGTTTCTTGAAGTGCAGCTTTACATTGTGGACCTGCAGACTCACCAATCTGCATTTTGGAGGGGATTGTAGTTAAGCGAAAAAAGATTGAAAGTAGAGACAGAAACTACAATTTCATTCTCGTCCTAAGGGCAAAGAGAAAAAGGCCAAATTAACAGAGTGATAAGACACCTGCTGGTCAAATTCAGTGAAATCATAAATCGCTTCCACAACTGCAGAACTTGCAAGACTTCCACATGTCAAATGCGGAAACTTAACACGAAACCACGCACTAAGAGCTCCCGAGTAAGAAACACCAAACACGAACCACGGATTGTCACCCTTGGTTCTATTCAGCTTCACATTTAACCAATTCTAAACAATCACAACAACAAAGCCAGTAAATTCCAAGCTCAATTGGGTAAACTTTTTAATTCAAGGCAGCAAATTCAGCAATTTCTTGCCTGATAAAATTCACGAAATGCCGCCAAATCGAAAAGCGCTTGCTTGGATGACAAATACTTCAAATTCTGTGTCGTATGAGATTTGAAAGGAGAGCTCTTTCCATAGTATCGATGCTCGGGAGAAACGATAGCTGCCCCAAACTTCTTAGCCAACACCTGCACATAGACAATTCAATAAAATCTCCAAAATTTTCGATTTTTCTTCCAAATTTACAACTTTTACAACAAAAATTTCAAGAAAAACAAGGACTTGCACTCAGATAGTCGTTGGAGATGCCGCCGCACGAGGATTCTCCGCAAATTTTGAGGAAAATGGGTCCGTCGGAAGGTCTAAAGTAGTCGAGAAATTCGTAGTATCGCTGCGGGAATTTGCGGCGGTCGTACGGCGAGAAGTGGTCGATTGTCTGATCGAACCAAAGCTCCTCCTTCGTCAAGTACTTGCCGCCGCCGCTTCCCGACGAGCTCTCCAGCTGAAGAAGTATTCGGGGATTCACAAAGCCATAAGAGAGCGGCGCCCAGAGCATCATCGTGAAGAAGAAGGAGAATGAGAACGAAAACGACGTCTTCATCGGAAGTCGCGTCATCGGAATCGGGTGGTTGATACGCGGCCGGTGGTCGGTCTGTCAAAGTCTCAACAGAAAAAACAAGTGCAGCAATCCGTTACTGTCCTTGATTTTAATTAGATTTCGTTTTGGTTTATTTAGACCGGGGCCGGTTTGTACAGTTACGGAGGGATTAGGGACCAGACCAAAATTTGGTGGGCCTTCTTGTGGGCTGCTGACTCTGATTCTGTTGTCTCGTGTGGATACTAAGAACAAAAATTGGAATCAATCACTTTTTTGGAAGTGCTTGTACAAGAGTCACTTTTTGTTGTGTATCATTTGTTTGGAATATCTTTTTTTATTTTTTTAAGGACGGTAGTGGATTAGGCGAGTCAAACTCCGTATAAGATTTCGTCACTGGACCATAATAATAGCTTTATTTTCTAAATCCACGCAAGACAGTAAAAAAGAACCAAGATCTCGGAATCAACCATCTACTACAAAGTAGGCTACTTCTTTCCTACTTAGAATGAATAGTCAGAGCTCACTTCCTAATAGATCAACCATCCCCGTCCTCTATCTCCGAATTTTATTAAATACTAAAATGTGAAAATAGAAAAATACAATCGAAAGACGAAACCTAAACCCACGAAAAAAAAACATCAACGAAAACGAAAGACAAGACGTAATCAGTGTCACGAACATATTACCTTGAAAATCCAAATACTTTAGGTGGGCACGTTACCATCCTTGTTAATCGGACTTTTTCTTTCTAATTTTTTTTTTTTTTTTGGAAAACGATTATGCAATGTTACTTTATACTCAAAAATCGTCTATTCTCTAAGTAACCCTTAAAGATTAATTTTGCACAAAATTAACCAAATCAGAAATCAATAACAATTCGACTAGCGTTGCCATAAGTTTAGTGTTTAATCGAAAAACATAATTCATTTATTTATTGGATAACCATTAGATGACTTAAAAAAAATATAATTTAGTTATTTTTTTCAGAGCCAATCTTTAAAAGAAGACCTAAAAATCAAGTTTTGATCAAATTGTCAAACATTGCAGGGTTGAGATACATGCTATAATCAAAACAGACCCAGGATCAAGCAGATGGTACTAAACACACTCTAACCTCTTTGTCTGAAGCTTGTCATCCGATGAGGCTTCACGTTCAAAGCAATCAATTTAGTATCCACTTTTACACGTCCATCGGCATCGGCATCCGGCACAAGAATAGGCGGCTGCTGTTGTTGTAGAACTAGTTCCCCGCATCAGATAAATACGCATTACATGTAACTCCTACCAGTGTCTTGGCATTCAGAAAGCCACACGCCAATAAGTTCCACAATTTGTTGCCTTACTTTGTTGACTGCATCAGGGTTGCTGCAGTTCTGGGAATTGCCTGAAACACAATCATAAACCCTAGTAAATATAACATCGTCAACATGGAAACTATCAAGCACAGCCAGCCATCCATGAAAATCATGTTCGGATTCAAATTATCCAACTTTGACGCACTTTAACGCCATTCACAAACAATAAGCAGACAAACACTTCCACTATCAAACTAGAATTCCAGACAAATAAAAAACACGCGCACACACACACACAAACAAAACATACCTTTAGGGGGAAAGGGAAACTGAGGACATCCTCTCAAATCAGTTCCATGGCCACAATTATGGCAAGAGATGACATAGGAAGGCACTGAAAGTTTATTCACAACAAAAATGATTTAAACGACAATTTAGGAAGATCTAAAAATATGGAAATCTAGTGAAAGTGTGTTTTATCCCTTATAAAACGATTTTGCATAATAGTTCAATGTAAGTCGTAAGGGCACGGTAGACATGCAATATCATTAGAATACAAGTTTTAAACTGCATATGTAACTATCGACCGAAAGTTTTTGTGGTACAAACGACTGTCTACAATTTGGTGTGGAATATAAAACCTGATACAAACAATATAGTTCGAATATTTTCACATCAATGCATAGGACATCAATAGTGAGACTTCTTATGTGAGAAATCTGATACTCACTATCTGGAGATGAAGTCTGTTTGGATGCATGACGCCAGGGATCCTGTGAACCATTTGTAAAAACTATTTTTGAACCTGCAGATTCGTTTTCATAGGATCATGTGAATGAATGCTAATCAAGAAATGAATAAATGATGCTTTTGACCAAAAAAATTAAATAAATGATGCCATATCTGGTAGTAAGAAATGCTTTCAGCTATTAGGGGTTTTCTGGTAGACAGCAAGGCCGGAGGAGAAGGGGTAAGGTTGAGGGCCAAGATGAAAGCGTAGATAGAACTTATGCTATTGAAATATTAATATGCAATTATGAGGAAAACATATAGATAGGCAAAGAGAGATCAATGTCCTTGACCTGCAATTTTTTTGCCTCCATAGTATAGATTTGTTGCAACAACATCAGGATAGATGCCCTTTCCGAAAACATTCTTGCAAAGGTCCAAATGGTATCTGCAACAATTTAAACTATGAATCAGAGATGCATACAGAAGCTACCAAACATTCTATGGTCTGTAGAAAAAGATAACAGAAAAATCGTACTTAGATTAAAAATATTTTCAGAAACATGCCTTGTGTCAATTTTGGGAGACCGGATGCTATCAGTTGCAGGTGCCACCTGAAAATATGCAACTTCAGTACAAACTTGGAACCACCACAATCGATCAGAACTGCCCTCACTAACAGCAGTATTCTTCAAGTGCTTCTGATTATATGTTTCGACATCAACGCCAAAACTTCCCAGATAATGATCTTTAACGTATTTAGCATATGTTTCCTGCAAGAGGATTAAGTTTTTGCCATTAGAAACATAAAGAAACTTGATATAGGCATCTTCATAAAGTTAAGTCCAAGAACCACGATTATTGGCACGGCGGCTTTCAAGTTACGAAATAGTTTTTTTTATCCATCATTCTTACTTTCACTGAAGTTTAAAATGAAAATATTATACAGCATACACTATGAATACCAGAGGAAATCGCATGAAATTTTCATACTACTGCTAAGTCGAAGTTTGAGATTTGACACAAAGGGGTTATTTATTTGGACAATGCAGGGTAAACATGTTGCCCGTAAGACAAGCTCAGTAACCGAGGGCTAATTATAGAACATAACTCTGTGATTACATAGAGAGCACAGTGGACCAAGATTATTTCAATTAAAGAACCAAATGGAAAGGTATGAAGAGGAACATACCACCAAATCCTCTTCATTTGTCTTTGCTTGAACAAGAGGGGAGCATAACTTATCTGGAATTCCTGATTGAAACTGCAAATTATTAAACGAATAATCACCACTAGTTTGACAAAGTGTAAACTGAGTGACAAAACTAAGAAAGAAGTAACATTTACCGCTGTACCAGCAGCATCCGCCAGAAAATACATAAAATCACCATCAATATCAAGCTGCACAAAGACTAATGCAAGGCGAGAAGTCAAGAAGAAACTCCTATGGGCGAGAATCTTGATTGTGCTTTAAAGTACATCATGTTTGCAAATGGTGACTAGAAAGGATGAAAAATCCAACCTGCGTTGCACCAAACAATGCCTTCACTGCTTTCCGGTTAGTAGAAAGCCTTTGTTCAACAAGACTTTTAGTTTCTTGCAATGCAGCTTTACATTGTGGACCTGCAGACTCACCAACCTGCATTCGGAGAGTGTTGTAGTTAAGTGAAAAGAGGTCTAAAGAAGAGACAAAAAAACTACAATCTCATTCTTTCATCTTAAAGGCGAAAATGCCAAATTAACACAGTGATCACCTGCTGGTCAAATTCAGTGAATTCATAAACAGCTTCAACAACTGCCGAACTTGCAACACTTCCACATGTCAAATGTGGGAATTTAACCCGAAACCATGCACTAAGAGCTCCCGCATACGAAACACCAAACACAAACCATGGATTTTCACCCTTGGTCTTGTTCAGCTTCACATTTAACGAATTCTACAAATAATCACACAAAATAAAATATAAAAGAAAACTGTAAATCACAGGCTTATTTGGGTAAAATATCTCCAACAAATTCATAAATTTCACAAATGGCGCTTGCCTGGTAAAACTCACGAAAAACTGCCAAATCGAAAAGAGCTTGCTTGGATGACAAGTACCTCAAATTCTCCGATGTATGTGATTTGAAGGGAGAACTTTTTCCATAGTATCGATGCTCAGGCGAAACCACAGCTGCCCCAAACTTCTTAGCCAACACCTGCACAATGTGGCTTCAATTAAATTCCCAAAATTTCAATCTTTCTTCCAAATTCACAAATTTTCCACAAAAATTTGAAAAATTAGAACTTACACTAAGGTAATCGTTAGCAATGCCGCTGCACGCGGCTTCTCCGCAAATTCTGAGAAAAATGGGTCCGTCAGGCGTTATGAAGTAGTTGAGAAATTCGTAGTAGCGCTGCGGGAATTTGCTGCGGTCGTAGGGCGAGAAGTGGTCGAGAGTCTGATCAAACCAGAACTCCTCCGTCGTCAAGTAATTGCCAGTGCCTCTGGCTCCGGAAGAGCTCCCCAGCTGAAGAAAAGTTCGGGGATTCATAAAGGCAGAAGCGAGCGTCCAAAGCATCGTCGTTAGCAAGAGCGAGAACGAAGACGACGTCGGCATTGAAATTCGGGATGGTTGATTGGCGGAGGTGCACTGGTGGCTGGTCTGTGAAAGTTTGCAGCAACTAGCAGTCATGCATGCTGTGCAGGTGTTCACATACAATATTGGCACGTCAGCAGTAAATAGCGGACTATTTTTTTTTTTTGAAATTTTGGTCATCACAAAATCAACCCCTATAAATGGGAAGTGGTTCTGTGACGTAGAAAGCTTTTCAACTCAACGCTCTACGCAAAAATCTTCGTTCTGCGCAAGACTTTCTTGCACTCTGACAAAAATACTAATATTCCTCACCGTTTGTCAACACATCTTCAGTTTAGATTAACAATACTGTGTTGGGAACCAAAAACATATTCAATTTGGATTAAAGTCACTGGAACCGTAAAATCAAACAACCTAAGAACATTTTAAGTTTAGATTAACACTGCTTCGAGTTCCGTTGGTGTCGACAATGAGTCTTTGATTCTATCGCTGAACGAGGTCACTTCATTAGCTTTTCAACAAAATGAGGCGTCCTATGATTTATTACTCCCAGGTGCACTTCAGAGTTTGACATTTAGACAACCGAATGACATTCACTATAAAGACATTCATCTCCTTTGAGTATCTTTGCCTGTACAGCTTGATACGAATTCTGTGCACCTATATTTTCACAAATATAGTCGAAGCTGATAAACCTAATGTGGAAGACTATGAACTTAGTAGTGTATTGAATAACCTTGTCTTGAGGTTCGAAAACCCTAGGCTGAGAGTGTTCCTTCCTTCATCGTAGTTGCTCAGTGCAGAAGTCAACGATAGGTTCGACACCACACCACCACACCTATTATACCCGTCCGACCGAGATTGGTCGCGAGCTAACATGCCCCATCAACAAAAGGATGTAATTAGCTTAGTAATGACTCGATTAGCATGCCATGTATGCTCTGTAATTTCTAGGGTCAACCATACCAAACAAGTGTACTTCTGAATAAAAATAACGTTGAATAATGTTATTCAAACCGTTTTTTCTCAGAATTGAACAAGTACTTTTAAAACTCTTAAATTTCAGATCGATTACAAGAAGGTCCTCGATTTTTCCATATACAAGTGAAGCACTCGCAAAAATATGTTTTCATTTGAAGCAAAGTTATGGATACTTTTTTACTATTATATCCTCTGCACAACTAAACTACATAATGATCAAATGCCCATTTTACAGTTTTACGCGAAGCAGCAATACAAGAAAGGTATACAGGAAGCACCCTTTTTGCGACTAGCTAGTGACGTAATCTGCGCCAGCCGATGCTTCCAGATACGCCGATACTAGTCCTGATTAATACGAAAAGCCAACAGATTATGCACTGATCTAGTTCAAGTGATTCAAGTATCAATAGAGAGAATGTGTTCTGTTGAGCTATGCGCAAGGTTGTAGAACAATGATAACTTGAAGTGTGAGTAACCAAAATCGGATAATCGACACAAAAACACAGAAGTGTCATTTCTCTAATGACCACGTATTGCTCTCATGATATCCGAAAGACGGACTTGAGTACAAGCTGTGTCTATTATACATTTGTGAAATGCAAATAGATATATAGAAAATGCAAACTCTTTTCTTCTCAGACACAAAGATGGCAATTCTCAACTTAGCAGTTCCTATTTTAACTGCCTTTCCCGCTTCAATTTCTTAGCTTACGAAGTAAACCGACTTGTGTTCTTAGTTTAGCTGCACATACATTACAAACTTTTGCAGTTTATTAACCACTTTGCTCACGTCCCTAATAAGCAACTATGACGCAGGCTTGTGAAAATGTTCCCCCCCCACAAGTGAATTACAGTTACAGATGGGAACCATTCCATACGAAAGTGACAAAGTTCCATTTGCAGGGTTGAGACACATGCTAAAACAAAAACAGAGCTAGGATCAAACCGACAGTACTAAATAATGAAAGCACTCTAACCTCCTTGTTTGAAGCTTGTCCATGCATCCGATGAGGCTTCATGTTCAAATCAATCAATTTTTTATCCATCTTTACATGCGCATCAGCATTGGCATCTGAAGCACGAATAGGAGACACCCGACGATTTTGCAGGTTCTCTCCAATTGTCATTCTAGGTGGATGGGGTTGTTGTATTCTTCTGGTCTCGCCTGGATCAGTGGGTTGGGAAGCCGGGTCCTCAATATTACCAGGTTTATCTCCTGGAAACTACGAAACAACCAAACAGTGTAAAACATTTAAGTCATCCGCAACACCAAGGTAAAAATAAAATAATCCAATTCTTATTAAGTAGGATCAACAAACCCACCTCAACTCTTTGTCTCAGTACAAGATATCTTCCATGCATTCTTTTGCCTCCAACATGAACAATCAAATCACATTGCAAACAGAGGGAACTTCCATCGATCTCGCAATAAAAGAAGCTACAAGTAGTTTCCAAGAAGATAGAACAAGCGTCGTTATTTTTGTTTTCTTTCTTTCAAACAACATTAAGACATATATCAGCAGGGAATCGATAGAATCGAAAAATAGGTCTGCATACCAGGTGCATTTTCACAAATGTCGCAGCGGGGAACTTCACTGGGAGTTGCAAGACCGACCCGAACATGCCGGCTAGCAAGCTTATTGCACATATGAACCTGCCACCGGATCAACAGTTTAAAGCATCTCGAATACAAGCCGTACAGAGAATATAGAAACATGAAAACAAATGTAAATTCCAAACTATTCTGAATCTACGCGAAAAAGGCGGTCCAACTGACTTAACCCACATTTGCTTACCTCACATTAGTTAAACATGGAAGCAACTAACAATTCAACAAACTAATGTGAAACTGCAAATTGGGCACTGTAAAAAAAAAAAATAAATAATAAAACACTTTGGAAAATTTAACAGCAAAATGGTAAAAAAGGTCATACCTTCTCATCACAGGCGCGGCAAAGAGCAGCCTCGTCGGCAGCGCAAAACACGATTGCGGCAGCGCTTTCACAGGAGTCACAAAGTGTTCGCATAATTACTATTCCCTTTCACCGCTCTCATATTTCTTCTATCCAACCACAGCTCAAATGCTCACAATCCAATCCAATCCAGTCCAATCCAGAAGACATAAAAGTATGAAACTTTCAGCGAACCCAATTCAGCAAGATCGATTTGGTTGAGTTTGGAGAAGTCAATAATGAAGGGGAGAACTAAACAAGAAAAGGATTGGAACAGAGATAAAAGTGGGTTGTGTTTGGTTTTTGTTGGGGAGATTCCAGAAGCCAAAAGAATAATAACATAAATTATAAACGACAAACCATTTATTACTACCGTTAGTAATATTTTTCTTCACTTATAAGTGAGCGTACTTAGTTTTGATTATCATCAAAGACGAATTTGAATCACATTATTGCTAGTCTACTTCTCACCCCTTTAGTGAAAACAATATCATTTGTTAAAAAAAAACAAAATATATATATATATATATATAACAAACAAATATACAATTATACACAGCCCCTTTATCCAAAGGGATCCCCACTTTTGGATAGAAACGAGGGCTAGTTGTAGGGCCCACTCATGTTGGATTTCAATGATACAAACTGTTAATTTTGTAAGTTTCGATTCGTAGATCATCTTTACACAAATTTAATTTAATTCGAAATTATTTGCCTATTTAATTATCACGTTGAAATTTCATTGTTTCTTAGAGAATAAAGTGTTCGTCAATTTCTTTGAACTCAATTAAATGCTTCAAATATTTCCGATCTAGCTCATATTTTGCAAGAATGATCTATGAGGTGCAACTTGAAAAGAAACGGTTTGAATCATTAAAATTCGATGTGGTGTAAACCCAACAACTAATCAACTTTTTTATAAAAAAATAGAAATTCCTCCCTAAAGACTTCTTAATTATACAATATATACATATATAATATGTAAGATAAAATATATGAAATTTGATGAGTGTGATATTCACACACCCCGTTTTACTTTTTACATATCCTTCTAATTTTCAACCGTCAGATCAGATGAATTGAAGAAAATCAACGGATAGAAATTAACAAAAGGTGTGTAAAAAATAAAATGAGATGTATGAATAACATATCCCAATTTGATAAACAAATTTCAATAGAGCAGATAATGTCATAAAATAAAATAAAAGATTCTTTAGAGATAAGCCTTTTTAACTTTTGTTTCTTCCAACATAAATCCATATATCATTAAACATTTAAATAAAACTCAAAATTCAAATTTGTTGACATGTGGACAAGAAAGTAACTTACTGTTACAAATTATTTACAATTTAAGTCACAACTTTCTGACTATAGTAACAAATCATATTATTATCTATAACAATGATGAATTTTGTTGATTTTTTTTTAACAAATGATATTATCTATACTAAGAGATGGGTGGCTTAACCTCATAATGGGTTAGCAATAATGTCATTCAAATTTGTCTTTGACGAGAATCGAACCTAAGACATCTTACTTACAAGTAAAAAGGAATACCACTAAACCGTAGTACTAAGTAGCTTCAAGGATTTTTTATAGAGCTACTAGACCCACCATATGTCCTATTTTTCCACTCACATTATAATCTCATCCACACAAAAAAGTTGAAAAAAAAATTGAAATGCTATTTCCTCACTCACTATTATTCCTAAAATAACCTCTAATATGCTCTTTTCCCACCCACCATCATCTTAAAAAATTAAAATACTATTTTTCCAACAATGAAGTCTCATCCGACGATAATCTATAAGCAAATGAATGTCCCTCTTAATGCAATTATGCACTCCAATACCTATCATTAATATGCAATCATCATAACTCTTTTCAGAATTTCTTCTATCCTCATCTTTAATGTCTTTTTTTGTGAATTTGGGTTACATATTATCCATTTCTTCCAAAACCGAATACAAGTAGGGCTCATGTTACCTTTTTACCCCCAACCTATTTTTATTACAAATATTTTAAGGTTCTTATTAGTCATTTTACAAATAGACAAACTTATAATTAAAATTTTCATTAAAAAGTGGGTGGAGAAATAAGACACTAGAATGAGAATAACACTTAAACATTGCTTCCATCTTCCTTTTTTTTAAAGCAGTCTAACATTTTAAAATTTAATTAATAGGTGTACTATTTGTTGGTGTAAAAAATTTTGGTCTTTTATAAGAGTGACTAAGATAATTGTAAATTTTTGATATGCACATACTTCGTTTATATTTTACTTAAACTATGGATAAATTAACTTTGAATTAAATAATGTCCATTTTTGTACTAATTGATTTACCTATATATAAATTTATTTATGATCAGTAAGTAAATTATTATGCATGTGTCATTGTCTTTTTCTTTTTTTTTTGAGCAAATGATAGTATTTACTTTTTACACTAAAAAGGTGGGGGAGTAGGCGAAACCTTACAAAGGGTTTGCTATAATAATGTGGTTTTGACTTCGCCTTTGAAGAGAATCGAATGTAAAACCTCTCACTTATAAGTGGAGAGAAATACTATTAGACTGTAGTACTAAGTAGCGCATGTGTCATTGTTTTATGTGCAAATAATTTATGTATATTAAACATTTCACATAATATTTCTTTATTTTGTAAATAACTTATTTTGCATGAAATTTTACATACATTAAACATTTTTTTATTAGTATATACATGTGTGTTTAAAAATAATTTACCCAGGTTTATATGCAAAAAATGATTTTTGTAACATTTATTTATTTTTTAGGTAACTTATTGCGCATGTGTTATCAAACCAACTCCAATGGTGGGCTAAAAGTCAAATTACCCTCCAAAATTTTCCCCCAAACCCCCTCCAACCCAAGGGGAAAATTTGGGCCAAATTTCCCCCAAAATGTAGCCCAGAAATCGGAGTAAACTCTATCCAATATTTATTGGAATTTAAATTTTTTTAGATTAAAATGTTCATAAAATTAAATTACGATAGTCTACATATTTATTTAACAAAAAAAATAGTCTAAGTTCATTCTTTAATAATCCCAGGCTAAAATTTTAGGCTAGAACAGTTGAAGCAGAAAATGTCACATCCCGGCCCGGGGGGGACCACTTCCCGGCCCACTCCACCACCGTAGCACAATATTGTCCGCTTTGGGCCCCGACCACGCCCTCACGATTTTGTTTTTGGGAACTCACAAGCAACTTCCCAGTGGGTCACCCATCATGGGATTGCTCTAGCCCTCTTCTCGCTTAACTTCAGAGTTCCCATGGAACCCGAAGCCAGTGAGCTCCCAAAAGGCCTTGTGCTAGGTAGAGATGAGAATGTACATTTAAGGATCACACCTCTGGGTGATGTGGGATGTCACAATCCACCCCCTTAGGGGCCCAACGTCCTCGTTGGCACACCACAACCAGGGTTAGGCTCTGATACCAAATTGTCACATCCTGGCCCGGGGGGACCACTTCCCGGGCCCACTCCACCACTGTAGCACGATATTGTCCGCTTTGGACCCCGACCACGCCCTCACGGTTTTGTTTTTAGGAACTCATGAGCAACTTCCTAGTGGGTCACCCATCATGGGATTGCTCTAGCCCTCTTCTTGCTTAACTTCGGAGTTCCCATGGAACCCGAAGCCAGTGAGCTCCCAAAAGGCCTCGTGCTAGGTAGAGATGAGAATATACATTTAAGGATCACACCCCTGGGTGATGTGGGATGTCACAGAAAAACTGTTTCAGGACTAAAAACTAAATTTTCAGGGCTAAAATATTCGGCTTTTAACCCAACCATTGGAGATGGTCTCATAGCTATTAGGCACGTTTAACTTTTTATATTGTAAGCAATGAATTTATAACATTAATATTTTCTTTTTGTTTTTTAAAATCATTAATCTCCTTATCATTTGCATGGAACTAATTGTGTTCATCACACATTCAGATAGAGGTATTTCAAGCATTAAAAAATTGTATAATGTATAAAGTTAAATATAATTAATAAATTTAATTATGTGAATCTAGCCACTGAATTTTTTTCGAATAAAAAATTTATATGGATTTATGCGGAGAAAATTATGTTTCAATAGTTTAAAGTCCATTTTCAATAAAAAGAAATCGTTGGGGACTTGTCAATTTGTTAGCTGAAGCTCAAACTCAAACTCTTTCTCTATTTGGAACTTGAGAAAGCTGAAAGATTGCAACTCCGCCACAAGTTTTGAGAAAACGGGAGGTGGGGCTGAGTTTCGATGGAGGGTGATGGAGATTTCTGAGTGGAATAGGATTTTCTTTGAATTCTCTTTGTGGGGATTCAAATGATCAATCAATCGTGTCCGTTCATCATAAATCATGCGGTGAGAAATTATTTTAAATTTTTTATTTAAAATTGAATATAAATAGTATTTAATGAAAATTGACCGCACGATACGTATTAAACGGACATGATTCATTCATTTCCAGATCCCTACTGTGACATCCCACATCGCCTAGGGGAGTGATCCTTAAATGTATATTCCCATTCTTACCTAGCACGAGGCCTTTTGGGAGCTCACTGGCTTCGGGTTTCGTAGGAACTTCGAAGTTAAGTGAGAAGGGGGGTAGAGCAATCCCATGATGGGTGACCCAGGGGGAAGTTGCTCATGAGTTCCCAAAAACAAAACCTTGAGAGAATGGTAAGTCCAAAGCGGACAATATCGTGTTGTGGTGGTGCCTAGGCGGGGATGTGACACCTACAAAGAGGATCTTGGTCTTTTCTTAGCTACCAGTTGGATATCTGACATGGGGAACATTGAGTTTCTAGTAAACTAGCATTCCTCTTAGAAGATTTTGGATCATGGTGTGTTACGTACGACTTACACGTTTTAAATGTATTTATATGCATAAATTGACAAAATAAAAGTCAAATATTTGAAGTAAATGAATAATTTTAGATCATGCTAGAAGAAATCCCTTATAAACCAATTAAAGCAGTTGAATTCACATAATAAAATCGGTTTCTATAGAATTTACATTAAGAGTAGAGAAAATAATATTTAATAAACAATTGATTGAATCACATTATTGCTAGTCCATTGTAAGGCTAAGCCCACCCCCTCTAGTGTAGATAATAAGGAAAACTAATGAAAAATGCTTGAAAACTTTGAGTTTTAACGATAAGGACAAAATAAAGGTAAAGTGAATAGTACTAGGATTGGCTTTTAATGTAAAAATATGGTTTTTCATTAAAATGAACAGTACCAGAAGCTTTTCGTTAAAGTTCCCTTGATAATATCGTTTGCTTTTTAAAAAAAAATAAAAAAAATCATTTGACAATTAATTTAATCACATTAATATCCGTGTGCGAAATACTTTTTATTTATTTATTTATAAAGAAAATAATATTTAATAAACAACTGATTGAATCACATTATTGCTAGCCCATTGTGAAGCTAAACCCACCTCATTTTCCTTAGTGTAGATAATATCATTTGTTAAAAAAAAATTAATCATTTGACAACTTGTTTAATTACATTATTATACACGCATCTTAAAATTTTTTATTATATTTTTCTTTCCCCTTCACATGGGCACCATCAACTTTCACTCATCTTTCCTTTTTTCTATTCTTTTCTCTCTTCCCATTTTATATATATATATATATATATATATATATATATATATTATATTTTATAATGATCAAATTACCCATGCATTATTTGATATATTATATTGGTCTCTTTTTGAATTTTTTGGTTAAAGGGTAATTTTGTCCTATTGTTTTTGGTCGAAGCCGTGACCCCAAAGTGGGGCTCTGGCTTTATATATTACTAGCTTTTCTGCACATGCTCACGTGTCACATCCCCGCCCAGGGGGACCACTTCTTGGGCCCACTCCACCACCGTAGCACGATATTGTCCGCTTTGGGCTTACTATTTCCTCACAGTTTTGTTTTTGGGAACTCACGAGCAACTTCCCAGTGGGTCACACATCATGGGATTGCTCTTGCGCGCTACTCGCTTAACTTCGGAGTTTTGATGGAACCCGAAGTTAGTGAGCTCTCAAAAGGTCTCGTGCTAGGTAGGGATGAGAATATACATATAAGTATCACTCCCCTGGGCGATGTGGAATGTCACAATCCACCCTCCTTAGGGGCCCGACGTCCTCGTCGGTACACACGCGGTCAGGGTTAGGCTTTGATACCAAATTGTCACATTTTGGCCCGGGGGGACCACTTCCTAGGTCCACTCCACCATCGTAGCACGATATTGTCCGCTTTGGGCTTACCATTCCCTCACGGTTTTGTTTTTGGGAACTCACAAGCAACTTCCCAGTGGGTCACCCATCATGGGATTGCTCTCGTGCGCTACTCGCTTAACTTCAGAGTTTTGATGGAACCCGAAGCCAGTGAGCTCCCAAAAGGTCTCGTGCTAGGTAGAGATGAAAATATACATATAATGATCATTCTCCTGGGCGATGTGGGATCTCACATCACGTGCGTGCAAAAGACATTTTTTTATCACGGCACGCTACGCTCGACTTACACATTTTAGATGCATTTCTATGCAAGGATTGGTCAAATGTATAGAAACATAAAATAAAGACGATTATCATCTCTAATAATACAGGAAATAATTTAAAGTAGTTATCTAGAATTTGTGAAAAAAAAAAAAGGTAATAAATAACAGAGAATATCCTTATAATTTAGTTGCAACTAAAAGCTAACTAAAAAGTATAAAAATAATCCAAGAACTTCAATTAACCTTGATACACTTGACAACAAAACATATTATGAACTCATATCGCAGTCCTGTTGAAAATTTAATGCGTTTGGTTAAAATCAAATATTAGCATTATTTGTAATTGAATTGCATTAAAAGTTGAAAAAAGGAATTAAACATTAAAAGAAAGAATATAACCTTATGTTGAATTCGAGGGAAGCAAAATATCTTTATACAAAACATTCTTTGTGAAGACTCCTTCATGACCAGTGTAATTCTCCTTTCTTTACCAAGACTTTTGTTGTAGACGCTGATACTCCTCTTGATAGGGCCACGTACAATTGTCCATGACTGAATACGTGATCTGGTAGATAAATACCCACATTTGGTATTGTTTGCCCTTGTGATTTATTTATGGTTAGTGCAAAACTCAATTTCACTGGAAATTGTTTTCTCATCATTTCAAATGGGAGTCCTGCGCTTTCTGTGGTCTTTAAAGAGATTCTTGTTAAAAACACTCTAGTTCCAGCAAATTGTCTAGATAAGATTTCAACATCAATTAGATTATTGTAAGCTCCATGGCAAGCCAGTCTTGTACCATTGCACAATCCCATCTTCGGATCGATATTTCTTAAAAGCATTATTGGGGCACCTTTTTCAAAGTTAACTGATGAGGGGGTCATTCCACCAGGTGAGATTGAATTCAAAAACTCTTGTTGATACAAATTTCTCACATCATCCTCAACAGAATTGAAAGAGTATAAGATATGTTCAGTCCCTGAAAATTTATCGATGATCATTTTATTAAGCTTGTCAGCATCCTCATTTTTTGGAGTTATAATTACTTTATCAATATACTATACCTATATCCATTCTCCTTTCCTTCAATTTTTGCCCTTTAGTAGTGGAATATAATTTTTGGTTGGTCTATCGAGGTGGTTTTTTTTCCTTCACAATTTTTGCCCTTTAGTATCGATATACTATATCTTTATGTGATGTTCTTTTTATATTTTTACTTTGCAAAAACAGCATAATGGTTAAGTTTTATTTGTTTTTAAGGTGTGCTAGCCATTCTAATCAATTTAAAACGTTTTTTTTTTCTTGATTTAGGGCCTATCACGATACTTTTAGATTATTAGTGTTAGGTTTCGTTTAATGATTCCATTACTTAATTGTTTTAAATTTTAAACTTTAGTTGTCTTGCTAAAAGTTTGATTACAAAATTACTTTGCCGAAACAAAGTTCACAATTTTTGGTTGGTCCTAAATCCTAAGATTGCATTGCACTTGGTTTCTTGGTTTTCTTAAAAATAATATAGTATATTCAATCACGTTGAGCACTGAAGATTATGAGGAGGGAAATCCTTGTTTTTATATTTTTCCCTTGACCATTATAGTTGAACTGTTATTTCAAGTTTACACAAAATTTTTATCACTTACCGTTCCAGATATATTCCTCTCCTTATTTTTTTGTTTTTTCTTTTGTTGTTGTTGGAGTACTTGTTAAAACGTTGGTCACTGTGGTAAATATATACAATTCAAATGTTCAAATTGTTATAGACATAACAAAATTATTAAATGGATGTTTCCATTGATAGTACAAAAGGCAATGACAATGTAAAACAACTATTCGTTCAATCTTAATGGATGTGTCTTAATAATTTGTACAAAAAAATATTCATACAACATATGGATTTACAAATATATAATTAATAGAGACAAAAAAAAAAAAAAAAGAAATATGTTGGTCTTATGTCATCTTGGTTTACTTCCGTTTGATTTTGTACTATATTTACCGAGTTCAATCGGGTTTGATAATTTGCATGTCGTCGCATTGAAATTCAAGCTCGCTGTGATGAATTCATAGATTGTCGTCTTTGCCCTTGTTGATGGCTCCTACGATACCTCTTGTTTGACTGTTGAGAATTGTGAACATTTGTTTGTCCGAAGTGAACTCCTTTATTGCCGACCTACATTGAGAAATTGCCAAAAAGAATGAATTTTATTTTTTTTGAAAGGAAGAAAAAATAAATCATCTCTACATAAGAGGAATAATGCAGATAAGGTAAGAACCTCTAACATATTGGTTCTATCAATTCCCTCCATACTTGATATGTTGAAGTCCTCTGGAAATCTTAAAACTGAAATTTCAATTTGATGATTCTTAATAAAAGTAAAATTGAAGAAAAATATGGAAACATAGCGTTGAAATTCAACAATGGAAATTGATGCTTGTACAAATTAGATCACAGTTAAAAGATTCATGAAATGTACACTATCGAATTGACAGAATACATAACATTGAGAATTTCGAAAAGGAAAAAACACAGACTAACGCAAACTAATAGGAGGGAGCCAAACATATACCACCATAACCAAAATTAAGACAATAGGCATTAAAAAGTGATGCCCTTAACGGCATTCAAAGTAAATATTAAACATGCTATGCGATTGTCTACCATCTAACAAAATTAAGAATGGATAGGGAAATACTTTAGTAATGAAATGAGGGAAATACCTTAGTAATGCAGTAATTCTGTTTGTACTTCTGTTTGAATGATCCACTAATTCACTGCACCAAAGCATATTTAACCAAAAAGAAATGAGGAGAATGTAGACAGGGAATTAATATTAGTAATGCAAACCACTAAATGAAATGCATGTATACCCACTACCGATTAATAATCCAAGTTTGTAATCCCTATATAAGCTTGCCAAAATGAAACTGAAAATGAATTATGGTAAGTATACATATATGTACGTCCAAGTTTGTAATCCCTATTTAAGCTTGACAGACAGGGAATTGATTTTAATAATGCAAACCACTAA
Organism: Pyrus x bretschneideri; assembly: GCF_019419815.1. Classification (NCBI taxonomy): domain Eukaryota; kingdom Viridiplantae; phylum Streptophyta; class Magnoliopsida; order Rosales; family Rosaceae; genus Pyrus; species Pyrus x bretschneideri. Next base: position 15,782,560 of record NW_025999390.1, on the reverse strand, counting down.
ATGAAACACATATATACCCAATACCGATTAATAGTCCAAGTCTGTAATCCCTATCTAAGCTTGCCAAAATGAAACTCAAAATGAATTATGGTAAGTATACATATATGCACGTCCAAGTTTGTAATCCCTATTTAAGCTTGACAGGACCAAAACAATTTAAGGTTGAGAAGTATTTTTACTTTTAACGGTGATACACAGCTTTAATCGCTGAAAATGGTGGAATGGAAACCTGGGAGAGGGAATGAAAAAAGAATTTGATAGAATATCGGGGTAGTTGTCGGAGGTTACTAGGAAATAGATAAACACTACGTCTCATTTTACACAAAAACTCCCTAGACCAATAAGCAGCTCCACAGGGAAGCAGTTCAACAACAGTCACTGCAATACCTATGCCAATGAAAAATACAGAAATTGCAGATTAAATGAACAAAATTTACGAACAGAATATGGGCAAAATAGATAAAAATAAAAAATGCATAAGTAACTTAAAAACTGCACATAAACAGAAAACTTTACTTGCTGCTGTTAGGTATTCCTCCCATTTGCAGATCTGATTGAGCTAATTTTCCGGAGCTTACCCTATGTGAATCACAAGCACCCAAGAGAAAGCAAACAATGAGAGGTGCAAGCATATTTGTAGAGCACTTAGATTATTTTCTATCAAACCCATTCTTCAGAAACCATTTAAAAAAAGGGAGGTTGCTAAATTTCAGTTCTTACATATCACATCCCTTTTAATAACACACCAATCTCTGGAAATGGTGGAAATTTAAAAAAATGCATAAGTAACTGCACATAAAAAGAAACTTTACCTGCTGTTGTTAGGTATTCCTCCCATTTGCAGATCCAATTGAGCTAATTTTCCTGAGCTTCAACCACGGACCCAATCATGAATCCCTAAATTTACCCAATCTTAACAAGATGAAGAATTTAGTACAAATATTTAACCGAGCAGTAAACTTCGAAAGCAAAAAGAGCTACGAAAACAAAATAGAAAATAGAATGGTTAAACATACAACAAAACATGGAAGAGAAACAAAAGAGAACAAGACCATTTTAAGTCAATATGCATGTTGTGAGTCTTTGCTTCTTAGTAGCCGCTTAGCTCCTGTGAACTCTGTTTCTGTAAAGTAATTTAGTAATCAAACTTTCAGCAATACAACTTAAGTTTGAAATTTAAAACAATTAAGTAATGTAATCATTAAACGAAACCTAACACTAATACTCTAAAAGTTTCGTGATAGGCCCTAAATCAAAGAAAAAACGTTTTAAATTGATTAAAATGGCTAGCACACCTTAAAAACAAATAAAACCTAACCATTTGTTTTATAATGCTGCTTCAAAACTACAGTTCTTGTCTTCCGTAGCGTCACATATTCATCATTGGGGTGTTTTATTTTATTTTTATTTTTTTTGGGGACATTGTAGCACCTAAATGCATTGACATTACCAAAGTCTATAACTGTAGAAATTAAGAAAATAGCATAATTAACATTCTACAATCATTTCATAAATTGTCAGTTTCATCAAAAGTCTGGTACCAAGAAACCAAGTGCAATACAATCGAATGTAATACTCAGATAAACAAAAGAGAGACCAACGTCCCTCCACCAACTACCCATTACAAAATATGCATAAAAAAATAGATGAAGATAAAAAATCCAAGCAACAAATGAGAAAATTTTCGAGCAGTACAACCATGTAAATGAAGAAGGAAAAAGATAAAAATACAGAAAATGCAGACTGCATGAACAAAATTGATGTACAGAATATGGGCAAAAGAGATAAAAATGAAGAATGCAAAGTAACTTAAAAACTGCAAATAAAAAGAAAACTTCACCTGCTGCTGTTAGGTATTCCTCCCATTTGCAGATCCGATTGAGCTAATTTTCCAGAGCTTACCCTATGTAAATCACCGGCACCCAAGAGTACAAACCAATAATATTAAGATTGACATGAGCAAAAAGATTGAGAGTTAAGAAGCTGTACCGAGGAAGACTCTTTGAAAATAAAAGATTAAGATAAATATGTTTTTCACTCTTGACTTTTCAATTAATAATTAAGCATGACATAGGTTCTGAATTGAATTGGTGATGGTAAAAATGGAAAATCAAGTCATCAATACCCGCTCGAATTTTTCAGAGCTTCCACTTTGTAGTCCCAGTCCATATTCAGAAATTTGCAAGGAACAAAGAAAATGAAAAGAGTGAAAAATAAAAACTGGATTGGTGGTGTAAAATGTAAGCACCTGAGCAAGTTGCAATTTTTTTGGGTGCCCTCTCCCTCTCCGCTTGATAGAAAGAAATAATCAGTAGGGATGCATAAAACACAAATATTCTAACAAACCACATTGCACATCCAAATAGACTAAAGAATCAACATATTGAAGTTGAATTGGAAATAGCTCTGTCAATGCCCAAATTAACAACAACAAAAAAACCTAAAATTAAACCCTAGTTTTTTAAATTGGGAAGTTGGGTACTTGGAAAAAATGGAAATGAGGCATCCGTAGGTGGAGGAGAGAGAATATGCAGAGGATTTGCATGCACCCAAGAGAAAGCAAACAATGAGAGGCGCAATCATATTTGCAGAGAATTAGATTTCTTTCTCATTAACGACAGGAAAAAAACCCAAAAATAAACCCTAGTTTTTTAAATTGGGAAGTTGGGTACCTGGAGAAGATGGCAATGAAGGCGGCGGCAGCGTAGGTGGAGGAACACGGCCAAGAGATGGGCTCCTGAAAGTGGGCGTCCGGGATCGAAGGTGTGAAGAAGGATGGGTTCCGAGATGCGTTCCAGAGTCTGGTTCCGAAGATTGGGCTCTTTTCGATGATTCATCTGTGTGTAGCGGTGGTATGTGGGTAGTTATTGTTTAACCTTCAACTGAACTCAGATCGTGGGAACATTAAACTGCTCTCTAGTTTCGATCGTGGGAACCGTAAAACTCTCTGGTTTTGACTGATAACTGAACTGGCAACTGTACTCTTTTTCACTTTCATCCCACGTTTCAAATTCTGTAGTTAATGTTTTTACCTTTCTATCCCTTATCAAAAGTCTGTATACTGTATTGCATGTTATAAAAAGATCAAAGTTAGAAGAATAACTTTTTTAATGGTAGGTGCAAGGTAGATATAAAATGCCACACTAAAATTATAGCACAAGCAGATAACAAATAAAAGGCAGAGAAATAGATGATGTTACTGATATTTTTATCTCGTTCTCTTCTTCTTATATTTTCTGTAACTTGAAAACATACGAAGTGCTCTATTTATAGAGCAACTCCAAACTGATGCAGTTAATACATTTTGAAACTTACGACACTTCCTTTGACAATACAATTTCTATGTATTTTCATATTCAACTTTCACTTTGCATGGGCATTAAAAACTTATGCCCATGCTGAAGAATTTTGCTAATGAACTGTTGGCATTCATTACCCATCAAACTTTTCAACATTGCACTACTTAAGTTTTTTTGTTTCAAGGGCTTTTGTGTCTAGTTCCTTTTCGTAAAACCTTGGGACACAAAACTCTCATTATGACTTTCAAATATTAAAGATATTATAAATGTCGTTACTTTGCTTTGGTGGCTTTTGCTTTGGAAACTCTGTTTATGGCTCGGATCCTGTATTGCCGTCCACAAACCATCTTCGGGTGCATAAATATATATGAGTGGGATGGGAAGGACGTGACACCATGAATACCGCTAACCTACCATTTTATTCAAGAACTGGTAATCCAAAAGAAAATTTTGTTTTTACAAGAGAAAAATATTTTTCATACATTTTACGGTCTTTGACTTTTTTGTTTTTTCATATTTTCTTGATTCACGTATAATTATTTAGATCTAATGACAATGAAGAAGGAGAGTAACAAAATAATAGAGAGCGAAAATCATTTCACTTCTATATAATGTGGTACATAGTCAATTTTATTTTTTATACTACTGTTGTGATGTTAGAATATGATACAAGTGATTTGATCTCGAAAGCTCTTTGTGAGAAGTTTTCACCAAATACGTAATGCTAATTACTTGTGGACTCATGAATATTTTCCTGTTGGGAACAAAGTTAAAAGGCTTTTAAACATTGAATCGCTGATTCTAGGAGCTTTTTTACCTGTTGGCAATGCAATTGCTCCAAAACATCTCCAATGGGCCAAAAAATGGAGGGCATAGTGGTGGGTCAAGCAATGCTCGTCCAAATGTCTGTGCAATTTAAAGCCGGTCTTGCGACAGCAGGCATGGTTGACTTCAGTGTTCCAAGAATTCCAGCCTAGTGCCTAGGCGGTGCTAAACAGCTGATCACCGTCATTATTAATTATTAGGGGTTTAAGAATAAGATTGGGCATCTAGACCTGCCTAAAAAGCCGCCTAGGCACTTGCCTACATTGCAACTCTCACTTAGACAAAAACTAAATAACTTCCACTTTGTTTTTATTTTTCAATAAATTTTTGGATACTTGTATGAACAATCATTATATACTTGTTCCCAATAATTTGAATATGTTTTAGTACTTTATAATTTAAATTGCATTCTATTTTGTAATTTATATATTCCAATATAATTATGTATTTTTTAAGTATAAGTAGACATTTATTTATGTGTTATATAATAAATTAACTAAAATTAAAAACCCACCTAAATGCCTAGGCACTAGGCCTCTTCCCGCTGCCCGACTAGTGCCTTTAGAACCTCGATTAATGTTAGCTAACAAAACCTACAATGGTGAGGCCTGCTGCAACAGTTCCAACAGAAGAGCACAACGGCTCCATGATGTGGCGCAATGAGAGGTGTTCGATTTCCAATGGCCCGATAACTTGGACGGTTGGATTTTCGAAGGAAAAAAATTGAAAAATTACCGTTGTGCCATGCGTGCCATGTGGTACATTCTGGTGCATCATATTCAACAGTAAGAAAAAACAAATGGTCAAGATTAATCCAATTGTTAAAAATGAAAAAATAGAGGAAAAATGGAAAAATTAAATTTTTTTTATTCTATAAATACCCAACAATTTTCTTCATTCTCCACACCACAACTCAGTATTCCATAAATATCCAACCACTTGTTGCCTTGTTGTAATCATGCGCTTTGCTTTGTATTTGAAATTAAATTATTTGAGTTAAACATGAGTTTTGTTTTCAAAGAACAAATTTATAAAGTTCACACTCAAAAACACAAGACATAAAAAATATATTTGTGAATAGTAAACGCCCTCACAATTGCCCAACGGGTGGAGTTGCACAATGGCAATTACTTTTTAGAGTGACAATTACTTGCCATTGCCCTTACCCTTGTTCTTCTCCAACCCTCCAACAGTGGAATTCCTCTAATAATTTTGGAGAGAAGTGTCTTAAGAATTTGCTCCCTTGCCAAGTTGCCATGCCTAACTTTTTTAAGAGATCGACATTTTGTCCAACATGTTGCTTCCATGACATAATTTAAGGGTAGTGAAACAAGCGAGCAGGAATGTATGGGGAACAACATTCCCTCGTCCTAGTGCAGATCCACCACTATCGTTAATTAAGTTAAAATTTATGCGTTTTATTATGTTCGAAACCTATCTTTTATCCGGTCATCCAACCTTCCTGTACGCATTCAATTTATGTGCTTTATTTAACCTCAAATTAGAACAAGTGAAGAAAGAGAAACTTCAGTAAGATATGTATCCAACTCTATGGGGCCAAAATAACTAGAACTGTATTCGGGAGCTTCTTTTTTCATTATTATGAGCTTAATCACATGCCACATATTGGCTTCAAGAGATTCAAGTATATTCACACACAGTACAACGCAATCTTCCTCGCATTTTTTTTATTACACAGCAGAAAACCAATACAACTTGTCTTCAGATCAAGACATGATAGATATATATATAGACACCTGCAGTACACTTGTAACATTTTTCCCCAGTAGACAAGAAGCGGTGGAACATTTCTCTCTTTCCGAAACTCAAAACGAGAAGTTCATCATGTCCAGGCTCAAGCTCTCCATCATCACAGTTTCCATGAATCCACAACTAGTCGGTGCCTTCTTGAAACTGCTACCTCGGGGCTTTAAGTAACAAGCAGAGATTGGAATGATGGGGATGTTCTCACAGTTGCAGAGCTCGATCATATACCCATCCGGGTCATGGAAGAACACCTGGTCGACCTTGACCCCATCGTCCTCCACCACGGCTGTCACGTACCTCATCCCCATATCTTGCAGCCTCCTCTTAACAAGTCCAACATCAGTGCACTGCATGTTCATCACCGATAAATATCTGTTATATTTGACCATAATTAATATTACAGGTTCTATAAGTAGCAGTGCAGCTCTTACTTGGAAGGAGATGTGGTTGTCCTTGGGATTGATCGGTCGCAATTCATAGTCTTCCATTGCTGGACTTTCAATCAAGTGTATCCCAATGCCATAGTTATACAACCTACACAAGGTCAGACAGATTAACTAGTTATTTTCTTTTACACAAAGCCGTGGATATGCATGTATTTGTTTACAAGATACAACCGTAATATTCAACTTTGCTGCATGTGAAAAACAAGTCTATACTGTTAGGCCTTATGTTTATTGAATTTTATTTTTGGCACTCTAAAAAGCATGATAAGAGAGAGAAAGCTAACCAGGCTCCATTGAAGTTGAAAGACGAGGGGCGTTTGATGAGAACAAAGCCCAACACTTCTTCATAGAACCTCATAGAAGTCCACACTGATCTGCACAACAAAGACACATGATTTAAAGAGAGCAAAGGCAGTGCCTCGCAGTTGCTGGCTTCCTCAATCTCCATATCACACTCTTACGATAACTCTCACTTGCACTTAGTCTCTCTTTGATTTTTCGTATGCCCTGCATCACAAAACTAGAAGGGAGTGCCTTTTATAAAGCCACACTTTGGAGCATCTTTCAAGTCCTATTCGAAATTTTGCACAGCATCCTTACTCTTGTGAGGAACTTTCCTTGCAGATTCTCACAAGTCACATCTGACAAGTTAAATCTAGTCATCCTCTTAGCTAATGTCCACCTTGATATATTGGGAGGGGTGTAATATCTTTGAATGCCACATAGACTATGTCACAGTAGAGGGTATTTTTTCCACTCAGGGCGGAGAGGAAAAATCGAATTTGGACTCTCCCATCGTTGGGAAGAGAAATAACATTATACCAAAAGCTAGTTGGTATGTAAAAAGATAAGTACTTCTTTTAGACACTCTGCAATTTTTTTTTTTTTTTTTTTTGAGGCTTGAACCCATTTCAAGTTCAAATGCTAACACAGAGTTTGCTAGCCTAAAGCAAAAACAAAGACAATTCTGGTGATTTGAATTTGACTCAACCTTTGTCGGAATCGAGGCCTTTTCATTAGTTCTTTGAAGCTTTTGAAAACAGGGAACAACAAGGTGCCAAAACTTTGAGAAATTTCTTTGATGTTTCCTCTCCCGCATCGCATTCTTTGTCCTCTGATCTTATAAACTCAACAGATCCAAAATCGAAGTTAGGGCGAGATATCATCACCAAGAGATTGATACGTCCCTTTGAGCAAATTTCGGACGGTAGTAATCAAAATGTTTTGAATGTGTTTCTAATTCTCTCTAGCACATGTAGCCTGACTTTGGGGATTTGTTAATATGTTGTGCCCTGTTTAATATATGAAAGTGACAAAAAGTACTGGCATGACCATTTTAATCCGTCATATGTTTTGTAGCTTTTTCAATATTTTTGGGTGATTCTATATCTTGTGTTTAGGCGTTTGTCTTCGGTAAATTTTTGCTTTTGGGCTCTTTTTTTTTATTTTTTTTTGGTAAACTGGACATTTATTTCCAGGATAAAGCCGAAGTACAAGGAAAGCCCAACAAAGGACTAACAGGAATACAACAAAGGAGTGTAAGATGGATACAACAAAAGAATTGACACTGAAACAACTTCACAGCATCACCCTAAACACTCCTACAAAACTAAACTTGATGTGGGCAAGGCAGTCAATCTTTGTTCAAAATATGCACAATCGAGATGGAGGTCTATTGACCCAAGGAGCTTCGCTCATCTTTGAATTCTTAAAAGATGCAATCCAATCAGCCACCATATTTGCTGATCTAGGGACCCAAGATCATTGGCATGATCATAATGAATCCTTCATCTTCATAATTTTCCATAAAAGGAAAGCCTCTCATCTACCATTACATATGGAGTTTTTTTTAAGCATAGAATGATCTCCATTGAGTCTGATTCTATAATAATTTTATCTAATCCCAATTGTTTAGCCAAAGTACAACCTCCAGTATTGCCAATGATTCTGCCATCCTTGAAGCCTTGTTGCATGATTTCTTAGCTGCAACAAACTTGCAATCTGAATCCTTTGATCACTACTCCCACATTTCCTGATTTAGCGGTTGTGTTCCAACTAGCATCCACATTTATTTTGAAAAAGAAATATCAGGTGGAAACCTAGTACCAAGTTGAGGATTACCAATTAGATTTCGCCAGTTGCGTGAATTTGACTGCATCGAGTTGCAACCTTTTGATTTCTTCTAGCAACCTCTATAAAGACTCCATAAGCGCAATTTGTCACATCTTGGCTCAGGCACCCACCACATCCCGGGCTCGCTCCACCATAGTAGCATGATATTGTCCTGCTTTGGGCCCCGACCATGCCCTCACAGTTTTGTTTCTGAGAACTCACACGAGAACTTCCCAGTGGGTCATCCATCATGGGAGTGCTCTCGTGCGAACTCGCTTAACTTCGGAGTTCCTATGGAACCCGAAGCCAGTGAGCTCCCAAAAGGCCTCATGCTAGGTAAGGATGGGAATATACATATAAGGATCACTCCCTTGGGCGATGTAGGATGTCACAATCCACCCCCCTTAGGGGCCCGACGTCCTCGTCAGCACACCATGGCCAAGGTTAGGCTCTGATACCAAATTGTCACATCCCCGCCGGGCACCCACCACATCCCGTGCCTGCTCCACCACCGTAGCACAATATTGTCCGCTTTGGGCCCCGACCACGCTCCTCACGGTTTTGTTTTTGGGAACTCACACGAGAACTTCCCAGTGGGTCATCCATCATGGGAGTGCTCTTGCACGAACTTGCTTAACTTCGAAGTTCCCATGGAACTTAAAGCCAGTGAGCTCCCAAAAGGCCTCGTGCTAGGTATGGATGAGAATATACATATAAGGATCACTCCCCTGGACGATGTGGGATGTCACACAATTAATCTTATGAATAACTTGTTGGATTTATTGAACATAAATCAACCATAAATGGTCTACTATATGTAATAGGAATGTATAAGCTGGAGATCAGTTAAGTTGCTATTTGATTTCCTTATATCAACCCTACATTAAGTGTCTTACATTATAAGTAGGTTTTGATTGAATCCTTAATAATATATGATTTTGATATTTTACTTGAGAGCCAAGAAAGAAGAGTTTTAGTTTTCCCTTATGGACGAAATCTAAGACTTTTTGGTTAGTATATAAACACCGGTCCCTGCTAACCCTAGACATGACAACTAAGGCTTCCTATAGAGCATTGTCATCAAGCTAGGAGTTCGCAGAAGAGTTGGTGTTTTCTCTCGATCATGGCAAACGTACCAAAGTTGGTGTTCTCTCAATCATGCATTGTTTGCATGGCTGCTGCACCTTAAACAAGTAAGTGCTTCATATAAATTTATATAATTGTATATCTTGTGTTTTGATCATACAAACAATATGGATAACAGTTGGTATCAGAGCCATTGTTTGTATGGTTTAAACCAATAAAGAATCAATACCTCATATATTTTCGATTGATCAACCTGCATGTATAAAGTTATAACTATATTTGATGACTGTCGAAAACATTCAGTGTTTGCATAGTTTTTAATTCATGTCAGTTTTAACTATTCTGCATGATCATTAGTACTTCGGTACTTATAAGGTTGATATGGACATCATCTGCATAATTCAATTAATCATATATTCAAGCTACAACCGTTTATCACGAGAGATTGAATCATGTAGTAAAGTTGTTGTTCATAAAATTGCATTCAATATATGATATAGAGACTGTTCTTCTTGCTCACAAGTGTTGATCATTGTTTTCTGGATCATATATGAATGGTATGACATGATTTATGTGCTATATCAGTAGTGAAAGTTCTCATCTTGCTCACAAGTGTTGGGAATCAGCATGAAGGTAACTGGTATAACACATAAATTAGTGTCGGAAGACATATTGATTCATCTTGCTCATAAGTGTTGGATCAATTTCGTTTTTATGAAGTTTTTGGGATTGGTTTAATCAATGCATGCATGTTGTGTGTGTGTGTGTGTGTATATATTCAGTGATGAATGCTATGAACATTGTTCAAACCCTAAGTGGAACAAACTACAAAAAGTGGAAACAAGACTTGGAAATCTGTCTGGGATTAATGGATTTAGACATGGCAACAAGGGAAGATTCTCCTCCAGAACCTGCTGCAGATGCTACAGTTAATGTTAAAGCAAAATATGAAAAGTGGTAGAAGGCTAATCGAATTGCTCTCTTGGTGATCAAGAAGTCCATGTCTAATACAATGAGAGGTGGCATCCCTGAGTCCAAGAATGCCAAGGATTCCTTGGCATCTATTGATGAAAAATTCAAGGAATCAGATATGGCAGAAACTGGGAATCTCATGAATAAGCTCATGTCTAAAAGGTATAATGGTATAGGTTGTGGAAGGGAGCATATATGAGAATTGCTAGATATTGGTGCAAAATTAAATGCTCTCAAGGTCCCTATGAATGATCTTTTCTTAGTTCATGTGGCACTTAACTCGTTGCCAAATGAGCATTCACAACTGAAAAGCACATACAATGCACAAAAGGAAAAGTGCAGTCTGAATGAACTGATTGCGATCTGTGTGCATGAGGAGCAACACATAAGGCATGAAATTTTTGAAAAGAAAGTGAATATGGTGACTGACGACCATAATAATACTGCAAGGCAAGATTACAACAAGGGGGCATCAAATCACTCCAAGCTAGGTGCAAACAAGGGTTCCAAAGTTGTCAAAGGCAAGTGTTTTTTCTGCAAGAAACCTGGCCACATGAAAAGACATTGCCAGAAATACAAAAAGTGGATTGGCAAGGGGAAAGGTAATGTTATGATTTTTAAAGGTGAAGTTTTAGTTTGTTTTGAAACAAATAATATTGAATATGCTAGGGATTCTTAGTGGTTTGACAGTGGTGCTTCAATACATATGACAAATTCATTACAGGGATTCATAAGCAAGAGAGTGCCAAAAAGGGATGAAGTCTCAGTGATCGTTGAGAATGGTGGAAGAGTTGCTGTCGAGTTCAGTGGAACAGTTAGAATAAAGTTAGAGTCTGGTTTTACATTAGACCTTGGGAATGTGTGCTGTGTACCTTCAATTCGAAGGAATCTAGTATCAGTTAGTCAACTAGTTATGAAGAATTTTGTATTTTCAATAAATGATAGTGGTTTTTCGATCTATAAAAATTCTCAGCTTGTTGGAAATGGTTTGCATGTTGGTGGGATGTTTAGATTGAATTGCAAAGAGTCAAAACATGTAGCACACATGGTCAGACAAAAGAGATTGAATCAAAATGAGACTTTCTCCACTCTTTGGCACAAAAGATTAGAGCATATTTCAATTGAGAGAATAAGGAACCAAAGTAAAAGTGGCATACTTCCACCACTTGAGTTTGATAATCCGGCTACATGTATTGAATGCATTAAAGGAAAAATGGTGAGTTCACACAAGAAAGATGCAATCAGAAGTAATGGATTACTAGAGCTCATACACACTGACATATGTGGTCATTTCCCTACGCCTACGTATGATGGTTATAGGTATTTCATAACATTCATAGATGACCATTCGAGATATAGTTACTTATATTTGCTTACTGAGAAGTCCAGTGCTTTGAATGCTTTTCAAATTTACAAGGCTGAAGTTGAAAAACAGTTGGATAAGAAAATCAAAACTGTGAGGTCTAACAGAGGTCGTGAATACTATGGAAGATACACTGAACATGGAAGAAATCTAGAACTTTTTGCACTTTATCTGCAAAGTGAAGGAATTGTAGCTCAATATATAAATCATGGAACACAATAACAGAATGGTGTCTCTGAGAGGCTATAAGTGGCTATAAGTGGATTGCAGCAAGAAGAGTGGGTGAAAGCTATGGAGAATGAACTTGAATCCATGAAAAAGAATACAGTGTGGGAACTTGCAGTGTTACCAAAGGGAGCAAAACCGATCAGATGTAAGTGGGTATATAAGACCAAGAAGGACTCCAAGGGAGAAATTGAAAGATTTAAGGCTAAACTTGTAGCCAAGGGGATACACTTAACAAGAGGGAATTGATTACACTGAGACATTCTCACCAGTCTCAACAAAATATTCATTTAGGTTTGTAATGGCTTTGGTGGCTCACTATGATCTTCATTTACATCAAATGGATGTAAAAACTGCATTCCTAAATGACAGTTTGGAGGAAGAAATTTATATGCGATAGCCTGAGGGATTCATTAATGCTGATAGTAAGGAATTGGTTTGCAAACTCAAGAAGTTGATTTATGGCCTAAAAAAGGCCTCAAGACAATGCTACTTGAGGTTTGATGAAGTCATGCAATCAAACGGTTTTATTGAGAATTCTGAAGATGTGTGTATATATTTTAAATCCAGTGGGAGACACTTCGCCATATTGGTGTTTTACTGTGGATGATATTTTCATAGCAAGCACTAACCTAACCTTTCTGCATGAAACTAAAATAATACTCAGTGACAACTTTGAGATGAAGGATATGGGTGAAGCTGTCTTATGTCTTGGGAATCGAAATCACTCGTGACAAAAACATAGGACTACTTGGGTTATCACAAAAGGGGTATATTGAGAAAATACTCAAGAGGTTCAATATGTCAACATGCAAGTGGCTGTGATGTACCAGTAACAAAAGAGGATAAGTTGAGTAAACTGCAAAGTCCCAAAACTGAAGCTGAAAAGCTTGAGACGAATGATAAACCATATGCTTCAGTCGTAGGGAGCCTAATGTATGCACAAGTATGCACCAGACCTGACATTGCTTTTGCATTGAGTTTGCTGGGGAGATATCAGTCGAATCCTGGACATGCTTATTGGATTGCAGCAAAGAAGGTGCTCAGATATTTGTAGAAAACCAAAGACTATAAATTGGTATACAAGAGAAGTGATAAGCTTGAGTTGGTTGACTACTGTGATTCAGATTTCGCAGGATGTCAAGACTCATTGAAATCAACTTCTAGCTACATTTTTGTGATGGCAGGAGGTGCAATCTCGTGGAAAAGTATGAAACAAAAGAACATAGCTACATCTACCATGATGGCAGAATACATGGCCTGTTTTGAAGCTACTTCCCAGGCAGTATGGATTGGAAAAGTTTATAGAGGGAATGAGAGTTCTCAATATTGTCACAAATTCGTTGCAGAGATTTTGTGACAATACTGCTGCAGCTTTCTATTCGAAGAACAACAAGAGGTCTTTTGGACCAAACACATGCATATCAAGTACAAGTTGGTTAGGGAAAAGATTAAGCAAGGGTTCATAAAGATCAACTATATTGATACTACATCAATGCTTGCAGATCCCTTGAACAAGCCACATTCAGTCATGTCTTTCAAGAAGCATGTAGAAAATATGGGATTGATCTTGAACTTTGATATGCTGAGTTAGTGGGAGTAGAAAACTATTTTTAAGTTGCAATAAAATAAGTGAGCTAAACTCACTGAGCTTTGAGTTTTGAGATGTGGTTTGTTTCCGAGGTTGGGTTTGAATAAAGATTGTTTTTTTTATTTTTAATTATTTGTGTTCACATGATGCATGCATATTTAATTCTTTTGGCATAAGTTTATTTTAGAATAATAAAAGTTTGCGTTGGCAAACATGCAGAATGCTTGAAAAGCATAACGTGTCATTTTGGAATGATAAAAGGTTTGCATTGGCAAACATGTGGACTGCTTAAAAGCGTAAGCGTGACTTTGGAATGGTAAAAAGTTTGCATTGGTAAACATGTAGACCGTTTAAAAGCATAAGGTGTGACTTATGAAAGTTACGATAAAGTGGACCTGAGATGATACAGAGTAAGACAATTCTTGAGTTACAGTTCATCTCTAGATCATAATCTGATGGTTTTCATATGAATGGTTGACTCAGTGTATGTGATTATGAAGGTTCTGAGATGAAATATCTTTACAACCTTGTTAATCCTACATTGAGAAGTCCATTTGACAGAAATTTGAATTAAGGATGGGATTGGATCGTAGTGATATGGCCATTAAAGAAACAATGACCTCCGACATATGTTTTGAAGCATGATCATTACAATTAGTAGATCAAGTGGGAAAATGTTGGATTTATTCAACATAAATCAACCATAAATGGTCTACTATACGTAATAGGAATGTATAAGTTGGACATCTGTTTAGTTGTGATTTGATTTCCTTATATCAGCCCTACATTAAGTGTCTTACATTATAAGTAGGTTTTGATTGAATCCTTAATAATATATGATTATGATATTTTACTTGAGAACCAAGAAAGGAGAGTTTTAGTTTTCCCTTATGGACGAAATCTAAGACTTTTTGGCTAGTATATAAACACTGGTCCCTGCTAACCCTAGACATGACAACTAAGGCTTCCCATAGAGCATTGTCATCAAGCTAGGAGTTCGCAGAAGAGTTGGTATTCTCTCAATCATGTATTGTTTGCATGGCTACTGCACCTTTAACAAGTAAGTGCTTCATATAAATTTATATAATTGTATATCTTGTGTTTTGATCATACAAACAATATGGATAACATAACTTACAAAGGTGACACAATTTTTTGATTGAAAATAGCATTGCATCTTTCTTTCTAAATGTTCCAACAAGTAAATGCAGCTTGTGACATCAGTACAGTTTTTTCTTGCTTGCTCCCCCCATATTGGTTTCAACTAAAGAATTTAACCAATTACTAAAAGTAGTAATTTCATTCTTATTCACCTTGTAGCTGAGTTGACCACCAAACCAAACTGGTTCAACCTACGGGCATTGCAAGAGTAAATGTTCCACAGATTCCTCATGCTCTTTACAAATGGGGCATATTGGTGAGGCAACAACATGTCTCTTGAATAAATCCAACCTCGTGGCAAAAGCTCTATGAAGTACTCTCCACATGAAAGTCCGAATTTTTGGAGGGGCTTCTAACTTCTAGACACTTTTCACACTCGATTACTAATTTGTGGCAGTGAGGAGTCCCTCTGAAGTCTATTAGGATGCTCCTTGCTATGAATCCAATGGTAACTTGATTTAACAGTTAACGTGCCTCTTTTTTTCATAGGCCAGATTAGCCTACCATTGCAACTAGGATCCCCTATTTGTAGTTCTTTTATTTCATTGATCTCCCTCTGCGATATAATAGAACTAATAGGCTGAACATCCCATTCTTGTTTATAATAGTAGCCTTGCATGGATTAGGATGCCCATTTGGGAGTGATGGAACCCATCTGTCAACCCAAAGCGTTATGTTATTCCCACTCATTACCTGTCATTACGCACCTTTCAAGAGAACCTCTCTCTCTTCTAGTAAGCTTGCCCATGCCCACAAAGCTCTACTTCCTTTTTTTGGCATCTAGAAATGAGGAATTATGGAAATATCTTGCTTTCATAAATCTGACCCATAAAGAATCCGGTTCATTCACCATTCTCCAACATTGTTTAGCCAACAGGGCAACATTAAATTCTTGAAAATTTCTGAACCCTAATGCTCCATCTTGTTTTAGTAGGCCTAACACTTCCCAACTGACCCAATGGATCTTTTTTTCTTCATTCTGACCCCACCAAAATCCTGCTAAAAGAGAATAAAATTCTTTACAACTACTCGCAGGAAATTTAAAAATATTCATTGGGTAGATTGGTACAACTTGAGCTACAACTTGGATAAGCACTTCCTTCCCCATGTGACAGTAGCTTTTGTTTCCAGCCTTGAATTTTCCTCATCAAACGTTCTTTAATATAGCCTAAAGCTTGCCGTTTTGATTTACCCTAGATTGTTGGGAGACTGAGGTAAGTTCCAGGATTCCCAATTACTAGCATTCCCAAAATTCCACCCAAGTCCTCCATTAAACTTCTTGCGGTATTAGTGTTGAA
Source organism: Pyrus x bretschneideri (assembly GCF_019419815.1). Lineage (NCBI taxonomy): Eukaryota > Viridiplantae > Streptophyta > Magnoliopsida > Rosales > Rosaceae > Pyrus > Pyrus x bretschneideri. The sequence continues at coordinate 15,766,415 of NW_025999390.1, read as the reverse complement.
ATAAACACTTGATTTATTGAGGCTAACCTGCTGGTCGGATGCTGCACAATACGCATTTAAAATTTGAACAATATTCCTGCAATGTTATTTTGTGGCCTGGAGGAAAATTAAAGTATCATCCGCAAAGAACATATGTGAAATGCTCGAACTATTTGAGCTAATTTTTACTCCTTTAAGATAATTCAAATCCACAGCTTTTTGAATGAGTAAAAAGAGAACATCACTTACAAACAGAAATAAGTAGGGTGAGAGATGATCCCCTTGTCGAAACCCGTAGGAAGGGAGAAATTTCTGGCTTGCCTTGCCATTGATTATGGTGGAAAAATCAACCGAGACCACTCATTCCATTATTAAATCAATCCACCTCCTATCAAATCCCGTTTTGATCATGACCTCCTTCAGGAAGTCCCAATCCACTCGATCATAAGCCTTATTCATATCCAACTTTATTCCTAACTCAAACTTCTTTTTCGTTTTTCTTGGGTTCATAAAATGAAATATCTCATGGGCTATCATGATATTATCTTGAATTTACCGACCAGCAACAAAAACATTATACATTGGAAAAATTAATTTTGTAAAAGGGGTTTGAGACGATTAGCAAGAACTTTAGAAAGTACCTTATATGAGAAATTGCATAAGCTTATGGGTTTGAATTAAGCTACAGTCTCCGGATTCGAGACTTTGGGGATCAGAACAATTTGCGTGGAGTTTAATTTTTTAGGGCTAGCCTCCCCATTCATAAAATCGTTGGCAATTCCTTTCATTTCTTGGGAAATTACATCCCAATAGCATTGATAGAAGATTTCTTGAAACCCATCAGGACCTGGCACCTTCAAGCCCCTCATTTGAAACACCGCTTCTTCAATCTCATCATCTCTTAACAGGCAAGTGTGAGTAAGGTTCATCTCCGTGGTTACCTTCGGCTCAATAAATTCCAACATTGTGCCCCAATCTCTTGGCCCGTCAGATGCAAATAAAGTCTTGTAGTGATCCTCAACAACTCTTCTTATCTGTTTAGGATTTTCAACCCATTGCCCATTACCATCCTTGATCTTCACAATCTTGTTTTGCCTTCTCCGTTGCACCATAGTTTGATGGAAAAAAGAAGTATTAGCATCTCCGTATTGCAACCATTTAATTCTTGAGCGCTGCTACCAACAACTCTCTTCTTGCTTCCATAAACTATCAAGCTGCATAGAAGTGGATTGAATTTGATCAACATTTTCCTTCCGTTTGCTCTAAAGATTACTCAAATGTTGCGTTAATTCTTCAATTTGTATGCTTCTCTGTCTAAACTTTCTCTTGCTCCATTCCTTCAACCTACTTCGACATAGATTAAGTTTCATTTGCCATTTCACCAACCAGTCACCTTCAAACTCTTCCTCCCAGCTTTTTTTAATAATCTCTCTGCATTCTTCTTCTTTAGTCCAAAAGACTTCAGACTTGAAGGACATTTACCTTTAACGGTCTCTGGTTCACAATTCACAATAAGCGGACAGTGATCCAATCCCATCATTTTTGTTGCCCTATAAAGCTTGGCGCTTTTGCTGTCTTGTAGACGTTGTTGTTGGACTGTTGAAGTTTATCTATTGAAATTGTTATTCTGATCAAAGGTAAAAAATAAGGGCGAAAATTCTTTAATTCTAGAAACGATGGGAAAGTATTCAATTTATGTAGTTGATTGATTCAGTTAAAAGCTCATATGATTAGTGGAATTAGGAGAGTATTGGTCTTTGGTTTTTATGAGTTTATATCCTTCGTGTTTGGGTCGGGCTACTTACTTAACTTGCCATGTCCGTGTATGAGCCCAAACTCAACATAACTCCGGTGGCACTCGTGGTTTTAAGTTTGATTTTCTGCTCCCAACTGTCACTTGTATAGAAAAAAAAAATTTGTTTACAAGGGACTTGTAGTTTCAGTGGTTAAGAGTATTTACCTGTACCCTTGAGGTACTAAGTTAGAAATGGAGCATGCCTATTTTTAAGATGTAAAATTAAAAAGAAAATAGAAAGACATCTAAACTCTAAAATATATCATTTTATCTTAACTTTTTATGGGAAATTAGCTACAATAACACTTTTGTTTATTTTGTCATTTGGTTTGTAGAAATGATTATTTTTTTTTAGTAACAACAACATGTTGATCATATCTTAACGACATAACAATGATATAACAACAACACAACAATGATATAATGACAACTGATGAATTGTCAAAATATGATTATTGTAGCTAATTGCCCAATTTTTATCTGTAACAATATGACATATTTTTTTACTTATGACAATTAAAACCATGTGTACATTTTTTAAGACGAGACTTAAAAAATTATAAATTATTACATCGTGAAATTTATTCTTATATATAATTAGTCAAGTTAGTGGTTATATCACCATAAATAGCCTTTACACGTTTTCAAGCATAAGTCCAATTCCAACCTTGTCCCAACAACTTCAATCCATTTACCAGCACAAAAGAGTTTAAAGCTCCACTTGTCCTCCTCTCATGCCCGTAGACCTGATTCCACTGCAGCGGCCGTGGAAAATCAAACACTAGACCCCTCTCTACACCAAAAAAGAAAAAGAAAAGAAAATCAAACATTAGAATTCTGCTCTTCAATTTCCATCTCCGCAAGTCCATGTTCACAAGAAGCCTTCGACCCTCCAATCAATAATCATGTCGGAGCACATAACAGAAAGCAACACTGCGCAGACATAATAATTGGGCTTATTAAGCTATGGGTTCCTATAAAATTGAAGGGTTTTGCACCCGCTTTACTTGTATTATGTAAAATCGATCATAAATCGTGATAGAATCCGATGCATGAAAACTGAATCACACTCTAAATTGGAAAAATCCGATGAGTTTGAGTGTGCTCTATAAAATGGCTGAATTTTAGAGCCCATTAACACACTTTCCTTGTTGGATGTAAGTTGTAAAATATAATCATGCAATTTAACTTTTTATTTCTTGTACGGATTTGAAGATTAAATTAGATGATGCTTTATAGTTAAAACCAAACACAATTTGACAAGTATATATCTTGCGTGTGCGAAGTTCAGTATTATTTTTTTTATTTTTAAATATTTTTTTAATTAAGCACTGTGCTTTTCTTGGACATTTGAATTTGATCTATTACCTGTACCACTACAAATTGGCTGCTTGCGAGTGAGTTAATATTTGACATAAACTAATGACCCTATTAATTAACCCATTACCTACTTCACGTTAATGTACTAAGTTTAATCAGCATTTGCATGTTCTTTTGCACCAGCAGAGGTTAAATTATTTGGTTAAAGATATTACTCCTATTCTCTTTAGACTGGTACGCACCAAAACCGTTGAGTTGATGGGAAGGTAATACACCTAACACGTCAAGATTTTAATAAGATGCAGTCATGCAGGAAGATGTTGCTACGTACATACGTGTCATGTATAGCAAAACGTCAGAGCTATATATATGTCGAATTGAAAATGATTTATGCAATTTTTTTTTCTTTCTTTGTCTTTTTTTTTTTTTTTTCTAACTGTCAGATTGAATAAATTAAAGAGGAATTAAAAAACAAAACCAAATTAATAAGCATAGAAAGAGAAACAAAGTGTGAAAATCATTTTTCATGTAGTATATGTATACCTATAGTTGTTAACCATTGCTCTCAATTAATATTAATAAATGATAACATATAAGTGAAGCTCTTTTTTTATTTATTTATTTTTTCACACCAGATATAAGTGAAGCTCTTGACTTACCACAACAATTAAGAAACAGCGTCCGATCTCATTAGTTGGGTTTTCGTTTTGAACAAGCAAGGAAAAGTAAGATGGATCTTAGTCCTTGTTGCTTATGCTTAATTATCACAACTTCGAGGTGTATTAAATTATATGTGGCATTCTTTCATGGATCATGGTATAACTAAAGAAAGGATATTCAAGACTAAGGTGGGACAATTGGGATATGACAATCCATCGCATAATCAAAGTTTTCTTTAGCCCACTCTATTGACAATTGCTTAATCAATTACACTTGGATTACAAACGGAGCGGCGTTCTTTGTCATCACCTAAGAAAGACGTGAACTTATTTTATTCGCGGAACAAAATGTATCATGTGTCATTATATAAGTAGATGAATATAGAATAATATATTTCATCTTTATTTGTGTTGTGGTATGTAGAGTACTGATTCATATTCTGAATATACTGAAAAATTTCTTTAAGAAAGACAAACAAACGTAAAGACAAATGTATAGGTTGTGCCATGTAAGTAAAAGCCAACCTATTAGGCCATCTCCAACCGAGGGCTGGCCAGAGGGCTCGTTTTAGCCCTTTGGCCCTCCAAGAAATTAATATTTTAATGAACAGTACAGGGCCATATTTGCCCCCATCTCCAACCAAGGGCCAAAGGGCCATAGGGCTCGTTTTAGCCCTATCACAAAAAACTGTCTCCAACCGAAGGCCAAAGGGTCATAGGGCCAAACATAATTTATTATTTAAAAACTATAGCTTAAATTCAAATCCAACGGCTAGGTGACATCAGCTAGTCGTTGGTAGCTGACATCATGCTGACGTTAGCTAGTCGTTGGACTCCATCATGATGTCTTGCATCATATTACACAATATGATAGTGGAGGATGAGTGAGATGGGTACATTGATGGAGAGTTTGATGATGACCAAGAAGATCCAAATAGGTCAAGAAGGGCTCGTGCAAAAGTATATGATGGGCCTAATTTGCCTTTCAATCCAAGAACTAGTAGTATCTCTATAAATGAGTACATGAGGCGCTATAGAATGATACGTTCTCGTGCCACAAACAAGTACCTACAACAGGATCTTGTTGCACATCTTTGGGCCAAAAGAAGCATGGAGTAGACGCTTAAGTTTTATGTTGTTAAATGTTTTTAAAAATATTGTTTAAGTTTCACGTTGTTAAATGTTTTTTTTATGTTGTATAATTTGTATGTTGGTTAATATTATTTAATGTTGTTTCATATTGTTTAATGTTGTTTCATGTTACTTAATTTAATTTAATGTTGTATAATGGCTTAGGAAGTTATAGGAAAAAAAATATAATTTAAAAAAAATATGAAACAAATTTTGTGAAATAGAAGTTATAGGAAAAATTTTGTAAATAAAAAATAATAATAAAACTGTAAAAAAAAAAAAAAAAATTCTAATGCAACGACTAGCTGACGTCAGCTAGCCGTTGCATTTGAATTTTAGCTTAAGGATTCTTGTCGGTTATAACCGACAGGAATAATGATTTTTCTAGCCAGCCCCGGGCTGGCTGTCTGGCTGCATGTAGCCAATCCTCCAGCCCTCCAGCCCTTTTAGATTCCGTGGGGCCCTCTCAAATTCCACGAGCCCTCTGGCCTAGCACTCAGTTGGAGACGGTTTTCGGGCTATTTTCGGCCATCTGGCCCTCTGGACCCTTCGGTTTGAGATGGCCTTAGAGGGTCCTTCCCAGCGAGGTTCAAGTAACAAAACAGATACTTATATTTTATAATTTAGAAAGGAGAAAAGGCGTGAATTTGTGTAAATTTAAATTTGTCTCCAACCAAGGGTGAAAATGAATTTGCCAAAAAGAGTAATTAGGGTTACATTTAGCCAAGAACAATACATATAGCAAGCTCTTAAGCCCCTCGCGAGCCCCAATATGTGTATTCCAAGTTAAAATAAAAAGATTTAGCCTTACATAGCTGAAGATGAAAAAAAATTAGGAAAAATTAGTATCTGGTCCATATTTACTAATGTTCATTGACCAAGACCTTATCAGTATTCAGATTTTGATCGAAGTCCCTAATATCAGTGTATTAATGAATTAAAATGTTAGTCCAATAATTTTTAAAATACAAATTTATAATTGATTTAGGGTGTAAGTATAATGGGCATTTCCATATGTGGTGGAAGTACGTGGGGCGAGCCAACGCTTCATCCTTTATCCGCTTTATCTCTTCCTTCGAAGGCAGGCCACCTTTTTCCTGACAAAGAAGATTGACCAGCCAGCGCCACTCATGGTACTCAGCAGGAATGCCCTAGGCGACGTGCACTTTCTTCATATCTGCAGAAGTCTTTTGAGTTGAGCTAAACTCCGAATCTACGCAAAGTGAGAAGGACAATCAATAAATTGAAGTCATGGAGAAACTCAACAAAACATTCAAGCAGGACAAGCATGAAGTAGTTCAGTTACTACTGATAAAGGTAGTCGGGACATGCAGCTCAGGAGAAGAGTTAGATTCCCACTCTTCGCTCACCTCCAAGGTATCTTTTGCCCACTTACGGTCACATTTGCTAGAAGCATCAAGCAGCTTATGGCGAGACCTCAGCTGCCCTACACTTTTCTTGTGGCCAATCTCAAAGAAGTACCAAAACTCATTTATGGTCAAGCCAAGATCAAAGAACCTGCTCAAGTTTGAGAACCCCACCATTGCATGAACTGCATTTGGGGAACATTGAGCAGGCGCCCATTACATGGAGCAGATCACTTCCTAGAAAAGACGCGGCATCTGAAAAGTAAATCCCAACATACAGCTCAGGAGAAGAGTCACATTTCCACTCTCATTCCCTCCTCCAATTTCTGGCGGGCCCGAGCCTAACATCGTGTCACCTGGCCCACATCAACCTCTCGCTGAGCCCAGCTCGCACCGCCAGCACCTCGGCCAAGCCAAGCTAACCCGTGTTACGCCACTAAGCAGCCCCGTGGCTCATTGCTATGTGTCACCCACACCTATGGCCCCCACTAAGCCAATTTTTTGAGTCCTAAGACTCCCAAATAATTCAAGAAGAAGAAAATTCAAATTTTTCTTACCTTGGTGCGGCACGGAGAAGAAGAACTACAACGAGAGATGATTCTTTGCATGGGCAAGAAAAGAAGAACTCTAGAGGAAGGGGAATAAAAATTTCCTCTGGCTTTTCTTATTTGTTGGACTAATGATTGTTCTTCAAATTTATTTAATCCCCTACTTAAGGTAGAATTAAATAGGTATTGGTGTGGTTGGTGAATGAAAGAAAAGGAAGACGATGACGGTAGCGAAAGAATTGATGATTTTTTGTGTGATTTTCCTTTTTGTTTTCTTTTTCTCTTTTTTGTTGGATTGTGAACTTTTATTTTTTAAAAACACATTTGTAATTTTTTTTTTTCTGAATTATGAATTCAAAAATATTATTAACAAACAAGTACCAAACACAGTATAAATAATACGGTCATTAGTCCAACATTCACCAAACGTCCAACTAATTTAGTCAGTACTATCTGATGACTATACATCTTATTCGACTGAAATAGTCAGTACAGTCCGAATTGCCAAACGAGGCCTAAATGAACAAGCTATACATGTTGAGTAGGTGTTGAGGCCCAAAACTGTCACACATAAATCTAACCAAGTCTCAAGGCCCAATTGTCATGCAAGCTTTCATTCAAGCTCAAACACATGCCGAGTGTCGATGCAAATTTCTGCCGTCTTCAGTCTTGATGAAAATGTACCTGCAAAACAATCAACACCTTTGTTCAGAGATCTAAGCCTCACGCGCCCACGAGGTGGGGGAGGGGGTTAGGTCAACGGATCTCCGATGCCTAAGTTAGTTTATCCGAGAGAGTAAAGTGTTTAGGGCTTTTTTAGGGTTGCAAAAACTCTCAAAATTTGGTAGAATATGGGGTATTTATAGGGTTAGGGCCGGCCATATAGTGTTTAATGGAGAGATATTCTCTAAATATTTCCAAGATATTTAATAGGAAATAATATCTTGAGATAATAGAGTAATTATCCTTAATTGATTTAAATTAGGATTACTTACTTGATTTGAGTCAATCTTGAAATGGGAATGTATTAAAGGTAGGATTTGGGTAATTAATCCTTATCTTTAATTCATTGCCAAAGACAGGTGAGCTGTGGGTAGTCGTATTCAGCTGCTGAGACCTCCAGAGGTGTGAGCTTGCGCTTGGGAGCATTTGAGAAGCTGCCCATTTATTGAGGGCAATCTTGTCTTCTTTGAATAAAAGTCCACGTGTTGCCTATAGAATTTTTGGGATTATTTTAGGCTTCACAAATGCCCCCACACCTAGTGTGCTGCATACAGGAACATGATAGTAGGTGTAGGAATCCCAAGTTGCTTAGGCTTGTAGCTTGCTCAATCAGTAAGTAGAAATTCCATGCTTTACAGAGAATCGGTGCAACCAAAAACCCAGAGGAAATTAAAAAAAAAAACCTAGTTTTGAGTTTTTAATCCATTGAAACCAAAAACCTAGATGAAATCTTTTCTAGTTTTGAGTTTAATCACCGAACATCATCAAAATCAAATAACAATTAAGCCAAAAACCCAGATAATGTCTCTCCACAATAGGAACAACGTAACTTGGATTCGATCTACCACCTCTGGTTTTCTGTTCAAAATCTATTTGATGCTAATCGGAGGTGGGGAGGGAGAAAGAGGGAGAGAACGAATACCTTAGTTGAGAAAAAGTTCTCGATGTGCCGGAGCAGATGGTGAGATGGTTGGAGGAACGTGTTTTTGCTTTAAGGGGGTCTATTCAATTTGGATTTTGAGAGAGTTTCAGGGAATTAATGATTCTAGGTGTATTCAATTGGGAATTTAAAAGACTTTATAAAAGTCTTGGTGTATTCAATTAAGATTCTTAAAGACTTCTTACAATTCCCTATAAATTTAGGTGTATTGAATCGTAACTTTTTGAAAGTCTCTAAAAGTTTAGGTGTATTGAAAAAGGAATTGGATTTGAACGGATTAGTGATTTGGTGGATTTTGTAGGATTTCAAGGTGATATGTATAAATACCAAAGAGCTTGGCAAATCTCACCTCTCTGTGTGATTTGGGTTTCCCATCGTTTCGAATTCTTTGTGAAGGTACAATCTTTCTTCCTCCGCAACTTCTTCCCATTGTTTCGAATATTGTAACCCGTATGTAGCGGCAGTCCTGTTGTTCTTCGTCTACTTTGATTCTAGGGTCTCCTTGTTCTCCACTGTGTAATATTGCTTTCGTGCTTGTTTGTGGTATAGGATTATGGGTTTTGTTTCTATTTTTTTGGGTTTTTTTTTTCTTTCAGCAATCTGTTTATTTTTAGGGGTTTATTTGGTTGGCATTGTTTATATGTTCTGTGTGGGATGATGATTCCCAATTTTTGTTTGTTTATTATCTATCTAGGGGTTTCCCGTGTCATCACTTGTTCATCATTATTTCTGGTTACTGTGGTGAGTAATTACGCTGGGAATTCGATTGTTTAATATGTCAATCTGTTGAGATGATTTCTAATATGAAACAATCTTTGAGTCTTTTTTCATAGTCATTTATGCTTTTTAATAATATGTCAATCTGTTAAGATGATTTCTTTAATCTAATATGAAACAATCTTTTAGTCTTTTTTTATAGTCATTTATGCTTTTTAATTTGCAGGAGCGACTAGCCAGGGCCACGTACTCTGCTTCATCTAGCAAAAGGAGTACGTATAAACAGCGCTCCTCATATATGCCATTTAGTTTCGTACGCTGCTTGTGCTTGTTGTTAGACCAACTCTAATGGTGGGCTAAAAGCCAAATTACTCTCCAAAATTTCCCCTCAAACCCAATCCAACCCAAGGGAAAATTTTGGGCTAAATGCTAAATGCTAAACCAAGGCCAAATTCGCCCCAAAATTTAGCCCAGAAATCGGAGTGGACTCCACCCAATATTTATCGGAATTTAAATTTTTTTAGATTAAAATATTCATAAAATTAATTTTTGATAGTCTACATATTTATTTATTTAAAAAAAAATTAATTTAACAAAAAAAAAAGTCTAAGTTCATTATTTAATAATCTCGGGCTAAAATTTTAGGCTAGAACGGTTGGAGCAGAAAAACTGTTTCTAGACTAAAAACTAAATTTTCTGGGTTAAAATATTTAGCTTTTAACCCAACCATTGGAGATGGTCTTAGGGCTTAATGCCTAGAATAATTATCCCATTAATTTTCTCGCTATCTAATACGTAATTATTGTAACTAGCTAATAACATGTATAATATATCCTCTATGTGCTATCTTGTTATCCTCTAGGGTTTGGAATTCTCAAGTTTGTATAGATGTTACATGTATAGATATTCTTGATCAGCCTGTACTTGGGCTTGTATTTATTGGCATTCTTTACGGTATCATAAATATTCTTCTGAACAATCGTCCTAATATTTAGAATTCACCTTGATATGTAAATGTCTGATTGGAATGGTTTATAAGCTACTTTAGACTTGTAATCCCTATTAGCTTTTATTGTCATGTCTCATTGTTTTATTACAATGCATCATCTAGTAAGATTATAAATGGGAGATTCACAATAAGAAAAGACAAAAGGAAACTATAAGCAGTGGTTCGTGCAAGAGAAAAACATGTTGTTACAGCTACTTGTTGAGGTTGTAAACAATGGATGGTATGATGCTAATGGCATAATAAGCAAGTAGACCATAGAAGCCAAAATTGTTCCTGTGCTCAATGAAAAACTTGGGTGTAAGAAAACTGAAGATCATGTTAAGAACCGTATGAAAACATTGAAGGGTTGATTTCAATAAATTTGCTAGCTTTTTAGACACAGTTCTGGATTTGGTTGGGACCCTGTCACAAAGAAGTTCATAGCTCGTGATAGAAGTATGGGAAGGTTTCCTTAGGGTGAGTTTTATTTTTTATTTATTTAAAGAATATATTATTTACACATGATGATCTTTCATGTTTATACATTTTGTATTTAACAATTTTTTTTTTTTTTTTTGTTTTAGCTAGTCTAACCCAAAGAGTCAAGGTATTCGCAAAAAGACATTTGCAGACTATGAAGATTTGATGACTGTTTTTGGTGATGGAACAGCTAAAGGAAATAACTCAAATGGATTGGGCGATGATACTGATGTCACAACATATAGAGTTGAAGAAAGTAGGCCATTCAGAGTAGATGAATTTCCTCCCTTTTATGAGAACGTCGAGCAACTTGATCCATTATGCCAAACGCCATCCCATGCATCATCTTTCCTAGATGCAAATTTTGAGGATCCCACTGCTGCAATTGCCACTGAAATTCAAGGAATTCATAGCATAACGGAGAAAAGAGAAAAAGATAGAGAAAAAAAAAAAAAAAGAAATGGAGAAAAAAGAAGAAGAGAAAAACAACAATGTTTGGGATGCTATAAAAGCGACTCCAAACTTGGATGCTCCTAGTTGTTACAAAGCAGTTGCGTTGGTTCAAAAATTGGGAATGAAAAAAGAGTTCTTTAAAATGACACCAGAAGAACGCTCAGAATGGATAAAATACAATATGGAGTGAATGCGGTTATTTTAGATTTGTTTACATCTTGGAGTATTTACTTTTGTTTGATAACATTTTGACTTTGGTTTGGTTATTTCAAATTTGATCTTGGAGTATCTAATTTGTTTGATAATACATTGACTTTGGTTTAAATGATAGAAGAAGTAGTTTATTTCTTTACCTTTCTCTCGATTATGTTCTAATGGATATAGTTTTGTTTTTTTAGGTGATTCTTTATATAATGTCTGAAAACATGTGTGAAGAGGAAATGGAAAGAGAAGATGAAGAATATCATGAAGCTATTAAGTTACTATTGATGGTAGTACAAGCAATAGTTCAAGTGCTAAATGCGTTAATGGTTATTATACATGATGATCATATTGAACGTCCATTGGCTTGACGACCTATTAGTAGAACTGGATACGATTATATTAACAAGGTATTGAATGAGGATCCTTAAGAATTTCGAGTGCTATATAGGATGTATCCGGATGTTTTCTTAAAGCTATGCGATGTCCTTACGGAAAAGACGTATTTGAAGGGTACAAGATTTATTTGTATTGAAGAAATGGTTGCTACATTTCTACTCACTATTGGTCAAAATTATTGATATTGCCAAACTTGGGACACATTTCGCCAGTCACATTTTACAACAAGCAAAAATTTCAACGATGTTTTGAAGGCCTTGAACACAATTGCACCAGATTTGATGGTTTAACCTGGATCCACGGTGCCAACTAAAATAAGAGAAAGTACAAGATTTTACCCTTATTTTAAGGTTAGTAATTAGTACTTGATGGAACACATATACCAGCAATGGTATCGGGACCTGAAGTAGCTAGCTATCGTGATCGTCATGGTAAAATATCACAAAATGTATTAGCTGCTTGTAACTTTGATTTGGAATTCATATATATTCTTAGCGGATGGGAGGGTTCAGCTCATGACTCCAAACTATTACATGATGCTGTATCAAGGAGGAACAGATATAAAGTGCCAGAAGGTTCATATTCATTCATTTATTTATTTATACTAGGACTTACCATAAATAATAACTTTATGTGTTTTAATTTTAGGTAAAATTTTTCTAGTGGATTGTGGATTTGCAAATCGTCATCAATTTTTAGCTCTGTTTCAAGGTTTTCGATATCATCTCCAAGATTTTGCTGGTAACGATCGTGACCCCGTAAATGCGAATGAGTTGTTCAATCTTCGACATGCTTCCTTGAGAAACGGAGTGGAGAGGATATTTGGTGTATTTAAATCTCGATTCACAATTTTCAAGTCTGCACCTCCATTTCCAATTAAAACACAAGCAGAGTTGGTGTTAGCTTGTGCAGGGTTGCACAACTTTCTTCGCAAGGAGTGTCGTTTTGATGAATTTCCAATTGAACTAGAAGATGATGAATATGAAGATGAAGAAAATGATGATGAACTAGGTAATCAAACTCAACAGCAACAACGACAGATTGCTAATGCATGGAGAGCTGGCATAGCTACAAATATGTGGACATATACTATGAGTAATAGCATTCAAAGATGAGAAATAGAGAATTAATTGTTTTTACGGATTGGAGTATGCAATTTATGTTTAAAAAACTTTGATAGCTAGTTAATTTTGTAAGCCTTAACTTTCAAGATTTTGGAAGCCAATGTTTAATTTCACCTTGATAGCTAGTTGAAAACATTGCATGTGAACTTGGTATTGCGATTTGGTATTAGTAGGATGAAACTGATTAATGTTTATAGTATCATAAGAAGTTCAATGGTTATCCTCGGATTTCAAAAGCTTATCTATGCTCTCCTTTTCTATCCTTGCCATATTTTGTCAGGACGTCGGTGCAGCTTCACACCTGGATGAAGGCTATTGTGGATGCTTACCATCTTAGCCAGAAAGGCACTCTAATAAGGGAAGCAAGAGACCTCATGAACCCAAAGATCATTAAAAAAATGGAGGAGCTGAAGTAGTTAGTCGAAAACAAGTTCCTGTGACAAAGATAAATACTACTACGGATATTCAATAGAACAGTGGCCATGAATCTTCGAATTTTCTCAAGTTCCTGGTAGCATGGGCTACGACGCTTGGAACTTCAAACATCGAAATGATCTGTCAGCCTTATAGGTTAAACATGTAGTTATTTCCTAGAATTTTGTAGTCTGATGTACATCAAGCCTTTTTTTTTTTTTCACTGTAAAGAGAAGGAAATTGATGATCAAATTCTCTGCAATTCTCTAACCCCATGTAAAGAATTCTATCACAATTCATGTGAATTCTCTAGAAGTTATAATTAATTCACTCAAAATCTCTGGGAATTCTTTTTTTTTTTTCTCCTAAACTCTCTCAAATTCTATAGATTGAAATTCCCTGAAACTCTCTCAAAATCCTAATTGAATACACCTCACTTAGTGTGAACCCAAGTAAATAATACCAAGGTATTGGACGGGATTAGCAAACGGATGTAAGGGGTATAAAAAATGGTGGGGCCGGATTAATAATCCGGTGTTTATTTAGTACAAAATTCACCAAACACCTGTTTCGTATTATATAATACTATCCGATGTTTTATACGATGTGCCAAACGAGGCATTAGTCATCATTTATATAATTCTAGTCAAATCATAGGTTTGAATATTTAATAATATTGATCTCTAAGAACATGTTCATTGATAGCATAAACGTCTCTCTTTAAATCACTACTTTTGTTCTTCAGTTACATAAAAGTGATTTGAACTCCGAACCTAATCTACTCTTATCCGCTGCTTAATGGCCCATTCATCATTGAGCAAACTCCAATGACCGCAATTTAATTCAATATTAATTCGAGGTATATAATTCATCACAAGGGAAATATAACCCAAAAAAAAAAAAAAATCACTGTCGGCAACAATGAATATAAAGCTAAAAAATGGAAAAATGGTTGGTGGTTGCACATGCAAATGCATTTTTCAGTCGAATGAATCTGCATGCTCATTATATATCTACTACTCCCTTTTTCTTATATATGTTTAGATATTATTTTTTGGATTCCATTAATAATTTATTTTCGGTGGAGTTTTTAGGCAAGATGCATGGGAGGGAGATGGGGTCCTGCTAATCAAAGACGAATCTTAAGCGGCCCTTTCTTCTTCTTCTTCTTCTTCTCCTCTTCACAATTTCACATGGTGTGTCTCAACCTCCCCTCCATGCATTATTATTCTTTTTCTGGTCAAAGAGAAAGCTGTCTCCATACTCATCGTTTTGCAGCTTTTTCTTTGCCTCTCCCTTGGGGAGAAAATTATAAAGAACTCCATATCTGACCTTTTATTTTATAACTAAAGCCTGCATGGCTGCATGCCACTATTTCTTTTCTGTATATATTATACATATATTAGACATGTATATGGGCTCCATCAAAACCTTCCTCATGTGATGGTAGGGTCAATGTTTTAATTAATTTTGATTACTGTTTTATTAGAAGCGATATTTTAATTTTAAGCTAGATTAACGAGACGGAAATTTGTTTGAACACGGAATGCGTTGAAGAGAACAACTCTATTCATTAAGGGCTCCATCAAAACCTTCCTCATGTGATGGTAGGGTCAATGTTTTAATTAATTTTGATTACTGTTTTATTAGATGCGATATTTTAATTTTAAGCTAGATTAATGAGACGGAAATTTGTTTGAACACGGAATGCGTTGAAGAGAACAACTCTATTCATTGTCACTGCACGCGTTTGGATGAATAAATTTAAAATTACTAACAAATTTCAAAATAACAATAATTGAAAGATGGAGTTTTATCTTCTAATTTTTTTTTTCAGTTTTATTGTTTGAATAACCCGAAAAAATAATAAAATTTAAAATACGGAATCAAATGTGTATATAGAGTCATTAATTATATATATATATATATATATATATATATATCTAAATGGTAGTGGTGATAGTAGTGATGATAGTGGTGGTGATGGTGGTGGTGTCGGTGGCGTTGCGGTTATTATAGTTGTGGTGATGATGGTGGTGGGTGGTGACAATGGTGATGATAGTGAGTGGTGATGGCGATCAATCATGGTTTAGTTTTTTGTCTTTTTTATTTTTTTTATTTTTTATTTTTTTTCACACGAAAATTCTAAATTTTATGTTTATGAATCTAAACAAAGAAATTAGTGCATGTCAGTTTATATTTCTGACTTTTATTCGAATTTTAGTTTATTTTTCTCATCCAAACATAGCTATGCAATTCACCACTTATTAACTTTAGACATTCAAAATCAATATACTGTAAGGAATTTATTAAAACCCTAGACGTTCATTACTTGACTTATACTTTGTGAAGAATGAACTATTACTACTCATATTTTGGTTAAGTTCAACCTGTTTCATTTATTTATTATTAATTAAGAACTTTAATTGATGTATTACGGTGGAAGAAACTTTATAGTTAAGGATTAAGGTTCTTTATACTATTAGTTTGAGGATTATGATCTCTTTCAATAAAAAAAGGATTATGATCTTTTAAAATATTAATAATATAGTGGAAAGAACATGTGGGTGGGCATAATAGGATGATAAGAAAATACAAAAAAAAAAAAAAAAAAATCGTCCAGCATTAGTGTTAGTAGTTATCATTTACTAATGAAATATTACCGTCCATTTTTAGATATTTAGGGACGGATTTAGAATTTTATTTTGTAAGAGCGACTTTAAACAATGTTTAAAGAGTAATTAATTAATAATATTTATCTTTGTACTTGAAGTCTTGAATTTGATTTCAATTCTCTAAATTTTACTTTATATAATGTTATTCTTATTTATGTTATTCTTATTTAGATTCCGATCCTCGGTTTATTGCCGCTAGGGATTGTAAATTTTATTTCGCTCTATTTATTTTAGGAGAATTCTAACACCGGGGTGGAAAGCCTTTCGGGAGTTTACTTTCGAAAGTTAGAAAAAAAAAGGGATAATTGATATAGATCCAATTTTGTGAGTCATTAGTAGAATTAGTCCACTTCATTGAAATAGGTCCAATAATTGAGATTCCATGTATGTTTATTTATGGTTTGTACCATATTTACCCCTTAGGCTTACGAATTGTAGTAAATACACAAAATTTCTTAATTATGAGATAATTTGTGGTTTAACTAATCCCTTAATTGTAGGATTAGTTATAGCCGTATAATCACCTCAACCCCCAGTCTGTTTCATCCCTCCTTTTTTCCTTCTTCCAAACAATTCCCTCTATCAATCCTCCTCTTTTTTGTCTCTTCTTTTCATGGGTGATATTTTGTGTTCTTCCCTCCAAATTCGTTCCTTTAATGGAGGATATTATATCATATTTATATTTTATGTTCCGCCATGTAGGTTGCCAGCATTTTTCTTCCAATACAATAGGTAGTTTATTTTTGTTTTGCAGGTAGATTATATCTGCTTTGTAGGTATAAAACATTTTCTTCCTATACAATAGATAGGTAGTTACTAGATTATATCGGTCTTGTTTTCTTCATAAATAGTAGGTAGTTACTAGA
The DNA here is from genome assembly GCF_019419815.1 of Pyrus x bretschneideri. Taxonomy (NCBI): domain Eukaryota; kingdom Viridiplantae; phylum Streptophyta; class Magnoliopsida; order Rosales; family Rosaceae; genus Pyrus; species Pyrus x bretschneideri. The sequence goes on along the minus strand of NW_025999390.1, from coordinate 15,749,636 downwards.
TAATATTTTAGTTTGAGTTTTAAATATTCAAAATTTAAAACTGAATAAATGATAAAAAAAAATTAAAGATTTAAATATTTTTATCTGAAAGGGTAAAATTGATATCAAAATATGTAATTGGATAACTGGACTCGGCCCCAAAACCATCTAAGTTTTTGATAAAAAAAAACATAACTTCTCACGTGCTTCACTGAATTTACAACGATTAATATTATTCTTTTATTTTTATCAAACAATAGATTTATAAGATTAAGAAGTCGATGAGATTCAAAACCACGCTATGATTAAAGAGTAACACTACTTTTCATTACTGTGGTAGAGAACAATTTGTTACCACGACCACTATTCAATGCTATTCTCTTTTAGCAGTGGTTACCACGCAAATTAGGTGCAATGTCCTGGGCAAATCAGTCATTTCAACACCTTCCTCCCTCCCGTCTAACTACTTGTTTCTGCGTTAGCGCGGTAGTTTTATTCAAAGGCCATAAATGACTTCTCGCAGCAGCTCCGAAAGCAACTAGCAAATATCACAGAAGTCGACGTCATAACCACTCACACATTTTTCTTCACAAAAAATTACAGAAAAAATGTTTTCTTTGAAGCTTCAAGCTTTCAACAATGGCGGTCTTAGATTGCAGAAGGTAAGAGAATTTTAACATGTTTTGCTTCTGGGTTTTCAGAATGCAGATCGATTTCTATGTTTCGTAATGATGAGTGTATTTTTTTTCACTGTAATTTAATTTTTTTTTTTTAAATTTCTAGTGACTCTGTGTAGTGATCGCTTTGAAACTTCAAGCTTTCGACAATGGTGGTCTCAGATTGCAGAAGGTAAGAAAATTTTAACATGTTTTTCTTCCAAGTTTTCGGAATGCGGATCGATTTCTATGTTTGGTAATGCTGAGTGTGTTTTGACTGTAATTTAGTTGATTTTTTTTTTCGATTTCTGGTGACTATGTGTAGTGACAGCGTTCTAAGTTACCTTGTTTTGGGCAATTTCTAAATTTGGGTTTTTAGGATAATCCAGAAATTGACTGATTTTTGGGTCGAATTTGTTGGCATTGTGTGGCAATTAATGAGAAAATTAGTGATTTTTTTTGGATATGAGTTTTTGAATTTCGAATGTTCTATTTTTGGGAAATGTGGGTTTGGAATTCGCTGTACAGAACCAAATTTAGAAAGATGGAAGCATCCAAAAACCATGAGTTTCCTCAGAAAAAACCTCACACTTCACACCACCACCATTAACTCTCTCTCTCTCTCTCTCTAAACTTCTGGAGGTCACAAACATTCCTTGAAAGAGATTGAATTCCCCAAGGATTAAAAAATAAATAATAAAAGTTTCTGTTTTTCTTTCTCTGGTCTTTTTTCTTTGATTCTTGGAAAAAACACTCTTTTAATCAGAAACGGGTTTGGATTAGAATAAGCACTTTTGACAGCCTGGGTTCGTCTACCGTGTTAAAAAAATCCAAGCTTTCCATTATAATAGAGAGGCCACTGTTTGTTTGTGTGTTGGGTATGTGTTTGTCTTTCACATTTCTGAATATAAATTGGATTTTTGAAGAGATTTAGTATCATGGTCGACACAAAACGCCGAACAAAATGCCAGTGAATCGACGCTGACAAATGGTTGGTCTGTTGATTGCAGATTATGATTGTCCGTGTATAGCTCGGGTGGCCCTTGTGTTCTGTGGAAGCCCAGCAGCACATTTGCTTTATTGAGCATTTGGGAACATAAAGCATTTTGTTGAATTGAAAGGAATGTTTTTGGGATCTGAATAGAAGGGTCAATGGTTGATGGTTTTTAGAGGAATGTGTTGGATATTCGGCATATAGTGTTGTTGTCGATCTTTCTTGGAGGTGGGTTTTGGACGAAGATAGGGTAAGAGTGAAAGATGGTGGCCATTGGTGGCGAGGAACCAATGCAAGAGCCGGCTGGCCACGGGGAGAGAATACTTGTTTCAGTCCGGCTGCGGCCTCTGGTTGAGAAGGAGACTGCTAGAAATGATGTGTCGGATTGGGAATGCATTAATGACACCACTATCATATACAGGAACAATCTTTCAGTTTCCGAACGCTCCATGTACCCAACTGCCTATTCATTTGGTAAGTGCTTACATTGCAGATTTACAAAATTAGATTTTCTTTGGTTATGCATTCCCATTTTTGGCCATCATAGTGGTTTGTGAAGAATTAGTTTCCATCAGTAGGAGATTCAGAAATGTTTGTGATTTCAATCGTCTTTTTTTCTCTTGCGCCTCCATATTCTGAGATCATTTTCCGTAAATTTTGTAATATTAATACTAATGACTCTGTCAAGATTTCTGTTTCATCTACATACCTTCGGGAATTTGTTGGTAAAGCATTTTGCAGAGCCTATGTTGTTACAATTGTGTCACATCACATGGATTTAGATCTAAATGTTCTCACTCTTCAAATCTGTATTTTTTTTTTTTTCCTTTCATGGTACCAGACAGAGTATTTGGGACTGACTGCTCAACAAGGCGGGTGTACGAAGAAGGAGCCAAGAGAGTTGCTATTTCAGTTGTCAGCGGTATAAACTGTAAGTCAAGATATTTTACTTTCCCTTCTTTGTCATTATTCTTATTTAGTTCACAGTTTTTTTAACTGAAAATTTGGAATAATACCTAAACATTTTATTTTTTGGTAATCTCCTTTCAGCAAGTATCTTTGCATATGGACAAACAAGCAGTGGAAAGACGTATACCATGAGTGGCATTACTGATTACGCTGTTGCCGACATATATGACTACATAGAGAAGGTAATTTATAGAATACTTATTAATAATCTTTCATTCTTTTGTTTCTGCATTTCATTAATGTCCTTCCATATTTGATGAAATAATCTGAATCATATGTAGCACACGGAGAGAGAATTCAATTTGAAGTTCTCTGCCATGGAGATCTACAACGAATCTGTTAAGGACCTCCTTAGTGCAGATACCACTCCGCTTAGACTTCTAGATGATCCAGAGGTAAATATCGCTTTTGATACGCTATAAAACTCCTATATGTAAGTTTCTGTACTAATTGTTAGCCTTTTAATAGAGAGGTACAATTGTTGAGAAACTCACCGAGGAAACTCTAACGGACTGGAACCATTTCAAAGAACTTCTATCTATCTGCGAAGGTAAGGATGCCTTAAGTAGTATGTCTTCCAAGTTTCCAACATATGTCTGATTGAAAATTCAAACAATGTCTTGATACATTTTTGCAGCTCAAAGACAGATAGGGGAAACAGCCCTAAATGAAGCAAGCTCCAGATCTCATCAGATTCTCAGATTGGTATGACAATGTCACATTATTTTTTCTTTGGCTAAGAAATACTTGTTTGCTTAATAATTATGTTAAATTACCTCAAGAGTCTAATATGTTGTGGTTTTATCAGGTAATTGAAAGTTCAGCACGTGAGTTTCTTGGCTACGACAAATCAAGCTCTCTTACAGCTGTTGTGGTAGGTACTATTAAGTTTTTAAAGGGAAAAATGAACAAATAATCACAACTAAAGAAATAAAAGATAACAACAGAATGATACAATTCTTTATTGCACAGAACTTTGTTGATCTTGCTGGAAGTGAACGTGCATCCCAGACGTTATCAGCTGGAACAAGGTTGAAAGAGGGTTGCCACATAAATCGCAGTTTACTAACTCTGGGCACTGTTATCCGTAAGCTCAGGTCAGCTTGCATAGCTTGTTTTTCATTTTCTCAGTTATGGTCTTTGGAAAAACCTATTCTACTTTGTGCAATTGAAATGTCGAGTCTTAGTATTTCTATTGATTCTTTGTATAAGTTCATGTAAAATAAAGTTCTAGCATAATAAGAATTTTTAATAAATTGTTCAATACTGTGGTTTAACGCAGCAAGGGAAGAAGTGGGCATGTTCCTTACAGAGATTCAAAGCTAACCCGCATACTGCAGTCCTCGTTGGGAGGAAATGCTAGAACTGCCATCATCTGTACGATGAGTCCTGCACATAGCCATGTTGAGCAATCAAGAAATACCCTCTTATTTGCGAGCTGTGCTAAAGAAGTGACAACAAGCGCACAGGTTAACGTGGTCATGTCGGATAAAGCATTGGTGAAGCATTTGCAGAAAGAATTGACTAGACTAGAGAATGAGCTGAGAGGTTCAGGACACATAATTGTTTCAGCTGATTCTTCAACATTACTGAGAGAAAAGGACCTTCAGATTGAAAAGGTAACGAATCGGCTTCTATTATTATCTGTCGGGTCCTCAAAAATGCATTTCTGACCTATCCCCAAAATATCTAAAACCGGGCAAAGAAACACATAACAAAGGCTATGCTGACCTCTTAAAAGATCATGGATTCACGAAAAAATTTAAAAGCGACGTTACAAATATAAATTCCAACTATGGAAAGCCGAGGTGAAATTTGATTCTTTAATACGCAATTACCTACAAATATTTTCTTAAGTGTTCTTTCCACAATTTGATCAAGCATGTTTGTCGATGGTAGTTAGTTGTAATTATGTATCATGATTCTCGGGTCCTCTCAAGTGGAAATCTCTGAACATCTTCACTTGCGCTCACCTTGTTAGAAACCATAGCAATTTGGTTGTCCTTTGTTCCATGGTTCTCATATTAAGAGGCATAGTACATTTTTCCCTATTCATGATTCAGGTTCCTTCTTCTTGTCTAAACTTTTTGGTTTTGTTTATTCAATTATGAAGCTCAAGAAAGACGTATCGGAGCTAACTCAGCAACGAAACCTTGCTCAATCTCAGGTTAAGGATCTGGTGCAAGTGCTTGGAGATGATAAACCATCAGAAGTATGTGTACTAAAATAAACTGAGGAATTTTGTTTCACTGCAATGTGCTCTGTCTGTGCTAAGTTCAATTTCTTTTCATATGATCGTAGGAGGATCTGGAACGTTATTACCCCAAACTACGTGTGCAAAATTCATGGGACTTTGAAATGCAAAAGGCAGGGGCGCCTGTTCTGGCCATCTCTCGCAGACAAGCCAACATTGTGAGATCTTTTGGCACCTCTCCGTATTCTGATGGGGACAGTAGGACAAGTTCAGAGGAGACAATGTTCCAACTTCCCGACTTGGAAGAAAATTTCATGCACACTGATTCCTCCCGGCGGTTATCAGATGGCATTCCTAATTTTGCTGACGGTATTCCGCTACAAGAGGAGAGCAAGGAACAGTCTGATGGAAATTCGGAGGATCTCTGCAAGGAAGTTCGCTGTATTGAAATGGAAGAGTCTGGCACAAACAGATACACCGCGTCAAATATATCGGATTCAAGTGCTAGCAGATACCAAAACTCAAATATGTCGTCTCCTGTAGCAAACACAGCTACCTCAGGACTGACAACAGTCGGAAATGGAGATGGCACAAATCAGGAATTGGAGTCACCCCTACCTAAACAAAAAGGTTTTGTAGTTCCATCTACTGAAAGGACACCTCAATGGCTTCCCGAGAAAGAAATGTTTATCCCCTCGGTTTTGATGTTAAGGAGGAGTAGAAGTTGCAAAGCAAGGCTTATGACTAATTCGTCGCCATGGTGGTTTGAGTTGGTGAAGAAGAATGAGAGCACACCAGCTACTGAGTTTGAGAAAAGTTTTATAGGAAGGCCCGAGGGTTTCCAAAAGAAACTTCCTTCACTGAACTATGGTGCTGAGACTGAAAGTCTATCACGAACTGCAAGAAGTGCTGCTATTGGTGACAGTAAAGCACAGGATACAAAATCCACAGCTGATGACAAGATAACTGAAAGCCAATGCAATACCCAACTTGCTGATTCTATGGTGAGTGATTTTGACTTTATTGCTTCACAAAGAAGAGAAATTGTAGGCAATCTGATTAATAAAGGTTCTAACATGGATTATCTCGTGTTGCAGGTACTGGAGACGGACTCAATGCCCATACCATCTCCAAGGGATGTAAAAGATGTTGGCTTGGACCCAATGCCCATTGATGACGAAAACCCTTCAAGGTGGCCTTCAGAATTCAACAAGCTGCAAAGAGAGATCATTGAACTTTGGGATGCCTGCAACGTGTCATTGGTTCACAGGACTTACTTCTTCCTCCTATTTAAAGGTGACCCAAGTGATTCTATTTACATGGAGGTTGAGCTCAGGAGATTGTCCTTCCTCAAAGACACATTTTCGCGTGGAAATCAGACTTTCGAAGATGGCCAAACTCTGACACCCGCTTCGAGGTATGTTCATTATCATTTGTCAGCGATCTAGAATAGAAGGTTGCAGATACTGGCGATATGTTTTTACTTTGTTACATATTGCCTGCTTTGATTTACTTAAACATGTGATATTCTGTAAATAGCATGAAGGCTTTGACCAGTGAGAGAGACTTGCTGAGCAAGCAAATGCGAAGGCGACTCTCTGAGGATGAAAGAAATAACCTCTATCTAAAGTGGGGTATCAGTCTACATTCCAAGCATAGGCGGTTGCAATTGGCAAACCTCCTGTGGAGTGAAACACAAAACCTGGACCATATCATGGATAGTGCCACAATTGTTGCAAAGTTGGTAGGTTCAGTAGAGCCCGAGCAAGCATTCAAGGAGATGTTTGGACTCAGATTTGCACCACGAGATACTGTCGCCAAGCGGAAATCTCACTTTTGGTCAGAAAGTTTCAAGTCTCTTGTGTAAGCTTGCGTGATGATCACCCAGTATAGAAGTTTCATCAGGTCCAATTCCATTCATGTGTAGATTATGATTCCGCGACAAAATCCCATTTGATATTCTCTCTTCTGATTGTATATTTTTTTATCTGCTTTCTGATTGTAATTTTTTTGTTTGTGAGTTAAAGTTCTGATTGTAATTGACTGTAAATTTGGTCAGGCTAGAAATGGTGCATAAGGCTTCCCTAGTTTATTGTACAGTAAAATACCTTACTGATAACCAAAGTGGAGAGATGTAACTATATGAGAGTGTTATATACGTGTTTTTTCTTTTACTGGTTAACTGTTGAACATTTCATGAACTATGAACACCAAGCTGCAGTTTTTACCATTCTCAGATACTACTAATTGTTCCTCTTCTAATTACACCTTTCTCGGCTCTCTTCCTAGGTCTGTCTCATTTTGTATAACAAAAGAAAAGAAGGAACCTGCTTTTATCTAGGTGTTTTCTCCAACATCAGATACAACTGGTCAACAGAACACTCACATCCTACAACGTTGCGACAAGATTTGTCACGCATTGGAGTATTTCTGTTCTTGTGTATGACTCAAGTCTTATTCAAAGAAAATGAAAAATTTCGGAAACGTGAATACGACTTTTACATCTCAAATTGCTTCTCTCGATTGGAATGCTCTTAGCCTAATGATTTTACCTGAACTCCCTTTTGCGTGCTCACATAACCTTTCAAGAACACAAGATTCTTGCTACATCGAACCTACCCCTACGCCCTAAAATGGAACCTAGATAATCTAACCACCAGAAATGCTAAGAGAACTTTCTTAAAAGTGGAACTCTACATGAACACTTTGTCACCTCACAGTTTAACGTCAATTCATGTACCAACATTATAAAATATTGTGCCAAAAACATGAGGTGACAAAGAGTTCATGAAGAGTCCTACTTTTGAGAGAGTACCCTAAGCATTTGAGCCCACCAAAGTAGTCATAAAAGATTAGCAACTAGAGTACTCGTAGCAATTGAGCCTACTTAAATATAAGGTGGCTGAATGACCTTAAAAAATTCTATTTTTTTAGTAAGTCTCTTTAGGATTTCTCAATCATAATATAGATAGAGCAGGAGTAAAACGAGATGATGGACTATCATATATTTTATTAGTTAATGATAAAGAGTTTTGGAGTGATACTCTCAAGTCTAAAAAGATCACACCAATGTGTGAAACGTGCTTATTCTGCTCACTTTTATTTATGGCATGATTGCCTTTCATTTCCACTCTCTGGTTTACATCTGTCCTTCTATAAATAATTAAGATGCTACCTTATGTTTGATGGCACTTCTTCTTCCTACTATTTATACTGGAAGCACGTAAAACACAAGGGCCAAGGGGTATTGTGGCAAACAGATACGCCGACGGCCCTGGGCCCTGATCTGGATTTACCAGAAAACAACAATGTGCGTGATAGAACAATGATCAGACTAATCAGCCACCACCGTATGTGGATGATAGACCAATCAGCTAAAGTGGAATAAACGTTGTACCTTCATTGGTTACCCTAATGGCCAAAAGGCTTATAAACTATATGACATTGACACACATCGCACCGTCACTAGTCGGGATGTTATTTTTCATGAGGACTTGCTTCCTTTTGCTTCACCTACGACTACCCCTGTCACGGTTTCTCAACCCACTACCGTCTCACTTCCCATTCCCCCATCTCTGAACATCCCTTTCCCACCCCCAAAAGGCCCTACACCACCGCCTGCGGCTTTATTCCCCATTACCCCACCTCTTCATGACTCCCCTATACCCACATCTTCATCCACCGAACCACATGCCTCCATTTCCCCACCCACGGCCCCATCTGCTACTCTACCACCTCCTGACACCTTGCCCCCCGTGCCCGCTGCTGCCCCGTCACAACCCACCCGTGTGTCTTCCCGTTCCCATGCACCCCCACCTTATTTAAAAAGACTATGTTTGCTCGTAGGTGATTTTGCCCCCACACCCAACCTCAACTTCGCCATCAAGTTCTGTCAAAGGTACGCGGTATCCCCTCTGTAATTATATTTCTTATCATCGTTTATCTCCCAATCATCTTTCATATATCTACTCCGTGAGTCGGGGTGTAGAACTATCTTCTTTTGCAAAAGCTGCCAAGGATCCTAACTAGCGTCATGCTATGACTGAGGAACTTGATGCTTTACATGCCAACTGTACTTGGACCATGACTACCTTGGCCCCCAACAAACTTCCTATTGATTGTAAATAGGTTTACAAACTTAAGCATAATTCAGATGGTTCCATTGAGCGTTACAAAGCCCGTTTGGTTGACAAGGGTTTTACACAGGCGAAGGTATCGATTATCATGATACATTTTCCCCTACTACTAAGATGATCATTGTGCGCTGTCTTCTTGCACTTGCTACTAGTCAGTCTTGGTCTCTCCACCAACTCGATGTCCATAATGCTTTCTTGAATGGTGATTTGAATGAGGAAATCTATGTCTCCTCCTCCTGGTCTTTGGCGACAGGGAGAGAATCTTGTGTGTCGCCTCCACAAGTCCCTTTATGGTCTCAAGCAGGCTTCTCGCCAATAGTTTGCCAAGTTCACTAGTGCCATTCTTTCTGCTGGGTTTCAATAATCCAAAGCTGACTATTCATTGTTTACGAAAAAGTTAGGTACTTCTTTTATAGCCTTGCTCATTTATGTGGATGATATTGTGATAACATGCAATAACGTGGGTGCAATTGATTCTTTGAAACTCTTTCTCCATGATCACTTTCGGATTAAGGATCTTGGTGATTTAAAGGATTTTTTGGGTATTGAGGTTTCTCGATCCAAATGTGGCATTTATATTTCTCAGCGTAAATATGCATTAGAGATTCTCAAGGATTATGGCTTCCTGGGAGCACGACCCATCGCATTTCCTATGGACAATACAAATTATTTGACAAAGGGGGACTTCTCAATGATCTTGAAAAGTATCGGCATCTTGTAGGATGGTTAATTTATCTCACAATAATTTGGTCAGATATCACCTATCCTGTACATGTTCTAAGTCGTTTCATGCATGAGCCACGTGCTCGTCATTTGGATGTTGTACTTCGAGTTGTTCGTTATTTGAAGTCTACTTCGGGTCAAGGCTTATTATCCCATTCTGACAATCAAATCAGGTTTATTGCTTTTGTGATTCTGATTGGGCAGGTTATCCTATTACCTCGCCGCTCGACTACTGGCTACTATGTTTTCTTGGGAAATTCTTTGATTTCATGGCAGACAGAGAGATAGAAAACTATTTCACTTTCTTCTGCTGAAGTGGAATATAGAGTTATGGCATGTGCTTGTTGTGAGGTAATTTGGATTTTTTCATGAGCGTACTCGCCACATTGAGATGGATTGTCATTTTATATGTGATAAGATTGTTGATGGCACTATAACCACCAAGTATGTTGGTACGGCACACCAGTTGGCAGACTTGTTTATGAAGCCTCTTGGAAAGGAGAAGTTTTCGACTATGTTACACAAGTTGGGACTTCTTAACGTTTACTCTCCAACTTGAGGGGGAGTGTTAGACAAATAGGCAAGTAGTTAGACTTAAATTATGATTGTACTCCAAACTTGTAGGAGGAGTCCTTGCTAATCAAGGAATGTAATTGTAGATATACTTATTCACGTATCAATGAAATATATATTTAGCCATATACTCTTTTTCTACACATTAGTGTCTTTCGCCTTCTCTCTTTCTTCATTCTCGACCCTCTTGCATTTAAGGAAATTGCCAAGTCCTCCAAGGGCAACATCAGCATCATCACTCTTCATGAGCTCCTCTGCAACCCCTGCCCAGGTGACCTCTACAATCACTCTCTTGTGCTCCGGGTCCATCGCCATTGTATCAAATGTAGCCGGGTGTCCAAGATTCATCGATCCACCCCATGCGTCAGGGTTGGAACGAGTCACAGAACCATTGTGGATTTTGATGAAAAGTTGTATATTGATGTTGTAAGGAAAGATTACAAGGAAACAAGGATATTTAGATGGACAAAAGTAGGAGAGAACAATCAACTACGCAACCCTCCCCACGCTTTAGGCCATACCTAGCAACCCTATGAGATGATTGAAAGGAAAAAGACAACTATTACAAGCTTTGGGTAAGGTTCGGTAAGGTGGTAATCATAACCCTAAAAACAACTAGGTAAGGTGGCAGCTACAACCATACTACAACCATACAGAATCTTCAAATACTCCTCCTCAAGCTGGATCAACGAGATTGATTCAAACTTGGAAAGTAGAGGCCGAAACTGAGTAGAAGCTAAGGACTTGGTGAACATATCAGCTATCTGACATGACTATGAGTTTACGTCGTTTGAATCACCTTGGATTGAACATATCAGCTATCTGACATGACTATGAGTTTACGTCGTTTGAATCACCTTGGATTGAACCTGCTCACGAATATAGTGACAATCTATGAAATTGAGCAAGCCTAGTGTGAGCTTGGTGGTAGGCTCCTCAGCTTGTTCCTCCGATTCTTGATTTTGCATATCAATGTTGCAATCAATATCCTCAACCACCAAAATCGAACGATGTTCAGTGGACAACAAGATATTCTTCAATTCAAGGTCCATGTGCATACTAGAAAGCTCCAAGTCATACACATCCAACTTGAGATAATTCGCTGTGGCCACGATCAAGCTAGATTTTCCAGTGCCGGGAGGACCATACAACAAGTAGCCTCTTTTCCAAGCCTTGACCACCTTCTTGTAAAACTCCCTCCTCACAATCCTATCCAGCTCCTCAACAATCATTCTCATAAGCCCCGGTTCCATCGCTATTGTCTCAAACGTAGCCGGGTGCTCAAGATTCGTCGATGCTCCCCAGTTTCCATTCATATCATAGTGGTAAGATGGTGTACGTAAGAGTCGCCCGCTTTTCCACCGTGTTTCTTGTGGAATCCTAGCTCAAAGTAACGCTTTTCAACAAAAGGAGGATACAGGTTGCGGTCGCCCAGGACTGCAGTTCAGTGCAGACGAAACGCCATTTAGTCTAACGCCACCGAAGGTGTCTATGATCTCTTGTTTTGTCAATAGAAGGGCTGGCCTTCTTCTGCCGAGGGTTTTTGCTGAGTTCAAGGCATTTAGTGGTGGGACTGTACCTTGGTTCATTGATCACGGAACGGACCAGCATGATAAATGCTGCAAAGGAGGCATAGTTGAGAACAAGGGGGCTGATGTGTGGAGATAATCTTTGAATTTGTTAGAAGGAAACATCATGGTGTTTATCTCCAACGTTGATAGGTTAGGGTTCGTATTCACTCCTTAAGTTTTCCATTACATCACAAATTTGGAATTTGGGCACTACATACTTAAAATTGCGGAGAGTAACTTTTGTAATTGGAGCAATAAGAAAATTTGGCCGAAAACGCTGAGAAAAATCAAGGTGACCGAGGACTTTATAGGATAAGTTAGATTATGTTTCTAAATAAGCAGATGGTGGTTGACTGCAATGACAGAAAACAATCATGCCTATCTCCCTTGCAACCAACAATTCAACCCATTAAAGGTTATTCAAGTATTATGCATTTCCTAGTACAAATAATCAAATGATAGTAATACCATTGAATGTGATGATCAGAAACATAAACGACGTTCTGTGGACAATTCGACAATGACGATTTCTACATGATACCAAACTAATATGTAAAAGAAAGAAAAAAGGTAGAAGAAGAAGAAGCAGCTAATAAAAAGCTTTATTCAGAGACAATTCACTCGGAATTCTACAATCGGAAGAAGGATCTTTCTGCCACCTATGCAAGACGAATCACTCGACTCGACACTGCACGCTGTGAATGAGCATCACAAACCTGTGAGTAACCACAACATTCACATTGGAAGCCGACAGAAATGGTATCTCTAATCTGCTCTGGACTGTCCAGATCGGGATGAAAGGATGATACCGACAATAAGACCGTACAAAGCCAAAGCTTCAGCAAAGATGAGAATGAGAATCATCCCAACAAAAAGCTTGGGCTGTTGTGCGTTTGCCCTGCAGAACAAACAAATTGCATTAGAAACATTCTCAAGCAACTAGATCAACTCGACCCTCTGTCGAAGAAAAGAAAATAGACCAATTAAACAAGAAGAAAGCGAGGAGCAATCCAAATGAACTGCTTGCAGGTAGTCAAAACCAAAAAGCATGGCAGCAGAAGGCATGAATCAAACGAACAGTTCAGTGAACATCCATTCGAAAATTCGTGGAACTGCATACATGACAGCCGAAACAGAAAAGACGTTGGATGTGATTTTATTACTCTAACAAGGTAAAAATGTAGTCTTTCGTCTATAAGAGCCATTGAAAAACTCCCATACCCAACATCTATTTTCCAGTAATTTTATCAGTAAATAGAGGAGAGTAATTTGCATTTTTTTTGGCTAGAATTTTGAATTTCTGGCAGTCTAAAATCCTCTCAATCCAAACGCATAACAACAAAACCGACAATTATTGCCAAATCCACAAAAGATCAAAACTTTAGTCGCACAAAAACATACTCGAACAAAGCAGCTGAAACAGAGGGAAGCGGATTTACCTAACACCGGCATCGCCGACGATGCCGATGGCCATTCCGGCGGAAAGTCCGGCGAGTCCACAAGCGAGACCGGAGGAGAGGTGGGCGTACCCATCGAAGAGGTAGTAAGATTTGGCCTTTGGGTTAATCCCAGTGCTGATAATCACAGCAATGATCAAACCGTAGATACCCAACACTCCCGCCATAACAACCGGAACAATCGACTTCATCACCAGCTCCGGCCTCATCACCCCCATCGACGCCACTCCCACGCCACTCTTCGCCGTCCCGTACGCCGCTCCCATGCCTAAATTGACCAAAATCTCCTCTCAATCATCAATTTTAAGCAGAAACGAAACGATATCGGAGTTAGATTTGGAGGGGAAGTTGGAGATTTTTAACTTACAGGAAAAGACGAGGGCGGCCGCCGCGCCGAGAAAGCCGAAGAACGGTGCCGTTTCGTCGCCGCTGAAGGTGGATGACGCCATCTTTTGGGTGTTCCGATTAGCGATTGGGTGAAGTTTCTCAGATTTGGGAAATTCTGACCGCGGAGAATGGAGACACAGAGATTTGGATTCACACACGCGACTTTTGTCGCTTGTAAAGTGCGACGGTGTGGTGCCACTTGCTCTGAAGTTTCAGTGGGGCCCACTATGGATTGGGTTGGGCCAATCCGACAAAATGGAGACCGTGGTCATTGGGTTTTTAATGGGCTCTTGTAAAATTTCTGAGTCGTCTGAGGACTGAGCCATATTGCCTTTTATAGCCCATAAAATACAGGTCAATCGAGATTTTCTTTGGGGTTACCCCTACCGAGCTGTTAAAGGTTACCTCTATATTGTTATGCAGGTTTTCGAACTAGACAATCAAGAGAGTAAGCAGGATGAGATTGAATTAGATGGGAGGCTAGAAGTTATTTTTTATTTTTTTTTTTTTATTTTCTTTGTAGCCTTGTAAAGAATTCTTGAGTTTCTTTTTATAGGATGAATTTTTTTTTCATCCGTTTCAGTTTCTTTTTTTATTTATTTATTTTTTTTTACTTTAGCTCATGTTCTGGATTCGGATTTTTTTTCACCAACCTTGGGTCCAGGGCATGCCAATTGAAATTAAATAATTGCTAAGTTTAATAGATGTTGAATGATTAAAGGGATGTTAACTTGTATATTTTATCCAAATAAAGGTAACAAATAGATTAGTTATGAAGAAAATGTATTCTTACCATTTCCAACAAAAAATGTAGGATTAGAAGAGATATTTATTCTTTATTACTAATTTTTGTTTTGTAAGCAACTTGTACAAAATATGCAATATGACACCTATATTATTATTTTTTTTTGTTTTTTTGGGAAACCTCGACTGTACAAGGGAAATTTTATTGATAACAAAAAAATAAGGTTACACCTAGTCAGGGGGGGACATAAACCTATTTCTTCATTCTATAATTACTAGGAAGTTATCTAATTCAGGTTGATATTACCAAATGAGTCCTAAATATACAATTAGTGGCAAACTTGAGGGTAAAGTGAAATTAACTCTATGACAAAAATATGCAATTATATCTTTAAGGATGAAGTACCTAAAACCCTCAACATTTTAGTGTCATTCTAAATTGATCTCAGTCTTTTTAAATATTCCAAAAAAGTACCCAACCTATTGAAAATGTCACATCCGTTAAGCTCCAATTAATTTTCTGTTAGATTAACTAGGGCTTACTTTTTAATAAGTTGGGTACTTGTTTGGATTGTTTAAAAAGTTGAGACCAATTTAGAATGACTTGGGAATTTTGGGTACTTAATCCTATCTTTAATCATTTAAGAGACTAAGTGAAAAAAGAAAAGAAAGAAAAAAGGTTAAACTCTGTTTACTACCCTCATGTTTCATGGTTTTCAATATTTAGTACATCAAGTTTTTTTCATCCTAGAGTCATACCTAAAGTGTTAATTTTGGGACAGTCTCATACATCCGTTAGTCAAACTGTTAGTTCTCTCATTAAGTGATGACATGGCGCCCATGTGGACAATGACTGGGTGTCACGTGTCATTAAAAAATATTAAAATAATTAATTAAAAAAAAAACCATCCCTTCACCCCCCCGGCCCCTAACCCAGAAGAAGAAAAAAAAAAAAAACTGAAAAACCGAATCTGCAACCCAGAAGAAGGAAGAAGAAGAAGAAGAAAAAAAAAAAAAAAAAAAAAAAAAAAAAAAGAAAAAAGAAAAACCGAATCTAGAAGAAGAAGAAGAAGAAGAAGGGAAAAAAAAACCGAATCTGCAACCCAGAAGAAGAAGAAAAAACAGCAACCCAAACCTAGCTCGTCCCCCCCTCGTGACCCACCTGCCTTCCCCCCTGCCCCGCGACCGCGAACGCGAACCCAGACCATGAACTGGGTTTTTTTTCCTTCTTCTTCTTCTTCTGGGTTGGGGGCAGGACTAGGTTTTTTTTTTTTCCTTCTTCTTCTTCTTCTTTTGGGTTAGGGGCGCGGGGGGAAGAAGGGATGGGGTTTTTCCTCTTCTTCATATTTTTTTTTAAATTAATTAATTTTTTAAATATTTTTTAATGACACGTGGCGCCCAGTCATTGTCCAAATGGTAGCCACATCATCATTTAACGAGAGAACTAACAATTTGACTAACAGATGTATGAGACTGTCCTAAAATTAAACTTTAGGTATGACTCTAGATGAAAAAAACTTGATGTACTAAATGTTGAAAACCATGAAACATGAAGGTAGTAAACAAAGTTTAACCCAAGAAAAAAAATTATTGTCGATAGTGTGTTTCTTTTGGAATGTGATTGTGTACACTTTTTTTTTGGCCGAACAAATGATATATCTACACTCAGGAGGAAGGGGGTGGGCTTAGCCTCACAATGAGTTAGTAATGATGAAATTCAAATTCACCTTTGGCGAGAATTGAACTTAAGATCTCTCACTTACAAGTGAAGAGGAATACTACTATACCGTAAAACTAAGTGGTGTGATAGTGTAAACTTAAAGTAGGAATCGCAATGTGATTTGGAGATCAAATCTTAATAGGCTTTGTATTACTTGTAGGCAAAAAAATTCATCATGATTAGTATAAATAAAGGCACTAGGCATGAGGATTCCTCAAGCCCTTTTATTTTTCTCTACACTCACTATTCTCTCTCTCAATAGTTAGTTTTGCATCAAAAGTGGCATTACTTTTAAATTTCAGAGAATGCTAGGTAGTTGTGCGTATGTGAGATCTTAGTTGCTAATATATAATGTGATACTCATTATGAGACTCACATGTATTATAATTTTTTTACCATTGTGGTTTCTCTGCAAGAAAAATTGGGAATTGTATTTAGACATGTTTGTTGCTTAGGTTCATGTTTATTATAAAAAGAGTGAGTAAAACCACCAATATGTTCATGCACACAAGTACCATTACCTTTTATTTTCATCTTCTTGCTTCTTCAAAGAGTCAATTTAAAGTAAAATAATTATGACTGGTTTGATGGATTAAACAACCGTGCAATGCTTAACATTGAATGCATTGTGATTATATGCATTAAAAAGCTCTTCCTCTTTCATCATATTTCTGCCCAAAACAATTTGTTGTAGTGCAGAAAAATACATTAATTCCCAACCCTGAAATAAAGTTGACTATTATCTGTTATTTCCAAACAGCATTATGAACTCTTTATGATAATTGATTAAATCGATCATTTTATAACTTCCAGAAGATGTTTACAGGTCTAGGGTTTCAGAAACCCTAATGGGGCCAGTGTGACCTGCAGATTAGATGAAGGAATTAAGGCCATAAAAACATCACTGGAAAGAGGAAAATAATTTATAAAGTGGTATTTGAAATCTCAATCACATTTCTTTCCCAGTGAGGCAGTGAGTCAAGTGTAATCATTTCTATGACGCTTTCCATACCCCTCGGTGACAAGTCCACTTCCCGAGCATTTGAAAACCCTCTAAACTTTGCTATGATTTCAGGAAATTAAATTTTCTTTTTGTTATTGTTATTTTATTTGCATTTATTGTTAGAGTAAGTTGAAAATGGTACACTGTGAGCTATGACTTCACAAATTCACAGAGAATTTAGATGAATTCTCAATAAAAAATGAAGGATGATGATAGAGAGAAGAGAGAGAGAGAGCAACAGAGAATATGACTCTGAGATTTTCACACATTCATCATGACATGCGCTAGAGAGAGAGAGAGAGAGAGAGAGAGAGAGAGTGAAGGAATATCACTCTTTTAATGGTTATACACTTTTGGCAGTATTCAAAATACATCAAGGCAATCTCAGCCTTCCATCTTACACCATATGAGCTGTAGACACATGGTACCTTACTTACTTAAGACCTATGAGACTCAAATAAGAAAGATACAACCAAATCAGCACTTAGCTAATTATTATAGCAATATGAGCTAGAATTACAACTGCCACATCAGATCACAATTTACACACTAACAGCCCCCTTTAAATTGTGAACTGATTTCACTCCAAGAAGTTCTTTGAGATAGGTGAATTGCTCTCATGCTAATGCCTTTGTAAAGATATCAACAACTTGCTCCTTTGTAGGACAGTGAACCAAATCAATCATTCCTTGCTACAATGCCTTCTTTATGAAATGATACCTTATGTTTATATAATTGGTTTTTTGATGAAAAATAGGATTCTTAGTGATGGCTATGGCTGAAGTATTGTCACAGTTCATTGGTGTTACAACAGATTGCACTTCACCAAAGTCTTCTAGAACAAACCTTAGCCAAGTAACCTGTGCTGTTGCCTCAGATGCACTAATATACTCTGCTCCAGTTGTGGATAAAGCAACACATTGTTGCTTGACTGAAGCCTAAGAGAAAACTCCACTGCCAAAGGTAAAAGCATACCCAGATGTGCTTTTCATGTCTTCTTCTGAACCACTCCAATCACCGTCACAAAATCCTATCAGAATTGCTCATTTTCCTTTCTTGTACTCTAAGCCAAAGTTAAGAGTCCCCTAAACATATCTTAGAACCTTTTTGCTGTCCCATAATGCTTGTTAGTAGGACAGTGCATGAACCTTGCTAACAAACATGCATCATACATTACGTCAGGTCTAGTTGTTGTGAGATACAACAAACTACCTACAAGTTTTCTATACTGAACTTCATCTGCAGCTCCACTTTCATCTTCCTTTCTCAATTTATCACTTGGTACCAATGGTGTGCTCACCGGTTTACAATCCTAGAGTCCAAATTTCTTCAACAGAGATGAATCATACTTTCTCTGGTGTATGAAAATGCATTCTTCAGTTTGCATTACTCCCATACCAAGAAAATGATGTAAGAGTGCCAGAGCAGTCATCTCATATTTATGCATCATATTAGCTTTGAATTCATCCATTAAATCTTGATAGCTTCCAGTGTAGATTATATCATCAACATATATAGAGACTATAATAATCTCTGAGTCTTTTCTACACTTGGTATACAATGTTGCTGCGCTGGTACTCTTTTTGAAACCACAATATGCAAAGTATGAATCAATCTCTCCATACCAGGCCCTAGGTGCCTATTTCAAACCATACAAAGCTTTGTGCAGTTTGTAAACCTTATCCTCCTCTATTTGCACAATGAACCCATCTAGCTGATCTACATACACCTCCTTTTCAAGTACACCATTTAAGAAAGCTGATTTCACATGCAGTTGAAATAGCTTCTACTTGTTCTTTGCAGCCAGTGCAATCAGAGTCCTTATTGTGTCTAACCTTGCAACAGGTACAAAGGTTTCATTCTAATCTATCCCAGGCTTTTGTGCATAGCCTTTTGCAACAAGCCTAGCTTTATTCTTTTGAATTGAGCCATCTAAGTTCAACTTTGTTTTATACACCCATTTTACCCCAATCACAGGTTTATCAGATGGTCTCCTTACCAATTCCCATGTCTGATTCTTCTTAATCATACATATTTCATCCTCAATTGCCTTCTTCCATGCTTCATCCTGTGCAGCCTCATTATAGCATTATGGTTCAATGATACACATATGGCATCTTTCATAAATCTCACTTCAGTTTCTATATCTCAGTGGAGTATCATCATACTGAGGTATAGAAACAGAACTGGTTGATTTACCAGAGACAATAGCTGGAGAACCTTCAATTTGGGTTTAAGAACCTTCAGATACAACATGTTCCATAGAATCTGAACCTTCATCAACTTCACTCATCTCCATAGATTCATTTGTAGAAAATTGAATGCACACTTCCTTGACTTTATGTTTCTCCCAGTCCCATTTGCCATTTTCATCAAAGATCACATCCCTTGAGAGTATCACTTTCTGTGTTTCAAGATTAAGCACTTTATATCCTTTCTTACAAGTACCATATCCAATGAAGATACTAGTGACACTAGTTTCTTCTAGTTTATGCCTCAAATTTCCTGGAATAAGAGAGTAACACATCGCGCCAAACATTGTCAGGTGTTTAATTCCAAGTTTTCTTCCATTAAACTTCTCAAAGGGTGTAATATTCTCCAATGCTTTTGTGGGACACCTGTTTAGCAGATACACAGATGTGTTCACTGCTTCACCCCAAAGATTATATGGAATGTCTTTCTCATGAAGCATACATTTAGCCATCTCCATTATAGTTCTATTTTTCCTTTCTGCAACTTCATTCTGTTGTGGAGAATATGCAATAGTGAGTTGCCTCTTTAACCCAAAAGATTCACAGAACTTTTCAAAGTCATTTGAAATGAATTCTCTTCCCCTAGCAGTTCTCAATTTCTTCACAGAATAACCACTTTGAAGCTCTACCATAGCCTTAAACTTCTTGAACACATGGAAGACTTCTGAATTGTGTCTCAAGAAATAGATCTAGCACATCCTTTAGTAATCATCAACGAATGTAATGAAGTACCTATTTCTGCTCATTGTTGGTGTTTGTATAGGGCCACACACATCTGAGTGTATTAGCTTCAGTGGCATCTTTGCTCTCCAAGTTGATTCTTTTGGAAAAGAGTCCATGTGATTCTTTCCCAATGCACATCCTTAACACACACCTTCACTTTCATGCATCATAGGTAATCCAAGAACCATATCATGTTCCTGTAATTGCTTCAGAATCCTATAATTTAGGTGTCTAAACCTTATATGCCAAATTGTAGCACACTAATGCACATTAGTTTTTAATACCAATTGATCACTGAATTTGAACACTAGTGGAAAACACATGTTCCTCTTTTACTTCACACCAACCACCAAGTATGTCAGTGTTCTGTCATCAAGGATATCCACTTTGTAATCACCAAACACAAGAAAATACTTATGTTTAGTCATCTATCCAATACTGAGTAAATTCTCTGCAAGTCCACGTCCTAGCATGACTTCTCTTATATACCTTTTTCCCTTCTCAGTGTCAATAACAAGAGTTTCTTTGCCTTTCACATTAACTAGAACTCATGTGCCAACTTGCACTTGCTTTAATACTTCTGTCAATATCCACAAGCAAATCCTCTCTGGAGGTCATACGATTGCTACATCCATCACTATCTGTATACCAAATTTCACTTACAGTTTTCACTTCATTTGTTTGTTTAACAAGAAAAAGATTTCCAGGTTCCTCCACTTTGTTTGCAAAAATTCCCTTACTGAACATTCTTATTGAGATTACAGACCCTAGCAATATGGCCAAGCTTGCCACACTTATGACATTTGATCTTCCCTTTCAGCCAACACTCTCCATAGTGGAGTTTATCATAGTATTTGCAAGCACCACCAATGTTGCTAGTTTCATTTCTTACACCTGAAGTGAACTTGTTATTCCACTGCTTCCCTTTGAACTTGAAATTCTTGTGAAATTTTGTTCCACCAACATTGGCATTTTGATTACCAAATTTACCATTCTTAGGTGAGATATTCAAACTAGAAAATGCACGCTCAGTACTACTTTCTCCATGTCTAGTTAGCCTCAGTTCATACCCTTTCAATATAGCAAGCACATCTTGAGCATCAATTACTTCAATATCTTTAGTATTCTCTATAACAGAAGCTATACTATCATATGTTTTAGGTAAACTGATCAATAACTTTTGCACAATTCTCTGATTACTAAGATCTTCTCGATAACTCGTCATCTGATTTATCAAATCAAACAACCTAGCCAAATATGTAGCTAGAGACTCACCTTTACTCATACGAGTATACTTAAAATCATGACGAAGACCTATAATTTCACATATCATACTTATTTATCTCCTATGAACTCTTGCTTCATAATATCTCATGCTGCTTTTGCAGTTTCTAGAGTTGCAATGTGTGGAAAAATCTAATCTGATACAGCTCCTTGAATGATTCCAAGAGCCCTTGCATCCTTGACCAAATTTTCACTATGCATCTTCATCTCCACCTCTGTTATCTCTTTCTCCACCTTTGCTTGAGAAGTAAAACCGTCTCAACAATACTCCATAACTCGTGAGATCGAAAAATCATCTTCATTCGAATTTGCCAGAAATCAAAGTTCTCTCCGTTGAATATCGGAGCTCGAAGCTCCCCTTCACCAGACCCAGCCATGTTAGACTAAGATCACACCTCTGTCTCACTAGTTTCTCTGAAACGAGATGTTGCAAGAATGAACTCATTACCACTCATAGAATTGACGCCGAGAGATTTTAGACCCAACTGGCTCTGAGGCCATGTTAGAGTAAGCTGAAAATGGTACACTGTGAGCCATGACTTCACAGATTCACAGAGAATTTAGATTAATTCTCAATACAAAATGAAGGATGATGATAGAGATAAGAAAGAGAGCAACATAGAATATGACTTTAAGATTTTCACACATTCACCATGACATGCACTAGAGAGAGAGAGAGAGAGAGAGAGAGAGAGGGAGAGTGAAGGAATACCACTTTACTTCTAATGGTTATACACTTTTGGCAGTGTTCAAAATACATCAAGGCAATTTCAGCCTTCCATCTTACACCCTATGAGATGTAGACACATGACACCTTAATTACTTAAGACCTATGAGACTCAAATAAAAAAGATACAACCAAATCAACACTTAGATAATTATTCTAGCAATATGAACCAGAATTACAATTGCCACATTAGATCACAATTTACACACTAACATTTACTACAGTTTTCATCTATCTGCAGAAAATAATGTGACTGAAAAAAAAGTTTTCTAAAAGAAAAAGAGGTAAGAGCTAGAGACGAAGAATGTATTAGACCTTTTTGACAAAAACAAGCACAAACCAACATGTCTAATCAGGGCCAAAATGTATCAAGAACCAGAAGAGGTATGTCTGTGCAACACAAGCAACAGATCTAACAAGTCAATTCGATCAACTCGTTATCATTACAGCCATCATCATCATCATCGATTCGACTTGGACATTCCACTGAAACCTTAGAAAGCTCTTATTAACACAACTATATATGTTGCTCATGCTGCTTGTAGAGGACCCCTCAGCTAACCCATTGCACATCATGGCATCTATTCGAATCCTTTCTCAATCAATGGCCCATATGCCCCCATTTCCATACCTCTAGAGAGTTCCTGTTCAAGATGATAACCTCTTTATCAATACATCAGCATACCCTCACACAGTTGAAAGAGATTCTAAGTTCAAATCTCACATGCGAATGCGACATCTATATATATTGAGTGTTACTAGAACAAGTTTAAGGTTCAAATCCTTGTAGACATTTATTGAATAAGGGAAAAGAAAAGGGAAAAGGATGTTGTCTAGAGTGAACCAATTCAAATATTACACTTAGTAGCACATGTGCCAATACCATTTCTCATAAGTTGCTACCAATTCAATTGCACATGAATTGCTTTGTGCTTTTTTCCCCTTTTTTCAGTCTGTTTCATTGTTACTTCATTTACACACACACCATGAGTGGTTTGGGTTCAACCTCCAACACTCTTCTCTATCTTTTTATGATAATAATTCCAATAACAAAACCAACATAACTGCAATATTTCCAGGATATATCATATATATGCTTATATAAATTAGCCACAGGATATATCCACTCTAATTTGCATTATGATCAATCATCACCTCATATAAATGACAAAATACAAGTTTTAATTCAACTTTTTCCACTCACAAATAGGCTAGAAATTAGGTTCAAACAAATTCCATCAATTAGGCTCTAACAATTGGTCTTTATAATCCAATCTCTAATTCTCTATGGTCCTAGAGTCTAGAAGTAATATATTTGTGAATAAAATGTTAATTTAGAGTTAGTTGCTACAACAAATGCAATGATCATCCATGTCCCTGAAAGAACCTTGTGCTTCACACCTTAGATAAAGAGGGAGTGATGGTAAAGTGTGTACTACTTGTTATGGATAATTAGTAATTAATTATTAATCGACAAAATTAATCATGGTCATTTCTCTTCACCAACCGCCATGAAAACCATATATTGAAAAGAAGACATAATTTCAAAACATAATTTGTAAAGGGTAAGGTGTAATTCTGAGATTGAGATTTGAGAAAGAAGGTTTGGAGGGTGGTCGATGTCAAAAAGGTCTGTAAGATCCTAATAGGACCCCCCAAGAATCTCCTTTTGCTGGTTACGCTAAGCCTAACAATAACATTTTCTGCACAGCCATCTTTTTCATTTTTGTGTTGCAACTTTTGGTTAAATCAAGTTTAACCTCAGCAGCACACTTTCTTAGTTCTAGAGAGAGACGGCAATTTATTCAATATCTGACTCTAGTTATTCCTCTCTAATTATAATCTAAAAACGTTGTTTTATATTGGTAAATGATCTAATGGCCTAACTCTTTGTTGGAAAGTGAGTAATTTTTATATTACTATTTTGAACTTTCCTAATTTTCAGCTTTTATTTTTTTAAAGTTTCTATAGTCTCTTTTATTGATTTTTTATTTATCTACCAGTTTTGTAAATTTGTTAAGTCTTCTATTTAACTGCTGACGTGACAAACCTTCAGTCTCCCAAACTTTTTACTTTACTACCCAAAGTTGTCTCACCCAAAATAAACTTTTCAATGGCGCAAAGGCATGTCTTGTCATAGGTTAATGAAAGATTTAATAAATAGACTAACGGATATATATGAAAATGGTAGAAAGTCAAATGTTTGAGTAAGAAAGTAAGACATAAAAACTTGAGTACTAAAAACTGATAATTATAAAATTTTATGATAGTAAAGTAAAAATTATAAGAAAGGTCATGTATAAACTACGAGAAAAATTTACTTATGTCAGGATGCAATTGTAGTAGTTCCAAAGTCACGTACAATTACGTGCTTTAACTATTCGACATGGTAATGGCAATTGGCTAGTTTTAGATAATGTCACAATGACATTCTCATTGCATGCAATACCTTGTAAACTAGGTGTATTAAATACACTAATTTCTAGTGACCATATTGCAACTGTGGCGTGTGGTATCCCAAATAATATAAATGACTATCAATAGTTATCAACCATATGCGCGTATCAAACAGTTTGGTCATGCAACCACGAGATGTAGAAAGAGATTGTTATGTTCGCTCCCCGCCCCATCTAGCTAGTATGGGCATCTCCAACAGCTTTGCTTAATAAGGTTTTTTGGCTACTTCAACCAAAAAAATGCAGAAACACCAAGCTTAAACATACTAGCTAAATCACTAGCTAGCTATTTTAACTTTGTGAACACTAACCGGCTAAGTTTAGTTAGGAGGAGAGAGAGGTAAATTTTTGCTATACATTAAAAACTGTAAAATTGCATTGTGGACTTGAAGAGAAGAAAAAGGGCTTGAGTTGTTAAGTTTAGTATAAAAGTCATACAAATTTTTTTAACTTAAGCTAAAATAATTAGTATCGTTGAAATTGGTGGCTAGTCAAATTAACATTTGAATTATTTGACCACCTACAATAATAAAAAAATTAATTAGTGTTATTGGAGATGCTCTAAGAACCTATTCAAAGGGTGATGTTATGTATAGGGAGGGAAAAGCCATGTTATGGCGGGGACCAGAGAGTGTTCAATGATGCGGTCCGCCGCATGATTGGAGGCCACGGCCGACCATCACCGTCCTACGTGGACTGCACGTCCATATCACAATTCACTACCCTCCACTTCATTTTATTCAGAAGCCACAGCTCTCAGCCTCAAGCTGATTTAGAGCTGATAATGGTTTGTAAGCTTGCCCTTCGGATTTTTAGTTTCCCCAATTCCCCCTTTCTTTCTTTCACATTTACCTATTACCCTCTGACAGATCAAACCAGTTTGCCGCCTCTTCTACTGTACTGTATAATTCAAGAAAGGTCACCGTAAAACCAAGGCCAATATAAGAAGAAAGGCCAACTTCTTATAAACACACAAAATTTCATATGTTTTCTATGTAAAACATATTTTTTACATTCTCATAATTATAAAACGTGAACTATTTTTAAGAGCAAAAAGCCAATCACCTATTCTCCTTGGCCAAACGAATGCATTTGAGTATCATAAACTCAGCCACCAAACTCTAACTTGTGCCAAGTGGTGTGTTCATAATTCACTTTCTCCTGCAGGAAACAAAAATGGTTGAAAAAGTAAACTTTTTTGCTTGTGTGTGTATATATATATATATTTTTTTTTCCTTGTATATTTTTTCATTTGTACTCTTTCAGCACATGATATAACTCTAATAATCATATAGCCTTATCTCACCTTTCTCCCTGTAAGAAAATTACAGAAATAGAAGAATATATGATTTCCATCTGTTTTTAGCCTCATCACACGTGCAACATGTTTTGTTACTCATGATTTTGCATCAAAGTGATCAAGTTTCAACACACAGAGACCCCGCGCGCTGTGCGGCCTTTTTAACTTATACGCCTGCAATGTTGCTCCACACTATCAAGTTGTTCGAACTTCAAATGAATAAGAAAATAATAATGCTATTTTTTATTTTTTGAACAAACGATATTATATATCTACACTAAGGTGGAAGGGGTGGGTTAGTCTTATAATAGGCTAGCAATAATGTGGTACAAATTCACATTTGGCGAGAATCGAACTTAAGACCTCTCACTTACAGGAAAATCATTAGACCGTAATACTAAGTGAATAATAATGCTATTTAGACACACAAAATTGATATGCTGAAATTAATCATTGAATTGAGGAAGTCTTTTTTGATCAAGTATTGGAATTTTTATTTTTTTTATTTGTTTAATTAAAACAACAATATTACTCATACACTAACATTGCCATCACGAAAAAAACATTATTGTGAATATATTGAAGAAAAAAAATATAAAGATTAGAGTTTAGGGTTTAGGAATTAAGTATTGGAATTAAGTTTCCCTAAACATATATATA
The DNA here is from genome assembly GCF_019419815.1 of Pyrus x bretschneideri. NCBI lineage: Eukaryota > Viridiplantae > Streptophyta > Magnoliopsida > Rosales > Rosaceae > Pyrus > Pyrus x bretschneideri. Next base: position 15,723,128 of record NW_025999390.1, on the reverse strand, counting down.
TTGATCAAATACTGAAATCATATTCGACTTTGATGATATAACATGTCAAGGAAAGACACTATTAAATAATCCGATCAATTTTCTTTTTTCACCACACTATATATTTAATTATAATGAATGATTCTCGAAAACCAGTTTCATCAGTTACAAAAAACCTATAAATAACTAAAAGGATTTAATGGGATACGATCGTGATTTTAATTAAATCAAGGTTTCTGGCCCAAATCTTTGGGGTTGCTTTTTTCAATAAACGTTGGTTACATTTCTTTATGTTATTTGTACCAGTAACCGGTTTATGGATGAGTGCTCTTGGAGTAGTAGTTCAAATTAGACCATAAAAATCTCTCAAAGATCAAGTTATCTTTCAAAAAACACCTTTGATGATGAGTTGTTGTTAGATACGAACTTTTGATAGCAATTAGTAATTAACATTTCGATCAACAAACAAGGAGATGAAACCACGTACTTGTTTGGTCCATGGGAGATACCCCACTGAACTGATCATTTTCTGGAATCTAGAACTCGCTCTCACTGTAGTATCTAAATTATTGTGACTAAACAAGCATGCACTACAGTATTGCCAGGACCGCTTAGGCCATCTTCAACCGAGGGTTGGCCAGAGGGCTCGTTTTAGCCCTTTGGCCCTCCATGATCCTCAAAGATATTAATATTTTAATGAACAGTATAGGGCCATATTTTCCTCTGTCTCTAACCGAGGGCCAGAGGGCTCGTTTTAGCCCTGTCACAAAAAACCATCTCCAACCGAGGGTCAAAGGGCCATAGGGATAAACATAATTTATTATTTAAAAACTACAACTTAAATTCAAATCTAACGGCTAAGTGATGTCAGCATAATTTATTACTTAATTTAATTTAATGTTGTATAATGGCTTAGGAAGTTATAGGAAAAAAATATAATTTAAAGAAAAAATATGAAACAAATTTTGTAAAATAGAAGTTATAGGAAAAAAATATGAAACAAATTTTGTGAAATACAAGTCATAGGATAAAAATAGAATTTAAAATAAAATAAAACAAATTTTGTGAAATAGAAGTTATAGGAAAAAATGGAATTTAAAAAAAATATGAAACAAATTTTGTAAAATAAAAGTTATAGGAAAAAATGGAATTTAAAAAAAATATGAAAAATAGAAGTTATAGGAAAAATTTTGTAAATAAAAAATAATAAAAAAACTGTAATAAAAAAAAAAAAATTCAAATGCAACGGCTAGTTGACATCAGCTAGCCGTTGCATTTGAATTTTTTTCTTAAGCATTCCTGTCGGTTATAACCGACAGAAAAGATGATTTTTCTGGCCAGCCCTCCAACCCTCTCCGATTCTATGGGGTCTTCTCAGATTCCACAGTCCTCTGCCCTAGCCCTCGGTTGGAGACGGTTTTCGGGCTATTTTTGGCCATCTGGCCCTCTGAACCCTTCAGTTGGAGATGACCTTATATCTTCAGATGGCACATGCTAGAATCCTATAACTCACTATATTGCCTTCTTGGGAAATATTGGTTTTCACATTCCTGTTATTTGCTTGAATACATGTGTATATAATGTAATATGACATTCACAAACGTAAAATCAATCTCGTTGCAAATGTAATAATGTTATTTTGTGTTAATCAAACTATTATTATATAATGTAACCTTAAAAATATTTTTGTAATTTTGACATTGAATATTAGTGTCATATTGTAATATCATTTAGTGGAAGGTAAGGAGCTAAAGGGTGAATAATGACAATATGTAATCTTATGGCGTTCACTAATAATTCTATACTATAATATCGTTCGTGATATACCAATCAATGTTATTATAATAAACAATATTATCATATAACCTCGACATTATTATGTAACATTTAGACAATAAACTTTGGAAATATAATGTAATATTTTGTACTGTAGAAATGAACCACATATAGACCTACTACATTAAAACCTCTACAAAGTCATAAAGTTGGGACCAAACTAATTTTAAAACTTTAGAGAAGTTATTACTCAATAGAGGTGTAGTTTAAAGAATACTAATTAGTGACTTATTTGTTCTTACGAATGGTGTATTTTCCTAAATACGATTCAGTGGACGCCAAGTATATTATTTCTTGCATATATGTACCCGCAAGCTCAAAGATGTAACATAAACTCTATAAATTAAAGCATTGTCCAAAACAATTTCAGAGGTATATTTTAGTTCATCTTAAACTTTTTGTTTGTGATATTGCATACTTTTGTACTCGTTGACAAGTATTATTATGTGAAGACTTATTCCTTATGATGGGATCAAGAAAAATTACAACTTACTACAAATATGGAGTTTATTCCTATACATAAATGGTCTCAAGTTGGGACCAAAATATATTATGACTTTAAAGAGCTATTTTTTCTTTATAGAGTATTACTTTACAGAAGTTTTGTTGTATCTATCAATATATATATAGAGTTGCCGTACATATAAGCATCTTCATCATTCCATCTCATTTTAGTCGTCCAAATGCCTTAATCAAATCATACAATCAACCTACAAGATTATTATGATGATCAAGATGGGATCGATTCCCTGCACATAAATTAGACCGTATATAAGTTGAATTAAATATGGGAAATTTCAAATATATTAAATATTAGATTTTAAGATTTTTTGATATATTTTATTATTTTTTATTTGAAGTACATATAGGAGTTACAAGTATGGTGTTACATGGACTTCATCAATGTGAGAAAATTTATTGACAACTTTTAACTAATATTTACCCTACAACTTGCAACATTCTCCCTCAATTTGGAGCAAAAATGTCACACATACCCAACTTGTCAAGCGAATTGGAAAACCCACTACTAGACACTGCCTTAGTCAGCACATCTACAAGTTGATCCTCGATTCTTAAAAACAGAAAAATAATGATTCCACCATCCAATTTTTCCTTCATGAAGTGTCGATCAATCTCCAAATATTTTGTAAGGTCATGTTGAACCCGATTATGAGCAATCTCTATAGTCGTCTTGTTATCACAATGAAGATTCAAAACACCTTTAGGTCCAAACCCAAGATCTCTCAACAATTTCCTCAACCACAACAACTCGCAGACACCATGAGACATGCCACGAAACTCAGCTTTTGCACTTGACCTAGCAACCACTTTCTATTTCTTACTTCTCCAAGTACGTAAAGTGTCCATATGTAGATCGTCCTCTAAATCTGCATCTATATACCCTTCAACAATCAAATGACCATTCTTGGAGAACACCAAGCTCTTGTCAGGAGCCGTCTTCAAATACCTTAAAATACGGATCACTACATCCATATGAGTTTCACTAGGAGAGTGCATAAAATTGACTGCATAAGAAATGTCATGGTGTGTGTGAGATAAATAAATTAATCTCCCCACAAGACTTTCATATCCTTCTTTGTGAGTTAGAACATGATCCATAAATAAACCTAGGCAATGACTCTACTCAATGTAGTATTAGTAGGTTTACATATCTAACATGCCTGTTTTAGCCAACAAATGAAGAACATATTTTCGTTGAGACAGAAAAATATCATGCTTGAATCATGCAGCCTTGATTTTAAGAAAATAATCCATTTGGAGTATATATAGGAGTTACAAGTATTGTGTTACATGTACTTCACCGATGTGGGACAAAATTCATGTACAATTTAACTAATATTTACACTACAACTCGCAACAATATATATATATATATATATATATATATATATATATATATATATTTAACGCATGATAGTGATCACCGCACAAAACAATTGACCAACTCATAAACTTAATTTTTTAATTTTAGGGAGATTTTTTATGCGGTCCTTAACTACCAATGTTTTTTTACTGAAATCTTATTGGTTTTTAGTTTTTGATCAAAGTCCCTAACATTAATGTATTGATATATTTTAATGTCGGTTCTTATATTTTTTAACTTAAAAGTTGAAATTTATAGTTTCTTATATTAATGAGATTTTAAATAAAACCCATAATTTTCGGATTGAAAAATCTTAAAAAAATGATACTCCCAACGTCATGGAAGAAAATTCAAAACCAATAGAAAATCATGTCTTGCCATAAAAAAGTAGTGCAAACGAAAGAAAAAAAAAAAGCACCTAAAACCCATCCACCGTCCACAGACAGTGTCACACGTTGGTCGTTTCGATTGTTCTCCTCACTCTTACGTTTTCCTTTCTTTTTCTACTCAATTCCTTCTCCAAAATACTTGTCCACAAAGACATCAAATCATTTGCAATCTCTAAATGGAAGTGGAATACCAATTTAAATGACCAAAATACCCTCCCAATATGAAAAATACTTGCATCCATCTAATGGAGCTAGTGCACCACTTTGTCAAAGCCTTGCGACTAAAATATTTTCGTCATTTAAAATTTATAATAAAAACTATTCATTGTCCTAATATCCTTTTAAATTAAGATCATTTCTATGAAATGCATATTAATTATATAGATCGTTTTAATAACTATATGTATCTAACAAATTTAGTGTTAATATCAATTAACTATTCATAATAAATTATTTGTTGTTGTGGCTTATATTTAACTGAGGGGTACGGCATAGAGAAAAGGAGAGTGGAGAATAGGCTAGTGGAATTGTGTGTTCATTCCTCAGTCCTTGTGCCTTTATTTATAGTATTAAGGACGAGAGAAACTTGCTCTCCAAGTAATACAAAATCTATTAGGAAAGATCTTTTAGATCCCAAAGGATTCCTATTCTATCTCTAAGGAAAGATCTTTTAGATCCCAAAGGATTCATATTCTATCTCTACTTAGGATTTACACAATCACAATATTGATTAAAACATATGTCACAACACTCCCCCTTGAGTGTGCAAATATTCAAGTAGACGACGCATCAAATCTTCAGGCAAATGTAGAAGCAATTGATGAAGTCATCTTGTCTAGTCAGCACAAGTAACGAATGCGAGTCTCAAAACAAACGGAAGAATGCATGGGTGGTAAAACTCACAAAACCTCGCTATGGCAAAACCCAAGGTGGGACAAAAGCCCATAGTCAAAGGAGAAAAGTGAGAAGTTACATTAAGTCAAAACTATACATCTCCGGGACACAAGTAGGATGTACACAAGGGTTTGACCAACCTAGGATGGGTTACTCGTCAAAATCTAGTCAGGTAGCAAAAATCCAGTGGGAAAAATGCTCCTAATCGTAGGAAAAAAAATACATTAAGGTCAAGTGAGTATACTTCTAGATACTCCCCCTGAGTTTGACAAACTTCCAAATGAAACTACAAGCATTGCAAGTGAGAAAGTTACGTATACCAATTCCTCGAACAAGCTTCTGGAAGGTAGACTTCGACAATGACGTCGTGTAGAGGTCGGTAAAGGTTATCTGGGATCAGATTGCTTGACTTTAATCTTCTGATGCTCATGCTGATGTAGGCACAATATGCTTGGTGTTGACTTGTTGGATGTACCATGATTTGGTCGATACATACGGCGTTGTCTTCATGCATCGTATTGGGACTTAACGATACATGAAAAACGCAAGGATTTTGAATATGATCCACAAGAGTTCTGGACTATATCTTTCACGTGATGAAATACAGTGAGTCTTGGAATGATTCAAAGGTTTTGCAACAAAGGTCTATCTGGTTGACCTCTAAGATATTGCGGTGTTCCTTTAATGGTAAAGACATAATCATTCGGGAATGTACCTTGTGCGGTTAGACAAATGGTCTGATTCAGCGAATCCCACAAGGTAGGCATCACTCCGAAGATCAAGGGGGTGTGATCTATTTTGAGATGCATAGGGATGGATAAGCCCAAATCCGTAGTAATGGAAAAACGTCTTTAACACCAAATTTGGTGGTGGCGTGTAAGCACAGTGCTGCTTTATGCCAAAAGATTATCAGCACATAAGATGTCTGATTCTAGTGCATTGAACTAAGTACAACAAATGCCAATGGTACTTAGATATGGTTGCCTCACGTTCCAATATGGAACCTTATGCTCCATACCCTTCGTAAAAGTCTCATTTACATCTAGCGTATGGACAATCAAGGTATACTCAGACATAACATATATTCACTTAGATAGGTATACCACATCCACCCGGATAGTTCTGCATCTGTAAAGTGAAAGCCTCTTGAGAACCAAAAAAATGTTCTTGTGGTCTAGAACTATTTAAATCAGTACATGTAAGTCATTTGGAAACTCCATGTATGTTTCATATCAGGATCCCAGAAATACTACAACCACGTTTATAATGTTGCAATCAATCACATGGATTAATTATTCTAGTTGACCAATTAGTTCTACGTTGAGATTAATCAACGGAATGTGGTTCGTTATCGTCGTTTTTCATTTATGTCGGTAGTTACAATATAAACGAAACATCATCTATGATAATCTCATTCCAACTCCATATCTCATCAAAACTAGTACACTAGACCAAGAACTTCAGGTCTCGGCAGTAATCCGGATTTAATCTCATGAGATGAAAAGGATTGAGACAACGATATAGGGGCGGATTCGTTCATGCCATGTTCCTCCAATTTTAGGGAAATGAATCCTCGAACCGAGTGATTTGCCACACTTCTGGCGTATGACAGATTGATTGGCTAGCCACCAATGTACGAGGGTCGGCCACAGTAGTGGCGTTGCTGCTTTTAGGACAAAGGTCCATCATACATTCGGTACATATCTTTGCAAGCACATTTACAGCTAGTATATGTGATCTCGTCACTTTTTATTAGATAAGAGGAAGTGTCTGGTTATACTTTGACGATCTAGATTGGGATCAAGATGAAATATAGTGGGGACGTCTACGATAATTCACATCGTTTTGTAGGAACGTTGACGTTCTTATCTCCCTCTAATGCCAGGAAGATTGTCTCATAAAGTGACAATCCGCAAAATGAGAGGTAAAGAGATCGCATGTTAAAAAGTTTTAAGAAACGAATATTAGAATGAGAATCATAACCGACATAGATTTTCATCCTTCCCTGAATATCTTTTTTCTTTCTTTCTTTTGTACGTAAGGGCGGCGCAAAATGGCACATAGACTGCACAACCAAAGACACGTAGATACGATATGTCGGGTTCGTATCTGGTAACCAACTGACACGCACTTTATAAGGTTGGGTCGTGACGTGCCTCAGGCAAACCAACATGGTTGCTTGTAATATTGCATGGCCCCAAGCCGAGATTGGGAACTTGGTACGTATGACCAAGCGATCACGCAATCATTTGAAGGCGTTTAATGAATGATTCTGCTGGGTCGTTCTGGGTATGAACATAGGGTACTGGATGTTCAACTTCAAAAAATCCAACTGACATGCAATATTCATCGAAAGTTTTCAATGTAAATTCTCCAACTTATCCAATCAAATAAATGTGATCAGATAATCAAGGCGGTGAGCCCTGAGCTTGTTAATCTGAGCCACCAATGGTTGAGGTTCGGGAATACTATCCCGTATTCTTGAAGTTTTTAGGTCTTAGGTGCCAAGGATCATACTTCGGGTATGATACCACCTCTTGGCAGGCCTAATTCTACCATATGTTGTAAAATAAACTCGCATTAGGATTGTGAGAAAGAGACAAACCCAAACTTGGGTTCGGCAGGCTCCAGCCGAAGCTAGAATGGTATGTTCGATAGGTTCCAGTCGAAGCTGGAAGGGTCTGTTCGGTGGGTCTCTGCCAAAGCAGAGCAGTACCGTTCAATGCACCTCTGCCGAAACAGAGCATTCCCTTCAATGTATCTCTGTCGAAGTAAAGAATGCATGTCAATGCATCCCTGTCGAATGAGGGATGCACTGCCGAAGCAGGGCACCACCTACCGAGACTGGGTCGATACCATTTGGTATCTCCCAGCTGAATTGCTGGGGTACCATTCTCTCACAAGTGTGGTAGTAATCAGATCCGAGAATTTGGTAAACTTCTACTCTTTATACTGCTACTTCATGAGCAATTTAGATATAGAAAGGCGAGAAAGATTTTCTTTTAATCAAAATTCGATTGAATATAAACTTTAGAATTGTACCTATTCATGAACGTAATGGTTTCAATCATGTTTTGCTTCGGGCAAGAATTCATCTTTCCATGATGTGAAACGGTCATAGTGAGTCAAGGAGCCATTGAGTCCTCGGAAGTAAAGTACTTCCATTTGATATGTTTCAGGCATAAGTCTTTGAATAAAGATTAGGCGGAGGATTATTCAGCTATTCCACACCATAACTGGCTACAATGATTTCACAACTAGTCTTAGTCAAATGGGATGTCACGTCTTGTTTCCACAAAGTAGTTTCTTGTTCGAAACTTCCAAATCAGTGAAATCGAACTTGTTACAGTTCGACAATACGCTGAATGGAGGAAACAAGAATGTGATTGGTGTTTTAAGAAATAAAATTTCCATAAACATCAAAGTTAGAACATTCAGGTTCTAAGACATGGTTTGGTTTAAACAGATTTAAGCATGGAGAACTTTGGGTCTCAACATGAGTGTTGCGCGTTAAGAAACTTCAAGTTTTCTATGGCACTTTTCCGAAATTCAGGTTCTAAATTATAAACTTTAGGTTCATAGTACCTGTAAACAAACACAATATATACAAGACATAATATATAGCAATTGAAAGCAAATATATTAATAGTGGGTAGCTTCATGACCCATTATTTAAAAGTTAAGTGAAACAGCCCTAAAAGTATGGAGTTTCAGGTCCAAAATTCAACTAAAGCCCACATGAGGCTGTTAAAAAAAAAAAAAAAAGGCCCAGGCCCAATATTGGGCTGGGAAAGATGCGGGCCGAGCCAGGGGGAGTAAGGGCTGCAAGCCCTGTCTTACACATGTGTGGGCTGCAAAATGTAAGCCCAATGAGATAGAGGCCCAGGGTTGGGCTTTTGGCATCATAGGCTAAACGAAGAAAAAAGGCCAACGACAGTGGGCTGGGCTACTGCAGGCAGACCCTGGGAGAATCCCAAAGGGTTGTTGCTGTGAGCCAAAGGAAAAACGAAGCCCAATTTAGGCTCATACTGGACCAAAGAACACTCTAACGTCGCTGGGAGTGGTTGCCGAAAAGGAAGACCATTACCACCGCTTTTTACGGTTATGTTTAAGGTTGGGACCATCAACGAAAGTCGGATTCCAACAGAGGAACTAGGCCAACAACATAGTGATGAAGAGCTAGATGTCTATGAACCTAGGTAACCCTCAGATTTGAAAAACAATTTTTCAAAAATCCAGTGAGATTCATGTGAATCTCTGCCAAAAACCAAGATAGGGATGGCTTCAGGTCGTCAGGGTGGTAGCCACGATGTATGGGCATGACTGCTGGCCATGCTTAAGTTAGTTTTGCTGGTGGCGATGCCGTGGAAAGTGTCGAGGTGGGTTCTGGGTGCAAGAGCCATCATGGCTCCGTGGCTTGCCTCGCAAGTTGGCTTGGCTCCAGCGGCGCAAGCTGCTAGCCTGGCAGGCTAGCAGCTTGGTTGCTTAGGGTTAGGTGGCTTGAAGTCGTGGATCGTTTAGGTTTAAAACCCTAATTTTTTTTTTCAGATTCAATTATATGCATATATAATTTAATACTAATCTATATAGAATTTCATGCAATATATAATGCAGAAATAATTTATGTAGAATCTAAATTTCTAAAAACGTAAAGTTGGGTTATGCATTATGATGAATGTTCATGCTATCAGGGCTACAAAAATATCGAGATAAAAACCGTTGTTTTGGAAGAACCTGATTGCGTGATGATATTGGTGAACTAGTTTGATGCAGAAATATTTCTTCAATGTCGGCTTTCCATCTCCAAAGCTTGTATCACATTTAGCATAAGAAAAATAAAATTGAATTAATAAAAGTATATGAATTCAATAAAATCAAAATTTGATTAATTAAAAATAATTGAAACGTAACACTCTCTTGATTGAAGACAAATAAATTCTCTTTAGCACAGTGTGAAGAGCGTGCTGATAACGTGTTGTGGCCTATATTTAACTGAGGGGTGCGGCATAGAGAGAAAGAGAGTGGAGAATAGGCTTGAGGAATTGTGTGTTCATTCCCCAACCCTTGTGCTTTTATTTATAGTACTAAGGATGAGAGAAATTTGCTTTCCAAGTAATACAAAATCTTTTAGGAAAGATCTTCTACATCCCAAATGATTTATATTCTATCTCTACTTAGGATTTACACAATTACAATATTGATTAGAACATATGTCATAACATTTGTTTATTTGTTATATACATATATATATATATATATATATCTAAACAATTTTTTATTGGAATGAACTTTTTATAAAATTTGTATAATGCGTCAATAGCAAGAAGTAAATAAGGTGCTCCACATAGAGAATAGAATGAATGTTATTGCTGTCTTTCCAATATTACTCACACTCGAGCCTAGAGGAGTTTTTGGTGAATATGCATGCAGCTTCTTTATGATTACGAAGCCATTTGAGTGGAGAGGGAGCCGAGCCGAAACGTCTCGTTTATTTGGCGGCAACACATGGTGCAAGGTTGTGAAAATACCAACAGCATCCTGTCCGGATCCTTTTGGTAAAGATTCTGGGGATCCGTGAATTGTGTCTGTTCATTATACATCGTGCTGTCAGTTTTTATCAGGTCCTGTTTGTGTTTAATTTTAAATAAAAATATTTAAAATAATTTCTGACCGCACGATGTACAATGAACAGACACGATTCACAGATCCTCAGAATTCTCACAAAGAGGATCTGGCGAGGATCCAGATTCGTGAAAATAGGGCGAACGTGTGGCATGTGTACGTCAGTCAGAATATTTGAACTTTGAAAACGAAATTAAGTAATAGGATTTTTTTACGACAAGCTGAAGAAGCAGCAGCAGCAGCAATGGATGGATAACATGAAGCTTTCAGAGTGGGGGGAGGGTCCATGAGATGAGGAGGAAGATAGTAGTCACGGCAAAACGAGACAGTAACAACACCACAACACACCACGATCATGATCAATTCTTTAATTGATAGTAAAGATCATTGCACCTCACGAGTGATTAGTGAGTTTCATTTGTAAATAACTATAGCTAAATCCATAGGGCTCCATGTAAAGACTTAGCCGACAAGAACAATTAAATTCTTTGGGTTTTGATGAATAACCATCGTCAACAACAAATTCTTATTTCATTAAGTGAGGTTAGCTTTATGAATCCTAATACGTTATTGAGCTTGGTTTTATGCCAAGTCTTCCATTAGCTTCAAGTACTATGTATCTTTTTCTTAGAATCTCTTTCCAAATCTTCCGCTACACTCATTTTATGCGCTTGTTGATGCTTGACCTAGACCATAAAGCATTGATGACCTTATTGCGATCCTATAAAAAAAATTCCTTAAGCTTTAGTGGTATTCGTTGGTCGCACAACACACCTGATGCATGATCTTCTACTTCATTCATCTAACTTGTATTCTATGGTTGAGATTCTTATCCAATTCTCTGTTCTTTGCAAGATAGATCCAAGATAATGAAAGCGTTCACTCTTTGACATTGGTCTACAATCCTTACCCCTAGCTATCTCATTTGGACTCAACTTGCACTTCATATACTCTGCCTTGACAAACTTAGAAGGAGACTTTTAGATTCCCGCCAAAGGTTAAGAGAAGGAGACTCTTAGATTCCCGCAAAAGATTAAGCTTCTCATTTACTCCTTCCTGTGTTTCATCTATCAACACTACATCATCTGTGAAATAACATACACCAAAGGATATCATCTTGAATATGTCTCATTAACTCATTCATGTCAATGCAAAAATGTAAGGACTTAAAGCTTAACCTTGGTTTAACCTTATGGTTATGGGAAGACTTTCAATTTGTCCTTCACAAGTCGTACTGCAGTCTTTGCTACATCATACATATCCTTTATTGCTTTGATATATACTACTCATACTCCTTTCTTCTCTAGAATCATCCAAAGAATTTCTCATGGGACCTTATCATACACTTTTTTCAAATCTATAAAGACCATTTACAAATCCTTATGCATATTTCTACATCATTTCAGCGATCTCCGTAATAGATAGATTGCATTTATAGTTGAGTGTCCTAGCATGAACCGAATTGATTGTCTGAGACTCGTGTCTCTTGCCATAGTCTATGCTCAATTACTTTCTCTCAAAGCTTCATTTATGACTCATTAACTTAGTACACCTATAATTCATGCAATTTTGTATGTCGCCCTTATTCTTGTAAATAGGCACCAAAGTGATTTTTCGCCGCCCATTTGGCATCTTCTTCATTTTTCAAAATCTTATCGAAAAAGTTTGTGAGCCATGCTATATCTATCTCTCCCAAGATCTCCACATTTCGATCGGTATATTGTCGAGACCCACTGCTTTTCCATGCTTCATTTTTTTCAAAGTTACAACCACTTCCACTTTCTAGATTTAGCAGTAGAAACAATCATTTCTACACTCTCCCAAGTTACTCAACTCACCCAACAAAGTACCCCTTTCATGTCCTTCATTGAAAAGATTATCAAAATAAGCTCTCTATCTATCTTTAACCGCATTCTACGTAGCTAGAACATTTTCATTCTCATATTTGATGCACGTTACTTGGTTTAAGTCTATTGTCTTCCTTTCTCTTACTCTAGCCAATTTATAGATATCCAACTCATCTTCTTTGGTATCTAATCGCTTATATATCATCAAAAGCCGCTAGCTTCGCTTCTCTCAAGGCTTTTTTTGCTCCTTTTCCGCTATTTTATACCTCTCACAGTTTTCGCCGGTTTCTATCCTTGGATAAGGATTTACAACACTCTTTCTTAGCCTTAACATTTTCCTATACCTCCTCATTCCACTTCGATGTGAGCAAAACCGTTGGACTTTCTTAATATTACGTTTATAATTTTTCAAGTAAAACTAGCCATATAATCCCACATTTGGCTAGCGTTCCTCTTTGTATCCCAAATGCATTGAGCAAGTACTTTCACTTTGAAAGTGACTTGTTTTTCTCCTTTTAGATTCTACCATCTAGTTCTTGGACAATTTATGGTCTTGTTCTTTCTTCTATCTCTTTTGATATGTACGAATTCACCAACATGCGATGTTGGTTAGCCAGGCTCTCTCTCGGTATAACTTTGCAATCTTTACAATTGATATGATCCCCCTTCCTCATTAAAAAGAAATCTATTTGTGTTTTTGATGACCCACTCTTGTAGGTGATCACATGTTCTTCTCTCTTCTTAAAGACAGTATTGGCTAGAAAAAGATTGTATGCCATTGCAAAATCCAAAATGGCTTCGCCCTCCTCGTTTCTCTCCCCAAAACTACGGCCACTATGAAAACCTTTGTTGCCTGTTTCATTGCCCACTTGTGCATTTAAATCTCCTCATTTAAGTAACTGCTCCGTTTGATAGATTCCTTAAACCAATTCCCCAAAATCTTCCCACCTTAAAACATACCATATGGCAAAACAAAAAGGGTCAAACTACATGTATCCATGTAGTGTTGAGGACATTGCACTTAAAAGGGTTGTAGTTTCAATATTTACAATTGAAATCGTTTGATTTATTAAATATTTTAATTAAATAGTAAGTGATATAGTTTCGTCATGTAACAAATATATGGGGAAATATATATTTTTCAAAGTTTATTTAAGTCCAATTTTCTTCGAAATTGAATTGGACTAAAAAGTAAGAATTGATCTCCGCTTTTACCATGAAAATTTTGCATCGTTTGCTCCAGTCAGTCAGTGATACCATCAATGGAGTATCTCGCTATTGCTTGTATAAAAAGAGGAATTAACAAGAAATATATATATATATATATATATATGTATTTAAAAAGAAAAAATGCCTTGATTAAGTGAATATTTAGAAAGGAAAAAAATTGATGAGTTTCAACTATAACCATTCAAAGTTCGGCCACATATTTGCTATAAATATTTGAATTGGGCACTTTAATTTACAACCAGTCTTATATCTAGTTTAGCAATTTTCCTGCTAAAGTCATAGTTAAGGAATATTATGATTTGTATGGGGGATTTGCCCATACAAAATCCCATTTCTCTTTTTCCCGTTTAGGGAAGCTAAGGGCAAGGTAGTTAACTTGCCTTTACTATTCACTTGGAATAGTACTTATCTTTGTGCAACTCCATTTATTGGATAAGAGCAAAGACAAGAGCATGTAAATTTATTATTAATATTCTTAGATAAATAAAAATATTTCCAAAACTTCTAAACTAAAAAATATTTAAAAAAAAACAACCTCATCCCCCATTGCTTTTCTCTCTTTCCTCTTCTCTTTTTCCTATCTAGCACAACGAAATTTTTTTTGCTGTGCCCGGAACACAGATAGAATACATCACGTGTTATTATATAAATGGTGAGAAGTTTTATTTTTAAATTGTTAATTTTTTAACACAAGTATCTCACTACTTATATAATGACACGTAGTGTACACCTCGTATTCCGAGCACACTGAAAAATCTCTCCCGCACAACAGATTCCAAAAAGGGTAATTATAAGGAGACCAATTTTTTAAACCAAATATTGTAAATTAAATGATATGGTTGTTGATGATTGAATTATTATTTAAATGTTGATTGCCGTGTTTTTTTTTTCCTATTGGTAACACATCATTTGGTTTGCAAATTGAGTTAAATATTTGGTCTAACATTATCCTCCTAGAAAACCCAAAACTAAATTCCTCCTCCCTACCTCACCATACCCTCCATCCCCAACCATTAAACCACCAAATCATTAAACCAATTGACAAAATAAAAAATAGCTCGAATCCTTATAAGTTCATACGAGATCCCTTCTCCTATCAATATTGGATTCATTTTCCACAGTTCAACGATTCTTTGTTGATCCTTTTGTAATCCTTTTTAACGATTCTTTGTTGATCCTTTTGTAATTTTTTTTAACTGTGCAAAAAAAAAAAATATTTAAGAATTCATCAAAGGAAGTTGCCTTTTAAACTTGGGAAACAAGCTAAGCTTGTAAATTAATTAAAAATGGTGAGAAGAGAATATGGACGGAAAGAAAGTAAAGAAGAAAAAAGGGAGTTTGTGTAGGAAGCTAGGGGAGTGACGTCAAGTACTGGGGACAACCATCAACCCATGCGCAATCGAGCAATCCTTCCCCTCCCTCCCCTTCCCTTTTATATTGTCTCCATCTCTCCTCTCCTAACGGAATTTCTTTCTTAAAACTCTCTCTCTCTCTCTCTCTCTCTCTCTCTCTCAAATTTTATTTATTTTCTGCTGTTGTTGTTCAACGGAGTTCTACTACTACTACTTGAATTTGTCTTCTTCTTCTTCTTCGTTGCTTTCTGTCTTTTAACGAGTAATTACACCAACACCAAAAGTTGATCAGGTAAGTTTAATTGTTTATTTAACTAAATTAGTCTGTATTTGAATGGAAAATTCCTTAAACATTTACAAAACGCGTATGTATAGCCAGCGTCTTATTAGTCATTCTCAACAAGTAGGAATATATATGATCTTCTCTGCTTGTTCTTGGTAATTAAGACGACGGAGGTGATCAGTAGAAGGCCTCTCTCTCCCTCTCATCCATCAATCTATCCAAATGCATATTGATCCCAATTTCCAAAGAAGAATATATGTATATAAGATCCATTTCCCAGCAGTTATATGTATAGGTATATAGGGTTTCTTCTTGATCCTTTCACAAACTTTTCTTTCATTCTCTTCTTCTTTTCTTTTTTTGTTAAGAACCCCAGAGGCCAAAGAGGAAGAGGGAATCGATCTCAGGAAGGTGAATCCAATCTCTGATTTCGGATTCAGAGATAAATACTCTCCACCACTCGAGCAACAAGTCCTCCGGCCGACACCTATTATACTGGTTGTTCGGTCAAGACTTGGTCTCTACACTACCCGATGAGAAAATTTGAATCATTTCTCTCATCATGAAAAATTAAATGATTCTGATCTATTGATTTCTTGACCTAGCTAGTTGAAGGCACTAGCTTTGTCCTTTAAAGAGGCACCCATCAAAGTGGCATTTTACTCATGATCTATCTATTTGTTGAGAACTTGTAGAGTCTAAGCTAGAAAGAGGAAAAGAAGAGGAAGATACAAACCTGGAGTTTAAGGTCAGGATTAACTATTTAAACACATGGATTAAGCTCATCTTGATGGAGTTTAATTAACAAGAGAACACTAATGATGTTGTAAATGCATGCATGCTCTTAATTAATTTGTTCTTTTTTTGTATGTATGGTATGGGTCAGCAGCATTTTTGCTGAGTACTAGTCTATCAAGGAAAAAGGGGTCAGATATTTGCCACGGCAATTCTGGACAAACAGACAAGAAGGTCAGAATCCCCCGTTTCTGCAGTATGAAATAGTCTCTAGTCTCACACTCAGAGACTCAGAATAGAGTTTGTGGTCTCTCTTTTTCTCTTTTTGTTAACCTTTTCTCTTAGCAGGCTTGATCCAATCAAACGCTGTCGTCCTCCATCTTTTTGTTTCCGAACCCTTTTCCCTTTCGAGAAACGCATGCTTAATTGTGATCACGTCATCCTCCCTTTCTGTTTTTGCAACTCCCAAATTCAAATGTCCTCTTAATTTTGAGATTTTTTTAGTATGTATTTATGTATACAATACATCGATATCCGTGGCTATTAAATTCTTGACAATAAATTCTTGGTTATATATTCAACACTCATTCAGGGCATATTATATACTAGAGCATGGTTAAAACTTTTGTTATTTTCTTTTCTTTACCATTAGTGACACCTCAACGTACAAAAGAAAAAACTATTTTTTGTTTTTGATCTTTAGAGTATGTGTGTGTGTGTCTATATATATATATATATATATATATTTGGGTCTACAAAAGTTAATTATTAAGTTAATAGTGTTATTATAATAGAAAACCCCGTTCTGATGCATCATTTCTACCATTCACCAGCACAAGACAACATCATTAGCACAAACCTCTACTAGTCCGTTTCTTGAGATCCCCCATTTCACCTCTGAACAAATAGCAAGCTCCAACTTCCTCTTCGTTTTTTATCAAAACCAAACTCTCATGGTTTCCTTTTCTATATTATTCCTTTTAACCTAAGCAAAAATTAAATTACTTTATCGTCTCCGAATCTCTGTTTCTGTGGTAATTAATTAACCAATTAAAAGTATTATTTTACTAATTTGTTTGTAACACGCTTTTATAATTATAATTCCCTGATCAAACCAGAAATGGTGGGGTTGCTCACCACCAAATGAGCTGATGATTGTCTCTGATAACACTTGTCACCTTTTTAATTCTCTGAGTCTTCATTTTCCTGTTGTTTACATTTTTCATTTTCTTCTTCTACCTTTTAACAATTAAAGCTATGTGTTGGCACTTTTTTTAACGTTTTCTTCCGAGTTTTCATTTTCTCTAGCTAGCTAGCTCTACTTATAAGTTCTCATTGATTAAGTTGGTGTGGTGGTGGGTACTAATGGCAGTGGTGATGAATTTGATGCAGTAGTAAACAGTACAAACTACCAACTGCGCTATGATGGAGTCAATCGAGTCTACTGTCCCACCTGGTTTCCGCTTTCATCCGACGGATGAAGAGCTCGTCGGGTACTATCTTAGAAAGAAAGTTGCCTCCCAGAAGATCGATCTTGATGTCATCAGAGACATTGATCTCTACAGAATCGAACCATGGGATCTTCAAGGTACTACACACGAACTAATAGTGCATTGTTCGGGTTTCATCCCTTGATCATTTACCGGATCATGCTAATTAGGGTTTTTGGCTCTCATCAAGTGGATGTTTCCTAATTTTTTTTTTTTTTTTTTCTTCTTCTTTGTATATATAACCTCATACTAGCTCTAACCTTGTGTACTATTTTGCGCATTGATGGGTTGGTGCCAAATACATACTAATCCACCTTACCTGCTGCATTACATTTGTAATTAATTAACGTTTGGTTTACATAACATGGATCTTGATGATCTTATTGGCATTAATGGACAGAGAGATGTCGGATCGGGTATGAAGAGCAGAACGAGTGGTACTTCTTTAGCCACAAAGACAAGAAGTATCCAACTGGGACAAGGACCAACAGAGCAACCATGGCTGGGTTTTGGAAGGCAACGGGTCGAGACAAATCAGTATATGATAAGGCAAAACTGATCGGGATGAGGAAAACCCTCGTCTTCTACAAAGGAAGGGCTCCAAATGGACAGAAGACTGATTGGATCATGCACGAATACAGGCTCGAATCTGACGAAAATGGACCTCCGCAGGCAAGTGATCAAAACCCATCATCATCATCACCATCTCTCTCTCTCTCTCTCTCTCTCTCTCTCTCTCTCTCTCTCTCACACACACACACACACACAGAGTAAAACCTAAACTTTGAACCTGTTTTCAAGGTCACCATGTCAAGGAATTCGAACAGCACTTGTTGACCTAGCTAATACTTAGGTTGATTATTTGGTTCTTAAATATTTGAGCATAAAATTGTACAATGTATCGAGTTTGGCATACCATCACTTTATAGACTAAAATGTCAATGACAACACTTTATCTTTCCATGCTCGATCGTAGAAGATGTGATAGTAGCCTCTCATGACTTCTTCGTATGAGACCTATGAGACCTATAGTTTTTCCAGCTAACGTACACCTATAAAATATTTTACAAATTTCTTTTATTACCGGCCCATTTGTGTTACAAAGAAGGTCAATGGAGGAAGGATCGATGTTCGAACTGTTGATCCTTTTGTTTTTTGTTTTGTTACGAAGTCGAGTTTTGAATGTTGTTCTCTGGTCTACTTTTGTACAAAAGTTTATGGAGAAACAAGTGCAATATGGATGTGTAGATTTTTGTGTAATGCAATTCTAAAAAAGCAGAAACTAACAGATTTTCTAAAGGGAATAGTAGAACAATCTCACATAATTTGCATGCGTAACTCGTAGACTAAATTTGCATGCGTAACTCGTAGACCACTTATGTATGCACTCTCACTTCCACCAACACATCAAAGTCAAAAGTTAAAGCCTTCAAAAGCATGTTTTAATTTGCTTTCTGCCAATTCATCTTCCAACCTTGGCTTTCAGTTTGTCAAAAAGTAAACATCCATTTCTCATGCATGGCCATTACCCTTAGATTGACATCAAGTTACTATCTCTCTCTACCAAACAGAAAGAAAACTGCAAAAGCTAATTAAAGAAAATGCATGTATATGTATAAAGGTAAAAAAGGAAAATTTTCACTTTTGCCCTACAGAAACATTGACCCTATCAACCTCTTTCCAGTTTCCACCAAAAAAATGATTAAGAATTAAATAATCGAAATCGGATAATTAATTATTTTTGTCTCATTTCACTTACAAATAAGTAATTTGGTTAAGTTTTTGCAGGAAGAAGGATGGGTGGTATGCAGAGCATTCAAGAAGAGAATCAGTAGCCAAAACAAAAGCATTGAAGGCTGGGACTCAAGCTACTTCTACGAAGAACTTAACGGTCTCACTTCCGTCGCTGATCCAACGGATTATATGAGGCAGCCCCAGAGCTTTTTAAGCCAGAATTTCATGTGCAAGCAAGAGACAGAAGCTGATAGTTTGAACTTCCTGCACTCTGATCCGTTTGTCCAGCTTCCTCAGCTTGAGAGCCCGTCTCTTCCCTTAATAAAGCGGCCGACCTCAATGTCTCTTATCTATGAGAACAATACCGAGTTAGAAGACGAGCAAAGTATTCGAGGGTGCAACAATGCCGAGAAGGTTACTGACTGGAGGGCTCTGGACAAGTTTGTGGCTTCACAGCTAAGTCAAGAGGAGAGGTATGAAGGTGATGGAGAGGCAAGCTTTGGTGCACATGATGAATCAGATATGTCATTGTTGTTGTTGCAGAGTAGTAGTGCTAGGGATGATGATGATCAAGTGGAGAACAAGTTAAATGGGTTCCTGAATTCGAGTCCTGACTGTGATATTGGGATATGCATATTTGAAAAATAATGAAGCAAGAGGGACAACACTTGGGGGAAGGTAATTTTATTGGTACGCACGTAGGTATTAAAAATGGTATAAGGGTTGATGAATGTCGATCCTAAGACATATTTTTGTAAAAATATGCTTGCGAGTGGATTTCTCTCTCTTTTGCACACCGCTAACACACATTCACACACACAAGGTTTTATATATGTAACTATGAGTACATCTCGCGAAAAAATTTGTATGGTATTGAAACACATTTACATAATAAAATCAACTTATTACCTATTATTATATAGGGACAGTGGACACATTTATGATTACGTGCAATAACATAGTCGAATTATTGTATGAAGTAACAATTCCAATACTACACAACAATTTCAGCTATCTTACAATTCCTCCCCGCATCACAAAAACAAAAAATGTTTCTAATTGGTCAACAACTCAATTAATTGAGGATAAACCCAAAAGGAAAAGGTTAAACAATACCGATTAAGGTAATATACATACAGGCCATGGTGTTGATGGATAGTGAACACCATCATCTCTACGTATACGATAAATTGTTAGAAAAATTATTTTACTTAGTACTACTACCAAGTGGTATTCCTTTTTATATGTAAATGAGATTTAATGATCAAATATTATTAATGGCGAATTCGATTTTAATTTATTTTCTTAGCCCCTTACTGTAAATATATCGTTGTATAAAAGAAAAAAAAATACTAAGGAAATGATTTGCACACCCCATTTTCTCACCCTACAACTCTCTTTGTTTTTGGCCTGAGTAAAAAAAAAGGGAATCAAAGATATAGAAAATTAACGAAAATGTGTAGAAGTGAAAATCATTTCCTAATTTATTTATCATCTTTGATTTTGAACAATAAATTATGGAATAACATTTCAGCTTATAGTAAAATTAGATGATATTGTTTAATTTTGAACAAGACCTCTCCATGCTTGCGCTGAGTATCCATGACCATGCATGAAATAGACCAGCTACTTATTGCATGAGAAGGCCACATCACACACTTTTAGTGACCTACGTTGCAATGCATGTTTGTAACTGTACCACTGAATAAATGTTTCAAAACTCAGAAACCCTAATTAGCTAAGATAGTTCACACATTCCATTCTATTGTACGTTCTTTTGTCAAAAATCTGATTAACTTGCAGTTCCTTTCATGCGTTCCTTACATACAAGTAGCTTAATTAGATTAAGAATGGTGGTATCTTGGTTGTCGGTATGGTGGGCCCAAGGGCTGTTCACTGTCCAGCATGCGCTGTGCAACGTGGTACCTGTTGGGCATGCTTTGTTCCTCATTGACATTTTTTGGCCCTCTTTTGTATTTTTAGCTTCATATGCATATGCCCTCTATGTATTGCCACACTTCCAATTTTAGGTATGAGAAACTCCAGCATGCACTACAATCCAATGAATTTTAAATGTTGGAGTTTTTGTGTTGGACGAAATAATCAAATAAAAATTATGATCTGGCTTTTGCATGACGTGGACCATTTTAGATGATACTTAGCATATGTTATGCATATTTAACTCTTTAGTTATGAGCAGCGTCAAATTTGATCTAAATATTCTGAGTGAACAAAGTATTCATTTCTTTGGAATATTGTAAATTTTCTCATTAATTTAACTTGGTGGATCTACTCTAATTAACTTCTAATTGACCTTAGTACAAAGCATAATTGGTAGGACCTAATTAGAATGGGACAATAGCAAAAAAATATGTTTCACTTTTAACTAATTAATCATCAATCAATGTAAAGTGTAAAAGGCACTAAACGGAAAGCTTTGCAATTAGCATGATCCACTTGTATTTCTAGAAGACATTAAACGGAACCCTTGACAATTAATTGCACTTGAGATATATTAACATGTTATTTTACGTGGGATCCAAATGCACCTTAGCCATAAAAAGCACTTTTTTTCACAACATTTGGTGCAATTGCCAATAGAAACATGCCAAATTTCAGCATGTACAAGTTGATTATTACACTATCCTGTTGGGAATGATTACCATCAAGCTACTCTTATGATGAAAATTCTAAAGTGCAGAGTGGCTTCCGGTGAAGTGGATAATTAACATAAACAGACGCATAATACCCAGTACTAGTCAGCAACATTCTTGTAACTCCTGAATCCTTAACTAATCGACTAAGATATTCTAACTTATTACGCCATTCTCTTTTACTACTTAGACTAACATCGATACCTAGATTTCATTCTAATTGACAACAGAGCAGGAACCAGATTCGAAACCCTAACTAAGAAAGCAACTAATTTTTTTTAACTCCAACAGTTAATTTGCCAGATTAATTTATGTAGAATTGGAATCTTAACCATGTTGATGAAAGCACAAAATATTTACGACCAATAGAAAATTACCAAATTAATTAACTTAATTATCCAAATAAATTTTATATATGGTGCTCGTAACTTTTTGTCTGCAACCGTTGAGCCAGTATATCACGAACACAGATGAGTTGTTCATAGAATATAGTATTGGACCCTTATGATGAGCTTTACTATATTTTATTTACTATATAGTCATCAGTATAGATAGCAAAAACACTTATTGCCATTTGCCCACCCCGTTTCAGAAAATGTCACATTGAGCAGTAGCCCCATAACATAAGCATGAGCTGTTAGAACATTCACGTTTCATCAAATGAGTGCATTGAAAACCAAGTTGATTCTTTAATTGAATACATAATCACCATTGCCAAGCCGGTCCCAAAAGCCAAATGGGTATATATATTAAT
Source organism: Pyrus x bretschneideri (assembly GCF_019419815.1). Lineage (NCBI taxonomy): Eukaryota > Viridiplantae > Streptophyta > Magnoliopsida > Rosales > Rosaceae > Pyrus > Pyrus x bretschneideri. Next base: position 15,700,444 of record NW_025999390.1, on the reverse strand, counting down.
ATATGCTTATTATTCTAAAAAAATGAAAACTTCATTCACATTTTAAACTCAGGAAGGGTTGAAGTGGTTTTCAAAAGGAACTGGAAAGTTTCAATCTTGGTAATCGGTTCTGTATTTGAGCTTAGAAAAAAAATATTGAAATTGGTCTGAGTTTTGCTCGTCCATGAACTAAATATTTGTTACTTGAGGTCCCTTAATTTAACAAATTGTGCACCATTGGTTCATGTCATTGACTTTTGCCAACATTTTTGTTAGTCTAATAATATGGCATGCATGTAAGTCTCACATATCAAATTGTAAAATATGTGTTCAGAGACAAAGTCTATACCATGGTAAAAATTTAGGAACCAAAATCTAAATTAGGGTAAAAGTTCAGGGACTAATTGCGAGTTTTATGTCATGCCACGTAATGAAATTAATGATAGAAAAGCTTACGGATAGACCAATTGCACACGTTGTTTTAAATTTAGTGTCCTCAATTAACAAATTTTTACTTCAGTGACCAAATCTAAACTATGGTGAAATTTAAGAACTAATTTTAAATTTTACTATTTGAAATTGTGACCTAACCAAGAGCTTCTATAGGCAAAGAAAATGATCTTGAGCTAGCAATCTAGCTAGCTTTTGAAGGAAGAGTGGGAAAGATTGATGAGTGAAGATGGATAGCAATTAGTATTGGTTGACCAAAATAAGCTTCCTTTTGGACAACAATTATACCATATGAATATTATGATGGCACCAACAAATGCAAACCAGCTCCTCCTCTCCTATATAACAATCAATTGGGATCGTATTCCAATTCAGAGATGCCATATCAACAAAGGGCCAAAGGCCATGCTGAGTGGCACCAATCAGAATCCACCATTGCTATGTGAAAAAGACATTTGACTTTATCTTGTATTTCTCTAATTGAGTAAACTGTCGATTTACCCCTTAAACTTTCACCCAACTTTCGATTTTCCCCCTGAACTTTTCTATTGGAAAATTAAGGACTCAAACTAATTTTTTTTAACCGATTTGTCCCCTACCGTTAGTTTTCATATACTCCATCCATATTTCTATTAAGTGAGACCATGTGCACAACATGTGAGGGTAGTTAAGTCATTTCACTCTTAAAAATGATTAAAAAACTGAAAATAAATAAAAAAACAAAATTTTCCCTCTATTTTTTCCCTCTAATTCCTATCCTCAATTTTATTTTTCCTTTTCATTCCTATGCATGAGAAATGACATATGGTGTTATTGTCTTCATAAGTAGCTAAGTTAGTCTTTTTCTTGAAGCATGTACTACCATTTTTATTTTCTCTAACAAATTAATAATTTGACAAATGCTCATGGTGTTATTGTCTCCAAAGTAGTGCATTAATATAAGAAACATGTTCATAATACTCATAAAAAAATGCTCAAGATAATTGCATACTTTTCATAATGTCAGAATAATCCCAATACAATTCCACAAAATGATCCTTAAGAAGTTGGAAAACGTAAGAGATTTTACCATCCATAAGGTATATAACTTAGCTACTTATGAGGTATATAACTTAGCTACTTATGAAGATATTAACACTATATGTCATTTCTCATGCATAGGAATGAGAGGGAAAATTAAAATTGAGGATAGGAATTAGCTAGTGGGAAAAAATGGAGGGAAATTTTTGTTTTTTTATTATTTATTTTCAGTTTTTTAATCATTTTTAAGAGTGAAATGACTTAACTAACCTCACATGTTGTGCACATAGCCTCACTTAACAGAAATATGGATGGAATATATGAAAAACTAACGGTAGGGGGCAAATCGGCTAAAAAAATTAGTTTGAGTCCTTAATTTTCCAATAGAAAAGTTCAAGGGGGAAATCAAAAGTTAAGTGAAAGTTCAGGGGGTAAAATGACAGTTTACTCTTCTCTAATTAGTCAAACGGCGCAGAAGAAACCTCACTCTCATGATGTTGCACTTATACTCAAGTTCTTCCCATAACTTTTCAATAATTCAACAGGAAGAAAAAATGAGCATGCATGTTCTCATTTATGCTTATAAGAAAATGGGATACAAATATAAATATAAACGAATGAAATGTTATCACGATCAGCTGAGTATAAAATTTTGAGATTTGTTTTGAGTATAACTATATATTTGTAACATTTCTTTCTTCGGTTTTAAAGTTACATCCTTAACGAGCTTGCCCCGCAATCTGACCACAGTACTTGGCTGTGAAAACTTTCATAGACCATAGATCGTGGCCGAAGTAGCAATCCCAAACACAACTTCAACTCCCTTTTCTGTGAATAATTTTTAAAAGACCTTTTATGTGAATGATTGAACATGGATAAGAAACTATATAGTTATGGAACAAGCGATTCGTACTTCTTGCCACTCTCTGCTATATATATTTTATATCCTTTGTGGCTTATCCATCGTCTATGCCAACAAAAAGTGTTTTTAGGAGGATGCCTACATAGGGCATTATATGGGAATTGAATTTGAAGCAGTATTTAAGCTTTAATATGATTTCAACTCCCATAGGTCAGTTGGCCATTACAGTGTGTCTGGCTTGTGAACTGAATTTAATGCCATTCTCATAAATTAAAATAATTTAGAATGATCACTCTGTCAAAAACAAAAAAATGTAATCCAAGTCGAAGCATTGTGATATGGGTAAAACCCCAAACAATGATAAAAGGGCTGGACTGGGAATGCCTGAAGCCTTGAATCATATATAGATTCGATTCAAATTTCTTGTCCTGAAAGATAACAATGAATCTGGACTGGTCTTTTCAACTCAGCCCAGCATACAATATGGACTCGATGCAAATTAAACCAAAACCTCTGGCTCAGGATCAGTGGCGAAGTCAGGATTTCTCGGGGGAAGGGACGAACTTAAAAGAGTGCAAGGTTAAAGAAAAATGGCAACAACTAAATCTTTTTATATAGTAATGTCTTCCATAATTAATCAATACAAACAAATTACAATTGTTGCCGGCAAGGTTTCATGTCATGAAAACATCGCATAATAGGCTCATTATCAATAAAAGCAAATTATTCGATAAATAAAAATTCAATTCAACTAATCATATGAACACAACTAATCAATTCAACTAATAATCAAGAATTCAAATTTTTTTCACCCTAAAAAATAATTTCATATCAATAATCATATAATCATATCAATAATCAATAACCATTAACCATATTAGTGCATTACCATATGATTCTATACTAATTAAACGAAATTCGTGTTAAATAATTAATTAGGATTAGGGATTATAAATTTAGGAAATAAAAAATTTACCTTTGATTGAAGGCTGGAAGCCGGCGGCTCAAACTTCAGTGGTTGAAGAGTGGCTGGTGATGGCTATAAAAAACCAACGGGAATTAACCTTCCTAACTTTTCCATTTCGTTGGGCGTTGATTGCTGGGATTTAGGGGGCAAAGCTGCACTTTCTCTCTCTCTGAATGGTGAATGGGAAGGTTGAAACAATAAAGGGGGCACGGGGCTGAAGGGATCGAGGGAAAGGGACACGCGGTCCCCCATATAGATATATATGTATTTTTATTCTAACACCGTTTTATTTTAAAATTTTTAATTTTTTTTTACCAGGACCAAAACGACGTCGTTTTGGCTTGGATGTTTTTTTTTTATTAAAAAAAAAAAATTCAAATCTGCAACCGCTGCGCGCAGCAGAAACAAAACACCGGAAACAGAGGGCTACACCTGTCGGTTTTCCGACGAGGGGAAGGGTTGAACCCAGCTCTCCAATGGTGTTTTCCGCCGAGGGGAGTGGCGGTCGCCACTCCTCGCTGTCACATGGCTTCACCACTGCTCAGGATGGAGAAACTTTTGCAACAATACTTTATGTTGCATGGTCATATCATGATCATATCCATTTCCAAAAGAAAGAAGAGGATGGAAAACACTAGAGTTATTGAATTTTATAAAATCCAGTACTGCTTAATTTCTAGGTTTTTTTATGGAAAAATTACACTTAGAGTATACTTTCAATACTTAATTATATTTTAAGACAACACTTTTTAAACATTTCAAGAATGGAAATTTTTAAAACCCACGTAAGATGACGTCATGTCCGGTTTTTCCGTTAGAAACGGAGTTCCCGTATTCTGTTAAATAGCGATCGGCGGTAATTCGAATTATATTTTCATTTCTCTACTATTTTTCTTTCTTTCTGAAGTTTATCTGTTCCGATTTATATTTCGTCATCTCCCTCAATTATCTCTCGCCATAATTTCTATTTGAATCATTCAAGTTTTTTTCAAAGGTGAGTGTTTTTCTCACGTTTATCTCTCTAAATTTTATGTGTTCCAATTTAGATTTTCAAAGTGTTGTGTGTTTTTTAATTTATTTTGGTTTAGATTTTGAAAGAGTCTATGATTTTTCAATTTTTTATTGGTCGCATTGAGTTTTTTTGGATTGTTCTTGTTTTTTGCAGTGACAGTTCCTTTTATTTTTCATTGAAATTCCTTTTGTGTTTTTGCAGTATAGTTATCATATATATTTGTTAGAATTGGAATGTATTTTGAGTTAGTTTAGTATTTAGCAAAGGTTATTAATATTTATGCATCTTCAGTTCATATAATCGTGCATAATCAGTTCACATAAGTTTTTTTTTGGGGGACCCCCCCCCCAATAAGCATTTAATCATTTTCAACGTAATACTTGTATAGCATCAATGTGCAGCATCCCCCCTTCCATAAATATTTAATAATTTTCAACATAATACTAATGCAGCATAAATGTGCAGCATCAGTTTTACATAAATATTAATTTTCAATGTAATACTTGTGTAGCATTAGTTTTGTGTTGCACTGTGTTATAGATGTTTGTGCAAGATCAGTTTCTATTGATTATAGATTTACATTTTAAAATGCATAGATATATCGAATTATTTCTGTGCAGCATCAATTTAACTTTATGTTTTTTTTTTTTTTTTTGTAGATCATCTCCGTTGTTAAAGTGTTGAAGTGTACATATGAAAATTGTGCAGTAGTTGTGCCACTTTATCCACATACTAGTTATAAGGATTTGTGTGGGCAATTAACTTTAAGGTTTCCAAGTTTGTTATCAAGAGGCTTTCTCTTGAAATACTCATTATATGGAGGTGAACCACACTATTTATTAGAGTGCAATGAAGATATTCAAACCCTTCTACTGGTGAATAACTTGATTTCAAATCCAGTTGTTGATGTTTATGTTCAAGCTAAGAAGGAAATGTCTATTGTTTCTACTAGTAGTGCGTTGTCTTGCATAAGTGAAGCTACTACTATTGGAGATGAGAACCAATTTTTGGGTAAGTACGGCTCTTATGAACCTCACCATTATGCAACAAATGAGTGGCAGAGTTATATTTCTTATAAGGGTCAAAGTTATGAAGATGGTGCAGTTGAATTTCGTAGAAAACTTACATAATACTCTATTGAGGTTGGTTTTGTTTTCCAGTTCACTAGGAATGATTGGAAGTGTGTTAATGCTGTTTACTCAAAGAAAATGTCGGAAATGTGTCAATGGCATGTTCATGTTGTTGTGCAACAGTTTATTGGTTGTTTTATCATTAAAAAATTAAAAAAATATTCATACTTGCATTGGACATATTCTTCAAAAGGAGAATAAAAGGTTTGGCCCTTATGTTTTGTCCTTTTTGTTGGCTGTCAAGGTTCGTTCGAATCCGTCTATTAAGACAAAGGATGTTATGAGAGAAATGAAGGAGAATTATGGTCTTGATGTTAAATACCATGCAGCTTGGTGTGGCAAAGAGATTGCATATAATGAGGTTAATAGTGATGAGGCTCTCTCATTTGGATTTTTGCCTTGGTACCTTGATAAGTTTGTACGTGCTAATGATGAATTGTTTTGTACACTAGAACTTCATAATGACAATAATCGGTTTGAAAGGTTATTCATATCTTTTGGAGCTTGTGTTAAAGGATTCCTATGGTGCAGACCAGTGTTGTTCCTTGATGGTGTGTTTTTTAAGGGAAGATATACTGGTACTTTTCTTAGTTGTTGTGCTAAAAGTGCAAATAATGGTAAGTTTTTTTTTTAAGTTTATTAAAATACAACATCAATTTAATAATGTTCAGCATCAATTTAATAATGTGCAGCATCTGTTTATTAAAGTGCAGCATCAGTTTAATAATGTGCAGCATTCTATGTATTAAAGTGCAAAATTAGTTTAATAATGTGCATCATCTGTTTAATAATGTGCATCATCAGTTTATTAAAGTGTATCATCAGTTTAATAATGTACATCATCTGTTTAATAATGTGCAGCATCAGTTTATTAAAGTGCAACATCAGTTTAATAATGTGCAGCATTAGTAATGTTATGTGCATAACCTGTTTTTGATATAATTTTTTTTATATATACATAGATTTTCCCTTTTTTATGATATTTTTGACATAGAAAATGAAGAGAATTGGACGTGATTTATTGAACATTTGGCTCGAATATTAAATTACCAAATAAGAAAGATCATGTTTATTACTGATCGACATCATGGGTTTTTTAATGTTATTCGAAAGTATTTCCCTACTGCTTCTCATGATTTCTGCATTATACATTTGAGAAAAAATTTAGAGAGGCAATGTGCAAGTAATAAATTTTTGAAGGACCAGTTGTGTGAATATTTCAAGAATTGTGCGTATGCATGTAGTGCTGAAGATTTTGATAGGAATATTGAGAAAATGAGAAGTGTTGGCAGAAATATTTCTAATTCATTTTTAAATGATATTCCAAAAGAGGATTATTTTATTATAAATTTTCGAGGAAATTGGTGGCGCGAAATGAGTAATGCAACTGCAGAATAATTTAATGCAATGATTTTTGAAGAGCGTCAAATACCTATTCTTGATTTGATTGAATCAATTAGGGGGAGGTTGATGGTCATGATGTCTGATAGGAGGCGTGTTTCAGAAAAGTGGTTTTCTTTGTTATGTCCCAAAAAAAATGAAAAAAAAATGATTTTAGAGGTTTTGTTCAACAAGGTAGTCATTGGATTGTTAGTAGGTCATGTGTTTGAGGTTCAGAGGGATAGAAACTCTTTTGTTGTTATGTTGGATCAACATCAGTGTTCATGTGTTTAATTGAAACATAAATGATTTCCTTATGCTCATGTTTTGCAAGTTATTCTGCATGATCATCGTGATATTGAGGATTTTGTGGAGGACTATTGGAAAATTTCTTCTTATAAGCTAAGCTATCAGTTTCCTATTGTCCGAGTTTCCGACTTGAACAAGCCCATTTTTTATCTACTAAATGCTAATGTTAAGCCCCTCTTACAAGGAGACAAGGTGGTAGACCACATACTCATTGTTACAAGCCTAAAAATAAGACAAGAGGTGTAAGATGTGGTCGTTGTCATCAAATTTCACACCATAACAAGCAGACATGTCAGACTTTAATTTGATTTTTGTTTTTATTTTTTGAGTATTGGATTTTTTTTTTTTTTTAATTTATGGAAATTTGTTATCAGATCAAGTTCTTTGTTATTTTTCGTTCATAATAAGTTTTTGATTTTATGCACAATCAAGTTATACGTTTTGTATGCAACATCAGTTTTTTGTATTTTGCAAATTTTGATTCCCTAATTTATGAAGAATCAATTTTTATCAATTGAGTTCATGTTTGTATGGATAGGAGGCAATATTTTTCAAAGTAATACTTGTGCAGCATCAATTTTATATAATCAACGTAATACTTATGCAGCATTAGTTTTATATAATCAATATTTTTCAACGTAATACTTGTGCAGTATTAGCTCATAAAATCTTGCAAAATCAGTTGGCATAAGTTTTGGGGGTGGTGGGTTGTGAGGAACCCCTCCTCGCTCATAAACATTTAATAATTTTCAACGTAATACTTGTGCAGCATCAGTTTTATATAAGCAACGTAATTGGTCCCCTAAACTATGCTTTAATTCTTTCATTTTGACTTCGTCGTTTTCATAGTTGGTGAAGTTCATCTGTTTATCCAGAATATAATTAGTATATGAATAATCAGTATGCAGCATCAATATGAATCACCAGTGTGGACATGTGTATGAAACATCAGTATACAGTTTCAATGACATTGAATGGATTTTGTCTAAATTTAATATTTATAACTTACAAAGATATTGACCGAGAAGTAGAAGTTTTGATAACCCAAACTGCTTTCTTGGTAATGTAGTTGTGTGCATCAATGACAGTATTTGTAACTCTCTCATTTACAAGGAATCCATCCATATCTTTTTTTCATCACAAAATTGTCATAGTAGCTGAACTCATTTGCAGTTGATGACCAATATATGTCCCTGAAATACAATATACATAGAAATATGTTAATGCAGAATCAGTATTTTGAAGTATAACAAAAATTATAGATTTAGTTGTAATTTTTTTCTCACACTAGTGCTTTTTTCCAGAAAAGGTTGATGACTTTTTTATCCATTGTGGGTAGGTGAAAGTATGCTGAATGACCTTTCCACTCATTCGATTCTCTTGTTTTCTCCATGGCAGTGTAATAGAATTACATGTCTCTCTTCTTTTTTTTGGTTTTTTACTTGATGCACTTGACCATTGTTCTAGTTTGAGGTTGAACAAGTGTTTGAGATTTTGTTGGTACTTCTTCTGGAGTTTGCAGAACCTGTTTTGACTGGATGTCTATCTCTTGATCAAAGGCGATTACGATTTTTTCCTCAGTTTTAATAGATTTGCTTTCAGTTGCAGAATCAGTAGTAGAATCTTGATGAACAAGTTTATTAGTTTTCTATTCTTTTTCTAGTTCAACCTCATTGATGAAACCCAATGTCTTGTTTAGCTTAAAAAAAAAATATTCTTGTTGCTTATTCACCAATTCTTCAAGAGAAATATTCTTAGCTTTTAGAATTTGAAATTTCTCTCTTATTTTTTCCATTTTTTTCCTTGTTTAATGCACTGAGTTCAGACTGCTTCTTGTAAGACTTTTCTTGCTGCCATTCAAGTTCATTCTTCTCTTTTAGCAATCCCTTGTTCTTTTCCAGCAACTCATTCTTTTACTCTTCGTATTTTTTCTTTTGTTGCTTGAATGCAGCGCGCTTCTTCTCGTGTTCACTTTTTTGGTTTTCCAATTTTTTCTTCTCTTTTTGCAACTTCTTGTTTTCTTTTTGCAAGTCCTTATTATCACTTTGCAAAACATCCTTCTCTTCAACTATTTTTGCAATAACAGAATTCTTGAAGTGGCATGTGTTGATAGCATTATTCAACATCTGAAGTCGAAGTTTTGCCCTCATTTTCTAGTACTCTGCAACATCTATTTGACTTTGAGATAGCTCTTCGTATGTTAACTCCTTTTCTGAGTTTTCACATTCCCATTTTTCTTCACCCGTAAAAAGAGCAAAAAGCCATTCATAGAATGTTTGTTGCTTTCTTATCTTGATTGTCGAATCTTCGGGGAGAACCGGCAATTGAGGAACAGATGCTGCATTTCCTTCTTGTTCCTTAGCTTGAACTGGCAGTGGAGGGGCTGAAGTGCTTGGATCCATTATTATCATTGCCTTTTCTTGCACTATAAGAACTAATTCTTGGATTTGCACTGGAGGAATTGATTGTTCAATTGATGTACCTGGGGCCTCTTTTTGTACTACTTTTTCTGGTTAGAATTTAACCACATCATTGATGACCCTATCAATTTCAGTCTCGTCAATGTCTATGATGTCCGCATTTCTTTCTTTATTTTCAACACTTTGATAGGCAGAATTATGTGCAATATTTTGGTCATCTTGGACTTGCTCATTTGGAATTTGGGTGCCAAAGATACTCTGACTATCAACCAGTGTGTCAAAGTGATCTTCATTTTCATTTTGTTCTCCACCCTCTTCATCCTGATTGTATTCAAAATCAAGAATTAAATGACAAATATTTAGTATGCAACATCAGTTATGGATTATAATGACAAAGTTTTAGTTATGGATTATTACTTATACAAAGATTTAGTATGCAGCATCAGTTATTGATTATAAAGACAAAGCTTTAGTTTTATAGCGGAATAATTATGCAACATCAGTTATGGATTATAATCACAAAGCTAAAAATTTAGTATGCAACATTAGTTGTATTAGACTGAGTATAAGTTTTTAGGATGCATTATTACTTATACAAGAATTAGTATGCATCATCAATTATATCAAATTTAGTATGCAACATCAGTTATAACATAATTAGTACATCATCAATTATACCAGAATTAGTATGCAACATCAGTTATACCAAACTTGGTATGCAGCATCAGTTATACTAGAATTAGTATGCATCATCAATTATACTAGACTTAGATAAATTTTGAGCATGTATTATTATTTATACCATAATTATTATGCAACATCAGTTATACCATACTAAGTTTTTAGCATGCATTATTATTTCTACAAAAATTAGTATGTCGCATCAGTTATACCAAACTTATATAAGTTTTTAGCATGCATTATTAATTATACCAAAATTAGTATGCAGCATCAGTTATACCAAAATTAGTATGCAACATCAGTTATATCAGAATTAGTTTACAGCATCAGTTATATCAGACTAAGTTTTTAGCATGCATTATTACTTATACAAGAATTAGTATGCAGCATCAATTATATCAAACTTACATAAGTTTTTAGCACGCATTATTACTTATACTAGAATTAGTATACAACATCAATTATACCAGAATTTGTATACAACATCAGTAATACTAGACTACGTTTTTAGCATGCATTATTACTTATACAAGAATTAGTATGCAACATCAGTTATAACATAATTAGTATGCAGCATCAGTTATACCAGACTTATATAAGTTTTTAGCATGCATTATTACTTATACAAGAATTAGTATGCATCATCAGTTATAACGGACTTAGTATGTAGCATCAGTTATACCAGAATCATTCAGTTGATGGCATTTTAATTTTTTTTATGGCAAACTCATGATTTTATGTAAAATATAAACACAAATTTTAAGCATAATTAGCTTGTTTTTAGATTTACCATTTTGTCTGTTGGGTCATCGTCTTGACTTTTTAGCTTATCTTAGTTTTGTGTTTTTATCATCCACGCACACAGTGTCATTTGAAATTCTTCATCATCTGTTTGATCATTACCTTTTTCCGGCACATCTGAAATAGTTATTTCATCATCATCATCTTCTTGCTGTTGAACATCATCATCAGCATCATCAACATAATCACCATCACCTTTTAGAAGTTTAGGTGCCACTATGGTTTCATCCTTATTGGCTACCTGCTCATGTCCCACTACCGTTTCAACTTCTTCAAGATCTTCATGTTGAAGCACTATTTTTTTTTTTAACGGTTTAGCTTTCTTTGCTTTTTGTACCTTCTTAGCTACTTTCTTTTCTATTTTCCACTTTTTGATGCAGGTGGAGGATTGACAAGGTCGTCGTCATCATCTTCTGGGCGGTGTTCAATTGACTCCTGAATCTGTTTTGCATTGTCCATCTATGAAAGGTTAAAGAGTTATTGTTTTTTGATACTTTGTTTGAAAACAACACATAACAGGTACATGCAGAATATCTTTTCACACAAAGTACATGTAGAATCATGTTTTACATAATAGTATATGCGGTATCAGTTTTACCTCCAAATCTTCATTTGCTTCGTTATAGATTTTTTTATGTAGATTTGCCAAATCCCACTTCATTGCCGTTGGCGAGCGTTTCTCCTTTCCTTCTATGAGGTTGATGATTGTGGTGTGATCACAAATCCAATACTGTAAACAAAATAAAAGTTAGAGATTTGTATATTTTTGTAAAATAAGATAAAAACTGAATTTTTTTTTTATTAGTTTTTGTTTGCTTACGAGTAAAAGTACAACAACGCCATTAATGGTTGGTTGTTTGTCTCTTTTTCTCTTTTGTGTTCTATCGATTGATTCCATCAAGTATTTTGTTGTTTCCTTGGTATAGTTGTACTGATTTCTGTTATCAATAGAGTTGCAATTCTTGACCAAACTCCAATGGAGTCTTCCTGCTGAGCTCCCAAGCAGATTTGTGTTTAGCAAATATAGAATTATAAGGCAGACTGCATCTTGATCCCTTTCTGTTATTCCAATATCTAATGCAACTTTAATTGCTTATCCAATTTCTCTTCTACCAATTCTTGTCATTTCCAAGAAGTATTTATCAATAAATCTATTTTCTTTCGGCTTTGAGATTCTTGAGTCTCTTGTTGACTAATGAGCTTCTCTGCCTCGGTTTGAGATTCCAAATATGCATTGGACATCATCAACATTTACTTTGCAATATTCATTTTTGAATTTGAACATTCCCTTTTCAGTGTCATACCAGTTCACTATATGTATGACATCCCAGTTTGATTTCTTCATTTGTAATTCATGTTTTATGTAAGCTTTTACCAGTCTGCCAAAATGTGACTTATATATGAATGCCAAGACTTCTGGTTTTTCTTCAATGTTTTGCTTGAGCTCTTGTATTAGGTCTACAAAGGCCAAGAGATTCAGTCTTATTTGAACATAGTTCTCATCTGTTACTCGACGTTTTACGACAGGAGAAGTTGATTTCTTTTTTATTGCAAGATGTTTTACTTTTGTCATCATCTTCATAAAAAATAAAAATAAAAATAAAACGATCATGAGTATAATAAATTATCAAATAATAAGAAGTCATATAAATGATAAACTAGATGCAAAGGGCAAATGCTTAGCACACAAGTTAGATGCATCATCACTAAGCACGTAAGATATATGCAATATCACTTAGCACACAAGTTATATGCAGCATCACTTAGCAAACAAGTAGATGCAGCATCACTTAGCGGACAAGTAGATGCATCATCACTTAGCAAACATGGTAGATGTAGAATTGGTTGTGAAGTATCTTTTGCGTGAAAGTGAATTTGAAATGATAGGTTTGGGGAAGAAACACTGTATTGAATGGAAAAGGGGAAGAAACTGGTTAGTTTTTATGATTTTTGTCGTGTAGTGGTTAACGTGGCCGTTTATTAACGTTTATAGTCGAGTGGCATGGGCCATAATTTTAGTCGGTACGTTTCTTTTTGGGTTGGGCTTGGTTTTGTGTCATTGGGTTTTTTGTCCCTCTTTGCAATGTTTTAAAATGTGTGGAGTTCTGTGAAATATGATATATATTTGTGTTTCTATGAGTAAGGCTCCTTTTTTCTATCTTGTGTTTTTAGTAGGGGTGAAAAAAAATATCGAAAAAATCGAAAACAACTCAACCCTTATTGAAATCGATTTGAAAACATTTGAATCGGTAATTCCAAAAATTTCAATAATAGGAACCAAAAAACTTAGTACAGGCATTGGTATCACACTCGTTCGCTAAAACCGAACTAAACCGATTAAATATATATTTTTTTTAATTTCAAAATATATAATATATACGATTATAAATTATTACAGTCGTCGATTTGGTTGAGATTTAATCTCAAATAGTTCAATTAAACTCAACTCTTTCTCTCTCTCTGCACTTCAGTTCTCTATTTTGCTTTGTCTCTCACTCTCTCTCCTCGTCTTCGACTCCTCTCCGACATTGTCTCTCTATCTCCTTCTTCGGCCGCACCAGACTCGCACTACACCACACACCGACCACACCACCAACGCGACACCTTTTTTCTCTCTATCTCCTTCGACAACTTTAATGCAAAGTCTTCTATCTCTTTCGCCTCCGACCGTTGCAGTGCAGAAGGTAAGCCTTCTCTCTCATCTTCCAACTCCGGCTTACTCCTCCTCTCGACCCTCCACCACCCATTATGTGAAGATCCAAAGCCCCAATGGTAACATCGCCATTAAACTCTGAGAACTCCAATCTAAGTCTTCGTCCGCATCGCTGCTACACGGCACAGAGAATCGTTTGAAGGAGCAACCACATCACTGCAGCGTAAAAGGTAAGCCGTCTCACCCATCACTCCTTCATTCTTTCAAGATTTAGGGTTTTTGAATTTAGAATTGGAGGACAAATTTAGGATTTTTTATTTCAGAATTGGAAAATGATTTTTTTATTCTGGCTTAAGGGATTTTAATTTTCCAAACCCAAAAAAATCGAAAATTCGGGGTTACCAATTTTCGGTAAATCAAACTTTTCGGTTCGGAATCGGTTTTTGTTTCTCTTATTTGATATTTTCCATTCGATTTTCAGAAACCACTTTTCGGTTTGGTTACCAAACCGAAATCATGCCTTGTTATTAGTACACTACTTGATCTTCTCCTGAGCACAGGATGGGGATCCTCTTGACCACGAAATCCGGGCCGTTCAATTTTAATCCAACGGTTACAATTATTATAACTTTAGAGAACCCCCTGTTTAGAACCGTTGGATTAATTTTGAACAGCCCGGATTTCATGGTCAAAAGGATCCTCATCCTGAGCTCAGGAGAGGATCCTCTTCCCTATATGCAAATACATGAACAAAAATAACTCATAAAAAAAACCCAAAAAATTAAACTTTAGGAAAGTAATTTTCACTCACCATGTTTAGCTTCTCTCACATTCCTTATACGTTAACCCATAAGATTCAATAAACCAACAAAAAATCAATGATTAGTATTAAACAAGGTGTCTGAAAGGCTAAAAAAATGTATGTATTTATCATTGAATAATGCTTGCATTCTTCCTAGGGAATGGACTCATTCCCACGTATTTATAACGTATCTTCACCATAAAACTTTTATAATTGGAGCCGTTTAATCTTCTAATCTTCATTTAAAGATTATTCCTACAAAAAATACTCAAATCGAATATCATTTATCGTGAATATGGTACTTGGTAAATGAATGGTAACAATCAACGGCTCATTGTGAATATCATGCTCGGTACTTACACCTTTGATTTATTTGATACAGTTGGACGACTAATGATATCTAATTTGAATACAGGGATGATCTATAAATGAAGATTAGGAGACTAAATGATTTCGATTATAAATTTTGTGGTGAAAATATGTTATTTGCAAGTGAGGAAAATGAGTTCATTCTCTTAGAAAGACTGCAAGTATTATCCTTTATCATTCTTATGCTTTTTCATCACGTTATTTTATATTTCATAAAAATTTATTAATTATCGCATATTGTCTAATATCTTAATGGATAAGGTATTGGGTTTTCGCTCACAGGTCTCGTGTTCGAAATTCCCCTCTTCTAAATTATTTAATGGTTTTGAATTCCTCACCCTCCCCTTAATAACAGTAAATTAAAAAAAAAATATTAATATATATAATATGCTTATAATTTGACCCTTCTAACCACTGAAAATTCTTAACTGACGAAGGATGGAATTGGTGTTATTTTAGACGCGAGAGAGTAAAAATGAGAGATTAAGAAAAGTGATTGGATAATTGGTAATTTAAGGTTAAAAGATTATATGTTGTGGTCATAGAAAAGGTGTCAAAACTGGCTTAAGCCATCATTTGCAGAAATTCCTGTCTTTTCTTTCACAAAAATGGCTTGAGCCAACTTTTGCAGAAAGATGTTAAAGAATTTCCTATTCCAAGGGTCAAAACTGCAACCTACTAATAAATAGGGTTCAATAAAAACTGCTACCTACTACTAAATAGGGTTTTTTATTGTTTGTCTTTTGGGGTTTCACAGGTTTTATTGCTTGTCTTTGAGTTTTCTTGTGCCGTTTAGGTGAGCAAGCTTTTATAATATGTTCTTAAGTCTTGCATTGAGCATCTTTCATTCAATAAAACTCAGAAAATGAGAGTTTTTCTCACAATCTCTGGTATTCCAGAATTCTATCCAAGAGTAATCGTTCGTGATCACTAAACCATAACTTTCATCATGTCACTAGCTCTGAATATTAATTATGTACAATACGCTTATAATCTCATTATCGTTTTAGGCCTATTGTGCTCGGGATCATAGAGAGGGAGAGGGAGAGGGAGAGGGAGGCCCGCGGTAAAAGAGAAGAGATGATTGATGAATTCTACGGTGTTTGCTCATGGCACTGTGCATTTAATTATTTTTTAAGTATTCACAATTAAAATTAAAAAAATGCAATAATCAACTCTTTGGTTGAGATAAGTAGGAGTGCATGGAAGAGAGAAAGAGGAGAGAGAAGAGGAAAATAGAGGAGAGAGGAATGATTAGAGAGAAGAGAGAGGAGAAGAGGAAGAGAGAAGATAGATTGAGGAGAAAGATACGATGCAAAGAGAGAGAGAGAGTTGAGAGTGATTGATTTTGAACAAACGATTTTATCTATAATAAAGAGGAAGGGTTGCATCACAATGGGCTAGCAATAATGTGGTTTAAATTCGTTTTTGCCAAAAATCGAATATAAGACATTTCACTTACAAGTGAAGAGGTATACCACTAGACTGTAGTGTTAAATGATTTTAAATGTTATTGGGGAGAAGATCAGTGAGTTGATTTAAAAACTCTAAACACTGACTTTTTTGTGTTTTTAATATATATAGCTATTTTTTAAAAGTTGGTTTTGAATTCAATTTCTGAAAACAGTCATACCAAACAAGAATTCTTAGCTTGAAATTCAAAAACTATTTTTGAGTTAAAAAAAATCGATTCAAGTTGAATATCAAGCAGACCAATAAATTTTTTTAACACATTTAGAATTACCAAATATAATATCTTAACAAATCAATTAACAATCCAACTCTTCAACCTTACCTTCAATTCAGAATGTCCTCTTCTTTACGCATTGCTTTTGGCGTCTCCATGACAAAAAGACTCCCTCTTTTAAATATTTCTATGAATTAAATGGATCATGTAATTAATTAATCACCTATCTATAAGTTTGCAATTTTCTTTGAACAAAATACTATGAATTAAATACCTAAGACCCCCAATCTTTTAGTGTCATTCTAAATTGGTCTCAACTTTTTTTATCATTCCAAATAAGTACCCAACCTATTGAAAATGTCAAATCTGTTAAGCCTCAATTAAATTCTGTTAAACTAGCTAGAGATTACTTTGTCTCCGGAATCAATAGAAAGTCATGAAAGCATAGCCTCCACCATCTGTCACCACCACTCTCATCATGCCATTACCATCAAACCTAATACAAAACCACCAACTCCACTCTGCAACTATAACTCAAGTCGCCAACATCAAGAAAAATGTTATGAAGGTTGCTGAAATGATATGAACTATCATGATGCAACCATCATCATCTTCACTGCTCATAAAGAAGAACTAGAAGTTTTACGAGCTAACACTTGGCGTATGAGGAAAACACATAAGCAAAAATAAGCCCCTTGAAATCCTGTCTGAGTTCTTAACCCTCTCATTTGTTAAAATATTGTCCTCCTAATATAAGTTCAATTTGGTTTTATTTTCTTCAATTCAAACCCATTTGATCATTAAGTTCCAAATTGTGCAATCTATGTTTGGAATTTAGATTTTGAGGCAACTAATAGTAATATTGACCATGACATACCCAATTGATGAGTTTTTTATATTTGAAAAATCAATTGGGATATAATGGATATGATATTTTCAATAGGTTAGTTACTTAATATAATGGATATTCTTGTGGCCTATATTTAACTGACAGGGAGAGAGGGGTCAGCGGTACAGAGAAAATATAGAGAGAAAGATGTGTTTGTAGGGTTGTGTAGAGGATGTGTTATTCCCTCTACGCAATGCCTTTTATTTATAGTAATAAAGGAGGGAAGAAATCTTTCTCCTCCAAGGAAAACAAGTCATAATAGGGAAGAATAACTAGAATCAAATCTAATCTAGGATTTGCACAATCACACCTAAATAAGAAGTTTATAACACTCCTTATTCCCCCTTGAGTGTGTAAATACTCAAGTAGATTTGGCATCATGTAGAGTTGAGGAAGGCGACTCGTCGGCACTGATTCTGGGAACACACTAGTCTCAAATAAGGCATGAGGAAGTCGACTCATCGGCACTGATTCTTAGAACACACTAGTCTCATATAAGGTAGGAACTTGCATAAGGAAGTAAGTCTCACAAAAAACCAATGACTATGGTAAAACTCGAGTAGGGACAAAACCCATAGGCTAAGGGAAAATGCGTGAGTAATATAAAGTCAAATGAAATGTCTACAAGGATGTCATCAGGGATATGATTAACCCAAGGTAGGTGCCTCATCAAAACCTCGTTAGGTAGCCAAAACCCAATGGGAAAAATACTCCTAATCATAGGGAAAAATAGTACATTAAGATCAAGCAAGTATATTTCAGGATACTCCGCCTGAGTTTGACATAATTGCAAAGAGAACTAACAATGTTACAACTGATAAAGTTTACACATACCAATTCCTTGAACAAGCTTCTGAAACGTCGCCTTCAGTGGTGATTTGGTGAAGAGGTCAACCAGATTGTCTTGTGAACGGAATTGTGTGACTTCAATCTTCTAATGCTCTTGTTGTTGATGTGAGAAGAAGAACTTCGGCACAATGTGTTTGGTGTTGTCTTATTTGATGTAACCCTTCTTGAGATGTTCGATGCATGCTGCATTGTCTTCATAGATCGTCGTCGGGACATCAACAATGGAGTAAAGATCGCAGGAGTTTCAAATATGGCCCACAACTGCTCTCAGCCAGAAGCATTCCTGACTTTCTTTATGTAGGGCGAGAATTTCAGCATGGTTAGACAAAGTGGGAACTAAGGTCTGTTTAGTTGACCTCCAAGAGCCAATGGTAAAGACATAACCCGTTTGAGAACGTGCCTTGTGCAAATTAGATAAGTATCATGCGTCAGCATAACCAATA
The DNA here is from genome assembly GCF_019419815.1 of Pyrus x bretschneideri. Taxonomy (NCBI): domain Eukaryota; kingdom Viridiplantae; phylum Streptophyta; class Magnoliopsida; order Rosales; family Rosaceae; genus Pyrus; species Pyrus x bretschneideri. Next base: position 15,681,741 of record NW_025999390.1, on the reverse strand, counting down.
AGGTGAGAATCAACTTGAGATAAGGGGGTACGGCATCACTCGATAATTCGTAGGGATAAAACAAGCCCAGATTTGTGGTACCCTTAAGGTAGCGAAATATGTCTTTAACACCAGTCCAGTATCCGTGTGTTGGTGCATTATTGTATCTTACCAGAAGATTAACAGCGAAAGAGATGTCAGGTTTAGTGCATTGAGCTAAGTACAATAAAGCACCTGTCACACTTAGATAAGGAACTTCATGCTCCAAAATCTCTTAATCATCCTTCTTCGGGCGGAAGGGATCTCATTTTGCATCTAGCTAATGACCATAGGAGTACTCGAAGGCTTCACTTTATCCTCGTTAAAGCAGCGTAACACATTCTAAGTGTAGTTCTATTAAAGTACTAAAATCTCATCCAAACGATGCTCTATCTCGAGGTCGAGATAGTATCAAAACTTTCCTAGATTTTTCATCTCAAATTCTGACTTCAGGTACGCGACAGTTCTCTAGAGCTCTTTAGGAGTTTCAATGAGGTTCATGTCATAGACATAAACTGCAACAATCGCAAAATCGGAATATGACTTCTTAATGAAAACACAAAGGGTATAGTTCGTTATTCACGTATCCCTAACTAGTCAAATACTCACTCAAGCTTTTATACCACATTCTTCCGGATTGCTTCAAACCGTATAGTGAACGCCTTAGCCGAATTGAGAGCGTGTTTCGAGGTTTAAAAATCTTTGATCCAATCAATGTAAGTCATTCGAGAACTTTCATATAAATTTTCGTATCAAGATCCCCATAGAGATATGTTGTCACTACATCCATCAGTTGCATACTTAGTTTTTCGAAAACTACTAAACTGTTAAGGTAGTGAAAAGTAATCACATTTATAATAGGTGAATAAGTTTCGTCAATCCCGGGGCGTTGTGAGAAGCCTTGCGCAACAAAATGAGCTTTGTAACACATAATTTTGTTCTTCTCATTACGCTTTCGAACAAAAACCCACTTGTACCCAACGGGCTTCACATGTGGAGGAGTAGGAGCTATAGGTCCAAACACTTTACTTTTCGCAAGTGAATCGAGTTCGATTTGGATTGCGTGTTTCCAGTTTGATTAATCGGTTCTACGTCGACATTCATCAACGGAACAGAGTTCAATGTCATTCTCAACATAACCTCAGTAGCTACTGCATATGCTAATGCATCGTCGATGATTATCTCATTTCTACACAAAACATCATCCAAGCTAGCATAATGAACTGAAATCTCACGATTCTCGAGATATGGATTCGTCTCTTCAAGGACGATTCTGTAATCTAGAATTTCCTCATGAGTTGGATAGAATGAGTAGGCAATAGTCGGATTCATCATAGGCTCTTCAAGGTCAATGTCGTGGATTTCCTCTTCCAGGAGTGTGAATCCTTTGAACCAAAAGGTCTACCAAGTTTTTGTGTAAAGATAGATGATTGGATAGCCGCTAATGTATGTGGATTGGCCAAAGTGGCGTCACGGGCTTCCAGAAGGGAAGTTCATCATACATTTCGTTCATCCATCTTTGCAGGCACATTCGCAACTAGAATATGTGATCTTGTGACTCACGCAAGATCAGTGAAAGCATCTGGCATGCTCTGAGCTACGCTCTGGAGATCTAATATGCGTTGCACTTCAATTTCAGATTGAGGGGTGTAGGGATCTAAATGAGACAATGTGGGAGTCGTCCATGATAATTCGCGTCGTTCTTTAGGAACGGTGACGTTCTTATCTCCCCTTAACAATAAGAAGACTGTCTCATAGAAGTGACAATTCGTTAAACGAGTGGTAAACAGATCGCCTATCAAAGGTTCTAAGTAACGAATGATCGAAGGATAATCATATCCGACATAGATTCTCATCTTTCGCTGAGGCCTTATTTTTGTATGTAAGGGCAGCGAAATCGACACATAAACCGCACAACCAAAAACATGCAGATGCGATATGTCGGATTCGTATCCGGTAACCAACTGAAGGGCGCTATATGGATGGGTCATAACAGGCCTCAGGCAGACTAACATGGCTACGTGCAATATTACATGGCCCCAAGCAGCAATCGGGAGCTTAGTATGTATGACCAACGATCAAGCAATCATTTGTAACCGCTTAATGAATGCCTTTGCCAGGCAGTTCTGGGTGTGAACATGGGGTACTGGATGTTCAACTTTAACCCTAATCGATATGCAATAGTCATCAAAAGTTTTAGATGTGAATTCTCCAGCATTATCCAATCGAATAGATTTGATCAGATAATCAGGGTGGTGAGTATATATTGTATATTAAATATGTATTATTTTATTATTATTCTATAACTATAATAAGTTTAAAAAATAAAATAAAATATTATAAATACTAAATAAATTATATATAATGCGGATATAGTCGAATGGTAAAATTTCTATTTGCCAAGGAGAAGACGCGGGTTCGATTCCCACTATGTGCCCAAGATAATAGATCAATATATTAAATTTCATTTTTTATTTAATAGATAAAGCATTAAGTATAGCTGACCACAATAGTATAGGGGTTCTACTCTCCCCTCTCTTTTCCTCCCACCAAAAAGAAAAGGGTAATTCATTATTCTATTTTTTTTTGTCAAAAAAAAATGTTGCGGAGACGGGATTTGAACCCGTGACCTCAAGGTTATGAGCCTTGCGAGCTACCACGCTGCTCTACCCCGCGATGCATAGAAGAACTGAGAATTAATGGACAAACAAGGATTGAATGCGCCCCTCTACCATATCCGTACAAATAGGATAGCCCATTTATACAGAATGGTAAAGAGGCCCCTCTATGATCAGAGAAATTAATAGAAAATGGATATTTTATTACTTGCCCTAAGCTTGATAACATGAGCCAACAGTTTGGAGAATGCAGCGTTCCTTGTGGACAACAAGCACACGTATGACCAACATGTGGAAGCGTTAACCAAAACCATAAAATATCTAAATGGTCTGCAAAAAGGGTGAATTAGTCCACAAATGTCCTCCTGAATCCTTTGTAGAAAAATAGGAGGATTCGAGCGAATCTTGTCATAAGAAGGCTTAATAATAAACTTTACCATAGAACATGTTTGCTATGCGATTCCTTGAATCGAACCTAAACTTCAAGTTAATGGATGTCCGTGTGGTAATTTGAGGATACGGCGCATTGCTGTTCGTCCAGGGTGTCCCAAACGATCATGCCAAACTGTAATTTCGTGTGCGATCCCTGAGGTAGGGTCGGCCACATATTGGCTCCCTATAGGGCTTATGGTTGTAGTATACAAACCACTTTGGATGCGCTCCATCTTCTCTAGAATACGTTTTTGGCCATATTCGTAGGAAGTGAAGCACAAAAATTCAACTCTGTTTTCTACATACGTTTCAGTGTGGTAATTATTATCTCTAATGTCCTTGAAACTCAACAACATTCTTCCAGAACGTGGAGAATAGAATGCCTCATCAATGGTAAAGATTGTATCATTGAACAACATTATATGTGCCTTACCGCTTCCTTCGATCAGGTTAGATGGTCCTGAGAGGGTTGTCAGAGGTGCATTCTTAGGTATGAAGTTAGTGAAATAGATGCATTCACGCAAAACGGTGTGTGTGGTTGCACTATATGCCAAACAACTAACTTTCCCACTAGTCATACCTAGAAATAAAAATTAATTGAACTAGTCACATGCATAAAAGTTTGAAAACTTAAATCCATTCAATTAATTTTTTTGAGAAAAATTTATGAACTTCAGGTTCATATTACTTGCAAACAAGCGCATATATATACAAAAATATGCAACAAGAAGATATGCAAATAGAACTTCAGGTCTTAGAATTATAATAATTGAATTAATTTTTTAGACTTCAAACCAAAATTAAAGTGTGGGTGAAAAAAAAAAATTAAACTCGAAGCCTAAATATATAGGCCAAAAGCCCATGGGTGGGCTGAACAAATTAATATCATGAGATCAGGCCCAAATTTAAGTTGGAATTGGCTGATCAGGCCAAAAGGATGCAGGCCCAAGGCAGCAAACGGGCTACCAAGGAAAACCAGGCTCAAAATAGGCCCAGGCGAGGGCGTTAATCGTGTGCAGTAGGGAGCACGGATGCACCAACGAGGTTGGGATTCAGTGTGTCGCAGTGCAGGAAATCCACAACAGCCGCATGGGCTGGGTTCCACTATAATGGAGACATCGAGGCCCAATTGGGCTAGTGTCATGAGTGGCCCAAGATAAGGGTTTGGGCTTGCAGTAATGAGCCCAAAAGAAAAAAGAAAACCTTTTTTTTATTTTCTTTCAGCTTGAGTTGATGCTAGGCCCAAAAATTGATATTGGGCTTGAACCAAGAAATCCTAGCAGAGCTAGAGGTTTTCGTCGGAGAAGATGACTAGCGCCACCACTGCAGGTGGCCAAATCTTGGACGGGAAGACTCAGGGGTACCCTTTTTGGGTGTTTTCGACCATGATTACGAACGGAGATTTGAAATCTCAACGTTTCAACCAAAAAACCCTAGAAATTCAAATTGAATTTCAAAAAATCCAACGAGATTCAAAGGAATTTTGGTCAATTTTCGTCAGTGGATGAGCTTTAGGCCGTCATGACAGTGACCCAAGGTCGAGGTTGGGTTGCAGGGCCACCTGTGATGGTGGAGACGCCATTGAAGGTGTTGGGTTTTTCTAGGTTTCAAAACCAGAAGCCTTCGACTCTGGTTGTATGGTTTCGCGGCTCGGCTCAGCCACTCAGGTTGCAAGCCTAAGGGTTGATGGCTCGACAACTTGGCGGCTCGCCAACCGTGGCTCTCACGGTAAAGGGGTTTGGAACGAAACCTTAATCCATATTTTAATATATTTTTTTTCAATTTCCAGACTAATTCAATGCATATTCATATAAATAATTTAATGCATGGACATATATTTGATGCAATTCATGGTAATATCAAATTCACATAATTTAATAATTATGAATATAATGCATACATAATTTATATAGAATCTACAGTTTGAAAAACGTAAAATTAAGTCATGCATTATGGTGAATGTTCATGTTATCAGGGCTGCAAAAATATCAAGATAAAAATCGTTGTTTTGAAAGAACCTGATTGCATGATGATATTAATGAACTGGTTTGATGCAGAAAACTTCCACGTTAGATTCCTAAGTGCAACAGTAGGAGCGTGCTGATAACGTGTTGTGACCTATATTTAACTGACAGTGAGAGGGGGGCCGGAGGCACAAAGAAAATACAGAGAGAGATGTGTTTGTAAGGTTGTGTAGAGGATGTATTATTCTCCCTACGCATTGCCTTTATTTATAGTAATAAGGGAATGAATAAAATTTTCTCCTCCAAAGAATACAAGTCCTAATATGGAAGAATAATTAAAATCTAATCTAATCTAAGATTTACACAATCACACTTACATAAGAAGTTTATAACATATATAATATTTTCAATAAATTAAATACTTGTTTAGAATTAAAAAAAAAAAGAGATTAATTTGGAAAGACAGTAGGGACTAGGGAGATATAAGATTCTTAATTCTTGTTTTTTTGCTTGTTTATATGTTACTTATAAGGGTGAGATTGTTTTTTTTAGACCACCTTCAATGGTGGGTTAAATGCTAAATTCCCCTCCAAATTCCTCCCCCCCCCCCCCCCCAAACCATCTCCAACCAACCCATGCTAAAACATTGGGCTAAATGCCAAATGTTAAAGCTAGGCCAAATACCCCCCAGAATTTCCACCCCCCCCTCAGCCCCCGCGTGACTGGACTAGCTAGCCATTGGGCCAGTCTCGGCCCCTTCACTCTCCAACGCGCCCCATGCGAAGCGCCTGCAATTCGTTTCCGACAGGGGTGGGCCCCATTGTCAGCGGTTTGTCGGCCACCCAATGCAATCCAACAGCTACATTTTCAATCTGATGGCTGGTTTTCACGGACCGTTGGTTGATCCAACGGTCCAGATTCAATTTTGATTTTTTTAAATATGTTATTTTAAAATACATTGAATCCAACAGCTGAGATCGAATATAAGCAAATCTAACGGTAAAAAAAAGATCTAACGGTCCAAATTTAAATCCAACGGCTAAAATAATTTAAAAAAATTATTTAACTCAAAATTCACCCAAAAACTCTATAAATACCTATGTATTTGTTCAAACATCTACACAAAACTCAATTTTCTCTTACAATTCTTCCAATTTATTTTTTTCTACCATTTCTTTCCATTTCCAAATTGTTAAACATGGCAAGAGAGCATATTAGAGGTCGTACTTGGACCTGTGAGGAAGATATTGCTCTATACTTGGCATGGGTTTCTGTTAGCGAAGATGGTGCAGTTGACACAAATCAAAATAAGAAGGTTTTGTGGGATAAAATCATTGCAAAGTTTCAAGAAAACTGCAACAGCGGCGGGCGGGATGGTGGTGGTGTTTATGATCGGTGGAAGACTATCAACAAAGCATGCACTTTATGGAAGGGAAGCTTGGAAAGAGCTGTGGTTGGCATGGCTAGTAAAAGGAGGGCCACAGAAATTGTGAGTTTTGTTCTTGATATTTTATTTGTCATGTACATAATATTATGTTGCAACTAATTATTTTTATGTATTTTTTGCATAGGGTGACAAAGCAATGAAAATTTACAAGACAAGAGTAACACCAAAAAATCAAGTTTTTAAGTTGCAACATGCTTGGGACGTCCTTAAGGATTGTCCAAGGTGGGAAACCGATGCGGACCAACAATAGAGAAGATTATTTCAATGTGAAGCTACACAGACAAATGCCGAAAATGAAGATGTCAATGAAATGACCCCATCTCCTTCTTTTGCAAGGCCCCCGAGAAGAGATAAGCAAAATGAAGCAAAGAAAAAAGGGAAGTCCCAAGATCCAATGAGTGGACACTTTGATACCGGAATTACAAAATTGAACGAAACTCATAGCGCTCGCCTAGAAGAATCAGTCCGAATGTGTTTGCAAATGAAGGAAATCTCGGATAGGGAGGAAAATAGGTTTGAAATTGAATTCATGATGAAGGACCTCAGCAAATACATTCTAGAAAGGAAGAAGTTCTTACATGGTAAGAAAAAGGAAATTATGCGAAAGTCTGCCTCAAGGAGTATGTTTCAAGATGATGAATCCTCTGAACCTTATATCCCAACATTTAATGAAGTCCATCACCAAGTGAAGATGGTGGATATGATTGTTAAATTTATGTAGTGTATGAATTATATGCTTTATTAATTAAGTTTATGTAGTTTATTAATTATGTGGTTTATAAATTATCGGTTTTATTAAGTTTATGTGGTTTATGTACTTTATTAAATTTATGTCTTATTAATTATCCAATTATTTATGTCTTATTATTCCATACTTTGATGTAGAATAGATGTCTTTAATAATTCAACCTCCATTCAATAATTTATCCAACGTACTAGACAAAATACTTTGCACAAGAAAACACTTAAATTTATTACTAGAAAATGACAACATAGTAAAATACTTTGCACAAGAAGACACTTAAATTTATTACTAGAAAATAACAACATAGTACACTTAAAATTATTACATAAATGCTTATCCAACAACATCAACGTTCACCTTCTCAGCGCCATACATGCTCAACCAAATCCTTACGGAGTGTGTCATGACATTGAGGAGCTTGAATTCTATTTAAACGTCTCATATACTCACTCAAGGCGACCCTATCCTGTCAGGTCTCATATGTGGTTGGAGCGAGATATTCAACATCTCTTGCAATAGCTCTCGCATGTGTTGGTTGGTCATCATCCACATCTTCGTTTGAATCTTCTTCAATTTTGATGTACTCATCTTCCACAATCATGTTGTGCAAAATTATGCACATCATCATGATTAAATGGAGGTCTTCGGACTACCAAAATCGTGCAGGCCCTCTAACAATGGTCTATCGAGCTTGTAAGATCCCGAACGCTCTCTCCACATCCTTCCTGTAAGACTCTTGTATCTACAAAAATAATTTCTTCTTTGCATTATCGGGATGAGAAAAACTTTTGACAAAGGTAGACCAACTAGGATAAATACCATCAGTTAGGCAGTAACCTAGCTCATACCTATTACCATTTACCTTGTACCGAAATTCTGGTGCCTATCCATTGACAACATTATCGAACAAAGGAGAAGACCAAAGAACGTTGATATCGTTGTTTGATCCAGGAGCACCGAATAAAGCATGCCGAATCCATGTGTCGTAAGACATCACAGCCTCAAGCACGATGGTTGGCTTGTCATGACGGCCTTTGAATTGGTCAACCCAAGCAGTAGGACAATTCTTCCACTCCTAATGCATACAATCGAGACTTCCTATCATGCCAAAGAAGCCTCTTTTGTCTGTTTTGCATAGAAGCCTCTTCAAGTCTTCACGATTTAGGTTGCAGAGGTATATGACTCCATATATGCTTTCAATTGCCTTACAAAAACGCTTCAGGTTCTCAATAGCAGTACTTTTTGCAAGTTGGCAATACTCGTCAGTTGAGTTTGCAGAGCACCCATTAGCTAGCATGCAAAAAGCAGATGTGAGCTTTTGATGAGGTGATAGACCTTGTCGGCCAGCAGCATTTAGCCTTCTTGCAAAGTAGTGGTCATGATTGACAACTGCATTCAAGATGCTTTCAAAAAACTCTATCCTCATCCGAAACTGCCTTCGAAAATCATGAGCAGGAAATCTCGGACGCTCGATGAAATAATCTTTCATCATTTGGCCATGACATTTTTTTCTATCACGCTGCACATATGAACGACCCGTAACAGAACAATGATGGCTAGATTCTCCATGGTGCTCAGATTGCATAAACGAGTTAATAACTTCAACTTCGGCGTTGAACAATTATGCATCCTCAATCTCGATCCTTGATTGGTATTGTGCCATCTGTATTGTCATGCTACGCCTTCTTCTATCACTCATTGATGAGATATTGAGGATTTTTAGGAAACAAAAATTCTTTGAAAGTTGAAAGATTGGTGAATATAAAGGATGATTGAAGGTTGAAAGGTTGTATGATCAACAAATATTAGACATATGTTTATATAGAAGATGATTGATGAAAGTTGAATGGTTGGTGAAAGTTGAAAGTTTGATGTTGAACGGTTGGTGAATTTAAAATTTGGTGTTGAAAGGTTGGAGAATTGAAAGTTAGTCTAGGGTTGAAAGATTGGTAAAAGTTGAAAGCTTGCTTTGTAGAAAATTTAGTGATTTTTTAATATTTATCAAAATTTAAATTTTTTTAAATTAAAATGTCCATAAAATTAATTTACGATAGTTTACATATATTTTTTTTTAAATTTAATTTAAAAAAAAAAAACCTAAGTTCATTCTTTAATAATTTCAAGTTAAAATTTTAGATCAGAACGGTTAGAGTAAAAAAGCTATTTCTGAACTAAAAACTAAAATTTAGCTAAATTATTTAGCTTTTAACCCAACATTGAAGATAATCTTAAGGGGTTTGTATTTTCATATACACTTTCTTCATAGTAATTACCATTTGAAATAATTTCTGGCTCCCTCAATGAAAGAGAGGGATGAAAAGCAAAACTCAGCAATTAGCACAAGTTAGTTCTTTCATTCCAAGAAAACTAACAGATTACAAAAAGACCCCATTTTTCCAAAGTTTCCGGCCATCTCCTCCATACACCAAAAGATTCCATATATTCACATAAAAAGACAGAGCACCGACAAACACAACTTTCTCCAACTTATTATTCTTCCCTACTTTTTATACATCTTTCTTCGTCTTCACATATTTCAAACAGCAGACTTCTTCGATTTCTTAGCAGCAGAGCTCTTGATCGACTTGGGCTGCTTGGGCTTCGCTGCGGTTGACATCTTGTTCTTTTTCCCGGGCTTCTTAGCAGAGGAGGTCGTTTTGGTCTTCTTCTCCGATTTTGGTTTCGAAACGGCGCTTGTTTTGGCTGTCGATTTCTCCTTCTTGCCCGCCTCGGAGAGCTTGTACGAGGCCCTGATCTTGATCAACTTTCCTCTTGCCGCCGAGTTCTTCAGCTGCAGCGCCAGAGTCTTCCTGAAGTTCGCCGGGAGCACCGCCTTGTGCTTCTCCTCCATGTGCTTTGCTATGGCGTACGGACTCGACCCGCTCTTCTCGTTCAGCGCCATAAGTGCTTCCATTATCATCTGCAAACAAAATTCGCAACCAAAATTCAAAACCAGATTCAAAAACTGAAGAAAATGATCACAAATCTTGAATTCGAGCACCATAATCAAAAACCCAGAAGCAGAAATGGAGAAAATGAAGAATGAAGAAATCGGGATCTGAAATCACAAATTCAAGTACCTGAAAGTATGGAGGATGAGCGGCGGTTTTGGTTTTGGGTTTGGGCTTTGGCTGTGCAGGCTTTCTCTCTTTTGGAGTCCTGGGTTTCGTCTGCCTAGTTGGCTTTTCTTCCTTCTTGGGCTCCTCCGTCACCGGAGCCTCCTCTGGCGGTGGGGCATCCACGGCGGGTGCTTGAGCTTCTTCGGTGACTGACATCGCAAAAACAGAGTAAAGAAAACGCTAAATTTTTCGTTTCCGCAGTAGAAAGATAACCAACTGACGGGATTAGAAACTGGACCTCTTGGAATTTAAATGGAGGGAGCAATCTGCGGCTGAGAAATTCTGGGCAGTGATTGGGCGATTCGATGTGTTGGGGATTGCCAGGTGTGCGTCGGAGAAATCGGGGACGTACACGTGGAGATAGAATTGGATGCTGGATTTCCTGCGTGGCGATTTTGGTTTTGTCATCGAGTTTGATTGTGGTGGGAAGTGTGTTTGTCTGTGTTTTTCTGGTTATTCTTGTCGGGGATTTTCTGGGGGTTTAATTTTTATTTGGATGTGGAATTTTGGGGTTAATGAAGAGAGGAAAGTGTGTTTTTTGCAATGTGGGTTGAAGGAGCAAAAATGGTTTACATTTAAGGGTGAAATTGTGGTAGAAAAACAAAAGAATAACAATTTCTTTAGAGGGAAAGAGAAACATTTGTTTTTGTTGGTTGAATGAGGTTTATCATTAGCAAAATAATTTCCGAAAATGCGAATCAAGTGACACAGACATAGAGGAGTGTGCACAAAAGAAAAAAACGTGAAAAAAACCCAAATTTTGTAAGCTCACACATATAGCTCTACTCATCTTAAATTTCTTTGTTCTAATTATGTTCATCTTCTTTTTCTTTTGTTGGAATTCAATTTATCTTCTCTCTATACTCCATTTGTTTCCCATCAATTACATTGTGAAAATGCCCAAATTTCAAGTATGAGTTGAATACGCCCTAGGTGGTACGAATATCCATGTTCAACCTTCCGTGTTTAAATTCTATGGTCTTCCAATTGCGTTATATGTCCTACTTCAATCTTTTCGTCAATTTGATCTCCTATTTAAAGAGTAAAGAATAAAAGTGAAACACGCGGGGTAATTAGAGGATCGCATAATTTAAAAATTAAAGTAATGGAAAAAGGTCAAATACGAATATGAGTTCAATGACCATTGTCGTAATCAAAATTTCACACACGTAATTGATCGAAAGTTTTTGAGACATCGATCAACTGTATTTGGTGAAATTATAATAAACAAGATATAAACTATCAACGTCTTTACAAATTCTCAGTCCAACGTAAAGACTTGGTTTTTGTTCTAGAATTTTCTCTGTTATGGAAACCTGAATGAACAAATGACATGACAGAGGAACTTTATAATGTCCTGCTCGTAATTCAACTCTCTGTACGGCACCCTGCATTATTCGAGACTGCCAAACAGAAAAGTAGCACCATAATGCAGAAAATCAAACACACCACATACTGTACCTGACATACGTTAATCATGACATTCTACATGCCCTCGTTTGGCGTTTAAAATTGGCTGAATTAGATAACTCACTATATTCAATGTATGCCTACTTCCAGTTTTTGTCGATTGAGGGTAAAAGATGGACTCGTAAGAAGAAAAACTATCCCTCCCAAAATTTGGAAGTTTAGATCCAGTTCTTCCTTCAACATACATTGGATCTAGAGAGTTACCCAATCCAAACCAATCCATTCCAATCCTACACACCAAACAAGCCTATACAGTTAGCAGTATCCATGTTTCTGTATGCTCAATGTTTTCAACAGAGAAATGGAACCTATATACAACTGCTAGTAAGAAAATCTTAATGTTACGCGATATGCAACAAGAGGCACGGGTCATAACACCAATCAATGACAAGTCAGTATAATACCTAATCCTCTAGTGGGCAGTGTTAAGTATGTCAAAACCAATCATAGCAGAGTCATACAGATCCTCTTCTGGGAGAGGATCGGTAGGACGAAGCTACTACCCATTTGACAAAACAAAGACTAACTACCTTCAAATAAGAACCCAAAAATAGTGCATTTAGATTAAACCTTTATGAAATTGATATAACCGGGCACCATATGACCTGATCAATCCCTTATGCTCCTTGCAGATATAACATCAAAGCAAATGTGGTTGAATTTTTTGTAATTCCAAATGGCATCATCCCTCGGAAAAATACGAAAACTAAGGTATACCTCTGGCAGAACAGTTTCATGACAAAAGGCAAAACTGGTTATGAACCGCTAAATCCATGCTAAATACAACAAAAGAACCCAAAGCTACATTTCAGTATGGAGAAAAGCACCACATAACATCATATACACCAACATCAGAATGTCATATAGAGCCTACCCTAATTTAGAAAAACCTCTGAGAATATAATCACACATGTTTCTCATTTATTTCGAAGAGAACTCCATCATTTATACGTATTTGTCTCTCCATAAAAAACCATCGGTTCATCTTCATCTGCATGTCTGACCTTAACCCTTGCATCTCCATGAAAAAGGATAAACCCTAAACTAAAAACCTGTCATCTCTAAAATCACCAAACTTGACTTCTCTAAACCACAAAATAACTGCAATCAACAAGTAATTGGCCCAGGTCGGTATTTATAGATAGGGATGAAACAAGTACCTTAACTTCAAAAGAACAACTATAACACAGTGCATCGAGTTGTCCATGCCTAATGAGTCAGTCTCTTTCCACCTCCACTATACACATAATTACTAGTTTCTAAGTCAAGGCCCTTGGAGACTACCTAAACTACAAACAGAAAAGATTTGGAAATCCTACTGAAAATTAACTTAATGGGCAACGAACAAGTGAAGAAGACAGATAGAGGAGAAAAAAACTATGCAACTTCTTTCAAACAGCAAGCCGCTAGCCCATCTTCAATAAAGTACACCTGATCACAATTAAATAAGTACCATTACGACATTAACGTACCAAATTCACAATAACGGATTAGACTTAAAATCACAAAACACTCGTATTACCAAAAAGTTCTTGAGTTTAATAGTAGCGGCCACCTGCATATGAGTGATTGCCCTCGAAATAAGATGAATATGGACCGAATTATACTGCAAAACGAGATTTGATGCATCATAATTACGTTAATGTAAAATGTAAAGTAAGGATCAAGTGAACATCAATTGCTTACTCCGGGACCATAATAATCATGAGGGTAGACACTGCTGCGAGCTCCGTAAGTATCTAAAAGACAAGTCAATTAAGATAGTAAACTGACATAAAAGTAACTATACAGGCAAGACGAGGAGAAGAGAGGAAAATTAAAAGAAAACTGAGCATAAACTCTTTACCCCTATAATGGTTTCCATGAAACGAAGCTGCTGGATCAGTGTAATCCAACCGTGGGCGACGACTACTAGGCTCCGAGTAGTCATGATCATAGTCCTAGAAGTAGCAGTTTCGTATGATAAGGAACGCCATAAAATGCTTAACAAAAAAAACAAAAACATAAAAAAATAAAAAATAAAATCAAGAGAAGCTTACTCTCATGTGAAATGGACGTTTTATTCCATGTGCATTATCATTGTAAAAATAAGGTTCATCAAAATGACCCCCCATGAATGGTCCATTAAACTGTCCTAGAGAATATGGATGCCTCCTAGGAGGAATATGCATACCATAGTCTCTATCAGGGGCATCATGCCAAGGTCGATCTGAGTAGGGTCTTGATGGTGGGGCAGCAACTGGAGCACTTCCACCAAATCCATAACGACCGTCCCTGAAAGAGCCCCTTCTTCCCCCTGATAAACATAACAAAATCAGTAAGATTTGTTTGGGGGAGAAACTACAAGACACAAATGTAATCACAATAAAAACCTCGTCCATGAAACTCGTATGGGTAATCGAAGTCATATTCATTCGGGAAACCCATCCTGCCAGTTTGACCACGTCCACCACGATAGAAATGTCTGTCAGGTTGGAACTTTGCACGGTTGAAATGATGTCCACCGCGAGCAAAACCCCGTCCTGTGAGCAATAGAGACTTAGAGAGTGAGAACAAGAAATGATGTGCAAATCAAAATGAATTTTCAATCAAAACTCAAACATATCTCTTACCAGATCTTGAAAAGATACCACTACCACCACCACCACGACCAATTCGAAATCCACCGCACATTCCACCCTTCACAGTCTGAGTTTTAGGCAAAGGATTTGAAAGTCTTGCTTTCACTTTTACCTAGAGTTACAAAAATCAACATAGGTAGGTAACAAATTAAAATAGGGATTAAGAGTACGTTACTTCAACTACAAATTCTAACCGATGCAATCATATATGAAAAAAATAATGGCCAACAAGTAATTGCAATAACAATTGTAAATAAAGTTCATCCCTTACATGTGTATGTATGCATGTGTGTAGGATGGTGTCTATGTGTCTACATGATTGCACAGACAAATGCAAATCAGTTAAAGAACATCCCCATATATTTTTTATTTTTCCAAATGTGCCAGATAACCTAATCATTTGTTTCTGTAGCCACACACACACACACACACACAGAGAACACAAGAATACCTTTGAATTCCCATCCACCAGTTCTATGTTATTTATACTATCAACAAAGGCCACAGCAGAATCATGGGTAGAGAAATCAACAAATCCAAAATCCTTCCGCTTGGCTGTAGACATATTCCGAGCCACAACAACGCGTAAGATTTCTCCATAGCATTTAAATTGCTCTCTAACTCTGTCCTCATCCCAATGAGGTGGAAGCCCATCGACAAATACAGACTTCACTTGGGACATGATCTCTGGGTCAGGCTCACGTATAGGTTCAGCAAAAGCCACTTTGGCAGTTCTTTCAGCGTGGCCAAATATAGCATCGGGCTGTTGAAGCCTCTTGTATGCAAGCATAGCATCACCACGACAAGAGAATTCAATAAATGCAAAACCGCGGCTCAACCCATCACTTTGAACATCTGGAACAAGATTTATATTCTCAACACCTTCCACACCATAATCGTTCAGTTTCTGTTTAATCTGTCATCCCACATTAAGATAAGGGAAAGAGTGAACAAGCTGGAGATGCTTTATATAGAAACTTTAAAATACCTATACAAGTATTCATTTTTGCTACCTATTTGTTTATCAGGTTATGCATTCAAGACTGATACGATATTTGGCACTTACAGCTTCCTTTGTCCAGGTATTGCATATATTACCCACGAACAATGTGTCATTGTCCTCACTAGGTGCTGTCCCACATCGCTTCCCTCTTATCTGCAAATTGGTTAATTAGCATGAAGTTTACAAAAATATGAAACAGGAAAGGCAGAAAGAAAAATCCGTACAACGGGGTTTTTCATTTCAGACAAAGCACGCCTGGCATACTCCTTATTTTCAAACTCCACAAATGCATAACCCTTGTGCCTATTAGTTGAAGGATTCTTGTGTAACCTAACTTCAACTATCCCTCCAATCCTCTCAAAGACCCTTCTCACATCTTCCTCCACAGCATCCTGATCAAGCCCACCAAGAAATATCTCACGTTCTTTCCTCATCTTGCTGCTCATTTGCAAGGGCTGTAAATTCCTTATGTTCATCAGCCAATCTCTTAGTTTCTTCTGCGGGATCCTCTGCATCATCCTCTGGAAGTTCCTCCTCTCTATGTTCTCCAAGATCCAATTTCTCACCATACTCTTCCATCTGCTCATCACCATCATACACCCCTTTACCATGCTCAACATCTTCTCCTTGTAACCCCTCTTTGGAATTTTCTACCTTGTGAGCAGCCTCACTACAGGTCTCAACTTCATCTCCATTATCCTCCAACTCCTCCTTCTGATCTCCTTTGACTTCTACTCTCTCCGACATCTCCTTCTGACCTTCTTTCACCTCCACTCCCTCTTTTACATCACGAGATGGTTCATTCTCAGAAGACTTTGAAACCTCCCCAACTAAAGATTTTTCTGCCTCAATGGGATCCTCTTCCTCAGTCACTTCCACTCCGTCCTTTACATCACAAGCTAGTTCATTCTCAGAAAACTCTGAAACCTCCCCAGCTACAGATTTTTCTGCCTCAAAGGGATCCTCTTCCTCGATAGGATCCTCCTCCTCAACAGGATCCTCTTCCTCTTCAGGATCCTCTTCATCTTCATTCAGGTTTACTTTTACTTCCACGGTTGTTTGTTTGGTTGTTCAGGCTGTCCAACATTCTCAACAGTGCTTACTTCAAATTCCACAATGCTTCCATCCTTCTTAGCAGACTCTCCAACATTCTCAGCAACCGCTTTCTTTTCTGTAACTTCCACGTCACTAACATCTGCGGCTTTCCCCTTGTTCAATGCATCTGCCTTCGCATTCACTGATGCCCCCAATTTCGGTGTCTGCGGTGGAACAAATTTAGCAGATGCCAGTGTCTTAACTTTGGCCGGCAACCTTTTCGCAGGAACTTTTTTCACGACAGCAACTTTGGCCGCCGGTGCCACTTTAGCAGTACCAGCTGATCCCTCAGTCCCCTCAGCTACTAATCCAACCAATAATTAAAATCAAAGAAAAAAGATTAAGTGAATAACTAACTATCACAATGCTATATTCAGAACTAAAATAATCAGTCATAAAAATCTTCAACTTAATTAGTTCAGCTGAGTAACAAAGTTCAACCTCTACATGCAGCAGCAACCCAAATTCCAGATGATAAAACCCTAATTTAATCAAACTAAATAATTGAAGTTTGAAATTAAATAATGAATCTACTAACTGACAAACTAATTCAATAACTACCTGATGATTTGGGGGCCTTCGAATCAGCAGGCGGTGTCGTTTCATTCTTCCTGGCCTGCATCAGTCGGCCGGCACAACCGCGCTTTGTTTCGACGGTTTTCAGAGTGGCCACTTCTAAGTCCGGCGGGGAAGCCGCCGGTTGTGTTTTAGCGGCGGTTTTCCTCGCCGGCAGCGGTTTTCTTAGCGGTCGGCGGTTTGGAAGCGTCCGCCTTGCGAGGTCTCATGCTTAGGATATGCAGCGGATAAAACCCGAAGGAATTGAGAGGGAAGTGGAGATAGGGGTTTGGTTGTCGGAGTTTGTGAATCTGACCGTGAGTAGCGGAGCACGGTGGAGTTTTCAGTTTCGACGCGAATGAGGTTTTGTCTTTTGAGTTTGCTAAATGGAGAGCTACGCGCTAGTTTCGTTGGAAAACAAACGTCCACTAAATAGTTTCTCTTTTCTTCCTCTGTTTCTGGCGTGTACGAAAGTGGTTTATTTCAAGAAAAACGTTTTTATTGGTACATTTGAAATTTGTGCTCTTCTAAAAGTTTTTGTTTGGATTATTATTTAACTTTGGACTTCAAGAGAAGAAAGCTCAAAAGAGTTCAATAAAGTAGATTTTGCCCGAGGCCCAGGGTCAAGTCCAGATACCCATCTCGAGACAATATGACGACTCCCCATTTAATGCAAAAGTTTGGTGCTTATAAGAGAAGTGACAACCGATGGAAATCAGTCCACCTACTCTCGATCCAAAAGCACTTTTTGAATAACAAAACATGTAAAAATATTGATGACTCACTACCCTTCAATTGCTTTCGGGTAAGAATAGAAATAGTACGGTTAGGTTAATTCGCCTATAAAAGGAGGAAGAGGGCCCAGAGACAAGGACACTCAACTAATCAAACAAACAAACATACAACTTGCCTCTTAGTCAAGCAAATACCCAGAAAATTGTGCTTTGTCCAGATTCTATACCCTTTTAGCCTTAGACTCCCCTTAAAAAGACATCTTTTGTCTAGTGTAAAAGCTTTGCTACCTTTTCTAAATGTTGTAGTATCGATTCTCTTAGGTAAACATGTTCACCACTCATCCTGCTTTAAGTACTCACCTGTTCACCACTCATCCTGCTTTAAGTACTCAACCCTCTGTAACTACAAAAAGAAGAGACCGCAAGACATTTAAACCTTGCCCGACAATGTGAAATCTTGCCCGACTCTCTTTGTTTTATCTTTAAGTTAATAGATATAGTGTTATGATGTATTCCCCAGTATATATTCAAGTCATTTCCAGTCTTTTGATAAGCCAAAGTTCATTCAGTTCTCAGATTTGGTTTACTTAACGGTTTTATCGTTATAAGAAGACTAAATGTGAATTGAACTGATGACTTGATCAGATCTGGACCTCTACCCTTTAAGCATACAAGATAACCAACTAAAAGTCCTTGATCTCAAGGCATAGAAAAGAACTTAATGTAGACTTAACTCATCTACGACAATCCTTTGATAACAAGAAGACATAATAACTTGGGGCGCAAGTAATCAGCTTAAACACACTTGTTCTACATCTGCCATACTGAGATGGCAGTGGCACACCTAAGCACTCAGTTAGTTTATCGTGAGCCTCAAGGCCTACACCTAAGGCCCCACAAAGGCACCTTTCAGAACTAGCTTTATCCTTCTTTTGCAGCATCTCAGCAAGCTGGAGCCCGACAATCAACCAAAGTGTCAACTCCTCGGCGAGCTGTGTGCTTGAACCAGAGACTCCTCCCAGCAAGATTTCCTGCCTGAACATAGTTTTGGCACGTTCGGTGGGACCACAAGTCTTGTATGTCAAGAAGACGAAGGAAATAACAAACCTTCAGAAGGAAGACATAGCAGAAAACACCCCAATGTACACCAAGATCTAGCATGGTAAATCTCATCGAAGACTTGCAAGGGCCTATCTTGACGGCAAGCCTGACTCCTTCTGAGAAATCAGGAGGGAGGGTCACAAATGAAAACCTGCGAGTTACTGTAATGGCTATCTTGAAAAGCATGTAGAAAAACTCTCTAGAAACGAAAGAGTAAATAAGCAGACTCTGCTCCTTAACAGGAAATATGCAAAGAAGTTTAGATCTGGAATATTCTACCCCTGAAAATGACCGTGTTAGAGAAATGATGAGAGAATCTAGCCTTGTGGAGGAGCCAATTATTCCTTTGTTTCCTTTGCTTGAGGAAAAAAGGAATAAGGGAAAGAGCAAGGAAGAATCTGGAACTAATCAGCCAGTGTTGGAAGAAATCCAAGAAGTAGAGTTGCCCAACCCCTTTTTATTCTCATTGAACAGTAAGGACAATACGGACCAAAAATAAAGCTATTACTACAAGAGCCACAGGTTGATACAATGATTGATACTGATCCCTTTCTACCGATCCCAGTAAACATGATCAACCTAACATGGGCAGAGAAAGGGAAAGGGAAAGCCACTTGGGAAGTGAGAGTAGAAAGGAGGCCAATCGAAAAACCAACTGAATGAGCTATCGAGCTACCCGAAAAACCTAAAACCGCTATAATCAAAGGAGTAGTGCTATGCAGCAGGTGTCAATGTGAATGCAAACCAGAGGTACCAACAGCAGGAGCCATCCTTGATCAGAAGCTAATCATGAGAAGCGAGAAGGAAGAACATGAAAACTGTGCGAACGTTATGAGGGCAGTTGAGAAGGAAACTTCTAGGAATTTCTTCCAGATGTTAGGGAGAACTCTCAGCCTAAAAACTTGTCAAAAGTATTCAAAAACTATGAAGCTTCAGAAGAAATGGAGAATAAGGAGGCCAAGACACCAAGATGGGTAGATGTGAGGCCACCCCAGCCAAGTTATGCCAGTAGAGATATTAGAATGAAGGGAAGAACACAGAACCCGGTCACAAAGAATAATCTTGCCCGACTTAGGTGAAAATGGTATATAGTCGAAAGGATGGAAGACTTGTTAAAGAGATGGGAGTTTCCATGATCAGGAGAGTCGAAAGGTAGCATATGGCCCACATGAACTCGTTGAAAGTTCCCACTACTTCAGAAACCTTGGAGAATGTAAAGTTCGAAAATGTACCTCATGAAGGGAGAAATCAACCTCATTGGAGGAGTAAAAATGAGGTGAAGAAGGCAAACAGTAAAACCGAAAGGGAAGGAGATCATGTACCACAAAGTCCTCATCCTAGAAAGTATAAAATCTTGAAGAGAGCTCAGAAGGATATGATAATGATGCCAACACTTAAGTGGAGCCCGGAGCCAATCTGTTTCTGAACAATCTCGCCCGAGAGAATGATACCCTCACTATTGCTAGTTGACACTCTCTGTGAGAGCCTAGTGCAGGCGCAGAACTTTGGCATAACTCAAGATGAGGCATTGCCTAAACTGATGCTACCAGAATAAGCACAGGCTTGGTTGGATAAATTTATGAACCACATTGGGGGCAAGGAGAAAGATTTACCCGGACCCAGCAACTTCCACCTAAACATGACATACGTTTTATCAGCCATGTTTCGCACCAAGCATGATTAACCTCCCATAATGGAAGTGATTACTTGGGGACATAACCTATGATGGACGCATGTTAGTGTCGAATAAGTAGGACAAGAAGAACCCAACCAGGCAAGCTTGCCCGAGCAATCAATAAAGAAGCCTGAGAAAACATACTCGAACAAAATGGTCTTCGTTCGCCAGAGTTTGGCCTATGGCCAACCATCTCAAGTCCATATACATAAATGCTCACCTAGAGAAAGTACCCTTCAAGAAGGTATTGATTGATGGAGGGGCCGCAATCAATGTCCTGTCATACAAGCAGATTAAGAGAATGTGCAGAGGTGAGAAGGTTTTATCCCCATAGATCTCACAGTTTCTAGTTTCTCAGGAGCTGTCACCATAACTCATGGGATACTGCCACTAGAGGTTGATTTGGGTTCGAAACATATCATACTGGCCTTTTTTTGTTGTAGACAGTACTTCTACTTATGGGGCTTTATTCGGCAAAGATTGGATTCATTAGAGTCTCTCTATGCCATCTACCTTACACTAATAAGTAGATGTCTACCATGAAGAAGGAGAAACAGAACATGGGTTCTAAGAGATGGTAAAGGCCGAATCACGGCCATTCCTCCATTACAACCAACATCGCAGAAGCCAACTTCTACAATCTAGTAGTGCTGGGATTATTCAATGTTCAGGAGCTAATAAGAACGGTCGCCCAACTAAGGTGACTGCCCAAAAGCTTCTAGAGCAAGGGTTATCTCTTACAAGGGAAGAATAGGATCAGCCCTTTATCATCCCAATTCCCCAACACCATTAAATGTCAGAAAAGAAAATGAAGGACCAAGTAGTTGTAGTCAAGTCCTTAATAAAAAGATTGTTGGTGTAGGGAGAGAGAGAGGAAACAGAGAGGGAAAACTCAGCCAAGGAAGAAGAAAAGTGGAGCGGAGAGGCTTCAAGCAGCCGAGTGAGTAAAGAAGAATCTTTTGGGAAGAGTTAGAATCAACCATGCAAATGGCTAAATGTATATATGATCTGGATGGGCCAGATGATTTACCCGAGAATTCAGAGTTGGTTAAGTTTTTGTGTGCAGAGCCTGACAAACCGGCCCCAGAAGTACAAGACCATTGGGAGACCATTGATTTGGGGAATGAGGAGGAACCAAGTACCTATACAAATCAGTTGTTTATTAGAAACCAAGATCAGGCAAGAATTGTCGATCTTCTGCGTGAATATAAAGATTGTTTTGCTTGGCATTACATCGAGATGCCAGGTTTAGATTCAACCTTGGTAGAACACAGAATGCCTATTAAGGAGGGATTTAAACCTATCAATCAAGCACCACGGAGGATGTCAAAAGAATTTGAAGAAAAAGTCAAAGAAGAAATCGAAAGACTGGTGAAGGCCGGATTTATTAGGCCTGCCAAATATGTTAGGTGGTTGGCCAACATTATACCTGTTTTAAAAGCTATAACTAAAGCAATTAGATGTTGTGTTGACCATAGAAACATTAATGGAGCCACGCCTAAAGATAAATACCCCATGCCTATGGCTGACCTATTCATAGATGCGGTTGCTAAATACAAAGTTTTATCTTTCATGGATGGGAATGCTGGCTGCAATCAGACAAAAATGGCTAAGGAAGATATACATAAACTAGCTTTTAGATGGCCAGGTCATATTGGAGCAAATGAGTATTTGGTAATGTCATTCAGGCTCTAAAATGTTGGTGCAACTTATCAAAGAACGGTAAACACCAGTTTTCATGACTTAATCAGCCATAGCATGAAGGTATATATTGATGACATCGTGGTAAAGTCCAAAACTAAATAGCAGCATTTGATGGACCTCAGACAAGCCTTAACAAGAATGAGGATCCATAAGCTAAAGATGAATCCAAAGAAGTATGTTTTTGGGGTAAGATCGGGCAACTTTTTGGGATTCCTTGTTTATCAAAGAGGAATGGAGGTCAACAAGAACAAAGCTCGAGCAATAATGGAGTCATCTTCACCCATCAATAAAGTACAACAACAAAGGCTGCTGGGAAAAATCAACTTCTTAATGAGATTCATTGCTAATTTAGCGGGCAAGATTCAACCCCTAACTCCTCTGCTAAGACTAAAAGACAAAGAAGAGTTCGAGTGGGGCCCATCACACCAAGAGGCTTTTGACAGCATAAAAGCTTACTTAGCTTCTCCACCAGTGCGTTTGCCACCTCAGAAAGGGAAGCCGTTAAAGCTTTATATTTCTACCTCTGAGAAATCAATTGGAAGCTTGCTGGCCCAAAGCAATGAAGGTAGAAAGGAACAAGCCATATATTACTTCAGTAGAGTCCTTACTGAGGTAGAGACGAGATATACTCCAGTAGAAAAATTATGTTTAGCTTTGTACTTTATTGCTTGCAAGCTAAGGCATTACATGTTGCCTTGCCACATCCACATCATTGTTAAGACCGACGTGATCAAATATATGTTGCCAAAACCAATGTTTACAGGTAGAATTGGAAAGTAAATTCTCGCACTATCAGAATTCAGTTTTCAGTATATACCTCAAAGAACGATCAAGGGGCAGGCAATAACAGACTTCTTAACCGAACATCAAGAAACATGAGATGAGCTTATCAACATCCCTAGAACTCTGAAAGTGGCTAACCTTTGGATCCCACCAAGCAAAGCCCTCTCGGGTAGAGAAGAATGGGTTTAACAGGAAGTAAAGAGGATATCGAGCCTTTGGATTACTCTATGGAGGCTATATTTTGATGGATCTTGTACCCAAAGTGCTGCGGGAGTGGGGATTGTCATCATCGATCCTAGAGGAACTTATCATTGTTATTCATTCTTCCTAAATTATCAAGAAACTACCAACAATCAGGCAGAATATGAGACATTAATAATTGGCCTAGAGATCTTGGTAGAGCTGGGGGCAACTGAAGTCGAGGTATTTGGTGATTTAGATTTAGTGGTTAATCAGTTGAATGAGGAGTACAAGCGTAGACATAATACCATGGCCGGTTATTACTTAGCGGCCACTCAATTGTTAAGCTATTAGGCACTTAAAATATCAGTCAGCCATATCCCTAGAGGATCAAACGCGATTGCCAACGAGATGGCACAATTAGCTTCTGGAGTACATATCCAAGAAAAGAGGTCTGAAGAGGATATCGAAATCCATAGAAGGAATCTCCCTTCTATCTTTGAAAAGGGATTCAGTGTAGATGTGTTGACTGAGGAAATAGAGATAGAAGATTGGAGAACACCTATTGTTCAGTATTTAAAAGATCCATCATTCCCCATAAGTAAGAAAAATAGATAACAAGCAACTAAGTACATCATATAGGGATAAATATACGTTAAGAAAAACTCTAGACGGACTGTTATTAAAGTGCTTAGGCCAAGACGAATCAATAAGGGTAATGGCCGAAGTACATGAAGAGATCTGCGGAGCACATTAGGTTGGAACTAAGATGAGATGGCTGCTTAGAAGGTATGGTTATTTCTAGCCCGAGATGGAGAATGATTGCAAAGCATATAGCCGAGGGTGTGAGGAATGCCAAGGACCTAGGCCTCTCCAACATATGCCCTCAGTGCCCTTAAACCCTATGGTCAAGCCTTAGCCCTTTAGAGGATGGGAAATGGACTTCATCGGGCAAATTTACCCATCTTCTAGCAAAGGACACAAGTTCATAATTGTGGCAACGGATTACTTCACCAAGTGGGTAGAAGTTTCAATAGTGAAGACAATCACCTCGGCTACAATCAAGAAATTCATTGAAACCAAGATCTTACACAGATTTGAAGTGCCCGAGACAATTGTCACAAACCGTGGACCATCTTTTATTTCAAAGGAAGTGGTCGTAGGTAAGTTTAAAATAAAGATGATTCGGTCTAGTCCTTACTACCCCTAGTCAAACGGTCAAGTAGAAGCTAGCAACAAGGTCTTAGTAAACATTATCAAGAAAATGGTGGCAGAAAGCCCCGAAAAGTGGCACGAGAGGTTGGGAGATACTTTGTAGGCTTATAGAACTTCTAAGAAAGTGGGAACTGGAACTACTCCTTATGCCCTAACCTTCGGGCAAGATGTTGTCCTCCCCATGGAAATTAATGTGAATTCTATCAGGATTCAGCACTAATTCGGGCTACATAGTGAAGAATACATTCAAGCTATGTGTCAAGGAATTGAAGATCTTGATGTAGCCCAAATCGAAGCCCTATACAAAATCCAAGAGGTGAAGAGAGTTGTTGCCCGAGCATACACTAAAAAGGTAAAAATAAAAACTTTCAAGGAATGAGAGTTGGTTTGGAAAGTTATTTTGCCTTGGGGAACTCAAATTAGAGGCTTTGGAAAATGGAGCCCGACTTAGGAATGTCCTATCATTATTAACAAAATATTGGACAAGGGTGGATATTACTTAGCAAATGTGGAGGGAGGCTTGCAAAAGCATCCAATCAATGTTAAATTCCTGAAGAAATATCACCTAACCTGTGGGATGTTAAAGACTGTTATGTAGAAGAAGAAGTATAAGCGTCGCATGAAATCTAAAGTCATTTTCGTGCTTATAAGAACTGATTTCTTATTAGGCATGCTATCTCCAACAATGATTGGGACCTGAGAAGTCCATCCAGGTTCCAAGGGATACACTCCTTCCTCTTTGAAAGAGAACCCAGTATAAAAGCCTACCTGAGGACGATGAAGGCCATTAAGAAGGTGATGCATGGTGGAAATCCTTTCACTAGTCTCAAAGGAAAATTGGATTCATGCGGCTTCGGGTATCTTTGAGAGAAGATGGGAAGAAAAGTTGGAATTATGAGGGTCTGAAAACTTTTAAAAGCTCTGAGAAATTCTGGGAAGATTTTGATAATTCAGAAAGACTCGAATTGGTTAAAGTATCTAGCCGAAGAATGGAATTGAATGGAGTTTTATAGCAAATGATCAAGTGACGGTTGGGATTCATGGGTTAGTGTAAATGACCCAATTCATAAACGGCTGCATTAAGATGGCACAAGTTTCGAGTAAAGGCGTGTGACGGTGGTTACTGAAAAGCGGTTGTTCAATCATTATTAGCATCTCGGTTTGCAGGCTTAACAACGATTGAATGGGACACTGTTTGGGTTATTATTTAACTTTGGACTTTAAGAGAAGAAAGCCCAAAAGAGCTCAATAAAGGAGATTTTGCCCGAGGCCCAAGGTCAAGCACAAGAGAAGTTACAACTGATGGAAATAAGTCCACCTACTCTCGGCCCAAAAGCACTTTCTGAATGGCAGACCATGTAAAAATACTGATGACTCACTACCCTTCAGTTGCTTTCGGGCAAGAACTGAAACAGTATAGTTGGGTTAATTCGCCTATAAAATGAGGAAGAAGACCCAGAGATAAGGACACTCAACCAATCAAACAAACAAACATACAACTTGCCTCTCAGTCAAGCAAATACCCAGAAAACTGTGCTTTGTCCAGATTCTGTACCCTTTTAGCCTTAGACTCCCCTTAAAAAGACATATTTTGTCTAGTGTAAAAGCTTTGCTACATTTCTAAATGTTGTAGTATCGATTATCTTAGGTAAACCTGTTCATCACTGATCCTGCTTTAAGTACTCAACCCTCTGTAACTACAAAGAGAATAAACCGAAAGATGTTTAAACCTTGCCCGATAAGGTGAAATCTTGCCTGACTCTCTTTGTTTTGTCTTTAAGTTAATAGGTCTGATGTTATGATGTATTCCCCAGTATATATTCAAGTCATTTCCAGTCTTTTGATAAGCCAAAGTTCCTTCGGTTCTCAGATCTAGTTCACTTAATGGTTTTACCGTCATAAGAAGACTAAATGTGAATTGAATTGATGACTTAATCAGATCTGGACCTCCACCATTTAAGCATACAAGATAACCAACTAAAAGTCCTTGATCTCAAGGCATGGAAAAGAACTTAATGTAGACTTAACTCATCTACGACAATCCTTTGATAACAAGAAGTCAGAATAACTTGGGGCGCAAGTAATCGGCTTAAAAACACTTGTTCTACATCTACCATACTGAGATGGCAGTGGCACGGCCTAAGCACTCAGTTAGTTTTGATCGTGAGCCTCAAGGACCTACACCTAAGGCCCCATAAAGGCACCTTTCAGAACTAACTTTATCCTCCTTTTGCAGCATCTCCGCAAGTCGGAGCCCGACAATCAACCAAAGTGCCAACTCCTCGAGGAGCTGTGTGCTCGAGCTAGAGACCCCTCCCAGCGAGATTTCCTGCCCGAACAGTTTCATCGCAAACGATGAGTTTAGTAGTCGAATTTAAATTCTCCTTGTCATAATCTTTTCGCTGATAGTTTTTTATTCAACATTGCCATATCATATGCATTATTCGATAGTTTGAATCTAAATTGTTACTATTGTTTCTCTAGTTTGTTTTACTATGCTTCAAATTGCTCTTGAGGATGAATTAGAAGAGCAACTTATATGAAACGGATTTATCATTACGTAGCGTCTCAATTCAATAATAAATGATCATGTGAAGAAAAACTTACAATTGACAACGTATTATTAGATACAAAACATCACATGATGGTGAACTCGTTCTATATAAGTTATTCTCACATATTAAAATTGACTTGAATACTTTTCTTGCATTTTTTGTGTGCGGTTCTCGTGAGATAGGATTTGCAAATGTTGTTTGTGAAGACAATTTTACAGCGAATCAACCTGCTTTTATTGGTATGAGAACAGTAATTTGTCACCGCAGTAAACTTGCTATTATTAGTATCAAACTAGTAATTTGTACACCTCCAAAATATGTTACACTGTCCTAGCTCAACACAAATACATAGGCAAATGCGACGCTCCAAGTCTCGAGCCCAATACCAAACTCAAAGTCGGGGCG
This sequence comes from Pyrus x bretschneideri, assembly GCF_019419815.1. Taxonomy (NCBI): domain Eukaryota; kingdom Viridiplantae; phylum Streptophyta; class Magnoliopsida; order Rosales; family Rosaceae; genus Pyrus; species Pyrus x bretschneideri. The sequence goes on along the minus strand of NW_025999390.1, from coordinate 15,654,302 downwards.
CGCTTTCCGTACACGCGCGAACGTTGTGTCGCTGATGGGTACTCGGAAGTATAAGTACACAGTCGGTTATGACCGTTTTAATTCCGCAGTATTCAGCTCCACTTGGACGCTGCGTTTCGGTCGTACAGAAGCAGCACCGATGGGCGCCTCAGAATCCACACTCTCAAGCTCACAGGTACTTCTCCGTCGTAATCATCTCCAAATGTAATTTTATTTGTCTCATCATCCAAATTTATTTAATTTAGCATTTTTAATTTTTAATTATGCTTTAAGAGGCCGGCCGAAGAAATCACCACCGTGTCGGAACGATCGGAGACCGCCGATCCCGTCTTAGAAAAGCTCAAATCCCTCAAAATCGTGAGTTTTGTATTCTACTTTCCCAAATTTTCATCAATTTAAGAAAATTGTAAGGAAAAATAAAACTAGGGTTTGAAATTTTGAATTCAGTTAATTGGTTACTGTTCTCTGAAAACGAATTTTTGAATTTGCGTTTTTGAAATGTTTGATTGCAGTCGACGCCCCTGCTGATTTCGCCCCCGGCTGAGGGCAGCTTGACTGACATTTTAGTGAGGAAGCCTTCGTCTTCTTCAGTGCCAAGTAAGCTGCTTCACTGATTTATATTTTTTGATTGCGAAAAAGATTGAGGTAAAAAAACACCAAAATGAAGTCCTTACAGAGGAATTGGACTAGCTGAATTTGGAATTCCACAGCGATTAGTATAATGGTTGTAGTTCTGTAGATGCTGTGTCTTTTTTCGTGACGAGATTGTTGCTTGTATTTTATTAGTTTTGATGCGGAAATTTTGCTACTCTGTTATGAATTGACAATGTAGGTGTTGTGGATCCGAAAGTGCTATTGGAACTCTTCTCGATGTACCGTGAGTGGCAGGAGGATAGTGTCCAAAAGATAAGCAAAAGACAGGTTTGTTTTCACAAGAGTCCTTGTTGAATATTTTGAGTTTGTTTGAAGAAATAAATCTCTGGTTTTTAGGGTTCACACATGCACTGACTGTCTGTTTTCTACTGTCGGAGGGTTATTTCATATAATTTCGAAGTTCAGGAGGCAATTTTTTTAGTTTAAAATCTAAGTAGAAAATAGAACATGGGTCAAGGTTTAGAGTATTTTCTGCAGTGTCCTTACACGCATAGAGCATGTCATCATCTACTTTGTTGTTCTGATGCTCTGGTTGGTAAAATGAAACCACTGAATTAAGTGGATCATGGTTAAATCTGAACTAAGTTAAACAACTTAAGGGAGGTGACCACTTTAAGAATGTCGCAATGAATTCAAGTTATTTTTTCATGTGATCGCCCTTAATAAAGCGATGAGCTGGTTTCTGACCGGGTGCAAACTCTGCATATAGTGCGGTATAAACTAGTGTTATAAATTTCGTTGGAGTCTGACATGGTCAATCACTTTTGATATGTTTGGAATGAAGTATGTGGTTTGTTCTTCCTTATCCAAAGCCTGTTTTTCTCATGTCGAGTTTTGTACAAGATTCGCAGTATATTAGTTAAGTTGTTTGGCATCCCTTCTCCCCCAGAGGAACTGTTTAAACCTTACTTCGGTAAAAATTGTTGCAGGAAGAGGTAGAAAATAAAATAGAGGTTACGGATGCTTTGGCTGCTAAACTTCTTCAGCGTTTTAATTATTCAGTGTCAGCAATGAAGACATCTTCACAACATTTATCCGAAGGTAAGTGATCACATTATACGCGTTAAGGGGAGAAAAATGTATGTTCCAAGCGTCTTTTTCCCTCAGCGGATTTCAATGGACCTAGTATATGGTGAAATCGATACTATCTACAATCTGTCGCATGTCCTGTCATAACTTTCTGAGATGTGTTTCCACTTATCCTATCTTCGTATTGGAACACACATGCAGTTCATTCATTGCAGGTGGAGATTGGGGAGCTTAAAGGAAGGTTAACAGAGGTCATTAGCAACTGTGATGCACTGTGCCGGAGAATATCTGTTGAAGGACCCGAATCCCTCCGGTCATCCATCAAGCCGTTTGCTGTCTGCACCACCGGCCAAGAAATCCAATCTAGCTCTAGCTCATCCGACGTGCAAAGAGATCCAGAGCAAGGTCTACCATGCGGCGTATCGAAGTTAGACTGATTTTGCATTCTTTCGTGTACAAAATCTATGAACGATAACACGTTTGATTAATTTCTTTTCAGCAACATTGTGGCGTATAAAATACTTTTTGATTGTTATAGTCCTTGATTCATTTTTGGATTAACCGAGGACCATTTTCGAGCGCTAATAACATCTCTCTGAAAAACAAGAAAACGAAAATGACAGGGTAGGAAACAAGACAAGTATGTAATTTGCTGAAAAATGAATCAAGTTACAGAAAAATTAAGAACAAAAACAACCCTCGAAATGAACAGCACAGAACAATTAATTACTGGAATTCAAACTCTATTGAGCTCTAGAACTAAGCCACATTATATAACTTAAAACTCTTTTGGCACCCATGGACCCAGCATCAGAGGAATCAAGGCTGTTGCTGAGCATCCATGTACCCAGCATCCACAAGTACCTTCTCCCTCTTAGCCAATTCAACGTCTTCGTCCACCATCATCTTCACCAGCTGCTGAAACCCGACTTTCGGCTTCCAACCCAGCACCTTCTTCGCCTTGCTCGCATCCCCTTTCAGATTATCCACCTCCGACGGCCGCAGGTACCTCTTGTCGATCACCACGTGGTCTCTCCAGTTCAATCCCACATACCCAAACGACACCTCCAGGAACTCCTCCACCGTGTGCGACTCCTCCGTCGCCACTACGTAGTCGTCCGGCTTCTCCTGCTGCAGCATCATCCACATCGCCTCCACGTAGTCGCCGGCAAAACCCCAGTCCCTCGACGCCTGCAGATTCCCCAAAAACAGCTTGCTCTGCAATCCCTCCTTGATCCGACCCACGGCCCGGGTGATCTTCCGGGTCACGAAATTCTCCCCCCGCCGCGGCGACTCGTGGTTGAACAGAATCCCATTGCACGCGAACAGACTGTATGCCTCGCGGTAGTTCACGGTGTACCAATGCGCCGCGCATTTCGAGACGGCGTAAGGGGATCGGGGGTGGAACGGCGTCGTTTCCGACTGAGGAGGCGGGGTGGCCCCGAACATCTCGGACGACCCGGCTTGGTAGTACTTAATGTCGGTGCGGCCGGTGGCGGCGATGTGGGAGCGGACGGCCTCGAGGAGGCGGAGGGCGCCCGTGGCGACGACGTCGGCGGTGTAATCGGGGATTTCAAACGAGACGGCGACGTGCGATTGGGCGGCGAGGTTGTAGACCTCGTTGGGGGCGATTATGTCGAGCCAGCGGCGGAGGGAGGAGGAGTCGGTGAGGTCGGCGTAGTGGAGCTTCATGCGGGCCTTGTGGGCGTTGTGGGGATCGATGTAGATGTGGTTGATGCGCTGGGTGTTGAAGTTGGAGGACCGTCGGATCAGGCCGTGGACGTCGTAGCCTTTGTCGAGGAGGAATTCGGTGAGGTAGGAGCCGTCCTGGCCGGTGATGCCGGTGATTAGAGCGACCTTTCGGTGCTCCGGCGGATCAGGGGCGGAGCCGTTGGGGGTTAAGGTTCCGGATCTGACGGTGTCGGTTTCGGATGCCATTGTGGGTGTGGTGGAGTCGTGGGGGGTGTGAGGATAAATGGAGAGAAGGGGGAGTGAGATTGTGAGGAGATGATGGACTTTTCGGAAGAATTTTAAGAGGGATGGAAGGACAGATCCAACGCTGGTGGCGCGGTTGGACACGGACGCGCGTTTTGCGCTTACTTTGGTGACGTATTAGAGGGCGCCAGCTTGGATGATGGTTGGGTCCCACAGCACTACGTTGGGAGCTAAGATCTGCCAAATTTATAAGAAATTCATTTTTATTTATTAATCTACTAGCCTTCACGCACTCGTTTACAGAAGGTATTTTTTGAATTACGACGTGATGCACACGATTTATACATTTTAAATGTATTTATATGCTTAAATTGATAAAAGGAAAGTCAAATATTTGAAGTAAATGAATAATCTTAGATCATGCTAGAAGAAATCTCTTATAAACCAATTAAAGCAACTGAATTAACATAATAAAATCGATCTCTATAGAGAAATTAATATTTAATAAACAACTAATTTAATCACATTATTGCTAGCTTATTGTGAGGCTATGTCTACCCCTCCCTCGGGCGCAAAAACAAAAGCGTGAGTGGGCAAAACAAATCTCTTAGAAAACCATTTCATAAAACATAATATAACCCCTCGCCGTAAAACCTGTATACTTCCCAGAAAATAAACATAAAAACGTAGGTATAAATATGCCAAGTATAATCAAGGGTATGCCAACATGCTCAAGGCCCCAATATAACATGCAAATGCTCAGGTATGTATAGCGCATCAATAGAATAATAAAATGACAGCCGGAGTCCCCTAAGTGACCTGTACGGCTGAACCTAGAGCTCAATTTACCACTCATTCCCTAAACCTGCCCACGAGTCGGAACCACCTATAGTGGTCTGTACGACAAGCCTGGGTGTAATACATATAACGCTCTAGTGCTACGATCACGTGAAGGCTGTGCGAATAATCGCGGGTCACCTACGAGTCGGAACCACCTATAGTGGTCTGTACGACAGGACTGTGCACCTAACTTGGATTCAAGCTGAGCGTGTGGTGCGGGAGGTGAACAACACGTGAAAGACTGTGCCCTACTCTGGGCGGGAGCACTAACACCGGGGGTGCAGGTTATGAGCTCTCTAAGCACCTCGAACCACTATTTAATGCGAATGTAAAACAACGCTTACCTGGCACTTACCTAGGCCGCCGCAGCACCAATATATATGTAAATGACGTAAGAATAAATATATAAACCAACTCATATGCCACTAATCATGCATAGTCATCAATCATATAAAATTACGGCGTAAAACAAGGTATTTATACTAATTTCTGGGAAATAACATGTATATAGGTATATACGGAAAACAAAAGCCCACTCACTGGTAAGTAGAAGGGTCGTAGCCCCCCTGCCTCGAATGTGCACGCTCGTCCTCGGGATACGTGTCACCTATATGCGAATTAACTACAAAAACGTTAACTTTAAAGCACATAACCGTCCGTTCAAAATAACTTCTCATACATTGCTCAAAATGGACAAATGAATATACCAACGTGACCTACACAACCTCACGATCACAACCATATTTTTAAAATAATTTTTGGACACGTCACGCGCCCCCACGCGCCTGGAATGGCACGGGTCCACGCGCCCCCACGCGCGGCCACGTGCCGTTTGACTGACGGAATATTCCCTAACTGACGCCGTTAGTCCTGTAGGAATATTCCGTTAAAACTTAACGGAATATTCCCCTGTCCTCTCCGGCGAGCCGCCGCCGTTTGCGCCGGCGCCGGCGCCGTCGCCGGAAAACTGGAAATTTTTCAAACTTTGTTTTCTCACTCGTTTTTCAACCATTTTTCACGTTCTTTATACCAAAATGAAGCTTAGGACTAGTAGAATTACGTTAGACTACTTTTAAGGCCTAAAAATCAAGGAATCTCACCTGCAACAACGATCTAAGTTCGGCCAACTTTGGAACTAAGCTTTCCCGACGTCCAAATTCACCCAACGAAGCATTCCCAAGCTCCTTGAGGCCTCACTAACACATCTACAAGCTTAGAATGTCCAAAAACATAGTGTAGATAATATTGTTTGTTAAAAAAAAAAAAAAAATCATTTGACCACTAATTTAATGTAATTTAATCACATTATTATTCGCGTGCAGAAGACGTTTGTTATAATCGGCATAACAAGCCTCTTAAGATGTTTTGAACGTGTTTAAAATAGAGAAAATAATCTTTAATAAACAACTGATTGAATCACCTTATTGCTAGCTCATTGTGAGGTTAAGCTCACCCCTCCCCCTTAGTGTAGATAATATTGTTTGTTAAAAAAAAAAAACCAATCATTTGACAACTAATTTAATCACATTATTATCTACGTGCGAAATGCTTTTTTTATAACTGGCATTACACGCATCTTAAGATGTTTTGAACGTGTTTAAAATAGAGAAAATAATATTTAATAAACAAATGATTGAATCACATTATTGCTAGTGTGACAGCCCGTCCCGAAATATTTGTATCGATGGCATGGAATGACGATTTTACCCTTGGACGGTAATTGGTGTTGTGTGACTTGCACTTTGGTCGTGGACCAAATAAGTTTAGTCCAACTTGTTTGGACTCAATTAGAACTAAAGGGCTTAAGGTTTTGTTTTGGTTGGTTGCCCAAATCCAGATCACGCACACACTTACCCGTTGACCCTTCTTTCTCTATCTCTCTCGATCGTTTTCTTCCGTCTGTACAACCTATACGGACAACTCCTAATCGAGCTTTCCATTCACGAATCAAGCTTGTGGACACCATCATCACCTTTCTTGTAACCATACGATCTCATCTATACCAATTTTAGGACGTGAAGCCGTTGGAAAACTCGAGAACCATAATTCCCGATTTGGTACACTGTTCATGCAATCGTGATCGTGAAGTTTTTAGAAATTTTTAAGCTTCTAGGGAGCTTTAGAACGTCTTCACAAGGCTCGGAGAAGAAAAACAAAGTGTTTTGGACGTCGGGAAGTTGAGTTTAGCTAGTTTCAAATTTGGCCGGATTATCGTGGGTTTTTCCGGCGAGATTCCGTTGGATTTAAGTCCCAAAAGTGGTAAGGTTTTGTTCTACTTGTTGTAAGCTTCATTTTGGTACAAATTTCATGGAATTTGATTAAGAATTGAAGAAGATATGAAGTTTTGAAGTTTTTCCAAAAACCGGCGAAAATTCAAGTTGCAAACGGTGACGGACGGCAGCAACCGGCGAGACTCATTGGAGAAGACGAAGAATATTCCGTCAACTTTGACGGAATATACTAACGACGTCAGGTATATATAATGGTATATTCCATTTTTTGACAGAATATTCCCTAACGCCGTTAGGGTCTCAGTCCGTGTGCCAGGCACATGCCTACGCGTGGCGGCGCGTGGGTGGTCAGAAAATTATTTTAAAAATATGGGGATGTTCGTGAGGTTGAGTAGATCACGTTGGTATATTCAAACACCCCATTTGAGCATTGTATGAGAAGTTATTACCTAATTTTGGTTATGTGCTTTAAATTAACGTTTATATAGTTGTTTCACATATAGGTGAGACCTATCCTCAGGACGAGCGCAATCAATCGAGGCTTGGGGGCTACGACCCTTCCACATACCAGTGAGTAGGCTTTTGGTTTTCCGTATATACTTATATACTTGAGATTTTTCCCAGAAAATCGATTTAAATGAATTATGTTTGAAATGTCATGCAAAGTATCTGCCTATTTTACTCATGCATTAGTAGTTGCATATATTTATGATTGGTGTTGCGAACACACATGTAAGTGCCAGATAAGTTTATAGATTATGGTTGTGAGATTGATGATTATGTGAGATGTGTTGTGAGCTCATAAACATGCACCCCGGTGTTAGTGCTGCCGCCCAGAGTTAGGGCACAGTCCTTCATGTGATATTCATCTCCCGCACCATACGCTCACCTTGGATCCAAGTTAGGTGCACAGTTCTGTCGTACAGACCAGTATAGGTGGTTCTGACTCATAGGTGACTCGCAATTATTCACACAATCTTCACGTGATCGTAGCACTTGAGCGTATTTATTTACACCCAGTCATGTCGTACAGACCACTTAGGTGGTTCCGACTCCTGTGCAGGTATATTTGTTGAGATGTGGATTTGAGTCATACAGGTCACGTTAAGTGACTCCGGCTAGATGGATGAGCTCTAGATTTAGCCGTACAAGTCACGTTAAGTGACTCCGGTTGATATATCATTTGCATTGATTTATATCACCTGGTTTACATATATTTTTATGCTGAGATATTTGACATGGCATATTGGTGAATTTTGCTATTCTGAGCATGGTTGTGGTATATATATATATTCTATTTTCTGAAAAATTATACAGGTTTTACGAAAAGGGGTTAGAACTTTTGAGAATGAAATAATTTTGAAAAGCTTTGTTTTTGCCCACTCACACTTTCTATTTGGCGCCCCTCTAGGTTCTAACTAGGAGTTATCGTTGGTGGCATATGAGGATTCCAGTGGTGGTTCTGACAAATTTCACAAATGTAGGATCATCTTTGGGTGTTGTTTAATTAGTATTTGTCCAGTCGGACTGCACTTAGGCTATTTATACTCTAATTGTGTATTTCACACTTAATCTCGCACTACCATGTTATCTTAGCGTGTACAGCTAGTTGTTGGTTTTTATTTATTCGCATTTCTATTATTATTATTGCTTCCGCACTGTGCACATGGCTACATCACCCTTACGTGACAACCAACATGCCTTGATTTTGGTCGGGGTGTGTCAGCTAGCCCATTGTGAGGTTAAGTTCACCCCTCCCCCTTAGTGTAGATAATATTGTTTGTTAAAAAAAAAAAAAACAATCATTTGACAACTAATTTAAAGTAATTTAATCACATTATTATTAGCGTGCGAAAGACTTTTTTTATAACCTGCATAACACGCCTCTTAAGATGTTTTGAACGTGTTTAAAAATAGAGAAAATAATATTTAATAAACAACTGATTGAATCACATTATTGCTAGCTCATTGTGAGGCTAAACCCACTCCCTCCCCTTTAGTGTAGATAATATCGTTTGTTAAAATAAAAAATAAAAATAAAAATAAAAAAAAGAAAAAGAAAAAAACAATCATTTAACAATTAATTTAATCACATTATTATGTGAATGATCTTTTTTATATCTGACATTACACGATTCTTAAGATGTTTTGAACGTGTTTAAAAATAGAGAAATTGAATCATATTATTGCTAACCTATTGTGAGGTACTTGTCACATCCCGGCTCGAGGTCCATCACATCCCGGACCCGCTCCACTACTGTAGCACGATATTGTCAGCTTTGGGCCCCGACCACGCCCTCACGGTTTTGTTTCTGGGAACTTACACGAGAACTTCCTAGTGGGTCACCCATCATGGGATTGCTCTTGTGCGCTACTCGCTTAACTTCGGAGTTCCGATGGAACCCGAAGCCAGTGAGCTCCCAAAAGGCCTCGTGCTAGGTAGATATGAGAATATACATATAAGGCTTACAGGATCCACTCCCTTGAACGATGTGGGATGTTACAGGTACTAATTAAAAAAAAACAAAAAAAAAACAAACAAACAAACCACCAAAAAATTAATTATTAAAAAAATACTTTTAAAATGATGAAAATGCCCCTGCCTTATTTGATGCATTATTTTGGGATGCCTTTGAAGTTTTTTGTCGTGGGGGCATTTTGTCAAAATGTTTAAGCTTGGTGACACCAAAATCACTAGTCACCTTTTTCATTGGCTTTATATATATATATATATATATATATATATATATATATATATATATATATTAAAATTTCTAGAGTTGAGTCAAAATTAGCTTCATCAAGGTCTCCAAGCGAGTGGGAGCAAAAAACCCAAGATTTGTGCCCCATACCTCTCCATTTAATGTATTTTGGGTGAAAATTTTTGGGATTTTGAATTTGGGGTGAGAATGTGAGAGTGCAACCCACCCCAGATGGATAGGGAAAGCAAGTGGTGGCATAGGCCTCGGCTTGTTGTTGCAGCACGTGAGTAGAAGAAGGCAAGCCACCCGCATCAAATGCAACATGGCAGACATTTTGCCAACGTCCGAGCGCACCAGCAGCTGCCTTTCTACGCTTGTTGTTGAGATCCAATGCCTAGCGTGCATTCCTAGGTTATGATCCAGTGTGGTGTGCCCTCCCCCATCAATTTCCAACGAGTTTTCATTGTGTGGCTCATATTTTTTTACTGTTCAACGGTTATTTCTAAAATCCAATAGTTCAAATTAATTTTATCAATTTTAACTGTAAAAATAAAATAAAATTCAACAACTCAAATTTAAATCCAATAATCAAGATAATATTACTAATTAAAGTAAATCAAATCCTACTCTAAGAACTCCTCCAAAACTCTTTAAGTACCCATCAATTTGTTCATTAATCAATAAAAAATCATTTTTCTCATAGTTCACTAGCAAATTTCTTCAGTCATTTCATTCTCCTTTCAAATTTAACTCATATGGCAGATAAAGAGAGCGATAGAAACACCAATTGACTTCCTAAGATATTGCCTTATGCATAGTTTGGGTGTCGATTACCCAAGATGGTTCTATTGGTCACTTTCAAACAATTGATACGATGTGAGGGCATATTTACAAAAGGTTCTCACCAACAATCCATGCATTGTAGGGGAAAACCTCGACTACAAGGAGGAAGTAAGTCTCGCTTCAAAACTTTGAACCAACAATGTCAACTATGGAGTTCATCTGTAAGTGTCAAATATCGTAATTCAGCAAGTGGTACCAACATAGAAGATATGGTAAGTTTACATCTTTAAATGTTACAATTTTAATTGTATTAATATTTTCATCTTATTAATTTTCCTTTACAATATGCGTAGGAGTAGAAAGCATACCGATTGTTTGAAGCCAGAAATAAGTCATGCAACCATGCAAAATTCAAGTTGCAACAAGCTTGGAGGTTTTCAAAAATTCTCCAAAGCGGGTCGAGCTTGGAGGGAGCAACGAGTAGAAGGACTTTTTATAGTTCCACAGATGGAGTGCATTTGGGAGAAGTGGTCGAGCCAGCTGTAACGCCACTCCCAAGGTTGGACGCAATATACAGAAGGAAGCAAAGAGAAAGGGAAAAAATGATGAGTCTTCTTATATTCAATAATCTGGTGATACTTGTGTCAATTAGTTCAACAAGGACGATAAAAGAGCAAGGATGCAATTGCTTAAAAAGAATAAAAATAGGAGAAAATTAAGGAGGATGATCCACTCCAATATACTCCAATAAAGAGGAGGTATTGGCAAGTTAAACAAGAAGCAATTACTGCACAGAAATCGAACTCGGATTCAGACACCTTGTCCTATCATTCCAGTCCATATATCTTGGAAAGTGACTATTGTCTTTTTTTTTAGTAATTTTATTTGTGTAACATGCTTTAAGTATTCTTGTGCAATCCTTTTTCTTATTCATGTAATGTTATTAATTTTAATTTTGGATTTTAGATTTTTTTTTACATTAAAATGTTCGTAAAAATAAAACAAGATAGATTATACAAATACTAATTCCAAGATTGTTAGCAAAAAAAAAAAAAAAAAAAATCAATGAACTACAAAAGTTTAACAAATTATAAAGTTGGGAATAAGATTTATAAGCCCCTTATTGTTGGAGGAAAGAACTACCTAACCTCGTACGTATAGATGAACCGTTGAAAATATAGGGCTAAAATTTGGGATTTCTTTTTCTTAGTTTTGAAAAAGTATATAGCAATTTTATGATTCATCACTTTTTAAAATGTATTTACCAAATTTATGCATAACTATTTCACTTTCTACACGCAAAAATAACTTACATGACACAAGTACACAATCATCGTGGTGTTCCGTGTCAATGTTTAAAGACAGGTGTAAACTTTTTGTCTACATGGTTGTATTATTGACACAAATCGATTGAATGACTATATGTTCGTGTCATATAAGTTTCTCTTCTTACACAACCTCTATTCCTTTAGTCTTTAGATGTTGGATTCAGACACCCTGTCCTATCATTCCAGTCCATATATCTTGGAAAGTGATTATTGTCTTCTTTTTTTTTGTCATTTTATTCGTGTAACATGCTTTAAGTATTCTTGTGTAATCCCTTTTGTTATTCATGTAATGTTATTAATTTTATTTTAAGAATTTGATTTTTTTTACATCAAAATGTTCATAAAAATAAAACAAGATAGATTATACAAAAACTGACACACCCCGACTCTAGAATGTCTCATGAGGCAATGTGATGCTACGGTGGAGTCAAGCCCGGGATGTGGTGGGGGCCCGAGCGGAATGTGACAAAAACTAATTCCAAAATTATTAGCAAAAAAAAAAAAAAAAAACAAATCAATGAACTACAAAAGTTTAACAAATTATAAAGTTGGGAATAAGAATTATAGGCCCTTTACTGTTGGAGGAAAAAACTGTCTAACCTCATACATATAGATGAACAATTGAAAATATAGGGCTAAAATTTGGGATTTCCTACCCTTGGGTTGGAGAAAGCCTTAGGATTTTTAGGATTGTTTTGAGTATGAAGCACTTATACTCGCAAGTGTTTAAGTAGGAGCGTTTTTATTAGGAACATATCAGATTTTTTCTTAATTTTGAAAAAGTATATAGCAATTTTATGATTCATCACTTTTTAAAATGTATTTACCAAATTTATGCATAACTATTTCTCCTTCTACACACAAGAATAACTTACATGACACAGGTACACAATCAATATGATGTTCCGTGTCAATGTTTAAAGACATATGTAATCTTTTTGTCTACATGTTTGTATTATTGACACAAATCGATAGAATGATCATATGTTCGTGTCATGTAAGTTTCTCTTCTTACACAACCTCTATTCCTTTAATCTTTAGATGTTGGAATGATCATGTGCATAAAGTACAAAAAAAGTTTTGTAAAATTACTCACATATGCTTTTATTTCCGATAAAAAATTGGTTATGTCCTGATTTATCTTCTCAATTTCTTGGAACAAAGCCGAATTAAGATATGGTTCCAGAAAAGAGAAAGACTTACATGATGGATACATCATTACATTGTCATGGTGCCATCTTATGCCAATGAATAAACATGTGTAAATTTTTTATTTACAAATTATTGTTTTATACAAACCATCACGTGATGATGTACGATCTCCTGTAAGTTGTCCCTATAAAGGCATAGGGTTATAGCTCAATGCATTTTTTAGGATGAATTGGCAATTTAGTCATTGAATTATCACCTGAGTGAAAATTAGGTCTCTAAACTGAGTGAAAATTAGGTCTCTAAACTGATTTTTTTTCAAAAAAATCAGTCCTTAAATTATAAAAACCTACCAATTGGAGAAAGGAACAACTAGTATGAACGCCTAACATTGACAAACACATTCAGCTCACCCACGTCTAAAGCTCACTTCATGGTCCAACAATGGAAATAGAATAATACTTACATTTTCCCTATTGGGGGAACGCACATATCTTTGCGAATAAGGTATCTTTCCCGTTTAAACTTTATAATTGAAACCATTTAATTTCTTAATCTTCGTATGAAGATCATCCCTACGAAAATATTATTTGAATTGAAGGTCATTTAGTCGTTAAAATATATATATATATATATATATATAAATTGACGGTTTGTCATGAGTATGTTATTTGGTGCTAATACTGTCGATTTGTTCCATCTCCGAGTGAATGTTTTTTTTTTCTTTTGGGTAGAAATGATCTTCAAATGAAAATTAAGAAGTTAAATATTCCGATTAAGAAATTTGTAGACTAAATATACGTTATTCGGAAAAAACGAAAGATGTGCATTCCCCAGAAGGAAACACAAGTATGATCCATAAAAATATATTTAACCCCCCAACATAAGTTCTAAGCCAAAAATTCAATCCCCCTTGTAAGTTCTAAAGCCAAACCATAAAACATCAAAGTTTTACAAAAATAATATCCCTTGTTCCTGAAAAGTTTAGGGGATGAAAGGTTACCCCATCCACATCCAGGGACAGTGTATACCACAAGTTTCTGAGGACTTACAAAGGGGGTTTTAGTTTTTTTTTGTTTGTTTGTACAAATCACCCACCAAGATGGATTGTCAGCAGTGAGACTCGGATCTAAGTCTTGGTTTAGCAAAGAGAACAATTATTATCAACTCAACAAACCATCGTAGACTTACAAAAGTAATATCAAGCAAATGGAAAGAATGTACAAGTTAGTGTTGACATTTTTTTTATATTATTTTTTTTATTAAAAAGATAAAATAATTATAATAAATTTATCTAAATTACAGAGAAATAGATTCAAAATTACGTGTAGAAAATAGAGCACATTTATCTAATTAATGTGTCTAAACCTCGGGTCTGCGTCTACATCTTTGACTCCCTCCCCCTCAACTGTATACCCCGTCAATCAAGTATTAGGTTGTTGTCAAAATCTTCAAGAGTGTGGTGTGTTCTCCACGTTCTTTACTTACGCATCAACGTAGAATGTCAGCTTCCTTCTCCTTCGACCACGGCATGCTTTGACTTGCGAAGGTGCCACGAGACCTCAAAATATTTAATTGTCGACGTGGTGTCTTTGGACAAAGATAATTTAAGGAAAATAATTACATATGTTAAGGTGAGGTATTTCCTTAAAAGTAAAGGATGGTACAATGTATTTTATCTTCTCAATAAACTTGGAAGATGTTATGTGTTTTACCTATTTTGACAAAAGGTGTTTTAACCTTTTCAAGAGATTAGGTTAACCAAATATCATACGAATTTGTGAAAGACTTGTAACTTAAATGATTAGAACTGTACTCGTGCATTCAATTCTACATTCGAACTTCTTATCCTCTAATATCGCTTGCATAAAAAAAATTACACCATCTAATTCCAAAACTAATGTATTTTCAAGTTGTCCAACCCTCAAGGAAATATAAAAATCCGAAAAAAAAAAAAAGGTTTTTTATCCAAAATAGTTATTGTGATTGGCATAATTACTCACTTTAGTCCCTAACAATGAGAATTAATAGAAGAAGTCTTTGAGTTTGTCCACTGTAAATGATTTTGATTTTTTTGTAAAAAATCTGTCGATATCCTCATTAAATTGTCACGTGAATAACCGTGTGATCACTTTTTAAATAGATTTTTGTCAGACTCAATAATCACTTCTTTTTATTATCAATTACTAAACTGAGGAGTATCAATCTCAAAAATTATTTTAACTAAAAATTCAAGAAAATTTTTATATAAATTGCCCAAAAGGGTCATATGAAATGAAAGGCCAGATAAGAATTAGCGCATTTTCGCGGGTCTTACCAAATATGACGTCATAATTGAAATTTACAAAATTTGGAAAACCCAAAACAACCAATTAGCTGTCTCTGTCGATTCCCGACGCTCCCCAAACCCAGTCACCCAATTCGATTCATATAAGACCACCAAGTTACCAACACCCACCCACACTCGAAGCGACGACGCATCGCCTCTAATCTTCTTCCCGGTTTCAAAAATTAGGGTTTCAATTTCCAAAATTTGTATAAATCGGACCGGTAATTTTACAAATTTGTAGGAAGAATTTTGTGTAAATTGAGATTATGAGAATGAATTTGAAGCGGTCGAGGAAATCGAATTCGGTATCTTGGGCTTCTGGACCCGATCTTCGTCAGGTATAATCGCCGATTCTTCTGAAACCTTTTCTTGCGTTTTTCCCAGAAAAGTTGTTCCTTCTTTCTTTTGATTCGATTTTTTCTGTTTGGCGGCTGAGAAAATACCCCAATCGATCAGTTTTGTTCTTTCCCTTTGATTATTATTTTCCCAGATTTAATTAACGAAACTAAAACTCTTAAGATATGGTTGATTAAAGCTTTGCTTCTGGTTATTAATTTTTAATTATCGTTTTACTTGTTTTAATCTTTCTAATTGGATTTGGATACTCATTTGAAATCATCATCAGAAACTCATTGAAACTCAAAAAAGAAGAAATTTATTTGCAATATTGGACAAAAGCTTGGATTAATGAAAATATCAAGACCAAATATCCAAAATATTGTAAAAAAAAAAAGAAAAAGAAAAAGAAAAAAGAAAAAATGAGTTTATGTTAAGGATTAACAGAGTTATAGCATTAATCAACGGATCTAGAACAAGTATCAATAGGATTATACCATGAATCATTAGGATTAAGTTTGATTTCGTTGCAACAAAATCGTGCACGATGAAGTTCTTTAAACCAGTTGAACGATCTTACTGAAACTGCAATGCTGTTCTCTGTATTTTTTTTGTCAACAGAATTACTAACTAAGATCTTACAAGAATCAGCAGGTTTAAATCCTGTTTTAGTGTTATGATGTGTACAATTTATGACGTCGCGTGGCTATCTGTACACACTTGAGTAATACCATCACATGGTGTTACGATCCACCAATGGTACATTTATTAATACTTCATCCTGAAGCAAATAACCTGTCGCCCACCACATGTTATAATTTGGGTGGAATGGTAAACCCCGTGGCGAGTTTGTATGCATGTGGTCCACGTGGTGGGCGATGGTTAACTCATTTTGAATAAATTTGTAATATATAACGAGGTGTGATTTAACGTCTAGGCTTTTGAATAGGTAATAGCTCACTACTTAATCTACATAAGAGTTGTAGGGGATGCAAATTATCTTCTGCTAATGTTTTGAGTGCTCTGTAAACGAAAATGGTCAGTGAGAGCATGTATACTTTCTTGATCAGGCTTGTTTTTCCTTGCTGTTTGAATTCCAAGATTGGGCTGTCTTGAAATTTGCAGGACATACAATGAAATGCTGAACCGTCGTTTCAACATTTTCCTGCAGTCGGATGCTTTTTCTGGTTGTATAAATTTGATTCTCGAAGTTTATCTTTCCAATATCTTGTGGGAAATGCTACTGATTGTTTTAATTCATCTGTTCGTTGTGACCTGACTCGATGTTTTTCTGCCGGATAGGTAAAGCTGTTCTCTTCCGAAGATTGTCCTGTGGCCGTTGGCGTGAAATATCAACATCATCTTCAAGCAAAGGTGTCATATATGTCGCGTTCAGCTCCTATAGAACATGATTTTCCCCCCGGGTTTGAACGCTGTGTTCCTGTGAGACAACCAAAAGTGGAACGGCCACTCATCCGTCAGATTCAATGGAAATGCCCTTCCAAGGTGAGTAGGCGTTAGATCTTTTCTAAATTGTTGTTTAAGTATGCATGCGACGAGAATATATGGTCTGTAATCTGAGTCGAGGTATGCATTTCAATGGTGTTGTGTTTGTTTTATTTGAACAGTTTGTCGTGAATGATGCCTGGCAAGTGGCAGCAGGTGAGGAAAGTGAGGAAGTCGAGGCTCAAAAGTTGAGAGCGACGAGAGTGCTCGAAGCAGTTTATCCTCGTCTTTCTGCAATTCCCCCTAAGTAAGCATTCTATCTTGTATCTGGACGTATGTTTCACAGTCTTTTGTTCTTTTACATAAGGGAACCTGATCAGCTCTAATGTTTTATACAGCCCCTCTGTTTCTGCGGATGTAAAAGCTGAGCGTTGTGACGATAGGCTCACTCCATCTGCCCCCCTTATTCCAATTGAAGAAATTGAAGAAGAGTCCCAGAATTTACCATCATCTGATATGGAATTGGATTCCGATGTAGAATGTAAGCCACCAGCCTTGCCCCAAGGTCTGCCCACGTCTCCTCAGCAAATTGCCGATGATAAACCATCGCTAGGAAACTTACCTAGCCAAAATGCGGATGTGATTGCTGCTGCAGTCGCATTGACTGCAATCGTCGAAAGCACAGAGAAGGGAAGTTTGATTGATACTGATTTGCTCATTAAACTTCTAAGTGACCCGAAAATGATCCAGAAATTGATTAACGAACCCGGATCACCAGCCAAACTAGGAGATGCACCAACCAACTCCTTTACTGCACCCATGCCAAAGACAAAAGTTCCATCAGTTCCCTCATCTCTTCCAAAAACTGATATGCTAACGACTGCAGGTGGAAACTTGTTCCCTATGGCAGGTACAGTGGGACTGGGAACTACTATGAATGCAATCCCTCTTCAATCAGGTAGTGTTCAAATGTCCGGGTTGAACCGACCCGTACCATCACCACCCGTGCCCGTCCCAAATCAAATTCAAACACAACCCACCATCGGTGCAATGACTTATCCGAACAGAGCTCCATCACCGGCATTCCTCGTCAGGGAAGCCCCGCTCCCTCCGGCGAAGAATATCAACAACTGTAAGAACCTCATCATGCAACATGGAGCGGAAAAGCAAGGAATCCCGTACCCCTTTGTTGCACAAAAACAAAGTGGTAACAAATTTAATCTCTCGAAAGACATGAAAATGGCACGAAACTTTAAACCAGAAGGAAAGAAACCAAAGAAGCCAAAACAGTGCAAGTACTTTAAGGGCTCCAACGGATGCCGTAACGGCGTTAATTGCAAATTCCAGCATAACATGCCGCCTCAATGGGGTAACGGTAACCTTATTGGGGGCCGTATTGCAAAGAGAGCGAAACCTAATGGGGTTAATACCTTAAGGATGTGAAAATCCTATAAAATTTGGAGCGCCATTTTTAATTTCTGTACAGTTTGCACACTGAAACTTGGGGCGGTTGGGAACCCGAGACACAGGCTATAGGGTTAGTTTTCAAATTTTGTATTTGTAGGCGACCACTGAGTAGATTTTTGGCATTTTTTTGAGATTAATGAAAAATTGGTGTTTTTATTGTCGTGGTGCTTGCTTCACAAGGGAATTGCCCCCAAATGTATAATGTTGAACAAGGACAAATAAGTAATTTCAGATTTAACGTATATTTTCAACATTTGAATTAAGTGAATCCAATATTTTTAGTCCGAACCCCTCTTAGGGCATATGTTTACGTAAAAAAAATGGAATTGGAAGAAATTAGTATCGATTAAGATCACGTGTTTAATCAAAATCAAGGAATAAGCGAGAGAAAGGGTTTATATTCCCTTTCATCCTTATTCTTTTTCATGTATTCTGATTTATGATTTCTTCAACTTCAAGTAAATATGTTATTAGAGTAGTGATATTCTTCTTTGCTTGCAAGTTTAACTCACAAAAACAATAAGTTTGATACCTAACTATTATTGTTGAGTCCTGTGGTTTATCTCAAATTCCCTCTGATAGTTATTGTTGAATCAGCAAAAGAAAATAAAGAGAGCAATCTTTTGTAAGTTGTATTGACTTTTTAATTGGAGATGAGAATTTTCTCTATTAACTTATTTATGAAAATAGGGTAATGCGTGTATATATATATTGACTTGTGGCAAAATATGAAATCATTTAATTGGTATAAGTCAAATTTCTAATAAGTATTCAAACTTTTTCATATTTTTTAAATCCTTAATTAATTATCAAATAATTGATGAATAATAATTTATTTTGATGTTACTGTCATCTCTAAATCATTATTTATTTGGTATAATAGGGGCTGGGAGTCCAAAACACACAACCAGAACACATTTTTTAATCGAATTTCTTACTTTTTAATATATTTTTTTTCCAGTCTCGTAACCATTTCTGTGGTTTCACATAGCAATCCAGAAACCCGCGTTTGGAAGAAAACAACGCATGTGATGTTGTGAACAAATCTAAATTTTAACGACTTTTAATTCCCCAAGTGACATATATAATTGGGACAAAAACCAGCAAACTTGGGAGACGTATAGTTTGAGCTCCAGGAGACATTCTTGATATTCCACCACCTCATCTGAACTTGGGAAAAGATACGAAACTGGTTTGTGGCAGTTGTGTGGTGCTGAAAAATCAAAACCCTAATTTCACAAATAGAGAAATGAACCCACCATGTCTACCCACCTCTACCTGTCCCACTTTCCCAACACAATCTGTTTCCTGCATTCAAATTAACCAAATTTATGTGGGAAAGCCCCATTTCAGATTAAGATCGCAGCAGCACTGTGGTTTTCGCAAGATCAGAGAAAGAGACTCGTATCAGAAAATTTTTTGTGGCTGACTAATATATTCCATTCAAATTCAGCCATATGTTGGATTTTAGTTTCTCTCACATTCATTAATCTTAAATGTTTTGCTGGTAAAGATCTAAAATGTTGGGTTCTCTATGATTTGTCAATTTTTATGTATTGGTAGGGCGCATGAAACCCTAAGTGAAAGGAAAGTTAAATGCAAGAACAAGATATCCTCCGGCAATTCATTAATTCATGAAGGGAGTCCAGGGGCTTAATTAGTTAAATGTATGAAGCATGTTGTAAACCCATTCGGACAAATGACAAGTGTGTTAATTTGGTGTATCATCTTAATAAGATTGTAAAACAAATTTAATTACGTATTGTTGTATGCAATTGCATGCCACAAATTCATAAATTTTATATATAAAAAAGTTAATTTTGTAGCTGATGCTGAAATTCCTTTGGAACACGAAGCACACATATTTAGCCACAAATATATTAATTGGGACGAATTGTGTCTTAGATTTAGAAGGGTTAGTTATGAGATTAGGTAGGTTATAGGGGTTCATGTAGTACATTTTACCCAAGCTTGGTTAACTTGTCACTAGACCATGATGAGTGACACTTTCATTGACTTAAAACTTTTTATTAGTTACGATTAAGTAATAAGTTAATAATCCGAATGCACTTTTTCATTTGTGTGTCCGGATCATTTTTTGATAATTTTATTGTGGATAATAATGTACAGAGAGGTTCTTTTCAATGTACGTTGTAATAGTAAGCAAAATGATTTGAAGTGCACAAAAAGGGATTATTTAGAAGAACTAAACTGGAAAAGGTAAAACCGATTGATATGAATGGCAAAATGGATCAATCAACTTAATAATCAATTAAGGGGAATAGCAAAATCGATCAATCAACTTAATAATCAATTAAGGGGAACCTATAGCTATGTTCCAGTTTGAATCCTAATAACTAATGGTGTTTAGAAAAAGATGATGTGAAAGATTATGGCGTCTTTCTTTGATCACAACACTCTCTCATGTGAGCTTTGTCTCCTTGATTATATATAGCAGAGTGTCAGGTTAGTTACCAATCCCTTTCTACCAAAATAAGGTTATATGCCTCTAAACGCAATTATTTTGGAATTTTGGAGATTAAGGAAATGAAAAGGAATTTGCACCGTCCAAGTATTATACGATAGCTAGATAGCAATAATCGATCCATCGTTAATGTATTAAGATCGTAATTAGGGTACGTACGTCTAATTAACGATGCAATTGATTAACTAAAGGATGATTAAGAGTCTCCTAACCACCAAGAACTTCAAAATGGACAATGAGACCCACTTGCATGTGCCTCTGAATGTACAAAAATGGAGTCCGATTAAGCATGCGCGTCACAGCTGCTAACCATTAAGCAGATTAGGTTTTGTACTAATGTTGGTTGAGTATCTTTTTAATATCTTCTTTTTTCCATGGCCTTTGAAGAAGATCGAATTTGTGGAGCATGATAGTGCTCTGTGGTTGGCACTTGGGTTAGGAACCATAATAAAAATAGTAGAGATCAACGGATTTGCTTAAGTTAGTGACTTCCACAAATTATGAAAAGGATCCTCGCCGGATCCTTTTCCTGGGGATCCAAGGGATCCCATAATTTCATCCGTTTAT
The DNA here is from genome assembly GCF_019419815.1 of Pyrus x bretschneideri. NCBI lineage: Eukaryota > Viridiplantae > Streptophyta > Magnoliopsida > Rosales > Rosaceae > Pyrus > Pyrus x bretschneideri. The sequence goes on along the minus strand of NW_025999390.1, from coordinate 15,633,021 downwards.
CGTACATCGTGCGATTAGAAATCATTTAAATTTTAAATTTTAAAATTAAATATAAATAGTACCTAACGAAAACTGACCGTATGATATACGATGAACGGATGAGATTACGAGATTCCACGGATCCCTAGGAAAATGATCCGGTGAGGAACCTTTTCCCCCAAATTATATGAAGTGGGTACTTCAACTTTGTACAATATAATTAATGATGCCGTGTGGGTGTCTCCAACTATCAAATAAGTACAAAGTTTGTATTATTTAGATCTTTAAAAAGCACTTGAAGTGCTTCTTACAAGAATCACATAACTAGGTGCTTCTTCTAGGAAGCACTTTAAGTGTTTTTAGAATTCAAAAAATACTTTCATAAAAAATGCTTTCAGTTATTTAAAAAACACTTCAAAACGAGCCGTAAGTGTGTGATCACGAAAAATAATATATAGGTCATTCTCACCTACAAATGATCCGTGCCATTTACACAAACCTTAATAAGTTGAAACCCCAAACCCTAACCAACAACTTCATTTTATCTCCAAAGTGAACCGATGGCTATGGAATTGGGTTTTGTTATGTCTTCTTTCCTGACGATTAACATTTTGCTTGACATAATGTTTATTAGTTATTAAGTGAACTTCCGTGGGGTTTAAATTAATTTGTTGAATATATACATTATTCTCCATTGATTTTAGTTTTCTGAGATAACTTTTCGTCTCCTTTAATTTATTCTCTCTATTGGTTTATTTACTGAAGCGTTAGTCTAAGTACGGTATCCTTTAAAAAGGACTAGAGTCATTTAACCCAAACGATGATTATGTATGTAATCATATTCATGCATAACATGCATCTCACATTGACAGTGTAATAAATGAATTTCAGAGTGTAAAAACCAATCTTGCTACAGTAATTAGAATGTAACTATGTGTTATTAACTATAATTAACCTTAATTACCATTATTATAAAATTTTAAATTGTAAACTTTGAGGATTATATGTGATCTTATTTTTCTTATATTCCAAACATTATGTTAACGTCAGTTGTAAACCCATTAAATATGAAGGTAGGGAGCCAAAAATAAATAATGACGATGGATAATTTCAAGATATCCACTCAGAATAACTTACTATATTGTAACAAGACTGTCGCCCGCGTATTTAAGTTGTTTGCATAATATTCTACCCGCTGCTCAGTAAAAATTATAATTCAAGATGGCCCTCGCGGCTCGTCGGGCTTGTCTGGAAGTCAGATTGACGTTTTGGTTTCTTCAAAACTCGTAGTTATTGTTGCAGGTTATCTTTTTTCATTATTTAATGGTAGACCCGTGTTACAGTTTCTTTGTTAAGCCAATTCATATGTGGCTAGCGAGTCTGGGAGACTTGCTTTTTGAGCGAGTTTCCTTAGCATTTTTCTTGAAGGATATATCAGTCAACTTTCATAGTGTTTATTGCATGAACTCCAACTTTTCTTACTAATGCAAGATAATTAAGGTGTTTAGTGGTAGAGCCAGGAATTTAAAGAAATGGGGTCAAAAAATAGCTTTAAAAAATCCATCATACTTTCATTTATAATTGTCCACGACATGTTCTCATATTTTGAAAACATCGTATCACAACATTATTATCAATAGAATCAAATACATCTTTCTTAATGTGCACAACCAAACTATCATTCAATCATTAATCACCCATCTTATTAAGATGTGGATTCTTCATAATTTTCATCACCGAGAAAACTCTTTCAACTGAAGCAGTTGCAAGAGTTAAAATCAAAGCTAATTTCACTAGCAAGTACACTAAGGGATACTGTCTGTTCCTCTTTGTCTCCGCCAACTTTTGTGCAAGGCTACTAATTCCTTTCAATGTAGAAAACTCATTATGCAAACGACGACGTATCTTTGTTAAATTAAAAGGTGTTAATTAAAAATTATTTTTTACTTTTTTAGGGATAAGTTTAGAAAAGGATAAGTTTACAAGTAAAAGGTTATTGGAATAAGTTTACAAGGCAGCGTGCTGCCGCAATGCTGCTGTTGCAGCGCTGCTATACGGGTTCATAAAATTTCCAAAAGGATAACTTGACAAGGTTATTGGGATCAAGGGATGCCAATGCCCCCGCATTGGCTCCGCTAGTGAAGTTGTCTAAACCTAGAGATAGAAGTCAAAACGAGACAGAACAGAGAGAGAGATTAATTAAAAAGGGAGATTTGGAGCTCCCCTTGAAGTCCTTCATTAAATGTCTTACTGAAGAAAAACTCCTTACATATGATCATAAGCATCATCAATATACAATCACTAACGTTAATAAATCACTGTCAATTAGAACCACCAAGTTTCGACGACATATACATCAATTTATATTACAAATTAATCTAAGGTTTGCATAATGCGTGAAAAAAGAATGACGCAGCTAGCAATAGGCTTCATTTCTGTTGCACATTCTGCAGAAACGCAAAAAAGAAAAACCCCTCCTTTTCTTTATCACCCAGACGACGATCAATTAATCAATATATTTGGTAGATTAGAGAGCGAAAAACGACTTCTTCGCAAGGAATAGTTAAACCCATGTCGTGGTTAAATCCAAACTCCTCCTCAGCTCTTTGGAGAAGAGTTTGGAACTCTGGATGCCCCAGCCATGAAATTGGGATAATATATCTGCTTCTGTTTTCACCGACATACACAGCAAAATGCCCCTTTGGCACATCGTCCGGAAGGCCACCTTCATTGTTGTACACATTTTTCTTCCCAAAGCTTGAGTATCTCTTCAGAATTTGCTTCAAAGCTGCTGTTTGAGGTAGCTTGTTTGATTTTTTGCTGATAGCCATTGTTGTGTTTGTGTAAAAGGTTTGAATAGTATTGTGTAATGGGTTGAGGGTATAGAGAGAGAGATGAGAGAGGAGGGGAAGTGTGTAAGATGATTTGATGGGGGAGATTGGAGGGCTGGGGAGGTATTTATATGAGGAGGGAGTGAATTAGGGAACTGGTTTTGTGAGCAAACAAGGCCATGTGATATGTGGGGGCAAAGAACAACCCACAAGTCAATTAGGGAAAACAGTGTTCAAGGGGCATGCATGGTTGCTAGCAACCCCATTGGGGCGGCTTGGCCTACCCTTGCTTCCCTCGAAATGTACACCATGGGACCCCTCTCTCTATCTCTATGTACTAGTTTAGTATCTACTCATACGAGTATTCTGTTACTCCTAATAATGTTTAAAATCTGTTTGATAATTGTTTTATTTTTTGTGTTGTTTGTCTTTCTAATTCAGAATTCAGATAGCATAAAGATAAAAGGAAGAAAGAAGATTGAAAGCCAGAGGAAAACAATAAACCACAATGGAATTTTACATAAGTGAAATCTAAAAAAATATATGATTTTCCTTTTCAGGTTTTTATTTTGTACATATTGACAAGCATTAACTTGTGAGTGGACATATTGACAAGCATTAACTTGTGAGTGGTTAATTTATAATGAATTAGATTGGTCTAGCTCAATAGGTTGGTTAATAAGTTTATAATAGCCAGATACAGTGCTTTGTTACTTGAATTTTTCTTTAACTTTTATTTGTAACTTTGAGACATTCATTGTATTCAATATACAAGAGATTTCATTTCTCTTTTCTTCTTCGTCTTCTATTTGATTCTCAAATCCTTCAATGCAGTTAAGAGTATACATTCTCTTTATTTTTCATCCTCCCACCCTTTTCTATTCTTTCTCCCTCTCCTTTCTACCATATGTTTTCTCTCCGTATTACTAAAACTAAAGTGATTATAAAATGGATATTAATTATTAATTGGAGGTTGAGGTCCCCTTTTAGAGAAATAGTTTGATCAGATGTTCAAATAGTTTTACTCATGCTGTATATATGAGCTTTGGAAAATTCGAGAATGTGTTTGTTCGAAGTTTCCTATCATGAACAGTGAATTGGCCGAAGAAAAATCTGTAAAGTTTTTCTCGATGGAAGGATCTGTCACACTCAACTCTCGTGTATTCCTCTCAACCTTAACGGCGCATATTCTTTCAATTAGGTTTCGTTTCATAGTCACCAATGCAGACAAGAATATTATATTATATAAAGTAAAAGTTATTGGTTGTTTCGAACTTTTATAATGTAAATATAGCATATACAGTAGCTAAAATTGGAGTTGCATAATGCATGCTCACATAACCTTCTTTTTATAAAATACAAACGATATTGGCAGAAAGAAAATTCAGACCTCGTATGACTACTTTGCTCTTAATTATATGAACCCTTTCCTCTATAAACTTGACAATTTTGTGTTCCATCCATTATAAATCAATCCTGAACTAAAACAGAATAACAAGAATGGATAATATGTAAGACAAATTCTCAAAAAAGATATAAAGAACAATGATTGAAGGAATTTTGAAACGAAAAATTATGGACGCCCTTCCAATTAAAGAGTAAGAAGTTAGCAACTAATGGTGATTGGATATTGATGGCATTTATTGGAGTGCATAATCATAGATCAGCAAAACATTTGGAGGAGATCATTCATTGCTGATAGATTATCAGCAGATCAGACTACGTTGATGGGGAAATATCATTTCAATTTTTTACGAATTATAATGTGTGGGGAAATAGCATACTAGAAGCTATTTTAAGAATAATAGTGAGTCAAGAAATGACATTTCAATCTTTTAAATTTTATAGTAGATGAAATTATAATTTAAATGAAAAAATAAGACACTGAATGGATCTAACAACTCTCTATTATAGTAAACTATTTTGCATGTCGCACCAACAAGGTAAAGAAATTGCGATGTCCCTTTATTTGGTAAACATTTTGGGTACATCCAATTCTTGGTCAAAAAATAAAGTGACTGTATTTATTTAATAGATGATGGGCATCCATGGTGCATACTGCGCATAACAAATTTGTTTGATAAATGTGGGAAGGAGGATTGAATATGCAGCCTCTTTTAGTTTTAAGAAAAGGAATACAACTAGACTAATATATATATGTAAATACGTCAATCTTCTTCTAAATCATACAATCCAAAAATTTAAGCCGTCTTTCCTTAACAACTTTCATTTTGTACTTTACAAATACAAAAACAATTAAAAAAAATTACGGAAATAAGATTTTTAAAGAGTAAAAGGTAACTAAATAGTTAACTCGATTAATAATTATCAACTATTGATCAAATACAGACGCTTAAGCTCAAAGTTGAGTACAACTCTTAACCTAAATTAGTTACTTAGTGACTATTACGAATAAAAGGCAAAATCTTCGTTTTTAAGTGCAATAGAACCCAGCTAACTGAAAAACAATATTAAATCCTTCAAGAACAAAGGGTCAAAAGATTTTTTGGTTGGCAACTGAACCAGAATTCTTTTTTCCAAAAGGTGGTCCAAATCCAAATAATGGTGTGGATTTACCTTTTTCTTCTTAGGTACCAAGCAAAGTAATCACGCATATATGCAATTACTCCATTGGATACAAGGCCATAAGATAAAAAGGTGGTGTTAGGTTTAAAGTTTAAACAGGTTGAGTATATGTTGTTCTCCATATCAAATGTTTGAGAACATAAAGCGTCTAAGTTTACTGCTCGTCTCATATTTATATTCTTCACCACCAAATCAACATCCTACTTCAATTTCTCGTCCTTGAACGGTCTATAAATAGATGTTTATATATTATCGTTTAAGGACAAATTGTGTCCACATGTGAGTGAAATGGTTAGAAGCCTTTTGTTTAAGACCCAATAGTGTGGCTTAAGAAATGATAGTTGCTAACTAAATACGTAAAGACTTGAGTGTCATCAAAATATAAACTTTATTTTCCTACGGCACTCAGGACGAGTGCTACAATGATTCAGAAATATGTTAGGATCTCGTCGATCTCAATAGGGGACCAAATGAACGCACATTTGTCTCACCGTTTTTTCTATGCTTGTCATGTACACAAAGCAACAGAAATAGCAACATACCAAACTCCCATGCCCAACAGGTTAAGGTCAGCCCAGTTGCCCTAAGCCCCCAAAACGGTGGGCAAACTTCTCTCAGTCACATCTTTTGGTGTTGCTTGCCGCCTTGTGGCACTGAAACTCATTGACAACCATAATTTTTTATAAACAAAAATAATAAAATTAAAATTCGTATAAAATTATCAAACTTTGTAGATGAATTCATTTACACACACACACATATGTATATACAGAGATAATTTGTAGGTGCACATGTTCAACTTGAGTTCCAAATGCGCAACGAGTTCTGGAAATGTCTCACCATTTAAGACTGCCCATGTTTACCTTTGTGATAAAACCAAAAGCGAAAAACCAGACCATACAAATACAAAGATGTATGCAGAAGGAGCTGCTGGTAAGTTAAAGACACATGTTCCTAATAAAATGAGCACCAGTTGTTACAGTACTAGTCTCTCTCTCCCTCTGTCTCTCTGACTCACTTTTGAGAGAATTTAATTAACCCATGTTCTAAGGCTCAAAAATTCAGCCGGCATGATCATCTGTCTTCCTTTCTTCAATGTTTCATATCGATGCAGGATTGTCTGTATGAGAATATGTATGCGGAGTGGTAAGTTTGTACACGACGTGATAACCAGACTCCAAAATGACATGAAATGAACGGTTCATACTAATATGTTTTATCTCATAATCGTGTCAACCTGTGTAGCACAATTAATAGACAATTCGTGTTTCGAGTCAATCTGCATGTTCCGGAAGCGACATGCTTTAACACTTTCACAGCCATGTAACATTTTAACCTGTAGATTCACATAACCCGAAGATCACAAGATAAGACATTTCCATTGAGGGGTGAGACTATAAGCTTAACTCTTTTCTTTGATGAAAATATTATATTTTATGGATAATTTTGTACTTACGAACAATAAACGGGTTAATGTCAATCGTGTAATACCTTTAATAATCGTGTCATCTGTCAATTGTGTAGTACCTTTAATAATCGTGTCATCTGTCAATTGTTAACCTTTAATAATCGTGTCATGTTCGGATTGACTCTAATCGTGCTCGTACAGAACACGTGTTAACAAGAACCCAACCCATGAACGCAAATGGCCGCCCTTACTCGCACTACATACTAACACTCTAACCAATTAAAAGTTGGTATATGATGTATTGATAGGAAAATTTGTCATACGAACACCAATTATGCTGATCCAGCAGTTTTGGCTGTATTCGTACGACATACATCTTCGTATGAAAGAATTTTTCCAATCAATATATCATATACCAGTTTGGTGTTATAAATTCATTATGGCAAAACTCAAGGAACCAAAGAGTTCCTCCAATACCAAAGGACCTAGTCACATATGCGGTTACCCATGTTGTGGTAAGGTGGTACCAACATATGCGGGTACCCATGTTGTGGATATGATGAATATGGATAGAGAGTACAGCATTGAATACTGGAGGTACCACAGACCATATCATCTTAGCTGAAGGCACGACCATGATTGCCAATTAACAGAGAGAGAGAGAGAGAGAGAGAGAGAGAGAGAGAGAGAGAGAGAGCTCGTGTTACAGTAGATGTTCAAAACCTAACAACTTATGGACATGTGAATGCCATGTTTAAAGAACCTGACGTGAGAGGAAAACAACACAGAAACTGTACATTGCATTGCAAATCACTGTATCGAAAGTCAGAATTCTCTGCATTTGAATTCAGAGTTCCACTCGAACACTTGATTAATCCGATTACATTCATTGTCGCTGAATAAGCAGAAGTTATTGAACAGATTAAAGCTGCTTTAAATGACTAGAATGTTTGATGCAACAGCAACTAAAATCTGTGAAATGACTGGAAGCGGTTCGAATCATGTATTCAACTTCTAGTTGAGAGCTTAAATTGAACCTCTTGCGTTCAGTGAAAGTAAACTCGGCTTGTAAGACTGAAAAACATCAAAATTACTATGACAAAATGAGCAAAGAAACCGAGTGGCTTGTGATAGTTCATGTCATACACACAAAGAAACCGAGTGGCTTATGATAGTTCACGTCAAACTCACAAATCGACCAATCAAAACATACATGTAACTTCAACATATGCATAAGTGCATTCATACATATTTTACATTCATGTGTTCGTGCACGCAAACTTCTAATTCGTGTTCAGTGATATGCTCCTTTGTTGTTCCTATACTAACCTTCAGTTAGCTCTAAAGGAGAGATTTAAAAAACATGGAGTTTACCGTAACTGTGGATACACATGTTTACATCAATAACCATTCATTGATCTTCCGTGTTTTACACTGACGAGGAAACTTCAAGGATGACCTAGCATGATCATGCATATTCATATCCTGACGGTGGTTTTGACAGTTGGGGCGGCCCATCCAACATACTCAGTTTTCTTCTCACATTGACAATGTGGGCTTGGACCTATCAAGTTGAAGGCAATGTAAACATGTTATTCTCCCAAAAATCCCAATATAGAAATCTGCAGTCAGACCATTCAAACAGGCACAAAAGGAAGAGCTAAACGAGCAACAACTCGGTACATTGAACTAGGCATATGCCTACACGTGAAACCAGGCCCATAAAATAAAAGTTACAAGATGAAACTCATCATATGCTTTCTGTTTAGTGAAAAACACAGGACACTCAACAATAACCCGGTATTAGACTTGACCAAAAGTAAGAAGAAAGAGGAATACAAGTCGCAAGAATTGATAAGGGCAACAGTACATGCAAAGGGTCATAGCTACAAGTGAAACCCGAGATGATTAAAAATGGATTCAAGATAGTGCGGGACATGTAAGACATCCAGCAATAACGACTCAGACTTGAACACAATGGACAGACCTAGAGAGGATATACATACACTGTAAGGGAAGAGAAACAGATCATCATAACCAGCTCAATAGAAGCTAATAATAGAACGTAATCTCTACTAATCTTAGACAGCAGTAGAAGAAAGGCCAGTATTTCCATTCTTATTAGGTTGTTTTGTTTTTTGGGGGGGGGTGGGTGGAGTGGGGTGTGGGTTTTGTGTGAGGAAAAAGAAATTGTATACTAGTTCCAAAGTATTAGCATTTTACAACTAGACGAATGGAATAAAACTAAAAGAGCATTGACCACATTGACCAGTAAAAAATGAAAGAGAACATAGGTACTAATTCTAACCTCTTGACGAGCCGCTGCAAGTTTTAAGAGCTCATCTGCCTCAGAAAAATTCAAGAACCACTGACTAAGGGGATGATCTTTTGTGTCCCCCCGTTCCTTGTCATTCTTCTGATCAATTGACACTGAAAAAATCCACATAAACATTTAAAATCAAAGGATTATAAGAAGTGAAGGTTCAAAATCCATCAAAGCTATAAATTTACCAGGATTAGGCAAGTTAAAACCAGCAGGTAAACGGGGTACTATTACAGCTGGATGGTTCTGCAGACGAGCAAAACAAGCCTCTAAGGGATCAGGGAAAACTATTTCATTGTAAGACTCCACAACAACAGGTTTCTTGGTTGACTGGGGCCCAGATTCATCTTCAGTATATAACTTCAAATGGTGATACCTGCATGATATGAGCTCCGGTAATTAATGATCCGTATGTTTTCAAGTAGATGAAATCAATATCAGAATACGCAACTCACAAGTCTAACTGTCTCTCACAGACATCATTGTGGAAGAACAGACTGATGGCAATTTCAAATTCACCCCAACCACATTCCGTTAACTCAAATGGGGGAGAATCAATCACTCTCATAGGGTTATTGAAACTAGGATGCAATTGAAATATAACTCGCTTTACCACCACACCAAGGTCCTCATTTGTTGCCCCACGAACATAAACAGTCCACTTATGGGACTGAGACCTAATAAACGGAAAACATATGCGGAAATTATTCAAAGATACAAAAAGGCATAAACTGGAAATTATTCAAAGACCCAATTAAATGAAAATACTTACTCACTGGCCTTCCTACCGAGGTAGAATGCAACTGTCCCGTATACTATCGGCACACAGATATCAACATCCTTAAGTCTCTTGTTTGTGCTCTATGACAACCGAAATGAAAAATCATCATAAATGTTATGGAATTATGTCTAAAATGAAAAGTAAATGGCATTCAAATATACGGAACCAACAAATGCATATCTCTTTAGATTCTTCCCGTTGCTTCCTCAAAGTCAATGAACTAAAAAATCTACTAATTACAGAAATAATATCAAAAGACTACAAATTTGTAATGAAAAAAGAAGAAAAAGTCAAAATTTCCCGCCTCTAAGTTGTGATTCACCAGAAACCCACTACATTATTGAGCTAATTTACAAATTTAAAAGAAAAAATTTGAACCCAAATGTTAAGACGAACAGAGGAAAAAATGCACTACCTTCTTGTCGCCATCTTCCGCAGGCTTTGAAGTTCGGACTGGCTGCGACAGTTGGGCAGAGCTGCCACCCTCCTCCGGCTGAGGCGGTTCAGATTCACCTGCTTTTCTCACTGACATTGTGAGGAAATATCAAGGTTGTCGTGTTTTCAGTTTAAACAAAGGAATTGAAACAAATAGTTCGACGGGAAAAGCACGAAAGGGTTTTTCAATTGGGAATATTTGCCATCTGGTATTGCAATTCCCTTGGAGAAATTAGGTTCCAGAAAGGGCAAATTGGAGGAGTAAAGAGGGGTTAGGGTTTCAGTTCGTTTGCCTTTGTTATTTTCAGCGGTATTTCCAAGTTTTCCTTTTGTTTTTTCCGAGGGAAAAAAACAAATTATTTTTTTCCAAAATTCTTTATTTAAAAAAAATATATGTTGACATTTATTACAACAGTCTAATGATTTCACTTCTAAGTGAGAAGTCTTAGCTTCGATTATGACCAAATGTGAATTTGAATCAAATTATGGCTAGGTCACCCCCTCTCTCTTAGTAAGATACTATCGTTTCTTAAAAAAAAAAAATTAAGAATGAATTCCACATTTACGAAAGGAGTAACTTTAATTAGGTATAAATTGCATTATATTGTGAATTAATTTTACTTGTAACCCTAATTTTTGTCAAAATGAAAATTGAAAACTCGCATTTTAAGTAGTAACTAAGTCTTGTGTTTTAAAATAAATGAAAACCGATGGACAAATTTTGATGACTCACAGGAATAGCTTTTAAAAAATGTAAATAATTGACGAACGAGTTTTGATTTTTTGAAAATAAATAAATAAAAACAAAATAACTATTGTAGCATCCCTTATTATTTTTCAAGATATCCTGCAAAAGGATAAAAACCCAACAACCCAACGGCCCCATACAAAAAAGTCAAGGTAACATGAATCCGGATTCTCGCAGGATTCTCTTTGTAAGAATTTCGAAAATCCGTGAATCGTGTTCGTTCATCGTACATTATGCGATCATAAATTATTTTAAATATTTTTATTTAAAATTAAACACAAATAATACTTGATAAAAACTAACCGCACGATATACGTACACGATTCACAAATCTTCAAGATTCTCACCAAAAGGATCTGGGGAGGATCCTGTTGGAAGGTAACACTATCATGTGAAATACAAAACATTCGTAAAAAAATTAAATGCATGGCGATGCATGATAACTTTAGGAAATTGTGGAAGTCTTTCTCTGGTGCCTGTTTAGAAGCAAATACAAATGCTGAGAATATAAGAGCCGATTAAACTTCACGTTTAGCCTATAGATTATAGATTAAATCACCATGCTTGATATAAAACATTTCTACTTAAAATGTGGCCGGAGTTCAGATAAAATGCAGATCATTCACCAATAACATTCAAATGAAACCTATACAGCAAGCGATTAACAATGAGATTGTTTTCCAATCAATGTATGATGTTCTGGGTTCGGTCCAACTGCAGCGTAAATGCAGAACTAGAAAATGAGTTCAAGGGGCTCTTCACTATGTTACAATTGAAAGAAAGAGTCTCGGACAGAGATTGCAATCCGGAGTCGCGCATTCATGCATGCCTCTCTGGTACGTTGATAGGTGGAACTGATCCAAACTGTGTTGCAAAGCAAGCCACTGGCCAAGCGAGTGTCAGCAAATTAGATGTTCGAGGCACTCAAAGCCATCACCTTGCATTGTTCATTCATGGCCAGAAGTTGGGCCTCTTTCTTGTCAAGAAGAGCGCTCAGCTTCACATTTTCTTCCATAAGTTTCTGGGCTTCCGTCTCTTTCTGGACTTTCTCACCCTCTAACTGTGTTGTTTTCGCAACAAGCCTGTTTCAAAGCAACATCAGAATGATAAAGCACCAAATATTTCTACCTAGAGTTGATGGTTGCAGAAAAGGGCCGAGATCAAATTGCCAGAGAGGAATAACCCATATTACAACGATTGCTTCAAAAACATAAGAACTTGTGCACACACGAAAACACGTGCATATGCCTGCGCATGCACATATGTAGAAGACTGAAGACTGACACGTTCATGTTTCTACAGGAATAAGGACAAGATTATCTCTATTTTTTATTTTTTTTAATGAGAAGAAGGTTCTCATAAAAATGGAAAAAGAAATTCAAATAGTTATGTTTAAAAACATCATTTAGCATTATAAATACTTCAAATACATTTTTTCTGTAATATTCTATGTGCCTTGGCCATGTAAATGAAACAAAACAAAGAAAAAGCCCAACACTTTCTTAACTAAAGGATAAAAGAGTACCCACGTAAAAATCTTTTTCCATTGACTAAGTTCCTATTTCAAGAGAGTGGCATATTGTTTTAAAGAAAAACTCAGCACCTCAATTGATCAAACCAAGAAGTTCTACCTACCATGTTCGTGTTTGATGTCACTTGCCATGACAAAAGCAATACAGTGCCCAGCAAAGCACTCAATCCATGATAATGGGGCACTCAATCCATGATAATTTGTAGGACAAACAAGAGTAAAACAAGGATAGCAAAGAATATGGCATAACCAGCTAAATGATAAAAAGTGGAAGCACTTGAGATGAATGAATATGTATTGAATGCAGAAGAAAACATACTCACCGCTCAAACAGTCTCTCTATAGTTTGAAACTGTTTCTCTGATGAAAGCAGAGTTTCTCGTACAGTTATAAGACTGCTGACATATGATTTCAGAGACTCAAAGTCCCGCTTGACACGGCAAAGCTCCTGTTCATTTTCTGCAGCTCGTAGCCTCTGCCTAGTTGTTTCTTCAACCAAATCCTCAACTCTCTGCCGCATTTCATTTAAAATACCATTTGTACCTAGTGCAAAGTGTTCCATCTCCTCTAGCTTCACAGACATGTTCTCAATTTGAACCGACTTTTTTTTAATTTCTTCCTGACCAAAAGTCACCTTCTCCTTCTCAATTGCAGTTTCAGATTCTGCCAGTAAAACTCTCTTCACAAGAGCTTCCATTACATCCGTAACCATCTGAACAGATTTAAGTAGTTCACCAATATAAGCCGCATCTTGTTCATCCAGAGGACCATGCTGGTTGCTAATCCCAACCCAAGTCTCTTCATCTGGACTATCAAAGGAAGTAAGATCAACATTCCTAGACCAACCAGACAATGGTGTACCATTTTTATCAACAAGGCCCACCCCTTCTAATTGTTTGATGCCACATGATGTATGTGCTAAATGAGGAACAGCCATTACTCTTGATTTTGATTTCAAGTATGTTAACACCGTTGCAGTAGTTTTAACTCTCCGCCAAAGAATCTCCAGTTCCTTTTTGGAATCTTCCTTTGACCCCTCTATACAAAGCTTTACCTCCGTAAGCTTTGTTTGTAATACATCTACTTGGGAATGGCGCTGTTCTATCTCCTGCTTCCACGGTTCATGTGTTTGACCCAGCTGAGACTTCAAGGTTGACAAGTCAACATCTTCCTCTGCTGCCATCCCCTGTTCAAAGTTACGAAAATGAAAACTTTGAAATTTAATACGACAATGACTATTGACCCTTCAAAGGAATAACATATTATGAAGCTTAAATAAAGTTATAAGCAGAAAACAAGGTTCCTAGTAACTCAAAAACGCTTGATAACATAAAAAAATATACGAAGTTTCCATCTTGCGATATTTGGCATAGTTCTCTGGTCAATGCAGTTGAAATGCACCCAAATCAAAATAAATCTAAGGTTAATCATATTAAACACATTCACCACTACAAACTGCTCAATCACGGAAAAAGGCTTAAATCCAAGCTGCATATGCTAGCACTAAAGAACTGGGATATTCTGCATGATGTAGTCGTTGCAAGCTTCAGGCAACGTAGGTTATACACTCTAGTACAAAGAACCTAATAGGTTGCTTAAACGAAACTTAAAAGTCGAATAGAGCTACATCTATGCCTCGAGAAAAAATATTAACACACGTAAGAAATGTTTTAGTTCGCCAATAGCGGAACAAATGGGTGATCATCACCCAAGTACTTTTAGGTATTTCCCTGAAAGCTACACTATCACTCATATATGCAATCAGATGACCAAACAACAACAGGCCAGCAACGCAAATGCATCCCTCAACTACAACTCGATAGCATTACGCAGAAGAAATCTAGACGACAGACAGATTAAAGAAGATCCAAAATACGAATTATAAATCTAAGGATATTTCAAGTTCAAAAATTCTGAGAAATGGAGGTGAAAATTAAAATATATAAATTTGCACAGAAACTTAAATCACGCTTAACCCTAATTATCATATTTCGAAGCTAATTCTGTAAACTTTTGCTCTACAGTTCATCAAACTAATCGCATACAATCACAATCCGATCTTAACAAAAAACCTAAACTTTGAACAAATTTACAAAGCAAACTGAGAAAGGCGCGTAATCTCCAAAAATAAAACGAAATTCTAGCATCGGACGCACCAAAGAGAAGGAAACGATGAACGATTAAAGCAAAATTCAAACCGTTGAGAGAGAGAGATGAGAAGGGACCTTCGGAATCGAGGAAACGGCGAGGGATTCCGACGAACGTTGGAGTGGAGGAGGAGCAGATGGGTGGGTGGTGGGTGCCGTCTTCCTTTCGTTTTCGTCCAGCACACCGGTTTTTTTCTGTCTGCCCCTTTCTTCTTCTGTTTTCAAATAAACAAAATATAAACGGGAAAATTTTATGAAAAATGTCTATTCACATACCTTCTACATTTTTTAAGAGGGGTGTTGTCACTGACATTTGTCTATACACTTTATGTGTATGAACACATTTTTTTAGAAAATGAGAATGAGAGCGGGAGAGAGAGAACGTGGGGGAAGTGGGAGATTTTTGTTTTTTGTTTATTTATTTAATTTTTTTTTAATATTGAAAGCATTTTAACATCATCTGTAGGCGAAGTTTCAATAAAAAATAGTAAAATTTGGACTTGTGAAATTACATTATTGCTCATCATTTTTTTTTTGTGTGATAAAAGACTAAGTAGTCTTTTCACCATATTTTGGTTGACAAAGAAGATTTCATTAATTAATAGAGATAATAGATATATGAATTAAAATTTTCAGCAGTTTGTCATACCAACTTTTTATTAATTTATCATCTCATTCTAATTTCATTAAGGTATCCATCTAAAATAAGTCATGTGACTTTCCTATGACTTATTTTTAAAGTTATTATGGACATTTCAAATCCCCACCCTTGTTCAAGATTATTTCAAACATTTCAACTTCATTTTTTTTATAGACATGAATGACCTCGCTGATTCTCAAAGCTTGCAATTAGTTAAAATTCATGTTAGTGAACCTAATGTCTTTCTTAGTAGTTGACAATAAGTTTTTGAAACGAAGCTAGCATGTTCTTTTTACCACCAAAAGTTTTCGGTTCGTACCAAAAAGAAGTAGAGAATTTGTGAAAAAGAGGTCAAAAGTCATAGACCAATTTATTCTCCCACTCCATGTTTAAAAAATATCTATGTATAAAAATAAAATAAAAAACTTGTGAAAAGGTCTCAAAGGCCGAAATAATTCTGAACACAAGCCATGCACACTCTACATGACTTATTTTGAATAAAAAAACTTAACGGAGTTAGATGGCATGACAAATTAATGATTTCAAAAAACTGATATGACAAATCGCTTAAAATTTTAGTTCATATGACAAGTTCAAAAAAATATATAAATTCATATGACATTTCAAAAAAAAATTTAAATATAAGAGATATTGGGCGATGAAGAAATCAAATCTATGATCCGCTTTGAAAATAAATGTTGTGCCTTTTATGCAAGTGATGTTGAGAGAGGACGAATCGAACTTAGAAAGTGATGTTGAGAGAGGACGAATCGAACTTAGAACCTCATGGTATCTTCCTCTCTTTTCTATTCAATTGTAGGGTTTAGAACCTTACAAAGAAGACAGAGTCGACTAAATATCATATGATTCAAATGTTTCTTGACCATTTAAAATTACAAACTTAATTTTTATGATAAAGTTTATAAGGCACATCAGAATACTTAAAATATGAATAAAATTTGTTGATTTGATGTGCAATCTAGCCTGATCCCTCACTTTCGATATCACTGTATAAAAAATAAATAAGTTTAATGAACTATGGTAGGTCTGAGTGGTCCTTGATTTATGACTTTTGAGCAATAAGCCCCAAAGCTATGTTAGTTATTTTGGAACAAGTTCTATCGATAGAGTTCTTATCCATTACATGGGATGTATAGATAACATTTTAAGCTCGTTCGGAAATACTTTTAAAATAGCTAAAAGCGTTTTCGATGAAAATATTTTTAAAATTAATCCTAAATAAAACTGCAAATGAGTCCTAAAACTGATACTTCTTGCAATAAGCCATTCAAGTGCTTTTGCAACCTAAAAATATTTTTTCTAAAAGCGCTTTTAGTCATTTTAAAAGTACTTCCAAACGAACTCTAGGTTGAGATATGCTTCTTAAGTTTGATTTATGATGAAGAAAATGTTTGTTTTGGGATGTTGGACTTCTTTAAAAACTTGCATTGTTTTTGGGGCAATTAGCTGAAATATCAGTTTTTGGCATTTGTTCGCAAAAATTATTAGTTTTATCATGTCGTCATTTTATCATTATTACGTCATCGTTGTGTCATTCATATACTAAAATCTAATCATTTATACGATCAATGTCAAAACCGATCTTTGCAAATAATTGACCGTATCGATTTTTGGCATTTGTTCGCAAAAATTATTAATTTTTTTCATGTCGCCATTTTAACATTAGATTGAGATGATATGTTTTCTAGCCGTTTGTATATATCCTCTTATGACTTTTCTCCTATCAAGCCGATAACAATAAAAAATGACTAAGAATCTTAGCAAGACTGGAACGACGAGTGGAGCTTAATATGCTTATACCACGATGAGAAGAACCCAACATTTCAAACCAAAAACCTGCCTATATTACTGCTGAGGATAAAAAATGTATACCAAAATGAATAAAAAAATTGATGAAAATGGTCCCTGCATTAATTCAAGGATAGTGAAGATGACAGTGGCGATAAAGATTAACGGTGGAGATTAAAACCAAAGAAATCTGCTTCATTCATTTAAAAAATATGAATTAAACAAGAAAATAAGAGCAGTTGCTCCACGTTGCCGAAAATAAAAAGTAATGTTAAGGAGATTAAATTTTTTAAATTAAATTTGTAAATTAAATGATGTGGTTGTAGATTATTGAATTATTAATTAAGTGTCGCTTAACGTGCTTATTTCTTATTGATGACATATTATTTTATTTAAAAAATTTAGTATCCATAGCATTACGCAAAAAGAAAACTGAAATAGGAGTTGGCTCTTCTCATCTCTGAAAACTGCAACGGATGGTCGAGGTGGTTCCAATTCCACTACCCACACCCACTTTCTTTCATCCAGACTGTCAAGAGAAAGTCTATAAAAGACTTGTCTTTATCAAGAAAAATAGGTAGAGAAGTGGACGGCAGAGCACAGCAAGAACCAAAAAAAAAATTAATTAATTAATTAAATAAATAAATAATAAAAAATGAAAAAAAGAAAAAAGGTGCACAAAGGGATTCATGGCAAGGAGGAAAGAAACCCAAAAGAAAAAATGAGCAAAATACTCAAAGGTATAAACTCTTTTTGGTCTTTTCTTGGCTTTGGCTTTTGTTTCTCTATTTTTGCAGAAGTTGCAGGTGCACCCAGAAGCAAAATGGAGGTGGGGACTTCGTAAAGTTCACCAATTCCCCATGGCAGCAACTATTGTTCGTCATAGAGTTGTTACCACAATCAATGCCATATATTTCTTTGTATTGTGATAATGAAGCTACATTGTCTAGAGCTTATAGCAAAGTATATAATGGCAAATCTAGACATATTAGCTTTAGACATGAATTTGTCAAACAGTTAATAACACAATGAGTTGTTAACATAGCTTATGTAAGGTCAAATAAAAATTTGGCAGATCCTTTTACAAAGGGACTTTTGAGAGATATGGTACAAAGTACATCTAGTGGAATGGGGCTGAAACCCTTTACTATAAGTCACTAGTAATAGTAACCCAACTTTGCCTAGAACATCACTAGACCAAAGTTCAATGGGTAATAACAAGTTACTGATAAGTGGTTTGAATAAGCACTAAATAATTTATATAGCTTATTCTAGAATGTCAGTGCATACTGCTATGATATAGAGGATGAAATTTAAATTCTTAATGAGGCATAATAATTTAAGATGTTCGAATAGATGGAACATATGCTAGTAACCTCACCTATATAAATATAAGGAGGGGTGCCACTTCTACTAAGGGTTTTTTGGGTTTTCTGGGTTTTCTCTTGTAAATGTTTGTGAAACCAGGATGTAACACATAGCCATAATAGTGCTAATTAGATACAAAATTTTCTCCAAGGAAGCTATAATATGATCATGTGTGTAGTATTTTATGGTTTTGACTAATAAATTTATAGTTTAAGGTATGGAAATGCCACTATTGTATTTGTAAGAACCTTGAGATACTTACACTAATTGAAGGTTAAAATCGAAAGATACCTTTTTGTATGAATGAACATATGTGTATGATTAAAGTTAGGGTAAATTACACAAAACTACCTCAACTATTGGTCTCGAGACACTTTCATACCTCATCTTTTTAAAATAACAATGTCATACCTCATCTTACGAATTCGTATCAATGTCATACCTTCATCAGTTTTTCTGTTAATTTCTCTGTTAAGTGCTGACGCAGCTAGAGTCGGGGCCCACTCACTAATCCAACGGGATTAAAAAATTATTAAATATATTTTTAATAATTAAAAATTAAAAATAATTTTTTTTGTATTAAATCTCTCTCTCTTTCCTCTCTCTCCATCCCCTTCTCTCTCGCCTCCCTCTTCTCTGCATCCCCAAAACCCCTTCCCACCTGTACCCCTCGCCCAATCTTCCTTCACCACCCTCTCTCTTGCATTGCCCTCTCCTTTCCACCATTGTCTCATTCCTCCCCACTTCTTTCTCGTCGTGCCCAGAACCCCCCAAACCCACCTGGGTTTTTTCATCCGCCATCATCTTTCCTCCTGTATTCTCTCTCCATTTCTCCCTTTCATGCTGCAACAGCAGCCTCGTCGGCCCCGACCTTGACAGTTCTCCCTCTTTCCCTTTCTCCTTGACAGCTTCGGAAATGCCAACGACGTCGGATTGGCGGTGGGCAATGGAGTAGGAAAGGGAAGCGGGTCGGAGTTTGCAGGTAGATCCGAGAAAGGAGGGCAGATGAAAAAATTTAGTTGGGTTTGGGGGGTTCTGGGCACGGCGAGAGAGAGAAGTGAGGAGGAAGTAAACTTTGGGTAGGTTAGGGGTGGATCCCCCATACTTGCCCAAAGAGAGAGAGAAGAGAGAGGCGAGATAAAGAGAGAGAAAGAGAGAGAGAAAGGAAATAGAGAGGGTGGTGGAGGAAGGGTGGTGGAGGAAGGTTGTGGGGACGGGTGGGAAGGGGTTTTGGGGATGTATAGAAGAAAGAGAAACGAGAGAGAGAGAGAGATTTAATATTAAAAAAAAATTATTTTTAATTTTTAATTATTAAAAATATATTTAATAATTTTTTAGTCCAGTTGGATTAATGAGTGGGTCCCGCCTCTAGCCACATCAGCACTTAACATAGAAATTAACAGAAAAACTGACGGAGGTATGACATTGGCACAAATTCGTAAAATGTGGTATGACATTGTCATTTTAAAAGGATGAGGTATGAAAGTATCATGAGACCAATAGTTGAGGTAGTTTTTTGTCATTTACCCTTAAAGTTAATGCTAGAAAGATTGACTCATTATAATATTTCTAGTTTTATATATTTTGAGATAGAGGAGAATTGTTAGATGTTTCCAAGTATATGAGTTATATATATTATTGAAATAGGGAAGGATTGTTGATATATTTCAGTAATATATATATATATATATATATTTATATATGTATAAATGTGTAGCTGCCATGATGTCTCGTCCACAACTTTGGGAGTTGATGCATGTTCCATCAAATAGTCTTTGCATGTATGATGGGAGTTGATGCATGTTCCATCAAACAGTCTTTGGGAGTTGAAGGATATGACTTTTCTATGCACACTATGGAATAAGTCCAATGGATACCATATAAACCATATATAGCCCACGTTGGCTACATAATCAAACATACAATTCTTCAAACAATAGTTTCTTATCCTCTTTCTCTCCATCAAAATCATACAGTTTCCTTTTAGAATATTTTAAGGGAATTTCAGTTCTTGCTAAACTAAAATTCCAAATTTTGTTGCATCCTGAAAGTGATTTGCTTTAGACCTGTTAGCAAACTCATATTAGAGTGAGGGCAAATATCACTTTAAGGAAAACGTATTAACGTGCCTCAAAGTCATTTTTCTGTTAAATTCTCAACCTTATTCTAACAATCTTAAAGTGATATTCACAATGGAGAAGATGTCCGAAACTATGGCTTTGTCTGCAATGAACAACGGTGCTTTCTGGAAACTCGACAAGTTTGATGGAACCAATTTCATGCGCTAGAATGCCAAAATACACTGGATGCTGACAGCCCTGAAAATTGCCTATGTTCTTGATCAAAATTTGTAGCCAATTCTTGAACCTAATGATACAGATACTAAACAAATTATTGCTAACAGAAATAAGTGTGAAGACGATGAATTGATGTGCAGAGGACATATCTTGAATACTTTGTCGGATCGGCTCTACAATTTATTTTCTACAACTCAATCTCCAAGGGAATTCTGGAATGCTCTTGAAGAAAAGTATATATCGAAGAACAAAGGTATCGATAAATTTATCATGTTTAAGTTCTATGAATTCACTATGACTGATGGCAAATCCATTATGGACCAAGTTCAAGATTTATTACTTTTGGTCACAAAGCTTCGTGAAGTCAAAATAATTGTTCTGGATGCATTACAAGTAAGGGCTATCATGTCAAAATTACCCCCTGGTTGGAACAATTATAGAAAGAAGCTTTTGCATATGGCAAAAGATATAAGTCTCCAAGATCTCTTGAAGGGGATCCAAATTGAAGAGGAAGCTCGGAAACAAGAAAAACATTTTTCCTCACAAGACTTCACTAAGACTAATTATTTTGAAATGAGCAATAGCAAGTTCAAAAAGAACTTGAAAGTGAATAACCTAGGAAAGTTCAAAAATACATCTTTTGGCACCAATAGTGGCGAGAAAAATGCAACTTGCCACCATTGTGGAAAGAAATGCCACTTTATTCGTGATTGCAGGTTCAAGAAAAATGAGGACGCCAAATTAAACAAAACAAATATGGTAGAGGAAACTCATACTGAAGATATAATTGCTATGGTGTCTAAAATGCAAATTGGATGATCACTGAATTGAACATGACTGCAGCTGTTAAATCTTCTGACTGGTGGCTTGATTCTGGTGCTACCATACATGTTTGCAATGATAGAGCACAATTCAAGATCTACAAAACCGAAGAGGATGGTCAAGAAGTACTAATGGGCAATCACAATGATGCTAAGGTTCTTGGAAAATGGATTGTTGAACTACAATTCACTTCTAGAAAAACAATGACTCTGACAAATGTTTTTCATGTCCCAGACATTAAGAAAAATTTTGTATGTGCAAATTTACTGTGTAAAAGTGGTATTAAAGTGGTGTTGGAAGCCGACAAATTTATACTGTCAAAGAATGGTGTATTTGTTGACAAGGGTTATTCATTTGATGAAATGTTCAGTATCAATAAAGTGAATTCTTCTATTTATATTGTTGACTCTTCTTCTACTTTATGGCATTCTCGTTTAGCATATTTGAATTATAGATCTTTAAAATATTTGTCTAAACAGATGTTTCATTTAAAAATTGTGAAATCTGCACACTAACTAAAATTACAAAGAAACCTTTTCAAAAAGTAGAAAGAAATGTTGAAATATTAAATTTAGTCCATTCCGATATATGTGAGTTTAATAGTGTTTTAACTAGAGGAGGAAAACGCTATTTTATTACTTTCATTGATGATTGTTCTAGATTTACTTATGTTTATTTAATGTTTAATAATGATGAAGCCTTTGAGTTTTTCAAACGATATAAGGCTGAGGTTGAAAACTAAAAGGAAAGGAAAATTAAAATCCTTCAGAGTGATAGAGGTGGTGAATATTTTTCAAACGAATTCTCTTTGTTTTGTGAAGAACATGGAATCAGTCATCAGAAAATTGCACCTTACACTCCACAACAAAATGGCTTAGCAGAAAGAAAGAATAAGACACTCACAGATATGATTAATTCAATGATCATAAGTGCAAATGTTCCTACATATTTATGGGGTGAAGCTGTCACATCTCGCCCCGGGCCCCCACCACATCCAGGGCTCAACTCCACCGTAGCATAATATTGTCCGCTTTGGGCCCCGACCACGCCCTCATGGTTTTGTTTCTAGGAACTCACACGAGAACTTCCCAGTGGGTCACCCATCCTGAGAATGCTCTAACCTGAACTCACTTAACTTCGGAGTTCCGATGGAACTTGAAACCAGTGAGCTCCCAAAAGGCCTCGTGCTAGGTAGAGATGGAAATATACATATAAGGCTTACATGATCCACTCCCCTGGGCGATGTGGGATGTTACAGAAGCTCTTCTTGCAGCCTGCCATATACAGAACAATATTACCTCTAAGAAAACTCACATGTCACCATATGAAGTATGGAAAGGCAGAAAGCCAAATTTGGAATATTTAAGAGTTTGGGGGGTATTTTTCCTTTTAAAAGATCCAAATTAAGTCCTAGAGGCATAAAAAGTGTTTTTGTGGGATATGCCCAAACCTTTAAAGCATACAAATTGCTTGATGTGAACTCAAATGTCATTCTTGAGTCTAGAGATGTAGAGTTCCTTGAGGATAAATTCTATAATGACCCTAGTCCTAGTTTAATTGAAGAACATAATCAACAATTAGTGTCGAAAGAAAATCCCAGTTCAATTTCCGGCACCAAAAAGAGAAAGGAACCGGAAGAGGTTCTAGAAAGTAGGAAAAGTCAAAGGGTCAGAAAAGAAAAGAATTTAGGTCCTAATTTTATATCTTCAGAAGCCATTTTATTTTTTGTGGAAGGAAATAGAGAAAAGGTTCTACATAAAATACCCTTCATTTTAAATGTAGAAGGAGATCATGTAACTTTAAAAGAAGCAATGACTTATAGAGATGCTGCTTTCTTGAAAGAAGCTATAGATGATGAGATGAACTCATTGTTATCCAACCAAACATGGACTTTGGTTGACTTACCACATGAATCTAAACCAATTGGTTGTAAGTGGGTGTTTAGAAGGAAAAATAATATTGATGGTTCTTTGTAAACCTTCAAAGCCCGATTGGTAGCCAAAGGTTTTAAACAGAAAAAGGAAGCTAACTACCTTGACACCTATGCACTAGTTGCAAGAATTACCTCTATTAGAGTGTCGTTTACTTTGGCATCTGTATATAATCTATATGTACATCAAATGGACGTGAAAATAGCCTTTTAAATGGGGATTTGGATGAAGATATATATAAGGAGCAACCGGAAGGATTTGTTCTTCCTAGTAATGAAAAGAAGGTTTGTAAATTAGTGAAATCACTATATGATCTAAAACAAGCGCCAAAACAATGGCATGAAAATTTTGACTTTGTCATTTTATCAAATGGTTTTAGAAATAATAATGTCGATAAGTGTCTTTATTCTAAATTCACTAATGAATACGGTGTTGTCATATGCTTATATGTATCTAAATTCAAATTTCAAAATGAAGGATTTAAATGAAGTGGATACTATCCTAGGGATTAAAGTAAACAGACATGATGGGTGTTTTGCATTGTGCGAGTCACACTATATTGAAAAAATATTGCAAAAGCATAATCATTTGCAAATAAAAGAAGCACTAACCCCTTATGACTCTAAGATCAACATGCTAGTAAATTCTGGCATATCAGTTGCACAGCTTAAGTATGCTAGTGCAATTGGAGGATTGATGTATGCTTCGCATAGCACAAGGCCAGATATAGCATTTGCTGTTTGTAAACTTTCAAGATACACTAGTAACCTTAGCACTTTACATTGGAAAGCAATTTGTAGAGTTTTTGGTTATCTTAAGAAGACTACTAATTTGGGTCTATTTTATTCAAGATTTCTAGCAGTACTAGAAAGGTACTCAGATGCTAGTTGGATTACTAGCGCAAGCGATAATAAATCCACAACAGGATGAATATTCATTATTGGGGGAGGTGTTGTTTCTTGGGTATCAAAGAAACAAACTGTTATATCACACTCCACTATGGAATCTGAGTTTATAGCATTAGCAGCCGCATGCAAAGAAGCAGAATGGTTGAGAGATTTATTGTTCAACAAAGAGTTGCGGACCAATGCCATCTATTTCTTTGTATTGCGATAATCAAGCTACGTTGTCTAGAGCTTATAGCAAAGTATATAATGGCAAATCTAGACGTATTAGCTTTAGACATGAATTTGTCATACAGTTAATAACACAAGGAGTTGTTAACATAACTTATGTAAGGTCAAATAAAAATTTGGCAGATCCTTTTACGAAGGGACTCTCGAGAGATATGGTACAAAGTACATCTAGTGGAATGGGGCTGAAAACCTTTACTATAATTCACCAGTAATAGTAGCCCAACATTGCCTAGAACATCACTAGACCAAAGTTCAATGGGTAATAACAAGTTACTGATAAATGGTTTGAATAAGCACTGAACAATTTATATAGCCTATTCCAGAATGTTAGTGCATACTTGTAATACCCTGAAAATTTAAATATATGAATATGCGGAGAAAAGCCGGAAATTATTATAAATTATGTTGTGAAATTTATTGTTAGGTTGAAAAGCCAGAAATGCTCATAGTTGGCTTAACATAATTATATATTTATCTTTATATATTTTATCGGATTTCTTGACATATTTGGATAGAGGATGATCCTATGAGTGAGTAAGCAAAAACCATTCGTGAAACGGAGTTATAACGAATGAGTTATTAGCATTTAAAGTTACGGATATTTTTGTAAATTTAATCCCCTTTAGAAGACTCTAGATTTTCTGCAGCACTGAGATTATGCCACGTGGATAGTTGATATGAGAAGAAAAAAAGAGAAAGGAAAGAGATAGACAGCTGTGATGGAAAGGGAATGAGAGAAAGGGAGAGAGAGGGACCAATCAAAGGGAAGGAAAAGGAGGGAAATGAGAAAAAGAGAAAAGGGGGGAAAACCGGGTCTCTTGACCCGTGCGACCCGATCGGCGGAGGCCATGAACTCCAACCATTTCCTGGTCAAATTTCGACGAATTAAAACCCCTCACCACCTGAAAAACATTCCATGACTTTCCCTCTACCTATTCCACCATAAATTAGATGAAAATTGGCCTTGAAATTGTGCAAACCGCACCAATGGGTGCGCGAGTTCATAGATGACAATCTACCGAATCTGAAATAAATTCCATTGATCACCATCACCTATAGCATTCTCTTGAGGCCTAGAATAAAGCCTAAACAAGTTTGGGGGTGGTGGTGCTGTTAAGGAGTCAAATTGAGGACACCTAAATTCTAGGGTTTCTATGGGTTCATGGCGATTTGAGGCTTTTCCCGGCCGAATTGGATTTCGGCCTAGGTATAAAAGTTGTTCCCCTTAACTTGCTCTACATTTTTTAAAATTTGGTAATTTTTGGAGATAGTTGAATTTTCTGGCGAGTCGGGACGCCCGACAACCACCTGCGACGGCGCCTAACCAGTGAGCCGATGTCGTCTTTTTAAGCTATTTTTGATATTCTGAATTCATATTTGATAAGCATTTGGTGTGATTCCTTTGTTTGAACCAATGTTCTAAAACACGATCAAGGTAGCCGCCTAGGAAGCTATAATATGATCATGTGTGTAGTATTTTCCGGTTTTGACTGATAAATACATAGTTTAAGGTATGGAAAGGTCACTATTGTATTTGTAAGAACCTTGAGATACTTACACTAATTGAAGGTTAAAATCGAGAGATACCTTTTTGTATGCATGAACATATGTGTATGATTAAAGTTAATGATAGAAAGCTTGATTCATTATAATATTTCTAGTTTTATATATTTTGAGATAGAGGAGAATTGTTAGATGTTTCCAAGTATATGAGCTATATATATATTATTGAAACAGGGAAGGATAGTTGGTATATTTCATTAATATATATATATATATATATTTATGTATGTATAAATGTGTAGCTGCCATGATGTCTCGTCCACAACTTTGGGAGTTGATGCATGTTCCATCAAATAGTCTTTGCGTGTATGATGAGAGATTGGCTGCAGTGTCGTGTCTCTTGGATTGAAAAAACACAACTAATGGACTACAGTGCCGTTTGTGAAAAAGCACAACTAATGGGTTGCAGTGCCGTGTCTTTGGCAAAAGGCACATGTATGAAAAGACAGCAGACTTGCATCCATTCGGTGGAAACGAAAGAATGCTGGAAAGATGAATTTGATCTTTACACACTTTCAATTGAAGGATGTGACTTTTATATGCACACTTTGGAATAAGTCCAACTGGTACCATATAAAAAATATATATAGCCCACGTTGGCTTCATAATCAGAGATACAATTCTTCAAACAATAGTTTCTTATCCTCTTTCTCTCCATCAAAATCATACAGTTTCCTTTTAGAAGATTTTAAGGGAATTTCAGTTCTTGCTAAACTAAAATTTCAAACTTTGTTGTATCCTGAAAGTGATTTGTTTTAGACCCGTTAGCAAACTCATATTAAAGTGGGGGCAAATATCATTTTAAAGAAAACGTATTAATGTGCCTCAAAGTCATTTTTTCTGTCAAATTCTCAACCTTATTCTTAACAGCAACAAGGAGCAACAAAGCATCTTCATTTCCCCTTTAACTCCCCTTATAAGAAAAACGAAGAAAGAAAAAAAGGGATCGGGAAATGTCCTTCGCCGCCGCTGCCTCTCCACTGACAGCAGGCAAACGGAACAACCCACCCTTTTGACAAGGGGCATTGTTTTGAAGCCCGGCCCCTCCGCCTGCTACAATGCTCGTCGGTGAGCCTACCTCAAACGGGAGTACAAAAATGTACCCCGGGATCCTTCTTCTCCACGGACACCACTTTCCTCTCGGCGTGGACCTCGACAACAACCCGCCATTGCTCATCTTCCTCCGAAAAAAAAGGTGAAGAAAAGAAGCTCTCTGGATGGACTGTTTGACCGGCCAGAGATCTTTCTCTCTCTGCAGGATACTCCACCAAAACGCAGCAAGCCCAAAACGGCAGCGGCAAGGTGGCTGCATTACTGCAGCAACTAACCTCAGCTGCAGTGTACACCGACAGAAACCCATGGTTCAGGCTGGTCCTTCTTCAATGGCCTGCAAGTTCATTGCCTTTGCCCAAACATTGGCATTCACCTTCCAACGATGTCATCTCTTAAGCCATGCTCGCTGTCGCTCTCCCTTGCAAGCTCTCAGAATGGGGTAGCAAAACGCACAGAACGGAACCCACGAAGTCAAAGTGCCGATTCCCCAAGGCCTCAAAATTCACCTACGCTGAGGAAGAATGCCGCCATCGGATTCCTTGGACCGCTTCTGGACCATTCCCCTGAGCTTTGCAAGAGAGAGTCCATGCAAATCACAAAGACATACCAAAATATGATGTGGTTGCTCTCGACCCAAAGCCAGCACGTGAGGTGAATCGGAGATGATCTAAAGTTGCAATTAAAGCCGCAGTATATAAGACGAAACAAATGCAAGTTACAAAGAACTTGATGACTTTGAAGCTATATATATATCCATCTGAAGCAAAAAAAGTGCACCGTCACCAATCATATTTGTGACTGCAAAGACGGCCTTTTTTCTCAAAATCATGCACGTGGTAACCTTAAAAAAAAAAGGGCAAATGTCTTCCAAATAAATTCCTCCCCACAAAAAAAGGAAGAAACAAGTTTAAAACTCAAAAGAAAAGAAGACATGTTCATCCATGCATTAGAAGACAAACAAAGAGAAAGAAGCAGCAAGGGAAGAGGAAAAATAAAATACCTCTTACGTAGGCTTTTTGGATATGGCTTCCATCAAGTTAAAATTATTCATGAAGCTAAAAATGTGGATACAAAAGATGCGGCACCAAGCCAAAGTCAAATGCCAAAACTAAATATTAGTGGGTTTATTACAAATATACCCGTTAATTTCATTTGACAACAAAGTGGTACAAAACCACGTCAAACTTCAAATGGCATAAAGCAGATTTAAATTACAAATGGCACAAAGCCGCTACAAACGACACAAAACCACTTCAAATGGCATGAAGCCATATCAAATATCAAATGGCACGAAACTGCATGAAACACCAAATGGCACAAAGCCACATCAAACCCCAAATGGTACAAAGCCGCGACAAGTCTCAAATGACACAATACCAAGTCAAGTCTCAAATGGCACAAAGTTGTATCAAAAACCAAATGGCACGAAGCCGCGCGTTCCGCTCCAATGGCTCAAAGTCCTCGCCTGTACGAGTTGAAACTGCACAAGGCATCAAATGCTCCTTGCCTGCACGAATTGAAACTGCCCAGGCACCAAATTGAAACCAAAATACCAAATATAATGAACTACGTCGATTTGATTCCATCAAGGATACGCAGACAGTCTAGTACCACATCTAGACGCAACCACAAAGCCCAAATACAAAATTGAATCCATGGTTCACCACAGCCAAATTCACCACAAATCCAAATCAAATCCCTGGTCCATTCGACCAAATTCACCACAAATCCAAAATCGAATCCTAGTTCATCCAACCAAATTCACCCAAATAAACCTATTGAAAGACCTCTGGGTATTTAGGGTTTCTCTGGATTAGGGTTTCTTGGTATTATCTTGGTAATAGGGTTTGTGTCAACCCTATTAGTGTTTTACCTAGTTAATAGCCGTTTGTTTTCTTTTTGTTCTTCTCAACTTGTATAAGGGTCTTATCTTGTTGTCATCTCCTTAATCCAAGGAGCTTAGTTATGTTTCCCATGCCGGCTACATAACGTGATTCAAGGAGATCTAGGATAGGTTCTTGAGTGTTGAGTGTAGTTTGCAACTCACTCAAACTCCTCCATATATTTGTAACTTGTGTTTGTTCTCAATACGATTAACATAATACAAAGATTAGAAACTTCAAAAGCCAACATGGTATCAGAGCAGGCATCCTTCTGAGCCTGTCTTTGTATATCTCACTTGTTGTGATTTTCCTTCAGCAAGAATATGGCTGATGAGAATTCAGATGATGAAAGCACCATTGCTTATCCTTCTGCTCACATCTCTGAAATGGATATCAATCCAAATCAATGACTTAGTTCAGTTTTACTGAATGAGTTTAATTATTTGACGTGGGCAAGAGCAGTTAGTCTTGCACTTGGTGGAAGATCCAAACTTGGTTTCATCGATGGCAGTCATCCTGCTCTTAGAGTTACTTCTCCTTAATATGGAGGGTGGCTTTGTAAAGATCAACTGGTCCTGTCATGGCTGCTTAATTCCATGGAAATGAAGATTGCTGAAATCTTCAGTTATTTCGAGTCATCTCTCACTCTCTGGACAACTGTGAAGGAGATTTATAGTGATCAAAACAATTATGCACGCATCTTTCAACTCAAGAAAGATATCTCCAACATTTAATAAGAAGGTAAAACCTTTGTTCAACATCTTAGTTCTCTGAGAAGCATGTGGAATGAGCTGGATGTCTATAGACCTCACACCACTGATCCCACTGTGCTTCTTAAAAGAGCTGAAGAAGATAAGATATTTCAATTGCTGTCTAGCTTGAGCTCAGAATATGAGGATTTGAGAAGCCATATCCTCATGAATCCTGAGCTACCATCATTCATTAGCATTTGTGCAACTATCCAATGTGAGTAAGTAAGAAGAAAAGTCATGAACAGTGGTACAAAAACCATTGTGACTGAAGCTAGGGCTTATCTGACAAATGAAAAAAGATACAAAGGAAAAAACCCTCATCTGAAGTGCCTACACTGTGACAACATTGGGCATGTGAGAGATAAGTGCTGGATCCTGCATCCAGAACTCAAGCCGGATTTCATGAAGGATAAAACTACGCATAAGACAAGTCGAGCATATCCTCGTGCCAACACTACATCATCTTCATCTTTCAACAGTTCTGATCCATACAAACAGTTCACTGCAAATCCTGCTACTCTTATAAATGAGTTCGCAGCCTATCTCCATCAGAAGAAGGGTAGGGAGGAATAAGCTGTTGACCATGAAGATGGAAGTGCAATTGCATTGCTTAGCAAGTTTGCAGGGTTTCTAGCCGATGCTAATTGCTTACCTCAACAAGACATGAAAGGTATCGTGAATGCTTTCAAAACTGCTCTTAAAATTAATGAGTTGCATGACTTTTGGGTTGTAGATTCAGGTGCCACATATCATATGACTAATCAAGTGTCAAAATTGCATAAATTTGAGAAACTTCATAAATCATCACGTGTGTCTGTAGCTGATGGTGAAGGTGCTAGGATTGTAGGAAAGGGAAAAATTCACTTGATATCAAACCAAATAGAGTCTATGGCCTTATATTTTCCTTCATTTCTATTCCAACTTCTCTCAGTGGGACAAATCACATATTCCTTAAACTGTTTAGCCATTTTTTCACCAGAAAATGTCATTTTTCAGGATCGTGTCACCAAGAGGAAGATTGGTGAGGGATTTTACCTAGATGGTCTCTATTACATTTCAAAAAGCTCTCTCAGTGGATTACAAGCCAAGTCTATATCCATCTATGCCTCCATTCAAGATCATTTTTTGTGGCACCAGCGACTAGCTCACCCTTCTCAACATGTTTTGTCCACCTTGTTTCCTGACTTAGGCAAAGAACCAATTCATTGTGAAACTTGCCATATGTCAAAGGCAACTAAACTACCCCTCGGTTCATCTTTGTCTAGAGTTTTTCATATTTTTGAACTTGTACACTCAGCTATATGGGGACCAACTAGTGAGTCTTTTGATGGTTACAAATATTTCATAACGTTTGTTGATGACTATTCAAGAGCAACTTGGCTATATTTGTTAAAATCAAAGAGTCAAGTGATGGAAGTGTTTAAAGACTTTCATAGTCTTGTTAAAAATCACTTTTCCTCTCAAATCAAAACTCTAAGGTCTGATAATGGCACCGAATACATGTCCCAAGTCATGACTCAATATTTGAGCAACAATGGCATTATGCATCACACTAGTTGTGTTGGCACACCTCAACAAAATGGTATTGCCAAGAGAAAAAATCTAGATCTTCTTGAAAAAACTAGGTCATTGATGTTCCAAATGAATGTACCTAAACGTTTTTGGTCTCAAAGTGTTATGGCGGCAACTTACTTGATCAACAGGTTACCTAGTAGGGTGTAAGGGTTCAAATCACCATTGGAAATTGTCAAAAACAAAAAAGTAGACTTGTCACACCTTAAGGTCTTTGGATGCATTTGTTTTGTCCATGTTCAGTCCTTGCATCGAGACAAACTTGACCCTAGGGCAACCAAATGCATTTTCCTTGGTTACTCATCCACACAAAAAAGATACAAATGTTACAATCCATAACTTAAGAGATTAATTGTTTCCAAGGATGTTAGATTTCATGAAACTAACCCTTATTACAACAAATCTCTGGATAGTACAAGTGAGGGGGAGTATTGCTTGGATCTGTTTCCATTGCCAATAACTGAGACCCTTGTCACTAAAGTCACTCAACCTAATGTAATGGTGCATGTACATCACACAAACTTCCTCGCTGAAATTGACAACCCAGCTTCAAGTGATGAAACTAACACTTCTGTTGAAAATGAATCTCTCCACAGTATTGCTCCTGAGGAATCTTCATACGAGTCTCATTCTACTGCGCCTCGACGCAACCCCATTCGTGAAAGACATCCTCCAGCAAGACTGCAAGACTTTGTCACTTACAAGCCAAGGCATCCACTGTCCAACTACGTGTCTTATCAAAAACTGTCACCTAAACACACTGCTTTTCTTTGTAATATATCTGAGCATGTTGAGCCTTAGTCATTTCAAGAAGCAAATCAATCACAGGTTTGGCAGCAAGCTATACTACATGAATTGCATGCTCTTGATTAACATAAAACCTGGAGCATTGTGACACTGCCTAAGAGAAAGAAGACAGTAGGTTGCAGGTGGATATACAAGGTTAAATTCAACTCAGATGGGTCCATAAAAAGACATAAGGCAAGATTAGTGGCTCGTGGTTTTACTTAAACATTTGATGTGGATTACAAAGAAACATTTGCTCCTGTTGCAAAGATGAACTCAGTAAGAGTACTCATTTCAGTTGTTGTTAACAAAGGGTGGCCTATGTATCAAATGGATGTAAAGAACGCCTTTTTACATGGTGAGCTTGAAGAAGAAGTCTACATGAGGTTACCCCCAGGTCATCCTCAAAGTCATGAACCTGATATTGTGTGCAGATTGCACAAATCAATTTATGGTCTTAAACAGTCACCGAGAGCTTGGTATACCAAGCTCAGTTCAGTCCTCACAACTGTTGGTTTTAAAAGAAGCAACGCAGACTCCTTATTATTCGTACGCATTGGCATTGCTGGGACATTGGTCGTCCTTGTATATGTAGATGATTTGATCATTACAGGAGATAACCATGATGAAATAATTGAGCTCAAGCATTCACTACAACTACGTTTTGCAATCAAAGATCTTAGAATACTCAAATATTTTCTTGGCATCGAAATGGCTACCTTTCATAAGGGTTTCTTTCTCAGCCAACGGAAATATGTTCTGGACCTTCTCAAGGAAGCAAACATGAGTGATGCTAAACCTATCCATACACCTCTTGACACAAAGCTCAAACTTAGCTTGGAGGGGCAACCACTTCCAAACATAAGCTATTATCAACGTCTTGTTGGTAAACTGATATACTTGACTATTACAAGGCCTAACATAGCCTATTCAGTAAGCATTGCTAGCCAATTTATGCACTCTCCCACTATGGAGCATTTTAATCTTGTCAAAAGACTACTTCGGTACCTAAAAGGTTCAGTGTGTCGTGGCATCATCATGAAGAAGAATGAGAGCACTCAGATCACAGGTTATTGTGATGCTGATTGGGCTGGTAACTCTATTGATCGTAAGTCTACAACGGGGTATTGCACATTTGTGGGAGGCAACCTTGTTACCTGAAAAAGTAAAAAGCAAGCAGTTGTTGCAAGATCCAGTACTGAGGCTGAATATCAAGCCATGACATATACTGCATGTGAACTAATATGGCTTAAGGGTCTACTATGCAACTTAGGTGTCTTCACTCCTCAGTCCATGTATCTTTTCTGTGACAATCAGGCAGCCATGCACATTGCTTCCAACCCCGTCTTTCACGAGAAAACCAAGCACATTGAAGTTGACTGCCACTATGTTCGTGCACAAGTACAATCACAGGTTATCAAAACTCATTTTGTCAAGAGCTACGATCAACTCGTAGACCTATTCACTAAACCATTAGCCTCTCCTCAATTTTAACGGCTTATCGGCAAGCTTGGATCCATCAACCTTCTGGATCCAGCTTGAGGGGGAGTATTGAAAGACCTCTGGGTATTTAGGGTTTCTCTGGATTAGGGTTTCTCGGTATTATCTGGGTAATAGGGTTTGTGTCAACCCTATTAGTGTTTTACCTAGTTAATAACCGTTTGTTTTCTTTTGGTACTTCTCAACTTGTATAAGGGTCTTATCTTGTTGTCATCTCCTTAATCCAAGGAGTTTAGTTATGTCTCCCATACCGGCTACATAACGTGATTCAAGAAGATCTAGGATAGGTTCTTGAGTGTTGAGTATAGTTTGCAACTCACTTAAACTCCTCTATATATTTGTAACTTGTGTTTGTTCTCAATACGATTAACATAATACAAAGATTAGAAACGTCAAAAGCTAACAAAACCAAACACCAAAATCCTTTTAGTGGGTCATTCACTCATTGAAACCCCCAAACCCATATCAAAAGAACTACGAGTGACTTGATCCCTCAAGGGGGTACGTAAGCAATCTAGGGCTCGACCTAGGTGCAATCGCAAAATCAAACAAACACCCAAATCCTCAAATTTCATATTTTTCATGTTAGAATCAAAGGGTATTCCTTTCTTAAAAGAAGGGCTATAATTAATAGGCGCGTAGCCTAAAATGGGTTGAACTCAAATTAATAAAACTCTCTTCGAAAAAAATGAACGAGGGTGAAATTGTGTTGAGTGAATTATTCGTTCTTGTGACAATTTTTAATCAACAATTACAAAGAGAACATCTGACAACAATGATAAATCAAGTCACAACTCAATATTTTCACATCAGGGAAATGGGCAAATCCCAGTCTGGTGTTCCTGCTAGCTAAAACCAGCATGAGATCAATCACCTATATCTCCCCCTGAATTACTAAAAAGATACCGTACGAGCGCAAACCCGGCGTAACCAAGTTGGCCGGCTAGAGCAGTGCCTTCTTTTGCACTCCAATTCGGATCTCCTCCCCTAGTTTGAACTATATTACAATATCACTCGAACATATATAATCAAACCTACATGCTACATATTATACAAAAAAAGGGCCGGCCTTGAGTGTAACCATAAGAAACAACCACCTAGAGCCCCGCATCAAGAGGGGCCACACAAAATCTTGTGTGTCTATGAGAAACTCTTGGCCACTGGAGAAGTGGTAACTAAGCCTGATAGGAGTGCCACAATAAGGGCACTATTGTAAGTGCTTGGCTCACCTTGCATTGAATTGTTCCTGGAATCAATGTAGGTCTCATTCATGAATGGGCCACCAACTAGGGCACCAACAGCTACATTTGGGTTGGGATTGGGTGAGTCCAGCCACTTAAACCCGTCACTGCAGCCGGTTTCTGCATCCACTGGAATTGAAGCTCCCCTGTGGTGAACATATTGAGGGTAGCTGCTTCCGTACCCTACAAGGTAGCTCATCCTCATTGGGTTTTCGCCTAGCACATAATCTGCCTGCAAGGGTTTTTGTTTGCATTTACCTTAGTTTGACGAAAACATGCAAGAAAAATCAACTTATAAATGATGAACTAGCCTCATCGAATACCTGAGAGATGGCAAACTTGCGAAGATCAACAGGATTGTAGGATTTTCCATCGCAATACAGCATTTCGGTTTTAGATGTGAGCATGTAGTCACTATAGAGAATGGCTAAAAATGCTGAAGCCACAGCATACTGTAGACAGTTCCATTTTATCACCCAAATCAGACCGCCTACATCGCATGACACGCACTCATCAATTTAGTCTTAGCACACACGATGTAACGTGCATGTGTATTCAATTAGCATATATCAAAGAAAAAAAAAGAAAAAAAAAACGATTGTTGTCCATTAGATAATGAGGCATAAGCAAACATGTTCTGCACTTGGGTTTCTTATAGTCAGGCAACAATGATGAATATATGTGATGAGATTAGTGAGTGCGAAGATGCTAATTCGTGCGAAATAGTGACAGCAAAACGAATCTTACTGGATGTTCTGCTGGATGTCGCCATGGGGGAATCGGGTAGAAGTGAACACATGAAAACCTCTGCGGTTTCCCTGTATTCCTGAAGATCAATGTTCTCTGCAGATGACATGTCTTTTGTGCCAAAGAAACTTATCCTAGACATCAGAACCTGCTCCAACATGACACAAATTGTATGTATTCTTCAAGAGACTTTTGACAAATAATTTTCGCAACTGCGTATATGACTTAAAAATGATTAGAAGCAACTAAATGCTGGTTCACAACCTGTTTTACTTAAACAAAAAGGGCTTAACGTATCTTCAGGATAGTTAACAACAAAAATGCGTAGTTGCAATAGTTAATCTTGGCCTATAAACTACACAATGGTAAAGCATTGTTATATACTATCTACCTGAGTTGCAGCATGCTTGTCATCCCAGCTAAACCAAGACGGACTTCCCCAATTTGCAAACGCTGGCCCGTTCTGTTCGGTTGCATATTTGAAGTAGGTTGGGTCTTTAGTTGCATGATAGAGCCAGGTAGCTGCCCATAAGAGTTCGTCTCCATATCCTGTAGAGTTGTAGTAGATTTGCACTTGGGGAATGCTGACACTATAAGCACCTCTATAAGTATCAGCAAAAGAAAACAGCTGCTCGGCGTGCGTCAGGAGCAACTTAGAGTAAGAGGAGTTGATTTTCCTGAACACCAGAGATGCCGATGCCATGGCAGCTGCAGTTTCTGCTGCAACATCTGTTCCTGGGAAGGATGTGTTGATTTGAATCAGAGGCCTTTTCTCTGTCATTACTTCCGGTCTCTGCCAACACCTGTGATCCAACTCGGGATCACCCACCTTCAATCACATAAAAGTTAACAAATTAACAAAAAAAAATTGAGAGAAAGAGAGAGAGATTAAGAACAAAGCAATCTTATCACATGATGATAGAGATAGACAATTATATACTATCAGTTGTAGGCAAGAAAAATCTGAGAGATTAGGGCACTACTAGGTCACCAAAATTCGTTCAGTAAATGATGTTCTCTTACGAAACTTGTATCGCAAGACACACTCTTATATGCCTGACTGTGAATGCGATCAAATTAAGGCAAGAATAAACCTAATGAATTGTCCCCATTCACGATTTAGCAACCCTAGTGTATTCAAACAAGGTACTAACATGATACTAGGAGTAATGTTCTCTAAACAAACTTATATTGCAAGACAGACGTTTTTATGCTACGATTTGCGAGACTGGTTCTAGACCACAAATTCAGACAATAATCGATCTAATGAATTGTCCCGATTCACAGTCTAACAACTTGAGCATTGCCATCCATGTATCAAAGAGTTTAATAGGATATCATTGAAAATTTGAAGTAATCAACCTAAATAATGTAACTAACCTGAACATAAAGCACATTTGGAGAAGGATGTGCATTGATTAGGTAATCAGTGATCCACTTAAGTGAGTCATGGGCATGATCCAACTGCTTCACAGCTTTCATTCGGTCTCCGTATTCAAGAATCGCCCAAGACAACACAGTTGCAGTGAAAGCCATGGGAAAGCCAAACTTGATGAGATCACCTGCATCATACAGTCCCTTTGACAAATCCAAATCTTCCTCACTCCCGTCTTGGAGGCCCGAATCCCCTCGCCACGGAATGGGGTTATCCACCAGCTTACCAGCTGCAACAAGAAGAAGAAGTAACACAGGATCATAACATGTTTGGTTTATAACTTACAAATCAAATCCAGGGATCATTGAGACTGTTTCTGCAGAAAGCACAACGTTTTTAAGTTTTTCTGACAAACATAAGCAGAAATGTGCTTCTAGTTGACAGAAAACCACTTTTAGCCTTTCCAGAAGCAGTCCCAAAAAGACCGCAAAACAAGAAACGTAGAATTGGGTTTATGTTACATTTCTGGGCATCGAAGAACTGCATGGAGATCTGAAGAGCTTCGGAGTATTTTGGTACGATGGCGCCATGGTGACCCGAGCCCCTGCTTGATTTCCAGTGCTTGAAATACTGTACAAGAGTAAGTGAAACCATTGCTGCTAGCAGAGAGAGGGTTAATAACAGAAGTAACCGCCAACACCATCTCTCCGTCTTCGACTTCGACTCTGTGCTGCAATCAGCTTCTTTCCCAGCTTTCAGTTCCATGTTTCACATCCGATTCAAAGCGATAGTTCTCCGAACCATTTTTCTACAAGATCCGAGCTTTTGATCCGTAAATACCTATTCCCATTGTGATTTCCGACCCAGAAGAAGAAAAAACAGCGGAAAAACAGTCGGTCTTTTGTTTTATTTGATGGATTCAGAGACAGATTGTGTGATGCCGATCGCGACCGGGTGTCTGCGTCGAAGGTGGATAGACGTGGCCGGAGAATGATGCCGTTATGACCGTCGGGACAACCTTATAAATTGCAAAAAGGGCAGGGGGCGGCTTGTCCGTTGCTTTGAAGGATTTTTGCTTTGTTTGTTGCGCGGTAAAAAGAAAAAAAAAAACACATCACACTTGTGCTGGGCCTATTGGGCCACGACCCTAATCAACTAGTGACGGCCCATATTATCCTGTTTTTTTCAAGGTCAACAGGACAAGGGCGCGAGAGGTATGAGCTCGCCCGGCAACTCGAGAGTTCCGTAGTTGGTACGATCCCTGCGTCTCGCTTGCTTGCTCGTCGACCCTCCGAGCTTAGCAGACACACAGATATATAGGCGGAAGACGAAGGAGCGGAGTAAGAGTGAGAACTGTAGTCTAATCAAACAATGGCGGAAGGAAGAGAAGGGGATTGGGAGTGCAGTGGATGCAGGAACAGAAACTACGCCTTCAGATCCTTCTGCAATCGCTGCAAGCAGCCTCGCCTTCTCGTCGACACCAAAACCCCCGCCGACTCTAAGTGGCTCCCTCGCATCGGCGATTGGATCTGCACCGGTTAGACCTCACACCCCCTCTCTGTCTCTCTCTCTAACCTTCTCTCTCTAAGATTGCTAGAATTATAATAGGGTTAATTTTGAGTTATGTATGGATATGGGTTTTGGGAGTTGTAGGGTTTAAGGGTATTTATATGGGGGTTTTGATTGAATTGTACTGCACATATAATAATGGTTACTTCAACGGGTTTGGTGTTTCTAGAGATGTAAACAGTCCCCTTTCTTATTATTCATTAACGGTTAGAAACTTAGAAGCTTATGGCCGTTGATAACCATTTTTCTTTCAGTTTTTAGTTTGCATTGACGGTAATAAGCCTAATTGACATAAAACATCTCACACTCTTCTTTCTTGTTTATAATTGAGAATTAAATCTTGGGGAGTGCTGTCTTCTCAGTTCATTCCAATTACCCATTTTCAGTTGCCTTTCTGTAAGTTGGATTCAAAGGGAAAGACGGTCATTTTACAAATCGTTTATTGGTTTTGTTGATAGAGAGAGAGGTTGAGTATGGCAGTTAGGGTACATGCTTTGTTTGGTGTATAAGAATATAGGAAATGAATGAAGTACAACTTTGAAGTTTAATTTCCCAGTTGAACAAATATACGATCTTTTTTCTTTGGGTGCCTTCGATTTCAATTACAGAAAGAGTATCTTACTTGCACATTCTTGCACATTCGTAGCCTAATGACACATTTCCTTGACCTTGTTTATTCACTGTGAATGCATAATTGTTATTGCAGCTTGTATTTTTCTTTGCTTTTCATCTTTTTATCAAGTTGAAAAAAAAATGGTTAGCAACTCGCTATCAATTAGGTTGAGTGGTTTCTGTTTCTTGTATGGGTATTTTGGTGTGGGGTGGACTTGTTGGTGTGCGTACTTGGCTGGATTGTGGGTTGGGTGTGTGTGGCAATGGATCAATAGGTTGCACTAACAACAATTATGCATCAAGAGAAAAGTGCAAAAAGTGCGGGCAACCAAAGGAGGTAGCGGCAATGCCAGCGGTTGCAATCCCCGGAGCTTCTCTCCCAACTTATTCACATTATTTTGCCAGGGCCCAAGGAGGACGGGACCAAAGGATGATGATGGGCAATGGTGCTCCCCCACATTCGCTTCCTCTGAACTGGTCTATACCAGGGGCTGATAAGTTTGGAGTTCAGCCGGCTTCTACTTGGCCTGTAGGTGGAAACCATAATGCTGGACTTCCACATGCAAATTCTACTAATCAGCTTCTTTCAGTTCCAAAAGGATGGCGCAGTGGTGATTGGTTATGCAGTTGCGGTTTCCATAATTATTCGTCTCGAACACAGGTATGATGATGCTACATGAGCATTCGAAGCAAAGAGTTTTCCTTACCTAACTGTTGATTTCTGATCAAACTTTGATTTATCTGCAGTGCAAAAAATGCGATGCTTTTCCACCATGTATGCCCTTTCTTCATCAGCATTGCAATTGTCGTATGATGGATTTATGTTTTAGAAGCACCTGAGCTACAGTTATTGGGTTCCATTATTAAGCACTGGTATCATATTGTAACTCATGCTCATTTATTTCCATTCCTCTTTTTTCATATAAAGCTCTTGGAATGAAGCGATTAGCATCCGAAGAGCTTGTTCATGACTGGGATAACAAGAGACTGAATGTAGGACATGTAAGGATGATCTATCTTTTCTATGGAATTTTAGATTATAAAACTTTATAATATTGTTTCATACAGTATCCTTTGCTTTCTTCCTCTCCTCCTCATTCTCTTATTCTTTTCACTAAATGTGCAGACAGTTGGGCAGCAGCTATCCTATCCTGGATTTGAGCAAGTGGTAGGGATCAGTGGTAACCCTGCAACTGGACCTTACGCTCCTTATCATCCCAATGTAAGCTCAGGGTGGCTTCGAATTTGCAAGTACCCATGCCATTCACACAGCAAGCAATGACACCTACACTTCTTGGAAAAGGGTGAGTTTGGAATCAGCTTTTCCTTTTACATATGCATGCTTACGTACCACATTCGGTTGGTTAGATAACAGTTTTGGTCTTTGAGTCTTTGTTATTATATGCATATTTGTTCTTGCAGTGTATTATTCATGTTTATTTAACCATTTTCAGTTTGCTTCCACACCTTTTTAAACGTGGATAATATCCCTAATTAAATATGGCCCCTATAAACGTCACTTATGATGAGCCTATATTTTTTAGCACAAAATCAGCTATTGTAAGATTAGCTTCTTTGATAAGGATTTTCTTGCTTATATTTTATTGACTTCGCAGAGCAAAGCAATGGCGTAATGGGGATTGGATGTGCACAAATTGCAACAATCATAATTATGCATCTCGATTAAACTGCAATAGGTTAGTTTCTAAACTAAGCATTGATTCCTCTTTTGCTTAACATTCGTTACTTCATCCTTTTCCTTGGGTTTTAATCCCAACTTTACCAATGGCATAGTAAACTGTTTTCCCATATGGTATGGAATATATCCTGATGGAGCAGTGAAACCTCTTTCTTGATATATCCTGATGGAACAATAATTTCAAATTTTGTGCATCAATTATGCTCCGAGTTGAGGCGTGTAAATGATCTGCGTTATACGTAGTAATTTGCTCTGAATGTTGGAACCCTTATTATCTGCAGGTGCAAGACTGAAAGAGATGCAACCGCTCAGCCAGTCAACACCATGTAGCCATTCAAATTCATAAAGTTGTATGCTTGGTGCTCATTCAAGTTTTGATTTAGCCTTTCATTGTGTACTATGTTGAGGTGAAGATGAACCTTTTGCTATAAGCGCCGGGTTATCTCACATTATTCCGATAGTATATTGATATTCACTTTGAATCGTTGCACTGCAATAATGTAATTTACAGCTCCGTAGTTTCGTGTCACAGAGAAAACATGGCTGTGTACGGTTTATTGATCAGTAATATTACATGCTCGAAACTATGTTTTTTCCCTCGAATTTTTTCATTGGATTGTCTAGGAGTGCTAATTTATGCTAACAATAAAGGTGCATGTTTTCTTCGTAATACAAACAATATCGTGGTTGAGGAATTGGACACCAGAATCTCGGATGTAGGGGAATGCTTTTGACTAGTTGAGCTACAGACCTTTCCCTACCGCTAACGATAAATATTTGGTACGTAGAATCGTGAAGTTGTAGATTGTATGTGAACGAAGTCTACTATAAAATCATCGAAATCAAAACGAGAAGTAGAAAATCTCTGGGAGAAGAGAATGATTGAATCAGTCAGGAACCCTTGAGGATGGAAGTGGGAGAGAGAGGAGGTGCATCCAACTGGTACAGGTTAAGAGCTGGTCCAACAAACCTGAAGAGAATCCAAGCCCCAATCACTATGTAAATTGAAGCATAAGCAAACTTATTTAACCAAAACAAAGCACCCTTCTCCCCCACATAAAGCTCCAATGCCTTTTCTCCCAGGCTCATATCCTCCCACTTCTTTGGAGCAGCACTAGCTTGAGCCTTCATGACCCGTCCGCTGTCCCTCTCACCACCCTCCTCTCGCTGCTGCTTCGTCCGCCTTCTCGACCTCTTTTTAAACCGCACTCCCGTGGCATCTGGGGCTGCCACGCTGTTGCCGTCAGTGTCCAGACTGCTAGTGTTGCCACCACCATCACTGCCAGTGGTGTTGTAAACTAGTGTGCTGATTCTAAGAGGCCGGGGACGAGCAGCGGGGGAGAAGATATGGTTATGTTTTGTTAGTGAAGATTTTTTGAGGGCGAGGTGGGTTGGGGAGGCTGGCGTTGAGCTGA
This sequence comes from Pyrus x bretschneideri, assembly GCF_019419815.1. Classification (NCBI taxonomy): domain Eukaryota; kingdom Viridiplantae; phylum Streptophyta; class Magnoliopsida; order Rosales; family Rosaceae; genus Pyrus; species Pyrus x bretschneideri. The sequence goes on along the minus strand of NW_025999390.1, from coordinate 15,590,482 downwards.
GGAGGTGGAGGAGTTTGGCGTCCATTGTTGTTGAAGTTTGTAGGTGCAGCCAACTCCAAGTGAGAGAGTGGATGGACGTTGCTTTTATCACTTTCTTTATCTTTTCACTCATTTTCTTCCAATTTGCTTAAAGAATAGTTTGGTTGGGCTTCAACTTCAAGTGGGCCTTAACAAATTCTTTTGATTTCGTTTTAATGCAAGCGATAGGAACACAACAATGGATCATGTTACTTGCAAAATGCTATAAGAATTTTAAGGTACTAGGATTATTTGTGCAAATGTTAAGGTATTTTAGTATTTTTATTAATTTATGATGAGTTTTTTTTTTTTTTAGTACATCGATATTTTTATACTAAATAAAGGAGGAGTTCAGCTAAACCACATAATGGGTAGCCTAATTTGGTATCAAATTCGTCATTCACGAGAATTGAATTCTCATTTTCAAGTGAAGAGGAATACCACCAAACCGTAATACTGAGTGGTAATTTATGATAAGAGTTATGACTTTTATTTTAACAACTAAGAAAGAAACTTAGGGGTGGCTTGTATACGGTGTTTAATGGACTTTCAGATCCCCTGTTTTACCTCTCCGTAGCTTCAGAAGCAATCCCAGGAGGCCTTCGTTCTCTATCGCTGATTAACAAAAAAGAAAGAGGGATATGAACAGATTGAACGTTCAACAATCAATATTTATTACAATAAATGATTAAACTAATAAAAAATCAATAAAAACATTTAATAATTAATTAAAAAACATTTGAAGCTGCTCTCAAATTTGACAGCAATCCCATTTGCTCCAATCCATGTCATGTCTCATAGGATTTGATATTTCGATTGGAAACAATTAGTGGCTATCTTTTTTTAGTGTTATCATTTATGTAAACATTTTGACATCTCATTTGGAGATAAAAGTCACCCTGTATTGAATAAAGATTGTTTATGACTTTTAAAAGTCTAAAATCTTGTAGTATTTAATTATGATCTTTTGGTGAGTCTATAAAAATTCACGTGTATTTAAAATTTCACTGATTTTAAATGATTTTATAAAAAATTAAATAAAAAAGGATTTTGATAGACTTTGTGCTTTTATGGTAAGTTTTGGGTCATTGCAAATCCAACCTAACCCTAAAAATTTGATGGATTTCATTTCTCCCACTTAGAATGATCTACTCCAGCACCCACCATAATACAATAATTACCACTACCATCACTTTCACCATCGTATGGCCACTACCACTTACCATGACCATCCCAACTGCTCCTACCGCTACCACTGTCACTATCGTTGCCACCATGCCACTAGCATAAGCATCATCTCGATCACCACCACCACAAAACCTGTCACAACAATCACCACTATCTGACAACCTCCTGCAACAACCTTTTTACACCAACACCATGACCGCCGCCTCTACGACCACAATCTTAAATACCTTAACATTTCCACTATCACCATCTTAGCAACAATGATCACATGACATTTCTACTACCATCATTGCCACCACCATCTCAGAATCACCATTTCAAATAATGAAAATTTGAAAATAGAAATGCATGTTAATAAAATTTTCCATGATAATCCACCTAATTCTATTTGAATCCTTGAAAAAAGTCTCACAAGCTCCATTAAAATCCACGTAGAATTCCATTAAAATCCATATAAAAACCAAGTAAACTCTCTCAAAATCCATCTATTCATCTCTATGAAAATCCATAAAACTCTATAAAACAAAATACATGACATTTCAAATTAATCAAACATTATAATATGTAATCACTAGTATAATTAATCAAACAACATTGCAAGTAATCACTAAGATAAAAACGAACGAGTTTCTCATCTAATTTTCTTCTACATATCTTTTTTTTCCTAATTAATAGATTAAATAAATTAGAAGGATTAAACACCGATCAGGGGCTGCCAGATCTCCACACGTGTCCAATATTCTCACAGAGGATTTCAAATTCCAAATCCCACCCGGATGGATCCAACTTTTTCCCCACCCCTTTAAATACCAAAACCACCCCTCCACCCTCACCATAATTACTACCCCTTGCCGAAGGTTTTATAGTCACAAAAAGAAAAAGGTTTTGTCCAACCCGCTATATATCCTCTGTCTGTCTTTTAACTCCAAGCAAAAATCCATCAGAAAAAATAGACTCCAAGCAAAAACATCCACTCACCGAGTCAACTCGCCGGAACAACCCAGCCCCACAAGTTCATGACTGACGACACCTCCGATAACTACCGGGTCGAACCGGTCGACCCGGTCCTCGACGGTTATCATCCCTCGGAGCTCCAAATCGCCTCGGAGTTTCTCTCCATCTGGCTCCCCTTTCTCACCAGAGATCTCTGCCAGCTCTGTTCCGCAAAACTCACCGATCGCGTCCGCTCTCTCGGCCCAGGTACGAATTCTTTCACTTTCTGTTTGTTTCCTGGGAAAATTTAGGGCTAGAAAGTGTGTAGAAAGTAAAAAAGGTCTCTATCTTTATGCTGTACTGTACACAGATAAATTGAATTTTGAATTTTGAATTTGTGTTTCGGCATACCCTTATTGGGATTTTGTGATATGGGAATTGTAGAACTTGGTGGCGATTCGATACCTGTTAACCCGGATGAGAATTCGAGTGATTTGAAACCGGAGAGCAAGGAGTTGCAGGTGCGTAGTGATAATGATATTGGTGAAGATAATCATGATGATGACACAAGTTCACTAGGTTGGAAAGACGGAGCTCAGGGGCTATCGGAGCCCGACCCTGAAGCTTCTAAAAGTGGATTGTGTCCTGAATCCCCCTTATTAGAGACTCCAAGCCATCGGATGTCATGGGCCGATATGGCACAGGAAGATGAGCTGGAGGAAGAGGAAGAGGAGGAAGAGGAAGAGTGTGAATTGAATAAGCGGGTGGTGAATGTGAATGACACGACTGGAGAGTTGAGGATTACAAAGTCTACATTGTCCAGGGAGCAGAGGGAACACATTAGGTTTATGAATGTTAAGAGGAAGAAAGATTATATTTGTTTGGAGAGGGTTAATGGGAAATTCGTTAACATTCTCGACGGCCTTGAGCTCCACACCGGTATCTTCAGTGCAGCGGAACAGAAGAGGATTGTTGATTATGTTTATGAGCTTCAAGAGATGGGCTGGAAGGGTGAATTAAAAGGTTAGTTCTTTGCTTTTGGAATGCCAATACAGTGCTGGATCTTCGTGTTGATATTTCTTCTTGTTTACATACATGAGGTATATATATCTGTAATGTTTCCAATAACATGTTTATCTATTTACGATGACTTGAGACATAGGCTTTATGGTAACCCTTTTATTGCCTAGCTAGAATGTAAGTTGTCTGGAATGCACATAATGTGTTTGGTTTTCTTTTATGAATTTACATCTATTGTGTTCCTCAGATTTATTTTGTAATCGGTTTAGTTGTAAGTTGCCAAAGAACTTTTCAGTGGTATGTATATGCCAACTTTAAGATTCCCCGTCTTTTCTTGTTGAGTTGTAAGTTATATTTTATTATACTGAAAATATGCAAAATCTATTATTTAGCTCAAACTTGTTTTTATGTGAGTTAATTCTGTTACATGGAACTTACTAAAGTGTTTTTGGATTTTCTAGTTGCATTCTATTGTATTGATGTTTATTTATTTCTTATTAGGATAGGTATTATACCACTTTGGATAACCTATTCTGGAATTCTTGCAGCACGTACGTATACAGCACCTCAAAAGTGGATGAGGGGCAAGGGACGAGTAACCATTCAGTTTGGCTGTTGCTACAATTATGCAGTGGTATGCCTTTTGCTATGGCATTTAGATTTAATTTCAATTTATTATTTGACTAACATTTGGTAGAAATCAGCTACATTATTATTCTCGTGGGCATAATTTCTGAACTTTGCTCAAGGAACTATATGTCCTACTGATTTTAATGTGTTGCACTTGCATCTGTTGTGCTATGTTGGTTGCAGGATAAGTATGGTAATCCACCTGGTATCCTCCGCGATGATGTTGTTGATCCCATACCTAATCTTTTTAAGGTGATCATTAGGAGGCTGGTAAAATGGCATGTGCTTCCCCCGACCTGTGTACCTGATAGTTGCATCGTCAATATATATGATGAAGGGGACTGTATACCTCCGCATGTTGACAACCATGATTTTGTTCGACCTTTCTGCACCGTGTCCTTTCTTAGTGAGTGCAACATAGTTTTTGGGTCAAACTTAAAGATCATTGGTCCTGGCGAGTTTGAAGGTTCATTTGCCATTCCCTTGCCAGTTGGGTAAGTATCCCATCCAGATTCGTCCCTGCACATTCTCTGCCCTTGTTTAGATTCTACCTATTGTTTGTCATTACATCTATGTATTTTGATATATGCATCAACCGTTTTACTTAATAGTCAGCATTTTTCCATGCAGATCTGTTCTGGTTTTAAACGGAAAGGGGGCTGATGTAGCTAAGCATTGTGTGCCTGCAGTACCTACAAAACGGTAAGAGTTAAAACTCTGCAATATAATTTTGTCTTTTTGTGGTTGCTTGTATTAATTATTTGTCTTCAGGATATTTACCTGCTCGTTATTGTATATCGTAGGATATCAATCACATTTAGAAGAATGGATGAAACCAAACGGCCGAATGGTTATGTTCCAGAACCTGATCTACAGGGTATTCAACCACTATCCTTTGAACAGGACAAGAAAACTGGATTACATTCACCTAGGAGCGAACGTGGAATGAGGAGGCAGCCAATTAGAAGAGCGGGTAACTCCGAAATTAGGGTATCTGCTGACAGACGTGAGTTCCACTCAGCGCCCCGCGACTCGGGATGGAGTCGACGTGGATCCGGAAATAGGTGGAACCGGGGAAGGGCCAATGTGAATTTTGAGAGCTAGTTGATGATGGCTAACTTCGTTGCCAGTACAAGTGTTGCTGTTGGCCCCTTCCAACCTTTCGTCAAGGTTCTTGCACTTAATTTCTGAAAGAGATATAGGAAACATATTGATTGGATTTGTATCTTTCTACATCTACTTTAGGCATGTCAACTGTGCTTTGGTTTATCCTTTAACAAAAGCAATATGCCTGTTTGAGTATAGATGGAAGTTCAGACTCATGCGGCGAAGGCAGTGGACATAAATGCAACTTGCTGGAATGCCACCACAGTTCTCTTGGGATTGTTTTTCTATAGCTTATAAGGCTCATCGCGTAGCGCTATCGGCTTTGTGAGTTTAAAGCATATGGGTGAGTTGTACTATATAGTGGATAAATCAACTTGAAGCTGGTTGGTTGTAGCATATTGCTGCTCATATGTCCCAGTAATTGGATTGCAATCTATTGAGTGTGGTATTGTATCCTTCCTCGGTTTTACGTTTGTGAACCGGATTTCTTTATGCATGCTCAAGTTTACTAGTATTTGAACGTCCAGAATTTCTGGCCGGTTTCAGCCGTATATTTGCATTGTTGAGACGAGAATGAAATGCAGATTGGTAAATCGGTGTTGGTTTACTTTTTCCTTCTCTCTTTTCGTTACAGACGCTGTTGGTATGGTAAATTTGTATTTACTTTTTCCTTCTGTACATTTACAAAGAATGCCTTTATTCATATTTCATACTCCCTTCGGCCATGATTTCGAGTTCTCATCTCCATTACAACGCGGTGCAAATAATTTTACGAGTTATTAACATTCTAAAAAAGTCGTTACTTGGAAAATATGGGAGGAGCTTTGGTGACTAGTTTGAAGTGTTAAACTCTCAGAATTTTATTAAAAAGAAAATTTTATGGATACTGGAGACGCTAACTTGCACCAAATTTTGCATCCAACAAAAACTTGCATTCTGGTCACTAATTAATGTGGCTAGCTCTTTTTTGTTGTGAATAAATAAGGTTGCAATGTGTTTATCTATACGCAAGAGAACTCTTTCTGTGAGAATTTTTTTAGTGTGCCGGGAACACGGTTTGGTACACAAGTATTATAATACAAGTTGAAATTCTTTTCTTCAAGTTTCTCAATAATCTCTCCTTGTAAAGCGGGATGTATTTCCGCACACTAAAAAATCTCTTCTTCTTGTCAACCATTCACATAATATTAAATATGGAAAATGAAATAATTTATGATCGCACAATGTATGATGAACAGTCACGATCATGGAATGCCTAAGATCCTCAGGAAAAGGATCCGACGAGTATCCTTTTCCATTAAATATACCCATTTATCCTCTTTTCCATCTTAAATAACAGATTTGATACTAATGAGACTTTTTTATTGGTCTTTCACTTTGTCTCATATTTTCAATCAATCCCTCATTTTACAGGAGATGGATTGTCTGCCTTCCCATTTCCATACTCTTTCCATGCCCTCCTATTTGTGTAGTCGCGATTAAGCTACGTCAACATTTTATATTCTATTATTTTTTGTTTTATTATTTCTATAAAAAATTAATATAAAATATTGATATGGCTTAACCGTGATCATACATCACAAGAGAGCATGAAAGAGTATGGAAATGGAACGGGAGACAATCCACCTCCCATTTTACATACCCTGCTTCTTTTTCGTTCTTTTTAACTTCCAATACACGCATGTACTATCTTTTATAATATTAATCACAGAAAACACTGCATTTACTGTCATAAAAATTGGTGTTTATATTACTACTCAAGTACTATCGCCTTATGCAAATAGTTTTTTATCACAATTGTGAAAATGTATTGAGTTTTGCATGACGTTATGAGTTCAAATTTCATCGGTGACTAATTTAACATTTAATTTAACAAAATTTGACCCAAAAAAAAAAAATAAATATATATATATATATATATATATGTAGCGTTATAGTTGTTTCCAAACATTCTGTGCATAGATGTTTTTTTTTTTAATTTATTAACAAATGTCATCAATGTAATTTTAACTCATGAGGTCCTCCAACAAAGTAAAATTTCACTAATCGTGGGATTTATGTAGCTTTTCACCCTACCATAATATGGCTCGATCGAGGTGTTTATTCAACCTTATATATTTGAGGATTGTATACATTAATACTACATACATATGATATGATATGATTTGATTGTATGTTGGGTTAGATCTAACACGTTTACCCCACAAAATCTATATGGCATTAATTCTGCTCTTTCATTTTTTCTCGATCAACCGGGACTCAAGTTCAAACTTTGAAATTTCTTGTCCTCCTCCTACCATTTAGAGTTAGTCAAACCACAAGACCTCATTATATTACAAAATGTATTATCCACATACTTCATTTATTTTTCACACATTTATCTTAATTTTCAATTAGAATGAATAAATTAAAAAAAAAAAGTATGCGAATACTACCACCGTATATTTATTTCTCAATTAAAAAAAAAGAAAATTGAAAACACCTCAACACAGAGAGGTTTGAACGTAACAGTGTCTGATGCTGTGGTCCAATAAAACCACAAATACTCAATTTAAATGCCAAATCAATTATATATATATATATGCGTGGGGTCCACTCTAGCTTTCATGGTCCCATACCTACTACCCTAGTGTTCTGTAGAAACAAAGCATATTAAACCACATGAAAAGGTAAACTGCGCTCAGCTGCCATCAAACTTCAGAAGCTCTAGCATGCAGTAGCAGCCTGTGTACCTAGCCAGGCTGCTACTAGGCAAATAGCATTCATATAATAAGTGAGAGATTCTAACCATACTAAGCAAGTTTCTTGGCTTGCATATATTCAACATAGTAAAAAAAAAAAAAAAAAACAAGGTATTTAAAATGAAATGCACTATTGCACTTATTTGTATAGGATTTTGTAGTGTACATGCATCGGTGTATACATCTACATACATCTATATTTGTTTGAATCTTGACTGTTGGATTATTAACTGTACATCTAAATCTCCATTCATCAGATACTTAGACTGGAGTACAATATAATTTTGGTATATATATGGATCCTTATTATGAATGAATATTTCAAGGACAAGAATATGAATTAAGAGAGAAACTTGTGGCTAGGGTTTAGTCTAGAACTGTAGTTGCAAGTCTTTGTCTTAGACTTAAAAAAAGGAATAAAAAAGAGAATGAGACTACTTACTATGGCAGTCTAGAGAGAGAGAGAGAGAGAGAGAGAGAGAGAGAGAGATCTGGGGTGATATTATTGAGATGTATCTTGAGAGAGATATGGGAAGAAAATGACATCCGAAGATGATTACCCGAAAGAAAAGGGAGTGTACTCACAGCGGCTATGCACAGCACACTAAGGCCAGTCAATTATTAGGTAAGCAGTTCAGAATTTTGGATAACAAGGGGGACAGATATACAACTTCACTGGTAAATCAAGTCTAAAAGTTGATCACCAAAGAATTGCAAGACTGACTATCTTCTCCTCCTATTGGCTTTGGCTAATTGGAGAGAGAGAGAGAGAAAGAGAGAGAGGCTCAGAGTCCTAAACCCTCCATGTAAATGCATGATAAGGAAAGGAAATCTCATGATGATAGTACTGTCAAAATCAAACATATTATGCAATCTGTAAAAATTGAAATGTGAGAGAGACGGAGGAGGAAGAGAGATAGGCATGTACAACGTCAGTAAGGATTACTGAGAAAGGGACTGGGACTGGTTGAATTCAAGAAAGAATGCTTCAATTTGGCCAAAATATTGGGTAAAATTCATCAAAAAAGAAAAGTTGTGTGTAAAAGGATAAAATATGTAAACTTGCTTCTTGTTGGTTTGTAAAGTATTGGACTTCTTAAATAACATACGATTAGCTTGAACAAGTTTAAACTAGTGAACCAAGGAAAAAAGGAGATGCAGTACTAACATCAATACAAGCTCTCATAGGTTAGCAATGTGATAGATTAAGGGTTCGATTTCTATCAATATAACTATAAAGACGTACAAGTTAAGTGTAAAACTAATGCTTCCATTTGCCCATTTGGCCAAAAGTTTAGAAAGGAGAAAGATGTAGAGTTTCTTCTTGTTGGGTTGTAAAGTATTGAAAACTTTCTAATAAAATGAGAATGAATGACAAGATTAAAATAGTTATCCAATGAAAAAAGAGAGAGATGCAACTGCCTCCTTAATTTTCTGTTGGTCTTTAATGATCTCATAGTCGTGTTAATATCAATACAAGTTCCCATAAGTTAGCAATATATAGATTTAGGGTTCGATCTCTGCCAAGGTGACTATTAACACGCACAAGTTCTTGCTAGCTCAGACAAGAATGTTAATGAAAGCCACTAGGGTTGGTGAGGGTGGGTAGGGTACATGTTTAAGGTTTATGGCATTAGCTAGGGTTATAAGTCTACTTAATTAGGCTATTAATTCACATAAAACCCAGTTGAGGTTTATGGGATTAGGGTTAGTCTCTTATTTGCAAAGCAAAGATGCATGGGATAAACGAGGAATATTGATATGAATTATGTATTAGGATATAAGACCCATTTGGGGTTAGGGTTCATATCATATAGAGTGTGGTAGATTGCGTGTGCATGTGAGAATTATAGAGAGAGGATGGTAGAAGCAAAGCGGCAGTGGCAAAGAATGATGAAGCTTTTGATGATGATCCTAGAGACTGAGACATGCATGCATGCATGAGAGAGCTCCAGAAACCATGACACACACCATACTTAATGCTTTGGCATTTATTTTGAAACGCGTGCTCCGTAGCATAAAGGACTATACAGACATGATGACACCACTGAATTCTTTCTTTCTTTTGCACTTTACTCCTTGATATTTGCTCTATCATCCGCATCTCTCATCTCTCCCTCCATCTCTGTACAGAAATAGGATCATCACTTCCTACACTTGTGCTTGTGCAACACTCTTTTAATTAATAAGGTTTCTTTCATAGTTAAGGTATGTTTATAACAGTAACGTTTTTAGGGTTTGCATGATTAAATTCTAGTTGGTTAATTTTGTTCAATAAGTTATTATGTTAGAGCTATGAAGTATAATTTTTTACTTATCGTGTTTTCTACAACATTACTAAGTTTGTTTTATTTGATTGTGCTTCATGAGATTTGAACTCAGTCACACGTCATTTTCCAACAATAGGCACTACAAGAGGCCCCCAAATATTGTGTCGCCCCCTATACCTTGTTTTCGTCACCAAAAGTATATGCAACGAATTAGGATCTCATCCAAGTAGATCATCTTTCCTTACTAGACCAAATGATCAGAGTGAGCAAAATACTGCAAACTGTGCAACCGCAAAAAAAAAAATTGCAAACAGCAGGTTAGTGATATGTACATAATTTTCATTCTAGGGTTTATGCTTTAAAAAATAAGTTAAATTTTGCATAACCAGGCACATCTTCAATTATCCATAGAAATACCAAGATTGTACCTGAACAGTTAACAAGACACGAATTCGCACAAAAAATTGCGTTGTTTAGTTGAAGCGTATCGGTTCGGGTTGATAACAGTTGCACCCACTCAGTACAAGAGCTAAGATAACAGTTGGGTTCAGGTCAAAACTAACAAAAAATTCTTACTCTAAGTAATCTGGTGCGTCATTGTTGAGTGGTGAAAAACACATGGAAAAGTGCTCACGTACGCAACACATGATGAATTTTGATAATATTTCTAAAAGAAGATTAATATATATGTTAAATTAACAACATTTTTAGTTTTGATGGTATTTCGCACACCCCTAATAAAAATCTGGGGTTTGTGAAAAATTCTTTTATAGTAATTTCATAGGCAACTAAATTTAAATCTAGATGATGATTCAGACTCCCTTTTCCTTTTTCATGCTCCACACAACTAAAGATACATTGAAGAGATAATCAAAGAATGCTTTGGTTTTTGAAAGACGATGCTAACATTATTTTTAGCCTCGGACTTGTTTTTAAAATTTTATTGTAATGACATGCATGTTCAAGATGTATTTATGTATTTCTTGCATTGGACTTCTTATTTGAAGAATCTATTGGGATGTATTATGTGCTGTGAAGTATTATTGTGATACTTTGTTTTGTTCTTAAAAAGTATAAGACAAAATCATAGATTAGTTTTAAAATCAAGTTTTCGTCAACGGTTCACCCGTTAACAGTGCTTTTACGAGCGTTTCAGGTTCGGGTTGAGCATTCTCTAACATACATTGCTCAACAGGTTGGCATTCGATGTCACATCTGTTGTGCCTACTGTCTTTGCTTTAGATTTTTACTGTTTTCTCTTCGTGTTTGTAGAAGCCGTGTAGTGGTTTATTTCATTTGTTGGTTGTGCTCTCTAAATTAAGGAATTGGTCAGTAAAGAACATGTACCCGTTATGGCACCCTCTTGTATTGTTTGATTTTTTGTCAACTAAATCCTTCCATTGTTTCTTGTAAAAAAGTTATTGCTAAACGGTTTGTTAACAAATGACCCGTTATCCTAATGTGCAAAACTAGTCATGATCTTTCAAAGAACATATAAAATTCTATTGTTGATCATATATAACTACTCTTTCACCAATAGCATTGTGATCATATAATTGATCTTAATCTTTCATAAAGGTAAAAACATTAGTTTCAATCAAAAGTATAAATTGCAGTACATGCATATGTTACCTTAACAATAACGAACACTACGAAATCAGGGGTAACCAATTGGGGATCACTATATACTTCAGAAACGCATATTGTTTGTAAATACACACACACACACACACACACACATCTTGAACATTAGTTTCAATCAAAGAGTATATATAATTTCTGTCAAGAATTAGATTTGATTGGCACAAATGAAGTACTGATTTGGTACTGAGGTGTTTTTATAAAAAGTGGCTATCAAAAAAAGCTGAGCTCAAAAGGTGTTTGGTAAACACTTAAAAACAGCTTATCTTCACAGTTTTGGGTAAAAAACAAAAGCTGAAAACAGTGAAGCAGCAAAAATGAGCTTATTCTCACAGCACATCAGAAATAGTTTTTTTCAAAGCACAGCAATACCAAACCAGCCCAAAGATGAACATAAGAGGCTAGCTAGCTAGCTAGGAGCTGTGAGTAAATTGCATTGATTACCATGTTGTATTTGGGCTAGCTACTTCTCCAGTTATTCTTCAAGGCTGTATATAATATATCCACCTATATAATCTCGGCCCAGGACATGTACATATATAGGTCACAGTAGATTTGCACCAAGCCTAAGCTCTAGCATTACTACAAACTACTGTAGGTTGGAATTCCTAGAGAAGATATGAGAGCTTAAAAGTGGGGTAAAAGAACCAAAGAATAGAAACCCTAATGGGTCTCAAAGTACAGTTTGGAACCTATATGTAAGGCACAGAGAGAAGTACTTCATCAAGTTCAATTTACAGTTTTGCCCATGACAACCCTAGCTAAGTACAGGAGTATCTTTGTGGTTCTGGGGCTAGCTGGCTCCCTTCGCCTAAAGATAATAAAATAGAACTGAAATATATTGATCTCCCCATTGAAAGAAGAACCTCTAAATCACTCACTCCATCATTTTTATGGCCGGCCGTTCATTCATTCATTCAGAACCCTCTTTTCTTTCTTTCTTTCCAATCCATTATATCACTTCATCATCATATCATATTATATTATTCTCTCTCTCTCTCTCTCTCTCTCAAAAAGTGCATCAAAAATAATAATTTCATGTATACCTCTTGGTCATGCCTTTTCAACCAAGTAATTTTTATGCCACTGATGCCCTCCCTTTCTAATCCCTCTTTTGTCCCTTCCCTTTTCTATGAACCCCTTTCACTCTCTACTCTCCCTCTGTCAACTTCAGTCTTTCTCTCTCAGATATTTCTCTGATTTCCTCCCTTCATCTCTCCATGAGCCCCTCCTCACCTCCCCCTTCCCCCTCTTAATTATAACCCTTTGATCCCCAATCCCAACATTATTTTCAATTTCATGTACTTCCTCTCTCTCTATCTCACCTACCTTCTCTCTCATTCCCTCATCCTCTCTTCCTCATCACTCCAACTTGTTTGCCTCCTTTTGTAATGTCCTTCCTCTCTATCACACCGTCTCTCGAGTTCAAACCCTCCTCTCATACCTTAGGATAATTTAGAGTAGAAATTTCGCTCGTAATCAAAAGAATCTCTCAATGGACCCTCAACAAAACCCAAATGAACTACTAGATGGCGGCAACAGGCAGGGGGGCGGAGTCATGTGCAGGCAAAGCAGTACGCGGTGGACACCCACCACTGATCAGATAAAAATCTTGAAAGACCTATACTACAACAATGGCATTAGATCACCCAGCGCTGAGCAGATTCACAGGATCTCTGCTAAACTGCGACAGTACGGCAAGATCGAAGGCAAGAACGTTTTCTATTGGTTTCAGAACCACAAAGCTCGTGAGAGGCAGAAGAAAAGATTCACTTCTTCTTCTGCTCCTGATAATCACGCAGCACCACCAATGCAAGCTGTACCACCGCAAGCCGATAATATCAGGCAAAGATCATCAGGGTTTGGGATTGATATTAATGCAACTGCTGCTGCTGCTTATGAACAACTACCCATTAATCACCACAGCAAGTATTCCAACATTTCTGGTTCACCAGCTGGTAATTAGTTAATTAATTAGATAATTAGAGACTGACTTTTTCACTAACTAATTTATTAAATTTTCCTACTTTTTTTTAGTTTTTACTATTTGGTTTATTTTATATGTAGGGTTTTCTTCTGCATCTTCTTCTTCAGTTGGTGTGAATGTTTCTGCTGGGGCACAGATGGGAAACTATGGTTATGGATCCATGGCCATGGAGAAGAGCTTTAGGGTAAGTTTATATTTGTAAATATATATATATATATATATATCTATATATTTATATTCATACACAATAATGAATTAATGCAAGAAGAAATGAAAATACTTGCACCCATGTGAGCACAGTAGTGCAAGTTTAATCATCAATTTATCTACAACACAAAACATCATAGAGTGATTTGAAACTTCCTATATTAAGGAAGAAAGCCTCTGGCCCTTTGTTTCCTTTAAGCACTAGAAATAAATTTCCCCATTTCTCATGTTAAGCCAAACTAGTTGGACCCCAATAAAACAGTACATATTCTATTCCACTCCTGGTACTAAAATGAATAACAACAGTTGAAAATGTATATTTGCAAACCCGTTTAGCCAATTTGGTTAGAACAGTGTACTCTCCCCCTCTGCACTCAAGATCCCTCCCACAGTTTAGATGATTATATCATTTGTTAGTAAGAAAATTTACATTTTATTTTTACTTTTTGGGTTAATTGCAGGACTGCTCACTATCATCTGGAGGAAGTACTAGCATCGGTCATGTTGGTGGATCTAACTATAATAATTTTAATCACAGCCCTGGATGGGTTGGTGTCGATCCATATTCCTCACCCTACACCATCTTTGACAAGAGATCACCATCAAAACAAGTGTTTGGTGATCAAGAAAACATGACGGAAGAAGAATATTACAATCAGCAAGCTTCACCAGAGATTGAGACTCTCCCTCTTTTCCCCATGCATGGTGAAGACATCCATGGTTTTGGCAACATCAAGTCCTCCTCCATGGAAGGCTACTACTCCGGCTGGTACCGCTCCGACGGCGGCAACGATGGTGGGTCTCGCACTTCCCTTGAGCTTAGCCTCAATTCCTACAGCCACATGACCCCTGATTGCTTCAGATCATGTTAATTATATGTAATAATAATATTCCTCCATGTCTCTAATTCTAATTACTTCTAGCAAGCTAGCTGCTATAATATCTTAATCTATGATCAGCTTGTAATTGTGATCAGTATGGCTACTACCCTACTATCTTATATATGATTAACTCCTACATATTTTAAGGCTTTGTTGGCTTTAGCTATTTAATTACGTCAAAAGTTGTTGGGCTTTGACACGTGTCATGCAAAGAACTTAATCTCCTGATTTATTAGCTTACTTTTAACTTTTAGTTGTCCCCTTCCCGTGAATATTCCATGATAATTATTTGCTAATCAAGATGCATGTAGTAATAATAATAATAATAATAATAATGATAATTCCATGATTCATTCATAATATAGAGAGATGTTAAGTAGCAGAAAGACTTTGCAAGTGGTGGAAAAAAAGTTAAGTTTTTGCATGATAGTGTGAGTTTGAATCTTGTTGGGGGTTAATCTAACATTTAAGCTAAGAAAATCTATCATTTGACAGAAAGGAAAAAAAAAAGGTAACAGAAGGACTTTCATGAAACCGGGTTCATGGTCATTGTAACTCTCTAGGCCATTAATAAAGTCATGTAAAAAGTCTTATACATGATCTCGTATTAATGGTCTAAGATGTAATGGTAATAGTGAATCCATTTTATATAAGTCATCATTAATTAGGCAATTTGTCAGTTTATATTGTTCAATCTTCATCGTCAGCAAGAACATGATCCAATGGTCCAAGCTTTACTGAGAATGGTATGCAGTCACCTTCACCGAATTGAATAATGTATTAATGACCTAGTCATTTTCAAGCACTTACCAGTTAATTAAAACTTCATCAGTAGAAGATCACGAAGAAGATGATGGTAGATGGAGATTTCAATCTGAAAGGCCTGCACTGCCAAGTGTGACGTAATTTCTCGACAGAAATTTAAGCTGGGGCCCTTGAACTTGAGGGTAAACTACAGTGCTTTACGTTAAGGGTTTGTTGTGTATACACATGTGTCATGTGCGTGTAATGTCGAAAAGATTTGCCAATGATATGAAATGGGAGCGTGGAGAAAAACGTAATATAGAAAGACATGCTGTTAGGGCAAAAAAGATGAAAGTGTGTGTGAATGTGTTTGTATATGCGGCCGTTTTCATAAAGTAGAGGCGGGAGCTAGTGGTAGTGGGAGGAGTATATATTTTGAAGTTTGAACCCTCTCGGTCTTGGGAAATTCCAAAATATTCTTCTTCTTCTTGTTTTTGGTATACATAAGTTGCAAATTATTTGTTCATATTTGACTTTAAAATAAATCCAATCAAGACAGAATGTTTAAGTGTTGATCCAATAAATGCAACAATGTAATATTTGTTCATATTTGGTCTTATTATGGAAAATGAGAGTCATTCCGGATCTTTGTGTTTGAAGTCCCAAACCAAGACATTTCCCTCATTCAAGAGAGAGAAAAAGAGATCTGGACTGATCAAGTTTTTGGGTTCTTGTGAAGTGGACTAGTAAAATGAGCTAATGAGATTGAATGATTAAAATATAGTGATCTAAATCTCACGATCAGCAAATTCCAAACACAAAGATATGGAGGGAATCTCAAATTTTATCATGGACCTTGCATGGTTCTAGGCTTCTTGCAGAGTAGAATTAAAAAAATAAAGAAGTTTTAATACTTAATTAGTCGCCATATCTTATTGTTTGGACCAACGTTTCATCCCCCCCTTCACTTGTTCTAAAAGTGAGTTCACAAAGCCTACCAGATGCCTCTTCATATGACCTATTGATTAGTGCTTTTGCGGTTATATTGAAGAGAATCAATTTCTGCACCTAAATATAATCGTAAATCAATATACCCCGGCTATCACCATTTAAACTAACTCCAAAAAAAAAAACTTAATCATTATTTAAAGTTTAACATAAGACACTTTCATTCATAAGTTAATTAATAGGACAATTAGGACACAACTACGTAAGTAAACTTTTAGTTTTGTAATTTCAATGAGTTATGTTTGGATACGTGTCAAATAATGATTTGCATGCAAGAATGAATGATTTCTTACATGTAAAGAGCCAAAGACGGTCAATCTGAATTTGGATATCATAATCATTTGATTTCACACCTTTGTATATGTCCATACAGCTAGCATTTTGTTAATATACAGAGTGCATCAATTGTAAGAATAAATGCTCTTAGTTATCTGAGTTACGAACCCTTTATTGCAGTATCTAGTTATTTAACTGCAAGTGAACAACTTTGGAGAAGCCAAAGACAACACCACCAAATGGGTGTGAAATGAGTTAAAACAAAGCACAAAGATAAAATGCGGGTGTAAATAAACAAGAAAATGAGTCACATGATGACACACATTCTCAAAGACATTCACCAACCGAAACATATTCACTCTATCAGTCTATGTACATTCATAATTTTGGGGTTCAGTTTTCTTGCGTCTGGTAGAGCACCTTGTGGGCATCTCCATAAAAGGGGTCCCCATCACCAAGATTTTGGGTGGGATGGCATTCCTTTTTCTGGTTTGACAAAAGTTCAAACTTTATAGCTTAGGAGAAACCCTAATGTCGTTTAGGGCATGCAAGCCTTTAAGAAGAGGATAATACGACTCGGGTACGGCCTCAATCAGGTAACTACAGACAATGCTTCTTGTTCTTCCTTGGTTGATATATATATATATATATATATATATATTTATATTTATATATTATTACAGAGAAAAGATTTAGTTGTGGATCGAAGAAAATCTTTAAAGCTTTCTGTGACTTCAAGTACGTAATGTCCCTAACTAGCAAAATGAGGCATGACATACATCATGCTTTTTGGCCAGTTTCATGTAAAGTGTTTCAAATCCATATTTTCCAAGTTGGTTTGGTTTCCATTTTTATCAGAATTGTTGAGCTCAAGATTTTTACCTATTAATTGGTCCTCACATATGCCTCCCCACATGGTTTTTGTTTTATCTTCCTCCTCTTCTCTTTGAAGGGATAACTCCTTAATTAGCCTCTTAATTTGCATTTTAATTCAACTTGACTTTTCATGAATATTTTAGCAATGTTCTCTGAATTATAGTCTTTGCTTCATTTTGCTGTATGAACTTTTACTTTGGTTTTGAATCCCCCGAACTTTCAATTTGTGTCAGTGTTCCACTCGTTGTTTAGATCTATCGATTATTCTGTCAAATTGAGGATTGTTCTCGTTTATTTTGTACATTAGAAGACTTTGTAAGTTGTAATTTCTCTTAACTTTGTTCTCATAACTCAAATATCAGAATAACAAGTTGTAGTTATCCTTGTGAATGTAACATTTTATTGATGTATATGACCCTCAAAGTTGATCAGTTATATTGCTTGCACGGTATGTAATTAACGGAATATTGTGATAGAATATTTAGAGGGTCTTAACTCTGAAGGACCAAACTAAAAAATTCATCGCTTAAAGTGGAACAAGGTCCAAAATTCATGGCTGTAAAATGCACACAAACCAACGGTTGCTACTTATTAGTCCCCACATCTGCATAGTGTAACCCTATACTGCAGTCCGAACCCAAACCGAAGAACTTCCATGTCACAAAGATTCTTACGTTGCAATACTCCAAACTAATCAGGCATTGTTAAGTGAAAAAGTAAAAATGAAGATTTCATTGTAGCAGTATCTCTAATTCAATCACAAACTGCCATGCCATGCGAGAAAATTAAAATGCATGACAATGCGATTGATTTGAGATATCATCATAATAACATTGTCGTGTATGTAAGTTTTCTCCCGATCAACAACTTGCAATAACTCACGCGTGGGATGACTGACGTCGTCCACAATTCCCCTGAATTTTGGTTTCATCTGGTTATCCAACATAAGCGAAACACCTCTTTTGTCATCAGTGTGAGTGTGGCCTCCACCTCTGATCTGACACTTCATCTCCATAAAACAATTTACAGTCGGGGAAGAAAGAAAGAAGCATATATATACTAATACTATCACAAAATTGGAAGTGATAATTCTGCAAAATTTACATTCAGGTCCCTGACAGTGACTTTACAAATGCAAGGTAATACTACCAGGACATTACTTGCAGAGCATCTACAAACCCTTTCAGAATCTATTTTGTCGGAGTTAAAAAGAATGACTCATAATATGAAGTACAATTGTTTTTTTCTGTTACTGGGGTCCTGGAGGAAAGGACGATATACGACAACAGTTTGATGGAACTCCTGCGGTAACTTCAAGTTTCACTAACAAATTGACGGTTCAATGGAATCTTTGAGCTGCTTTGTGCTAGAAATTTGCGGTGAGATAACCGGAAATTTCTACTTTCTTCCAACGTAAGATCCCAATTTAGACAAATCTGGAATCCAAAATGATAGTTCGGACGATCCAGTTGCAAACATGAGGTTTCCGGGAGCCCATTTGATAACTGGAGGTTCATTTTCGGTGCTCTTCCAGCTTGTGACCTGGATAGGTTACAAACATAAGTTGCACCGGTTAGAAGTGTAAGGTGCACACACAATGAAAAAAGAATATTATTTGTCTTGCTTCTTTCCCGCTCCGAACACTCCAAGCATAGACACTACAATCACCTGAACCTGCCAAAAGTTTAGAAACCATCAATCTGGTGATCATACAGGTTATTTTTGTCATGGATAGGTTTATGGGGAATGCTAGGGAAAGCATTTTCTGGGAAGTCTAATTAATAAAAGATATGCATGAAAATGAAACGACAGCCTTTAAGAAACTCAGTATGAAAATGAGACGGCAGCCTCAAGAAACTATGCAAGAAAAGATGAATGTCATTAAAGCTGCGCAACCAAGAAGATGATTGATATCCCAGAGCTTACTCACATGACATAAAAAATGAAATAGGAGACGTGCATACCTGACATGACAAACATCCCCTCGGGGCTAAAAGAAGCCTCTAATGTTGAATTGCTGGAGACTGGCTTAACATTGTACGTGGATAACTAAACAATAATGATATAGAAGCCATATTAGAAGAATAAACCGTGCAGAGTCTATCTATTTGTTTACATTAATAATGAGTTGTTGAGAACTTACTAGCGTTCCACGGAATGAATCAAGGACATGAATATGTCCACCTGTGGTTGTTGAAAGCATAAGTCTCCCATCGTTACTGAACTTGACAACATTTGCATCCGACATATCTCCCCCAACAGAAAAGATATCAAAGGGACCCTAACAAGATAAAACAGGTTGGGCAATCAAATCAGCCATGCTTAAGTCTACGTAACTGCAAACTTCTGAATTTTCATATGTAAGCAACTAACCTTTTCGTACATTCAGGCATCAAGCATTCTTATGTATCCACCAAAGGCAATTGCAAAAACTAACCCTTGATCATCATAAGCTGTGGCAGGCCTTCCTTGAACGCATAAAGATCCTAAAATACGGGTACATATTATAAACCATTTGAAGAACTAAATTAAATGTACGAAACTGCATCCAATACCTGACACTTCTCTGCCCGTTGATCCCATAGCAGTACAGTTCTATCAAGAGAACCGGAGTTGAAGCAGTCTTTGCGAGAACACAAGCTAAGTGAGAATACCCTAGAAACAAATACAAAACCAATTTTTCCAATTACACATATAAGCTCGCTAAAAGCTACCGCTGGGGGAAAACAAATGGCAATCCAGCCTAAAAAACAAACCTGTCATGATGGCCTTTGAAGTAGCGCAAGTACTTATTGTCATTCAACGAGAGAAGCCTCAAGGATTCTGAATGAATCAATCACAATATCACATTAGTATCTGACCGATTATAAGTAAACGTCATAGATGATAAACATGAATACCAAATACAAAAGTTGAGGTGAAAGCGGTAAAATGCAAAGCATACCATCCCACCCATTTTTGGAAGAGTATATAACAGTTGTCGGATGAGAAGTAAAGCAAACCAAACCAACTCCATACTTTTTACTGTTGATGGTCTTCAAGCATGTTGCGGTGGAGACATCATACAGGCTCGTCATCACTAGCAGTCACTACATAACTATACGCCTTGTGGAAGTCCAATGAACTAATTCTACCATTCTGTGCATAAAAACCCAAACAATGATGTAAATTTTATTTCTTTTTAACACATAACGATATTCTAAACTACTCAAATCTATCAGAAGGGGGATTCAAACTTGGGTGCGAAGAACCCACATATGCAAACCATTACTCAGATTAATAACAGATAAAATTAAATAAAACAATCAGAAACAGAGAGGTAAAAGGAATTACATAGTCTCGGAAAGCTAAACCAACTTCCATGCTATGAATAATTTCCTCCGTCAGCTCCAGAGAGACCTTGTCTTCTCTTTCTGATCCCCTTTTCCACAGAAAAAATCATAACAAATATAATTAAATACAATCAGTAATTATACACTAATTAGCAACAAAATTGAGCGAAAAATATGAAATTTTTCACACCAGCCATTTGGAATTTTTGATATTATGATGGTTTTATCACATATCGGGAAATTGTGGACTTCAGGGAAGCCCTCCGCCGCCTGCCTGCGTCTTCAACCACCGCAATGTGAAGCCCTCCGGCCTCTTTTCTTTAGAGTATTTATCAAATATAGCCAAATATTAGCCCCTAATTTCAAAAATGTCAGTTTTTATAAAAAATTTCAAATATATCCAAAATATCAGTTAAATAGACACAAATACCCTTAAATTTTAAACCTAATAAATTAAAAAACCAAAACC
Organism: Pyrus x bretschneideri; assembly: GCF_019419815.1. Lineage (NCBI taxonomy): Eukaryota > Viridiplantae > Streptophyta > Magnoliopsida > Rosales > Rosaceae > Pyrus > Pyrus x bretschneideri. The sequence goes on along the minus strand of NW_025999390.1, from coordinate 15,569,154 downwards.
TTATTAGACGAAGAGTTCTTACAGCTAAACCTTAAAATTGGAGGAGACCTAGTGAAGGCATCGACTACTGGTGAAGAATTGTGCATCCTTAAACGAAGATGAGTGTATATGGTTAATTTTTTGCCCTTTTCCTTGTCTACGTTTTCTCTTTGCTTTTGTAGTTTCTTCCTTCGATTGAATATTTATGGAAGAATGAACTACCAATTTTTGTAACATTATTTATCTCAATTTTCCTTTGGATTATATGTGATTTGTATTTAATTTTCCACCTTTGCATTATTAAGGGTGTTGTTCGTGTCCGGATTCTGTTTTGAAGATTATCATTGACTGTGATAGTAAATTGAGAGATTTGTTGTGTCCTTAGAAAGTGCAAAAAGCATATTTTAAGGTTTATAGAATAGAAAATCTTTGTGTGCATATTAGAAAAATTAGTGAAAGCACCACTTGATTATGGCACAAGAATCTTTTAATCAACAACTAGTTATTTGTATGAATTAAGGGTATTTGTGTCTATTTAAATGATATTTTGGATATATTTGAAATTTTTTATAAAAATTGACATTTTTGAAATTAGAGGTTAATATTTGGCTATATTTGATAAATACTATTTTCTCTGTCTAAAACCCACCGACTTTTTCCTCCAAAAAGAATAGCTAACGACATGTCGTTTGGGCTAAAACTAGGAGGTGGCAAGGATTATATGAACCTTATTTATTTAATTAGTAAGGCTCTGCCAGTCTGATGATATTCCTCTTCACTTGAAAGTGAGAAGTCTTAGGTTCAAATCTCGTGGATGGTGAATTCGATACCAAATTAGGTTGTCCATTGTATGACTTAGTTGAACTCTTCATTTAACATGAGTAAAAACACATTATTTAATGAATAAAACTAGTTTTTGGTCTGTTGGTGGGTGTGTCTCAATTTGATTGAAGAATGTCTTAGCTCAAAATGCTTTTGTAGCTGGCAAACAAATTCAAGACAATATTGGTATTGCTCATGAGTTGTTTCATTTTCTTAAACTTTGAAAAGCTACCAATAAATTTGAACTTGCCATTAAGTTGGATATGCACGGGCCTATGATAGGGGGGAATGGGACTTCTTGGTGGCGGTAATGGAGAAAATAGGGTTTGACTCACAATGGGTCTGTTTGATTTTGGGGTGTATTTCTTCTGTCAACTTTGCTGTTCTACTCAATGGACAACTTGGCTCCAAGTTTGCTCCCTCGCGTGAATTATGACAAGGATATCCTTATCACCATACTTATTTCTTTTAGTTAGTGAAGGATATCCCTTATGCTTCAACATGCCAGTGATAGATAGTGGCTTAAAGGTGTTCAGATGAATGCAGGAGGTTCGATTATCTCCCATATGTTCTTTGTAGATGATACTTTGATCTTCCTCATGGCTACACATGACAACTGCAACCGTCTTATCTAGTTAATTGATCATTACTGTTTGGCATCGGGACAATAAGTGAATAAATCGAAATCTAGTGCTTTTTTCGGAGGTAATGTTCCTCAGGCCTTATCGAATGAGTTGACAGAAATTTTGGGCATTGGGAAAGTTGGCGATCCCGGTTCCTATCTGGGTGTCCCTACCATATGGGGTAGGTCAAAGAAATGTGGATTAGCTTATGTGAAGGGCAGACTATTGGGGAAACTCCAGGGGTGGAAACAATCTATGCTATCTCAAGCGGGACAGAAGGCTTTGATTAAGGCGGTGGCACAAGCAATCCTGGCGTACCCGATGAATCTCTTCAAATTCCCTACTACGTTTTGTAACGAATTAGATGCTCTGATTTCCCAATTTTGGTGGGGACAAAAAGGGAGTGAAAACCGAATCCATTGGTTCTCCAAGGAGATGTTATGTAGATCAAAATCTGATGGTGGGCTTGGTTTTCAAATCTTTGCCAAGTTTAATAAGGCTCTTCTAGCTAAGCAGTGTTGGAGATTGATCTCTGAACCGAATACTTTGTGGGCGACTGTTTTAAAAGCTCGATATTTTCCTAATTGTTCTTTCCTTGAAGCAAAGAGAGGAGGGCGAGCTTCCTAGGCTTGGTCAAGTTTATTGGAGGGCAGAGACATCTTACTGAAGGGTGCTCACTGGAAAATTATGAATGATCGTGATGTTCGCGTTTGGAATGATTGCTGGCTCCATCAATCCCATCAGGAAAACCGGATCCATTGAGTATTGTGCCAGTTACACGGAATTTGTGGGTGGAGTCTTTGATTAATCAGGACATTAGGGCTTGGGATATTACTTTCTTGCAACCTTTTCTATCGCAAAGAGATTATGATGCAATTTTAGAAACCCCCATTGTACTCCTATGCTTTGGGACATATTGGTATGGCCTTGTGCGAAAAATGGCACGTACACGGTTTGCTCCGACTACCGTTGGGCAATGACTAATAAATGTCCCTAGGGAGCTTTCATGGCCACTACTTCGGCCACTATTTCGTCATTTATTTGGAAATAGTTGTGGAGTATGCTTGCGCTATGAAAAATTAAGTGTTTTATGTGGAAGACACTTCATGAGGCTCTTGCTACCATGGCAAATTATTTAAAAAAAATCAGCTCCATCTCCTCTATGTCCTATATGTAACACTCATGAGGAGACTATTGAGCATCTCCTCCTTCTCTGTCTGTGGGTTGAGTTGGTGTGGTTTGGCGGAGCTTTGGGTCTGAGGATACAACGTGCGGATGTCATCACCTGGGCATCCTGGCTTTCAGCTTGCTTGGAGACGGCTCCTGGATCGAAGATGGAAAAGCAATGTTTTCTGTCTTATATTGCTTTTACATGTTGGCAGATTTGGAAGACCCGATGCAATTTCTTTTTCAATCATCAACCCATTATGCCAGAGAAGGTAGTTTTCGAAATTTCTAATTCTTTTAGGACATTCATGAATGCTACTCAGTTGCCTTGTACTCAGTCAACCCCTGCCTCTAAATCTCTGGTAACACCGGTCACGTGGATTCCTCCAAGCCGAGGGTTTATCAAGCTTAATGTAGATGCTAGTTGGGAAGTAACTTCCGGATAGGGTTTTGTGAGGGTGGTGGCACGTAATGAAGTTGAGATTTTTTTGGGTGTTGGTAGGTATCAAGTCAAGGCATGGAGTGTGGCTATGGCAGAGGTGGTGGCTGTTAAATTTGGATGTGAATTTGGTCATCAATTGGGTTGGCATTCTGTGGTCATTGAATCTGATTCCTCTGTCACAGTTTCAGGTTTGCGGCAATGGCCCTCACAACGCAGGTGGGAAGCTTTCCCTCTACTTCAGCAGTGTCTTTGATTGGGAGATTCTTTCCATGTCTGTCGCTGGTCTTGGATTCCAAGATCAGCCAATAAGGCTGCACACTTTTTGGAGTCGAGGCGGTGTAGGGAACTGAGCAATTAGGTTTGGCTTGACAGACCTCCATCTTCCCTGATTCATGTGCTTTGTAATGATGGTCTTCCTTGTTCACCCTAGGTCGTTAGGAGGGTAGTGTAGGGAGTGACGTTTTGCATTTGATGCGGCGTCGGGATCCTTGTAACTCCTTGCATTACTTGTTTGTGGTGTCGTCTCTGGTTGCTTGCCTTTTTGTAGGCCTACTTGTTCTCTTTCAGCTTCTTGCCCTGGATATATAATATCCTGTTTTCAAAAAAAAAAAAAAAAACTCATATAAATGTAAAAATAATATATTTTTACGGTGAATGTGATAATTAGTTGTGATAGCTTTACTTTTGGTGAATATTCTTTTCATATAAACGATATTCTATTTTAAATTAGAAGTGATAACAACTCTATCACTTACCTTCTCATTTCAACATTTTGATCTCTTTTTTACCATGTGTACTTTACTACTACTTAATTATATTAAAATCACATTATTCTTATTCCTTTGTTATTATAATTTTAAATTTTAGTTTGTCAATGGAAAAATAATTAAATTTTTAGTTTTTCCGTGCTAGTAGAATACACATGGCATGAGTTGAGGAGGAAATTGAAATGAAAAGGTTGCTAGCACTTTCTATTTTGAATTAATGTAAAGTATGAAGAGGAGATTCGAACTCAGCTTAGAGGTCTTCTGTTATTTATTCTTTTGTCAAATGATAGATTTGTTATATTAGATATTAGATTAGAGAGTCAATAGGGTTTGAACTCATGCTGTGGTGTTAGGACAACACACATCTCAACCACTGTGATAGAAGACCACTTGCAGAGGTCTTCTTTATTAGTTCAGCTAGTTATTAAAAAAATAATAATAAACAGAAACTTAGTAGGATTACGGGAATGAAATAATTGATAATTACAAGAAGAAGAAGAGGAAAAGACTGATCAGTTCCCTGTAAATATGCATTTCAATTTACAATTCACTCTAACTATTTCAACACACACTCTCTGTAGAAATTAAACTAAATGGAAGAAAGGGATATAAAATGAATTGGCACAAACTCATGAATAATTACTATACCCTCACACCCTCACAAATTTGAGATTAATTAAACACTAGCATATTAATTATATATCACATAACTCGCCCCGGATGATCCCGTCTCGATCCGCTGTGCCCCTCTACCAAGCTAGTAGCACTAGCCGAAGAGAAAAAGAAAAAACTAATATGTTGTCCACATTAGGGATAAAATTGGCTTTTTGCCCTCAGACAATTGCCATGTGTCGTGCACGTGACTAAGATGGATGGAAAATTTAATAAAATTTTCCAAAAATCTAACATCAGGAGGGAAATGATTCAATTATAAAAGTTTAGGGATGTAATTGGCTGAAACTAAAGTTAGGGAAAATTATCAAAGTTCATGGGCTTTTGACAAATTAAAAAAGGGTCATGGGCTAATTTGTGAAAATTAAAGCTCATAGAGAAATTGATAGGTACTTACAAGTTTGGAGGGAGGGGCAAGGGAGGGGGATTAACAAATACCTCAATAAATAAATAAAAGTGATGCTAGTGAGACTTTTTTTTTTTTTTTTTTATAGGCTTAACTGGATTAACAATCTCTATGGTGATAGAGTAGTTAGAAGATAGTTTATGTGGTAAAAGAAAGAAAAAAAAGAAGGATTTAAGCCCCTATAATGAAGTCTGTTAGGATTTATGCCCAAAATTGAAAATTCTGTCAACTTAATTATTATCACGTTAGCCAGCCCCTTGTGCTAACAATTAACAGAGAGTTATGTTTCAACCTAATATGTGTACGGAGAGTTCCATTTTAGCCTAATATGTATGGCTCACATGCTAATAATCAACCAAAAGTTTTGATGGAATTTTCAAGTTTGTGCATAAATCCTAACAAACTTTACCACAGAGGCTTAAAATTTTTTTATTTTTTATTTTTATCACATCAGCTATCTTCCAATTACCGTATCACCACGGGTACTAATAATCCAATTAGGCCTTTTTAAAACTAAACTAGCATATGCCCCACACTTTGTGTGTGAAAATAATTTTTATTTTATTTTAAAATGACAAGGAGAAAGGGAGAAAAAAAGGAATGTGGATTATTAGGGAAGTTTCATTTTTATATTTTATTTTTCAAAATTAGAGGATGTTAGGATCACCCTTGGGTGAGGCTTTGGAAAAAAACAGTAAAATTTAGTTTGTGTGAATTTACTTTACTGCCCATGATTTTGTTTTGTGGTAGAAGACAAAATTGTTTTTTTATCCTTTTTGGTTGACAAAGAGAGTTTTATTAATGTAGTTAAGATTTTTTAGATACATGATGTATCGCTTGATGGTTAACTTCATTATTTAAATTATTAATAAAGAAATCCAACCATTATCCGCCACATCATTTAGTTTACAAAATATAATTTAAAAGGTTAATAGTTCTATCCCTTATTCTTTTTTTTTTTTTTTTTGTTGAAGAGGAAACGATAGCGGGTTTTATTTAATCATTAAGAAAACAGACAATCATGAATGAGGACATCCTAGAGAAAATTCGGAGGCTCCTCAAACCAATGACTAGTAAAATTGGAAGTTAAGGCCAACTTGACTATTCTATGCGCTACAAAATTGACACATTTACGAACATGACTAACTCTAGCAAAGTCAAATCCCCTTAGGCTAGTTTTGATATCATCGAGCAGTAATCCGATGGGAGAAGATCCACAATTAAGACTGCCAATAGCTTGAATTACTTGCAATGCATCAGACTCCAAGATGACATACTGCCAATTACGTTGAATAGCCAGACCAAGACCTTCCCGAGCATCTAATATCTCAAGTGTAAGGGGGTTAGTCGCGTGAGGAATTTGCCAGCGAAACTGTTTGTTTTCTTAATCATCAATTAAAGATAATCTCTACAAAAAGTCAATCAAATTGAAGATCTTTAAATGTCTACAAAATAAATGAATGATGAGGGTTGAAAAGGAAAACCCTATTCAATAATTGCAGGATTGGGGAATGGAATCGAACTTGAAATCTTAGTGTAAGAAATAAATGCTCTTAACCAACTGCATTACAATCCCTAGTAAGAGCGAATCATGATTCTTCTATCCAGTAGAATTCCATTTCATCCTTTGCAGCTGTTGGAAAATTTTGGCTTTAATTGTGTCTTCTTCGTTGTATTGGTTTTCCTTGTGGGTTTTCATGAACACATAACAATGACAATTGCTTCTTTAGCCCATATTATTACATATGCTCTCATTTTCAATTGTAGAAGGTCTAGCACACTTACAACATTCTTCTTTCAGCTTTAGGGCCAAGCCTGTCTTACAAACTTACAAAATTGAGGCAATATTCCTTTATTTTCTAGATAATGAGAAGAAAAAAATTATTAAGGCAAAATATCTACTTAATATCTTGCATAATCCAGTAACTAGGGGGAATTTTAGCGTCCGTAAGCCACACAAGCCATCTGTTCCAACCACACTCACACAAACAAAGCCCTTATATTTTTGTTTCTTCCGTCTTCGCCTGTAATCTTATCTGCTTAAAAGAGAGATTTCATGCGATAGTTGTACACAAGACTTTCTCGCTCATGAGAGCCTTAGGCTCTTGAAGACCCACCTCCTTGACTTGCCTTATTTTTTGAAAAAAGCCACCCAATCATAGGCATCAAGGGCTTCTTCTTATTTGTCCTCCTAACCGAACTAGGGTTTCCATATCCCTCATGCGACCCTTCCTTGTTAACAATAACCTGAGCCAACGAAGCAGGACTTGCAAACTTCACATATCTTTTCTTCTGCACAAACTCCTTAGCCTCTTGGCTCAACATTGTCTTGTTTTCGAACTTCGTGTCTCTGTCCGCAATGAACTTAAAATCTTCTTCAATCTCAGGATCTACTCGGTGCTTCTGATCATCAAACTCTCTTGCCTTCAAGTACTTGTGGAGCTCTTGTTTTGAACGGTCAAGATCTTCTCTGAGTGACTTGATGCAATATGCCATTGACTTGTTTTCTTCTCTAACTTTCTGAAGACTTTTCTTTGTTTCTTCGAGCTCAGATGTTAAGACCTCGATTCTTGACTGAGCAGCATCTCCATTAGTAGTATCATTGGACACTGCAGCTCCAATCTGACATAGAAAATAATAATACATTATAAATTTACAATATGTGACAAAAAGTTGTACGTTGAGAAATGAAAATTCAAGCAAAGTGGTTTAATGGTGATGGGTTTCTGGTCAGTGGTTGACATGAAAAAATGGGTGACGTGATCGGACTGGTGGGTGGGTTTCGGAGGAATGGTTTTAGTACATGCCCTATGGGTGCATGGAGAACTTAGAGTGCGGAGAGACCCAGAAACAAAGGTTTCTCACCACGTTTAGCAAAGGCTCTGATACCATATTAATTATAAGAAATACAAAAATATTTAAAGGGAAAAGCTAGCTTACCTCTTTGAGCTGCTTGGCATATATTTCTCCGACCAAAACTCTTTCCCCGAACAACATGACTGCTTCTTTGACGGACTTGAAAGGCGCTCGGGTGTCGATCTCTGCCCGGCCCATGACAACCAATTTACTCTCGTCGGCGTTCATGGTTGGCAAACTAATTAAGGATAGATGCTAATGGTGGAGTTAATGAGTGAAGGTCCTCTTAATAAAAATTTCAAAACGGGGAGCTATAGCTGCAAGAGGAGGTCGTTGGAAATGGATGGTGTGGTGTGAGATTAGCTTTACTTAAAGGAAGTTAAGAAAAATGATCATATGGGGGGGTTTTGTTTCCTTGGCGTTCACTTCACTGAATTTTGTTAATTGAAGTTGACACGTGTGGTTGGACCATCTTGATCATTTTGTTAGTTAACTTCTAGCAAGAACTTGGGCTTCCATCCTTTTTGCTAAACAAAATTCAATGTGTACTCTCGGATGGATATTGCACACTTCTTAAATTGTGTCATACTTAATAAACGCTAATATTTTTTATATCCTTAATTCCTTATTCTCCGGAATAAGCATTGATCAAATGTTCTCTATGTAGAGACAAAACTTATACGTATACAATAATTTTGGTATAAATACATTAACAAACGTCATATGGACAGTGTTGTCTATAAATAAAATTGTACTCGTGAGGGGAGGGAAGATTCACATCCTTGGCTCTCCTTGGGAATTTTCCTTCTACTTGGAAAAGCATCTAACACAATAATACCATTGGTAAACTCAAATAAATTTTGATTACCAAATACGGGAAGGGAATAAAATAATATTTTTGGTCGCATTTTACCCTGCCTCCAAACATTTGATTATTAATTTTAGTTTCAGGGTCATTTTGTTAACACTCACTCACATATTGTTGCATACATTTTGCAATCTGCATACTTAATACATCACACTTTTTAAAAAAATTTATCCTAATACGTTCACATATTTTTCCATAATAACCTCACACCCCACACACACTCTACATACATCCCACAATTAATCCACATCCGAAGTGCAAATACATATTTTATTTATTTAATTTTTTTTTTGTCAAACGATAGATTTTGCTAGATTTGTTACCGACTAGTTTTGAACCTATGCCGTCATATAATGACTCAACATCGTTTTACCACTTGTGATAAATGACTACTTGCTATTTTATGTTTATTTTTAACATCATCGTGAAAACACCGGAACCGAGTTGAGAAAAAAATGAAGTTATTATCTGCATGTAAAGATATATGAACTTCGAAAAAACAAAGAAAAGACCGTTGCAATGAGACTCGACCTGATTCCCATCGTTTACGAAAATCAAAGGCCAAAAACATTTTAAGTTACATTTTTCATTTTCTAGGCAGTTTTATTGAACATGTTTAGGCTTTGTGTCATAAGCCTATACTGATTAGTAACATCAGGACAAATGGACAATCGTGCTTTAAAGTGCTTATATTTCCTAAATCGTAAACCCACCTTGAAGCACTTATATTCTCATGTTCTGGAGCACTAAATTGCATGCACTAAGGTATGTTAAAAAAAATGAAGCCAAACTCACATCCAACCAAGAACAAAAGGACTGACAGCATTTGCAAGCCTACTCCCTGATAATAGTTTTATAGATTAAAGGGTTCTGTTACCAAGTCTAATAATTCAGTAGTTGAAAAAAATATGAAGTCTTATCTCATGTAAAACTTTTAAAACGTCGATTTCATGCTTTATTTTTTGAAAATAATTTTTCATGAAAAAAATGTGATCTTCTCCACTAGTGATAAGAACTCTTAAAAACTTCTACCAACCTCAAGGCAATTCACAGCTACAAAATGTGCTACGAATTCCTCTGGGCCACACCTTAAGTTAAGGCTAAACTATCGAAGAAGAGGAGTGGAGTTACACCAATATCGATATGAGCCTCGGATTGAACCGACCTCTTGGTGGGTAGTAATCGGAGAAAGAGAGAGAAAACCACGAAGAAGGAGGTAACACGAGCAGCAAGGAGAACGAAGAGAGATAAAGAGAAAAATAAGATGAAGAAAAAAGAGGAGGGAAACAAACAGTACAAATAAGGAAATAGAGAATCATCTTTTAGTTACGAGTAAATTGTAGTAATGGTTTCTCAACTAAAAATTCATTATCATTGGTTCCTCAACTCATCAAAATGTGTAGTTATGATCATTTTTGTCAACTTCGTTAGAATCTTGTCAAAATATGTTATGTTGGAAGGATCATTGCTACAATTGGATCTCTCAACTCATCAAAACGTGTATTTGTGGTCATTTTCGTCAACTTCATCAGAATTTTATCAAAATGAGTTATGTTAGAAAGATCATTGCTACAATTGAGTTAAAGTTGAGGGACTATTGCTCTAATTGGGTTAAAGTTGAGGGACTATTTCCCCAGTTGAATTAAAATTGAAGAGCCAATGGTAATGCATTTTTAGTTGAGGGATCATATTTGCACGTTTTGATGAGTTGAGGGACCAATGGTAATTGATTTTTAGTTAAGAGATCATTACTCCAATTGAGTTAAAATTAAAGAATCATTGCTATAATTTACTCTTTAATTATATAGAAGTAAAAATATAAATGCAATTAAAAAAACAACTATAATATCACCTGCTATTTGGATAAGTTTTGTCCACCTTTAAAGTAAAATATTATCCTACTCCAAAATATAGTCTTATAATTTGGATATATGCTTAATCTCACAGACCAAGTGTTAGGAAGCATGATCATATGAAAATATTGGCCAATTTGATATTAATTTTTTTAATTTTTTTTATTTAAAAGTGGTCAAACAAAGAAGATCCATATGGGCCACATCCAAGTGTTTGGGCCTTCAACGGTCCACAATTTCGACAAGCGACAAGATATAATGGCCTTTCGTCCCCAAAAGACCACTTAGCGCGGTTCCCCCCAAGTCTCGAGTCCTCACCGAAAGACCCGAGTCTTTGCGAGCGAGAGAATACACAGACACTGTCACCGTAAATAACTTAAACCATTACAGAAATTAGAACGATCACCACAGCTCCCACCAATTTCCTAAACCCTAATTTCCCAAACACTCAAATTGAATCCCCAATTTTTCTGCGTTCCCTTTTATTTCAGCTACTGCAGCAAGTAGCGGAGCTTCGGGTTTTGCTTCGAGTGTGGTACTTGGAGTGGAAGAAGCAGGAGGTAGTCGCGCGGCAGAAGCAGTTTCATTTGGAATTAGCGGGGATTGGAGTCTCGGACCTCTGCGTTTTGGGTTTCTTCCCGGGAACGCTGGGGTTTTTCTGTGGTTTGTGCCGGTGATTCAGAGCTCATGAGTCCTGTTCAGAATTTCGAGCAACATGCTCGGCGTCTCGTCGAGCCCGACCTCCGTACTTTCTCTTTCCTCTGTGTGTGTGTGTGTGTGTGTGTGTATCTGTGAAGCATAATTCAACTATGTTTTTGAACTTTTAAGCCTTCTTTAGTTATAATTTTATTGAATTTTATCGAACGAACCATTGTAAATTGAGAAAAATTCGTCGTCCTGTGCATTGAAGTCCAAGACACTGGAAATTTTAATTATTTTTCCGTTAGTGCATGTCCAGTAAACCAAACACGGCCTTCGTTTTCGGACCCGATTAACTATGATAAATAAAGCTTAATTTTGATTTAATTTTTTATTCAACCAAGTTTGATTGATGGGTCTTCAAGATGTTATAGTTTCTTTTTATTTGGAACAGCAATACAGGCAAGGCTTCAGATGGCAATGGAGGTTCGGGACAGCCTAGAGATTGCACACACGGCGGAGTACTTGAATTTTCTAAAATGCTACTTTAAGGCATTTTCCATGATTCTTGAGAAAATTACAAAGCCACAGTTAACTGACAATCCCGAACACAAGCTCCGGAATATTGTGGTGGAGATTCTCAATCGTCTCCCCCACAGTGAAGTACTCCGTCCTTTTGTCCAGGAGCTCTTGAAGGTTGCAATGCATGTATTAACCACTGACAACGAAGAGAATGGTTTAATATGTATCCGTATAATCTTTGACCTCCTCAGGAACTTCAGGCCGACTCTGGAAAATGAAGTTCAGCCATTCTTGGACTTTGTTTGCAAGGTTTACCAGAACTTTAAATTGACTGTCAACCATTTCTTTGAAAATGGGGCGGTGGGCGCGGAAGATGTTAAGCCGATGGATACTTCTTCAGATCAATCATTGAGTGGTGGTATTGGAGGTGGTAGTATCGGTGGTGGTATTGGCGGTAGTATTGGTGGTAGTGGGTATTCTGGGGGTGGGCAACTTAACCCTAGTACCCGTTCTTTCAAGATAATTACTGAGAGTCCCCTGGTGGTCATGTTTTTGTTTCAGTTGTATAGTCGACTCGTGCAGACCAATATTCCTCACCTCTTGCCTTTGATGGTTGCTGCTATATCTGTTCCTGGCCCTGAAAAAGTTCCTCTGCATTTGAGGACTCATTTCATTGAGTTGAAGGGTGCACAGGTGAAGGTAAGCAGGTGTTTTAGGCTGAATTTATATGTATTAAATTCTGTGAGCGGGGCACTGTTCTTTCTTACGTATCCTTGTAGCCTTATGTTAATTTCATGTTTTTGTCCACCCATCAGTGCTTTCTTCATTAGTTGTTTACTAGTTTGTTTCTCTTCTATTGCAGACAGTTTCATTTTTAACATATCTGTTGAAGAGCTTTGCTGATTATATCAGGCCCCATGAGGAAAGCATATGTAAAAGTATAGTCAATTTGCTTGTTACATGTTCAGATTCTGTATCGATTAGAAAGGTAAGTATTCTTGTCTCTAATTTATTTTTTCTCCACTTGTATCCTTTTCTTCTTCTTCCATGGCTATATTCTGAATCACCAATATATTGTTGAGCGCAGGAACTGTTAGTGGCCTTAAAACATGTTCTTGGAACAGATTTCAAGAGAGGTTTATTTCCTCTGATTGACACACTATTGGAGGAAAGGTAACACTGTTGGCTCAATCATATGGTGACCTCTAAATTGCCAAAACCATGATACAGAAATTTTATTTCAAGACGACTTATTGAAATCTTTGATAAATGCAATATCTTCATATAATGGAGAAGATATGTTCTTGTTAGTAGCCTTTAACATATTCTTAGAAAAGATTTCAAGAGGTGTTTATTTCCTCTGTAATGTATTCATGGTTAAACAATAAGCATTATGTGCTGGAGAGATGTACATAGATGTTGCTGCTAAGGACAGAGGCAGGCCAGAGAAAACATTTGGCACATGATGCATATGGGTCGCTCTTTTAATATTTATGGGAATCTTTGCTTCCACCTAACTAGTCTTATGCTAGAAAGTACATTTTGGTTGCCATCAGATTGAAATGATTTATTTTGCAGTTTTTCTGAGAAATAGAAATAAATGGTTAGCTTCCTATTATGTGGAGTCATGGTATGTGCTAAGATATTAGCTTTTAGAACGTTTATCTGCTTCCTGTTTGAACATCATTTTTCTTCTTTGTAGTTTGCAACAATCTCAACCTTGCACTTGCCAGAACTGTAGTGTCCATCCCCATATTTTTACTTGTCAATTCTTCTCTGACATGTTTTAGTTAAAAACAACTGTTTCACTATATGCTAACCAGTTCCAATTGTAACTGGAATTCGCCTGACGGCAAACAACTATTCCATTTTAGAGAAGTAATAATATTGTTGTAGCTAACTTCCTTTCCAATTTTATGAATCTTCTTTAACATTTTCAGGGTTCTGGTTGGAAGTGGTCGAGCCTGCTTTGAGACCTTGAGGCCATTGGCATATAGTCTACTTGCAGAGATTGTTCATCATGTTCGTGCGGACCTCTCCTTGTCACAGGTATTTCTATTGTGTTATGCCTAATATAAAACCAGACTGCTGTACCATCACTGTCTTCTCATTAATGAGGCTTGATCGTTCATATACAACTTTTCATTCACTTTATATTGGACAGTCTTACCTCTTCTTCATCATCTTCAATTAGGCCAGTTGTCAGCCTTCAATTATGCATTCTGAGAATTACCTATATTGACTTGATTGTTGCACTTCTGCAAAGTGAGAGAAGAATGACGGTTTAGTAGTTCATGGGTGGGAGCTTTATGTTGATGGTTGGTTTGCTAGTCTTGTGTCTGTATTTGGTTTGCCCTACGTGTTTTGCTTAGTGGACAAACTTGCTCAACTCCCTTTTACTTAATTTATTTTTTCATTGAAGGTTGGTTTCCTATCTAAAAGAAGTTGGTTCAACCTGAATCCTTAAATGAACTTTGTTTAAGATTCGTTGTCCAGCATTATGAGTATGCTTCCCAATAAGACTTTTATGATCCAAAGTAACCTTCCTTTTATAGGATTGAGAAAGTGTGAAATCAATCAACAGGGTTTTGTGTTTTTCATTTATATTCTTCCTTTGATGATCAGTGCCCCATCTGGCACTTCTTTTCCTTTTTTATTTGATTGCTTAATGTTTGATATTTATTGGAACAATTTCTCGTCGTACTTTTAAATCACAAATTCACACTATTTTCTAACAAGCTTACCTTTATGCTGCAGTTATCCCGAATTATATACTTGTTTTCGAGCAACATGCATGATGCTTCATTGTCGCTTAGCATTCATACTACTTGTGCTCGCTTGATGCTGAATCTGGTGCATATGCTAACTCTATTCTTCAAGAGATTGTCTGTTTTTTTCATTTGGGGTATTCAGTTTTATGTATTGTTTTTTTTGGTACACTGTACGCAGGTGGAGCCTATATTTGAGAAAGGTGTTGACCAACCATCTATGGATGAAGCACGAATTCTATTGGTCTGAGTTACAGCCTAATTATTTTCCTAGAATGGTTTGAATTGGTTGATTGTACGAGTTTTCTCTTTCCTTCAGCGTATAAATATTTTGGTTCTTTGTAGGGGCGTATATTGGATGCTTTTGTTGGAAAATTTAGTACTTTCAAGAGCACTATTCCTCAGGTAATCTTTGATTGCTCTATATACTTAACCACATGGGCATCTTGTTTAGTTGATAATTTTGTTTCATGTGAAAGCTTTCATATTGCCAGATGGGCTAAGTTATGTCAACATATATTTTTGTGTGTCGTCTTTGTATGGTTTATGTGAGTAAAAGAGTTTTGTGTTGCATTTCATACTGTTTGGTGCTCAAACAAAGATGTGTTTTTCGACAATGTATTTAAATAATTTATTTATTTAATTCTGTTTTGGGGGAGTTGATTTTTGAAAAGAAGAAACTTTAATCTAAAACAAAGAACTGTACTTATAAAGTGCAAAAGTAGTCCATCATACAGTCAAAATATACATAATTTACTAAGCTACATCGATCTTAATATAGTAGAATATCATGACATTGCAGGCTCATTTGGAAGTGCTTTTAAAATGACTGAAAGAGCTTTTGCTGAAAGTGTTTTTGGGTTCCAAAAGCACTTGAAATGCATTTTGGAAGAAGCACCAGTTACGTGCTTCTTGCAGGAAGCACTTCAAGTGCTTTTCCAGAATTCACTTGCATTTTTACTAAAGATTGATTCCAAAAGTTTCATCAAAAGTGCTAGTCATTTAAAAGCACTTCAAACACACCCTACAGCTTTCCAATCTCGAACAAGATCAGATAGGATGTGTTCCTAAAGACAGGAGAAACATGAGCCCGAAGAGCCACCCAAAACCTAACCTTATCCCACACCTCCTCCACTTCCAGCCCCCTGACATCTTCAAAGATTCAGTGACTCCTCTTGAGTCCTCTCTGACCAGCACCAAACAGTTCCAGAACACTTTTAACTTTTTTTTTTTTCCCACCACCTAAGACCTTAAACTTCCCATTTTAAAGAGAAGCGTTGTTTTAGTACCACCCAGCAAACTTTAGTGTCGTTAAATTAAAAACACTACAATTTCTGGCTAAACGGGCATGATCAGCACTCTCTCCTGAACTTTGGGGAAGTTGATGCTTGTGCGGTTCTTTGCATTTGCTGAAATCCGTCTGATCTTGGTTGATTGTTATTTCTTTCTTGCTTATTTTTCAATACTGACATGTCTCATATTACCTGATAGCTGCTGGAGGAGGCTGAGGAGGGAAAGGACCGTGCTACTCTGAGGTCAAAGCTTGAGCTCCCTGTGCAGGTAGTTTTGTCAAACAAACTTTTCTTTGAGATACTGTTTCTATGTGCATTTATGCCTTTATGGTTTCCAGTTGCCCTTTATATTTTGTCTTTGTATCACTTGCCCACGCTCTCTTTATTTGATGCTAAAGTACTTTGTGTTTAAAGTTTTAAACTTTTGTTTTCTTTTTAATGATGGGTATAGGTTTATCATGTGTTGCACTTGTAAAGATGTTAAAAAATGGTAGTAAATATGGTTACCATTAGGGATTATAAGCCAGTGGATTTATAAGGAAATTTGAGAGCAGCACAGGTTTTGAAACTGCTTGTATTGCTGTAATTATTTGGAAAATCAGACCGTTTTTGTATGGAAACACAATGCATATTAGTTTTATTAATATGGTTCAAAGGAGGCGCCCCTATTCTAGTTTATCCCCTTACTGGTCCATCCTTTGCAAATCTGATTTAAAATCGATAGACCATACTTTCTTGCATTGTCTGGTGACTCTGAGTTTGTAGCTGAAGATGTTAAGGAGATGGGTATCACATGGGTAATCCTGAGGAATTGCCCCTCCCTTAGTGAAGCTCATGCTTTGCCTTGGGAGGGAAAGAAAGCCAAGGTCGTGGGGTTGTATGTTTCATGCGATAATTTGGGTCATTTGGAAGGAGACAACTAGAAGGATCTTTGAAGATTTTGAAGGAGCTGGTTTCACGGAGCTGTGGAGCAGAGTTTGGTTTTTGGCTGCTCATTAGGCCTCTGTTTCCTCAAAGTTTAGGGGAATTTCTCTCTTTGATTAGGCTAGACTGGAAAGTGGCTGCTCTCCAATGGCTTTTAGGTGTTTGTTTGTGGTGGGTTGTTTTCTATGCTCTAGTTTGTAAGCTGTATTTTTTCTGTTTTTGTTTTGGTCTTGATGACCAACCTCGTAGTTGTTTCCTTTGATCTTAATACGATCGTTTCTTTATTAAGAAAATTCTTCCATTGCTTACTATTTATCCATTTCTTTGATTGCTTGATTAAATAGCAGTGTTCTAAAAGGCCCCGCCTAGGCGCTAGGTAGCTGGCCACTGCCACGATTAATCCCTAGGTTTTTTAAAAATAAGAAAGAGCACCTAGGTGCCCGCCTAGCTTGCCTTTTTGCATTTTATGTTTTCAAGATACTTGTTGGGTACTTGTATGAACAATTGAACACTCATTATATGCTTTTTCCCTATGTTTTTAATATGTTGTAGTACTTTATAATTTATATATCATTCTATTTTGCAATTTATGTTTCCTAAGACTATTATGTTTTATTTATTTATTTTATGTATAAGTACACTTATTTATATGTTATATAATTTATTTACTTAAAATCAGTGTTTTGAAAAACAAGCCTTAAGGTGCGCCTAGGCAGCCTTCGAGGCGGGGCGGTGAGGAAAACTCCTCTGCCCAGTGTGAGTAGGCTTAAAATCACCTAGGTGTGGTCGAGGAGTGCTTGAGGTGTTAGCTGGGGCGTTTGTTTTAAAGTTAGGGTTTCTCACCTACAGTGAAGATTTTTTTTATTTGATTGTTGATTATTTTTGAATAATGTTTGATTCGACTATATTGTATAATTGTATATATAATATATATTAATAATTTTAGGTCCCATGAGGCTTTGCCTCTCGCCTCAGGCTTTCGCCTTTTAAAACATTGATTAAAATAAAGAAACCGCTTGTGCCTCCGCTTAGTTCCCCCAGGCGCAATGCCCCTACCCGCCGCCCAACTAGCTCCTAGTGCCTTTTAGAACCTTGTTAAATAGCTATCCGTTATCATGAAGCACAGTATATATATTTTTAATTTACTTTGTGGCATATCATTTTGTTGCAGGCAGTTTTGAATTTGCAGATCACCGTTGAACATTCTAAGGAAGTCAATGATTGTAAGCATCTGATTAAGACATTGGTCATGGGTAATTGATCCTCACCACATTTTTTGCTATTTTTCTCCATGTCATAGTTTATAATGATACTTGTACTTCTGATAGTTATTTCTTCAATTGGGTTGTTTTTATTTTTTTAATTTATAAATAATTTGATCAGTCTTTGCTGTATTTGTCAGGAATGAAGACTATCATATGGAGTATCACTCATGCACACTTGCCACGTTCACAGGTATTATTATCTATGTTATTAGTTATTCCTGAGTCTGTTAACATTTGTTATCTTATGCAGCATTTCTGATGGTTTAAGGTTTCTCCTTCTACGCATGGAACACACCCACAGGTGCTTGTTTCACCATCATCTAATTTACCAGCGCCTCAGGCATTTAAAGGGATGCGAGAAGATGAGGTATTCCAAATTCATTTAATGAAATCTAACATTTTGTCGTCTCAATCCCTTAATATGACTTTGTTATTGGGTAGGTTCGGAAAGCTTCTGGCGTTTTAAAGAGTGGGGTGCATTGCTTGGCTCTATTCAAGGAGAAGGATGAAGAGAGGGAAATGCTGCAGCTCTTTTCCCAGATTCTGGCTATTATGGAACCTCGAGATTTAATGGACATGTTCTCGTTGTGTATGCCTGAGCTTTTCGAGTGCATGATTTGCAACACACAGTTGGTTCACATATTCTCTACACTTCTCCAAGCCCCTAAAGTATACCGGCCCTTTGCAGATGTTTTGGTTAATTACCTTGTAAACAGTAAACTTGATGTTCTGAAGCATCCAGATACACCTTCAGCAAAACTAGTATTGCATCTCTTTCAGTTTATATTTGGTGCAGTTCCAAAAGCGCCTTCAGATTTTGAACGTATTTTGCAACCTCACGTTCCTGTTATAATGGAAGTGTGCATGAAAAATGCTACTGAAGTTGAAAAGCCTCTTGGTTATATGAAACTTCTTCATGCAACGTTTCGAGCACTTGCAGCATGCAAATTTGATCTTCTTCTGAGGGATTTGATTCCTATGTTACAACCCTGTCTTAATATGCTGTTGATGATGCTTGAGGGTCCAACAGGGGAAGATATGAGGGACCTTTTGCTGGAGTTGTGCTTAACCTTGCCTGCGCGCTTAAGTTCTTTGCTACCCCACCTTCCCCGTCTTATGAAGCCTCTTGTTTTGAGTCTTAAAGGAAGTGATGATCTCGTGAGTTTAGGTTTAAGAACACTTGAGTTTTGGGTAGACAGTTTGAATCCTGATTTCTTGGAACCCAGCATGGCCAATGTAATGTCTGAGGTGATTTTGACCCTATGGTCACACTTGAGGCCTGCTCCCTATCCTTGGGGTGCAAAAGCATTGCAACTCCTTGGCAAGTTAGGAGGTCGTAACAGGCGTTTTCTCAAAGAACCCCTTGCACTTGAATGCAAGGAGAACCCAGAGCATGGACTTCGCACGATTCTTACATTTGAGCCTTCAACCCCATTTTTGGTGCCACTGGATCGATGCATTAATCTTGCCGTGGAAGCTGTTATGCACAAAAATAGTGGAATTGATACTTTCTACCGAAAACAGGCATTGAAGTTTATTCGTGTTTGCTTATCGTCCCAGCTTAATTTGCCTGAAAAGATTAAGGACGATGGAGGCACGCCTAGTCAGTTGTCAACTTTGTTGGTCTCTGCTGTTGATTCTTCTTGGCAGCGGCCTGAAACATCAGACATGAAGGTTAGTTTGATTTAATGTTATCACTTTGTTAAGTGCTGAAAGCTGAGTCCTCCAGTGATTTGAACCTTAAGATCAAAACTTTTATTGCTTTATATTAGTCATATTCACTTTTGGCTATGTAGTTGGGATAATAGTGTTAAAGTGAAGGTTGAACTATTTGGTCATCCAGTTATTGGTCTTCACTGTAAGGCCATCTTCATTATTTAGTGCTTTACTGAGAAGATGCTGCACAAAAATTCAGTTAATGCATGAGTGAATCTATGTATTAGAATATTAATTGTCTGTATGATACCTTGACTTATCTACATCATGTTCATTCTTACACCATTGTTTATCATGTCTCATCTTTTTAAACTTTTTTGTCAAGAAACTTTTAGTCTCCTCTCCCCAACCAAAAAAGAATGAAAAGAGAATACTCTGTCTAGCTTTTGTGTTCTCATTTTCTGTCTGTTACAGTTGTTCTGTTTCAACTTCTATTCCATATCTTCTTTACCTGCCCCTTTTTATGTTTTCTTTTCATATAGCCCGTAAAAGGGAAAGAAAAAAGAAAAATAGTATATTCATTATAATAAATCTGGACATAATTGCAGGCTGACTTAGGTGTAAAGACGAAGACCCAACTTATCGCTGAAAAGTCTGTTTTCAAGACTCTCTTAATGACTGTCATTGCTGCCAGTGTGGAGGCAGATCTCCAGGACCCCAAGGATGACTTTGTTGTGAATGTATGCCGCCATTTTGCGATGATGTTCCATATTGATTCATCCTCAACTAATACCTCAGTTGCCAATGCTGCAGTTGGGGGTCCAATGCTTTCATCTAATGCCCAAGTGGGTTCCAGTTCCAGGTCAAAGATTAATAATTCTTCGAACCTCAAGGAGTTAGACCCTCTGATATTTTTAGATGCTCTAGTTGATGTGCTAGCAGATGAAAACTGGCTCCATGCCAAGGCTGCACTTAGTGCTTTAAATGTTTTTTGTGAAACACTTCTCTTTCTTGCTCGCTCAAAGCATGCTGATCTGCTGATGTCAAGGGGCCCTGGTACTCCAATGATGGTCTCGAGTCCATCATTAAATCCTGTATACTCTCCCCCCCCAAGTGTTCGCATCCCTGTTTTTGAGCAACTTTTGCCCCGTCTTTTGCATTGTTGCTATGGTACAACCTGGCAAGCGCAGATGGGAGGTGTTATGGGACTTGGCGCTTTGGTTGGTAAGGTCACTGTTGAGACCCTGTGCCTTTTCCAAGTAAGAATCGTTCGCGGTTTGGTGTATGTTCTTAAAAGGCTTCCTATATATGCTAGCAAAGAGCAGGAAGAGACAAGTCAGGTGCTTACACAGGTTCTT
Organism: Pyrus x bretschneideri; assembly: GCF_019419815.1. Lineage (NCBI taxonomy): Eukaryota > Viridiplantae > Streptophyta > Magnoliopsida > Rosales > Rosaceae > Pyrus > Pyrus x bretschneideri. Next base: position 15,548,275 of record NW_025999390.1, on the reverse strand, counting down.
CGTGTGGTTAATAATGTTGATGAAGCAAACAGTGAATCACGCCGGCAAAGCTTTCAAGGAGTGGTTGATTTCCTTGCTGCAGAATTGTTTAATCCCAATGCATCTATTATTGTCAGAAAGAATGTGCAGTCCTGTTTGGCACTTTTAGCTAGTAGAACTGGTAGTGAGGTATCTGAGCTACTTGAGCCATTATATCAAAATTTGCTTCAGCAAATTTTAGCAAGACCACTCCGGTCAAAAACTGTTGATCAACAGGTAATCTATGTTGTTAATGTTTATGACTAGAATTTGTTGAAGTTCTTTCTAACTTGATTTGGTGGCACATAGGTGGGGACAGTTACAGCTTTAAACTTCTGTTTGGGCTTGAGGCCACCTCTTCTCAAGCTGACACAAGATTTGGTTAATTTTCTCCAAGAAGCATTGCAAATAGCTGAGGCTGATGAAACTGTGTGGGTTGTGAAGTTTATGAACCCCAAAGTGGCCACATCATTAAATAAGCTTCGAACAGCCTGCATTGAGCTACTTTGTACTACCATGGCGTGGGCAGATTTTAAAACTCCAAATCATTCAGAATTGCGCGCAAAGATCATTTCCATGTTTTTCAAATCTTTGACATGTCGAACGCCTGAAATTGTTGCTGTGGCCAAGGAAGGCCTGCGACAGGTGGTGTTTTCTTTTGAATTAGTCTATCCATCTTTTTTTTTGGTCGTATTGTAATGCATGCCTGGATGTATAATGATGATTGTTCTATGGAATTATTGGCCTCCCTTTTTGATTGTCTATTTTTCTGGAAATGTTACTCTTCTGGGATCTGTCATGTTTGTTTTGGTTAGTTGAGCCATATCCATTTGGTGGGTGATTCATGAAGTATAAATGAACATATTATACATCATCTAGTTTCTTATTTCCTTTTCTACAGCATATGCTTTTCTTGCACTATACTGGAAACATTGGGCTTTTTTTTTGTTGAAAAAATGTACTTCATTCATCTTCTTGTAAAAAAACTGTACTCCATTGCTGTGTAGGTTATTAATCAGCAGAGGATGCCAAAAGAACTTCTGCAGAGCAGCCTTAGGCCTATTTTAGTGAACTTGGCACACACGAAGAATCTGAGCATGCCGCTTCTGCAAGGTCTGGCCCGTCTTCTTGAACTCTTGTCCAATTGGTTTAATGTTACCTTAGGTGGCAAGCTACTGGAACACCTAAAGAAATGGTTAGAGCCTGAAAAACTTGCACAAAGTCAGAAATCATGGAAGGCTGGTGAAGAGCCAAAAATTGCAGCTGGTATGTATTTTCAGTTGTTTAACCTTGGTGTTTTTCTTGTATGCCTATACATGTGCATGATTACAGATCTTATTATGTTACATTTGTGTTTTTTCCAGCTATTATCGAGCTTTTTCACCTTCTTCCTACGGCTGCATCAAAGTTCCTTGATGAACTTGTAACCTTAACTATTGAATTGGAAGGAGCTCTTCTTCCGGGACAAGTATATAGTGAGATCAACAGTCCATATCGCCTTCCACTCACAAAATTTTTGAATCGCTATGCGACATTAGCGGTTGATTATTTTCTTGCTCGATTAAGTGAACCGAAGTACTTCAGGAGGTAATGTTTAGATATGATATACATGCATGTGTATGTATGTATAGATAGACAGTTAAAACTGAACCAACCCCCAACACGGTTTGGATCAGCCAATTTACGCAGTTCAGCCGGTTTGATGCCCAGCCCTTATGACCTCTTGGCCATCATTTACCATGAAAATCCATGGTACCAACTGTCAAATTAAAATAGGATGGTTGGCATTATTTAGATTCAGGGGTGATTGACCATGGAAGTATTCATGGTCATTGGTGACCAAGTGGTATATAAACTCTCTACAAATATATGTATGTCCAAATACACAGGCAGACACATCATATCATTATTGATTAAATTATGTTCATACTCATCCAGTGCTCTTTGTTAGCATTTAATATATTTTCTCATATCTAGGTTTATGTATATAGTCCGATCGGATGCCGGCCAGCCTTTGAGAGATGAACTTGCTAAATCAGCACAGAAAATACTTGCAAGTGCTTTTCCTGAATTTTTGCCAACTGCTTCGGGAATGTCAACTCCACCTCCTGCTTTGTTGGGTGATGAAAGTCTTGTTAAGCCTCTATCTGATAGTTCTAATCCCCCATCTGCACATCCTGGTGCAACGCCAGATGCTTATTTTCGGGGACTTGCACTCATAAAAAATTTAGTCAAATTGATACCTGGCTGGCTACAAAGTAACCGCATTGTGTTTGATACCTTGGTACTTGTTTGGAAGTCACCTGCAAGGCTATCCCGTTTGCAGAATGAACAGGAGCTGAACTTAGTGCAGGCACGTTTAGTGGCTTTTTGTATTGAAGTTCTATACTTTCTTTGTTGATCATCTGTTGGGCAAGTTTAGTGGCTTGTTAGTATAATTAACCCATTGGGTAATCTTGAGATGGGGAAAACCCTTGCTTTCTTTCTTAAACTAATTATATGACCTTTCGGTTTTTTTAACTGGGTCTGTATCATTTACTATGCGGCCCTGAAGTCTTTACTTACTAATGTTTTGAAATGCAGGTTAAAGAAAGCAAATGGCTTGTCAAATGCTTCCTGAATTATTTACGGCATGACAAAACAGAAGTGAATGTTCTCTTTGAAATACTCTCCATCTTCTTGTTTCATACTCGAATTGATTTTACATTTCTGAAGGAATTTTATATCATTGAGGTACGTACTTTTCTCCCTGTCTTATGTCATTTGTATTTTACTTAGGTGATTGTTTGTGAAGCAATCATCATCTGTTCTCAGGTTGCAGAAGGTTATCCACCTAACTTTAAGAAAGCACTTCTCTTGCATTTCTTAAATCTTTTCCAATCAAAGCAACCTGGTCATGATCATCTGGTGGTTATTATGCAAATGCTTATTCTTCCAATGCTTGCTCATTCCTTCCAAAATGATCAGAGTTGGGAAGTTGTTGACCAAACTATAATAAAAACAATTGTTGACAGACTTCTCGATCCTCCAGAAGAGGTATATTTTCTGCAAAAGTTAAAGGCTTACAGTGCCACTATGTGTCATCTCCTTAGTTCTGTTTTTAAATCATCAAAAGTACATATTTTTTTTCGCTAGATTACATTTTCTTCAATTGTCTCACCATTTCTGTATATCCATAGGTTTCTGCTGAATATGACGAGCCCTTGAGAATAGAACTTTTGCAGCTTGCTACTTTGCTTCTTAAGTATCTGCAGAATGACCTTGTACATCATAGGAAAGAACTAATCAAATTTGGTTGGAATCATCTCAAACGCGAAGATAGTGCCAGTAAACAGTGGGCATTTGTAAATGTTTGCCATTTCTTGGAGGCTTATCAAGCCCCAGAAAAAATTATACTCCAGGTATTGCACATTGTGGGCATGATGTCTATTTTAATCTTTTGTTGGCACTTGGCACAAGCTGTTAACCCCTTATTGACACTAACTTTTAATGCTTTGGAAATTTTGGTTTTGATGCTCAAATTTTCATAGAATTATCAGTTTTATGCTATTATTTATGCTCAGACGATTGGTCTTTTTCCCTCGTTTGTGTTTGAAATGAAAATCACATCAATCCTATAATTCTTAGCCATTTACCAAATCTTAAATTGTTAAGAGTGGTCTATAAACGTATATACTTGTTTGTTGATAATCTGGAATGCACCAGCATGTGCTCACAGCTCGTGCACCCCTCTAGAATGCATTCTTTGGATTCATTGTCGAGTAATTTGTTAATAAAAACTATTTTGTTTTAGTACCCTGAGGTTGATTTGAGTATGCAGGTTTTTGTAGCACTCCTGAGAACTTGCCAACCAGAGAATAAAATGTTGGTCAAGCAGGCCCTCGATATACTAATGCCAGCACTACCACGAAGATTGCCTCTTGGAGATTCTCGTATGCCAATTTGGATACGGTACACCAAAAAAATTTTGGTTGAGGAAGGCCACTCAATCCCTAATCTGATTCACATTTTTCAGCTTATTGTGCGCCATTCAGATCTCTTTTACAGCTGTAGAGCTCAATTTGTACCTCAGATGGTCAATTCTCTTAGTCGCCTTGGATTGCCTTACAACACCTCTGCAGAAAACAGGCGTCTTGCAATTGAACTTGCTGGTTTGGTTGTTGGATGGGAAAGACAAAGACAAAATGAAATGAAAGTAGTGGCGGATGGTGATGTTACCAATCAGAACAGTGAGGGGTTTAATCCAGGCCCTGCTGATCCTAAGCGCTCTGTGGATGGGTCTACATTTCCTGAAGATTCAACGAAGCGTGTCAAAGTTGAACCTGGTCTTCAATCCCTCTGTGTAATGTCGCCTAGTGGGCCTTCCACAATCCCTAACATTGAGACCCCTGGGTCTGCTAGCCAACCTGATGAAGAATTCAAGCCAAATGCTGCTATGGAGGAAATGATTATCAATTTCCTTATAAGGGTAACACCTTTCCTTCAACTTATCACACATGTTTCATGTATGAGTGAGATGCTTTGAAAATACTTTGGTATTCAAACCTCATCAATTTGGCATATTAATTTGAACCGAAGCTTTCTGGCCGATGACGCTTTGCTTGTTGACATTCCTTCCATGGAACATCTGGGAATGGAAAAGATGTCTAAGCCTATCTTGGACTTTTGACATTATGTACTCCATATATAATTGAATTTGTTTGATTTTTGTTTTGTTTTGAATGGTCTTATGCTTGGTTTATAGGTCACCTATAATTGAATAGGCAATCTTTCTTTAGGTGCACTAATGTTGAGCTGTCATGGAGTCCTTGTATATTTGTTTGTAGTTTATAGTCTCACCACTTTCATGGTTTTGGAAACAGGTTGCTTTGGTCATAGAGCCCAAGGACAAGGAAGCAAGTATTATGTACAAACAAGCGTTAGACCTTCTATCACAAGCTTTGGAGGTGTGGCCAACTGCCAATGTTAAATTCAATTATTTAGAGAAGTTTCTGAGCAGCATTCAGCCTCAGTCCAAGGACCCTTCCACAGCCCTTGCGCAGGGCTTGGATGTCATGAATAAGGTCCTTGAGAAGCAGCCACATTTATTCATCAGAAATAACATCAATCAAATTTCCCAGGTATGTTCTTACACCACCATCTGTTTATCTTTTTCTCTTACAAAGTCTGCTCTTACCTGGAGTTCCGCACTCAACTTTGGTGTTATGGGGACATTTTTTTTGACAGATTCTTGAACCATGTTTCAAGTATAAACTGTTAGATGCCGGAAAATCATTGTGCTCCCTGTTGAAAATGGTCTTTGTTGCTTTTCCTCTGGAAGCAGCTGCTACTCCACAAGATGTGAATCTAATATATCACAAGGTTGATGAACTAATAAAGAAGCACATCAATACTGTTACAGCTCCTCAGACATCGAGTGAGGAGAGCACTGCTAATTCAATTAGTTTTGTGCTGCTTGTAATTAGAACCTTGACAGAGGTGCAAAAGAACTTTGTTGATCCTTACATCTTTGTCCGTATTCTGCAACGCCTGGCACGAGATATGGGGTCATCATCAAGTTCTCATCTGAGACAAGTATGTCCGTTTTCTCATGTTTACCTCTTTCGTGTTTCATATAAATTCTTGTTTCGTTGTATCAAATTTCATTTACTTCGTCATCTAGTCAGTTTTATTTGTCTATTCCTCTTGTGTATATGTTTACTTGCTGCTTACTTTTTCCATGATATGTTGGTATCTGTTTATTATGTTGTATCAGCTGGCAGTAATCTGCTTTTCTTTGTTACTTTGGTTTGGTTTCTGGTTTTTAAACACATCATTGCGTTTTCTATTCTTGGTCTTCTGGATTTAGAATTTATGTTGCCTTCAAGTTGTGGGATAGTTCTATGCATTGAAGAAAGTTGAGGTTCCACCATAAAACCATTTGGCAATATGGGGTGCATCCCAACTTACTTATAAGCCCATGCAAGGTCCCTCCTCTCATCAATGTGAGATTCATTCTCAACATGCTACCTTTGAGACTGGAGCATACGTTTTCAGCCAGAAGTAGAACCATGACAATATGCAGCCCTGTTGGAGGAACACAGATGTGATCTGGCATGAATTATCTTTGTTTACTAATCCTTTTTTCCAACTTTAACGCAAATTCTTATCCACAAGATTTTGAACTCAGGACCTCCTCCATCAAAAGTGGGGACTAAATGCCACTAGACTATATGGTAATTGGTGATCGTATACCAATCAGGCAGTGGTTTTAATTTGTACAGTTCATTCAATATTCTCTGCCCTTCTAGTAACTTATATTTCATCTGGAAGGGTGTGTGTGGAAGGTCAAAGGGGTGTGTGGATAGCACCACCCTTTATAGTTTGTTTTATGATGTCTTAATATTGGATAATATCCTGTCTCACTTCAGTTGAATTATATTTAGTGAACCTTGTCCTCTATTTCAGGGCCAGACAAAAGATCTGGATTCCGCAGTTTCCTCTTCTCGTCAAGGGGTTGATGTTGGAGCCGTCATTTCTAATCTGAACTCCGTTCTGAAACTTATTAGTGAAAGGGTCATGCTTGTTCCAGATTGCAAAAGATCTGTAACTCAAATACTAAACGCCTTGCTTTCTGAGAAAGGCACTGATGCTAGCGTGCTTCTTTGCATACTTGAGGTAATAAAAGGTTGGATTGAAGATGACTTTGGAAAACCAGGCTCATCTGTCACTTCAAATGCTTTTCTCACTCCAAAGGAAATAGTTTCCTTTCTTCAGAAGCTTTCACAAGTTGATAAACAAAACTTCTCAATTGCTCTTGAAGAGTGGGACAGAAAATATCTTCAGCTTCTTTATGGATTATGTGCTGATTCAAATAAGTAAGTAATGTAGTTGAGTTTATTTTTGTTGTACTTGAATAAAAGGATATGCTAAAATATTTGGTTGACTTCCAGATATCCCTTCTCCCTGCGTCAAGAGGTGTTTCAGAAGGTGGAAAGGCAATTCATGCTTGGTTTACGTGCAAGAGATCCTGAATTACGGATGAAATTTTTCTCGCTTTATCATGAATCTCTCGGGAAAACATTGTTTGCTAGGCTTCAGTATGTCATTCACCTTCAGGATTGGGAAGCCTTGGGTGATGTCTTCTGGCTCAAACAGGGCCTTGATCTTCTTTTAGCAATCTTAGTCGAGGATAAACCTATTACTCTTCCTCCAAACTCTGCAAGGGTGCCACCACTTTTGGTTTTAGATTCTCCAGACCCTTCTGCAATGCACCAGCAGGTCACTGATATCCCAGAGGGTTCAGAGGATGCTCCTCTAACATTTGATACCCTTGTTCGTAAGCATGCACATTTTTTGAATGAGATGAGCAAACTCAAGGTATGATGGTTCATTAAATTTGTCTTTGGTGAATCTATTTGGCAAGGGTGAGACAATCTGGCATACTGACATGGTGTTAAGAGTCCCAGAACATGTTATAATTTTGATGGATTTGTAATACCACTTCATGACACTTGGCGTAATGGTCACAATCACATACATTAATGTTTTATTACATTTGTCCTAAAATAATGCCTGGTTTCTAACTCTCTCTTCCAGATTCTGTTACTATTAATTATGTTTAATAGGTTTAAGTAATTTCGCTCCCTTGTCTGTTGTTGGTGGCAAGCCATCGTCAAACAAGCTTGCGTAATTGATATTCTACTCAAATGGAAAGTTCTGACTTTTTCTTTTGAATTCTTCCCTTGTTCTAGGTGGCTGATCTTATTATTCCACTGAGAGAGCTTGCTCATGCGGATGCCAATGTCGCTTATCATTTGTGGGTGTTGGTGTTTCCCATTGCCTGGGTGACCTTAGACAAGGAAGAGCAGGTTGCACTAGCTAAACCAATGATTGCTCTGCTTTCAAAAGATTATCATAAGAAGCAGCAAGGCAGCAGACCAAATGTTGTGCAAGCCCTTCTGGAAGGGCTTCAGTTGAGCCACCCTCAGCCTCGGATGCCAAGTGAGCTCATTAAATATATTGGGAAAACTTACAATGCATGGCACATAGCATTGGCTTTGCTGGAAAGTCATGTCATGTTGTTCACAAATGATACAAAGTGCTCCGAGTCTCTTGCGGAACTTTATCGTTTGCTCAATGAAGAAGACATGAGGTGTGGATTGTGGAAGAAAAGGTCAATCACTGCAGAAACTAGAGCTGGGCTTTCGCTAGTTCAGCATGGCTACTGGCAGCGTGCTCAAAGCCTCTTTTACCAAGCTATGCTTAAGTCAACTCAAGGCACATATAATAACACAGTGCCGAAGGCCGAGATGTGTCTCTGGGAAGAACAATGGCTGTACTGTGCTGGTCAACTCAGCGAATGGGAACCATTGGTAGAATATGGAAAAAGTATTGAGAATCACGAAGTACTACTTGATACTCTTTGGAAATTGCCTGATTGGGTATACTTGAAGGATCAGGTACTTACAAAGGCTCAGGTGGAAGATACTCCGAAACTTCGGCTTATACAATCATTCATTTTGCTTCATGAAAGAAATGCAAATGGTGTGGGGGATGCTGAGAACAGTGTGGGGAAAGGTGTTGATCTTGCCTTGGATCAGTGGTGGCAGTTGCCGGAGATGTCTATCCATGCTAGGATTCCTCTCTTACAGCAATTCCAACAGCTAGTTGAAGTTCAAGAGTCCTCAAGAATTCTTGTGGACATTGCCAATGGAAACAAACTTTCTGGGAATCCTGTGGTTGGTGTACACGGAAATCTTTATGCTGATCTCAAGGACATTCTTGAGACTTGGAGGCTGAGAACTCCAAATGAATGGGATAACATGTCTGTTTGGTATGATTTGCTACAATGGAGGAATGAAATGTACAATGCAGTCATAGAAGCATTCAAAGATTTTACAACAACGAATCCACAACTTCATCACCTTGGTTATCGTGACAAAGCCTGGAACGTTAATAAGCTTGCTCACATTGGTCGTAAGCAAGGCCTTTACGATGTTTGTGTCTCAATACTTGAAAAGATGTACGGCCATTCAACGATGGAAGTGCAGGTAATAATAACAACCGTTACATTGTATTTGATTTAATTGCTTATTTCTGTCCTTCAAAAAATGAGCAAAAACATGGTTGTTGGGGCTTTATGAACATCCTCCAGTACAAGCCAATGACTCTATTCTGGGGGTTACTAGCTGATATGTTGAAAGCCCTCAATGTATGATTTTCGTTTCTGGTAAATGTTTTGCAACTTGTAACCATATTAATTATGTTAAATTATCATCTTGAACCTCCTTGAGGTGATGTTGTATGAGCGCGATCCTCCGTAGCTAATGTTTTATGAGAAATGCTAAGGAGACTCTCAAAAGTGGGACTCTCCATGGACTCTCCGTCACCTCACCTTTGTGGCACAATTTCTGTGCCAACATTATAAAACAATGTGCCAAAAAGATGAGGTGGCGGACAGTCCATGTAGAGTCCCACTTTGAGAGAGTCTCCTTAGCGTTTCTCATGTTTTATATTGTTGAACTGTGATACGTTGTTTTGGTGATATCCTTCCATAAACCAGTTCTATTTGCCCTAGATACAGGTTTCTAATTTCTTTCCATGTATTTTACCAGGAGGCCTTTGTTAAGATTACAGAACAGGCAAAAGCTTATCTGGAAATGAAAGGGGAGCTTACCAGTGGTCTCAATCTAATCAACAGCACAAACTTAGAGTATTTTCCTGTGAAACATAAAGCAGAAATATTTCGTCTGAAGGGGGATTTCTTGTTAAAGCTAAATGATTATGAAGGTGCTAATCTTTCATACTCCAATGCTGTCAGCCTTTTCAGAAATGTGCCTAAAGGATGGATAAGCTGGGGAAATTATTGTGACATGGTATGTCCTGTAATGTGCTTCAAATACGATGATGATATTAAGGCTTTTTTTTTATTTTTTTATTTTTTTTGTAACTTTTGGTGCATAACCTATATCCTGTAATGTGCTTCAATTACAATTGATGATGTTAAGTTTTTTTGAAATTTTGGTGCGTAACCTATCTTCTATTTATTTTGCACAGGCTTACAGAGAAAGGAATGATGAGACATGGTTGGAGTATGCTGTCTGTTGCTTTCTTCAAGGCATCAAATTTGGGATATCTAACTCAAGAAATCATCTAGCTCGTGTTTTATATCTTCTAAGCTTTGATACTCCCAATGAACATGTTGGGAGGTCTTTTGATAAATATATTGACCAAATTCCCCACTGGGTCTGGCTTTCTTGGATTCCACAACTCTTACTTTCTTTGCAGAGGACAGAAGCTCCCCATTGCAAACTCGTCCTACTAAAAATCGCCACTGTGTATCCCCAGGTACAATGTTATGTTAACTTTGTCAAAGGAAATAAAATTCAATGCAGTATTTCACTCCAACATAAATCTTGATTATCTCTAGCATTATAATCTCAGGCCCTATATTACTGGCTGCGCACATACTTGCTTGAACGGCGTGATGTTGCAAATAAAGCTGAACTTGGTAGTAGAATGGCAATGGCTCAAAGGATACAGCAAAGTGCCTCTGGTGCCAGTGCTGGTTCAATTGGATTAGCCGATGGGAATGCTAGAGTACAAGGTCATAGTGGCATTGGTTTATCCTCAGACAACCAAGTTCACCAAACTGCCCAATCTGGTGGAATTGGTTCTCATGATGGTGGAAACTCTCATGGGCAAGAATCTGAAAGGTCCACAGTTGTCGAGAGTGGCATGCATCAGGGTAATGAGCAACAGAGTTCTTCAACAGTCAATGATGGTGGTCAGAGTGCATTAAGGCGTAATGGTGCTTTGGGTTCAGTACCCTCTGCTGCCAGCGCTTTTGATGCTGCAAAGGATATAATGGAGGCTCTTAGAAGCAAACATACTAATTTGGCTAGTGAACTTGAGGTGTGATATCTCCGTCTCAGAAGTTAAATATTTGTGTGTGCGTGCGCGTGCGTGGGTGTGTGCGTGTGTTAATAAGTTCATCTTATTAACACAAACAATTAAGAAAAGTCAATCCTCATTTTGTTAACTTTCTGGGTGCAGACTCTGCTGACTGAAATTGGTTCAAGGTTTGTCACTCTGCCAGAGGAGAGACTTCTAGCTGTGGTTAACGCCTTGCTCCACCGCTGTTACAAGTACCCAACTGCCACAACAGCTGAAGTTCCCCAATCGCTTAAGAAGGAACTCTCCGGTGTTTGTAGAGCTTGCTTTTCACAAGATGCTGTGAATAAGCACGTTGATTTTGTGAGAGAGTACAAACAGGATTTCGAGCGTGATCTTGATCCTGGGAGTACTACTACTTTCCCAGCCACCCTCTCTGAATTGACTGAGCGGTTAAAGCATTGGAAAAATGTCCTCCAGAGCAATGTTGAGGACAGATTTCCAGCTGTCTTGAAGCTGGAAGAGGAAAGCAGGGTGTTGCGCGACTTCCATGTTGTTGATGTGGAGGTTCCAGGACAGTACTTTAGCGATCAGGTAACTAAATCAGTGTTTGCACATTTCTGCTCCTATCATTGTCCGGGCTTTGTTGTTTATTCTTTATGAGTTATCTGATTGGTCTTCCTGTGTCATGGGATGAAAGGAGGTGGTTGTATCCCAAGTTGATTCTATTATGTTGAATGACTATCAAGCTTTTGATAAATGCTTTCAGATCAAGTTGATTCAAAATTCTATATCTTTTCTCAGTGCATTTTCTTATATGAAACAACATGATTGTTATGTTTGCAGGAAATTGCACCCGACCATGCAGTAAAGTTAGACAGGGTTGGAGCTGATATACCAATAGTGCGAAGACATGGAAGTAGTTTCCGGCGTTTGACTCTTATTGGCTCTGATGGTTCTCAACGTCATTTTATTGTTCAGACATCTTTAACCCCTAATGCTAGAAGTGATGAACGAATATTGCAGCTTTTCCGTGTGATGAACCAAATGTTTGATAAGCACAAGGAATCAAGGCGACGCCACATATCCATTCACACCCCAATCATCATTCCTGTTTGGTCCCAGGTTTGTCCTTGTTCACATTTGAGGGATTAGATTATTTCTCTCTCTCTCTCTCTCTCTCTCTCTCTCTCTCTCTATATATATATATATATATATATAACTATTAGACGTAACTCCCCACCTTGAAGACATCTCCTGGTTTTTAGACAAGGGATGGGGCTATTTTACTAGGTCCTGGTTGGTTTGTCATTAGTTTCTCTTTGGAATGTTGATGCAGAACGAAAGCAGAAAACTAGAAGAATATCTTCGTATTCTACTAGGAAGCCTTGAATAGGAAATTAGCACTCTCAATGTGACAAACTTAGTCTGTAGATTGATTATTCTAATATCAAAATAAGGGTACAAGCCACCCTTACATAGCTAGGTGATGCGTAGATGCAAAATAAAGACTACATAGTGTAATGCATGAACCTGAGACAAGTGCAGTAGCAGTTACATAGGTATGAATTAGTGAGATGCATGAATGTGACCAATTAATCACCAAAGTGCTCATAAACCCACCTCTCATTAATACGCTGCATCAAATGTGGTTGCTATTGTAACCATGTAGAGAAGAAGGAAATTGTTTTATGTTATTTTATTTTATTATACTATTGCTGTATGTGCAGGTCCGAATGGTAGAAGATGATTTGATGTACAGCACCTTTCTTGAGGTGTATGAGAATCACTGCTCAAGGAATGACAAGGAGGCGGATCTTCCCATAACCTATTTCAAGGAGCAATTGAATCCGGCTGTATCCGGCCAAGTCATTAACGGAGCTGTTGTAGACCTTCGCCTCCAAGCTTATAATGACATAACAAAAAATCTTGTATCTGACGGCATTTTTTCCCAATACATGTACAAGACTCTGTTAAATGGGAACCATATGTGGACTTTCAAAAAGCAGTTTGCCATCCAGTTGGCCCTCTCGAGTTTTATGTCTCTCATGCTACAAATTGGAGGGAGGTCCCCAAATAAAATTTTATTTGCTAAGAACACAGGAAAAATATTTCAAACCGATTTTCATCCTGCATATGATGTAAATGGAATGGTCGAATTGAATGAGCCAGTGCCTTTTCGTCTTACAAGGAACATGCAAGCTTTCTTCTCCCATTTTGGAGTGGAAGGCCTCATTGTGTCGGCAATGTGTGCTGCAGCACAGGCTGTGGTTTCACCCAAAGTGAGTTTTTTCTTGGCAGTTGCTTTCTACATGAGCATGTAAGCAAAGAGATTATGTGTCCTAAATCTCAATCTTTCTCTATTGCAGCAAAGTCAACATCTGTGGCATCAGCTGGCTATGTTTTTCCGTGATGAGCTGCTGTCTTGGTCTTGGAGAAGACCCTCCCTCGGGATGCCTATGGCCCCGTTTGCTGGAGGGGGTAATATGAACCCCATTGACTTCAAGCAGAAGGTCATCGCCAATGTCGAGCATGTTATTGGCCGGATCAATGGAATTGCCCCACAGTACTTTTCCGAAGAGGTAACCAGTGCCTCCGATCTTTTAAATAACATAGAGCTTCGCATCACTTGCAATGATATTGAGTTTGAGCGCATGTCTCATAAAATGAGCAACAATGCATTCAGTGATTTTTCTATCTAAACAGTGGTATGCTGTTTTTCAATTTAAGATAATTTATGCTGTTCGTGCTGATTTTATCGATTTTCCTAAACCCTAAACACTCCTCTATAAGTTTGAGGGTTTATCGATTTCAAAAATTGATTAAGAATCCTGAACCAATTGCTAATTTATCGTCTCTAAAAGCGTGTCATGTGTGTTGTGCTGCATTCAGGAGGATAATGGCATGGAACCACCGCAGTCAGTGCAGCGCGGAGTGACTGAGTTGGTTGAAGCTGCCTTGACTCCGAGGAACTTATGCATGATGGATCCAACGTGGCACCCCTGGTTTTAAAGTTGTAGCACAGATATTGTAGAGTCGAGAAGAGATTATAAATCTATTCAGACGGACGGTGTGCTATTTATGTACATATTGGTGCTCTTTTAGTGACCCGATGTGGAAAGACATGAGTAGGGTTTCATTGTAAATTACATGTCGTATGTGTATTTTATTTATGGGAAATGAGCAAGATCCGGGGGCAAGGTTTTGAAGTTTGTCAAATGTACTACTTGTTCGTTGAATTCCATGGATTTTTACACCAGTGTTGCCGACGAGTACTCTGGGTAAAATGAACACGATGCAAGAAATGGAGGCGTGGAGCACTTCTCACTGTATTTAGAGTTTAGCTACTTATGACCCGTATCGTTAGCCGCACAACCACCCTTCGATGTATCCAAAGAGGAAACAAATCTTCTCACTTTCCAGGATAACATTTTGGTATCTGAGAGGGGATGCAAGATTCGGACCCGACCCTGCTGCTGCGGAGGCTTCAGTTTCTATCGGCTACCGCAGATAGAAAGGAATGGTGGCCATCTCCCGCAGGAAACGAGCCTGCTGCTGACAAATTGTGCCTCGCCTTCTCGTCAATGATGTGCAATTAAACTTGCATCCAAATAATTTGAAACCAGTGAGTTAACATAGTTGAATTGATGATTAACACAGAAGCACCAACCGGTTAAAACTAGCAAAGAATATTTCATTCATTAAAAATCAAAGTGATGAATGACAATCATGTCATTTTTTGGTGTCATGAAATCCAAAACAAAAAACAAAGCTTTTCGCTAACATGGTTATCAAGAAAGAAAACCAAACAACTTCAGCACTTCGAAACCAGAATCTATCAATCTTCCTCCTCAAGAAACCGTAGGTGCTTCCCCTTTGGTGTTGGCAATCCCTTCAGCCGCAGGGCACCTGGTGAAGATGATTCCGGAGTCTTTGCAGATCCTTCTTCTTCTTCTTCTTCAACGATTTCGTCTTCACTGTCATACGCAAATCTGGTATGCTTTCCTTCAAACTTGGGAATCCTTCTCGTCTCATCGACGCAAATATTGCTAATGCCATCACAAAGCTCATCCACATTGTATCCTCCATCTTGCTTCTTTTCTTCTTCCATTCCATAACATTCATTCAGCTTCAGATAATAGTCTTCTTCTTCATCGGTTGCTTCTTCCTCATCTTCATCATGGGTGCTAGCATTGACCTGCATCGACCAGATGGAAGCATTGTCATCATCTGGGGATGATGACTTCTCCTTGCTGTCGGTAATCACAGAGGAGCACTCTGATGAAAGTGAGGAGATTTCGGACTTCTCGGAGAAATCCAGCAGCAGAGAGCGGCTCAGGATACTCTTCTGAGATTCGAGGCTCCCCTGATTTTTTCCTTCTAAGATGTCACATACCACCTACCACATTTTCATGGATGAACAAAAAATAATCAGTAATTTACAATTTTTTGAGGCAAACCTAAAAGTTAAAACAAGTAAATACAATCAGATTATTGCACCAGATGATAAATAGGTGAAGAAACCAACCTGAGAAATTAATTGTTCTTGAACAAGAGAAGGTTGCTCACAACTCGGACCAACTTTGTTGCTTCCACTTGCACCAACAGAGAGATCAGAGACCTGTGGCGTGTTCGCTGGCGTTGGCGCCAGGAGTCCCATCGGAGAGTTGGCGATAAGGCCTTGAATAAGGCAAATAGGGCGGCTTTCGAGCGATATCTTTGAGAACTCAGCCTCCTCTTCAACTTGCTGCAAAAGGGTCTTGACTTGACCTCTCAGCAAGGCCTCTCCGGACCCAGGTGTGTTCTTGGCTCTGCAGCTTCTCTGTTTGAGTATGGCCGATGATGGAGTCTCCAAGCTTCCCATTGCAAGTCCAACAATCGGAGAATCGTTGGTGATGTCAATCAGTGCCGACCGATCTTCTTGTTGCTTCCCATTTCTTGGTCTCGATTTTGAGAGAGCCTTCTCAGAATCTTCAGTCTTTCCTGAAGAAAGATTAACAAAACAAGAAAAGAAAACCATGTATTAAAATCCTGATTTCTGATTGAAAATTTAATGATTCAAGATACGAAAATCAAATTTATGATAAACCCATCAAAACCCAAGTATTAAAATGTCCCGATTCTGATTGGAAATTACATATTCAAGAAAAGAAAATCAGACTTTTGATAAGATAAACCCATTAAAACCCATGCATCAAGAACCCTAAGTACCCATATTTTATTTTCCACGATCATTCGATTGTTTGGAAGGAAACAAAAGAAAGTGAGAGGACTCACTTGAAAGGGGAATGTTGCTGCTGTTCTGAGCGACCGAAGTCTGAGACCTCGTGACTCTCCTGATTGACGATGGAGTCTCCATTGAATCCGAATTGAAAAGTCGCTGAGAAACGAAAAGGGTCGTCGGAAAAACGATCGACGGATCGGAAGTTGGAGATCTGAGAAAGAAAACAGTGGGCGCTGATATTCAAATTCTTGAAGAGACGAGAAATGTCGATGGCTTTGGGATAAAGTTTGGAAGGATTATAAAGAGGTGGTTTGGTGAACGGGGTTTCTTGAACGGGAATGTGACCGTTGGCGCGTGTGGTTCGTCGAATTTGACACGTTGGCGAAACTAGCCGTTAAGGTTTCATCATTTGAATTGTGACGGCTTTTCGAGCTTAGTAATGGGCTTAGAGTGGATTAGGTCAAGGATCGTTTGGGCTTCCATAAGAAATTGAAAACTGTTATCGGAAGTTCGGAGTGAAAAATAAAATTTTTAGAGTGACAAAAATAATTCTTTTTAAATTTTTTCTTAGTATATGAGATTTTTCCACTCTTTCTAGGAGGTTTTTTTCCACTCATATTATAACATAATAGTGAGATTATTATTAGTAGCAACCGAAAAAATTGATGGGGAGTGCCTTCGATGACCCCTTGGTTGTCCAAATAGTAAACACTTCGTGCACATAAGGTGTGGGACAAAATGCTTGAGTGATGCTCCGCAGCACTCAACGTTGCCTTTTGTGTATGTGTTGTTGTCATCTATCGACAAACATTCTTGCATATATTGACATCTGTTCAAAGACCGCTTGGAAGTTGTCGATAGGCGCGCAATATGGCTCGACAGATGACTATAGCCCACTAACTGTTTGACTAAATGCTACATGCTTTCGTACAAAAATTTTGCACTCTGCGCACTCTATTTCCTCATTAACCCCCCAAGATTTTTTTTTTTTTTTTTTGAATTTGCCACTGCTTATTATGTTGCATATATAGTGGTAAGATTATCCAGGTGTGACCTTTTTGTTATGAAATGATACGAGTATGTATTGGTTTGGTAGCGAATAGTATGAGTAATTACTATTACATTATTATTTTTAAAATATTATTCTCGTGGGTTATGACACAAAAGTAAGTGGATAAACTGAATGGGGTTGATGTTCACACATTATTTTTTACTTTTCGCATACTTTTGCTAATTTTTATCCGTTGTTCTTCTTCAATTTATTTGATCCAAATGCAAAAAATTGAGAATGATGTGTGCAAGATAAAAATGAATGTGCAGATAAAACTACCTAAACTCAAACACAACTCATAGTGCCACCTCTTACCCAAAGATTTTGAGTTTCCACCTATTGTGCAAGTGTGAAAAGACAATTAATTGGTCCTTGTCATTGGGAGAGAAAATTAAATTTTTACTGGTCAGGAACCAAGTAATGTCCAATCTTATAAGATTAATGGTAATTGAATCATATGATATACGGTACATTACAATTTTAGTTTCAATCTATTTGTACCCATAAAATTTCTCAACGCACACTTTCATCTGCAGAGTTTTTGTACGGTGTCCATTTGGACTTTGTTATAAAAATTCTCATTGACTAGTAAAAAAACAGCCTTTAAAGCCGGACGGGTTTGGGCTTTTAGGTTGGAGGTGGATTAGGATACATACATACTGATCAATAAAAGGAAAAAAAAATGTAATGGGAAAAGAGACGAGGAAAATTTTTATGTGGACGGGGAACTACTTAAAATGTAATGTATAACATTACGTGTTAAGTGAATGAAATAATTGATATATTCTATTTTTACGTCTCGTTTGGTACGTCAAATTATACTTGATTGTTTCAGTCGGACAGACTAATTTGTTCATTTGATAGCATTAATTATTTAATTGGGTGTAAGGGTGGGCACAAGCCTGGTCGGGCCCAAAATTTGAAGGGACCGGACCGGACCACTTAAAAAGGAAAAAGGTTGGGCCGGGCATTACAACTCTGAAAATTGGAACTGGACCTAATGAAACGGCCCGGTTCAAGACGGGTCCATGGGTCCTCTTAACTTTTTTTTTTTTTTTTTTTTTTTTTCGGTTTTTTGATCGCATCCCAGAGTTTGGGTGGGCAAACTGTCCCGGACTCACTGTCCCCTACATAGACGCGCTCATCCTAACCGTCGACCACGTCATCCCCACACAGACTCGGTATCCTCGTCGTTTTCCTCAAATCGCTTCAGGACCTCGTCTCGGCCAAGCCCGACTCGACCCAGACCTACTCTTAGAATTCGTCCTCCTAGATCCTCCGCTCGTTCCACCGCGTCTGAAACCTCTTGATCGAGCTTTCGTTGGGCGATCTTCGGTTCGGGAAGGAGCGAAAACTGGAAAATGTGCGTTATCGGAGACAGAGACGTCCAAAGAGATGAGAGAGAGAGACTGTGGGAGAAAGAGATCAAGAGGGAGGAGATTGAGGTCTGAGATCAAGTCATCGAGATTGAGGTCTGAGAGTGAGAATAAGAGAGATAGGTGAGGGGAGAGTTAAGTGTGAATTGGTTTTGAGAGTAAGAATAAGAGTCATAGGGTAAATGGGTAATAATAGAGGGTAGATCATAGATGCAATGAACGGTTCGGGTCAGGGCCCTTTTTTTCCAATTTTTAGAACCAACCCGCCCCGTTATTTATAAGGAACCAGCCCGGCCCGCCTCGTTATTTATAAGGAACCGGCCCGCCCCGCCCCGTTTTGAATTTATAATTTTTGGACTCGCCCCAAACCGCAAAGAACCGGCCCGCCCCGCGGATCCAGGAACCGTTTGCCCACCCTTAATTGGGTGTACTAACTCTATAGTCGAGTGTTTCAACATGTTATCTTAATTTTTTTTTTTCGTGAACTTTTCAATCTAAAAAAAAAAAACAAATTTTGTCAAAATTAGATTTCATCACTTATGAACCATTCGTTGGATTAGATTCTCTTATCTTAATCTCATCCATTGGAAGATCCAAATGCCCACTTCGTTTTCTGAAATAATTTGATTGCACACGTGTGGAATGAACATGCACATAGAGACTAAGTCTTGTGCTTGTAGCATTTAAATAACTAAATTGTAATGGCTTTACAATATAAGTGTGTTTCCTTGTTTATTATTTCAAATAATTAAATTGTAATACCTTTACAATTTAGGTATCTTGTTTGTTTATGTTTTGTGTTTAAGTCTCTAAACTATCAATGTCATTTCAATATGTATTGTATTTTATTTTGTAATCAAGGTTCTAAAAGACGATAGGCGCTAGTCAGACAATGGGTTGGGGCCTAGTGCCTAGGCTACTAGGTAGGGCCTAGGTGGGCGCCTAGACGGATTAGGCGGATTTAAGTAAATCTATTATATTTTGTGTAAATAAATGCTTGTTTATACTTAAAATATATATAATTTCATCATAAACTACAAAATAGAATGACATATATATTATGAAGTACTAGAACATAATGAAAACATGGAGAACAATCATATAATACGTGTCCATTTAAGTATTCAACAAGTCTCTTACAATTTATTGAAAAAAATAAAATGCAAATGAAAGTTATCTATTTTCTGTTTAAGTGAGTTGCAACCTAGACGGGTATGGGCATGGTAGACGGGTGCCTAGGCGGTTTAGGCAAGCGTCTCAATAGGTCTAGGCGTCCTTTCTTAATTTTCAAATGTCTGGGCATGAATCGGGGTGGTGACCAACCACCTAGCGCCTAGGCTTGGATTTTTAGAATAGTGTTTGAAATTAATAAAAGTAATCCCTTTTAGTAGAATATCTTATATCATTTTATGTCTTGAGCATTGAACTTACAAACAAAATGCAGGACCTTCGGAACAAAAATATGTTAAAAAGAAGAATTTTAAAAATAAAATAAAAGGAGAGTGTAAGTGTATTTGCAAGTGGGGGGAGTGGTAAAATTTGACTCACATGGGTTGCTACTTTTCTCGTGGGATCCACAGTTTTTTGGGGCTAGTTGTAGCCTAATTTTTTGCTACGCAAGAAAAGAAGTTGATAACCCAAGTGATAGATCTAGTCCCATTATCAGACTTGTTAGGGATGAAATTTCTTATTAGAACTTCAAATATAGTAGTTTCATGGAGGCTAAAACCCCCATTGGGGTTGGGAGTTGGGAGAAGGGGTGGGAACAAGAGGTGGGAGGAGGTGGGGGCTAGTTCCCAATCTTATTGTAAGAGGAATGATATCTACCTTTCTCTCTTGCCTTTTCCTATTTGTCTTTCCCAATTATTGGTTGTCGTATAAACTCCACTGTCATTTAATGTGGGGTCATGTGAGTGGGACAAAATCTTTAAACAAAATGTTGTAAACAAAATGATGTGGATGTTGACGAATAGTTTATAACTAAAATGTTGATTAATGTACTTATTTCTTACTGGTGACACATCATTTGGTTTGAAAATTGAGAGCATTTTTGCTCACCACTAATTAGTGTGGTGTATGCTCACCACCCTATTTATCACAGTTAGATAAGTTTGAATTTTGATATTTGTGTAGTGAATAGGCACAATCTCAAAAATCAAACTCATCTAATGGTGAACGTAAGGTGGTGAGCATACATCACACTAAATAGTGATGAGCAAAATTGCACTTTTAAAAATTTAATCTCCCTAACATTATTCATTTAATGTGTTTAAAAACGTATAATTCCTTTTTCCTTTATACTGCGCAGTTAGCTCACCAAAAATTAAAAAGAAAAAACTCTCCTTCCCGAGCCTGGCCCGGCCGTCTATTATTCCAACAAAAATCCCCAAACCCACACGTTCACATTTATGTTTATCAATTCTAAATTGCAGAAAACCACAACCCACACCAATTAATCCCTAAACCCACATCACAGAAATTGAACCGTGGTACATAAAAAAACTCAACTTCGTCATCAAAAAAATTGTGACCATATTTGCTGAGCAGTCGTCAATGGTCATCATCTCCACGCCTCTCCGAATCAGCGACCGTCACCTCCATCGACCGTGTTGTTCACTTCAGCCACCACTACCTCTAGGGTCCTCTCTGGATCGCCGCTCTCCTCGTATCGAAGTCTTCATTGACGATCAAGGTTCTAAAAGGCGCTAGACGTTAGTCCGGAAGTGCGTTAGGGCATAATGGCCAGACGGGCGCCTAGGAGGACTAGGTGGATTTAAATAAATCTATTATAGGGAAAATTAGAATGCCCTACATCTTTTCTATAGTTGTTAGATTAAACATTCATCCATTTTAAAGATTTGATTAAGGTGCTTTTATCAATTGTTATCTCAATAGTTTTCTATTTATTTAATTTCCATGTTATTAATTTAAATACATTTATATAGAGGCATAAGGTAGCTTAGCAACTAATTGCCTATAATATAGGAATTTAATTTCGTCAATCCTCTTCTACGCATTAAATGACATTTTTTTAATAAAATAAAATAAAAAATTAATTAACTAATTCCTCATTTCCTTATTATCAGTATTTAAAAAAAATCTCCTTCTATTAAAAATGTCTTCAATACGTATTTTTTCACGTATAGATATATAAAAATATACTTAAAACTTATGGTACATTTGAGAACAAAAGTATCGACTTTTGGTACGTTTAGATTTCAAATATACTGAGAAACCAAAATGTACCAAAAATTCAAATGTACCATAAAACCAAATGATTTCAAATGTACAAAGAAACCAAATGTACCAAAATTTCAAATGTACCATAAAACCAAATGTGCCCATTGTCAGGTAACCCTTTTGGTACGTTTAGATTCCAAATGTTCTAAAAGACCAAATGAACAAAAAATCACAAATGTACCACAAAACCAAATGTCTCAATTAGATAACCTTTTGGTACATTTACATTCCAAATATACCGAGAAATACAAAAAATCAAATCCACTATAAAACTAAATGTGTCCATATTATGGGTAAATAGACGTAGCTATATAATCAAACAAATCTTTATTATGTGTTGGGTTTTCTAAATAATAAAATCTGACAATTTTTTTTATAAATATTCTACTATATTCACAAAAAAAAAGTAAAATTATAACAAACAATAAAAAAATGCATAGAGATGGATAATAAATGCATAAATATAGGGATAAGAGGAAAAGAAAGAAAAAAAAAAACAAAATGTCCAGGAAAAGTCGTGAAAAACTAAAATTCTAAACAAAATTGAACTTATGTGAAAAACTGAAATTAATAACCAAAATTTTAGAAAAATGTTTGATCAAATTTTCAAAAGGAGTGTATGTTTAGTCTAAAAAATTAAAAAACGAGGCGCCTATATCAAAACGCCCATCTATTATATTTCGTGTTAATAAGTGTCTGTTTATACTTAAAATATGTATAATTTCATCATAAACTACAAAATAAAATGACATATATATATTATGTAGTATTGAAACTTAATGAAAACATGGGGAACAAACATATAATGTGTGTTCATTTAAGTATTCAATAAGTCTCTTACAATTTGTTGAAAAAAAAAAAGAAGCAAATTGAAAGTTATCTATTTTCTATCTAAGTGAGTCGCGACCTAGGCAAGTCTGGCCGGGTTAGGTGGACGCCTTAACAAGTCTAGGCGCCCTTTCTTAATTTCAAACACTTAGACATTAATCGGAGTGGTGACCAACCGCCTAGTGCCTAAGCGGGACCTGAAGGGCTCTAGGCAGAGATTCTTAGAACAATGTCGTGATGACCATTTAATCCAAACCATCTCAATCTCTAAATCCCTCATTTTGTAGCCCCAAAGTTTTGACAGAATCACAAAGAAAACAAGGATATCATTGTGAAGTTGGGATTACGGACGAAAGATGGGGAAGGAGAAAGATAAATCATGAAAATTAGAGTTTAAGGTGTGTTTAACTTTAGATAAGAAAATAAAAGATAAGAAAAAATGATGAGTTTGAATTGATTTATCAGGGGTAATAAAGGGAATAGGAATTACATGTTTTTAAAAAACATTTAATACATTGTTTTAAGTGATAGTCCACATGGCAACCAATGAATGGGGAAGGCAGGTAAGAAAAAGGGTCCCTAGAGAAAGGTAAGAGGAGAATGTAGCTAGCATTTATCCCCACTGTAAATTTATATTTTGTTACTTTTTTATATTTTATCCTCTCAGATTTGAGTATCATTGCAACCTCATACAACATCTTTAAAAACATTTCAATCTCATAACTTAGTTATTATTTTATTTCAATTTCATGTGACCATTAAAAAATCTGTTAAGTTATCCGTTAAGTGAAGATGTGGCAAGTGAAGAGACATATTTATGTTGATGTGGTTGCCACATATGTGCCAAATGGTTAATAACAATTTAAGAAAAAGCTTACACAAAGAAGAAGAGGAAGAAGAAGAAGAAGAAGAAGAAGAAGAAGAAGAAGAAAAAAACAAAACAAAAAAAGACGACATCGCCTTCAACTTTAAGCTGTGGAAATCGACGATGATGAACCAAAACCCAATACCCAAAACCCACATCCTCATCAAATTCAAAAACATCAACAATAGGAAACTCAAGTTGAAACACAACCTAGAACCAAGAACCAACATCCCAGCTCAGATTCACTCAAAACCATCTTGAAATCCTTTCCCTCACCTTTATTACCCACAATCATCTTTGTTTCAAAATTAGAGTACCCACAAATCTTTCACCAAAGCGGCTGCACTCACGAATGCAAAAATCCCAACCATCCAAAGCACACACAAACGCCACATCCCCTTCTGGGGTTGAAACGTATCCTTATCAAACCACGAGTCGTGATAAGCTCATATTTATATATATTTTACATCAAATTCACTTATCTTTTCTTAGTTAGTTCCTTATATTTTTGAGCTATTTACTTTGTTTTTGTGTTTTGTAGGATTTGTCAAGCAAGGAAAAGAAAAATAGCACAAGTGGGATTTTAAGTAACAAATTTGTCAAAACTGCATGTGCAGATCAGCTGACTTTGGAAGCAAGTTGCAAACAGCTCAGAATGAATTAGAGAATGAGCCTTATATGCTTGGAAAGCTACGGATGTCTATTTTCTGGAGCTTTCACAGTTTGTTAATATCATTTTTCTAGAAAAAGTTTTGGCCGTTTTAACATTAAAAGGTTCCTAAGAGGCTGAGCAATTTGTAACTGACAAGAAAACATTTAAAGCAATCAATCCAATAAATCTAGCAGCCAAAACTAATGCAGCCAAGAACAAGCCAGCTGACACCTATTCAAATATCAGAGGAAATGGAATTAAAGATGAGGATTAAGAGGGAGTAATTGGCATAAAGGCTACCTGAAGAGTTACAATTGTTTTACCATTTCCTCTCACTTATTGTCATCACAAAATGGCTGTTAGTGGGGTGAGTTACAGAGAAGAAATTGGAGCAGCAAGCAAGAACAAAAAAAGGTTGCAGGTTACAGCGGCAAAGTGGGGGAAAAAATAGAAAAAAAAAAGAAAAAAAATGGAAAGGTGCAGCTAACGAAAATGGGAGGGAAGAAAGCAAGGCAGCAAGAAGTTGGACGAGGAAGAAGGAAGCAATAGAGGAAGGAGCAAATCTTGGCTTTCTTTTCTTTCGGTTTTATCTTCTTAAATCCATGTCTTTCTTTTGGCTTTATTTAAGGATTATGTGTAATTAATTTTTAGGAGTTAGGGGCTATTTTGAAGCCCTGAATATGATTGAAAGTTTGTTATGATATTTCGTTTGAATTACTTTTATGAATGGATTAAAATTAGTTCACTATTTCTCTCATTGATGAATTCTTTATGTGTTTTCCACAGATGCATACTTAGTAAGCATATCTAGGATTCTAATTCTATGAATATGTGTGTGCCTGCCCTTGTCGAATGAGAACCTACATATGTTCTAAAGTAGTACTTGTTAATTGTGATTAACATGTGAACCAATTTCTAAGATAAGTAAGACAATGCTAGTACTTACGATACCTTGTGATGACTCAAACTCTTTTCGTTCTTAATGATTTATACTTGTTAAATCTATGAACACGCCATTCTAGATTGCATGCTTTGGACTAAGTTAAGTTGGAAACGTCATTCTCTTAACATACTATATAAGAAAGAGTAATAGGTTGAGTTCTAACAATAAGCCAACTTGAGGATCTTCATCCAGAAATAAAAGGAATTTGAATGAAACATAACATGTTTGCATGATTATTTGGTGGTGGATAGCAATTCCCCTAACTCATTTTTCTTAATTTGTGAACTACTTAAAATCTGTTTCTGTCCGATTTAATTTAAATAGCAAATCAACTCCAAAAATCCCAAAATTTGTATGAGTGTAGCTATTTGTGTCTAGTATCTGCATATAAAATTTCGTAGACTTTAGATAAGTGTAAGTTGGTCTAATAAATATTTTTCGGTGGCTGGTCAGTAGGGATAGCAACCCAATTTTTGTGATATTTTAAGTATTTAGATAAAACAATCTTCTGCGGGAAAGACCCTTATTTTCATATGCTACAATTGACAAATCTTAGTGTTAATAAGGAAAATCAATAGGACATTTATGTGCTATTTTGTGGTGTGTTTTTAATCCTATCAAATTTTTGGTGCCGTGTCGCCGGGGATTGTTATTTCTAATTACTTATTTTTCTATTTTTTTTTTTTTATTTTTTTTTTCTAATTAGTGTTTTTGTTTTTGTTTTTATTTCAAGTACTCTTCGTAGTATATGCATACTCAAAGGTCCTAGAGCATTGATCTAGCTTCCTACGATCATGAGCTTGAACGAACACTTCAAAAGCTTCAGAGAAAAATCAAGCAGAAGCGTGCATCAGTGTCTTTACCACCATCTTCTCCACCACATTTGAGTTCGGAAGATGAGGAAGAACCACAAGAAGGCATGGCTGATAACCGTACTTTGAGGGAGTTGGCAATGCCAAATACGGATCAACAACCATTGTGCATCACAAATCCAAATGCACAAGAAGGATTTGAGCTTAAGTCTGGCATGATTCATTACTTGCCTAAGTTCCATGGCTTTTCAATAGAGGATGCCAACAAGCATTTCATCATGTGGCATGCTCGGGAATGAGACCAGCAAATATTGATGAGGAGTAAGTCAAGTTGAGGGCATTCCCATTTTACATTAGAAGCTAAGGAAAAGGAGTGGCTTTACAATTTACCTTCAGGATTAATGAACACATGGAACCAAGTGAAGCAAGCATTCTTGGAGCAATATTTTTCAGCCACAAAAGCTGCAAGCATAAGGACAGACATATGTGCAATCCAACAACAATATGGAGAGCCCTTTGGAGATTACTATGAGCGATTCACACATTTGGTTGCATCTTGTCCTAATCATCAGATTTCAGAGCATCTTCTAATACAATTATGAAGGATTATGTGGTACTGATTGTGTAATGCTTGATGCAACAAGTGGAGGAGCATTCATAGACAAGACACCCACAAATGCTAAGGCATTATTAAAGAACATTGCTGGCAACACACGACAATTTGGAAGAAGAGATGAACTACCTCTTAAGAAAGTTAACGAGGTAAGTGCTAATTCTAGTATTGAATTACAATTAGCTAACTTGACTAATCTTGTGCAACATATTATGGTGGCTCCAAAATAGGTGTGCGGTGTATGTTCAATGATAGGACATGCCACGGACATGCGCCATTCGTTGATGGATCAAGGTGGTCTTGAGCAAGCTAATGCGTTATGAGGGTTTCAGGGGCAACAAAGGCAAAAGTATGATCCATACTCCAACAACTATAATGTGGGATGGCACAATCATCCACACTTAAAGTGGAACAATCAAGACAACGGACAACAATCTGTTCCCAACAACTATAACCGTCCACTTGGCTTCTTTCCAGCAAGTTCTCAGATTTTTGAGTTGTATACATGTTTTGATTTGATTTTTTGAGTTGTATACTCCCCAGTTTTCTGGCGGAGATCCGACCATTTCGAGCCATTTTCTGGCCAACTCCGACCATGGTCGAGGAACCCATTGGTATATTTCGATTCCTTGTTTCTTACACATCAATTTCATATTTTGGGTTGCTAGG
Source organism: Pyrus x bretschneideri (assembly GCF_019419815.1). Taxonomy (NCBI): domain Eukaryota; kingdom Viridiplantae; phylum Streptophyta; class Magnoliopsida; order Rosales; family Rosaceae; genus Pyrus; species Pyrus x bretschneideri. The sequence continues at coordinate 15,521,109 of NW_025999390.1, read as the reverse complement.
TTTAGCTGAGTTTTGGGGATGAACGGAGCTTCTAAAGTTCCGGCTTTCTTCTTTGTGAAAACCGGCAACAAGAATCGGGTCAACTCGGCCCAACCCAAAAGAAAAAAAAAGACCTCAGCCTAAACACGGCTCAAATTCCAGCCTGACCCATTTCTGAAATGGGCTCAGAATATTCTCTGGAATATTCTTACTATCGAAGACTCTAGCTTTCTAGCTTGAACGGATGTGACATCGCAAATAACTATGAGTGTGTCTTTCTTTTATATGGTATATGTATATGATTCCATTTATACATTTGAAAAAGAATTTCCTACGTATGCCTAGATTAGACTAATGTTTATAAGAATTAGCGAAATAACGGAAAATTACGAAATTATTATAAATCCTACAGGATGCACAGGTATGCATACTTTTATGGGATTTTAATTACGGCCATGATTAATATTTTATTTATTACTATTATGTCGATGTGAATTATCGATTTAATGTTGCGTGATTGTATTTACGTTAACTGTTCACCATTGCTGCACTGGTGTTAGTACTCGCTCGGCTAGGGACAGTCTTTCACGTGTATGTACACATCGCATCGTATGCTCACTTTGGATCCATTGTAGGTGCCAGTCCTGTCCTAAATTGCTATAGTCAATTAGGACTCGTATGTGCTGCACATTGCGCCATTCTTCACGCGATTGTAGTACTAGAGCATATATCATTGTTACACCTAGTCCTGTTCATGTCAGAATATGTATGCATGAACTTGTGTGTCAGCATGTGTCGATGAGCACTCGATATGATATGTTTGCTTATGCGAGATTATGCGATTATGGACATCATGTGATTACTTACGAAATATCGTGCTGTATTGAATTCTTGAGATATTGCAGATTATGGTAGGTATTTTCTTACTATACATAGTATGTATATTTTGGAAACTATACTTGTTTTACGGCAAGGGTTATTATGTTTTCGAAAGGGCTTTTACAAAGCTTTATTTTTAGCCCCACTCACCTTTGTTTTTTGCCCCTCCAAGTTTTAGTGTTGAGCTTTCGTGTCGACGAGGGCAAATCTCATTATAAGTGGCTACCTTTGCTTGTATAATTCTTATTCTACCTTACTATACTTTACTTATGCTTTATCATCACGTGTGAAATGGGTTCATTCCCACTCACAAGCGCATCCTTATATTTAGGCACTTTAAGGTTTAAATTTATTCACATTTTCCACATCACTATACTTTATGGCTTCGTCACTCTCTAGGTGTCAACCAGCATAACACGATTTGGAGTCCAAGTGAACATTTAGGTCAGGGTGTGTCACTTAGACCCAACCTAGCCGTCAAAGTGCTAGGCCCCAATCACTACCCGACTAACGCCTGACGCCTTTTAGAACCTGTATGTTATATAAAATTGTAACGTTTTCTCTTTTCATAAAAAATAAAAAATAAAATTAGGCATATATTTTTTATTTTGTTTTTAAAATAGAAGGAAAGAGGAAGAGAGTGATTTAGAATGTGTGAGTTGGAAGATAGGGGATAAAGGTTTTTTTTATTTTTTATTTTTTTAATTTCTTAATATTAGAGATATGTTATAATCATTTGTGGGTGAGGCTTAAAAAAATTAATATTAGGGGATTAAAAGATAATTTATAAGATTTTAATTAAAGTTCTAATAATATGTAGTTAAGATTATAACGTAACGTAATAGCAAAGTACAACGAAAGATCTTTGAGAAAAAAGAGAATATTTGGTGGCCGAGTTCAAGTTGTGTTGTATGAGGGGATCTTGTAGTTATGTCCATTCATCGTACATCATGCGGTCAGAAATCATTTTAAATTTTAAATTTAAAATTAAATATAAATAGTACCTAACGAAAACTGACTAGAAAAAGAATCTAGTGAGGATCCTTTTCCGTATGGGAGTAGTTATTTGGCAGAGTGACGTACAGCTCAGCTCTTCTTTTTTATTTGGTTGGGGAAGTAAGCACAGCTTAGATTCATTTGACCAATCGAGTCTGAACTTTGAAAACTGTCGGGATTAAATTAATTTTAGAAAATCTCACTATCACTAAGCATGATTAACAATACCTACGTGTGATCTAGGTGCCAAATAATTTTCAAGAAAAAAACAAAAGGAGCAAAATAATCGAAAAAGGAAAGAAAGAATTACACCAACATGTAATGCATATGTATGTTTATACACGTGCTCCGGGAGAGCTTATAACTCCATACGTAGATTATTTATCTCACACAAGAATTTAATTTTGCGACCATATGCTGTATATCGAGCAGAAGGATTAGTAAACTGCATGATATATTTATGTTTTATTTATTTATTACAAGTGATATTACTATTTTAAGTTAAAATAATGAAAGAAATTGTAGCAATGATTATTCAATTTTAATCCAATTGAAGCAATGATCCCTCAACTAAAAATTCATGACCATTGTTTCTTAATTCCTCAAAACGTACAACTATAATTTTTTTTGTAAACTCCATCAGAACGAGTCATGTTGGAAGAATCATTGTTACAATTGGAATAAAGTTGACAGACCATTGCTCCAATTTGGTTAAAATTGAGGGACAATTTCTCTAATAAAGTTAAAGTTAAGGGACTATTTCTACAATTTTCTCATTTAGTTTCTTATATTTGCCCCTTGATTTAGCCTTATGTGTGTGGCACGTGAAAATGTTGTAACGGACTTGACGAAAATGACCATAGTTGCACGTTTTGACGAGTTAATGGACCAATGGTTATGAATTTTATTGAGAGACCATTTCTCCAATTGAGTTAAAGTTGAAAGACTATTGCAACAAGAAGAGGAAGAATTTAAACTCAAGATACGTTAGATTGAAGAGGAATATCCTATTTACCAGGGCAATTCACCCCTTACGACATGTTTATGTTAATTTCCTATATAATTAGGAAAATTCAAACTTTTTTGATAACTTACTTAAAAAAGAAATAAAAATACATAATCCAACAAATTAAATACTCATCAAATAAAACAAAAGAATTTAAAAAAAAAGTTCTTTATTAGCTACAATGCAATCTTAATACAATCTCCATGCCAAAACATCGTTTTATTTATTTTGGTGAAATTTTAATTGAATAATAGAAAGGAAATTATTATTCGCACTTCAAAAGTTTCATTACGCACTACATACAAGCGTATTAAGGGCATTTACGGGTGTCATTGTGGGTTTTGAGGTTAAAATAGCAAGGACATGACTCATAGTTGCCAGAAGTGCCTGGAGGAACACAATTGCACTTGTCACAACAACTCCCACATGCCCTTTTGCAGAGACGAGGCCTCGATGATAGTTTGCACCTTCCTTCACATGCCACTCCACAATCTGCACACGTATATTTTGCACAATTAATTAATTGGACATATGAAATTATAACTAACAACTTTCATCAGTAAGATATGAACTCAAATTTTCTTAAGACTGGATGTCAATAGACTAAATGGTCATAATCACAGTAATGGTGAGATTAGTGAGAGAATTGAAGATGAAAGTGCGTGACGTACCTAATGTCGGGGCCTGGGGGCTTGGTGCTCCATTGACGTCCATCTGAAAATAGTTAGGTACAAATACTTCTCAATTCATATGTTTTCTTAAATCATTGAAGAAAATTTGAATACACAATTTGAAAGTTGAAAGAAACATATGATATATATGCGTCGATATATTACCATCTCATACTGATGATCAGCTGCTTCAGTGAGATATTGGAGAAGTAGAAAAGAGACAAGCATGGAAGCTATGAGCATTCTTGATGACAAAGCCATCTTGATTATATTTATGGAAGAAGAAGAAGGGAGTATCTTAGTTTGGCTTGTATGTTATGAGACATTAGTGTGTGTATTTATAGGGAGAGACTGATGAATGATGATGCATGGAAGGCGGTAGGGCGGGCTCACGCAAGTGCCTGCTTACCTGTCCAATAATATTGGATGTATTATTGATTTTAATACTTTTCTTTTTCAGAGTGTCTCCGCGAAAGTCACACAGCCAGACTGCGCTCCAACTCATCTCCTTTTAACCAATGTTTTCTTCTTTTGTTTTGTGTTTGCTTTGTTTTTTGTTTACCACTAATATCTTTGCTTAACATTTGGATCAAAATTTAATGGATACTTACATGTGGTGTACTATTTTGTGTTCTAGACACATCGAAATTTTTTTTCCTTACTATAATTCAGTGTGTTCGAAACACGAAATAGTATTCTATATATCACTATACAAATGATGAACTACATAGTTAAAAAATTAACAACTCGGTAAAAAAAAAAAAAAAGAACTTCTTTTCATTCATATAATAACAGGTGGTGTGAATTTCTCTTGCAGGACATCCTTGTCGAGAATCTATTTATTTTGTGGTAAGGCTTTCGTTGTGATTTCTTGTTGTCTTCTTGTACAGTAAAGGTTTTTGAAAAAACTAAAGCTTAATTTTTATTTAAAGTTTTAAACGGGTGCATTTGGGTATTTCCATTCAAACATTGATTTGAAGTGTAGATTTGCATGGACTCCCCCGATAATAACACAATATATTTACCATATGGTATGTTCTAATTCTAACTTATTAGTTATTAATTCACCGTCTCTCACCACTTAGATTGATCGTTGGATCCTTTTTTTTAAGAATTCCGTAATCGTGTTCGTTTATCATATATGGTGTGATCAGTTTTTGTTAGGTACTATTTATATTTGAATTTTAAATAATTTCTAACTGCACGATGTACTATAAACGAACATGATTACGAGAACCTTAGAATCCCCAGGAAAAGGATCCCGCAGTGATCCTTTTCTATTGATCCACACAAAGGCTTAACAAGAAAGTAGTCTATTGATATTGTTTAATTAGTAGGGAAGATTAGGAACTATGCTTAGGTGGACATGCCTAGCCAACTCTACACTCAACTTGTTGAGAGAGAGACACACACACACACACATTTATGATTGCAAATATTAGAGGAGTGGTTTATTTGGAACGACTGACAAACTCACAACTTGTCAAGTTGACAACTTGACTAGAAAAAGAAAATGTAAATAACACTTTACCATGTCAAGTTTATGGTCGATTTTAATTTCTTACATCTTTAAAACGTTCCAATTTCATACTTCAAGTACTACTTTATTTCAATATAATACATCTATTACATTTTTCATCCATTGATCTGTTAAGAGCTGATGTGGCTGCCATATTTATGTTGATGTGACTGCCAAATTTGTGCCATGTGGCAAGAAAATAATTTTTTATTCATTTATAATATTATAATAATTAACCCTATTTATTTATATATATATTTTAAAAAATAAAATAAAATAACCCATCTTCGTCCCTGATCCGTGCAACCCAAACACCCCATCCCACCCCAAAACCCACCTGTCTCCTTCCCCAACCTTCTCCCTGCAAAGTTTGAAAATAAACACAAACACAAATCCCCAACCCACTTTACATTATATAGCAATGTAGGCAACAATGTCACAACATCCAAAACATACTCGCACGGGTTCGGATTTGGGTTTAGGCTTGGCCTTGGAGGACCGGTGCACGAATCGGTTGGGCCGGGAAGGGGCATGGTTGGTCGCATCGAGGTTTTCGAGGTTCATCATCGGCTACTTTGTGGTTTCTATTTGTTTCAGTGAACGGTGGTGGAGAGCGGAGCTGTGAGAGTGGGGGTTTTTCGTGCACGGAATTGAGGGTGGTTGGGATTTGGGGGTGGTGTATGGCGTCGTTCTGGGGAGGGAGGAGGAACTGGATGGAGTCGGAGGAGGAGATCTTTCTGGTAAGGTAGTCGAGGAGAGGCTTGCGGTCGAGGAAAGTGATGGAGAGGGAGAAGTTGAGGTTTTGGTGGTGAAGGGAAGGGATGAAGGTCGGGGAGGTGAAGAGGGAGGAAAGGAAGAAGGTGGGGTTGGGGGGAAGATGGGTTCTAGGTTGGTTTGTTTATTGCTTTTTTTTTTTTTTTAATTAATTAATTTTTAAATGAATAAAAAATTATTTTTTGCCATGTGACATAAATGTGGCAGCCACGTTAGCCTTAAAAGATCAATTGATAGAAAATGTAACGGATGTATTATATTAAAATAAAATAGTACTTGAGGTATGAAATTGAAATATTTTAAAGATGTTGTAAGAAATGGAAATCAATTCTAAACCTAAGATGATAAAATGTAATTTACTCAAAAAGAAAACAATGTCCGTAATCCATGCATCGACAGACGAGTGTGTTGACTTGACTAGATAGCCCTAGCTAGCTAGCTGTTCTACAATCAAACCATCAAACTTTGTTTCCCAAACCCCGGTCGATGTCATACTTCCCTATATAACTCTTAAGGCAGTCATGCCTTCCAGTTTGGTGCCCTTTTTTGAGAAATCATTCATAACAATAGTACATAATATTATCATATTGTTTTTGGTTAATGATATAATATGTGTAAATTTTTATTTATATAATATTTTGTCATTAGTGTAGAACGTTACAATGAAGTATATTATTACCGAGTAAGTTGCTCTCTCTTCATCACTCTACACCCAATTTTCTACGTTTGATTCGTTCTCCTCCTCATTATCAATTTTATAAAATAATAAGAAGAAAAGGATGTTGCCAGTAACAATTTTTATTAGAAAACAAAAACATCTAAATTTCATCAATCTCGTTCTTCTAGAACACATGGTTCAAGAAAATTATGATAATCTATCGTTTGATCTTAATTCAACGATGGAGGAGAAAGTCAAATAACAAAAGTAAAATAATCACTTACTGTTAGACTTATGATCGAATAATGAGTGATTACAATTTTCTAAAACTATATGTGACACACCCTGAGCTAGAATGTTCATATGGACAGTCGAATCAAGGCGTACTGGCTGATACGTAAAAAGTAACGAAGCCATAAAATGTAGATGATGTGAAAAAAGTGTGAGAGCATTAAACCTAACCTAAAAGTCTAAGTATAAAATTAATCGTGAGTGCGTAGAGAAAGGTTAGAGCTATTAATACACACGTGAGTGTCTAAGCATAAATAAATAGTAAATTGTAATATTCTCATCTCGAACATGATGGGCATTTATACAAAAAGGGAAAGTAAATTCGTATGTTGTATCAAGGTCAGCAGAACCATCAAAAAGCTCTCGCCATACCAAGAAATCGATATTGGGCGCAAAATAGAAATGTGAATGGGCAAAGTAATAGTTTTTCTAAAATCTTTTCTTTTCAAAAGTGTAGGTAACCTCTCGCTGTAAAACAAGTATAAGTTCGCAAAGTATTGCTATGTAAGTATGCAAAACGAGGTGTTAAAAGAATAATATAATAATACTCTTACTCGAAATATAAAATTATTTAGAGGAAAAAGACAAGTAGAATCGCAATTCCAGAGTATGTCATTGATAACATTAATAACATTAAATATAATATTTCATAGCACTAACGGAAAGCCGAAATCCAAGCAGCAGTAACACAATCAATAATCAACATTATGGGATGCTCATCAGACAATGTAGACACACGAGCTTATGTAAAGATCCTGTGAAATGAATAGACTAGGTGTATAAAGTTTATGTTCTAGTACTACATATATGTGAAATTGGCGTTATGCGCTCCCATATAAGTCCTATTTGCCTAGTACGTGCTAACACCTAATCTGTATCCAAAATAAATGTATGAATGCACCGGTGCATGTGAACATACACGTAAAGTTGATCCTTGACTAAGACACTATTATTAAAGAATCTTTGGGCATCATCAAGCATACATGAGCAAGTAAATCATACGAAAACATGCCATGGATAATGTCTCAAGTCATAATATTGCATAAGCATGGCAACTCCCAAGAAAGTACTGCACGGTAAGTAAAACATTTCCCAATAAAGTTCCCAAAGCATAAACCACAACCATCAAGATAACAAAAAGCAATTGCATTAATGTAAGCAAAAGCAGGCATGAGATGAAAGCATATAATAAAAGTACTTTCGAAAACAAATAATATAATAGTTTAAAAAGAAAAGCTTACTCACAACATGTCGTCGAAACCGCCTTGCGAGCTTTAAGGGTCCTCAAGATAAGCTTCACATAAGTACGAAACCACTACAATAATTATTAAGGACAAAATTAAAATCATGTATTTGTATGAAACATGATTGATGAAACTATACTAAAATAATCAAATTTAGAAAAACAGAAGACGAATTTGGATTCAACGCGCTAAGAAACCAAAAGAGGAATCTCGAGTTCTCCGCATGCCGCCGCACAACAGCGAAAGGCCAGGACGTGCCTCCACGCGCCGAGAGCTGAGGTGGTTGTTGGAAGCAGAATAGTCCATCATCGAAAGAGGGATATTACGTGTTAGACGGAATATTCTTTTAAAACAAGTGGCAGAATATATGAAATATAATTGAAAATTTTCGTCCTGAATTTGCAAACGTGTCGGAATGTCTGGTCAGAAGGGTCAAACTGGGTTGTCGGGTTGGATTATGTTTGGATCAGGTTCGTACCTCGTTTGAACCAAGTTGTCGGGTGGGTTGACCCGGATCCGAGTTAGGTTGCCGCAGCCACCTCGCCGGATTCTGCTGTTTTGGCTATAATTTTTTTATGGCGTCACTGTGCCACTGTCATTACTCCCATGTCCGATCCAATGACATATTTGAAGTCTTGGAATGGAGATGAACACAATGGTGGTAGCTTTGAGGGTTAATTCCTTGCCGTTTGGCTAGAAAACCCTCGTCGGTAGTCAATTTCTCGTCTAAAACTGGGGAAACTTCTCCACTTCGAACCTGCATCAGATCTCAACCATTTCTCTCATGCAATATGTGAATATGTATCTCCTAAATGGGACCTATCAGATGGTACTAGTTTCAAGATTTAGCTCCGCTGGAAACACAAGAAAGTTATCCCGCATCGGAGCTTGTCAAATCGTCGTTGGGGATAGATTTTCGCCAAACGAAGACTAGGGTTAGGTCCATGGTGAAGAAGGGAGTACGATGATGGTGGTTGGGTGGCTTGGTTTGTCGGAGAACATCGACGAAGCTGCCGTCAGTGTTTGTGTAGTAGTTGGGGAAGAAAGAGGAAGGGAAGAGAAGTAAGAGAAATATGAAAATGAGGGAGAGTAAAGGTCACTTGAGAAAATAATAATGGGTGGGTCCCACTAGGCCCAAAGCCCAACAAAATAAAATAATAGAATAGGAAAATATCTAGAAGATTGTAATTATTAAATGACTTTGAACTTTGTAGTTTCGTAAAATCTTTGTTGTAATTCGAATTTCGTTCAGCTTGACCCATTCGTTTATGTCATCGAGTGTTGCAATAATATGCTAATTTGATATCACAGTGTCACGACTCAAAAGGTCAATCAAAGTCAGTACTTTCTCCTTTTATGGGCATTTTAGTTATTTATCACCGTTGAAGAATTAAAATATAATATTTTTTTAGGACGGATCGTAACAATAGGAGAGGAGAACGGGACTTTAAAAGTTCATATCTCACTAGAAGTGTGCTATAACATTGGACGTTGCTATGTGTATATGCATGAGGTCCAGCACACCATACTTAGTGGGCCTCTTGCGGAAGCCCTGTGCTCTGGTGGCTAATATGCTACCTGATAGCTGATGGAGACAAGAAACATACAAGGAATAAAGTGTTGGAATTCCACAACCCTAGCATTTTGGTCGCATGCAAATTTCTCATCTGTAACACTCGATGAAAAAAGTTTCACCTTCTGAACTTTTGTAATTTTAATTAATAAACTTTGAGTTGGTTTTGCAGTACTCACATCTCCTCCAAATAGAAAAAGAAAAAGAAAAAGAAAACAGAAACAGGACCAGGAACACTGGTAGCACCTCCTGCAGATCGATGAACTTTCATGATTTCTTTCCCTTTGGAGTTTGTACAGGCACTAACTTTCAATATTTTGGCATAGCCGCCGCCACTCCTTTCTATTAATGAATGCGTTGTACTCTTATTTATAGGAAAGTATAGTAAATTTTTACCTCAAATTAATGTGTACTTTATCAACCTAGCTAATTGAGAGTTTAAGAAATCATTCGTTACTCTAACTTCACTCCCTAAACTTTATTACCCACTGTTTACAATGTTTTATACATTACTTACACTTTACAAGATATTAGATGGAATTAAAAATATGTAGATTAATGCATTAAGAGAGAATTACAAATGACTAAGGATTCATTTGTAAATCTCTTGTATACGTGATCATGTGTCGCATTTTAAACCTATCCATCTGACTAATCTTTTGTACTCCAATTCCAAGCATACATAGTCTACGTATATTTGGCCTAAGGGCTGTGATGCTCTTATGCAGCTATACACGAAATTTCTCTAGTGTTACTGGTGTGCCTTCTCTAAGTACGTAGAGTCGTAGATGTACTATATTAGGAATTTAGGAGTTGTGGTTACATATAGTTTACTTCTTTTGTGTGGTTATAATGACTACTTTTTGTGTGCTTCATAATAGAAACTATGGATGAGTGACATTCCACCTAGCAACTTAACCATGTAATTTCTCTGTTATTATTTTCTATCGTCATGCCGAATACTTGTTATGGAAGAAATGCATGCAGCAATATTTCACATAAAGTGAATGTTTGTATAAAGGAGGACTACTTTCCTCAAATGTGTCGATGTCTTGCAAAATAAAACATCACAATTGGACAGTACACACGATTAAATAGGAGTTTAAAAATAAAAATGATATTATTTACACTAAGAAGAGGGGGTGAGTTTAGTCTTACAATGGATTAGCAATAATGTGGTTCAAACTTGCTTTTGCCGCGAGCATCGAAACTAAGATCTCTCACTTCCAAGTGAAGAAGAATATCATGAGACTGTAGTACTAAGTGGTGATTAAAGAGGAGTTAAGAGAATGCTTTTTGCAATAAGTGATATCATAACTTGATGTAGATTTTAATTTAGTTTATACGAATTATATATATTAGTAATAAGAATTAAGCACTCAGACTTTGTAGGAAGTGAGATCCAATGGAAGTCATACATCCATACACTAAAATGTTACCAACAAAGGGGGCGGGTAGGCACATGCATGGGCATGGCTAGCTGAGACCGAGAGGAGGTTGGGAAATTGTTCGGTGAAGATCACGTGACGCGACTTCCGCCCACAATCACCTTATCTGTTGGCTGTGCTCAATTTCTGGTATTTAATAGTTGTTGGCAATTCCTACCTTAAACAAATATTACAAGTTACAAGTCATCGACTTAAGAATTGAAAAGAGAAAAAAAATTAAGCGATGGAGGATCTTAGTAGTTAGAACCTTTATTTTTATTTCTACTCTCTTGATATTTAAAAAATAATTTATTCGTTTTTTTTTTTGGTCAAATGATAGACACGTTATTGTAATTAACTCATTATTACGGGCTGGTTTAAGTTTGTAGTGTTTTTTTTTTAAAAACAACTTATTAAAAAATTTAGAACATCAAATGTTTTGGTAAAAGAAAAATTAAGAGTTGAAAAAAAAAAAAAATTAAATGATTGAGTGTTTTGGTGGTTAGAACTGTTATTTTCAAAATTATTTCTCCTCTCTTAAACTTTTAGTATTTTGATTTCCGTATGGGTGTTCTTAATTAAATATAAGTCGTGAATCAACTGACAACCAAGTATGTAATATTCAAAGTTGTTTGCTGACGTTTTTTAACCCAACCAACATTTATAGGCACGTTATATCTTCACTTATTGTAATTAACTCATCACTAAACATTGTAAAAATTGGGATTGTATGATAACGTTTTGCTTTTCAATTGATTGATTTCGTTCTTAATTTTTTTTTTTTAATTACAAGTCATGTGACTATTGTAAGTTATATTAAGGTTCCATTTGGTATTTACTTTTAAGTGATGATAGACTCACCTCATTATCAATTATGAGCTAGTGGTTCGGTGGTAAAAGTGAATTGCCAGGATTTCTTAAAATTAAAAATTGGAGGTTTTGGGTTCGAAACTCGCTGCTGGTTTGGAAGCTAGACTTGTGGCCCGGAGAAGGCTGAAATGCCTTTGTGAGTCTTCTCTTCCCTAGAAGAGGAGGATAACCGTAGCTTACCACAAGTTGTGTCTCTTTTTTTTTTTTTTTTTACACCCACTACAAAAAAATTAAAAAGCTAAAATCATATTTTCCCACCCACTATCATTCCTAAAATAACCTTATATCACATCTCCACATCTTCATTATACTCTTTACACCTCAGTCCCTCCCTCAACTTCCTTTAGCAGCAAAATGCGTTAATTGGTAACCATGGTTGTGAGTCAAGATGACAATGTAGGGAAGAAAGAGTAGCCTGTGAAGGACAACTAACCCTCTTCCCCCTTATCATCCCACCACTTTTCTCATTCCACCTCTATTTTCAACATCACCAACCCAAAATCCCCAATCTTGGTACTATTTTCAACATCACCAACCCAAAATCCCCAATGTTGGTATTGAAATGATACAAGGGCAAAACCCCAACCTTTCGAGATTTAATTGTATCCAACTGTCATTAACATCTAACTATTAGAACATGAAATGAATTTCAGGGAAAAAATGATACAAGGGCAAAGGAAACCTATAGTGAGGCTACAATGAAGGAAAGAACTTGGCTGCTGAAAAAATCAGCAACAACTCCTGCTGCTAACAAATCACAGATGGACACGTGTCTAATCTATGATTAAAAAAATCAATTACTTAGACACGTGTCCATTTGTGATTGGTCAGCAACATGAGTTGTTGCTGATTTTTCAGCAGCCAAGTTCTATTCTACAATGAAAGTACTAGACCAATAACAACTTTCGGTCGTGGCGGTTAAAGTCCAGGAGAGAGATGAAACAAAAGAGAAAGAAAACTGGAGACGAAAAGAAAGAGACGGTGAGGGAGAGAAAATGGGTAGGATTTAAAAGTCTTTTTCTAGAAGGATAAACATGTCACTAATATTTTCATTAAAATGTGGATGAAGAAATAAGACAATGGGGTAAGTTTATCAGCACTCTGACTTTTTTACCAAAAACTGTTTCACTTAAGTTAAGCAACAAAAAATGTTTGGTAAAATTAAAATATCCTGCTCGTTTTAAAAACAACGGCCTTTAGACGGCATATTTTTAAAGCAACTTATAGGTTGCTTTTAAAAGTTGCTTTCATAAAAAGTACATTTAAGTTTTTAATGACTATTTCAATTCCTATAATACCCTCATTAGGTTTTAAAAATGATATTGTTCAATCTTCTACATACATTTTATCTTTTGGAGAACAGAGTAACCGCCACCACCTACCACAATAAATACTAACCTTACACCACCACCACCACTACAACCATAATTGCCACCACCATCATCACTTCACAACAATCGACAATGTCTCTGCTCTTACTACCATTGTTATCTCTACATCCAAACCACACACACCCTACTATTGGCACCACCACCATACCCCTACCTTTGTTGTTACCACTGCTGCCACCATTACTACTCACACCATCATTGTGGAGACAAAAATAATCACAAGGCGGCACGTGAATTTTTGGGTGAAAATGACAAAATTACCCTCGAGGCACACCGGGACTCCTACGCGCGAGTAGTGAACAATCATCCCTCAACCAAGTCAAAAGTGCCCAAAATAGGTAATACTTCAAAACCTATTTCATCCATCTTCATCAAATCCTCTCCACAAGGTAACTCCCAAATCATTCATCTTTTATTATATTAATTAACTAAATAATTAGGAAATTATTCTATTAATTAGCTAATTAATTGATTTATTATTCAATTTTTCCTAATTAGCTACAAATCATGAACCTCACCCAAAATACCAACCAAGTGGCCGGTCCTCCTCCTTCTAAAGGGGCTGGCCACACCCTTATAAATACTACATCATTCTTTCCAAAACTCAATTTCGATTTTCTTGCTAAATTCTCTAAATTCTCCAAACACTTTTCCCTCAAAATTCAAACTGTTTTCATTGAGAGTTGAGTCCCACACTCGTAGAAGACTCTCGCATCCAAGGTTTTCTATTTTCTTGTCCATTTGTAGATTTTTTTGTACGCTTTTATTTTTAGAATTTTTTATTTGCAAAATTCTTTGATAAAACGTAAAAGAAAAGTACAATGGCTAGAAATTTGGAAACTTCAACGAAAGAAAATTCCAATGTTCAAGAGATGGGACCATGGCGATTTACGAGGCTAAACGTGACAATAAGTGGAGCGACACCACCACTACAAGGCTCTACCATGGCAACCATCACGGTGCCCACCCATGGTGAGGTCCATGGCACCACCACCACAGCCCAAGCCATGTCATCCAAGCTTACTATGCTATCCAAGGCCCACAGTACCAAGGCCATGGCCCAAGCCGTGTCACTCCAAGCCCAAGGTAAACTGGCCAAAGCAAGCCCAAGCCTAGCACTCGCATGCGCCACACGCCGAGCAGCCTACTCTCGTGGCCCAGCCTGCTCATGTAGCCTAGCTTGCTCCCATGGTTTCCTAAAAAGCCTGAGTTGGCCCAGGATTATCTTAACCATTCGGACTTACCATCGAGCTGGGGGTATTTTCACCACATTTCTTTGCAGATTTGACATTTCCCAACTCGAATCTCGCCCCTAGAGTCTACCACCCTTCCACTACCCAAAGAGGCACATTCTTTCCAAGCTCTTCCAATCTGAATGACGAACAACATTTGTCCCAACAAGTCATAGAGTTGACGAGCACTCTTGCACAACAGATGGCCTTGGTGAATCAGCTCTTGCAACACACCGACATCCAACGTGCCCTAGACAAGGTGTCTCGACGTAAGACAAGGGCAGAGAAACCTTTCCAATAACGTCTCGGGAGGTAGCCACTCGACCAGCCACGAATCGAGCATTCAGGCAGCATACACTCTCGATTGGGCCCCTGAGATAACGTATACTCTCATCTTAGCGCGCGGATGAGCGTGCACTCTTAACTAGGCTCGCGGACGAGTATACACTCACAGTTGGGGCCACGCTTCGATAATCAACATGAGCATCCTTCTAGGCAAAGCATTTATTCACAGCTAGGCCCGCAAAAAGCATCATCCACATCATATCGGAGTAGGCAGCACGACGACTGGAAATAACCAGTCACTCAATCCGGCTCAAGTTCAACCAGCAGCCTTTGACTGCCAGGAATGAACCACATGCACCACCGCCGTAGCATAAACGAACCGATAACGTAGAAGAGAGCCTAGACCAACAGGTCAAGACTGGGGGTAGCCAAGAGCTCCACTACCCCCAACAAAGGAAAATTCAGGAAGAGGTTGAAAGGCTCCTGAACAAGCGATTGCGTATTCCAACGCAACGAAGGGGTCAATGAAGCACTACGACGGGATATGACCAACATAAGCAGGTCACCCTTCACGGACGAGATCGAGCAAGCAGAGCCTCTATGCAAGTTTAGCATGCCACACTTCACATCTTTCAAGGGAAATGGAGATCCAGAAAGACACTTGAAGTACTAACAAAGCACAATGGTCCTTTATCGGAGCAATGGTGCCCTTATATGCAAAATCTTCGTCACCACTTTACAAGGCGAAGCGCAAGATTGGTTTTAATCCTTGCCACCACTATCCATCTAGAGTTTTGATAATTTTTCCTTGGTTTTCACCAAAGAATACTTATCCTACCACTAGATCAAGAAAAAATCCGACCACTTGTTCAATGTGAAGAACCCAAAGGAGTCGTTCCGCAACTACGTGAAGAGGTTAAAAGAAGATAAGGCAGATATCATCGGATAAGACAACTCGATAGCAAGTGTAACCTTGCAAAAAGGACTCTTAGCAGACCACCTACTGTTCGGAGAAATGATCATGAAAAAAGACCTAACTCTAGCAGATTCATTTGCTCTGGTAGAAAAGCATGCACTTTGGGATGAGGCTCGGCGATCAGACAAGGCACCTGAGCAGCCTCGAAAAGAGTCGTGGCTCAAAGGAAGGAAGACGGGAAACGGTTTAACAAAAACAGGCAGGAGGCCAAATGTGAGGACCAACCCACGACCAAAGAAAGCTTGACAACCAAGAACTACTTTAAATTCTCAATTTCGATCCACCAAATCCTACGCGACATCAAGAATGAGCCATCGTTGAAACTGCTGAAACAATCAAAGGGAGATACTTCCAAGTTGGATCACACCAAATACTGTGCATTCTACTGAGGTCCCAGTCACATAACCGACAACTGCTCCACTTGGAAGAACTACTTAGAGAAGCTAGTGAAAGAAGGCAAGGTCGACAGATACTTGGACAAGCCAGCTGCGCAGTCTAGAAGAAACGCAGATGACAATGAGGAGTCGCCAACCAAGACGATTCAAATGAATGGTATCTTTGCCAAATCTGTGCACTTGAAGGTTACCACCAACTCCAATAAAAGAAAGATGCAGCAGGCTCTACTAGTCTCACAGGTCCAATCAGTCGACACCCAACCTGGACCCATCATTGGCTTCATCGAGTAGGATACAGATGGCGTCGATTTCCCACACGACAATGCACTAGTAGTATTTGTCCAACTAGCCCATGTTATAATCGACAGAATGATGGTTGATAACGGAAGTGGAGCCAACCTACTTTAACTCTCAATCATTCAGAAGATGGGCCTGGAAAACACAATCATACGCTGAACATATGTACCCATCAGATTTAATAGGCACACCTCAACTGCCATTGGCCACATTACACTTGACGTGAAAACACCACCAGTTGTCTCAAAGTAGACATTCACGATCATAAGCGACCCATCTTCCTACAATAGGATTCTTAGGAGACCTTGGTTGATTAAGCTGGATACTGTCACTTCCGTCAAGTACCAAAAGATCTGATTCCCCATCCCGGGAAAATGAGTCGGAGAAATCAAGTCTGACTAGACCACATCTCGAAGATGGACTGTGCAAGTGTTGAAGAAATCAAAGAAGAAGATCTTTACCCCCATAGAGGCTACCAAAGTCCAAAAGGATGAAGCTACTAAATAACAATTATAGCAAGCGGATCAAGAAAATGGAACCCAAGCAAATGAGATAGGATGGAAACCCGAAAAGGAAGCCAGATCCTCAGCAGCCGGAAAAGATGGCTAGAATCGGCTCACGTCTAAGCCTAGCCGAAAAAGAAGAACTTCTAACTTTCCTTAGGGAAAACCAAGACATCTTTGCATGGTCAACTTCTGACATGCCCGACATCGATCCCAAGATAGCTGCCAAACTGGTGATCCAAAAGAGAAGACATTTCGTACCCGAGCGAGTAACGATCATCGAGGTGGAAATTGACAAGCTACTGGAGGTCAGATTCATAGAAGAGGTAGTATACTTAGCATGGCTTACCAACATCATGTTAGTCATGAAAAAAGAGAAGGGCAAACTGAGGGTTTGCGTAGATTACACCGACTTTAACAAAGCATGCCCAAAAGATCTTTATCCGGTTCCTCAAATTGATCTATTGGTATATTCAAGTTCCAGGAACTAGCTGCTCAACT
This sequence comes from Pyrus x bretschneideri, assembly GCF_019419815.1. Lineage (NCBI taxonomy): Eukaryota > Viridiplantae > Streptophyta > Magnoliopsida > Rosales > Rosaceae > Pyrus > Pyrus x bretschneideri. The sequence goes on along the minus strand of NW_025999390.1, from coordinate 15,503,642 downwards.
TCTTAAACACATACTTCGGCTACAACTAAATAGCCATATACGGGCCAAACAAAGAGAAAATCGCACTCATAATTGAGCAAGGCACCTACTGCTACAAGGTCATGCCCTTTAGCCTCAAGAACGCGAGAGCCACTTACCAAAGGTTAGTAAATATGATGTTTATGAAGCAAATTGGGGTAACCATGGAAGTCTATGTCGACAACATCATGGTAAAAGGCAAGCAGCGGTCGGACCACATCCGTAACCTAACGGAAACTTTCAACATCTTTAGAAAGTACAAGATGAAGCTTAAGCCCACCAAATGCATGTTTGAAGTATCTTCAGGTCGATTCCTTAGGTACTTAGTAACCTAACGAGGAATTGAAGAACATCCTAAGCAAATTCGAGTGATCCTAGAGATGAAGTCTCCAACTACCTTAAAAGAGATCTAAAGCTTGACCGAACGAGCAGCTGCCCTCAACCACTTTCTCTTGCAGTCCACCTGTTGATGCAAGCCCTTTTTTCAAGACCATCAAGAGGGCACAGCGAGACAAAAAGGGATGAAGGTTACGAAAGAGCCTTCTAAGATCTGAAGAAGTATCTTACATCACCTCCTTTACTATCCAAGCCGAAAGCAGCGGAGGACTTATACATCTACCTGGCAGTCTTCGAAGTAGCAGTGAGCTCTGCCCTCATAGGGGAAAAGCTGGGGCCGGTATTCTACACTTCTAAAGCTCTTCTTGATGCGGAAACTAGATACCTGAAGATAGAAAATTTGATTTTGGCGCTAGTTGTTGCGGCTCGAAAACTCAGACCATATTTTCAAGCTCATACAGTCATCGTTATGACTCAATATCCTCTACGATCAATCTTACATGGTCCGGATGCTTCTCAACGAGTGATAAGGTGGGCATTAGAACTTGGCCAATACGGTTTAGTTTTTCGACCCCACACGTCAATAAAGGCCCAAGCCTTGGCAGACTTCTTAGCGGAATTCATGCTTAGCCTAAACGACGCAACATAGCGGCCCAACGACATCCCGAAAGCAACCGAGCACACCTTAGCCACGTTAGCTTCACCCAACAGAGATTTCTGACATTTACATGTCGATGATGCATCTAACTACAAAGGCTCGGGAACATGCGTGGTCCTTGTCACCCTAGACGGTTCAATGCTCAAGCAGGCGATCACTCTAGGCTTCAAAACATTTAACAATGAAGCAAAGTACGAGGCCCTACTAGCAGGTCTCCAAATGGTAAAAGACTTAGCGGTGAAGAAACTTGTAATTTATTCCGATTCCCAGCTAATCACCAACTAGACTACTGGGGAGTACACAACAAAACATCCAAAGATGACACAATACCTAGAGAAACTACGCAAGCAACTTGAGGCATTTCAGACTTACACTTTCACTCAAGTTCCGCGGGTAGACAACGCCCACGCAGATGCGTTAGCCGGCCTAGGCTCTGCCTTCGACCACCAACTCAAATGCTCTATTCCGGTGAAGTATCTAGACAAGCCAAGAACAGAGGCGGAGCCGGCAGTCAAAGTGTCACAGGTTAGTATAACTCCCAACTGGCAAATTTCTATTATAAATTACCTGGTTAACAACATACTCCCTATGGAAAAGTTGGAGATTAGAAAGCTCCAAATAAAGGTAGCACGCTACTACATGTGGAACGACATTCTTATATGAAGATCTTACACCGGACCGCATCGCTGCCTAGCACCTCTTGATGACTTGAAGGTTATAAGCTTAATCCACAAATGCATTTGTGGAAATTACTCCGGAGGCCAATCCTTAACACAGAAGGCTCTTAATGCAGATTATTATTGGCCTACCATGCACCAAGATACTAAGAAGTTAGTTAAAAAGTACAACCGCTGCCAACGCTACAAGCCAGTACCAGCACTGCCTGCCAGCGAGCTATACCCGCATACGAGTCATTTGCTGTTCATGGAGTGGGCAATCGATCTGGTAGGACTTATGTCGCCTACTACTAGGGGCAGAGGCATGATGATCATGGAAACCGATTACTTAAATAGGTAAAAGCAGAGCCCATGATGACCATGACTCAGACGGACATAAAGCGCTTCATATGAAGGAACATCATTTGCCGATTTAGCATCCCTCAGTCCATCATCACTGACAATGGCCCGCAATTCATGGGCAAATATTTGGTGAAGTTCTTCCAAAAGTATGGCATCAAACAACACATGTCCATGCCAAGATATCCTCAAGGCAATGGGCAAGCCGAAGCGTCCAACAAGACGATCCTCGACTGCCTTAAGAAATCCCTCACCGACAAGAAGGGAAAATGGCCAGACGAACTACCCTGATGTCTATGGGCATATCACACCACCAAAAGACGAGCAACCGGTGATACTCCTTTCTCTTTGGCATTTGGTTTAGAAGTAATTATTCATCTTAACATTATCGGGCTAAACATCAACACACTATTACCAAGCATTGAGCAAAACAGTAAGGAGATGGCCACAACATCAGGACTCAACATGCAGAGGAGAAGCGCGAACAGACCATCACTTGCATCGCAGCCTGCTGGTAGTAGCTCATCTCCAGCTACAATAAAAGAGCCAAGATCCAACAGTTCTAACCCAGAGATCTAGTCCTAAGAAAAGCCTTCATCACTGCCCGTAGAAAAGACTCCAAAAAGATGGATCCTATCTGGAAAGGTCCGTACAAGATCAGTAAAATAGGCAGCAAGGGTAATTACACCCTCACCACCATGAACAAAGAGATCGAGAAGCAATGAAATGCCTACAACCTGAGGAAGTATCATGTGTGACTTTTCAGCATATCAAGACCTAAAGATTCAAGCAACTCAACGAGCATCACCTCGCAAGCCGAAGATTATCCAGTTGTTATGTAGTTTTTTACATATTCGTTTGTTTCACTCGTTTTTCAATGAGGAATTCAGAAGTAAGTTACAACTTGGTTTGACTACATGTTTACAACAATTTATCTCTCATGCACTTCAAAAAAAGATCGCGCCTTTTTTACGGACTCACTGCAAGAATTGCACCCACCGATAGACCAACCATGCTCTCCAGTATAAGACGGTAAACTAATTCCCTAACACCCACATGGGTTTGCTCTCCAAAGCGGGAGGATAAAATCTGCGCTCTAAATATCCAAATGTGGATAAACCAGACTGTCTTAGTATAACTAGATGCATAATGACTTGCGTCGGGATTCCTAGAAAGCCATAATGGTTTTTTGGAAGGCTTAGCTAACTGAAGGATTTTAGGTCTCTTGGCCTAATTCGCAGGGAACCGAGCCCTAGAGACGGAAGGGGCACATAATGCAACACGACCTATGGACAGCTGCCTTGGAACCCTAAAACTGCTACCGAGTGCACTAAGGTAGCCTATGATTTCTAGAAGATTGCCTACGGCTTGCCTTTCAAGCAGTAAAGCCACGCTAAATTTATACAACCGCTTATTCTTGTGAAAGGTTAAATAAGCTTGCGTGTATATACGAAGCCTTATCCACTGCCGACATGCTACGTGGTCGATAAGCTTCACTACTGTCGAGCGTGGAACAACTTACACTAAGTCCTAAAGTGTTGTGGTTCTTCCTACGCAACCTACAGAATTGGAGAAAGCCAAGGTTAAACAACTTAGTGGTTACGCAAACTTGTCTACTTTTGTAAGTAAAGTATCCGGCTGCGAACCTTATGGCTAACAACTTTGCAAAGTTCTACACCAACACCTATGACTGTGTAAGCTATGTAGGCCTGTCTACTTATAGAAAAGCAGTATGCCTGCCACTGGTCTATAAAGTCTAAAGGTTAGGGCATGAACAAAAGAAGTGAAGATAGAGAAAAACGAAGGAAACAAGTTTATAGAAGTCAGACGGTCGCCCAAAGAGATGATTTACATAACCCAGCTTGTAGAAGTCGACTTGACTCTGAGTAAGCGAAGCCTCGAACCCAGCCTTCTCACCCTTCAACTACTTATTTTCCTCGAGCAGACAAGTGCGAACCTGCTGCAACTCCTCCATTTATCTTTTCAGATTGTTGTTGATCTTCAAAGCACCTTGGAGTTCCAACACTTAAGGCTCAAGTCTATGAACAACTTTCTTGAAGTGGATCACTTGATTGTAAGCAGCGATCCGTTCTTCATCCTTTGCATAAGCAGCGAAGCAGAATTCAGAGGTGGCATGCTCAAGATCTTGAATCTGAGGTATGTAACACTCGATCTCCTTCTCTACACTTTCATACTTTACTTGGATCACGTTAAGCCAATCTTCAAATCCATTATCTCTTGGCTAGCGTCTCAAGCTGCAGAAAAGTGGGGGCAGAGGTATTAGACCCCTTCAAAGCAGCAAGCTCAGATTGCAATTTCTGGACTTTCTCGGCCGAGGAGTAAGCTTCGGTTGCCATAGTTCTTGGCACCTCCTTAGCAACCTTGGTATCATCTTAATCAAAAAGCATAGACTCAGCTGCCAGAATCGTCGTTTTCTGCATCATGGCCAGCAGAGCAATCTTCTTATACTCAGTCGTATGCTTCGCAAAAAAACTTGGGCCAATAACTCATTTAACGCCATCAACAAACTTGGCATATACATCCATGTCCTCGCACAGATCTGGCTTCAAAAGCGCACAAATCTTAGCAGCTTCCCCAGAAACAGACTTGGTGGATTTCTCACCACTATCTGCACGAGCAATCTCTTTCTTCTTAGCACATGAATTGGTCTTAACAGCAGGGGGAACATATTTTGGCGCCACTTTAGCAAGCAAGGGCATCTTGTCACTCTTCATAGTAGCAATCCTCTCCAAAGGTGAACCCAACTTAGCCCTAGACGGACGCTTTGGCATAAACTTTGGCATCGAAGGCATGAAGGAACTTCTACATTGGGCAATCCTGTCAGCAATCAAACTAGTAGCCTTCAAAATGACAGGTGTCACCGGCACAGATCTAGCAGCTTCATCTTTTCCGCCCATAGAGGAAGTCAAGTCAATCACAAGCTTAGGAGCAGCTGGTGAATCCTCACGAATTGCCGAAGAAATCTTCAGCTTCTTTTTAGCAGGTGTCTCTTGAGCAGCCTGTGAACTCCCACGAGCAGTGGAATAAGTCTTCAAATTTTTTTCAGCAAATGTCTCTTGAGTAAGCGAGGAAGGCTTTTTTTTTTTCCCACCTTCATTTGTAGTAGGCTCCACCACAGTGACAGGACGAGGCAACGCCTCAGCCTTGATTCGTTTTATTTCCTCTCTTGGGAGCAACCCACCTTTGTCCCTACGAAGAGGACTAAGCACCCAAAGCCATTTATGGTACTCGAAGAGGATACCTAAAGCAACATGCATTTTCCTCATGTCCGGAGAAGTCTTAGAAGTGGAGCCGAATTCCGAGTCTACAAAAGTAGCGAAAGACAATCAGAAAATTAAAGAGCAGCTTAGCACAAATACAAAGCAGCCTACTTACCGGATATGAAAATCGTTGGTACACGCAGCTTGGGGGAAGAATCAGACTCTCATTCTCTACTTATCTCCAAAGTCTCATTGGCCCAGTCATGATCCCCCTTGCTCGAGTTATCAAAAATCCTACAGTAAGATCGCAGCTACCCAACTCCATCAATGTGACCTATGTCAAAGAAGTACCAAAATTTGTTAACGGTTAGATTTAAGTCAAAGAATTGGCTTAGATTGTGGAATCCCATCATCACACGAATTGCATTCAGAGAACATTGGGCGGGGGCACATGTCATGAAGCAGAGCACTTCTTGGAAGAAATGCAGCATAGGAAAAGTAAACCCCAACACAAAATAGTAGGGGTGGAACTTGATGGCTCTCTGAGCCCCATCACATGGATCACGGCTGCTACCATCCTTAACATGCTTCACCCGCACTCCCGATGGAATGGCGTGCCAATATGCCTCGAGGAAGTCTCTAAACAAGTCATCGGAGCTAATCTTAAAGTAACCAACCTTGCCCAAAGACTCGCATTGACGGTATAAGGATGGCACACCATCTTCATTCTTGTGGCTCGAGGAAGAAATGCTTGAAGAAATTCTACAAAGATACAAGAGGGATTCGTTAGAAAGCTATTCAAAAAAAAAAAAAAAAATTAAAGGTAGCTTTCGACCAAACCACGCGGGCCAAGCCTTGCGGCCCGCTGACTTCCACTCCTCCTTCAAGCACGGGCCCCAATCCAACTTGAAAAAAAAGAAAAAGAAAAAGAAAAAAAGAAAGAGGCCCGCGCCTCATCTCCTGGCCTGAGCCAGCCATGCACCACCAACCCTCGGCCCGAGTTGAGTTACCTTCATTCCTATACTACCCCACGGTAGCCTTTGAAACCGTGGCTTTTCAAGCCACTTTCTCACACTTCCTCAATCCTCGTCGAGCCAATTTCAACCCCGAGGCTTCCAAAAAAATATGAAGACAAGAAAATTAATTTTTTCTTACCTAGAAGCAACGAGAAGACGAAGCAAGCAACGAAAGACGATCATTTGCACGAGCAAGATGTAAAAGATTGCTAGAGGAGGGGAAACAAATATCCTCTAATTTCTCTCTCTCTCTCTCTCTCTCTCTCTCTTGTAGGGTAAAATAAATCGCTCTCCAACGTTGATTTAATAATCCACTTAAGGTGGACTTAAATAGGCTTTGAGAGAAATTTATTTCCTTTTTCTAGAAGGATCTAATTTTTTATTAAAAAGGGAATCTACATCAAAATAGGAAGCAGTCCTAAGTTTCCTAAAGTAAGAAAATCTCTACACCTGTTGCCCTTTTCTACTAGTAACCCAATAGGTGTGGGGGCATTTGTGGAGGCAAAAATAATCACAAGGCGACACGTGAATTTTTGGGTGAAAATGACAAAATTACCCTCAAGGCATATCAAGACTCCTATGCGCTAGAAGTGGGCAATCATCCCTCAACTAAGTCAAAAGTGCCCAAAATAGGTAATAATTCAAAACCTATTTCATTCATCCTCATCAAATCCTCTCCACAAGGTAACTCCCAAATCATTCATCTTTTATTATATTACTTAGCTAAATAATTAGGAAATTATTCTATTAATTAGCTAATTAATTGATTTATTATTCAATTATTCCTAATTAGATACAAATCATGAACCTTACCCAAAATACCAACCAAGTGGCCGGTCTTCCTCCTTCTAAGGGGGCGGCCACACCCCTATAAATACTACGTCGTTCTCTCCAAAACTCAATTCCAATTCTCTTGCTAAATTCTCTGAATTCTCCTAACACTTTTCCCTCAAAATTCTAACTCCCCCCCCCCATTCATCATGGTGCGTGAGGCTCTTGGCCTTAACCTAAGGTGTTATTTGTTTTGTAGGTGCAATTTTGTCCAAGAATAAGGAGGAAGAAATTTGCATCCACAATCATCACCACCGCCCCCGCCATTGCTGTCATCGCCACCACCCCCACTATCGTATGTCCAATTTGTTATTATATACAATATACCACTTTTCTATCAAAATTTACCAAATGCTTTTACCTTACTTTTTATACTCACAACATTTTAAAAATATAATTTATCAAACACTTAACTGCTTTATTTTTCAACAGATTATTACTAAAGCACAACAAAAGTAGGTTTTTAAAAAAGCGCAACAATCCCAAATTGACCTAAGGAGTGCATGATATTTTGACCGTGGGACATACTTAGTTGAGAATGAAGGTCCTTCAACTGAGCAGTTCTTATTTTAAAAACCATCATATGTACTCTTCCATTTTTTTTTTTGTTGTTGAGAAAATTTGCACTCTTCCTAAATTGCTTTTGATGCGAGGGAACGAATATAGGGTTCAACATTTTTAGCCAACAGGATTATTGAGATTGCCATAACTCTTCATTTTGGTACTGACAATGAAAATCGATAGATGTGGCCTCTGAGTGTGTTCACCGTAAATCATTTTGGTCCTTTAGTGAAAAATTTGTCAATATTCTCGTTAAGTTGTCACATGACCCCTTAAAAGGAATATTTGTCAAACCAACCCCTCAATTTAACAAGGATATTGACAAATTTTTCACAGAAAAATCAAAACGATTTACGGTGGACTAACTCAGAGACTACTTCTATGGATTTTCATTGTCAGAGACCAAAGTAAAGAATTATACTAATCTCAGGAATCATTTTGGCTAAAAAGCCATGGCTGAATTCACTTGTTATAATATGAATAGATTAGTTACACCATATAACCGTGTAACCATCTGAAACTTCTTCGTTTCTTATATCTATTATCCTTGTCATCTCCTTCTTCCTTCTCATTCATCAGTCCAAAAACAAAAAGGAATAAAAAAAAAACGATCACATTGCCTATGGGATTGAAGCTTTTTTAAGGTCAATGTAATATTTCGTTTTGCTTTTTTGTAAAGAAAAAGAATAATGTTTCAAATTTATGTATAAAATTTATGCACCAAATAATGTGACATTAGAGAAAAGCCAAAAAAACTTATCAATCCAAGAGATGAGCACACTTCATCACACGAGCATTTAATATTTACCCCATAAAAGATTGTGACATAATATTTAGGTTTCAAGTTCTTGTATGGTTCTTATAAGTGACACGATGCATGACTCCTTAAAAACTCCAAAATTTACCTGAACTCTAAATCTTTTTACCTGATGTTACATAACTTTGAGTAAGGAAAATGAATGGTGAAAATTAAAGAAAAAAAATTAACAATTATAGAAATTAAATTTAAAAGCTAAAACACTAATAACATTGAGTTTTATAGAACACTCAAACATCTTATTAACTTTGTAATAATTATTAAGACTTATAAGGTGCATTTGTTTGGCCTCATTAAATGCGACTGGACTGGACTGGACTACAGTTCTATATTTGATAGGTGCTGGGACTAAGTTAAGTGGGACTAAAGGGGACTCGTGTGGACTAGAGGCCTCCTTAAAGGTTCTTAGCGAGGCCCTTCCCAAACCATGGGACTTGCTAAGACCGGCTTCTTCCTCCTTCCTGTGAGCCCCTTTGTGAGTTCTAGGCTTCTTAATTTTGGATTTCGATGGGATTTAATTAAGATCTGCGGACTATCCCTAGCAAGCTGCTTTGCTTCGCCATGGTCATCATCCTCTAAAATCTCGAATCTCATATTTCCCACCACCAACATCAACCACAAAAAATCCCCCATCTCATATTTACCCCCACCAACCATCACCCACAAAAAATCCCCAATCTCATATTTCTTGCTGCCACCACTGCCATGGACGAGCCATCTGAGAAACTCTAAAACCTCAAGTCACTGAATTCTCTGCTGCTCAAGGAAACTAAGGACCACCAGCAGTAGGTGGAGTCGCTGGTGCAGGGCAAGGCAGATTTGGAGTTCGAGCTGAGTCGATTCCGCCGTGGAGATTGAGCCACTTGTGAGCGAGTTGAGTGAGTAGAGCAAGGAAAATGTTGGGTTAGAGTTGGAGAAGAGTGTTTGTGGTGTTTTTGTTCTGACCCAGATGGAGCAAATGATGTGAGATAAAGTTTGAGATTGAGAGGGCGATGGGTAGAAAGATGGTGAAATAGTGAAGTTAATGAGGGAAGTGGAGTAGCTTGCTGGTGGACTCGAGATCGAGAAGGGAAGATGAGAGAGATTATGTGAAGAAATTAATAATAAATTAATTTCGACAATAAACTACAGTATTATTTTCATTATCTTGCTTGTTAATCCGACACTGCACTAAACGCTTCACTAAGTTAGTCCAGCTTAGTCTAGTCTAAGTCGGTCCAGCTTAGTCTAATCTAAGCCAGTCCAGCTTAGTCCATGAAGCTAATCCAGTTCGAGATAGTCCGGTGCAACAAACGCCCCCATAGAGAGAGCTTAGAGAGGAAGAAAACTTTTAATTGTAATCCTTGTATTTCTCATTGAACAATAATTAGTTGTACACTTGGTATTTATAGTGTTAACAGAACTAACACTTTACATATTTACCCTTAGTAATACTAACAATTACATAGTCAAGTATAACAACTATACATAAGAGAAAAGAACATTACACCTATATTTGATTACTCTTTACACCCCATCAAGCTTAAGTTGGTGCTAAAAAGAACCGAGAGGAAGCTTGGACTACAAATACCGAAACCTGTGTTTTGTCAAAGCTTTAATATGAATGTCTGCAAGTTGATCCTGACTACAAACATATTGAACTTTGATCAAATGTGCAAGAACAAGTTCTCTGATATAATGGTAGTCAATTTCCACGTGCTTAGTGCGAGCATGAAACACTGGATTTGATGCCAATGAAATGGCAGAGATGTTATCACACCATCAATCAGGAACTTTAAGAAGTGGCAGACCAGTATCATTATGAACTTTGCAAGCCAGGTGATTTCTACAGCAATGTGAGCTAATGACCTATATTTAGCTTCTATGGAATTGCAAGCAACATTGGATTGCTTCTTGGCACTCCAACTAATCAAATTAGATCCCAAAAAATGTAATAACCACTTATAGATCTTCTGTCAAATGGACAGCCTGCCCAGTCAGCATCTAAGAAGGCAGAGAGATGAATGAACCCTTTTTGAACCATAAACCTTGTGTGAGAAAACCTTTAAGAAACCTCAAGATTCTCTTGGTTGTCTGCAAGTGAGATTCCCTTGGAGCATGCATAAACTGACATACTTGATTAACTGCAAAAGAAAATCAGGCTGGGTCCATGTCAAATATTGTAAGGCACTAACTATAAACCTATACTTTGTAGAATCTAAGAAAAGTGGTCCAATGTGATCATGTTTGATGTAGCTTAAAGGGGTTGTACAAGGTTTAGCAGCTTCCATTTTTGTTTTCTGAAGCAAGTAAATATTTACTTTGATAAAGAAATAAACCTTCAAAAGTCCTCTGAATTTCAAGACTAAGGAAATAATGCAAAGAGCCAAGGTCATTGACTGGAAAAAATGAACTAAGCTTCTAAATGAAGAGTTTGTAGACATCTGAATTTGGTCCAGTCACTAGAATATCATCGACATAGACCAAAACAATTACCAACACAAAAGCATTAAGAACAAAGAAAGAAGCATCTAAAGTTGAGTGTTGAAAACCAAAAGAGTGAAAATTGCTGAACAACTTGTCAAACCAAACTCTAGGAGCTTGTTTTACACAATAGAGATACTTTTTGAGTTTACACACATGGTTGGGAAAACTAAGGTCATAGGAGCCAGGAGGTTGAGTCATTAAGACATCCTCTTTGAGATCACCATGTAAGAAGGCATTACTAATGTCTAGTTGATTCAAAAACCAGTCATATTGAACAACAAGAGACAAAAGAATCCTAATTGTTATAGGTTGAGCCACTAGGCTAAAAGTCTCTTTGTAATCTAGCCATTCTTGTTGATGAAAGCCCTTGGCTACAAGCCGAGCTTTATATCGATCAACGCTGTCATCTAGATGTTTCTTGATCCTAAAGACCCACTTATAACCAACAACATTTTGATTAAAAGTAGAAGGCACCAATGACCATGTACCTGTGGACTACAATGCATTAAATTCCTCTTACATAACATTTTTCCAATGTGCAAACTTGGATGCTTGAAGATATGTAGTTGGAACATGATTAATTAAAGATGGCAATGGAGGTTTAGTTGTTGAGTAAGCCTTAGGTTTAAAAACTCATGCTTTAGACCGAGTAACTATTGGATGTATATCGGTAACAACCTAAGGAACTATAGTAATTGAAGAAGCTACACTTGATGATGATGCAGGATCTTCATGTAGTGGAGATTCAGCATTAAGATGATTACTTAGAGTAGGAGTAGACACTTGATGAACCGGTGCTATAGATAGAGCACAATGAGGAATCGTAAACTCAAGACTAATAGGTGAAAATACTAAAGTTGATGAAGTAGTAGATGTCTGTACCCTTTATGGAAATTTTGATATAATCTTGTTGATGAAGTAGTAGATGCCTGTACCCTTTTTAGTTGATGAAGTTGATAAAGTTGATGAAGTAGTAGATGCATGTACCCTTTTTAGCTATAATCTTGTGATATGGAAATTTTGATTTCATTGAAAATTACATGCCTGGAAATATAAATGCCCTAAGTGAATGGATCTAAGCACCTGTACCCTTTATGTTGAACAATGTACCTTAAGAAAACACAATGTTTACTTTTACTATCCAATTTGGAAAAGATGTAAGGTTTGAGCCATAGGAAGCAACTATATCCAAATATTTTCAACCGTGAATAATCTGGAGGAATGTGAAACAAAAGTTCCCAAGGAGACTGGGGAATACTAGAGATATAGAGTTTGTTAATCAAATAGGCAGCAGTTGAGAATGCTTCAACCCAAAACTGATGAGGTACTTGAGATTGAACTAACAAAGTCTTGCAGTTTCAATTAAATGTTTGTGTTTGCGCTTAACATAACCATTTTGTTCAGGGGTATGGGGACAATTGAATTGTTGTAAAATACCATGAGACTTAAGATAAGATTGAAACTGATTACCAATGAATTCACTCATTGAGTCAGATCTAACAATTTTGATTGTATTTCCAAGAACATTTTCTACATAGCATTGAAAGTATACGAAGTGGAGTACACATTTTCCTTGGATTTCAAGGGAAAAAACCAACAATACCTACTGAAATCATCAACAATGAGCAGATAGTATTTATAACCACTCACAGCCAACACAAACGACGGTTACAAGTCACAATGCAACAAATCTAAACACTTGGATGAAAATGAACTAGTACTACTAAAAGGAAGTTTATGATTCTTGGCTAAAGCATAGTCCTTGTAAAAGAAATCCATTGTAGATTTTCCTTGAAGTGCAAGTTGAGTAGTAAAGAGTACCCTTCTGAAAATGTAAGAAGAAGGGTGGCCAAGTCTGCTATGCCGCACTTTTATAGAGGCTTTATTGCTGATTAATAAAGTAGGGGAAGATACTAAAGAGTGACAAGGTGTAGAGAAACTTTGAAGAGGGAAGAAACCATCGTTAACTGGTCCCTGGAAAAAGCATTTTCCCTATAGTATGATCATTGACATAGGATCCATCAATATCAAGAGTCACTGAACATTTATTATCTTTAATAAATCGATAAGCAGAAAGAAAATTGTGTTGCATTTAAGGCACATTTAACACATTATGCAATTAAAATGTAGAGTATGGAGTATGTAACAAAGAAGAACCAATATGATCAACGGACAGACCTTCACCATCACCAATGTATACTTTGTCTTCTCTATGATAAGGGCTGGGAGATTGAATGTTAGAGATGTCATTTGTAATGTGAGAAGTAGCACCAGAATCAATTAGCCAGGATGGAGTATTAGGCTTCATTGAATGATGAGTACACATCGTAGCCAACTTTGCAGAAGGTACTTTACCAACAATCTCAGGATTCATACGATCATAACAGTTGATAGCCTCATGACTAGTAGAACCACAAATTTGACATTATATACGACAACCAAATGTATTGAAATTGCGAGAGCCATGATGATTGCCACGATGATTGGAATTGTTACCTCTAGAATTGTAATTGGAACCATGATTGCCATAATTATTGTAGTTATGGCCTTAATTGTTGTAGTGATTGACTTGATTACCACGATTGTGCTTCACAAAATTATGTGATTGAGGATACTGAGCAGCAAAGACGTGGTGTAGGAAGAATAGGAACTTAAGAAGCCTGAGCGTGAACTGAAAAGGCTTGAAATGGTTCTGTGAAATTAGAGGAATCAAGTTTCTTTCTTCAAGACATGGACAATTCTTTAGTGAGAAGTAACTCGTGCAATTCATAAAGTGTTGTGGAAAGAAGATGAAACATGGTAGAATCGATAAATGACTCAAATTCATCTGGCAATCCAACAAGTGTAGCAGCGATCAAGTCACGATCGGTAATAGGAGCTTCAACATCAGTCAATGAATTAGAGATTTCTTTGATTTGCTGCAAATATTTAGAGATTGACAGAGATCATTTCTGAAGAGATTGAAGGCGAGATCACAATTGGTGAATGTGTGCATGAACACCAAATCGTTGCTCTAATTTGATCTGCACATCTCGAGATGACGAAACCCTAACAGTAAACGGAATAACTTCTTTAGAAAGCGTAGAATTTAACCAAATAAGGAGATTTTGATCTTTTTCATATCAAAGTTCAAAGGCCGAATTGATTGAACAATCTGGAAGCAGAGGAGAAGGACACGATTTTGTGTCATCAATGACACTAATGAGTTTGTAACGGCGAAGAATTAGAGCAAACAACGCACACCATGGAAGATAATTGGAGCATTTCAGCTTGATCGGAACCATGCTTCCAATATTCTGAATCATAAGAAAAATATATCAATTTAAGAAGTTAAGGTTTGATGAAGATGAAATTAGGGCCTGATTTGGCATCGACTCGTGAAAGGATTCCAACGAAGAAGCCATAGATACACACAATACAGCTTCGCAAGATCACAAATCAAAGAAAAAAAGAGGAATTGTCTTCGAGAATGGAAGAACACGAGCGGAAATTGGACGGATTGAAATCGTCGGGATGCAAATGGCAAGTGATACCATATTGAGACTTACAGAGAAAGCTTAAAGAGGAAGAAAACTTTTAACTATAATCCTTGTATTTCTCATTGAATAGTAATCAGTTTTACACTATTTATTGAGTTAACAGAACTCACACTTACATATTTACCCTCAGTAATACTAATAATTATATAGTCAAGTATAACAACTATACAGAAGAGAAAAGAACATTACACCTATATTTGATTACTCTTTAATAATATTGTTCTTCTTACATATAAAATGGACCACACTTGTACGTACAAATTAATCTTCTTGAAACCACCCAATTAATAAAAAAAAAAAATAGGGAAAATTAGAATGCCTTACATCTTTTCTATAGTTGTTAGATTAAACATTCATCCCTTTTAAAGATTTGATTAAGGCGCTTTGATCAATTGCCACCTCAATAATTTTCTATTTATTTAATTTCCATGTCATTAATTTAAATGCATTTATATAGAGGCCTAAGGTAGCTTAGCAACTAATTGCATATAATATAGGAATTTAATTTCATCAATCCCCTTCTACGCATTAAATGACATTTTTTAATAAAATAAAATAAAAAATTAATTGTCACATCCCGCCCCAGGCCCCCACCACATTCTGGCCTCGACTCCATCGTAGCACGATATTGCCCGCTTTGGGCCCCGACCACGCCCTCACAGTTTTGTTTCTAGGAACTCACACAAGAACTTCCTAGTAGATCACCCATCGTGGGATTGCTCTTGCGTGAACTCGCTTAACTTCAGAGTTTCGATGAATTTCGTAGCCAGTGAGCTCCCAAAAAACCTCGTGCTAGGTAGAGATAAGAATATACAAATAAGGCTTATAAGATCCACTCCTCTGGGCGATGTGAGATGTTACAATCCACCACCTTAGGGGCCCAACATCCTCATCGGCACACTTCCGGCCGGTGATTAGCTCTGATGCCAAATTGTCACATCCCGGCTCAGGCCCTCACCACATCTCGGGCTCGACTCCACTGTAGCACGATATTATCTACTTTAGGTCCCGACCACACCCTCACGGTTTTGTTTCTGGGAACTCACACGAGAACTTCCTAATGGGTCACCTCGCGCGAACTCGCTTAACTTCGGAGTTCCGATGAACTCCGAAGCCATTGAGCTCCCAAAAGGCCTCGTGCTAGGTAGAGATGGGAATATACATATATGGCATACAAGATCCACTCCTATGGACAATGTGGGATGTTACATTAATTAACTAATTCATCATTACCTTATTATCAGTATTTAAAAAAAAAAAAAATCTCTTTTTATTAAAAATGTCTCAATAAAAAATCTTCAATACATATTTTTTTCATGTATAGATATATAAAAAAATATATTTAAAACTTATGGTATATTTGAGAACAAAAGTATCGACTTTTGGTACGTTTAGATTTCAAATGTACCGAGAAACCAAATGTACCAAAAATTCAAATGTACCATAAAACCAAGTGTACCCATTGTTATGTAACCTTTTGGTACATTTAAATTTCAAATGTACAGAGAAACCGAATGTACCAAAATTTCAAATGTACCATAAAACCAAATGTACCCATTGTGAGGTAATCCTTTTGGTACGTTTAGATTTCAAATGTACCAAAAGACCAAATGAACAAAAAATCACAAATGTACAACAAAACCAAATGTCTTTATCAGATAACCCTTTTGGTACATTTACATTCCAAATGTACCGAGAAATACAAAAAATCTAATCCACTATAAAACTAAATGTGTCCATATTATAGGTAAATAAACGTAGCTATATAATCAAACAAATCTTTATTATGTGTTGGATCTTCTAAATAATAATCTGACAATTTTTTTTATAAATATTCTACTATTTTCACAAAAAAAAAAAAAGTAAAATTATAACAAACAATAAAAAAAAATGCATAAATATAGGGATAAGAGGAAAAGAAAAAAAATGAAATGTCCAAAAAAAGTCGTGAAAAACTAAAATTCTAAATAAAATTGAACTTATGTGAAAAACTGAAATTAATAACCAAAATTTTAGAAAAATGTTTGATCAAATTTTCAAAAGGAGTGTATGTTTAGACTAAAAATTTTAAAAACGAGGCGCATATATCAAAACGCCCCTTAATAAAAACCAGAGAGATTCTAGAAGCAAAGTACAAAGTGGTTTGGTAGCGGTGAGAGTCTTATGACTGGTAAGAGATTACTCCACGAGCCATGAGGTAGTTGTAGCGTCCCCAATCCTAAATATACATATTCACCGTTTAAATCTCTATATATCCTCAATCCTAAATATACATATTTACCCTTTAAATCTCTATATATACATCTCACCCTACCCTCACCAAGATACACACAAAACATATATATTTCATTTGAGCCAATACCAAATAAACAGAGCCAAACAAATTCAACACCAAAATATGGCTCCTCCTGCTGCTACGCTCACATCCATTGCGCATGAGAAAACCCTACAACAAAAATTTGTCCGAGACGAAGACGAGCGTCCAAAGGTTGCCTACAACGAATTCAGCAACGAAATTCCGATCATCTCGCTTGCCGGGATCGATGAGGTTGAAGGCCGCCGGGCCGAGATTTGCAAGAAGATTGTGGAAGCTTGTGAGGACTGGGGTATTTTCCAGATTGTTGATCATGGAGTTGATGCCGAGCTCGTATCGGAAATGACCGGTCTCGCTAGAGAGTTCTTTGCTTTGCCATCGGAGGAGAAGCTCCGCTTCGACATGTCCGGTGGCAAAAAGGGTGGATTCATCGTGTCCAGTCATTTACAGGTGATCACAACGCTGTATATAGGAATTCGAAATATCAGGATCTTTGTACACCAAAATAAAATTTGTTAGCTTATTGTTATTTTTAAAAATAAATTGTTAGAACGCATTAACTCGTTATTAGTTTAGTAATACTAGAAATTGAAGTACTACTGACTTATGTCCTAACACATGACATACTTGGATTGTAAATTTAGGGAGAAGCTGTGCAAGATTGGCGTGAAATTGTGACCTACTTTTCATACCCGATTCGCCACCGGGACTACTCGAGGTGGCCAGACAAGCCGGAGGCATGGAGGGAGGTGACGAAGAAGTACAGCGATGAGCTGATGGGGCTGGCATGCAAGCTCTTGGGGGTTTTATCAGAAGCCATGGGGTTGGATACAGAGGCATTGACAAAGGCATGCGTGGACATGGACCAAAAAGTGGTGGTGAATTTCTATCCGAAGTGCCCTCAGCCCGACCTAACTCTTGGCCTCAAGCGCCACACGGATCCGGGCACAATTACCCTTTTGCTTCAAGACCAAGTTGGTGGCCTTCAGGCTACTAGGGATGATGGGAAGACATGGATCACCGTTCAACCAGTGGAAGGAGCTTTTGTGGTCAATCTCGGAGATCATGGTCATGTGAGTAAATACTAAACAATCTTATCATTTTTTTGGCAAACGATAGATTTTGTTAAATTAAATGCTAGATTAGCCACCTAGATTAGCCACCGACGAAGTTGAAACAATCTTATAATTAAACTTGCAGTTTACAAACATTTTTAACTCAAACAATAGCAGTTTTATTAGAACATTACAAAGTGCATAAATAAAATAAAATTTGCAAATATTTCTTAACGAACTTTAACGAAAATCTCCTAGTACTATTCACTTAACGAAAAATCATATTTTTACACTAAAAAGTCAATCCTGATACTATTCATTTTACCCTTTATTTTGTCCTTATCGTTAAAACTCAAAGTTTTCAAACATTTTTTATTAGTTTTTCTTATTTCTTAGCATGGTAATGGTTTAAAAGTCGTACAGAAATGGAAGTAAATTATGATTACATTTTTATCACATGATAGAGGGCTTCATGTGTCATAAAAAATTCAATAAAAATCGATATGCTTGTGATGATGATGGTGGGTAATTAAACGCCATTGTTTTTATGTGATGAGCTGTACTACATAACAATGCATATTTTATAAAAACACCGCATATTTAATACAATTGCGTGTGCTGTTGGCAATTGACATTGGAGAATAGGAAAATGGCTGCATAGAGTTTGTGATGTTATGGTCAGTTGCTTACATTTATTTGTGTGACCGTTGTTGAGAGTGAGATTCCTGATGCATCAAGAGTCAGGATTTACTTACACGGCATGAACGCAACACTAAGGTTTACCGGTTTAGCATAAAACGAAAAATAAAATCATGGGCATGAGTCAATTGAACTGATTGAATTATTGTGCATATTGTTTGGGCAGTTTCTGAGCAATGGGAGGTTCAAGAATGCTGATCACCAAGCAGTGGTGAACTCAAACAGCAGCAGGCTGTCCATAGCCACATTCCAGAACCCAGCTCAAGATGCAATAGTGTATCCACTCAGTGTGAGGGAGGGAGAGAAGCCGATTCTCGAGGCGCCAATCACCTACACCGAGATGTACAAGAAGAAGATGAGCAAGGATCTTGAGGTTGCCAGGCTGAAAAAGCTGGCCAAGGAACAGCAACTGCAGGACTTGGAGAAAGACAAAGTGGAGATCAAGCCAGCGAATGACATATTTGCTTAAGACTTCTCCCCAGCCAAATTAAAAGCTCTTTGTGAAACTATAGCTGCGTGTAACTTTGCCTTTCCACTTCTTGTACTCGTAAACTTCGCTTTCGTGTGCCATAATGTGTTGGTAGGGCATTTGCCCCCTGGGATGGTTATCTGCCATAAATTGATGATAAATTAATAATCTGTTTATATCAGTGAGCTAACTACATGATTCCCCATATAACTAATTTTTCACTCATGTCATTTATAAAGCTTCGTTTTGACGATATTTGACCATCCATTACTGCTATTGTTCGCTCAATTAATTGGCAGCTCCTTGAAATTGATTCGCTTAGCAAGGGAAACATGAAAAACTATGTGGAAGAACTTTGTATTCTTTGCGCAATTGATTTGTCTGATCGTCTTACCAAGTCGTCTCGTGTTACTGAAGTTTTATGGAAACCACCTTGCATGTTGTAATTCATGCGGTAAACTTAGCTTGGGAGAGGGGTTGGCGTTCCCTTTGAATTAAGTGTGATTCATCTTGAGTTGTTCTTTTCATTTATGCTTCTCATAACAGTGTTCCCTGGTGTTTAAGGGAATGTTGATTGAATTGTCGAACGTTGCTTTCTTCTATGTGCATACGAGTTACACATATTTTTCAAGAAGGGAATCAGGTGGCTGATTTTTTGGCAAATTTTGGAGTGGACCATCAAGGAGTTTATTGGCAGGACTATTGTCCTCCTTGTGCTATTGCCACATATCATCATAATCTTTCTCTTCGCCTCAATTTTCGATTTTGTTATGATGGGTTTTACCTTTTATTTGTAACTAGATTTTCTTATTTCAAGTAGTTTTCTACTTCTTGTTAGGGTTTGGCTTCAAAAAATTGTTTTTAGTAGGTATTGGCCTAGTCCACCTACTTGTATTTCATATTATTAATAAAATCTAGTAGAAAGGGGACGGGCGAGGGGTTTCTAGGTGCAATAGGCGAAGAGCTAATCTCGCCTAATCTGTCTCTACAAAATAAAAATAAAAAGAATACCACTAGACCATAGTACTAAGTGTCACCTACTACCGTTAACAACTCATGCAAATAGTATTCAATTAAGCACCAATTTTTTTGGCCTATATTATGACATAGTAGGACAGCCAATGTGGTTTGCACATCACATATAGAGAAGTGGAAGGAGAGTGCCAACGAGTCTTGGTCCCTTCGTTGATGAGCCAAAATGTCAAAACAGGGGCAATCTTGATGGATTGAAATTGGAATAATGGAAAATGGGTTCCTCACATTTAGGTTAATTTCAAATTTTATTCATCCCTTATCTTGCTTTCCAAACTAAACCAACATGATGAAATTGAGGTTCCACCATAAAACCAAATGGCAATATGGGGAGTAGCCCAAGACCATATAAGCTCATAGCAAAGCATGCCCCTCACCGATGTGGGATAAACTTTTCCTAACATCATCAAATCTCAACACGCTCCCACACGTGTGGCCGATTTTCAAGCCTACACGTGGACAACAACTGGGTGATGCATGAGCACGTGTGGCCCTTAGGCTTTTACATGAGGGACAACATGCTCTGATACCATGATGAAATTGAGGTTCCACCATAAAACCAATTAACAATATAGGAAGTAGCCCAAGACCATATAATGTTGGCGTGAGAAAACAATAATACAATAGGAATATAATTGTGTTTCCGAGTTTGGGTATAACTCACCTTTTATGTCTTTAATATTCCTTGTAGTACAAGGATTGAGTATGTATGTGTGTGTGTGTGTGTGTGTGTGTGTGTGTGTGTATGTTGCCTTCTATGAGAGAAGAATATAAAAAGAAATATATTGAAACCCTAAAATTAGTTTCATCTTGGCATCATAGCGGGTTTCATTCTATCTCTTCCTCTAAATCCTAAGTTCACCCACTATTGACTTCCATTGTTGGCTGTTGTCAGCAACCTACAACCAAAATTCAATTTTAAAGGTTTCAAAGCAAGAAACCTTTCACGCAATCCCAACCTAGAAAAAACATCGATCAAATAACTGTGGTCTCGAAACAAGAGACTCATGACAGAAAGAAAAAAACAACAACTTATAACCAAACTATAAACCTTGTTGTGCCAATGGCTAACCATCAAGTTGCCATTTCCATCGGTGCTTCTCCTGTGTCAACCAAATATGGGCTGGCTCTGGTGAAAAGTAACCAGTGCCAACAATCTGTCCAACGAGTACATGTTGGGTTGGGCGACCATAGGGCCCAAAATCCAATTAGGCAGCCAAGAAATGGCGCTGACTTCAAGAGCAAAATGGCCGTTAGCTTGCTGAGCCCACCAGCGAAAGACCATCAGAAAATAAACCCGAACCCAGTCAATATTGGCCCATAACTATCTCTTTTAAATTTGATTTCTTCCCAATAGCAATCTGACGATCCAGGTAACATAGGAACAACCTTAATAGTATCTGTTAATCTCGATACAGGTTGGACCATTGATTTCGGAACCATTGATCATGTGACTTATGATCGTACTTTATTTAACTCTACAACACCATCACCCTGGGATAGTATTGTCATTGCTAATGGAGATGTTGCCCCAGTTACAGGGACAAGCTTGATAGCACTCACTCATACTCTCTCATTATATAACTGCTTTCTTGTTCCCACACTCTCAAGCTATTTGTTATCAGTGGGACAGGTCACCGAGCAATTAAACAGTGTTGTGCAAATGTTTCCGTCTTTCTGTTTACTTCAGGATATTCAAACTCAGGAAATCATTCGGCGTGGTACTAAGAGGATAGGGTTGTATTATGTTGATGATGTTGCACAAGGCCGTGTTCATCAAGTTCAAGGTCTTGACAATGGAAAATTAAAGTTTATTCAGTTGTGGCATCGTCGGCTAGTTCATGCCTCCTTTGGTTATTTGCAAAAATTACTTCCACCATTATTTAATAATATTCCAGAGTCCTCGTTAAAATGTGATGTTTGCACATTAACTAAAAGTTATCGAGCTTCTACTACTCAGCATGGTATGCGTTGGTTTATAACATTTGTTAAAATGTGATGTTTGCACATTAACTAAAAGTTATCGAGCTTCTTATTCTCCAAGTTTGCATAAAAGAACAATTACGTTTGAGTTAATTCATTCTGATGTGTGGGGGCCATCTGCGGTTACTACTCAGCATGGTGTGCGTTGGTTTATAACATTTGTTGATGATTGCATTAGGATGACTTGGTTGTACCTTATGAAAAATAAAAGTGATGTGGGTGACATCTTCAAAGCATTTTATCACATGGTCTATACTCAATATTCATTCTCTGTTAAAGTGCTTCGAATAGACAATGGTGGTGAGTATCTTAATCAGGATCTTTCTCAGTTTTTTTATGAAAAAGAGCATTTTTCATGAACTACGTGTCATCAGACCCCACAACCAAATAAAGTTGTCGAACGAAAAAATCGACAGATCCTTGAGATTACTCGTGCCCTTCTTATTGGTAGTTGTGCACCCAAGACATATTGGGCTAAAGCAATCACTTATGCTATTTATATCATGAACCGAATGTCATATCGTGTTCTCTCTTTTAGAACCCCTTTAGCCGTGCTTGCTGATCATGTTTTGCTCCCTTCCACTATTTATCTCGAATTCCAGGTTTTTGGTTGTGTGGCATATGTTCATCTTCACAAAAATCAAAGAAGCAAGCTTGATCTATGTGTAGTGCAATGTGTGTTCTTTGGCTTTAATCCTCAACAAAAAGGCTATAGATGATATCATCCATCCACTTAACACATGTACGTCACCATGGATGTTACCTTCTCTGAAGAAGAATTATTTTTTCCTCCTAGCCATACTCCTCAAAAAGAGACAACCTCAGGTGAAGATTATGGTTGGTTCAATATTATGCCTACTATTTCTGTAAATAGCTCAAATGGGCTTTTAGACCAAATCGGCCCAGATGTTACTAACCAAACTGGCCCAGATAAAGCTAATTGTGACTGCCCTGATCGGCGTGTTGACCATGGCAGAAGGAATGGGTCAGGACCGTGTGATGCTTACCCAAGTAAGCCGCATGTTGTAACCAATAAGAATAATGACGGGTCGCATGCTGACGATGCTATCTGCAACCCAAATTATGACGTTGTTGCTGTTGTCTACCCATCTGTAACTACCAACCCAAGTGGGCCAAATAGAAATTATGGTGTTGGTCCAAGTGGGCCTTCAAGGGTGATAACTGCCCCAAATTTGAGTAATAGTTCCATTGAGTTAAAAGACAATAACAAACTCCCTCATACTCCAACAGATATTCCTAAGGTAAGTACTCTCTCGAAAATTATTTAACCACTTTATATGTTGTCTCATCGACAAAATCAAGGTAAACCACCAGACAGGTACTCTCCAGAAGGAAATGTGCGATATTCCATTTCAAACTATGTCTCTATTAATCAACTTTCATCGAAATACTGTGCATTTGTTCAGCAAATGGAAACCATCAAAATACCCACCAGAGTGGAGGAAGCTTTGAAAGATTTGAAATGGACAGAAGCAATGCAAGTTGAAATGGAAGCACTACAAAAGAATAATACATGGAGTGTGGTCCCACTTCCCAAAGGAAAGAAATCAGTGGGGTGCAAGTGGGTGTTCACTATTAAACATAAGGTAGATGGAACAATTGATAGACACAAGGCAAGGCTAGTGGCCAAAGGTCTTACCTAAACCTTTGGGTTGATTATCAGGAGACTTTTGCTCCTGTTGCAAATATGAATACCATTAGAGTTTTATTATCTCTTGCTGCGAACCATGATTGGCCTCTGAGATAGTTTGATGTTAAAAATGCTTTTCTACATAGTGATTTAGAGAAAGAGTTGTACATGGATATTCCACCAAGTTATGGAGCTGCGAACTCCAGTGGGAAAGTGTGTAGACTTCGGAAGACATTGTATGGCCCTAAACAGTCACCGATAGCGTGGTTTGGGCGGTTTACCCAAACGATGAAGAAGTATGGGTATCGACAGAGAAGCGTAGACCATACATTCTTCATCAAACACAAGGATGGCAAGGTAACTCTGGTTATCATATATGTAGATGATATGATTGTCACAGGTGATGATACAATGGAAATCGAACGTCTGCAAGGGCATTTGTCTTCTAAGTTTGAGATGAAAGATCTTGGAGGACTTAAATACTTCTTGGGAATTGAAGTGGCTAAGTCTCAGGAAGGAATATACTTATCTAAGAGAAAGTATGTATTGGATCTTTTGTCTGAAACTGGTATGTTATGGTGTAAACCAGTGGATACACCTATTGTATAGAATCATCATATAGCAATTTATCAGGATCAAGTCCCAGTGAATAGGGAAAGGTATCAAAGATTGGTAGGGCGGTTGATTTATTTGTCGCTTACAAAGGCCAGATATTGCTTACGTAGTAAGTGTGGTTAGTCAATTTATGCATGCTCCTAGTGAAGATCATATGGAAATAGTAATGCGGATTCTGAATTACTTAAAATGAGCTCCAGGAAAAGGGTTAATGTATAGAAAGCATGGGCATATGGAGGTGAAAGGGTATATAGACGCAGATTGGGTTGGAAATGTCTACGTCGGGATACTTCACATTTGTAGCTGGTAATCTTGTGACATAGAGAAGTAAGAAGCAAAATGTGGTGGCAAGGTCTTCGGCCGAGGCTGAGTACAAAGGAATGACACATGGTATTTGTGAGCTTCTATGGCTTTGGATTCTACTCACTGAGTTAGGGTTTAAACCAAAAGGTTTTATGATGTTGTACTGTGATAATCAAGTAGCACGAGAAATAGCTAACAATGCAATGCAGCATGATAGGACCAAACATGTTGCGGTGAATAAACATTTTATCAAAGAAAAGTTGGATGTTAAGTTGGTTGACATTTCGTTCGTGAAGACAAAAAAACAGTTGGCAGATATTCTAACTCATGTAGTTTCTGCAATAAGGTTTCAAGACTCACTTGACAAGTTGGGCCTATGTGATATCTGTGCACCAACTTGATGGGGAGTGTTGGCGTGAGTCATCAATAATACAATAGGAATGTAATTGTGTTTCCTAGTTTGGGTATAACTCTCCTTTTATGTCTTTAATATTCCTTGCAGTACAAGGATCGAGTATGTATGTATGTATGTATGTATGTATGTATGTATGTATGTATGTATGTATGTATGTATAAATGTATGTATGTATATATATGTTGCCTCCTATGAGAGAAGAATATAAAAAGAAATATACTGAAACCCTAAAATTAATTTCATCTTATAAGCTCATAGCAAGACATGTCCCTCACCGATGTGGGACAAACTTTTACTCACATCATCAAATCTCAACACAACAAGCCCAGATTCAAATTAAATAACCTTGATCAAATTTAGGGACTCGAATATTGTACATGAATTTATTTAATATAATTCACCCTCTAATAATTAGATATTCAAACTAATGATGAATGAGATGAATGTTTTAAATAAATGCATATGCGTATGTGTACCCTAGTCAAATTTTTAATGTAAAACGCTTTATCATTGCGCTCAAGCTTATTTATTCGAATCTCCACCACCAATATCTGTTGTATAAAGAAGGAGCAATAACCACCAAAAAACCATCAAACAAACTCCAAAGTGTAGAAAGTTTCCAAACAAAAAAAAAAAAAAAAAAAAACTAAAGTGTAGAAAATTTGATGAAGTGGTACTGTTGATGTAGCAAAGTTGAGTCAAGATTACGCAGCCCAATCCCAGTCTTGCTGGGCTTAGGAGCTTAATTATGGATTGGACAGGAAATTCACAAAACGTAAAAGCAGAGAGAGAGAGAGAGAGAGAGAGAGAGAGAGAGAGAGAGAGAGGTAAAAAGTGTTTGGGACCTTTGTGAGTTTCTTGACAAGACTTGAAGGCTGTTAAATCTTGTTATCGAAGGTCTTTTAAAAAAGTTGCTGCAATGAAATTTACCTTTTCGACCAAAAGAAAAAAGTCTTTAAAAAGTGACGAGCTAAAACCTTTTTTTTGCGACCATAGAGCAGCACTAATTGTTGTTTAAAGTTTGAACACATGCTAAATTTATGAAGCACACATAACACGTCATAACTCAATCTCTCTCTCTCCCTCTCTCTCTCACACAGATATTTGATCACAACCAAAT
Source organism: Pyrus x bretschneideri (assembly GCF_019419815.1). Taxonomy (NCBI): domain Eukaryota; kingdom Viridiplantae; phylum Streptophyta; class Magnoliopsida; order Rosales; family Rosaceae; genus Pyrus; species Pyrus x bretschneideri. The sequence continues at coordinate 15,477,507 of NW_025999390.1, read as the reverse complement.
TTTTAAGAAACAGCCTCAGTTTTTTTTAGTGTAAGTACGATATTCATATATTAAGAAGGAATACGTACAGACTATTGAGAATAGAATGCTAACAGTAGGTTTCCATAAAAATCTTGCTTGGAATTTCAACCCGAACGAAGAGAAAAAAAGATTCTCGCACCAACCATTTATAAAGTTTTTCAAACCTTCTACACAAATTGGGTTATCATTAAGGATATATGGGTATGCGATTCTACCATTTAACAAACTGTTATGAACTTGCTATACTCATTCAACGCTCTTTAACTAATCATTTTAGAATCAATGGATTTGCATACTTACTAGGAAAAAAAAATGAAGAGGCTACTTAGGTTTTTTCTGGTTAAGTATAGAATTTACATACTAATTAAAATGTATTTAGTGTTTTAATTGTAAACTAAAAAGTGCACGAAAGCTCTAGCTTCTGATATGAAATTCAGATTAAAAGTTGTTGCTTGGACAAGTAAATGAGGAAAACCTAATTATTCTAAAGCTAAAAATAGTATCTAAGAATAGGATTCGGCAAGTGTGCGAGAGCTTTCACTTTTTATGTTATTTTTAAAGTATTGATATCTACACATTTATTTTCACTTTTTATACTCTTGTTAATTGATATCATTTGATTATTTTTTATTCATTTGATTTAATAACATAAAATTGAAAGAAATGTGTTAAAAGTAAAAAAAAGAATGTAAATAGTAACACCGTCATTTTAATATGAAATAATAGTGTTAACAAAGTAAGGGAAATAAGATAAGGAATAGGACCCTATCGGATCCTATTTGTAGAGATTCAAATAATCAATCAATTGTGTTCATTCACCATATATCGTATCGTTAGAAATTATTATAAATTTTTTATTTAAAATTAAATATAAATAATATTTAACGAAAATTAATCGTACAATGTATAATGAACATATAAAATTAATTGATAGAATCTGAAAAAATCCTCTTCCAAAAGAAAAGTGGTAGAGCACAATCTTCGATGAAGCCGCTCACTACACAGACGGTCTTACCAACCTCACAAAAATATCTTGCTCTAACTTATATTTTATATCTTTAAATGGCACGATGATGATTCCACTTTTATACGAGACTTAAATTATGCGAGAACCCTATCGAGGTTGGTGACTTTGTGTATAGAATCATTACACAGGTGTCATGCTCCAACCTCACTTCCCAAACTATCGGATAACGATGGTTTGTCATTTCACTTTCGATGCCTTCCTCTACCTTCTTGTTTTTGTAGTCAGAATTAAGTTACAATAATATTTTATATTACTATTTATTTTTGTCTTATTATCTTTATAAAAAAAATAATATAAAATATTGACGTCGCTTAATCGTGACTACACAAAACAGGAGAGCACAAGAGGGCACGGGAGGGCACTGAAAGTGGGAGGGCAGACAATCCTTGTCCCTTCCTGTGCTCTCCTGTTTTGTGTGGTCACGGTTAAGCCACGTCAACATTTTATATTGTTTTTTTTTATAGAGATAATAAGACAAAAATGAATAATAATATAAAATGTTGACGTAGCTTAGCTGTAATCACACAAGCAGAAGGGCACTGAAGGGCACCGAAAGTGGAAGCGCAAACAATCCTAATCCAAAGCTGTCACATGTTTATAATGTGTGTGCGAGTATAGCATGATGAGACGAAATTACAGTACTTCTGGATAAAAAGAGAATACAAGTATTAAAAAAAAAGGGATTTTTCGAGAATCTAAAATCTAAAAATCCCTTTTGTCTATTTGCAGCATAATCGGAACACTACTACTTTATTTGAACAAACAGAATGGGCATTTGATTCTGAAGAGAGTATTTTTACCTATCATCATAATTATGTTGTATGTTTACTACAGGCTTAATTATTTGTTATCTGTCATTTCACTTAATTCTATTTAACTTTCACATTAAAGTTACATTTTTTATTTTAAAAACACTAACCAAAATTAAATTAAAAAACACGTGACAAATGATCAGTGTGTAATGGACATCTATAAAAAATTTTGGGTTGTGAGCAAAATTACCCCCGCTTCTGGATAGCTATAATGGTAGATATGGAACAATCATAAGTCGGCAGGTCACCACCGGCACAACTGCATTGGTCTGTGTGTCCAGGTATACAAATAATGTTGGAGGTTTGTCCACCTCCAATAAAACGTGATTGGTTTCTCACCTTTATAATATTGTGAGTGTGAAAGCAACCAAATTGTGTTCGTACTGAAAAAAAAAAAAAATCTTAAATTCTTCAGTAAAACATGTTTCTGAAGTTTAACTAACTATGATCACGAAATTTCATCTCATCACTTTGCAAGTGGTTTATATGTTTTTTGGAGTGAAATGATTTTTTTTTGCACTAAATTTTTTAAATGGTAGGAAGAGCAATTCAAACTAAGTGCAAAATGAAATTAACTATGATATCAAATTAACACACTCTAATTCGGATATCTACGTAGCCACTGAAATCAAGGTATGTTCGCAGACACATAAAGGGGGACGAAATTAAAACAAGTAAGTGATGTGTAACTATACAAATAAATTAAAAACTGAAGTTAAAATAGGACTGAGAGTGCACATGTATGTGATGAACCTTTAATACATACATGAAAAGAAAAACAAAGCATCTAGTTATGTACAGTGGAAGTACACTAATGTAACATATCCGAAGATCAAGATTCTAAAATATGCTAGACGCTAGTCAGGCAGCGGATTGAGACTTAGCACCTAGGCAACTAGGCGGGGTTTAGGCGGGAGCCTAACCGGATTAAGCAGATTTAAGTAAATTTATTATATATTATGTACGTAAGTGCCTATTCATACTAAAAAAAAAAAAAAACAAATAACTGTATTGTGATACATTAATTGCAAAATAAAATGACATATACATTATAAAGTATTAGAACATATTGAAAACATAGGAAATGAGTATATAATAAGTGTTCACTCAAGTACCACTAGAAGAAAAAAGCTTATCTACCACGGTGGATGCTCGTGATAAATTGCAATCTACCACAGGCATCATGCCCGTTAGTATTCTAGATGTGATGAAAAGTCTTTGTTTCTACCACGGGCTATGCCCATTGTCAAATGCAATGTAACCACGAATTATGCCCTTGGTAGATTGATAGCTAACACCACGTGCTATGGCCATTGTGGATTACAAATTGATCACGGCTAATGCCCGTTATTAAAAAAAATTCAAAATATAAAAAATAAAAAAAAATTTATTTAATAAATAAATAAATATATATATAATAAAGATATTTATTTACAAAATTGCACATTTACACAAAATCACTGAGTTATACTTTACATTCATGTACCAAAACATGTATAGACTTTGTTTCACACTCCAAAACAAAACTCAAGTCCTAGTTCCAACATTGATCCTCCAATGATATTCATCTTCCTTGCAATCGTTTCTTCAAGAAGACACACATCTCCAGCAAGCCAATCATAATTCAAATTTGCAGGTACCTGTAAATGTAGTAGTTGATATGAGTTATAAACCATCATGAATTAGAACCACCAACCACCTATGAGACACAAGGAAAAATATCAAGCTTAGAAATCAAAACTCATCACTCAAGGACATCATATACAAAAAAATTTAAATCCACAAAATCAATTACACAAAGGTGCAAGCAATCATGGTCCAAGTGAGTACATGGTGCCTGTAAAAAATAAATGATCACTAGAATTCAAGGCTCCATTTTTATTTCAAACCAACTGCCATAGATTAACTTTCTTACTAGAAGAGTATTGTGACATGAAAAACAATAGTGAAAATCTAGAAAGAGAGACACAAAGAGACCTCATGCATTAGTATCAAGCATATGAATATCAATGTGCATGCTTTCCTCTGTGTGTGTGAGAGAGCGAGAGAGGAGAGATGACAGTTTTCCATGGGGATTACATTACAGTAATTAAGCAATGGCCATTTACCATAAATATGTTCTCAGTTAGAGTAATAGCACTTAAGTCAGTACCTTCTAGCATCAAACCGTCTCCAAACTTCAATCTGCCAAACATTTAAGGAAACACTTCAATGTCCCAATTTTTATAATCTTGTCCTGTTCGATTTATGTCAAATTGTCAATCCCCTGCTTATTTTACACATATATCAAGTGAAAAAAGTGAACTTGATTAATTCATTATTGGAGACAAAAGCAATACACCACACTAGGCCGACTAACAAACACTAGCCAAAATTTAAACAAGTGTTGTTTCAGTTCATACATATAGAAGCTTCACTAACAAAACCTAGCCTCTCTGCAGATGCAGATTAAAGCCTCTACAAGATAGTATTGCCAGGTTTCTCATTGAGGCATACACATAGTACCCAATACTGGACAAAATAACCAAAAGATTAAAGTGACAAGCAAAGAGAGATAAAGTGATAAGTTTTCATTAGATTGTTAAATATAAAATCTTAACTCCATTCAAGAAGTTTTCAAGACCAAATGCACATTATTCTATCACCAACCAGATAAGAAGGTAAACCGTAACCCCTTTCTCCTTTTGAAACCAAATCAAATATCATTTACTGGATTCTACTAACCCAACATCGATCGTTAATAAGTTATAATTAGAAATATTAAAGCAATATATAGCAGATCTGTATTCAAGGAATACAAAATCGTTTCCTCTTACACTCTTTACAGCGAACTACCCAATCCTTGTTGTTCATGTGACATTGATGGCACATCAACGCACCTCCTCAACATACTTTTAAAATCCCAAAACAACAATTACATTATAAATCATCAGTGATCACAAATGACCAAAAAAAAAAAAGTCAGCTCCAATTACAAAAAATCCTCCAACAATATTAGCAATTAGTGATGAAGTAAAACATAGAAAAAACCCTAAACAACGAGAGAACTTATGGAGAATAGATAGGGTTGGAATTTGCAGAAAAATGATGAAATAACACCAAGAAAATTCGTAGAAAGAAACCCTAGGAAACTGCCATACCAGAATCAAGAGGCACAAAAAATACCAGAATCGAGATATATATAGTCTGAAACCGAGATTCCAACCTGAGAGAGAGAGAGAGAGAGAGAGACAATCCAAATCAAACTCACTGAGAGAAAGAGACAGTGAGAGGGCTGAGAGCTTGAGAGCTTGAGAGATCGTGATAGTATCGCAAAAGAGCCAAATGCAACTACAAGACCACTCAATTCATACCAAATTTATAAAGAGAGATCAGTGAATAATCTTTTGCATCCTAGAAAAAAAGAACGATGTGAAGAGAAGGATTGAGGGGATAACCAAATATAGCTCCAAGTGACTGGGAACTTGAATGACAGTTTCTTCGCTTCGTGGGTTTTTAATTAAGTTTTCTGTCCAATAAAAATATAATAACTTTTATTATATGTTAGTTGGTTTACAATTATACCATCATTGGGACTCTCTTATAGCCATAAAACTAAAAGTATATTGGGACTCTGATACCGTGCAGCACCCATTAATGGGTTAATAAATTTAAATAAAATTATACATATCAGTTTTTATGTTGTAATTATGGTAAAAATTTGATATCTTAAATTTTACATATATAGTTCTATTTTTATTTTACATGGATCTTGAATTGTAATTATCACTTTTTATTTGTTTTGGCCAAATCGCAATGAAGACAAACCAAATTTGGGTGTTCTAGGTAGTCACGAAAGCAATGGGGGTCTCCTTGCCTCCCCTCCCACGTTCTGTAGATTTTATTTATCATTATTTGTAACATTCATGTCATTTATTGATTGAAATTCTCCGCATCATTTTTAATTAGGATTATTGGATATTATCGGAATTAAAGGTTAAATAGAAGTGTAGTATTTCAAATATAATAATAAATAATAAATTATGAAAGAAATATTTTGTTGCAATCAATAATCAATATAGTAATAAATAATAAGTAATATAATGATTCTAAATATATTAAAAAAAAAAACATAAAAACATCCACCATGGGCCGATTGCGTGGTGAATTTTCAAAAGGCAGTGTGGACGTTTGAAGTAACCACTACAAGCATATTGCGTGGTGGTTTTGATATTCCATCACGGGATTAAAAACCTTTGTAGATTATTCACTTTTAACAATGGGCTAGAATCTAACCGTGGTGGATTGATGTTATCTACCACAAGCTACACTTGACCGTGGTAATTAAATAGTTTCTACCATGAGCTGTTGATGCCCGTGATGGAATTGACGTGGTAAATATGTTGTTATGTACTACCTAACAAGTCTCTTACATTTTATTGACAAAATAAAATGAAAATGAAAGTTATCAATTTTCTATCTAAGTGAGAGTCATGACCTAGGCCTGTGCTTAGGTGGATTTAAATGGGCTAGGCGGATTCTTAGCTGCAACGGGTCTAGGTGCACATTCTTAATTTTCAAATGCCTAGAGCCTAATCGGGGCGGTGACCAGCAGCCTAGAGCCACGGTTTTTAGAACAGTGTCGAAGATGTTAATTATAGTTTACTAAGAATAGTCCCTACTCGAATGAGGGAAGACTATGCCACCACACATCGATGTCAAGAAGTGTGAGTGAACAAAGCCTACTAAATCATGGAAGGGTACAGAACAAAAAAGTGTGAATGGACAAAAATAAAGATTTCTAAAAATCACTTGTCTTTTTTGAACATATTAACCCCTCATTGTAAAAACTGGTATAGCTTTCAGAATCATGCAACATAATTCATATGAAAATAAAAAACAATAGTTGAAAAGTATTTAGTTCAACAAGACGGGTAAATCTCAAAAATGCAGACACACGAGTCCGTGCAAAGAGACTCTAACATGAACATGCTCTGTGTTTATACAAGTTACACTCATATACCACAATCATGTGAAGTTCACGCTAAGTGCATCACACCTGGGTCCTAATTACCTAATGCAAAACTTGTACATGCTTGCACTAAAGATATCTATTCTAAGCGTAATTGCAATGTGAAGCTCGTCTCGATCGTAGACTTGGTACTAACACAAGTGTAAGCATCGCAAATGAGCGAGTATATCAAATAAAAAATTGTCATGGCTAGTCTCTCGAATCTCATGTCACAGACCAAGTAATTGCACAAAACATTACATTTCTAAAAGTAATGCACAACCATAAATTCGTTCGATAGTTAGTTCACAAAGCTCATAAACCACATCATCAACACATAAACATTTGCATTTCTAAAACAGGGCATGATACAAAATTTCATCTCATCACTTTGCAATTCGTTTATGTGTGTTTTGGAGTGAAATTTTCTTTTTCTCGATACAATGGATATTCCATACAAAATTTACTTAAACGGCAAGAAGATCAATTCAAATTCGAGTACAAAAAGAGAAGCACAATACTCTAATCAACTTTTTTTAAAGTAGAAAAATAAATGAAACACAAAATTCCCTTGGGCAACGAGTACAGTTGTTGAGAATGAATCTCACATTGATGGAAGAAGGAACTTTGCAGTGGTTTATAAGTAAGTTGGGCTCTTATATTGGCAATTGATTTTATGGTAAAACCTCAACTTTTTTTTTCATGGTATCAAAGCAAATTATTCTGAGTGTGAAGCCCAACCATCATGCGTGTTCCACGCCACCTCATTTGTGTTGTTCATGTATTAGGCTATAAAATTTGCCTCACTTGAAGGGCGTGTTGAGAATGAATCCCACATTTATGAGAGAATGGACATTACAAAATTGTATGAGTAAGTTGGGCTACTTTTCATATTGTTAAGTGGTTTTATAGTGAAGTCAACTTTCTTTAACATCAATTATCAAAGTGTAAGGCATTCCTTACACTACTAGGATAAAATTGAGCCAAATACAACATGAAGAAATAGAGTGCTCTATAACAGCTAATTTTTATCTAGGGGTGTGCTATCCACACACCTATTTTTATGTCTCACACACCCTTTTAATTTTCGACCGTCGTATCGAATGATTTGAAGAAGATCAAAAGATAAAAATTAATAAGATCCCTTCCCGTTATCTATGCTCTAATCAGCTAATTGGAAGAAAATTATTAGTTTGAAGCATATGCTTCCCCACCATATATTTGGGTATTGTAAACAATATTGGTTAACGGTGGTCGTCCACGTGCACGTGAAGCTGTTGATTGATGTAGAACATGTGTTGCACTTGGATTCTTTGATCGATGAAAGCCTACTTTTAATGGTCAAAATCCATGTTGGAAGTGTTGGAACTTTTAAATTAGAGTTTATAGACTCCAACAAGGATTACAATCATTACATGCTATTTAAAACAAGAAAATATATGTATGTGTATCGTGTAAACCGCAAATCAATATTGCATTTATAATGTACAAGTATATATATGTATGTTTCCATGCAATCAGGCAAGCCTTTCAAGATTACAAGCATATATCAAGATTCATGCACTTAATCAAATATATACATGTGAACCCAGGAACAAACTCATGTAATTATACATAAGGGTAAGCATGCGTCATGCGTGTATATTGTACAGAAGGGTTTCAATGATAATAGCCAAGTACCTGAGGATACCATTGTCGTAGAAGAAGAATATACTGATATACAAGAAAGGCCTTCTGAATACACAGAGAACCCAGAAGAGAGTCTTCTACTCACTGTGATCCTTAATGTTCTACTAGTGATAGAGCTAGTTTTTTGAATAGAACGTGTTGTTATCACGTGAGCAGAGATGCTTCTTTAATATACATAATCATAACCAATTCCCACCTATCATTGGAAGCTGGTTGTAACCATTGTAACCACGCTCAAAACATGAATAGGGATTGCCATGTTCCACGTATCTTTCCACGTTCTAGCTGTTCATAGCAACAAAAAAGAGTCAAATATATCTAATTTAATTTTTGATGCATGGATTCCATTGATAACCAATAGAATAAAAATTAAAAAATTTTAATCATTTTTAATAGTTAATATAACTATGGGCTTAATATAATAATAAAATAAACATTTGACACATAGAAGAAGATTTAATATTTGTATTCAATTAACCACATCAGCCATCAAATAAAAGTTTGACATATGATATCTCATTTGGAGATGATATTCAATGGTTCATATTATAAATTTGTTAGGGTGAATTGCCAATTTAGTTCATGAACTATCACGTCAGTGAAAATTTAGTCCCTAAACTATTTTTTTCACAAAAATAAGTCCTTGAATTATAAAAATCTGCCAATTACATCCATAATATTATATTCAAAGCTACTATATTCAATTTTCCGTCAATTTAAGTCATGTTACTTGCATGTGATACACATTGGATGGTATATTGGTAGTTTTTCATAAAGAAATAGTGTATGGAGTTAACTTTGGAGGGTAAATTGGTAGTTTTATATAAGAAATAGTGTAAGTTAACTTTGGAGGGTAAATTAGATGTTAGATTTGCAACCTATATGACATGGTTAGGGTTTATATGCTAGGAAATAACAGTATTACACCCTAAAGTGTGTCAAGTGACTTAAGTTGACAAAAATTTTGATAAAATAGCTTTGAATATAATAGTAGGGATGAAATTAGCAATTTTTAATGAATTTAGGGACTTATTTTACCGAAAAATAATACAGGGACCTAATTTTCACTGAGGTGATAGGTCAGGGACTAAATCGGCACTTCACTCAATTTTTTATATACAATAAAACCTTTCTAAATACTCTATAAAAAATAATATCTTTGGACTAATAAAAAATTATGATCTTAACTTGGGTCAGGTATGCATAAGAATAAGCTCCACATTGTAATAAGCTATAATTTTTTTAGTTTTCTTGCCTCCACATGGTAATAATTGTCAATGGAAAGGGATTCTCTTTGGATCCCTTCCACCTTAACCACCTGAGCGTAAAATCTGGGCCTTTAAAATTTGATCCAATGGCTAAAGTGATTATAACTTTTAAAGGGGGCCCCTATTTTTAGCCGTTGGATCAAATTTCAAGGGTCCGGATTTGTGGCTCAGGTGGAAGGGATCTGGAGAGGACCCCTTTCCAATTGTCAATAGGTATAATGTTGTTTGGGACAATACTTTATTTGTGTTTAGAGTTAATACTACGTCTTAAGCTTGTGGATACGTAATACTTCATCAACACAAACATCTTCTTGTTGAAGCCAAAATACTTCTCATTTCTCAAGCATGTTTACAATTTTTTGACATGAAACTTTTGGTATTTATGTCTTGTCATCCTCAAAATTATCTATTTCCCCTTCTTGCCTAATTGCAACAATGATTCCTTAGTTAAAGCATACACAACTTCTTACACAGCTCAGCATAAATACATTTAGCTGACTTCACATATTGAGCTTAAGTGGCATGACTGATTTAATAGAGGAAGAAGACAAAGTATTCATTTGAATTGGTTGAAGATTGCATTGGATGTATAGTGTGTATTTATAAAATTTACTTAGGAATAATAACATTAAAGAGAATTTTACATACATATATTCACTAGTTTTACAAATTAAGCGTCTCTCTTTTTCCAACGTTAGAAATTGGCAAAATTCATTACTAATATTGTTCTTTATATTCATACAACTTTTATTAAGAATAACTAAATCAAAGTAATATTTTCTAACATTATACTATATATAAGTTTTACTACATGTTTATAACTTTAGATTATATAGTAACACTACATAATAAAGTAGAGGATTTGAGCATAGAATCTTTTGAAATAATATGAAGAAAAATACCTCTAAATTATCAGTGACTAGGTTCATTTAATTACTTTATTAGAAGCAATGGACTAGAAAAATAGGAATGGTGGAGACACAGCCATATTTGACTGGTCACTTTCGATTGTTTTCCACTTTGTTTGTTACATTCGTCAAGTCGAAGGTTTATTTCTCCTACTTTTCCTACCAGTTTCTAAGAGTTCATGCTCAACATTCGGCATATTCTAATTCTACTAAAGCACTCCTTTTAAAAAAGTTCAGTAGCCTATATTGCACAATTCAACTTTTTCAACTTACTTGTTTGGAAGTGATGTTAAAATGTCTGAAAACTTTTAAAAGAAAATATTTTTAGGTTTTAAAAACAGTTAAATTGTTTTTTGTAAGAATCACCGGCTATGTGCGACTTTGAGGAAGTATTTTAAGTGTTATTCTAGGATTTATTTGCATTTTTACTAAGGATTGGTCCCATAAACACTTTCACCAAAAACAATTTCGACCATTTTAAAAACACTTCCAAACGAGTAGTAAGTCACACATTAGGTCAACCATATTAATGTGATAATAAACTCGTTATTTGAAAAATGAATGTAAGATTTTCTATACACAAGTGGAGAGGAAAATGAAATCCACTTTTAAGAATATTGAACATTCACAATAATTTTCACAAGGTAAAGATCTTCCTTTAGATAAAGTATATTTAGGATTCAAGTATCAAAGGGTTAACTCTTATATTTCAGAACCTTCTATTTTTGTGAGTGGCAACTAAATCATTCATTCCATTGAGTAAGTCACGCACCAACTAAGTCATGCACCAAGTTCAATTTAAAAACAGAAGATAATTCTCCAACTAAGCAAAAAAGTCATTTAATTATCCAATGTAATATGATTTTTGGTTTTTTATAAAAAGAATAACCGTTACTTACTATAAGTTGTTTTTTTTCTTTATTTTTTTAAATAAAAAAACAGAAAAATGACTGTTTACTTGTCAAATTTTTATTTTGGTCGAAGGTTAAGGTCATGATGTTTTACAGTGTAAACAAAAAAAATACACATTAATATTTTTGGCTACATTGCCTAAAGAAAAATTTTCCCTCTCCCAACCCACTGTCTCCCCTCAATCCTCTCTCCCAAAAACCCTAGCTTTGAAATCTCAAGCGCCGCATATCCTTGCTTTGGCTTGAGCTAGCGACAACCTCCCTCCCCTCCTCCTAGCCTCTCCCTCATCCTCCTAGCCCCCTCCACCCTTCTAGCCCTCGACAGTCGCCTCCCCTCTTACTCCCACTTTCCACGACCACGTCCTTTCTCATTACTCAACTGTTTTTTTTTCGGCGAATCGTCTTCCTCTCTCTTCAAAGGTGCTAATAACCAGCACCTCAACTCCCCCGCCATTTTGTGGGAAACCAAATTTCATGGTTTTTTGGAACCTCCGCCCCAAAGTCGATATTTGCCCTAATCCAAGGCTTTATCCTTTAACTTGGAGCTTGATATTTGATGTTTGGGTGATTCTTGGTTGTTGGTGGGTCAAATCCACTGCCCGCTCGAAACCACAATGGCGACAACCTTATTAACCCATATTTTGCTGCGCCACCTTGTGCTCTCAGGTCTGATGGCTGATCGCATTTGGGTGACCGGATTTGATGGCTGTACCGCCCTGGCAACGGGAGCTGGCGTTTGTGCAGCCTTGGTTGACCAGATTTATCCTTTCCGCCATCTTAGGCGTTCAGACATTGTGGCCCTGCCACCTTGTGAGCTCAGATTTGACGATTGACTACCTTCATGACCGAACCTGACGATTGCGCTTTCTAGGCATCTAGATCTGGCATTTGTGTCGCCTTTGGTGACCAAATATGTCATTTTCGCCGCTTTGGGAGTGTCAAATATGGTGGCTCCGTCGCGTTAAGGTTCAGATTTGTGGACTCTGCCACCTCCCTTAACTCCTAGTCGTGGTAGATCCCACTTATGCGATGAGGCTGGATGTAGTTGTGGCTCAAGTATCTTAACACTCGAATGAGCCGACTGGTGGGTCGCTTCTTGGTGTAGATTAATTTTTTTGTCTCGCCTAGCGACAACTGTGTGTGGTTTTCGTCTTGAGCCATAAGTTATGTGACTTTGTTTACTAATAATGATTTTATGTGAACTCGCTCATCTGCGATAACTTTATTTTGTTTTGTTTTTCGACAATGACTTGTTATAAATGTTACATCTACCGTTTTGTGACAGAATAGTATAGGTACAGATTTTATAATTTTTGTAAAATGGGATGGCTGTTTAGGGGTTTACTTAATTGTTTGTTTGAGAAAATTCGAACTAGATCATTGGAACATTGTATCCAATTGACCTATGTAATTGTCTAGAATGATTAATGAAATACTAAGTTGTCGTTTCTTGTTAAAAAAAAAAAAAAAATCTACTCATTTGAAGAGTTGAAAAATAAGTTTACCAAAAGCTGACGAATTCCTTTTTCCTTAAAAAAACAAATTGGAAAAATTCTTTAAAACAAGAAAGATAGAAACATGGTAAAGTAATTGTGGCAAAATGAATTTCAAATGATTGAGATTGAAGCATTATACAAAAATGTCAAATGTACTTTGTGGAGCAAAAAATAATCAAGAAAATCACGGAGGTGACACGTGGATTTTTGGGTGAAGAAGACAAAATTACTTTCGAGGCACATCAGGATTCCCACATGCATGCAACGGATAATAATGGCTTAATCGATGTCAAATGTGATCAAAATGATATTCTTTTAAACCCTCTCATCGCTCCCCATTAAATCATCACCCATAAGGTAACTCCTAATCATCCTTTCCAAATTAGGATTAATTGCCAAACTAATTGCAAGATATTATTTTACATAATATCTTGCAATCAATCCCACAAATCAACCAAATGTGGCCGGTCCCATTCTCCTAACAGGGCCAGCCACACCTCTATATATACCCACTCATTTTCTCCAAAACCTTAGTCCAATTCTCTTCTAAAATTCTCCAAATTTCTCTAAACTCTTTCTCTCTCAAATTCTAACTTTGGCATCGAAGGTTCTTCAGCCAAAGCCCCCCCCCCCCACATTCATCGTGGGCGTATGAGGCTCTTGGCATTGACTAGAAATTCGGAAACCATGACGAATGGAACTTCCTACGTTCAAAGATCTAGATCAAATGATGAAGGACAAGACATAGCCCCACCACGACAATCCACAAGGCTCAATACAATGGCAAGAGGAGTAACTTTGCCACCAAGTAGCACCACCACCATGGCAGCCACGGGGACTACCGTGGCAGTGGTGAGTGGGCCAACTCCATGGCAGCAAGCCCAAGGTGAGCAAAGGGTAGATAGGTAACCACTAGCCCAGGTCCACACCAGTTTGCAGCAGCAAGCCCAGGCGTTAGAAGTAGCCTAAGCCGTTGCCCCAGTAACATAGGCCCAAGCCTCGTCTATTTGGTGCACGATCCAATCTACAGCCCATACTGCAAGGCAGTCGAGCTAAGCATAGCTCGAGCTAGCCCGAGCCACTACCCTAGCAATGTAAGCCCAAGCCTCGTCCACTTGGTGCACGGCCTAATCTGCAACCCACCCCTGCAAGGCAGCCGAGCCAGGCCCAAAGCGACCAGCCTAAGCCACTACCTCAGCAGTGCACGCCTAAGCAGCTGCGGTAGGAGAAGTAGCCTAGTGCTCGCAGACCCAAGGTCAGCGCAAGCCTAATGCATTCCCGAGCAGAGCCCAGGCCTAGCGCTTACACGTACCACATGCAAGGCAATCTATGCCAGCTGCCCGACCTTCTTTGGTGATCCAACCAGCTCCCGCAATCCAATCTGAGGCCCAACTCACTGTCGTGGCCCACCAAGAAATCTCAATTGGTCTAAGACCGGTTCAACCATCTCAGCGTCAGATTTCTAAACCGTCGATTGAACCGGGGGTATTTTCACCCCATTTCTTCGCAGATTTGACATCCCAACTCAAATTTCGTTCCTGAAGTCCATTACACTTCCACTACTTAAGGAAATATATACCATCCAAGCTCTTCCACCCCAAATGGTGAACAACACTTGTCTCGACAAGTCATAGAGTTAACAAGTGCCCTCGCGCAGCATACTACCTTAGTGAATTAGCTCTTGCAGCGTGCCCCAGACGAGGTGTCCCGAAATAGGACAAGGGCAAATGAAGAACCTCTCCAGCAATGTCTCGGCAAGCATCCACTCGACCAATCACGAATCGAATATTTTGGCAGTGTACACTCCTAACTGGACCCTCAAGATAACGTATACTATATTCTTAGCGCGCGGAGGAGCGTGCACTCTCGGTTAGGCCCACGGACGAGCATACATTCATGGTTGAGGCCACACTCCTATAATCAACAATGAGCAACCTTCCAAGCGAAATGTTCATTTGTGGCTAAGCCCGCGAGGAGCATCATCCACCTTATATCGAAGTAGGCAACATGATAGACAGAGAAAAGCAGTCACTCAATCTGGTTCAAGTTCAATTGGCAGCTTGCGAGTAATTCGCTCGTCTGCCAGGAACGTACCACATACACCGCATCTGTAACATAAATGAGCCGAACACTGGAAAAAGTAGCCTAGACTAACAAGTCAAGACTGAGGCAGCCGAGAGCTCCATTACCCCCAACAAGAACATATTCAGGAAGAAGTAGAGAGACTCATAATCGAGCTATTGTGCGATTTCCAACGTAATAAAGCTACTGACGAGGCGCTTCGATGAGACATGACCAACATAAGCAGGTCACATTTCATTGACAAAATCGAGCAAACGAAATTATCCCACATAGGTTGTCGGATACAAAGATTATGTATGTTTCGATAAACGCAGCAACTCAGCTTAACAGTGTGTCGGGGGTAGATGAGTACCAAAAAGACACATCAGCCAAACTACCAAAAATTGGGGCCATGCTTTGTTCTCAACACTCTAGACAATTT
Organism: Pyrus x bretschneideri; assembly: GCF_019419815.1. Taxonomy (NCBI): domain Eukaryota; kingdom Viridiplantae; phylum Streptophyta; class Magnoliopsida; order Rosales; family Rosaceae; genus Pyrus; species Pyrus x bretschneideri. The sequence continues at coordinate 15,461,882 of NW_025999390.1, read as the reverse complement.
AATATTGAAACAGCACATCACCAGTAACCGAGCATCACGGACCTAGCGGTCCAATTACTCTTGTTGCGCACAATGTGGCTCAAGCCAGCCCCAGCCCCAGTTCTATACTCACATTTATGCCTACCTGCTCCACGGTTCTCAACAGCCCTTGATTCGTCACCATGGCTCTTAACTGTGCCAATCTTGCACCACGGCTCCTAGTTATGCCAATCTTTTGCCTTGTGGCTTGAGCCGACCAAGCTTATGGCACTCCAAACTTCAAAGCATCTAATGACGGAGCAGAGGACAAGGCTTTATTAGCAGTCTCTGCTAGCGAAAGACTTAGCGGTGAAGAAGCTTGCAATCCATTCAGATTCTCAGCTGATCACCAACCAAACCTCTAAAGGGCACACGACGAAACATATAACGATGGCTTTATACTTGAAGAAAGTCTGGGAGCAACTCGATGTGCTTCCCACTTACACCTTTAAGGGGGTTCCACAAGCAGTTCAAAGTCTCAAGCAGATCACCAAACAAAACCTTGTAGGCTGAGGATTATTTCAGTTGTCCAGTAGTTCAACTTTCCTCAGCTGCACTCACGACAACGACTTCCATGCTCTCCAGTTCAAGAGGGTAAACCAATCCCTCGACACCTATCTAGGTAAGCTCTCCAGTACGAGAAGGTAAACTAATTACTCTCCAGTGCAAGAAGTTAAACTAATTGTTCTTTAGTGCGAGAGAGTAAACTAAATCCCCGACACCCATATGGGTCTGCTCTTCAGTGTGATAGGGTAAACCAATTTTCTGACACCCATATGGGTCTGCTCTCCCGTGTAAGAGGTTAAACTAATTGCTCTCCATTGCAAGAGGGTAAACCAATTCCCTGACACCCATATGGGTAAGCTCTCCAGTGCGAGAGGGTAAACTAATTCCCTGACACCCATCTGGGTAAGCTCTCTAGTGCGAGAATGCCACACAACTCAAAAGATCGAATACTTAAAGACCAACTAAGCAGCAAATGGTCAGGGGGCAGCAGCCACTTCGTGCTCACTTCATCTTCAACAACTCCGATCTTGGCAGTTCCATCCTTGATTGCTCCATCTATGGCAGTTGAGAAATCAAACTCAAGCAGTTTCCTCATTTTTGGCAAGCAGACCAAATCGTGGCCCATGCCACACCACTTCTTCAGCCCATGTCGAGCTAGCCCTTAGCTTCAGTCAAACCGAGCAGCACATGCTCTGGCCCTTGCCATACCACCTCATCGGCTCATGCCAAGCCGACTTCTGGCCCTTGTCAGCCTGATGTGCCACACCACCCCGACGGTTACCCTGTGGCAACACCACCCAAGAAGAAGACAAAGAAAATTAAGTTTTTCTTACATTGGTGCAGCACGGAGAAGACAAAGAAATCAACAGAAAACGATTCTTTGCACGGGCAAGTAAAGAAGAGTGCTAGGGAGGGAGAACAAATATCCTTTAGCTTTCTCTCTTTCTTGTAGGGATAAATAATTGCCCTCTGAAGTTGATTTAATCCCCTACTTGAGGTAGACTTAAACAGGCTTTGGAGGTGATTTATTTATCCTTTCCTAGAAGAATCTAATTCCAAGTCCAACTAGGAATCTGCATCAAAGTTGGAGATCTCTACACATGTTGCCCTTTCCTGCAAGCAACCAACAAGTGTAGGGGCATTTATGGAGCAAAAAATAATCAAGAAAATCACGAAGGTGACACGTGGACTTTTGGGTGAAGAAGACTAAATTACCCTTGAGGTATACTGGGATTCCCACGCGCATCCAACGAACAATAACGGCTCAATTGAGGTCAAAGGTGATCAAAATGGTATTCTTTTAAACCTTCTTATCACTCCTCATCAAATCATCACCCACAATGTAACTCCCAATCATCCTTTTCAAATTAGGATTAATTGCCAAAATCAATTGATTAATTTCCTAATTAATTGATTAATTGCCAAACTAATTGCAAGATATTATTTTACATAATATCTTGTAATCAATCCCACAAATCAACCAAATGTGGCCGATCCCAATTCTCCTAATAGGGCTGGCCACATCCCTATATATACCCACTCATTTTCTCCAAAACCTAAGTCCAATTCTTTTCTAAAATTCTCCAAAATTCTTCGAACGCTTTCTCTCTCAAATTCTAACTTTGGCATCGGAAGTTCTTCGGCCAAAGCCCCCCATTCATCATGAGCGCATGAGGCTCTTAGCATTGACCTAAGATGTTAATTGTGAAAGCTCCATGCCGCTCACAGTCACAGACCCTGACACCGTTGCAAATTACAACATAGCCCAAAAAATTATGATTAATTTTGTTTTTGTATTTTGTTTTGAAACGTTGTCTCGATTAGAATGTAAAATGCTTACAGTACGTAGTTCTATCTTTTTGTTGTTAAATAATGTTAAATTATGAGTCTTATGGGTGAGCATGATGAGTTGGTCGTTAATTGTTTCAAAATTGAACGGTTAATTAAGCCATGCATTGTAATTTTACAATGTCAAACCACTTCTCGAAAATTGTGGGCTTAATCCAATTTTCTTCCAACACATGCATAAGAATGTCAATGACAGGACATAAAACAATCTCATAATTATGTCTATAGACCTTTTTTTTGTTTAAGTTTGTCATTATAATATCTTTGTTGAGTGACAACATCGTGTTATTAAATCATATATTATAACATTAGTATTATGTCTTTAGTTTTTAATGTTCATTGACTAAGATTTTATCAGTTTTTAGATTTCGATCAAAGTTCATAGCATTAATATATTAATGAATTACATGCAAGTTGCATAATTTTTATAATAAAAATTAGTAATTGATTTATACTTTTAATACTCACACGCTTATTAAACTTCTAATTAATTTTCAATTTAAACATTTCCAAAATATTAAAAAAAAAAAAACCAAAATTATAATAAGTTTGAAACGAGACTTGGCTACTGAAGATTCAGCAACACCTCCCACTGCCAACTAATCACGGATGAACATGTGTTCAAGTTGCGAATTATTTAATCACAACTTGGATGCGTGTCCAACCATGATTGGTTGGCAACAGGAGATGATGCTGAATCTTTCAGCAGCCAAGTCTTTTCAATAAGTTTGTACTCATTAAATTAAATTTTCAATTTTTTAATCTTATATGTATTGACACACCCCAATTGGAGTCGAGGCATGTTGGTTGTCACCCGAAGGTGACGTAACCAAAGTGTAAGTGATGTAAAAATGTGAATAAATTAAAAACCGAAATTTGGACTTAATTTAACTAATAAAGTGAGTGCGCAGTAGTGGGTACAAGCCATAAACTACAACTATTCAGAGCATAGATACTAACATTAGTGCAGTTGAAACTAAATAAGCGTTTAGTACACAACCGGAAACAATTCCTACTTTTAAATAGAGTATGTTAGAACACCAGCTTTTCCTCGTATGCCACCAAGCAAATTCAACTAACTTGGATATACAAAATGTTTGAATATACAAAAATATTCTACTCGAAGTCACGAACCCACATGTGTCAACCATTCGTCGACCGGAGGCCAGACACGCCCTCACGTACTGTCCAACCCACGGCACACGAGCATGCACGTGCATGGCAGAAGCTGATGGAACCCTAACAGACGTTAAGAATACCGTTAAATAGTAGTGGTGTTACCTGACGCCGTTAGAATATTCCGTCAACTTTGACGGAATATTCTTCGCCTTCTCCGGTGAGCTTCGTCGTCTACCGTAGTTGTTTGGTTCATCGAAAACTGGGGATTTTTTGGCGGTTTCTAGAAAAATTTCAAACCTTAATAACTTCCTCATTTATCAACCATTTTTAACAAACTTTATATGGAAATAAAGCCCATGACGAGGAGAACAAATCTATACCTTTTGGAAGTCCAAAAAATGGAGGGAAGTTATCACATCCCGGCCCAGGTCCCCACCATATCCTGGGCTCGACTCCGCCGTAACACTATATTGTCTGCTTTGAGCCCTGACCACACTCTCACAGTTTTGTTTATGAGACCTCACACGAGAACTTCACAGTGGGTCACCCATCCTGGGAATGCTTTTACTCAAACTTGCTTAACTTCGGAGTTCCGATGGAACCCGAAGCCAGTGAACTCTCCAAAAGGCCTCGTGCTAGATAGAGATGGGAATATACATATAAGGCTTACAAGATCCACTCCCTTGGGTGATATAGGATGTTAGAGAAGTGGTCTGAAGGTTCGGCCAAAAACTTGACTCCTAGAACTCGTATGTGCTCGTATGAACTCGTACGTGCTTGCGTCAACTCCACTCCAAACTTAGTCTAGGGACCTCGGGGAGTCACCTAGAAGCTTCCACAACCTTCAAAACCTTGTAACTCGGTCGGAATCATGTTGGGGAAAACTCAATAGAGTCGGAGCTTCCGAGTTACTTCGCGTTGACCACTTAAAACTCAACCATTCAAGAATCGGTTGGTATGGTTCGTGAGTTTGAGAGGAACACAATGGTGAATTTTGTCGATTTTGTTTGTGAGGTTTGAGGATCATTCTTTCCAGTTGCAGAGAAAGAAGAGAGTTCGGGAAAAGAGAGAGAGATAGTGAAAGCTGAGTTCTTATTGGGTGACAGAAAATAGGAAGTGGGTTTCTCATTGGTGCACGGTAAGTGAGGGATGGCTTCTGATTGGTGATGATGAGGGTTTTAAAGAAAAATAATTGGTGAATGTGAGGTGAAAGGGGGACCGAATCCACTTTTTGAAGGAGAAATGATTGGATTTTGATTGGTGAAAAGCATAGAGCATGGGTCCAATTTTAAAGAAGGAAAAGGATAGGATTTGTACAAACGTAATCAGAGGAAATCTATCCAAAACAGTGTTTCCAACACTGTAAAGTTAATGCACCCGTGAATAAAACTACCCGTTTTTAACACACTTTAATGTATCGTAATTTTTCCGCCATAACTCCGATTCGAGCCTAACTTGCACTCACGCATTTGTAATAATGAGTACTATTTAATTACAAAAGCGAGAAAAATGATTTAAGCACGAATAAACACGTCCACGTCACTTGCCAACAAGGGCATAAATGTCAATTCACATACTCGGGGAGAAATTACATAGAAAATTAGGGATGGATCGTCACATGTACTCATTCTTAAATATAGTTATATGACTTAAAATGTACCCTTTTTTATATATAAAATTCATTCAATTTTTTCTCTAATTAAAATTTTAAACTTATATGGGTACATTCTATTTCGTTGATTTGAGAATGTATCCATATCAAGTTTAATAGAAGAAATTTAATAATGTTAATAAGCCTAATATCATTTTTTTTTTTTTTTGAAGAATGCACCCATGTTTTGGTACAATAATTTTTTGATTAGTTTTGATGAACGTACCCATATATATATATGGAATAGGATCAATGGACAAACATTTTGACACACATTTTTACACTTCCTTGTAGCCTTTAGATTTTATAACATTCAACAGTCTAGATTAAGAGTGATGTGGAGAGTTTTAAAATTAAATGACTTGGATGATGATGTGGATTATCTCTACTAATTAATAAAACACTCATTGTCAACCAAAACCCTATGAAATTACCAGTTTAACCCTCTAACTAAAACAGAACATGAATAAGAAATATGGGCAGAAATGTAATTTTATACAATCAAATTTTGCTTTTTTTTTTTAAAGCCTCACCTACATGTAATCTTAACATATTTCTAATTAAAATATTAAAAAAAAGGAAATAAAATAAATAAATAAATAAAACTTCCCAATCTCACATTCTTTATATTTCACACACTACTGTGTGTGCCCATATGCTAGTAATTAATAAAGAAAACACTAATCTAAATTTAAAATTAATATCTAATAGGATAAAATTGAAAAAACCAATAATCAAACTTTGAACCTAGCATAAAAATAAAATAAAAAATAAGAAAAACAAAAACATGAAAATACTGTAACCTCGGTCTCCCTTCCTACAATGCCTTAGATAAATTCTCCTCTTTCATTTTATAAAAAATAAACCCTAATAAATAACAAAAAAAAAAGGAATGAGCAAAAGATTGATTACCAAGAAATAATTCAACAAAGCCATGAGTTAAATAATGAATTTGTTTCCAGTACCTATGGTGATTCCCCTTCAACTAGACCTATACTCTCGAGTAAAACACCAAATCTATTAAAAAAAAAATCTGAGAAAAAACTACTTTCAGTCTACAATTGTAGAAGCAACACCAAAGGCAATACTACAGATGATGGGTTTGGCTGGATTAACCATCTTTCATGCTAAAAGTCATCTGCAGGTTTAAAGGAATCCATTAAAAAATTTCTTTTGTTTTTCCTTTTCTAAAGTGTGATTTATTTTCCTCTCTTCTTTTTAATTTTATTTTTAATTACCTTCCATATTTTATGTTTTTTGAATTTTATTTTTATGTTTAATATTATTTAAAATCCACTTAGGTATTCATGTCATTTAATGAATGAATATAGGACCTTTGAATGTTTTGTAATCTAAAGGTTTAAAAGAAGTGTAAAAATATTTGTCAAAATGTTTGTCCCTTGATCTTATCTCTATATATATATATATATAGAGAGAGAGAGAGAGAGAGAGAGAGAGAGAGAGAGAGAGAGAGGGAGAGATGCACACACACACAAAATATATTGGCGAGTATAATTTTTCTTTAATATTTTTGAATCCCATAAATTATAGGTTTTATTTAAACTCTCATTATATAAATAATTACAAATTTCATTTTTAATTTAAAAATAGAATAACCTACATAGAAATACATTATTACATTAACATTAGGGATTTCGGTCAAAAACTAAAAATCACAAAGGTTTCAGTAAAAAAAAATTGGTAGTTAGAGATCGCATCCAAATTGTCACTATAAACAAACCACAATATTAATAGGGTGGTGTTATGCACACATCATTTTTAACCTCTGACACACTCTCTAACTTTTCAGTCATCGGATTAAATGAATTGAAGAAGATCAAAGAGGCAGAAACTAACAAGGAGTGTTTTGAAATTGAAAAAAAAAATGAATGTGTAAATAACACCATATTATTAATATATATTTTGTCGAATAATATAATACTGACGAACAAACATGTGTTAGAAAACATGCGCTTGTACGATTGTCGCACAAAAATACTACTCTTTATGATCAAGCAGGAATTAAATTCAAGGCAGACATCTTTAGATAGAGCAAAAAATAAAGTTAAGTCGTCAATTTTGTCTCCCTTCTTATTCAGGGCAGCAAGTATTAAATACATGGGTCATATACATTTGACAAATAGTAGATTATTATAACATCAAATTAAACAACCCAAGTTTGTAGTAGACGTATCGTGTATGCCATCAATTGGTGGTCCGTATAAACACATTTTGGAGCATTATAAGATTGTGCCAATAATCTTCAAAAAAATAATATATATATATAGTTTAAATCTATATAGCATTATAAGATTGTGCCAATAATTACAAGGTCTTTTACTTTTCTGATATGGGATTATTATTGTCCACCCACCACCTCACGTGTGATGAATTTTCAAGCTTAACATGTAGATAACACAAAGCGGTGACGTGGACCACATGTAGCTGTTAGGGTTTACACAAGGGACAACACGCTATGATACCATAAAGAAAGTTGAGGCTCCACCATAAATTAGTTTGCAATATGAAGATTAGCACAATACTTATAAGCATATACAAAATCCCTTATTTCCTCAATATGGAATTAATACTCTCAATAATGTGGCTTTTTGGTCACACACTCACAATAAAATTTGTCTTTCCTGTACACATCAAATTACCAAAACAATGTTGTTTCTAAACTTAGATTGGGAATTAATTTGGAACCTTAGGATTTCAAGACGACTAGTTTGGCAAACTTTATATAGTTTTTCTGTTGGTCTAATAAATTAATTTGCCTTGTTAACTTAAGATGAAACATTTCCACGAGCTTCATATCATTTGGTTTGCCATTAATTACTGGAAGGCTGGCAACTTTAGCTAAGGTGAGTGTATGAACACGTACAAACACTCGCTCTCATAATTTCGCAATCATTTGATTGCCCGTATGCTGAGGGAACTTAGCTAAGGCGAGCTCAATTAATGATTGTGGAGTTCCTTGGAAAATTTTCCTATCTGCATTGATTTATGTCGCAAAAACATTACTTGTGTATAGCTACTGCAACCTACTAGGTTCGGAATTTGGAGAGAGAGAAACGATCCATGATTCTTTAGAAATAAAAGAATTAGACTTCTCCAGGACTTGCCACCACCACTAACAAGAGTATATCAAACTTTGGTCGTTAATACTGTATATATTACCGTTGTCTCTATATAAATATAAAAGTAAGATGCAATGGCCCCATATAAATAATTTTGTATTGTAAGGTTATGTCTCTTCCTTGAAAGTGCTCGAGAACTTTGAGCATTATAGGACCCCTACCTTCAAATTGTTCTGTTGTTTGCCTTTGTAGTGTAGTTACTGTTTTTTGGACTAGTTGGTGTATAGTTGTTGTTGTTCATGAATTTATACGAGAAAACTGGAGATTCTGAGAAAAACAAATTATTTATATGTATATATATGTATATGTATGTGTATGTATATATATATATATATATATATCACATTCTTCATCTATATAAAAATAGCTTGCGTGTGAGTAAACCAGGGATCCATTGAGATCTACCTAATCTTGTTATGGATATAATAAGCTCCAACGGCAACATGGAGTGCACAAAGTTGACGTGGTTGGATCACAATTCACGATCAACCCAACAAAGTTAGAAAAAATCAAGACAAAGATAACAAAAGCTAAACCTAATCCCTGCCCTAACATAAAATAATCAACACATAATACACTTCCAAGATTTAATTGTGTTCAATACAAAATTATTTCATTACACATACAAATTATACAAAATTACGTTTATTATCTACCATTGCAAACTCACTCGATGTATTCACTTTCCTCTTCCATCTCTAATCTCGTTAAATTCTTACCATCGTTCTAGTAAATTCTCTTTTAATGAATTAAATTTTTTATTTTTTATTTCGGAATCTTGTGTTGTTTTTAACTATTATTACGCTATTTACTGTGATGAGCAACAAAACATTCACCGTGTTGCACATGTGTATAAATCTTCTAGATTTTTTTTTTTAAATAACAAATAATAAATATAGTATTGAGATGTTAAATTGTTTATTTCACTCAAAGACATAAAAGGGAAGGAAAATTCAGAAAATCTGTTTTGAAAGTAAATAATAACGTCCGCGCCAACTCTCTCTCTCTCTCTCAATTTTAATTTTTTTTTTCTTTTTGTCATAAGAACCTTCTTTTGACCATTCCCTCCTTCTCCTCCCTCTCTTTCTTCTCTTCTTCCTCCTATCTGCTCCAATCTTTCCTCCTTCCATCTCATTATATTTATATATCTCTGTATCTATATGTTTCTCTGATCCTTTCCATAAATGATCCATTTCCTTCTCCGCCAGCAATGGTTTTCGATCAAAACCTCTGAAAAGTAAAACCTCTCTTCCTTTCTCAGTTTTTTTATCTTCTGGGTCAACCATGGGTGGGTGCTTCTCCACCATCAAAGTCAGTGGCTCAAATAGCAACAACACCGCCCCCGCCACCCCTGCCTCCAATCACAACCGAAAACAGAGCACAACAGCCGGGAAGCAAGAACAGAGACCCACCCACGGACCCAATGAACCGCCCAAGAAGCAGGTTGTTCATAAACCCAAAAACAAGCTCAACTCTAGGAGCCGGACGGGGGTCATTCCCTGCGGAAAGCGGACCGATTTCGGGTACGATAAGAATTTCGATAAGCGGTACACGATCGGGAAGTTGTTGGGTCACGGGCAATTTGGGTACACGTACGTTGCAACCGATAGGGCAAATGGGGATCGAGTTGCGGTCAAGAGGATTGATAAGAGCAAGGTATTGAACTGGAATCTCAAATTTCTGAATTGGGTTTTGTGTTTTTTTATTTTTTTTTTGGATCAATTCATTGGAAAGTTGCCCTTTTTAATCTCATTTTGCTGTATGACATTCTGGGGTTCATGAGTTTTCCCTATTTTTCATTTTTGTTTTGATGAATTGTGAAACTTTCCATTTAGGGTGGATTTCAATTGTTAAATGTGATATTAAAAAAAAAAACTTGTTAGTTGTGTTTTCGTAGATTCTATCTGCGGATTCGAAATTCTGGTTTTTTGCTCTTTTTTCCAATACTATGAAGACTTAATCTCTTGTAGATTCCCACTTTCTCCTATTGGCGTTTGCCTTTTTTAAATTAGTCTCCATTTGCTGAAATTTTGTTGGTCTTTCTGAGGAGCAGAGAGTTAAACTTCCCATTTTTTGGGGTTCAGTTGTCGCTTCTTAAAATTTGAACCTCTTGAGCACCTTCATTCAATTGCGGTAGCGGTTAATTCTATTTAATGGAAACTACTTAGTTTGGTTGATTGCATAAATAGTTGTAGATACAATTACTCAAGTTTTGTGGGGCTTGCCTTTTGTTTTATTGCAGGCATCGTTAGCAAAGTTATTGTCTGTTTTTGTTTTCCTGTTCTTGCCAAGTTGCAAGTGTTGAAATATGTATTTCATTTTGTTTCTTTTCAGCCAGTTTTCCTGAACATGTAATTGTTATTGATGCATCCATCGGCAAGATAATTACTTTGTTCCCGTTTTCCTCTTTGAAATTGTTCCATTAATGCTTGAATGGTATTTTGTTTGGCGGCAGATGATTCTACCTATTGCTGTGGAGGATGTTAAGCGAGAGGTCAGGATATTACAGGCCCTTGCAGGCCATGAAAATGTGGTCCACTATTATAATGCCTGTGAAGATGACTCTTATGTGTATATAGTTATGGAGTAAGTTTTCTTTTTATTGTTTTCAGACTATCCATTGTTTCTTCTTTTGATTCATATACTCCTCTTCTGGTTACGTGAACTTCATCTTTTCGGAGACATTGTATTTTATAATAAGTGTGTATTTCATTTTCATCATCCTATTAATATGTTGTCTTCAATTTTCTGTCTTATCAGGTTATGTGAAGGCGGTGAGTTGCTGGATCGGATTCTAGAGAAGTAAGATTCCCTAAAGTCCTGGATAAATACTCATCTGATTTCTGGTTGACAATGAATTTTTTGCTCCTTGATATCTTTTGTAACATTGCTATTATATTCTTGTTCTTGGTTAATCAGGAAGGACAGCCGTTACACTGAAAAGGATGCCGCAGTAGTTGTAAGGCAGATGCTCAAGGTTGCAGCCGAGTGTCATTTACATGGTCTGGTGCACCGTGACATGAAACCTGAGGTATAAACAAGTTCATTAACATGAATATAGCAATTGTTATCTGGAGTCATTTTTCTCGGATCTAACGGAAGACGTGACACAGGACCAAGCGCAATGGCGTTCTAGGATTCATATAGCCAACCTCACTTAGTGGGAAAAGGCTTTGTTGTTGTTGTTTGTAATAACCTTACCTTTATTCCTTGCTCATAGAATTTTCTTTTCAAGTCGAAAGCCTTAGACTCGCCTTTGAAGGCAACGGACTTTGGTTTGTCTGACTTCATAAAACCAGGTATGCATATTTTCAGTCCTAGAAAGATTTCATCAAGAGATTTACAAGTTCCTGTCAGTGTTGTTCATCTATTAGTTGTAACGAGGTTTCTAGACATTTATATTTGAAACCTATAAAGTTGTTTAAACTGAAAATGCAGGGAAGAAGTTTCAAGATATTGTTGGCAGTGCTTACTATGTTGCTCCTGAAGTATTGAAACGCAAGTCAGGGCCTGAGTCGGATGTTTGGAGTATTGGTGTTATTACCTACATTTTGCTTTGCGGGAGACGTCCATTTTGGGATAAGACCGAAGATGGTATATTTAAGGAGGTATAGTTTCTTAACTTTGTGTACTAATAAACCCGTTCCCTTTTCTGTTGCATTTTCATTTTTCTTTTTGGGGGCAAGAATCCTTTGCCACTTCATTATTTGCATATGTCGCACCCTCCCCTCCTTTTTCTGTTTAGTAGACTTAATTGCCTCTATTTTTGCAGGTCTTAAGGAACAAGCCTGATTTTGGTCGCAAACCATGGCCAAGCATAAGTAACAGTGCTAAAGATTTTGTTAAGAAGTTACTTGTGAAGGATCCTCGGGCAAGGCTAACTGCTGCTCAGGCTCTATGTATGTCCCTAGATCTCATCCTGGTAGAAATAATGCTGACTACTATGGTACTTGGAAATGATTTTCCGAATGCTTGCTTTCTTTGCAATTGAGTTGGTGGTGTCAATAGTCAATACCCAGAGACATTATTATTTTATTTCGCAGCGACTATTTGAAGTGATAAGATTATCTCCTTGGGGGTTTAACTGTTCTTTATATTTTCATTTCAGCACACCCGTGGGTTAAAGAAGGAGGTGATGCATCAGAGATTCCTATCGATATATCTGTTCTCAATAACATGCGCCAGTTCGTGAGATATAGCCGTTTGAAACAGTTTGCTCTAAGGGTAAGAAAGATTTCCTTCTGTTGGAGTTTCCAATACATTAAAGACAAGTGCGTTTTGTATTTAATTTTCTTGCATTCAAAATTGTCCTTGCAGGCATTAGCTAGCACACTTAATCCTGAGGAGCTATCTGATCTCAAAGATCAATTTGATGCAATTGACGTGGATAAGAATGGTGCGATTAGTCTCGAAGAAATGAGACAGGTAAACCTTTATCACATTAAGTTTGAACTTCAGAATTTGATGCCCACTTCCTAATGAAATGTAGAATTTGGTACCTTTGTAACTTCTAAATTGATGTCTTTATTGCAGGCACTTGCTAAAGATGTCCCTTGGAAATTGAAGGATTCGCGTGTCCTTGAGATACTGGAAGCGGTATGCCAACCACACAACTTTTTCCTTTTTCATTTTTTTGCCTTCTCTCTACGAAGGGAAAACCCCACCTTTGTATTATGTTCTTGATGTCAGTCTCTTAGGGCCTTCTTCCCCTTATCGTTCTTACTCCAACCCAAGGCGATGTGAATCTCACATCGATCCTTATATCAGAGTTTGGATGTTGCTTCCTTTGTACGGTTTGGGATGTGGTTGTTTACTTGCTTGGTTCAGATTGACAGCAACACAGACGGGCTTGTGGACTTCACTGAGTTTGTCGCAGCTACTCTACATGTGCATCAGTTGGAGGAACATGACTCACAGAAATGGCAGCAGCGCTCACGGGCAGCTTTTGAGAAATTCGACATAGATAGAGATGGGTTTATAACTCCAGAGGAACTTAGAATGGTCAGTATTATCTGCCTTCTCCCTCTCAGACGACACAGATACATGGCACACTGAATTGGTTCGAGTGTTGTTCTTGTTAATTTTGCTAATGTACGACATTGCTTTCTTTTCTTTTGCAGCACACGGGTTTAAAAGGTTCTATTGATCCACTTCTTGACGAGGCGGACATTGACAAAGATGGGAGGATCAGCCTATCAGAATTCCGTAGACTTCTAAGAACTGCGAGCATTACCTCGAGAACTGTGACTAGCTCACCTGGTCACCGGAATGCTAGGAAGGTGTAGATTGGAAGTAAGAGAGTATGAAGGGTGTTCCGGTTTTCTAATTTATAACCATCTGAACCACTCTTGAACTCAAGTATTCAGCAATTTTATTCTTCATAGGATTGATATAAACGTTTCACTGAGACGTGTGATGTTAGAGTTGGTGTGGATCTGAAAAGAAGGTGGCTCCGGCTCCGGCTACGGTGGTTGTTCTAAGTGTACATCCTTTTGCAGATGTTGGAGATTTGTTGTTTGTGCCATACAATTTATGATGTGTGACAAAATAAATTATAAAGTATAGCAGATTACAACCGGAACGGGGTTCATACTTCATATGATATTAAGGTACCGTTTGGTACGTGGGACGGGACGGAACAGAGTGGGACAAGGCGTTCCGTCCCACGTTTGGTGCGCCTAAAACGGGTGGAACGAGCTGTTCCACAGGACGAGTTTTGAGTGAATTTTCGTTCCACCTCACCCCCCTGGAACGACTCGTTCCACATCTGTGGAACACAAAATTATAACCTCTCCGTCTCCTTCTTCTTCCTCCTTGTTTCCATCCTAGGGCATCTTTGCTTCCGCTCCGTTCCGTTCTGTTCTGTCCTGTCCTGTCCCGTCCCATTCCGTTCTGTCCCGTCCCGTCTGCATATCAAACGATACCTAAGAAACTACCAAGGGCTTGACAATTTGAACAAGTTACCTCGTGTGTGTGTGTGTGTGTGACCCAATAGATTTTTTTTGACAAAGTAATTAATTTGGCTCTTCAAACGATGACGATGAATTTCTTCTTAAAATACTTTCAAATTAATTTACGAAATTTTATATTTATGATTGTAACCGTTTATAATCATTATTTATGATTGAAACCATTACTATTACAATCATTATTTATGATCATTGGTATGTACAAAACAACGAATAAAATATCATGAATATACTGAATTTCTTGGGTTACTATGCTCGGGGAAAAAACTACAATAAGGCTTTAATGAATATTAAATGTGGGGAAAACTCGGTCAATAATGCTTGCTACTTTTTCATTTGAACTTCTTTATTTCTTCTTACAATCATGCATTGTTAATTGATGACTGAAAACTTTCTATTTTAATTTTGATTGTTTTAATGATCGGTCTATTTACCGATAACTAATAAATGAAGAAACGATTTTGGATATAATTAATTTTTTTTTATGGAATGTACTATTCAAATCAACAAGCAACTTGAGTAGAATGAGATCGCTAGCATTCGTCTTAATTAATAATAAACCGTCGACCAAAATTACTTGGATAACTGCACGTAGCAACATGACATTTATACTAAAAAAATTGGTTAGACAACCAAATAGTAAGAGCAGTATTGTAATTCTAATAGTACAATGTTCACTGTCCAAGTCGAAAATGCGCGATTTCTACTCTACAATCATTCATCTTCTTAATCAATAATTAAAAATCATTTCAACAAAAAATCAATTAAATCAGAAATTATTTAGTAATTATTGTAGACCTAATTCACTAAATCATATAAAGGACAGAGAGAGAGATGATGGGGCAATAGTAGAGAGAGATATATATATATATATATATATATTTAATTGTGAAGTGTGTGTTGTATCATCCTATTGTGCCTTTATTTATAGTAGTAAGGAATGTTAAATCCTTACCCTAATAGGATTACAACTCTAATAGGATAATATATAACCCTAGAGAATATTCCAAGATATCCCTAGATACACTAGGATTTACACAATCACATTCATAATCTAATAGGACTACAACACTCCCCCTTAAGTCTGTAAATATTCAAACAAATGGCGCATTAGGTTTTCAGCGATGAAGTAAGTATAGTTGATGAAGTCGTTGGCACAATGAGCCAATGCGAGTCTCAGATCAACAAAAGAATGCATAAAAGATAAAACTCACAAAACCTTGCTATGGTAAAACCCAAGGTGGGAGAAAAACCCATAGGCTAAGGAGAAAAGTGAGAAGTTGCATTAAGTCAAAACTATACATCTTATGGACATAAGTAGAAGAGCTCACAAGGGTATGATCAGCCCAGGATGGGTGCCTCGTCGAAACCTAGTTAGGTAGCAAAAACCCAATGGGAAAAATGCTCCTAATCGTTGGGAAAAAGAATACATTAAGATCAAGTGAGTATACTTCTAGATACTCCCCTAAGTTTGACAGAACTTCCAAATGATAACTACAAGCATTGCATATGAATAGTTAGGCATACCAATTCCTCGGACAACCTTCTAGAAGGTTGACTTTGTAGTGACGTCGTGTAGAGGTCGACAAGGTTGTTTGGGAATGGCTTGCATGACTTCAATCTCCTAATGCTTTGCTAATGTGAATGTAGATACAATATATCTTGGCGTTGACTTCGTTGATGTATCATAGTTTGGTCGGGTTAATACATGCGGCATAGTCTTCATGGATCATCGTTGGGACTCAATGATAAATGAAAATAGCAAATACTTCGAATATGCTCAACAAGAGCTCTTAACCATGTATCATGTGTGGCATAGTGAAGTAGGGTAAGTCTTGGAACAATTTGCAGATTTCGCAACTAAGGTCATATCATGGACCTTCAAGATATTGCGATATCCCTAATGGTAAAAACATAATCATTTGGGGATTTGCCTTGTGCGAGTTTGTTAAGTAACCAACGTCAGCATAACAACAAGGCAAGCATCATTCCGAGGATCAGGGGGTCGAATCCGCTCGCGATGTGTTGGGATTAGCCCAAATCTGTAGTACCTTTCAAGGTAGCGGAAAAATGTCTTTAATACCAATTTAATGGTTACGTGTAGGTGCAATGCTGCATCTTTACCAATAGATCACAGCGAAGTAGATGTCCTATCTAACGCAATGGTTAAGTACAACAAAGCGCAAAGTTGAACTTAGATATGGAATTTCGAATTCCATAACCTATTCAAGTGTTTCATTTGCAAATAGCGTATGGAAGATCATATGTATACTCAAAAGGTAACACCTTCGGGGTGTAATTTGATTGGTAGACCAAAGTATCGTCAAAACAATGCTTGAACTTCAAGTCAAGGCATAAAAGGGTTTTTCCAAGATCCTTCATCTCAAATTCCGTCTTCAGGTGTGAGACAGTTTTCTTAAGCTCTTCCAGAGTCTTAGTAAGATTCATGTCATGAACATAAACTGTAACTCTAGCAATTCGAAATATGACTTCATAGTTTAACACGCAAGGGCATATTTCATATCCCTAACTGATCAAATAATCACTTAGATGGGTATACCACATCCGCTAGATTGCTTTAATCCTTAAGTGAACGCCTGAAACAAGTTAAGATGATGTTTCGTGGTTTAGAACTATTTGAACCAGTCCATGTAATTCTTTGGAAACTTACATGTAAATCTCCGTATCTATATCCCCATGGAAAAATGCTAACCACATTTCATAATGCTGCTATCAATCACAAGGCGTTTGAGAGAAATCTTGCACCGTAAGACGTGTATCACATTGCACTATTTCATTCATCTCATTATGCTTCCTTTCCCACTTGTAACACAACAGGGTTACCTTGGGCAGTGTAGGAACGATATGTCCAAAACACATTTTGGTAAGGAATTTAACCTGGATTGTAATTTCGGTTGTCCAATCAGTTCTACGTTGTCATTAATCAACGAAACACAGTTTGATATCGTCAATTTTCATTTATGTTAGTAGCTACCATATAAGTGAAAACATCATGGATGATAATCTCATTTCAATTCCATTATCTCATACAAACTAGTATACTGGACCAAGAACTTCAAGTCTCGGGAGTAATCCAGATTAATCTTATGAGATGGAAAGGATTTGAGATAGCAATCGAGTATGGATTCATTGTTGTGACATGTCTTCCTCTTCTAAGGAAGTGAATCCTATGAACCGAGTGATATGTCGTGCTTTAGGGCGAGATAGATTGATTAGTTATCCGTTGGTGTACCAGACAGTCCAACATGGATGGCCAAACCATCCTTTAGGGGTGGCACATCCTTCTAGGATGTTGACTTGACGTCCGTTAAATACATTTATCCTTGCAAACATGTTTGCACCTGGTATATGATCTTGTCACTTTAGCTAGATCAGAGGAATGGGTCTGGAGCAACACTCTGAAAGCTAGAAATCATTGCACTTGCTTCTCACACTTGTGTGGTATAGGGATCGAGATGAGACATAGTGGGCAACGTCCAGGAAAATTCATGTCGTTCTACAGGAACGCTGACGTTTTTATCTCTCCTTAACGACGAGAAGACTGTCTTATTGAAGTGACAATCCGCAAATGAGCGGTAAAAAGATTGCTTGCAAGGGTTTTAAGAAAGCTAGTGTGAAGAAAAATCGTAATCGACAAAGATTCACATCCTTCTTTGAAAACCCATATTGGTACGTTGTAGCGACACAACTTGGCACATGGAATGCACACCCAAATGCGTAAGTAAGAAACATCGGGTTCATACCTAATAACCAACTGTAACATCGAATAGGTTGAGTGGCAATGGGCCTTAAGGTGGACCAACATAGATATGTACAAGATTGCATAGCCCTAGGCAAAAACCGAAAACTTGGTATGCTCACCAAGGTCCAAGCGATCATTTAAATTGTGCTTTATGATCACTTTGCAATGCTATTTTGGGGTAAACATGGGAATGCAATGTTCAATTATAAACCCAAAAGACATGAAATACTTATCGAAAACCGTCGATATAAACTCTGAGGCATTATCAAGTCTTCCAGACTTTATGGGATAAGTAGGATGGTGAACCCTTAAAATCGGCCAGGAGGTTTAACAACAATATGTGTAGACAAACATGTGACCAGTTCATCGATTCATCAACCAAAAGCATAAGTATTTATATGGTCCACATTTTGGGTAGATTAGTCCACATATATTCCCTTGAATCCACTGTGAAAAAAAAAAGGTGATTTCGTATCTTTGTGAGGGATGATATAAAAATCAAATTTCCCAAACGAGCGGGCTTTGGCAAAGTGTGCTTGTAGGCATAAGATCCTTACTTCGGGTAAGGAGATGCATCATAGCATCATTGTTCGACCTAAGTGTGCCAAAAGGTCGTGCCAAAGCAAGTAAACTACTCGAATCACCCGGCTCCAGGCCAGCCACTTGTTGTGTGTTCCCAGTTGGGAGGCAACCCATTGGCCCCAAAGCAAAGCTTCAAGCTCATTTTTGGAGGTGGTGCAAAGATATTCCACTTTATTTTCTTCAATGATTTCATTCATGATCATTGTTTTCTCGAATATCCTTAAAACTCAACGACGTTCTTCCGGAACGGGGAGAATATAAGGTTTCTTAAATGGTAAGTTAGTACCATTCATACAACGAGGAGCATGCCAATGCTCTTAATCAGGTTGGATAGACCTGAAGTCGTTGCTAGAGATATGATTTAGGTATAAAATTAGTGTGCGTAGTATCGCATTCATCTAGATAACTAACTTTCCCAATCACGTGTTTAATTGAATTTGGTCACATGTATACAAGAAACATGATTCAATTAACACGTATTCGAGGACAATATCAATAAGATTATCCATAACGAAAACATACACCAAACTTGAATCCAAGAACATGGAAAAGTGTTCACAAAGTAAATGGTTTACTTAAGGGGATTTGGCCAACAAGGCCATCCATGTCAAAAGTCTGCTCTTCTAACGGTGTTTAGTGGAGCAAAATTAGTCTCATTTATTGACTACTAGAATGGCATTCCTCAACAACATTGGTAGGTTCACGAACAGGTGCATAACCAATGATTTATTCCATCAAGACGGAAGTAGATTCTGCAGGGTTGAGGTTCAGGAATATTATCCTTTATTCTTGAAGTTTTAGGTCTTAGGTGCCAAGGACCACACCTTGGCAAGCCCTTTCTACCATAGGTTGTTAAAAAAAAAAAAAAAAAAAAAACTCGAAATTGGATTATGAAAGAGACAAACCCAGACTTGGGTTCGGTAGGCTCCAGCCAAAGCTAGAGGAGTCTGTTCGATAGACCGAGCAATACCATTCGGTGCACCTCTGCCGAAGTAAAGTATGCCCTTTCGGTGCATCATTGCGAAAGCAGGGCATCATCGTTCGGTGCATCTTTCCGGTTCATAAAAGGAGGTACCTATAAGAACAAAGAATACAATATACAACTAGGTGTAGTGGATTTAGGTTGCTTCAAGAACTTAAGTGTAAGTGCTTCAGGACTACGATAGGGAGTCAGCAGTTCAAAGAAAAGAAATAAAATATTGAATCGTTAATGTCCAAAAGTGGGCTTCAGGCCAATAATTTTGGATGTCTTGTCAGATTAATAAACTGCTGGTCACTTTAATTAATTCAATAGATTGGGACCATTCAGGGTCGATCGTAGAAGAAAAATAATATTTGTCTAGGCCCATTTATTATTTAATGTGGGTTGCAGGCCACACAAGAAATCAGGCCCAAATTGGGCTGGCATGCGGGCCAAAACAAAAGAAAGCCCAAGTGGGCTTGGTTTGTGAAAAAAAATCAGCCCAGCTCCAAGCTGGCTATGGGGTTGAGAGGGCAATAGGCCCAGAAAAGAAAAAAAAGTTGAAGCCCAAGTGGGCTGAGTCTAGACAAGGCCCAAACAAACTGGGTTTGATTTGCGCACCCCAACTTTGCTGGGTGTGTACTATCGCTGGAAAAACCGAACAGCGCCGCCATGATTTGGTGGTGTTCTCAGATGAGACTGAGTCACGGTTCAACGAGAACCCTTAAACCCACGACAGAGTACTTTCTTGACATTGGTGGTGGTCCAAAACCAGTGAGATTCTTCGAGAATCTCCAAAACATGGTCGAGATTTCAAATTAAATCTCGAGGTTTCGATGTCGGGGACAACTTCCAATCGTTGTAGGTCACCGGAGCTCGACTGTAGGCAAGCTGGTGTCAAGCGTGACGAAGAAGACGACGCTAAAAATGACGTCATATGCTTTTGTGTCTGGGTTTTGGACTTGGCTCAGAAACTAAGCGGCTCGGCTTAGGTTGGCACGAGCGCTTCAAGCCGTGGCTCCATCGCTTTTCTGGGTTGTTTTTTTTTTTTTTTTTTCACGTTTTAGTTTTAGGGTTTTCAGAACCCAAAGGGAATCAGGGCTCGAAGCCCAGTAAAGAATGAAGGCCCGGCTAGTGGGCTTGGTTCTCGCGCACAGCAAACCCAGAAAGGCTGCTTGGTTCCTTTTTTTTTCTTTTTTTTTTTCTCGGTTAGGGTTTGGAAAAGACCCAAAATTGCTTCTATTTTATTTTGATTCTTTGACTCACAAATTTCACATAGCATAATTGCGTATTACATGAATAAATAAATATATATATATATATAGTGAATAAATAAATAAATATATATATATAGTGACAAAATATATGAACACATATGCAATATATATAATTGAAGGGAAAACATAAATATAGGGGGTTCATTCATCATGAGAAATGTTTTCATGCTTCATGATCATTTTAAATATCTTAATTTATTTTAAAAGAACCTAATTGGCAGAAAACAACTTAGCCTTTGAATTTTGTAGAAGATCTTTCTCAGAAAACCGGAATTGCATCTCTAATGTGTTGTATCATGTTCAACAAAGAAGAATTAAATTGAATCAATAGCATGTAGACCAATTTAATAAAATAATAAATTAATCATAAAAAGAATGATTAAAATGTAATACTCCCCTGATTGAAGAACAAACTCTCTTTAGCGTAGTGTCAAGAGTGTGCTAATAACATGTTCTAGGCCTAATTCACTAAATCATATAAAGGACAGAGAGAGAGGATGAGGCAATAGTAGAGAGAAAGAGAGAGATGTGTAATTGTGAGGTGTGTTTTGTATCACCTCATTGTGCCTTTATTTATAGTAGTAGGAAATGTTAAATCCTTACGCTACTAGGATTACAAGTCTAATAGGATAATATCTAACCCTAGAGAATATTCCAAGATATCCCTAGATATACTGGAATTTACACAATCACATTCTTAATCTAATAGGACTGCAACAGTAATCTATTTATTTGATTTGATTCGATTAATTTTTGTATAAAGATCTATTGAGATACCCATTTTCCCTTTTTATTTTCCATTACAAGATCAAGGGCCAAAATACAAGCCTTGGGTACAAGATCAACACCAACAGAGGAGGGTTTAAGCAAACAAAACTGTTACATGTTGAACGCAAATATATAGGTTTAATTTTAGCTACGCCACTTGAAACTCGATTTTAATACTTTGATTTCTGTAACTCAGAAGTTGTCACTTTACTTTTTGAAACTCATAGTGTGCTCCACTTTGCCCTTTAGAACTCGATTTTGATCCATTTCGCTATCTGAAACTTAAAAGTCGTTTTTATAAAACTCAAAATCCACTCAACATTGCCATAGATATGTTAATTTTTTATGTGGATTTGATTTGGATGGGCCAGGTTAATTAATTTCTTTTTGATTTTTTTCATCTCTTCAATTTCTTTTAAACTTAATATTTTATGATTGTTGTCACTTAGTACTACGATTTAGTGATATTTCTTATCACTTGTAAGTGCGAGGTCTCAAGCTCGATTCTCACCAAAAGTGATTTTGAACCAAATTATTGCTAGCCTATTGTGTGGCTAAACTCGCCCCCTCCTTTATAATATCGTTTATTAAAAAAAAATATTAAAAATTCTAATTGTTAAATGGTAATACATACTGGAAATTTATAATCAAATTTATTGAACATCTATCATGGTTTTATTGGAGGTTGGGTCCCATATATATTTTAGGAGGCAACCGAATAAAATAATGATTTTTGAACATGTGGCATAGTCTTATTAGAGGTTGGATCCCACATATATTTCAAGAGTCAACCGAATAAAGTAATGACTTGTGAGTTACACAGAGTGAAGTGAGATTAAATTGAAGTTACAAGCCTATCTAACATATCATAAAACTTGGTCAAACTCTCATCTGATCATAAAACGCAATTTCATACTCTCTTGCTTCACCTTGCACCCAGTGTATTAAAAGCGTGAGGTATGGGCGAGACGTTTGAGGGATAGCCCGGCCTAGGCTTGAGACGTGAGGTGAAGCCCTACAGGGCCAAATTTTTTTAATATATACACTGAGTGTACACATATATTATAAATATACACACACACATATATATATATATACATATATTCTATTATATACATATATATATATATATATATATATATATAATAGAGGATGAAAACACAATGAGCACACATATAACAATGCACGCAGACAACACACACATCCATTATATAAAAAAATAAAAACCAGGAAAAAAAAAAAAAGGCAGAGACGATAATGCAAGGAAGAGGTACAAGGTAATTAAAACCCTACCCAAAATTTGGGCTTGGGAGTTAAAAAAAAAATTAAAAAATAATAATAATAATAAAAAAATAAAAAAAAACAAAACAAAAACAAAAACAAAAGAAGCAGCCAAATAGAGATGCCTTGACGCCTTCCGCCCACTCCCTCAAAACAGAGGCGGCAACCCTCACGCCCAGCCTCAGAGGCCGCCTAGGCACGCCCTGAGGCAAGCCTTTTAAAACATTGTCTTGCACATAAGGAGACAACTCATTCAGTATCATTCGAATTGATCTCCTATCATTTTTTTTTGTTTTTTTTTAACATTTTCCTTAGTGACATTGCTTATACGCTTAAACTTTAAACTTTTTGGATAATGTTGCAGACCAAACATGGTGAGGCAAGTATTGGCCAAGTCGATCAAACTTGTGACTAGCCAAAGGAAATCCTTGCTTGCTTGGACACTGGAGTCTTGGACTTGGGATTTACTTTGAAACTGAGATGCTAAATTTAACCTCGAAGGTGTTGTGTACCAGGGTTTCACAGAAAACACAGGCTTTTGCAATGTTAGCAGTTCGATGAAGTCAGAAATACAGACGACCTATCTTCATTTGTTAGGCTTGGGAACGTCACCTACACTGTTGGAGGAGCTTTCCTGAACAACTTGAGATGAAGAAGACCTACTTGATGAGCTTCCATCTGTAATGCCCCTATCCTTCCTCTGTGATTGCTTGGCCTTCTTAACCCCAGAAGATGAATCCTGTGAAACTCAACTCAGTAAATTATTATCTCTAATGTACAGAGCATTGCTGCAGTTATATCTATGACATACAGATACAAAAACGTTACTCCGAGTATTGCTTCTACAACAAGTTTACAAGTTAAAACTAACCTGTGGTGCTGAAGACCCTGGCATCTTAAGTTCAAGGTCTGTTGCTACATCGTTGGAGTCGTCACACCTTTCAGCATTGCTACCCCTTTGATGATCTGATGACCTACTCCTGGAATCTTGCTTGCTTGAACTGTGGGAGACAGATGCGCACTGCAGTGATGGGTGTTCTACTGGAGGATTGGCAGGTACTGGATATGGCACAAAAGTTGAACAGGGATTAGGCATAGCAGCAGGATTTTGAGCATGAAAGTAAGGATACGGCTGAAGTGACGGGTGCATGGGAATTGGGCCGGGAGGGACAGCTACAGGCATTGGATATGGGTAAGGTGGAGCCATAACAACAGAAGGATCCATGCCAGCCCATGGGAGCATAACTCTCAGTCTTTGTTGATACTGAACATTTAGATTTTCAATATCGGATTTTAGAGATGCCTTCTCTTCTCTTAGCTCGTTCTTCTCCTGCGTTAGCTGCTTGTAATAGACAAGAATTCCGATCACATTAGCACATAATCATCCTCACAAGTTACAACCACAGGATACTACACGGTAACAATAACATCACCCCACCTCACGGGATTCATCAGTAAGTGCAGCACATTCAGCCTTTAGTTTGTTGACATCGGCAGTTAAATCCTTCAACATTTGAATTGTGTCGGTAAGGATGGTTGCCTTATCGTTCTTGGGCCTATCCGGATCTGCATTTCCAGCATAACAACGAGGGCACAAGGGATGTGTATCATAAACTAACTATATTGCGAATTAACAAGACCGTTAATCCAAGTATGTATTAATTTCATGCCAAACTGAAACTATCTAACTTCAATTACGATGTTTAAACATGTCATTCCCGAAAAATCATGGCAGAAGGAGTAACAGACAGCAGCAACTAAAACTTACCTAATGTGTTGCCCAACTCAAAAAAATGCTCGTTCAATCGATCCCTCCTCACCTTTTCGCGGTCTGCTTTCTGAACCTTTCTAGCAACAATCGGGTCCTTCGTCTCCGCATCAAGTCTTTGCCTGCCAACAAAATCAAACTGTAAAGATCAAACTTTTTCATCTGCTTCAAGCCCATCAATCATTTTTTCCTTTTTTTTTCTTTCCAAATTATTTAATCCAACAGACATTCAATTGCTGAATCCAAACAAACCCAATAAAATTTGTAGAGAGAGAGATAACCTGGAATCAGAGTTGGAGTTGTGGGGACGATTGGAGGGGAGAGGGTGAGTAGAAGGAGGAGCTGAAGCAGCTGAGAAATCGTCGGATTTCCAAGGATCCATAATTTTGGGGTTAATTTTTGAGCCTAGGATTTTGCTCTTCACTGCAAATTGAAGAAATTGGGGAAGAACGAGAGAGAATCACAAAGATACAAAATTGAACACTGATCTCAACTTGCTTTCCACAACAAAATCCACCACGGGGAAATGGTTGCCACCTGCGATTTGGATATGGGTTTTTCATTTTTTTTATCGTTTTTTATTGAATTTTATAATTTTTTAATGGCAAAATTTATATTTCTTATTAAAATTGCTTTGGAAGGGAGATGGTGCATTTTTCATAAGATAGTGCTATCTACACTTTTTTTTTTTTTTTTTTTTCATACATATTTGCTAGTTTTTGTCCATCGATTATATTCAATTCATTCATTCAATCTGAAAGATGAAAAGTAAGAGGATTGTGTGATAATTAAAAATAAATGTGTGAATAACACTACTTTTTTTATACCCTGTAGAAAGAGGATGATGTTTTAGTTACCGTTAAATTAGTATGATTTTAATAATTAAAGACACGAATCTCAAATTTAAATTAATTTAATGACAACATAAAGAGTACATCAAAAATATAACCTTGAATTTGACAATATATATATATATATATCCTTCGAATTTAGACCATTTTAAAAAAGTGGCATCACCTTTCAATTTTTTCACATTACCACTCAAATAATTAAACTAGCAACAATAAAAACGCTTTTGCCTCAAATCTTACAAGCCTTTGTTTTCTATTTACGTAGCATGCGTGAATCTTACTTTAGAAGGCAAAATCAAACAACATTTCAGATTGACTCTTCTCTTTGAGTTTTGGTCAAACTAAAAGATAACTTGAATCATCAAAAGTTTTTATACTTCAAGTGAGAGGATTGATATGCGTTTTTTTATGAAGTGTCTCGAAATCAATGGCGTACTTTAAAAAAACTATTTCGTTAATTTCTGTCTTGAACATCGATTTGTCTCCTGAACTTCAACTTGACAAGTTTCTTCCATCTAGTATTCCCCTTAATGTCATTTTCATTCTCATTTCATCTTTTTTTTTTTATATTTAAGTTGTGACGTAAAATTAAAAAAAAAAAAAAAAAAAACTTTTGATGACGCGCATGTGAATTTTTTACACACAAGAAATGAACATGAGGGAAGAGTTAAGGGTAAAAATTGGTAATTAACATTAATTGATAGAGGAAAATTGGGCAAATCAAAACTGTAGGGGCCTAATCATCTAAAGAAGTACAACATCCGGGGGGAAATTGCTAAAATTACCTATCTTACCGGCTTTACCTAACGGCGTCGCATTTCGGTCCCTCGCTTTCTCTTACCTCCAAATTCGGAAATTGCCTGTTGAGGATTTCCATCTATCTGTAACCAGAAGCGAGGAAGAAGATGAAGATTGTGACGTACAACGTGAACGGGCTGCGGCCGCGGATTGCCCAGTTCGGCTCTCTCTTCAAATTGCTGAATTCATTGGACGCCGACGTCATCTGCTTCCAGGAAACCAAGCTGCGACGGCAGGAATTAACCGCCGACTTGGCGGAGGGCTACGAGTCCTTCTCCTGCACCGGCACCTCCGGAAGGGGCCGCACCGGGTACTCCGATAATTGTTTGTTAAAATGCCTCAACCAGCCACACCGCGGGGCACACACTCTCTTCAAATTTTGCACCTTTATGTTTCCTGTTTTGATTGATTTTTTTAAATATAATGTGGTTCTGTGAAGGTGTGGCGACATTTTGTCGTGCGAAGTGGGCGTTCTCGAGTGACGAAGTCGCTTTGCCGGAGGTGGCGGAGGAATGCTTTACCGGGGTTCTTGACAGTGGAAAGGAAGAAATGATTGCGGTTGCGGAAGGGCTTGAGGAGTTTTCAAAAGAGGAGCTTTTGAAGGTTGATGGCGAGGGGCAGTGTGTTATCCCGGATCATGGGCATTTTGGTATGTTTTGCCTTAGCTTCTAGTTTCAAGCTGGAGTCTTTGTGAGGTTTTATTTTATTTGTTGGGGAAAGTTTAAAGATTTATATTGACAATGGCTGTGTAGTTCTCTTCAATTTGTATGGGCCTCGAGCTGGATGTGATGATACTGAAAGGACGGAGTTTAAACTCAAGTTTTCAAGATGTTAGAGGTAACCAAAATGACCCTTTTACTTTTTAAGTTGCCATCGAAAAAGTTAGAATTGTTATTGTCGTAGTTTTTTTTTATTAATGTTTCTGTTGTAGAAAAGGTGGGAGTCTCTCTTGCGTCAGGGTAGGAGGATATTTGTTGTTGGTGATCTTAACATTGCACCCACTTCATTAGATCACTGTGATACGCAACCAGATTTTGAGATCAACCAGTAAGATGTTTGCCTGATCTCTAGCAGTGGCCATCTGTGCATGTAATTATATGCAGAATATATAATTGTAGTTCATTCCTAATAATTGAGAAAATCTACCTTGTAGATTTAGAAGATGGTTTAGATCGATGTTGGTGGAAAATGAAGGCTCTTTCTTTGATGTTTTCATAGCAAATAATCCTGATAGGTAAAGCATACACATGCTGGTCACAAAGTACAGGTGCTGAAGAGTTTAATTATGGCTCTAGAATCGATCACAATCTTTGTGCAGGGGCATGCTTACACCAAGAGCAGGACTTGCAAAGTCATAATTTTGTAACATGCCATGTCAAGGAGTGTTACATATTGACACAATTTAAACGGTGGAAACCAGGAAATTCTCTGAGGTATAGGATACATAGATGCTTGTTTTTTGTGTGCTTGCAGCCCATGCATGGATGTCATTCTTGTATTAGTTTTACTTTTGTGATTATGCAACAGTAGGTAATGTGGAAGTGCATGCATGTGGTACATATATGTAGGTGAAACATGTCTATGTGAGTGTTATGATGTTGCCTTGACCTCTTTCCCCGCCCGCAGATGGAAGGGAGGGCAGAACATCAAACTCGAAGACTCCGATCATGCTCCAGTTTACACAAGTTTACTGGAAATTCCTAGTGTTTCCCAGCATAGCACCCCATCTTTATCTGTTAGATACATTCCAATGGTTGGTGGCCTCCAACAAACCATGGTATGGAATTATATTCTCCCTTTTGCTGACTACCATCTTGTTTGATTTTAGATGTTTCCATATAAACATTCTCGTGAAATATGCAAGGACATAAATGATAAACCTTTTGTGCACACTTGAAATTTGAAGGAAGCGACTGCTTCCTTGGTTCAACTAGTATTTAGTTGTCTATTGATTTTAGTTATATTATAGCAGTACTTATTGATCAAATAGATTAAGGGTTTGTTGTGTGCCTTGTGTTTAACGTGATTTGGGATGGTGGAATATCGTATGTGCAGCTGCCTTTAGTTTGGGACAAGTTTGCAACTTTGGTGTTCATTAATAAAAACTATATCTATGTATATAGATGTTAAATATTTTGACTACGAGTCCAACAATAAAAGAGTGAAAACGAAAAAGATTTGAATTTGATTATATCGCTTAATTACTAATACTTCATACTTCCCCATATGGATGCTGTATGCTCTCTTAACCTGTTCTCCTGAAGCTACTTCTTCTCTATGCCTACTCGAGGTTGACTGAACCCTTTGTCCTCCTGTGCAGTATCTTTGCTAATGAAAAGACAAGCTGCGTAACAAGTTAGACAGAAATATCATTCAAGAGAGTTTCAGTAAGGAAGAAAGATGTTCACCTGACCAATGATGCACACCCGGTGCACCCAGCGGCAACTCCTGTTCTTTGAGCCAAAACTCCCAAGTGATCAGTTGAAAAACAAATGAGCATTCAAGCGCTTTTGCTATTGAGGCTACTTGTAACACTTTGGTAACTTTAGGTGGTCAACGTACAAAAACAATGTGCAGCAGTGAAGCTAGGAAAAAATCAAAAAGGAGTTCCCAACTCTCTTTGAGGTCATTTTTTCAGAAAAGTTCTATCAGTAGCAACAGTTTGAGCAATAATACTGGTATTTCTACTAGTCAGAGAAATGTTCCAGATTCTAATCATCTCTCAAATGAAACTCCAATACCAGAAAGTCAAAGCGGCAGTCCCAAGCAGTATGAACTGAACTCTAGTGTATCAAATCAAGATCAGGATGAAGTAGATGTCTGCTCCTTGGACAAAGAGAAGAATAATTTTGCGTTATTGGAGTGCCAAAGGTTACAGCAAGTCATGTAGAATAGCATACCAGTTTGCAAGCGCCATAGTGAACCTTGTGTTGCTCGGGTTGTGAGGAAGCGAGGTCCTAATTTTGGACGCAGATTCTCTGTCTGTGCGTGTGCTGAGGTATGTTTTTGTTAGGGTAAAGTACAAAAAACTACCTCAATTATGGGTCAAATGACACTTTCATACCTCATCTTTTAAAATTGACAATGTCATACCTCATCTTACGAATTTGTGTCAATGTTATACCTTCCGTTAGTTTGGCCGTTTATTTCTCAGTTAAATGCTGACGTGGCTTGATCTGAGACCCATTTTTATTAAAAAATTATTAAAAACAAAAAAAATCATTTAATATTATTTAAATATTAAAATAATAAAGAAAAGTTATTTAAAAAAAAAAAAAAACCAACATCAATTCGTCTCTCCCCCCCTCTCTCCCTTCTCCCCATCTTTATCTTCTTCCTCTTTCTGCAACTGCAACCCAGAAAAACAGAAGAGAAAAAAAAAAAAAAAAACAATATGTTTTCCCTGCTCCTC
Source organism: Pyrus x bretschneideri (assembly GCF_019419815.1). Lineage (NCBI taxonomy): Eukaryota > Viridiplantae > Streptophyta > Magnoliopsida > Rosales > Rosaceae > Pyrus > Pyrus x bretschneideri. The sequence goes on along the minus strand of NW_025999390.1, from coordinate 15,432,169 downwards.
ACCCCCTCTTCTCTCCACACCCACGCACCCAACCTCCCCACCTTCGCACCCCACCCTCTGCACCCAACCTCGCACCCACTACCTACAACCCAAGAAAAAAAAAAAAAAGCCTAGAAAAAAACCCATTCTCCTGGGCGAGGAGAAAATGGGCGGCGGGGGCGTGGGGGGTGTTAAACATTTTCACCTCCGGGAAGAAGATTGCCCGAGCCCGCGAAGGCGGTCCATCCAGTTGTTCTCAGAGATCAGACCCGCCCAATGCGGAGGAGCTCAGGCGAAGGAAATTCCTCGCATGGCCTCCCTGACCCTCATCGCATTCTCCGCCGTAAGCGGCGCGTTTCTGCAGTTCTCGTCTTCTCTGAAAGCCCTAATTATCTCCGAGTTGGAAGCAACCTCCTCCTCCACTTCTTCTGCTTCCGCTTCGTCATCGCTGCTTCTGTTCAAGCGATCACTATGCCCGACGCCGTCGTTTAGCTGGAGAGACGAGATTCCTCCGTCGATCTGATTGACAGTGACGTCGTTGGAGTGCAGCTGGGAGTGGATCGGGACGGTGTAGTTTCCGATCTGGTCGTCGTCGTCTTCGGAGTCGACGGCAGAAACTAGCTGGTAGAATTCGGCGGCAGGGGGTTGGGTTTGTGGTGGGGGAAGGGGGTATGAACTGGGTTTCGTTTGGTTTGGGTTTTTTTTTTTTTTTTTTTTTTTGTCCTCTTCTTCTTCTTCTTCTTTCTCCTTTTTCTTTTCTGGGTTGCAGGAAAATGATAGGGAAGAGAGAGAGGGGAGAAGGAGAGGTTTGTTTTTTATTTTTTTATGTACTTTTTTATTATTATTTTAATATTTAAATAATATTAAATGATTTTTTTTGTTTTTAATAATTTTTTTATTAATTTTTTAATAAAAATGGGTCCCGGATCAAGCCACGTCAGCATTTAACTGAGAAATAAACGGTCAAGCTAACGGAAGGTATAACATTGACACAAATTCGTAAGATGAGGTATGACATTGTCAATTTTAAAAGATGAGGTATGAAAGTGTCATTTGACCCATAGTTGAGGTAGTTTTTTGTAATTAACTCTTTTTGTTAACTTTAATACTGCTGGAAATTTGTAAAAGTTTCTAATATACGATATTGGAGTAAGAGTAAAACAGAAAGAAAATGAAATAATACCCTGGCATGTAAATAAGGAAAACGAAGTTTAAGCATGATTCAGTATTGTGATGTCTGATGAAATTATGAATTCAAGTGTATGACAGTGAAGTGTGGACAAAGGACAAGTATCTTTAAATGAATTACTCCTTTCTTTGATTCTTTCCATTATTTTGTACATCTCAGATTCAGTTGATTTTGTAAAAGCAACCTTGTAACTAGTTTCCCTTCAGTACTTAGAACCTAGAACTTAGGATGAACAGGTCCTCCGGCTGTGCAGTCTGTTTTACCCCATTTTGCCATTAAAGAATTTGGGCATCTGACAATTGCAAGCTTTATACAGAACTACAGATATTGTGAAGTTTATATGTACTCGAGCTAAGTTTGCAGTTGACTACTCGTGAGACGTTTGTCTTGTTTATGTGGAATAGCAGAAGGCAAAGTAGATGATTTATGAACTAACTAGTGGCATTCCTTTTGTTCTTCCTACAGGGACCTGCATGTAATCCAGAAGCAAATTGTAAGTATTTCTAATGGGCTTCTTCGAAACCCCGACAGAAATGACGGTGGTGATCAGTGATGCCAGGTAATAATCGATGTCATGCTTTTAGTTTCCAGCCTACCCTTCGAGACGATGTAGGTTTGGAAAATTTTGTAATTGAAATGATTCTTTTTGAAATAGAAGTCTCAGGCATAAGCTCCTTTGTTGTATTATTTAGCTGTATAACTTTATTCATTTTCTTGTTTAGTGAATTGATCGCCGTGCTGCACGAAAGAAATATGTTTCCAGAATATCAGAATCTTAGTTTTAGGCGTATGTGACGTGTGCCGTCCATATATATATATGAGAAGTTAAAGAGAAGAAGGTAGCTAGCATCTTTCGAAAGAGAAATTATACGTTTCCTCGGTATGTCATTTATCAACTAGTAAGAAGAGTCATACAGCACGCACACAGAAGAAAAAAATGTTCCATGTATTAATGTATTATTCTTTCTTATTCGTGGATAACTTCCACATAAAAATACAATCCTTGATGTCACGATCTTGTGTTTTTATAATCAATTGGGAGCCGAAATTCGAGTTTGATGTTTCTTCCAACATTTAGAAGAAAAGTATCACCAGTATTAAATGTCCTATCAACGTCACGGACGAATGGTCGCAACCGATGACCCAACTATCCAGTAAAAAAATTGAAAGACTAGTGAACTTCATCCATACAAAATTGTTTGGGATGGCAAATCAACAAAGTACAGCGATCGTTATCGATCACAAATTATGGTAGAAGACAACCCTAGAAAATAATAATACGATAATGTCAAACACATCAGCATGGATTATGACAAACCCTCACCCCCAAAGATATGTTTTACATCACTTCAAGCGTCATATAAGTGTTTTTTTTTTTGTCTGATCAATGTCCTGTATTCAATGAAAATGACTTATCTACATCGTCAAGACGCTACCGTGGTATATTGAGCAAATAACACGACATCCCACATTAAAATTTTTTGCATAACTTCACATAGTTGATTTAAAACACCGTCGCCTTAACGTTATGTTGGCAAAACCATTGGATATAAGTGTTTTTGTTTTTTTTTTGTCTGATCAATGTCTCGTATTCAATGAGAATGACTTATCTACATCACCAGGACGCTATCGTGGTATATTGAGCAAATAACATGACATCCCACATTTAAATTTTTTGCATAACTTCACATAGTTGATTTAAAACACCATCGCCTTAACGTTATGTTGGCAAAACCATTGGATATAAGTGTTTTTGTTTTTTTTTTGTCTGATCAATGTCTCGTATTCAATGAGAATGACTTATCTACATCACCAGGACGCTACCGTGGTATATTGAGCAAATAACATGACATCCCACATTAAAATTTTTTGCATAACTTCACATAGTTGATTTAAAACACCGTCGCCTTAACATTATGTTTCATGTAAGTCGTCGTATTTAGTTTCAACCTCATCACAACCAGTTGTATACAACTTTCTTCACAATTTAGGGTCATTTATACTCTTGTTTGGAATCGGATACCATGTGATTGGCCCTTGGACGTACGTTTTATAGATATTTCAGGTGCGATGTGTACTACTCGTATAAATATAATCAAGCTTGGAAAATTTTGTAATTAAAATGATTCTTTTTGAAATGTAAGTCTCAGGCATAAGCTCCTTTGTTGTATTATTTAGTTGTATAACTTTATTCATTTTCTTGTTTAGTGAATTGATCTACACGAAAGAAATATGCTTCCAGAATATCAGAATCTTAGTTTTTAGGCGTATGTGACGTGTGCCGTCCATATATATATGAGAAGTTAAAGAGAAGAAGGTAGCTAGCATCTTTCGAAAGAGAAATTATACGTGTCCTCGGTATGTCATTTATTAACTAGTAAGAAGAGTCATACAGCACGCACCCAGAAGAAAAAAATGTTCCATGTATTAATGTATTATTCTTTCTTATTCGTGGAAGACTTCCACATAAAAATACAATCCTTGATGTCACGATCTTGTGTTTTTATAATCAATTGGGAGCCGAAATTCGAGTTTGATGTTTCTTCCAACATTTAAAAGAAAAGTATCACTAGTATTAAATGTCCTATCAACATCACGGACTAATGGTCGCAACCGATGACCCGACTATCCAGTAAAAAAATTGAAAGACTAGTAAACTTCATCCATACAAAATTGTTTGGGATGGCAAATCAACAAAGTCCAGCGATCGTTATCGATCACAAATTATGGTAGAAGACAACCTTAGAAAATAATAATACGATAATGTCAAAACACATCAGCATGGATTATGACAAACCCTCACCCCCAAAGATATGTTTTACATCACTTCGACGTCATATAAGTGTTTTTTTTTTTTTTTTTTGTCTGACCAATGAGAATGACTTATCTACATCATCAAGACACTACCGTGGTATATTGAGCAAATAACACGACATCCCACATTAAATTTTTTTGCATAACTTCACATAGTTGATTTAAAACACCGTCGCCTTAACGTTATATTTCATGTAAGTCGTCGTATTTAGTTTCAACCTCATCACAACCAGTTGTATACAACTTTCTTCACAATTTAGGGTCATTTATACTCTTGTTTGGAATCGGATACCGTGTGATTGGCCCTTGAACGTACGTTTTATAGATATTTCAGGTTCGATGTGTACTACTCATATAAATATAATCAAGCTTGAAAATGAAGGGGAAGATGAGCAAAACAACAGACAATTGCAATAATTAATGAGACAAACAAACCTGGTTACTACTGTTTCGATGGACCATCACCGTATGGCTGCTAGTGGACTTGGTAAGGTGGCTCTTCCTAGCCCAAAAAGCTACCAAAATTCTCATGCAAATTTATACTATTTTAATCTGTGATCACGATGATTATCGTGTAATTATATCTTCAGAAAACAATATCCAAGTCGATGGAGAAGTGCGACTTATCTTCCTTTGAAATTTGTATGCGGTGGGAGGGGCTTCTGACTTCTGAGGCAAGAGTTAAAAGATCTGCACGATAAACTAGTGGTTCCAAATGACATCCCACTACACTTGCGGTCCTTTTCCTGCTCTAGTAAAATCATGAAAGGTTCTAGATACTTTTTTTTAGCCGAAATACTCGAGCCATTTGCAAATGGATTTGGCCTCTTAATTTGTTGATTGCGGCTAGCATTGATTCAATATTCTAGGGTTTTATTTTTGGGCACTCAATTACAGCTAATATATGCGACGGGTGATATATTGTTCTAATGATTATAGTCTTTCTCTTCAATCTACCTTATTCTGAGTTTAAACGTTTTTTCTCTATTTTAATGTAGAATATTGCTTGCATTAAGAAAATGCTTCATTTTATAAAAACTTCATGCTTGCTTGTACCTATAGGTGGTTAAATTAGATTGTAATGTCATTGTCAATCATTTGTTAAGAGAATGAATCCAAGAAGTATAAATAATCATAAGCCTTTTTTCGGATTCCATTTATAACATGGGTGACGTCATACTATCTTAGGCGAGGAGTCAGACAATTTTGGCTTGATTAAGCAGTGCAGTCGAGCCTTCTCCTTTTTACTGTAGCTTGACCGATTGGGCATGGGCTAGAGCTCATTTTGTTGGTTTTGATGGATTGAATCATCCAATACCCCTAGCAATTGAGAGAGGTGGACTTGCTATTATAGTAGATGGGAAAGAGATTATGAGCCTTTTTTCCATATGGTTTATGGTACTTCTTATGCTTTGGTTTGGAGGGCACACATAAGATGCAACCACTATTACTTTCCATTGTCTTATTTTTGTTGTTATTTATTTTGGTTGGTGTATTTTATAAAAGATAATGCTTGTGTCTCTCTATGGAGAACTTAATTGTCCCTCCTATGATTAACTAATATTTATCGTCCAAACATTTTAATCGGAACTGTACGTTCTTCTTATCATCATTTAAAGAGTACATATGCAAAAATTATTCAATTAGGAGACATTTTAGCCATTCATATGCATAAAACAAATGGACGGTTCATCATACGGATGACACTTGTTACCAAAATTGTTAATTGGTTTAACACAGATGGTTGACTAAACAATCTCCAAATTAAATGATTTTTTGTAGAATTGATTTTTAGATGATGATAAAGAGAATGAACATTTCCGATTTGATGTTATGATGTTCGAATGATACAAGTGTTAATCGTAACTGAGAGACAAGTAAGTCCCCTAATGCAGGGGAACATAAGCATTGTCCTTTTATGTATATCCGTTGTCTATTGGTTCTAGAAGCCATGAGCGATCACCTCATTCTGGCAATGTCACCTAAATTATCAACATTACATCTTGTTGGGATTATTAAAGAGAAAGAATAAAGGATTCTCTTTACAACTGCTTTTGGATGGTTTATGCTTAAAAACTTAAACATTCATACATTCTTCAATGTTCAATGTACGAAAATAATATATAAGTTGTTATTATTAACTCTGAATTAGAGTTTAGTTTCAATTGGAAAACATTAAATTTATAGGAATAGTGGACAGATTAAGAGAATATAGAGGGAAAAAGTGATAAAAATAGACATTAAATTTTTTTGAGCATAATGCTATATTTTACACTAGGGAAATGAGGAGTTTGGCTAAGCTACACAATGAGCAGTCTAATTTGGTATCGAATTCGCTGTTCACGAGATTAGAATCTAAGACTTCTCACTTACAAATGAAGAGGAATATCACCAGACCGTAGTATTAAATGACAAAATAGACATTAAATTTAAAACTTGTTAATTTCAAAATCATGGAAGGTCTGTTTAGGTTTACTTTTCTACTTTGCTTGCTTGCATTTCTACATCCTTTTGTTTTTCATAAATAAATAATCTGCTTCCGCACCAAAGACTACTATTAGTTATGTGACAAAGTATTAGGTTTAGGTGACTAAGACATATGCTAACACTATCGTAACCAAACTAGTCAAAATTCGAGATTGATCTAATTAATAAAATTTTATTTACAAAAGAAATTTCAAACTCTTTGCTAACGATTAAATAATGACACATGACGTTATATTATTAAACATAAATAAATACAATTTGCAATGAATACAATTTGATTCGATAATAATGAAACAAATCACATCAATTGATGCGTAACACATTTTAACTTTGTAGTAAAAGCAAGGAAAAAGACCAATCTGCTAATCTAAAGAGGACACAAATGACCAATAAAACTCATCCACTACCATTTATTTTCAATTTATGACCACCAAAAATAAAGTGAAAATTACGACAATTATGTTTGAGGAGTCAGGATCAATCCCAGCCAATCAATCCCAGCCAAACTGGATAACCATTTTCTTATCTTAACCAAACACCATATTTAACCCTAGTTATAGCTCTGGCCTGGCCCAACCCAAGTCCGCATCCAAACACCCCTCAAAGTCCCTCAATATATAAAGCCAAGCCACCCCTGCTCCCCTCCCTCTCTTCTCAATCAAATTCCACAACACATACCAAACCGCACAGTATCATGCTTTCTGCTTCGTCCTCCACCACATTCCTCGCCGCTCCAATTCTCTCCGCCGCAGCCTCTCCTAAAACGCCGACACGTGTACGATTTCAGCCGATTCGCGCCTTCGCCACCGGCTCCGCTTACGCTTTGCCTGAGGCCGAGACGGCGTCGTATCTCCGCCCTCAAACAATGACCTCGCTGTACGAAATCCTCGGCATCCCAGCCGTCGCCACGTGTCAGGAGATCAAATCAGCGTATCGGAGACTGGCTCGGGTTTGCCACCCCGACGTGGCGGCGATCGAGCGCAAGGACACGTCGGCCGACGAGTTCATGAAGATTCACGCTGCCTACTCCACGCTGTCGGATCCCGACAAACGCGCCGATTACGACCGGCAATTTATGCGGCGGAGCCGGCCGTTGTCGTCGGCGTCGGGATATTCGGGGTACTACACTCGCCGGAACTGGGAGACCGATCAGTGCTGGTAGTGAGTTGACTGTCCTGCTGACGGAACGATTCCGAAATTAAAGCAACTAATCCGCGAGATCGTCTGTAATTTTGTAATTATACGGAGGGTGGCATAGCGCAATCAGAGGCGTTGATTATTTTGATCTTGATGATCTGGCCGTCTGTCTGTCGGGCAAGAAAACAAGAAAAAAGAAGTCGCGCCAAAATTGTGGGATGTGAAAAGAGTTGAAAATGTTGTTTTGTGTTTTGATAATTACTATAATTATGTAGCATAATTAGGGATGCAACATTTTTAATATTTGTAAAGTTGTGTTCTTGTCTTGGATTAGTATGACATAAGTAGAGTATATATGGTGATTTACATGTAGAGATTGAAGCTCAGTATTTTGATGGGTAATCAATTTTTAATACTCTATTGGTATTGACGATTTTAAGTTTTCAAGTGTTTGTAATGTGAAATTAAGCAAACCTTGACCGTGGTTGAAAATAATCGATCAATCTTTAACTTTGTTGAAGGTCTTAACTTGCATTTGATTTACGCGTACTGAGATTATCATTTCATTTTTAAGTGATGGATTGTGTCATAAGTTCAAATATTTTTTCTTCTTTCTTATAACACCAACAATTACAAAGGTTGCCAACTTGCCACAATCATTTCTTCGGTGACCTATTCATTGATCTAGAGATAATTTGCATACAAGTATAAAGGGTAATTCCCTAAATGGCTATCACAAGTGGCACCAACACAAGCACCAACGTTATAAATCTATCACAAAAAAGAATAGACGTAACAGATCTAAACCAACACATATGAAATGTCATCGTGAAAAGTGAGACCACTGCAGTACAGACTACCTGCTAGTTGATGTGCTCCCTCAGACGTAAGCTTCTCTCTCCTTCCCACAAACAACAAACCTTAGATTTGCAACAACCATGGACGTTGGCCCCTTGCTCCAGCTTGGAGGCGGTGGCCGCATTTCTCCTCCCTCCTCCTAGACTATTTTTGCCGCCTTTGGAATAACAAAGGTTTTGCATTTTAATTACTTAGGAATTTGTTAAGTTATTGGAGGAGTTGTAAAGGTGTCATGGAAACTTAAGTCTATTAATTTGTAAACGCTTATAAATATTGTATTAGAAAGCTTTGAATGGTAAACTTGAATGAATTTAAAGTGTATTTACCTTGTGCATTTAACGAGAATGATTTCTCCTTCTAAAATCAAGCATTTTGGTGTTTGAACTTTGAAGTCTGCACGGACACATAGTTGAGGTGTCGGACCTCATAATTTCTTCATTAGAACGTGTTAGCGGTCAATTTTAGTGTGGGGCCACTTTACCACCAATTACTTGATGCTATGTCTTTGTTTAAGTCCAACTAAGCGCTGGTGGCCTTTGGGGGAAGGAAGATTGGAGATTGTGATATTGTGAAGTCGCTATCATTGAAAAATAGAAAATTGGTTGTCAACTATAGTTGTTGTTTTGTATAAGTCGGCCATTACAAGTTAATTAAGAACCCTAAGCAAAAATGAAAAAGTTGGATGTGGAATCTCGCATGCAATTGATGACTGATTGAGCGGTGCTAGTAGACAATCATTTCTTATGTTTTCAATTGTATTTTATTGGTTGATATCACGAAAACTCGAATTTGGATTCCATTCGAATCCAAATGATGAGGATCTTAAGAATTCTTACATCTTAACTATTCATTATATATCGTGCAGTTATAAATTATTTGAATTTTTTTATTTAAAATTGAACACAAATAACACCTAATGAAAATTGACCGTACCATATACAATGAATGGCTAGGATGTGAGGTTCGCTAAGATCTTCACAAAGATGATTCGAAGAGGACCCCTCATCCCAAAAACTCAACCATATAATAATCACTTTGAATTTTTAATGCTTTTTTAATATAAAGAAGATATTGATAAAAAAAAAATATCAAAGAGAAAACACTATAGTTTTTTTATAACAAAGAATGAAGAATTGAACACGAGAACTTCTTATCAGGTCAGAAAGAATAATGTTAGGGAGACCAAATTTTTCAACCGAATTTGCAAACCAAATGGTTTGTCTCAAATCTTGTATGTGAGAGCGGCTAGGAAGATTTTTCAGTGTGACCGAAATATGGGGTAGTACACCATGTGTTACTATAGAGATTGTGAGATATGTGTGTTAAAAAGTTAATAACTTAAAAAATAAAATTTCTCACCATTTATATAAAAATACGTGGTGTACCACCCGTGTTCAGGTCATAATGACATATTTCTCCATAAACAAGAATCTTTCCTATGAGATTTGAACATTTTCTAGTTTTACCAAGTCAAATTATTACTTTCCTTCGTCATGGTAACTTAATAAGAAAATACTTGACTCCTTATTTAGGGCTAATTTGGAGTTCTTGTATTCTGTTTTTCAAAACTGTTTGTGTTGTATTGTGAGAATAAATAATTGTGAAAAAATAGTTAAGTGTTTGGTAAAATATAGTACTAAAAGTACTTGTAGCAAAAAATGATGGGGCAGGATTGTCAACATGAAAGTTCCATTATTGAGACGGTTCATTTGTCCCCAATAAAAAAAGTGCTTTTTGAGAAGTATGTGTAGAGCTGATTCTGCTTTCTGTTGTTTCAAACCTATAAATTTAAATAAAAAGCACTTGTTTTTTCATTATCAAACACAATTAAGGTCCAACCTTAAAATAAAATAAAAAAATTATATAAAAATAATAATAATTAAAAAAAAACTATTTTTAAAAAAAAATTAAACAACTCAAAAACAAGCTCCTAAAAAGTGGCAAATTACCGTTTGACTTTGACGTGCACATAAAGCTTTACTTTCACAATTCTATATATACTAGCCTTCATGCACGCGCTCATCCGCATGAGTGCGTGCAAAAGATATTTTTTTAAATCACGGCATGCTACGCTCGACTTACACGTTTTAAATGTATTTAAATACGTAAATTGACAAAAGAAAAATCAAATATTTGAAGTAAATGAATAATCTTATATTATGTTAAAAGAAACCCCTTATAAACCAATTAAAGTAGCTGAATTCACATAATAAAATTAGTCTCTATATAATTTACATTAAGAATGGAGAAAATAATATTTAATAAACAATTGATTGAATCACATTATTGCTAACCCATTGTGAGGTTAAGCCCACCCCCTTCCCCTTAGTGTAGATGTGACATCCCACATCGCCCAGGGGAGTGATCCTTAAATGTATATTCCCATCTCTACCTAGCACGAGGCCTTTTGGGAGCTCACTGGCTTCGGGTTCCATTGGAACTCCGAAGTTAAGCGAGTAGCGCGCGAGAGCATTCCCAGGATGGGTGACCCATCGGGAAGTTCTCGTGTGAGTTCCCAAAAACAAAACCGTGAGGGCGTGGTCGGGGCCCAAAGCGGACAATATCGTGCTACGGTGGTGGAGCGGGCCCGGGAAGTCGTCCTGCCCAGGCCGGGATGTGACAGTAGATAATATCGTTTGTTAAAAATAAAAATAAAATAAAAAAATCATTTAACAACTAATTTAATCACATTATTATCTGCGTGCGAAAAACTTTTTTTTTATAAGGCATTACACATCTCTTAAGATGTTTTGAATGTGTTTAAAAATAGAGAAAAATAATATTTAATAAATAACTGATTGAATCACATTATTGCTAGCATATTGTGAGGTTAAGCCCACCCCTCCCCCTTAGTGTAGATAATATCGTTTGTTAAAAAAAAAAAAAAACAATCATTTGACAACTAATTTAATCACATTAGTATCCTCGTGCAAATGACTTTTTTTATAACCGGCATTACACGCCTCTTAAGATTTGAACGTGTTTAAAATAGAGAAAATAATATTTAATGAATAACTGATTGAATCACATTATTGCTAGCTCATTGTGAGGCTAAGGCCACCCTCCCTCCCGTTTTGTGTAGATAATATCGTTTGTTTAAAAAAAAAAACAATCACTTGACAACTAATTTAATCACATTATTATCCGCATGCGAATGACCATTTTTATAACCGGTATTACACGCCTCTTAAGATGTTTTGAACGTGTTTAAAACAGAGAAATTGAATCTCATTATTGCTAGCATACTGTGAGGCACTAATAAAAAAATTTAATTATTAAAAAAATATTGTTAAAATGATGAAAATGCCCCTGCCTTATTTGATGCATTATTTTGAGATGTCTTTGAAGTTTTTTTTGTCTTGGGGGCATTTTGTTGAAGCTTCGAGACACCAAAATCACTATTCACTTTTCCATTGGAGAATGCATGCAGAAGATATTTTTTGAATCAGGGAATGCTACGCTCGACTTAAACGTTTTAAATGTATTTAAATGCGTAAATTGGCAAAAGAAAAGTCAAATATTTGAAGTAAATGAATAATCTTAGATCATGCTAGAAGAAACCCCTCATAAACCAACTAAAGTAATTGAATTCATATAATAAAATTAGTCTTTATATAATTCTATTCAACTAACTTCCCCACTAGTCACACTTAGAAATAAATTAATTAAAGCAGTCACATGCATAAATATAATTCTATTCAATCAATTAATCAATCGAGAAATAATATCCATAAAAATAATTATCCATATTTCAAAATAAACCAAAACTAAACAAATAATAACAAAGACTTAGAAAAATTGTCCAAAATTAAACCATAAACCTAGAAAAATAGGGGGTTCGGCCACTAGGGGTGTAAAACACCCTAACTTGTCTTAGAAAAATAAACTTTATTTTTCCATAGGAGCGGATGCCTCCTGAAAATCTAAAACCTCCATATTTGTAGTAGCATCTTCGGGATGTTCCACATGCACAAAGTTAGTCTCACAATGCGAATGATACTTGGCAATGGCCTCGGGGGTAACTTGGCATATGCGTGACTAATGATCCTTTGATCCATGGTGGTAGCACGTGTCTAGTTCAGTGGAAGCCAATTAAACGGTAGTTTTTCCCTTGTTCTTGAAGTTTGGGGCCTTAGAGGCAAGAGGTTGGCGCTTTTGGGTCAAATTTTCTCCCTTGGGTGGGCCTCTGCTTCGTTGACCTTGGGCCTGTGGTAGGGCTTGCCGCCCATTTCCACTGCCACGACGGGGTTTTCGTCGGTTGTGGTTGCTAGAATTTGTTGCATACACTTCAAGCGGAGCGTTCGAGCCAGTATGTCGAGCTTGATAATTCTTCATCACATGCTGGTTCTGCTTATCAATGAGAAGTAAAATAGAGATCAAATCCAAAAATTTGGTGAACTTATATGCCCTATATTGTTGTTGCAGGACAATATTGGTGGCATTGAAGGTCGAATGGGTTTTCTCTAGGAGATCCTGTTAGGTTTAGTCATCTTCACAAAACTTAAGCAGTGATCAGATTCTACAAACTTTAGAGTTATATTCATTCACAAACTTAAAGTCTTGGAAGCGTAAATGCTACCAGTCGTGTCTTGCTTCAGGCAAGTAAATGTTTTTCTGGTGATCGAAGCAGTCGGCTAAAGCAACCTAGAGGGTGCGAAGGTCCTCATTAGCAAGGTACTTGGTATGTAGTGCATTATGGATAAAGATCATAGCAGTAACTTTTTGAGCTTCGTCGACTAGGTCATCAGTAGGTTCCTCAATAGTGGCTCTAAGACTTTTTGCAGTAAGATGAAGCTTCACGTCTTGAACCCACTTTAGGTAGTTTCTACCAGATACTTCCAAAGCGGTGAAATCGAGCTTGTTCAAGTTCAACATGTCCCTAAAGCAGAGGGTACAACAAAAACGTGGTTAGTCATATAGAAAGCCATGAACATACATTATAGAACATTCGGATTCTATAGACATGTATTGGTTTAATTTAAGTATGAAAGCTACATATTTCATGTGGTAAGCTTTGAATGAAAACTTCGGGTTTCAAAGGGGCTAAATTCGAAACTACATGTTCGATTTAGTCATGAACATCTAGTTCACATATAAGGGTACCTGCAAGAACACAAAATATAATATACAACTAAGTGTAGTGAATTTGTGGATTTCTTCAAGAACCCAAGTGTGAGTGTGTTGGGACTACGAAAGATAGTCAATGGTTCACATAAAAGAAATAATTTATTAAATCATTAATTGCCAAAAAGTGAGCTTCAGGCCAATAATTTGGGATTAATTGTTCGATTAATGGACTGCTAGTCACTTTAATTAATTCAATAAATCGTAACCATCCAGATTTGATCGTAATATTAGCGAGAATGCTAAAAAAATAGCATTAGATTCGGAAAAATCATAGCCCAATATTTAGTGGGCTGGTTGTCGCGTACGAGGCAAGGCCCTAAAGGGGTTTCAGGGGCTATGGGTTGGCTACAGGCCATGGGCTGGTTCTTGGAAAGAACCCAGTAGCCTAAGTTGTTGGTTTTAGGCCAAAATGGTGCGGGGGGACACAGGCCTAGCACATGTGCTTGCCTGGAGTGTGCACGCGAAGCCCGCCGCGGGCTGGCTTCGATTTTGGGTTGTGGGAAACAAGCCCAACCATCCGGGCTGGCTTGGCTTTAGTGATCGTAAGCTATGATAGGTGGCAAAGCCGAGCAAGTCGAGGCTTGCTACAGGCAAGTCGGAGCTAGGACAAAGCCCAGAAAGCACAAGACTTGCTGGCAGGTTAGGCTAAGCTATAGAGGACGGCCCAGCATAGCTGCAGGCCTGCTGGTGGGCTCAAGCTTCAAGCCTACGTAGAACCTAACCTAGGTTGAAGCTTGGTTGTCTGTACATTGGCAACAAGCCCACGGGGCTGCTACGAGGTTGTCTATGACGTCGAAACGATGTTGTCCTGGTGATGGTGTAGCAGCAGGCCAGTCATGTTGGCTCGACGGTGCGGCGTGGAGCCACGGCTTAACCACGAAAATTCCCTTGTTTTTTTTTTTTTTGAATTATGGGGTTAAAAACCCTAATTGCTTTTAAATTAATTTCAATGCTTTGACTCACAAATTCCACATAGCATAATTACGTATTGCATGAACAAATATATATTGACAAAAATATATGAACACATATGCAATATATATAATTGAAAGGAAAATATAAATATAAGGGGTTCATGCATCATGGGGAATGTTTTCATGCTTCAAGGTCGTTTCAAATATCTTAATCTCTATTAATTAATGAAACCTTATTTGTCAACCAAAAGAGGGTGAAAAGACAACTTAGTCTTCTATCATACAAAAAAATGATGGGCAATAATGTAATTTCATAGGTTCAAATTTTACTGTTTTTTATTGAAGCCTCACCTACAGGTGATGTTAAAATATCTTTAATATTAAAATATAAAAATAAATAAATAAAAAACCAAAAACAAAAAGCTCCCACTCCTCCCCCCCCCACGTTCTCTCTCTCTCTCTCTCTCTCTCTCTCTCTCTCCTTCTCATTTTCTAAAAAAATGTGTTCATACACTCAAAGTGTGTAGGCAAATTTTAGTTTATTTTAAAAGAATCCAACTGGCAGAAACCGATTAAGCCTTTGATTATGTAGAAAATCCTCTTTCACGATCCTTCAGTTCCTTAGCTTCTGACAAGAGCGTGCTGATAACGTGTTGTAAGCCTAATTTATTGAACTGTATTTGGGACTAGAGAGGGAGAGGGCCAACGGCAAGAGAGAGAGAGATGTAATTATGAGGTGTGTGGTAGATCACCCCATTGTGCCTTTATTAATAGTAGTAGGATATGTTAAATCCTTACTCTAATAGGATAATATCTAATCTAGAGAATATTCCAAGATATGCATAGATACACTAGAATTTACATAATCATATTCCTAATCTAATAGGACTGCAACAAAACTGTGTAATTGAAATAATTTTTTGACACTGCTCATTTGCTATTTAACAAAACTTTAGAGTTGTCTTGAAAATATTCTTAGGAATTAGGTACCTAGTTAAAGTTTCTTTTAAAAATTCCATAGTATTTTTGGTAGGACTAGACTGGTAGATAATGACGGTGGATTGGAAGATGGATGGAGATGGATGTAAACTAGTCCAGTGAGCATTATCACCAGAGAATTTTCTTCTTTTTCTGTGAATATAGGATTTAAACCCCATCTCTAATAGCAATGTTCCAGATCTTTGATGTGGACTGAGGTAGATTTCAAAGGGCTATAAGATAGAATAATACAAATCCACAATGCCGTAGCAATGAGTATGTGATAGTTAATACCCTCCTAGTGCAGTTCCTTGATTTTTTTTATGGTGGAATGAAAAGATTGTCTATGGCTACAAATGCTTTAGTTGTATTTAGGGCAGATAGTTATGATTATTACGGTGGTCTACAATTTCGATTTTGTAGCCTCTGCCTGTGCTCATGACATTTGGTTTTGTATTTATTGTCGTTTTCGTTGATTGTTTTGTATTTACGAATCTTGGCATGGTCCTCCCGCTTGTATTTTTATCCATTTACTTTCATATAAAAACTGTGGAGGTGGGTAGGGCAGAGAGTTTATGGGTGTAATTGTCATCACTCTTTTAAGAGAAGGTAAATATCTCGCATGCAACTATTGCCGAAAAATCTAATATCGCGTAATCTTCCTCGATTCAACTTATATATAAAAGAAAATTACCCTCCTTATAAATCTAATTTCATGCTGTTAAAATATTCAACCCACACATTTTTTTTTTTTTTTTCGATTTCGCATGTTTTCATAAAGACATGGGTAGGTCAATAATTGGGGTAATTCCACTTGTTTTTTTTTTGGGAAAATTAGAATGCCCTACATCTTTCTCTATAGTTGTTAGATTAAACATTCATCCATTTTAAAGATTTGATTAAGGTGCTTTGATCAATTGTCACCTCAATAATTTTCTATTTATTTAATTTCCATGTCATTAATTTAAATGCATTTATATAGAGGCATTAGGTAACTTAGTTAATTGCCTACAATATAGGAATTTAATTTCGTCAATCCCCTTCTACACATTAAATGACATTTTTTTTAATAAAATAAAATAAAAAATTAATTAACTAATTCCTCATTACCTTATTATCAGTATTTAAAAAAAAATTCTCTTTCTATTAAAAATGTCTCAATAAAAAGTCTTCAATACATATTTTTTCACGTATAGATATATAAAAAATATACTTAAAACTTATGGTAATTTGAGAACAAAAGTATCGACTTTTGGTACGTTTAAATTTCAAATGCACCGAGAAACCCAATGTACAAAAAATTCAAATGTACCATAAAACCAAATGTACCCATTGTTATTAACCCTTTTGGTACGTTTAGATTTCAAATGTACAGATAAACCAAATGTACCATAAAACCAAATGTGTCCATTGTCAGGTAACCCTTTTGGTACGTTTAGATTCCAAATGAACGAAAAATCACAAATGTACCACAAAACCAAATGTCTCTATCTGATAACTCTTTTGGTACATTTACACTCCAAATGTACTAAGAAATACAAAAAATCAAATCCACTATAAAACTAAATGTGTCCATATTATAGATAACTAGATGTAGCTATATAATGAAACAAATCTTTATTATGTGTTGGGTCTTCTAAATAATAAAATCTGACAATGTTTTTTATATAAATATTCTACTATATTCACAAAAAAAAAAAAAAGTAAAATTATAACAAACAATAAAAAAATGCATAGAGATGGATAATAAATGCATAAATATAGGGATAAGAGGAAAAGAAAAAAAAATGAAATGTTTAGGAAAAGTTGTGAAAAATTAAAATTCTAAACAAAATAAACTTATGTGAAAAACTGAAATTAATAACCAAAATTTTAAGAAAATGTTTGATCAAATTTTCAAAAGGAATATATGTTTAGTCTAAAAAATTAAAAAGCGAGGCGCCCATATCAAAACGCCCCTTTTTTTTCACACACATTCTAAATAAACACAATAGATATAATAGACTAATTTTGGATCAAGCCATGAATTGAGGGCATTTTGTGTTATTTAATTAATTCAATTTTTGTTTCTTCCCATCTAAAAACATTTTCTCCAAAATCACTTTTAATTATTTTAAAAACACATCCAAACAAGTCCTTACCCACTGGGAGATAAAGGAAAGAAAAGAGAAGGATCCTAAGACATATTAAGTTACTTAACCCATCAGTGACATAAAGTTTCTGGAAGATTTACCCACTGGAATTAACTACTCTTCCATCTTCTTCTTATTTCTTTCTTAATATAACCGAACCTACATTCTTGATTCTTCGATGATAAATATGTAATTTAGAGTAGCTCCAAGGACTTGACAAAAATTCTGGAAACATAAATTCTAGAAACAATTAAGAAAGAAGTATAGACTTATTCCATGCCGCCACTCAAATCACTTTCTGAGTGGTGATTAGCAGTTAATTAGCACCCAGAGTTTTATATTGTCAACACGTAAACAGTACTGATGGGTTAGTTAACTTAATTTGTTAATTGAATGATAATGCTTAGACTAAGTATTCTGATCCGGATCCTAAGACTAAGCAATAAGCATTTTTATCGATTACTTAATCACGGTCGAAAACATTGATCTGCATGGCCTGCATGGTTTTAATGTTTACAGAATTGATTAATCTTATACTGATATTCTGCTAATTATTTCATTTCTTCAATTAGTATTGCAAGAGGTTTCAGACTCTTGAGGTTTTCTTATAAGGTATGACGTTTACTTGTTTGCCCTAAAATACTAGTTAGACTAATTATATTGGAACTTACAACACCGTCGGCGTGCTAATTATTTTACATAGTTGATACTTATTGAGGTAAAAATTCCAATTTATATGATTCCTCTCAGATCCAAAGCATTCATACAAACACAAAAATGTTGTTTTGCGCTTTAGCTTATGTGGTAAAAGAAGCAGGCGTCTCAAAAATTAGATTCCTCCAATGTTTGTAAAAACACAGGTTCTAATTGTTATTTCGTATCCACTATCTTTTCAATATGAATTCCAAACGTCATGCATGCTTCGTGGCAGTGTTTGAAGATTTATATAATTTAAGCCCTATATTACAAAAACAATCTTGTGTTTGGTTTTGCAGGGTGAAACTAACCATTTCCATAAGGCTCTTAACAACATCTTCAAAGGGAGATAGCAATTAATTTGGTAGTAAAGTTAAATTTGCTATCAAAGTAAGAAAAACGCATCTTCAACAAAGGTAGCAATTCAATTAGCAAATTAAACAAGTAGCAACTAACTCTGTATATTTACAAAATCAATTGCTACTTCTTCAACTTAGCAAATCAAGTCTAGTGGTATATTTTTAATGAGAAGTATTGTTTATGAAAGTGTTAGAAATTACTTTACCAAAAAAAAAAGTGTTAGAAAGATAAAACTGGAGCCCACAAAAATAAGACAAACTTTGAGATAACAATATTTTAAGATAGAGAATAAAATTTCAAGTGTTGGTTGAATAGTGGGTTAGAGTAAAAGAAAGTTAGGCTTAGTTTTAGCTATGCCCACTTGAATTCCACTTTGATCTCACTTTGCTCCCTATAACTCAAAAACCATCACTTTATTTCTTGAAACTCAAAATTCGTTCCACTTTGATTTGTGGACTCTCTCTTCTCCCTAAAACTTATAAGTCGTCTCTTAAAACATATGTGAGACCTAACACCCAATAAAACTATGTCACGTGTGCAATAAATTTGATTATAAATATTCATTATACGTTAACATTCAAGATTCAACAATTAAAGAATATTAAATTTAAAAGAAATTGAAGAGATAAAAAAATAAAAAGGAAATTGGTTGGACTGACGCACCCATATCAGACCCACATAAGTAATTACCAGATTTAAGGTAACGTGGAGCAAATTTTGAGTTTTATAAAGACAATTTTCAAGTTTCAAGGAGCAAAATGGGATCAAAATCGAGTTTCAGATGGCAAAGTGAAGTGAACTTTGAGTTTCAGGAAGTAAAATAGTGGCAACTTTTGAGTTATAGGGAGTAAAGTAAAATTAAAATCAAGTTTCAGGGAATGTAGGTAAAAATAAACCAAAATTTTAACATATAAGTGCCACATAAATTAGCAAATGATACTTTTAGAGAAATTTTGCTCTCTTCTCTAAAAATACAATAAATCTACGAAATACACACACACACACACACACATACATATACATAAATATACAACGCCAATAAGGGAATGGATCCGTATTTTTTAAGAAAAAAAGGGATTAGTTGTGGGGCCCAAACGCCATCGAACTTCAACGATCTAAACTGTTTATTTTCAAGTTGCATTTTAGAGATCATCCTTGTAAAATATTAGCCAAGTTGGAAATATTTGAGGCATCTAATTGAATTTAAAGAAATTGACAAACACTATGGCCTAAGAAACATTGAAATTTAATTGTAACAATTGAATGGGCAAATGGTTTTAAACTGAAATAAATTTTTTTAAGGATGATTTATAAATCGAAATTTACAATATAGACAATTCAGATCGTGGAAGTTCAATATGAATGACTCTCATAACTAATCCCCATTTTTTTTTTTTTCAAAAATAAGAATCCCTCCCCATAAAGGGCTTATATATGCATATATGTTTATCGTAGGTGGAGAACTACAATATAGATATGCCAATTAGAAATAGAGAAGAAGCGCAGAGAGACTAGAAGCTAGGTAGAGAACCATAGAAAACATATCTTATATGCCAATTAGCCTGACATTCTTCCAATTTTCTAAATATTCCATGCTATTTTTTGGTTAGTCGAGACTCTGACTGGTAGGTAATGGTGGAGGACCGGAAGCTATGATGGAGATGGGTGTAAACTATTACCGCGATATTTACTAAAGAACTTTCTTGTTGTCCACCGATTTTGGATGTAATCCCCATCTCTAATAACAATGTTCCACCTGTGCTGATGGGACCCTCTACTAGATACTCCAGATTACATTCTTTTATTCCTCGTACAAAAATTCAAACCCTTGTGAGAGCTAGAGAAGAGAAAGCATGAATACATGATTAGGTAATCATATAACGGAACGTAATTCAAGTTAACAATCATGTCATGCACGTACGCACATGTTTTATCGTATTGGCAGAAAATAATCATTATTATCTATCTTGACGTGAGTTTCTTCTCTACCGACTCCCCTCTCCCTAACTATAACTATTTAATCCAATAACCCTATTACTCTACTATAATACTAAAAAAAACATGTCATACAGTTACGAATAAAACCGTATCGGTGACTGTAATTAACTTGGAAGCACTTTGCGTTATTTACTTCTTTTTGTCATCCACTTTTATGACATAATAAATTTACAACTTCTTCATTCACTTGGGAGAAAAATGAAAGAGAATCTAAGGAAAACTAATGCAAAGGCTTCAAAACTTTGAATTTTAACCAAATTAAAGTCAATTGATAACTTTTTTTTTTTTTTTTTAACAAACAATATTATCTACACTAAGGAGGTGGGGGAGTGGGCTAAGCCTCACAATGGGCTAGCAATAATGCTGTTCAATTCACATTTGGCAAGAATCGAATATAAGACCTCTCACTTACAAGTGAAGAATAATACCACACCGTAGTACTAAGTGATAAAAGCGCGTACAAGGCGCACGCCAACCCATGTTCAATTTCAAAAATGGTATCCGCATTCAATTTAAAAAATAGTTAGTATTCAGTTTAAGGAATAGTGATAGTACTAGTGTTCGGTTTAAGAAATAGTGATAATACTTGTATTCAGTTTTTAGAAATAATCAATGTTCAGTTTAAGAAATAGTGTAGTACATGCATTCAGTTTCAGAAATAATCAGTTTAAGAAATAATAAGAGAGAGAAGATATTATGTGTGATAACCTAATATGCCAACCCACACACATATACACATTACATCTAGGTCAAGTCTTTTAAAGCAACTACGTAAGGCATGAAGTCACATTGTTAAATTAAAATCAATTAATCCGGATTCCTACCTAAATAGGAATTGATATAACCTTATATATTATAATTCTTTGCATAACCATCAAAGACATGAAACTGCATGATTTATTCTTGCATTCTAGCATTCTAGCATTCCGGAGGTAAACCAATATGCTAATTAAGGGAAGGGAGTTAAATTCAAAGCCTTTAATATTTTGGTAACAAACTCGTCATCTACATAAGTTAAATTTAATACCTCTCACTAAGAGGTAGAGTGTAATACTTTAGATTGTAGTACCAAGTGATCATTACCTAAATTATGTCCAAAGATTCTTACATGTTTAATATATATATTTTTTTTTGGGTGCAAAAAAAGGGCTTAGAATGACTAATTTAGCTACAAAATCCCCCAACTTTTTAGTGTGATTCCAAATTGGTCTCAACCTTTTTGAATATTCAAAATAAGTACTTAACCTATTAAAAATGTCACATCCGTTAAGCCATAATTAATTTTTCAAACATATATTATACTCAAAACCCACTAACTAGGGCCATTTAATACTCCGGTCTAGTAGTATTCCTCTTCATTTGCAAGTGAGAGGTCTTAGGTTCAATTCTCTCCAAAGACAAATTTGAACCACATTATTGCTAACTCATTGTGAGGCTTAGCCTACTCTCCCACCCCCCCACCCCTTTTTTCTTCCCCTAGTGTAGAGAATATTGTTTGGTAAAAAAACAAAAAAAAAAAAAAAAAAAAAAAAAACTCACCAATTGGGTATATCATGGTTAACATTAAGGTTTCAAAGAGTTTGTTTCTTCCATGACCGTCTATTGATTTTGAAGACAAAGGAACCCTTAGTTAATTTAACATATTTTTAACTAGGGCTTATGCATGTGTTATTTTCAATAAGTTAGGTACTGTTTGGAATGTTAAAAAAGTTTGAAATCAATTTGAAATTACACTAAAAAGTAAGGGATTTTAGGTACTCAATTCAACAAAATAACACTTCTTGTTTAAGTGCAGAAAAAATTGAAGACCGAAGAGCCTCGGTACCGAAATCTCATTTAGGCCTTTTAATGCTATTGAAATAGAAAATAAGGCCCAAGTACCAATCCAAGTTCTGATCTGATTTATGCATAAAGTCCAGTGGCCCTATATCGTGATTGTTGTGACAAGACTGTACAGCTCCGAACACAGTTCATGAATTTTGTCATCATTTGGTAGCACCACACGTTCTGGAAAACAAATACATGAATGGCAGCCTAGATTCTGTTTTTAGTTCTAAGAAAAAAATTAAGAGAAAAGGCAGACCATAATTCCAGAAAAGTAAGAGGAAATGAATAAGCAAGTAGAAAGATGTATGTTCAACCCCAGGAGACTCCTTGTTCTTCTCATAAGACTGTTACTTTTGCTTGTATTATCCCTTCTATTGTGAATATATAGCTGGGTATAATCATCTTTGAATTTTGTTCTTCAGTATTAGAGTTTCAATTCATAAGATATTTGACACATTGAAGAGCTGCAATGCATGGCAGATAACAACTATTCGGAATGACAAAAAAGAAGGGATCGAGGGTGGAGAAGAACAAACTTTTACTTCTCAAGTGCGGGATAAGACATGTTGTCACTTGCGATAGAACAAATTTTTATTTCTTCTGTTTCATTTTGGGTTGAGAGTCTTGAGATCCGAGAGGAGGGATTATATAGAAATTACATAAGCATAACCGAAGCTCCACGAAATCTTTCCTTTTGGATTCACAAAGCCTTACGAAATCTTGCTGTTTCATGTCGACCATTAACACTTGAGAAAGGCCAAACCCAAAAGGAAATCGATATGCACAATTAAGTTGTAAATTAACTATAATCACTAGAATATTAAGTGTATTTAAAAGTTAAAAGTGGACATTATAGTCATAAAAAGTAAAAATAAAAAATAAAAAGATTGAGGGCACATCTGTGATACCACAAAGAAACACAAGTTTTGACACTAGTCCTAAACCATTAAATTTGTACAATTTTAATGGTTGAGATGTAATCTAATTAATCCAATTAATTTTTATTAAAACATTATGAGTTGGGAATAAAATTCTAAAAATCTTTTAAGATTTTTTTTCTCTCCCATTTCATTAATTGTTTTTCATTAATTTTCTCCCTTCTCCGGTTCTCCATCTTCATCGTTCATCCTATATCCTATGTACAGATATTTCCCTTTCTCTTTCTTCTCCATTCATCCTCCCATGGCCACGCTCTTTTCCAACTTTTTGGTTTTGTTTTTAAATCTCCTCCATTAATTGTTTTTAAATCCCTTCAGACCGGATGCCTTATCCCTTAGAATTTTTTTAACACAAACAGCGTCCCCTTCTGTATAAAATGTTGCAGAACCTAGCTAATTACTAGCAACAGATTAGGGCGTCCAGGAATCATCCATTTATTGAAGAAAAAATTAAAGTTATGTTTTGCAGCCCATGAATCTCATGCATCCCATGAATACCATACCTAATTATTTGGCTGCAAAACCCTATTTCAATGTGATCCATGATATCTCAGGGATTCAGAATGGTTTCCATAAGAATTAATAGTTGACATCGTTTAGCAGAACTTCTGCGGCAGAAGCAAAAAATTATCTCAAGTGAGGATGGATAGAGAAGAGAGATGAATTTTATTTTTTTTTATTTTTTTATTTGTTAGCATTGTTTGAGGTATGAACTTAAATTAATTGTCATATTAAGTTAAATCTCAATAATTAATAAGGTTATAATCTAATGATTTATAACTTGTGTTAAAGTTTGGCAAGTGGCCCTTTACCATAGTAATGGAAATGTGTTGAGTCATTGCATGACAATTTGAGTTCAAATTTCGTCAGTAGCTAATCTAACATTTAATCTAACAAAATATATCGTTTGACAAAAAAAAAAAAAAAATTATGTCAAAGTTTGTGCAACAATTATGATGCCACGAATCTGACCACACAAAAATTATTATGTGATACCATAATATTGGGTGTAGTCTATGAAGGCGAAGGACAGAGTAAAGCAAAAAAGAAGACAAAACCTTGAACAAATTAACAATATTAAAAAGTTTTTTCACTTGAATGTGATGGGCCTTGTGATTCATACTAATTTGCCACCTTTAGAATATTATAGTGTTTTTTTGTTAGCATATGTGAAATGAAAGGGATTCATTTCTCTTTCCACCCTTGAATCTTGCGTGCAATTGCGCAGTGATCATTGATATCACTGTTTACAGTTAAAGTAATGAAAAGTTACTTTTATCTTTTAGCACATTCGCCCATTCTTATTTGTTGGCTTTTTCGTGTTACACGAGCTTAATTGTCATTATTTGAAGTTTGACATTTGACAATGCCGTTGCAAACTAATAAAAACAGCAAACAACAATATGTGCCACTCATTTTAAAGTTGATAAAAGCGAATTTGCTTGGTCCTGTGATGAATGTACGTGGCATATATTTTTAACATAGTGAATAAGTGTGCAATCATTACTCCTCCCGATTTTGGGTTAGACGAATTGATGGGAAAGGATATACTTAGATCTGGCAATTCTTAACACGATCCAATAACCCGACATGATACGATACGAAATTAACAGGTGTTTGAATCGACACGATAACGAATCGGATCGTTATCGGATAACCCGATAAGCACCTGTTAAGATAACGGGTTGGTTCAGGTATACATGTGGGTAACACGATACACGATAAATAAAATATTAATTTTATAATTTTATAACCCTAAAAACAAATACTATAATAATTATATATATATATTAATTTAACAATTTTATACCCCTAAAAACTATAATAATTATATATATATAATTAAATTAAATATTAAAAATTGATGACTATTGGATCGGCTTAAATATACATATCATTCAATTTCTTAAATGTTATACGTACAAAATAAATAAATTTAAATCTACTTATTAAATATATATATATACACACACACCCCATTGAACTTGATGGGATACGAATTCTACTAAACTAATTTCAACGATCTAACCGTCAAACTTGTTTGTATATACTTCGAGATCGAATCAACAAAAAATCGCAAAAAACTAGCATTCAGAGGTCAAGTAATAGGACAAAACTTTTCAACGGTTATCAATGAAAAATCATGATTTAACGGTTATTTTAACTCCAATTTTGATAATTTTTTACAGCCACACTCATTTACCCTATATGAATACAATGAATAACTCGATTTTCAATTTAAAATATTTACATTAGTGGATACCACAAAATCTTATGTTATACTTGATGAAAATATGAATAAACTCTTAAGTCTTAGTGAATCTATTGTTTTGATAGGATACACATTCTACGAAACTAATTTCAACGATCCAACCGTCAAACTTGTTTGTATATGTTTCAAGATTGCATACGCCAAAAATCGCAAAAGACAAACATTCAGAGATCAAGTAACGGGACAAAACTTTTCGATGGTTATCAATGAAAAATCACTGATTTAACGGTTATTTTAACTCCGATTTTAATGATATTTTACAGTTACACTCCTTGACCTTATATGAACACAATGAACAAATTTGATCTTCAATTTAAAATATTTACACTAGTGGATACCACAAAATCTTATGTTATACTTAATGAAAGTATGAATAAACTCTCAAGTGGTTAGTGAATCTATCGTTTTGATGGTATATGCATTCTACGAAACAAATTTCAATGATCAAACCGTCAAACTTGTTTGTATATGCTTCAAGATTGCATACGCCAAAAATCGCAAAAAACAAACATTCAGAGATCAAGTAACGAGACAAAACTTTTCGACGGTTATAAACGAAAAATCAGGATTTAATGGTTATTTTAACTCCGACTTTGATGATTTTTTACAGTTACACTCCTTGACCCTATATGAATACAATGAATGAACTCGATCTTCAATTTAAAATATTTACACTAGTGGATACCGCAAAATCTTATGTTATACTTGATGAAAGTATGAATAAACTCTTCAGTGTTAGTGAATCTATTGTTTTGATGGGATACGCATTCTATGAAACTAGTTTCAACGATCCAACCGTCAAACATGTTTGTATATACTTCGAGACCGCATACGCCAAAAATTGCAAGAAACAAACATTCAAAGATCAAGTAACAGGACAAAACTTTTCGATGGTTATCAATGAAAAATCACGATTTAACGGTTATTTTAACTCCGATTTTGATGATTTTTTACAGCTACACTCCTGACCCTATATGAATACAATGAATGAATTCGATCTTCAATTTAAAATATTTACACTAGTGGATACCACAAAATCTTATATTATACTTAATGAAAGTATAAATAAACTCTGTGTTAGTGAATCTATCGTTTTGATGAGATACGCATTCTATGAAACTAATTTCAACGATCCAACTGTCAAACTTGTTTGTATATGCTTCAAGATCACATACGCCAAAAATCGCAACAAACAAACATTCAAAGATCAAGTAACAGGACAAAACTTTTCGATGGTTATCAATGAAAAATCACGATTTAATGGTTATTTTAACTCCGATTTGATGATTTTTTTTATAGCTACACTCCTTGACCCTATATGAATACAATGAATGAATTTGATCTTCAATTTAAAATATTTACACTAGTGGATACCACAAAACCTTATGTCATGATGATCGATGAAAATTGAGGACTTTGTAAAAGGAATAGCATGGTTTGAGTTCCATTGGCAAGGTTTAAACTTTTGAGAAAGGCTTCACAATCTTGAAAACAAAAACTCTTTCATTTTGCATATCCTTACATATTTAATATTTTGTAATAGACTAGTAGTGTATAGATGTTTGTTTATTAGACTCTTATTTTCGAGTGTAGATGTAGTACTTAAGTGACAAATGTGTTTTAATGTTTTGAAGTAATATTTATGTGACAATGTGTGGTATGTGCAAATTTAAGAAAAAATATATATTTTTCTGAACGGGTCATAATGGATCATAACGGGTCAGATCACTTTACTCGTGACCTGACCTGTTAAGGACCCATTAAGATAACGGATGTGACACGACACGACCCGTTAAGATAATAGGTGTTACACGAAAACGACACAAACACGACAAACACGACCCATTTGCCAGGTCTAGATATACTCTACCTAGTGATACAAAAATGATTTTGTTTTATTTTCTCTGTAATTTGGGTTAAGAAATTAATGGATGAATGTCTATGATCAGCAGTAGCTAGGGTTTTGAAATTACAGTACAGAAAATCATACAATTAATTGAAACACAAGAGATAAGATATCACATACAAAGAGTGTTGGAAGTTTGAATAAAATAAACTAGGTCTGTTTGTCCCGCATTGATAATTAAAAGGAGATTTTCCAAAAACCAATTATAAGCTTATGCAAATATGACGTAATTAGTAAATTGGGTTACACACAAGGAGAAGGTTGAGATTTGGGCTTAGCAATACATGTTAAATGTCAAAAGATGGCCTTCCTGGTGGACAACGCCTATCGAACTACAGTATATTTGAGTCGAGGTGATATTTTGTCTATAATAAGATAGTACATCAATATGGTTTAAAAAATATGTTTTCCTTAGCATTACTCTTACAAAAATCACCTTAATTATATCAGTTTTTTTTATTTCACTGTTATATCAAATTGTTTTTGTTATATTGAGAAATAAAGTTGCTATAGTTTGTTTCGACTGTACTATTGAGTTTGCTAGTCATATACCATGTTTATGTAGTACTGTGCTGATGAAATTCAATGGCTGAGTGATTAGAGCCTCTGCATGTTTATGTAATTGTCCATGCAAGGCTGGAACTTAATCTTCGAAATTGAGAAATTGAAGTATAAAATAAGCTAAAAAACAACATAATAATGAGTCTGGCAGGACTGAATGTATATTCTCTGGTACGTACGTTCGCCATTGATCTTTTCAATCAAGAGACGGCAACTTGGCATGGTTGAGGTCAATAGAAAATTCGACAATGGCCCAAAAAAATATGGAGAAAATGCTGATTCAGTACGTATATACTTCTTGCATAGTTTGCTAGCTAGCTTCTCTGCGTAGGCGTTGCTATTTTTGCCTAGTTTTGTTTGTGAAGATGTAATGGTTCAAGCGTACATGCAATTTTTATATGTTATACGTGTTTGTAATTAGGCATAATTCCTCCATTTTTGTTCAAGCTTATGTTGTGTTCTTTTCAAGTGCAAATATAAGGATAGTATAATGGCACAAGTAAGGTGTCGAACCATAGGGACTGATTAGAACTGTACAAATTACAAGCTTTATGAGAACCCTAACTAAGCAATGAAAATGAAAACTGAATTTAGATTTTTGTTTTGAAAGCTAAAATAACTTAAAATGCAAGACAAGATAAAGATAAATGATAGATTGATTCAGAAAAGATGGGAATGGAACAAGGGATACCGATCTCACCATTACAAGTCAATTTCATGAAAATTAAGTCAAAACGCATTCAACTCTCCAATTTGCAACTAGGGTTCAGTTTAATTATTTATGATCATCCATTTGATGTGTAGTTGTGATCAAGTACTTCTAATCTACAACCTAGTTGTGATGTTCAACTTAGATTACCAAATAAGAATCCATTAAGAACAAGAAAACTTCAAAGAACCAAAGAAATCACATGGCATGATGTATGCATAGACGTTTCTTCATTCATTCACATGTCTACCAAGATTAAGCATGATGTGTACTATAACCTTGATCAAATAATTCATAAGCAGCCCTAATGGTGATCAAACATTAAGATTAACAAACAAATTATACTATAAAATCAGTGAATGAAACAACAACACATATCGGTAATTTGAATACTTTAACTCAATAACATAGAACAAATTTGCAAGGCTATATCGAATTCCCCAGCGATGAACTTAATTACACAACATGATTACAAACTATATAAATATCAAGAACAACATGAGTGAAATTAAAGTTCATAGAAGAAGCACCCTTGAAGCAATTCTGATGTTGAACTTCACCAAGAACAGTGTGGCTGCGTGGCTTCTTCAGTGGAAGCGGATGATGAAGGGAAATAGGGTTTTGTTTCTGGAAGAAAGGCCAAAGAAAGAGAAGAGAGAGAGCTCTGGGCGACCCTAGGGGGGGCTTGTGTAAAAGTGATCTTAAACCCCAGTATTTATATGCTAAATGGGGCTGCAAGATATTCCAAAGTGATCACAGCAACTTAGCCTTTATTTTGCATGTTTTTGCCTTATTTGGCACCTCCAAATTAGGCTGGATGTCCCAATTCCTTTCCCAATCTATTCCTGGTATTCTAACAAGCTAGATTCGTCTTAGATTATTTATTTGGGCTTCAAAACAGGCCACTAAACTTTTTTCCATGTTTGAATAAGGGTCAACCCCAAAAATGGCATGTTCTCACTTCTTTTTCCTTCAAATTGATCCTAAGTACATGTAGCTGCACACACAAAATAAGGTAAAATACAACCAGTTTAACTTAAAAACATTACAAAAAGGCTAAAAATAGATGGTATAAATGTATAAAATATATGAGTTATCAGCTTATTTAGCATGATGACGATTACATAGGTCTCACCACCATTTAACAGAGTAACAATAATGCAAGTAGTGGATTATTGCCCATGGTACACTAGTATGGTATATAAAATGTGTATGTCTATTTTTTTTTTTTTATTTGTAAAAATATACAACCCACTTACCATTTCACACATATGAAAGTACACGACTTTTATTTTAATTAAATATTTTTTTTCAAAGAGAAGTCTGATATTCATTAAAGCAATTTAAAATACGTACAAACTGAAAATAATAAGCATACGATTTTTATTAGTTTTCTCTGCGTCATACATTGATGAAAAACGGAAGAAGATATAGAATTGTTGCAACTCATTGCATTAATTATAAGAAATTCTTGTGCATGTTGGGCTGACGTGCACGCACGTCATGTTTCAAATAGCAGTGACTAAGGGTTGTTAACTGAAATGCCAAGTGTCAAGTGTAAGTGGAGACAAGTGTCACTAACATCGAGATTGCTTACAAGAAAGTTCATGTACGTGTGGTCGTTTGTTCGAGGGAGGAGAGGCTATGGGAGGCAGGTTGTCTCTCCTCTGTTTGAGTGCTATTTTCATCTTCTTTTATTTGTACGGTCACGATTAAGTCACATCAATATTTTATATTTATATTACTTTTTATTTTATTATCTCTACAAAAAAAATAAATATAAAATTTTGACGTGACTTAACTGTGACAACATAAAATAGAAGAGGATGAAAAGGGCAGACAATTTGACTCCGAGGCTATGAACTGTGAAGGAATCTACATAACCTTTCCATATTTCCAGCGTTGGAGCCACCTTAGGGCCAAAGGTGGACATGCGCGACGCTTTACTACTCGTCGCACTAAAGTTATATGGACGAAGGTTTTAGTTGTACGATATAAAAGGGTACAAGTGCGCTTTGTGACTAGTTCATCTCGAAAAGTTTGCGCGATGAAAAATATAAGAGCCGCGTGGTAATGCACGGCAAAATTATAAAGCGTGCTTAATTTTGCGCGACAACTGGTCGGCGTCGCGCAAGTGTAATTTTTATTAAAAAAATAAATAGAATAAAAGGAAAATTAAAAAATAAAAAAGATTTCATACTAATGACAAAAAAAAAAAAAAAAGGCAAATTAATGAATAAAACAACAATTTTTATTTATAATATAAATAAAAATGTACATACAAATATAAAGTTTTAAAAGAAAGTAGGAACAAAACTATGAAAAAAAAGAGGAAAAATCTATAGGAATGTCATTCGAAGGATCTTGCTACTGGTTGGGGACGGGATCAGAGGTCAACGGGCCTGATTGTTGTGCTTGCTCGGTGTGGAAGGGATGTGAGGGCGATGGTGCAGAAAAAAAAGGGAGATGTATTTTGGAGGAACTAAGGGCTTGTACAAGCATCGACATTTGAGACTTGTACGATGCCAGCTCACTCCTCAAGCCAGCGACTTCTTGCGACAAAGCCGTAACCTGGCCATTTGACTACGAGGATGACGAGGCTCTACTCTCCCGTCGCCTGGCATTTCCTATCCCCCGACAATAAGTCCCTGGCCTCCGATCAAAAGTCTGGTCCAACGTCTCTGTCACGATGTGAAACCCTGCATCCTCAATGGGATCCACATACTCAATCAGAGTGTCCGAGAGAAGCTGGGAGGCGGACTCTTGAAGCACCGACTAACTCTTCTCCACCATAGTCGCCTGTGAAAAAAAACATGGATTATTAATAGAAAACAATTTGAAATAATTAGTATAAATGTTAAATGCATAAGAAATTACTTACATGAAGGGACTCGGTCAACTCATCCTCATGTCGAACATAAACGTCAGCAAAGACGTTGATCTCCGGAAATTTTGAACCCTCCTGAAATTGAAAAAGATAAAGAAAATGTTAGTAAGAAAAAAAAATTATTAGTGACATTTTAAAATTGGAAATGAAAGATGCAATATAAACCTTCCATCGCGTCTTCATCTTATAGGAGAAAGGCCTCCAACCAGAATGGTGGAGAAGAGTCTTCTTCTCCCAATTGATCTTGTTCGCCTTCGCAGTTTTTCTGTTATACAAAAAATAAACATATTAGTTGTAATACTTAAAGAAAATTAAAAAATAATAATAATAAACATTAGTAAAAATTAAAAAAAGTAAAATGAATGAAGTAATTAAAAACGTACCACATAGCCCGGCTCCTGAAAATGACCGCAAAGCCAAACCCAACTATCTTGTTGGTCCTCCAACTCCTTCGGACAACCTTCCTCGAGAGCTACCTGAGGATCATCAAATTGTTGGAAACATTGGTGCAAGTCACTCTTCCACTTCTTGTAGTGTTCGAAGAAGAGCTGATTGAGGTACGCGAACATGTCCTCATCCATATCCTCCAAATTGTAGTTTTTCTGGAATGTAATAAATATTTTGAAGGTATTAGTAATAAAAGACAATAATAAATATAAATATATAAATTTTACATGAAAAGCATTAAAAAAGCGACTCTACTTACGGACAATTGGTTGCGCACCGGGTTCTTCGTCTCCTCCGACATTGCCTTCCAAGACTTCCACCGCATAGGGCAAAAGGTCCGCATGACATGCCCAATGTCGTGGGCCAATGCATTATGCTGCTCTGCCGTTGGTGCTGCCCAATGTCGCTCATTGTATCCGATTGGGATACGACCGTTGGTTACCTGGGTGACCTTCGCCGTCTTCAATTGTCGACAAGGTCCCCGAGTGTTTTTCTTCGCTGCAAAGAGATGAAAACAAAAATCATGAACCCAAAACTAATAACAAATCCTACTAAAATTTTGGCAGAACCTCCCTTATAATTAAAACATTTCCCAAAACCCTGAAAATAACATAAACAATATACATATCCAACACAATGTCACAACAGTTTAATAAAAGGTTTGGAACAATGACAACTTTTTAATCTTTACATGACATAACTTAACAAATTGAACCTAAAACAACAAAACTGATCAATTAACATTTGCATACATTTTCTTCCTCTATTTCTCCTGAAAGTTGGTTATTGAGCATCACAACTACTTCTCTGTTTGAGGCCACTCCTTTCTCCTAATTAGAACATATTTCCAATTCGAGCGTTTTCAAATACCACAACAAACTTCTAAAAATGGCGACAACTACCATCCAAGACGGCCAATTTTCGAGCTTGTATACACAAGCTCTCGACATTGCTGGCAACAGGCTTGACAAAGAATTCTAAGCTGCCCTAGCAAACAATTCCATATAACCTCATCCACATTGACATTTGTAAGACTCTGACAGTCACAATCGAAACTTCTACGACTCTAAAAACTTTGCTTCATGATAATTACCAAGGTTTTCATTTCCCAGTTAAACATTTTCGCCATTTCCTTAGCATCAAATCTCTTCCACAACACTACCGTTTCAATTCCGTGAGAAACCCATTTCAGTAACTAAGAAATGACAAAAAAATTAACAAAAAAATTGCAAAAACATAAAAATTAACAAGCATGAATTACGGAATACACACAATTTCGATTTCATGACAAAACCCATTTCTGAAATCGAAGAAATTGCGAACAAAAAAAGAGAAAACAATGGAAACTTTTTAATCCTTACATGACATGACATAACAAATTGAACCTAAAATAACAAAACTCAGTTAACATGAGAATGAGGGAGTGAATTAGGATTGTATACCTGGTCGCGTACCCAAGGCATCGGTTGTGAATCCCGATGGCGACATCTGGTTTGTAGTGCAGGGTTTCCGGTGAGTACGTCGGGTTCTAACAGGCAACGCCACCAAAGAAGTCGACGATGTCTGCGCCTCTGGGACCGGAGGACCAATTGGTTAACTAGATTGATCGGCCTATGGTCCATCTTTGCCGGAGTAGTGGCGGCAGTAGTAGGTGTAGTTGTCAGACTAGGTGTAAAAGTCATCGCCCTCCGGGTTCTAATGAGGTGTGACATCTACAAAATTAGAAATCAATTTGTTTTGTACACAAAGATTTAACTTACCATACACATGCTAATAATTTGAACTTAAATTTAAAACGAAATTTAAAAACCCTAATTCTAAACCCAATTCAAGTTGGCAGAAACAAAACTTAAAAATGATATACTATACACAAACTAATCAATTCAGATAGGATATAGACCCAGCAAATATAACTTATAAGAAGAAACTAGCATAAAGGACATCCTTACAAGTTTACTACCTAAAACCAAACAAATGTGAGGTGCCTTGGATATCCTTACTACCTTATGTTTAAATAAAGACCTCACAACAAACTAATAATGTGAGAGAGAGCATATCATTATTTACTAGTAAAATCCAGATTTGCTTATATCATGTGGGTTCCTATAGCTTAGAATAATAATAATAATAATAATAATAATAATAATAATAATAATAATAATAATAATAATAATAATGGAGTTCACAAATAGATTTCATTTGATTTAATATGTTCCTATTGGTTTGTTACACCTAATGACCATGACATTGCCCTATCTGGCTGAAACCATATTTTACATATAAATTTCCCATTTTTTGTCCTTCTTGGTGAATTAAGTATAGCCAGACTCAGGAGAGAATCCATTCATGACATTCCTAAAAATGTAAATTCAAAATTGGGAGGCCGAATTCAACAAGCAATACAACTGAATCTATCATATTAATAAGGCAACAACAAAGGCTAATACCCCATTATATATCAAGAAATCGTGGCAGTCAACAATGCAAATCTCGAAAAACTTATTCCACAAATGTACAGTGTAATTCAATTTTTTTCTTTCAAGCCTACAATAGAGAACACATCCTACAACATCTTGAATTCCAACATAAAAACCACAAACATAAATATATTTCATCTAATCGTAATAAAAGAGAATTAAAAAGGTGAATTATACGATATAAAGATAAATAAATAAAAGGATTGTTGCATATCGAAAAGTGTAAGTGCAATGTTGTGGATGCATAGAACATAGGAAAACATTAACAAATCCCTAATTTAAGAACCCTGTACTTACATTAAAAAAACCCCTAATTCGAACCATGTACTTGAAATTAAAAAACCCCTAATTTAAGAACCCTGAATCTAACCCCCAGTGAAGCACCCTAAATCTAACCCCCAATGTAAGAAAACCTAATCTAATCTCACTGCCCAAAATCGTTCCCCTAATTTAAGACCTAAATCTAATTTAAGAAACCTAAATGTAACCCGTAATTTACGAACCCTAAATCTAACCTGACTGCCTTAATTCTAACCCCCAATTTGAAAAAGAAAAAAAAAAAAAACCAAAAAAAAACCCAATTCTAACCCCCAATTGTAAATAAAGAAAATTGAAAATAAAGACTGAAGAGGAAATTACCTCTTGGAGATGAAGTCGCGACGGCCGGAGAAAGGGACGGAGAGACAGATGGAGATACAGAGGACGAAGAGAAAGGGTATCGCGCAGGGAAAAAGGAAGAAGAGGGAAGTAAGCGGAAGAAGGAGAGATGGGGTTAAAATATAGAATCTTGCGCGACAAAGCTTTTGTCTCACAAGGCTAAAAAATCGTCGCACAAGTTTTTTAAATTTCCGCAAAAAAAAAAAAAAAAAAAAAAAACGCCTTAATTGAAAATTCAGACACTGCGTGA
The DNA here is from genome assembly GCF_019419815.1 of Pyrus x bretschneideri. Lineage (NCBI taxonomy): Eukaryota > Viridiplantae > Streptophyta > Magnoliopsida > Rosales > Rosaceae > Pyrus > Pyrus x bretschneideri. Next base: position 15,396,569 of record NW_025999390.1, on the reverse strand, counting down.
TGAATACAATATTTCATCGCGCAAATAAACTTTGTGCGATGAAATATATGTATTCGTTGAGCAATATTCCCACGTAAATTTAAAATAACTGTTACATCGTGATTTTTCATCCCTAACCGTCGAAAAGTTTTGTACCGTTACTTGATCTCTGAATATTTGTTTTTTATGATTTTTGGCGTATGCGATCTCGAACCATATACAAACAAGTTTGACGGTTGGATCGTTAAAATTAGTTTCGTAGAATGCGTATCCCATCAAAAAGATAGATTCACTAACACTTAAGAGTTTATTTATACTTTCATTAAGTATAACATAAGATATTGTGGCATCCACTAGTGTAAATAGTTTAAATTGAAGATCAAATTCATTCATTGTATTCATATAGGGTCAAGGAGTGTAGCTGTAAAAAAATCATGAAAATCAGAGTTAAAATAATTGTTACTTGATCTCTAAATTTTTTTTTTTTTTTTTTTGCGAGTTTTGGCGTATGCGATCTCGAACCATATACAAACAAGTTTGATGGTTGGATCATTAAAATTAGTTTCGTAGAATGCGTATCCCATCAAAAAGATAGATTCACTAACACTTAGAGTTTATTTATACTTTCATTAAGTATAACATAAGATTTTGTGGCATCGACTAGTGTAAATAATTTAAATTGAAGATCGAATTCATTCATTGTATTCATATAGGGTCAAGGAGTGTAGTTGTAAAAAATCATGAAAATTGGAGTTAAAATAACCGTTAAATCATGATTTTTCATTTTTAACCGTCAAAAAGTTTTGTACTGTTACTTGACCTCTGAACGTTTGTTTTTTTGCGATTTTTGGTGTATGTGATCTTGAACCATACACAAACAAGTTTGACAGTTGGATCGTTGAAATTAGTTTCGTAGAATGCGTATCTCATCAAGTTCAATGGTGTATGTGTGTGTGTGTGTATTTATTTATTTATTAAGTAGATTTAAATTTATTTATTTTGTACGTATAACACTTAAGAAGTTGAATGGTATGTATATTTAAGTCGATCCAATGGTCACCAATTTTTTAAATTTAATTTAATATATATAATTATTATAGTTTTTAGGGGTATAAAATTGTTAAATTAGTATATATATAGTAATTTTTTAGGGTTATAAAATTATAAAATTAATATTTTGCTTATCGTGTCAGGTTATCGAGTCGTGTCAGGAATTGCCAGGCCTAGCTTGCGCGACCAAAAATTGTTTTGCGTCACGCAATTATGTTTTAAAATGGTGTTTAAATTTTTTTTTTTTATCTTGTTTACAATTTATTATAAAATACAAAGATACCAAATTTGTTTATAAAGTAATTCACATATAAAATGGGAATCATTCATACCATTTTTTCCATCACTCTATATAATGCATTAACCATTTCATGTGTTTTACAAAAAAAGTTACAAATAAATTGCCTTAATCTTCATCCAAACTATAATAACTTTCACTTTCGTCACTATCGTCATTTTCAGTGTCTTATTCCTTATCATCGATAGGTACGTCACCATCGTCGTTTATGCGCACTAGACCATCGTATCGTGGAATATTACCAAGGTCAATTGTGATCGACTGAATCGGTATTTCGATTGAAGATACTTATTCTATCTCAAATGGTTCTTGGATAAGATTAGTATCTCAGAGTGTTTCCACACCACTTTCCATAAAAGATTTAAGACGTTGGTCGGCAACATTATCGATGTCGTTGTCAGTACGGTCTTGTTCTGGTATAGCATACACGTTTCTATGATCCATCGTCTGAACAACTTTCTAACCCCTCTCGGCTTTAGGGTCATCTAGATACACAATTTGTTTTACCATGGCTGCTAAGATGTGAGGGTCGTCATCGTACCAAGTTTTGGTAGTGTTCACTGATAGTAATCCATGATCTCTTTTCACACTTCCATGCCTATTTGGGTTTGTATCAAACCATCGACACTTAAATAGGATTACTTGTCACAGGTCTTTGTAAAACAATTGCACGACACTTGTTAGTTTACCATAGAATTCAATGTCTATACTTTTTCCTCCCCCTGGTACATGAACACCTTTGTTTTGTGTACAAAACTTGTCATCTCGTGCACCCGCTAAGAACTTGACGTTGTTGACATGGCAACCTGAGTACAATTCAACGCGAATTGGTCTGAACGCCAAGTTATATAACTCTTCATTGTATGTGGGGGAATTCGATGCTTTCAGTTGATTCACCTAATATTAGACAAACATTTAAATTTGTTAGTTCGAGCAACTTAATTGGTACAATATATATGTCCAATACAAAACACTTCAAACTTACATATTCAAGAAACCACTATGAAAATAATTCACGGTGTTTCATGGCATACAAATGTGAAGGATGTGCCTGCTTCATCATATTTTCATGCTCGTCTAGGTATGACAGTGACTTGTCACAATTGTTGAGTACCAACCAATGTGCTACCTCCATGTCCTTCTTGGAAAACGACTTGCCACAAATTGGATCTCCGAATGGTCGAGCGATTTAGGCAAAAACTAAAAGTTTCTCCTTTCTCACACCCCCGTAATTATTGCAAGGAGGACGATTGAAAGTTGTCTCAACATCCTTTAAATACATTCCACAAAATGTAAGCGCCTCATATGCCACCCAAACTTGTATAATGGATTATTCTGGCTTTGCTTTGTTTCGTACACTTTTCTTCAAGTCTCCGAGAAGCCTACCAAAAGAAAACAATACGATACATATATTACTAATAGTAATATATTTAATATTGATTAATAAAAAAGATGAGGAATATATATCTTTCTATTGGATACATCTATCGAAAGTTGACTGGTTCAGCAAACAATGCTTCATCTAGTAAGTGAACCATCACGTGTATCATACTCATGAAGAAAGCTAGAGGAAATATCATCTCAAACTTGCATAGAACTTGCACAATTTCATGGTGCAACTGATTATCGTCCGTTTTTTCGCAACGTTCTTAAAGTCAATTGCGAAAAGAAAAAAACTGGACAACAACATGGTTGGTTTCACTACATCGACTAGCAAGAGATTCGAATACCTACAGGAAGTAGGTGTTGCAAAACCACATGGCAATCATAACTCTTTAGGCCAGCTAATTTACCCTCGTCAACATTCACGCAACGCGCGATATTTGAAGCATACCCATCGGGAAACTTTACAGACGATAAAAACTTTAAAAATTCTTTTTTGTCATTCGATTTCATTGAAAAAAACGCATGATCCTTTCTGGCTTTATCATTGCCCCTATTCATCCATAAACCCCGTCGTATTCCTATTTGTTCCAAATTAAGACGAGCTTTGATCGTTTCCTTTGTCTTACCCTTAATATCTAGAATTGTGCCGACCAATGTGTCAAATACATTTTTCTCAACATGCATAACATCGAGGTTGTGTCTTAATTTTAGTTTGGACCAATATGGGAGCTCAAAAAAAACATAGACGTGTACGTCCAGTTCATATGTGTAGAAGGTCTGGTCCTACTAACATTGATCCTGAAAAGAGCAAAATCCAAACAATTAAGTTGTTCCAAAATCTGATCACCGAACCATTCTCTGGGTCTGAGCCAATGCTCTTTCTCCTCGTCAAACTCTTTATCATTTGATCGCCACTTGTGATCTCAAGGCAATGATCTCTGATGACTAAGGTAACAAATTTTTCCGGCGTGCCAACTAGATGTTATGTCTTCCTTGCATACAGGGCATGCCATATAACTCCTAGTGCTCCACCCAGAAATCATTGCATATGCGGAGAAATCGTTCACAGTCCACATCACTGCAGCCCGCAAAGTGAACATCTTGCCAGTACATTTATCTTATGTGTGCACACCGTGTGTCCATAAATCTTTTAACTCATCCACCAATGGCCGTAAGTATACATCGATTGACCTACCAAGATCCTCAGTTATCAATAGAGTCATCATCATGTATTCTTTTTTCATACATTTCCATAGTGGCAAATTATACAAAAATACGAAAATCGGCCAAGTACTGTGGTGTTGGTTTAAAACCCCAAATGGATTAAATCCGTCAATGGCAAGTCCCAATCTAACATTACGAGAATCAGCAGCAAAATCAAGGAACATTCAATCGAACTCTTTCCATGCCTTTCCATCTACAAGATGCCTTAGGACATCATCATCAACCCGTTTTTCCTTATGCTATCTCATGTCCGTGGCAGTATGCGTTAACATATACAATTGCTACAACCTATGTTCCAGATGCAGATAACGCATGACTTGTTGTGGGATCTTAGTCGTTTTATTCTGAGATGTCATTTTTGAACCTCGACTCCTTGCATACAGGGCATTTATCTAATACTTTATTCTCTTTGTAGAATAAAATACAATTGTTTTTGCAAGCATGAGTTTTTTCATAACCCAATCCAAGACCCTTCAACACCTTTTGCGCATGTCTGTGATTTTTCAGCAAACAATTGTCCTTCGGAAGCATTCTCTTGAAAACCTCCAAAAAGTAATTGAAACACTGGTTCAACATACTATACTTTACTTTTCCGTGCATTAGTTCCACAATGGCCGTAAGAACGGAAAAGCTCTCGCACCCCGGGTGTAACTCTTGGTTGGCATTTTTTAATAGTTTTTCATATTGTTCGAACTCTACACTGTCCATTGGTGTAGGCACGTCATCTTCCCCTTCTTGATTGGTGTTTGTCAATGCAAATGGAAAAGCATCATTTATAATATCCACGACTTGTTCATTAGGATCCACAATAGGTTCAACATTGTTCACTCTTGTGGCTTTTGAAGATGAAACATTGTCTAATTGTTCCCCATGATGGTTCCAAGTATTATATGTCTCAATGAGTTCATTCCTTACTAAATGAAATCAAACATTTTCAATTGTCTCCCTTAACGTGTTGTTACACCTCTTACAAGGACACTAGATTCTAGTTGCACCAAGGTTGTGTGTACGTGCAAAGTCAATAAAATCCTCGATTCCATCCAAGTATTCGTCCGCACATCTATTCGGGTTTTGTATCCACGTCACGTCCATAATTCTTAGAACAACACAATAACAATACAACAATCACAACAACTTCATACAAAATGATAATGTCACCTTATGCTTCCGATAAGGGCCCTATCCCATTCGGGAATGCATAGTCATGTCATGTAATTTACGGCTACATCAGATTAGATTTCGATGTGGATGAATTTCGGCAGCATCTCGATACAGTTCTTCAGGTGTACGACCCGAAGAACGTACAAAGATGACACCAAAATGTCCACAACTACAACCTAATCCTTCAACCATAAACTACATGTCATAACTGTGCATTTCAAAATTGTCCAAATAATAGGACAATTCAAGAATTAATTGGACCGCACTCATGCTTTCGCATCCATGCACGAAATCCAACTAATCCTCGAACGGGAAACTAAGTTTTACTAAAAATAAAAAACAAGTACGAAGTTAATTTCAATTAACTTCGTACATCACAACACATATTTGTACGTCACATACAAATTTAACAACATAATATAAATATAATTTCACAACACAATATAAACATAACAAACTAAGTTCAACATAATTAAATTAATTTTATATGTTTAAAAAATAAAACGAAGAAAATACCTTCTCAATCATTGTCCACTAATCCCTAATCACACACAATATCCCAATAGACAACGAAATTAATGGCGTTAGTATGAATTTATATTAATACTTTTACCCTAACAACAAAAAATGCTTACCAAACACACCAAGATAGCTCGATCAAACTAGAGAAGAAGATGGAGAGAGTATTAGATGATGAAATTGAGAGAAAATGGAAATGATGGATGCCGAATTGAGCAAAATCGAAGGGATGAGTGCAAAGGCATAATCTGCAATTTTTTTTTGCTGTTTGCCTCTACACATGGCTGAATCCAAATTAAAAAGTTCACTTTTGGATGAACAATTTTGCGCAACGAAAAAGGTCTTCGTCGTGCAAACACCCATTGAGTGACGAAGATGGTATTCGTCGTGGAAATGTCATTTGCGCGAGGAAAAAAGAAGCATTCATCGCGCAAGTTTACCATATTTTTTATTTTATGTCATTTACCTTACAATTTATTCTTTTCAACACATTGCGCGACAAAGGAATGTATCATCGCGCAATGCATATTTTGTAATTTTTTCTATTTTTGTTTTTTATTTGTATGTATTGTAAATTTTTATTTTATTATAAATAAAAAACTCAAACCTAATTAAACATCAAATTAATTAACAAAACTAATTTACTATCCCAAATAGAAATTATAATTAATGCAAATATTAATACTCATCCACATAACATATATTTATTCATTAAATTAAATATAAAGTTCACAATGTGACAATCCGTCCCTAAACAGTATTATTTTTATAATTTTATTACGTGAAATTACAGGAATATCCTAGGGGCAATGCGTGATTTTTCGAGGACGCATGTGATTCTCGTATATTTTGTTATGTTTCTCGACATATTTGGATAGATCTCGAAACCACGAATACATAGGCAAAAGCTGTTTGCGAGTCCGGATTATAACGGTATAGTTACGGTTAAAGTTTTGTTGAGTTGCAAACCCAAGAAGTACTTTTGTATTGGTTACTATTTATATTTTTATAATCTTTATATTAATATCTTTTAGTTATTTTAAAACGGGGAGAAGAAAAAAAAAACGGGAAGGTTGCCTGATGGCAGCGAAGGAGAAGAAAGGAAGAGAGTACTCCCATGAATCCGGAGAGAGAGTGGTCGAATGGGGAGTGGAGAGAGGAAGGTAAGTGACCAACCAGAAGAGGGAAACAAGAGGGGAAAGGAGGGAGAGGGATACACCGGATCCCTCTACCAAGTTTTTCCATTTCGGGCCAACCTGATGGCACCATTGATTTTGGTGCATTTTCCGGTGGTTCTCCGGCAAATTAGGACCCCTCATCACTTGGAATCATCCTAGAATTCTTCCCTCTACCTATTCCGGCCTTGAAATTGGGAAATCCGCACCGTGGGTGCCGTGGGAACCCTTGCTCATGATCTAACAATTGTGAAACCATCTCCTTCAATTACCACTACCAAAACACCTCCCTAGAACCCAGGAGCAAAGCCCAAGCAGTGGTGGAGGCGTCGGAGCAAGTTTGGAGGTCGAATTGAATCACACCCAATTCTAGGGTTCCGATGGTTTATGGGTAATTTCAGGTGTTTTCCGGCCAAATTGGCCTTGGCCATAGGTATAAAGTTTGCTTTAATCTTTGAGATCTTCATTTCTGTAAATTTTTAGAATTTTTAGAAATAGTTGAGTTTTCTGGCGAGCCGGGGCGGCCGACCACGACCCGCGATGGCTGGTACGGCGGCGCACGGCCAGGGAGCCGACATTGTGTTTTTATGCGAATTTTGTTAGTCTAAGTATGCCTTTGAGACCTAATTGTTGTGGGTTGAATATTAGTGTGATTGTTGTATATGTTGGATTAAATGAGTATAATTGGATTTGGTTTGAACTTTTGAAAGGTGAACTACGAATGGCTTGATCCCTGTTTAGGGTACGTAGGCAGTCTAACGAGACATTAGATGCAGCCATACAATATTTGAGACAAAAGCCTTGTTTGGGAAATTAAGCAATGTGAAGGAATTGGTGAAAATGTGAGTTTTAACTTTATGATTTGTTGGTTAAATGTGGTCATAAAACAATGTGTGAGGAATAGAGAAATTGAAGTAAAGAATTGTAAGTATTGATAGTTAGTTAAGCTAGTGTTTAGTTGGGCTTGTCACCGATAATTATTCCCGAAAATAAATAGTTTGGGTGTAGGGCGTTATAGATTGTGCATTTTACACCACACTATATGTACATATTTATATATTTGAAAGCACTACGATATGGTTAAGTTTTGGATTGCATCATGGCATGTCCATAGGTATATTACTGCGCATAATTATTGTGAATGCTTTGAAGTACGAGGGTGAACGCAGTATGCACAAGTAAGTTTAGGTGAGTATATGTTGTGAAATGTGAGATGCATGGTTATGATTACATTTTATTTGAAATGATTGAGTTGGCATGACTATATTTATGTTTTAAGCAACTCCGACCTTGTCGTACAAGTTGCACTGATAGGTAACTCTGACATTGTCGTACAAGTTGCTTGTGAGTCGTACATGCCATATTAGATGCATTTAGAGCTCATAAACCTGCACCTCGGTGTTAGTGCTCTCGCTTGTGGCCAGGGCATAGTCCTTCACATGATGTTCACCTTCCGCACCTTACGCTCACCTTGAATCCAAGGTAAGTGCACAGGCCTGTTGTACATACCACATTAGGTGGTTTCGACTCGTAGGTGACCCGCAATTATTCGCATAGTCTTCACGTGATCGTAGCACTTGAGCGTACTTATTTACACCCAGTCTTGTCGTACAGACCACTAGAAGTGGTTCCGACTCGTGTGCAAGGATATTTGATGAGCTGTAAGTTCAGTCATACAGGTCACTATAGGTGACTCCGACTTACGTGCTAACATTGATTGATAAGATATGGGTGAGTCGTACAGGTCACTATAGGTAACTTTGACTTACATGCTAGCATGGATTATTAAGCACCTGATTATTTATATTGCTGATGAGATGTTGTATCGTGGTATACTTCTGGATTTACTGATAGTATACAATTGATTTCATCATTATACGTAGTATGATTTTCTGGGAAATTATATAGGTATTACAGCGAGGGGTTATTACTTTTGTTAAGTGAATGGTTTTTTAAAAGCTTTATTTTCGCCCACTCACATTTTCTATTTTTGCACCCCTCCAGGTTCTAGTAGTAAAGTTTCCGTATCGACAAGGATTCATGGCACTTCCCAATACAGGTGGCTTCTTATGATGGTATAATCGTTATCTTACCTTACTGTACTTTACTTATGCTCTGTATCACGTGTGTATGGGTCCATACCCGCTCACCGCGCACTTGTGTATTTAGGCACTTCTAGGTTTAAAATTTATTCATAGTTTACACATTATCACACTTTATGGCTTCGTCACCTTCCAGGTGTCGGCCAACACAGCTTGATTCGGAGTCCTAGTAGACATTCCGGGTCAGGGTGTGCCACACAAAATCTTTAAAAGAAAAAGAGAAAAAAAACAACCCTCATCAACTTCAATCCTCTGCCCACAACACATCAAACTTCCATTGCTGCAAACTCTGCTTGAAAAGCCCATCCACATCAATCCGTTGCTTCTCATCAGTTTCATCAACATCCCAATGAACCTACATTATTTAACAATAAATTAGTAATTTAAAAAATATTACGTTTTAACAAAAATAATTCTTCATTATTTACCACAAACTTTCCGATAACTCTCCCAGCATGGACTTCTTCAACTCCTCATGGACCTTTTTCCAAGACTCAAACTCGGCAGAACAATCCCTCCGCACCAAATTCCTAATGTCATACTTAAATTCGGCATACGCCTCAGCCAAATTTTTACTTTTAAAGTACAACACTTGCTTTCGTCGATACCTTTCTATTTGCACTACAAGTTTTTTTTTTTGCCAAAACCTTCTCCAGAATCGGCCATTCTTTTTAAAAAAAAAAAAATTTCGGAAAATTAAGGCTCTGAAATTGTGTTTATATAGCACTAGGACATCTTTGCGCAACGAACATATTCGTCGTGCAAAATGCGTCATCAATGCACAATTAATTGGAAGGTTTGAACATAAACTAACCGTGCTTTGCAAGACAAACACATGGATTCGTCGCACAAATGTGCCTTACGCAACGAAGTTAGTGTCGCTCAATATATTGCACGACGAATATATTAATTATTTTTAGAATAAATATTTAAAGTATTATGTTTAATACATTAAATATTTATTCTAAAAATAATTAATATTTAAAGCTATAAATAATTAGTACCTGAAATGTTATTCTATAAATAATTAATGCCTTAAATATTTATTCTATATATAATTAATGACTTAATCTATACAATTATTTTCAGCATAAGTACGATATGCCTTGAAGATTGTAAACACATATGAACCGAGGATATGGTGCTTACATTAGGTTTCAATAAAAAAAACCCAACAAGAATTGAAACCTAATTAAGTCCAAATACATAATTCAAACATAATTAAGTCCAAATACATAACTTATTAAAAATAAAAAATAAAAAACACCTTAAATATAAATTTTGTCATACAAAACATAAATTTAAAACTACTATTTAGATGATCATGGTCCATTCCACAAGACTTCATAACACCATCGATTGTAACCTCCCTCCAATGTATTATCCATCAAATGTTTGTTCGTATTATCATCAAGAGTATACTTACACTGTTACACATATATGCAAATAATTAATTTCAACATATAACTAAAAATTTTACAAACTTAATTATTAATCCATCAACAATAATATACTTACTAATACTTCATCCATCACAGCCTTCTTCACATTCTCGGGCACATCTTCCCAAGAGCGCCACTTAGCAGTGGGACAATTATTTCCCATGGCTACAGCAATCGCACGCGCAAACTCAAAATGATCCCTTAAATCATGCGGGTTGGCATCGCATACACTCTCATCCTTGTTCTTGTCCGCCATCCTAGCATGAACAAAATTTTCAAGAATAAGGATAATAGAATTATGAAGAATCAGGACAGCATAAGCGCATATTTATAGGTAGGTTAGGGCCTTTGCGCGACGAAGCCTTTGTCATGCAAACACCTGCATTAAATGCGGTATTTATTCCTTGGATTCACCTACAATAAATGGTCAAAACTAACAAGAACTTGCACGACAAATTATTGATCGCAAACAAAATTAATCCGCGTTTTCTTGCTGGCTTTACGCGACGCCAACATTTATTCGTCACGCTAAGTGTTCTTCCGCGACGAAATTCTTTGTCGTGCAATTTTCTTTTTCCTCCTATCTTTTCTTTTTTTTGCGCGACGAACAGTATTTTTGGTCGCGCAAGTACGTATTGAGCAACGAAATATTCTTCGTCGCACAAACTCTTTTTTCTATTAATGTGTGAATCCTAGACTGTGGAATTGAAGTCTTCAATATTACTGATTTGAATAGTTATGGACTTATTCACCCGAAATCAATTGGTTTTGACCTAGATGTTGGATTTTCAATCAATGTAAATCAACCATAAATGATCCTACAATTCAAATAAAAATGTGATCTTAGAGTTTAATGCTAGGATTGTATAAATTCTCATTACATTCGCCTTATAGATCAGTGTATTAGAGCACAAACAAAGCTAATATGATCTTTGATTTATATGCCAATTTGATATCTAACTTAAAAGCTTGAAAGGTGGGATTTGGGATTCTTTTATCCTTTTATGAACGGAACTCTAATACCTTAGTCAATATAAATATTAAGGTCTCTGTAAACCCTATATACACAACATAAGTTTTTCATTGAGTAGTTGTATCTAACTAGATGCTTCGTAGAAGACTTTGGTGTTGTTTCAATTCTTCAACATGAATAGGCCAACCAACTCTTTCCTCGTGTTTTAGTGATACAACCGTGGAAGGCTAACACTAGATACTACTTTCTAAAAAATTCATGCGCCTCAGAGAATAATAGGTAATACTTGACTCTGTACATATATGTAAAGGGTCATTTCTCTTTATATGAGGATGTGAAATCATTCCACTGTACAAATTAATGTCAAAATGCAAACCATTTATTCCTTTTAGGAAAATATTGGGGAGACCACATTTTTGTACCACATTAATTAGTGTATCATCTGATGTGTTAAGTAATGTGTACATGCCACATCAATTAATAAACCTATTTGTTTGGATGTTGGTGTATGCATTACTTGCCACATGAAACGGTACACCAATGTGGTTTAAAAATTTGGTCTCGCTGACACTACTATTCTTTTTATCATCATCTAATGATGATCATGTTTAGAAACATTTGTTTATTTGGAGACCGTTTATCATCCATATGTGTTGAACAAATCAACAGTTACAATAACAAGTAAAAATTTTAAACTTGTGATGCATTTAGATGAGTAAATAGCCTCCAAAGCAAATGAAATTTTCAAGAAATTATCTTTAAATGATTATAAAGAGAATGAAATGTCCGAATAAAAACCATTGTTCAGTAAAATGATTTCATGTAAAGAAAAATGAGTCTTTACGTGTAAGAAACAAATTGTGTTTGCAATAATTTCGTCAATAAAGACTGTTTTCTGTCGTTCTCGTGATTTTTACTCAATTAATGCACGGAAAATGAGAGTTTGTGCACAAGATGACAACAAAAGTACTACGAGCTTTATAAAAGATTGACTAGATACAATTAAACATATGCATAATTTGCATTATTTTGTACTCCAAACATATGTGGCTAGCCTAGCTATACAGCTCTATTGAGTTGCCTTTTTCCTTTTAAAATGGAAGATGGATCTCATTCGGATACAAGTTGTGGGGATCTTAGAGATCTTTACATTTTAGCTATTTATCATACATTTTAAGGTCAGAAATCATTTTGAATTTATTTATTTAAAAGTAAACATAAATAGTACCTAACAAAAACTGACAGCACGATATACGATGAACGGTCATGATGTGAGGATCTCTAAGATTCCCACAAACAGGATCCGGAGATGAGATCCTCATCCTTTAAAATGCATCCATGTTCACAATTGACCTCCATCTCCATCAATGTTTATGTTCATTAGTTCCTAACTTTAGACAAGAATCCTCTGAAACCGATGCTTAGAAATAAATTTTTTAGACTGTGACCTTCCTTGCTAACTCTCATAAGGAGAGGTTGCTTCCAGGAAACTCGTACCTCACAAAGAGGCTCCATATGGGTACTACGCAGTCCATGTTGGGACCCATAACTTTGTTACCCTTTGGTTCGGATATATGTATATATATTGATAGGGTGAAATGATATGTGAATGGGGTAAAAGAAAGACGGAAACACAAGAAAGGTGATTGATTGTGTAAATTTTGGTCCCCTAGTTAGCTATTGATTGTGTAAATTTCATATGTATGTGAATGATATACAACTTCCAAGGTCTTTAATTTGTACGACAAAGAATCACATTTTGTAGGGTTTAAAGTTGCTACGGCCGTAAAATTACTATCCGTGAAGAAATTTCTCCTTCCAAAAATTATCAAATTTTAGAAGTGCTTATAACTATTGAGTTAAGCTATTTTTCATATTGATAACTAGTTTTATAATTGAACCTTACTTAATTACTTCATGATACATCATACTAGGTTGGTTCACGTGTGAAGATTAAAACCTGCACATGCTCATGTTACCCAATATCTATTGTCCATGTGTTAGGCTTGAAAACTCTCCACACAAACTTTGCGAAACTATTATATTTGTCTGTTCGAATTTGACCAGTTCCTACAGCGTCGCACCATTGTTTTTATAAAGAATTAAATTATTCCTTATATTGTCAGTTGGACCAAATAGGATAATACCTTATACCATTAATTCTCTGCTAATCTTTTGCATCACAGAACCGTATACAATCTTGCAACATCGTCCCTTTCATTTGGGTGAGGAAATCTTGCAGTCATTGGTCATCAAAAGAATCAACTAAAATGAAACATCTGTGCCAAGCACACTACGCACTTTTGATCACATCGTCAAGGCCACTTTATTTCCTATCTTCTTTGTCATGTGAAAGGAATATAATCATTATATAAATTCGATGACAAATAAGAGGAAATATCGTATCTGCCCACCAGAATCATCTCTTGTACTGCCCAACCTAAGCATAACTGTTTTTGGTACGTTTTATAATTATGTTTATGAATTATAGAAGAAAGTTGAAGTTAGCCTAACCTCTTATAAGCTTATGCAAGGTTCTTCTTTCTATTAATGTGGGATCTATTCTCAACGCGTCCCCTTACATGTGACGAATTTTCAATCCTAACACGTTGGCAACACAATGGGGTGATGACGTGGAGTGCTTGTGGCCGCTTAGCTTCATACGTGAGACAACCTGCTCTGATACCATGAATAAAGTTAAGGTTTCACCATGAAACCAATTGGTAATATAGGCATTAGTCCAACCTCTTATAAGCTCATAAAAGATCCATCCTCCCATCAGGGATTTATTCTCAACAATTATCAAGAGATGGTAGAGCAATTATGCATAGAGCAATTATGCATGGAGGATGTCAGGGTTTTGAAAGAAGAAAAAAACCCAATTTTGGGGTTAGTCCTGCTGTTATGATAATGTGAGGGCTGAGTTCTTACGGCACTGTAACTAAACAATACATTAAAGTAATTGATTATGTTACCAACTAGTACTACGGTCTAATAGTATCACATTCTCTTAGTGTAGAATATCGTTGTATCGATTCGTTGATTATGTTATAATAAAAAAAACACCATGCCCTAAGCCTAGAAGGTATCTTATCCATGTTGGGAGAGAAATTTAGAACCGTAGTTCATATATGCATGCTCAATAGTTGTTCATAGCACAAGTATCAAATAAGATAACTTGCTTGCCTGCATCCTTACCAATTATTATTGTGTTTAGGGTCACTCAAACTGACAATACAACATAATTTACAACTGAAACCTTACCAATTAATAAACAAGAGATCAATTTTTGAGTTTTTACTGCATCAAAACAATCTTTTCACATATGCGTTTCTGCTGAAAGTAAAACTAGAATTAGGATACTACAGATATATACGTACGTACGACAAGGAGGACAAGATCTAGCAGGATCCACAAGCACGAGTCAGGAACCCACGTATATTGTTTGTATATCAAGATATACAGATACCAGATGCTTCTGGCGTTGAGGTGCGAGTGTATGTACGTGTGTATGTATGTATGCATCCAGACAGAACATTCAATAAGTGGGGTCATCATATATTATGGCGTAGAAGATTCAGGCTTGATATTATTATACCCACATTTTTTTAGACTGCATATGTCGTATGAACACTGTAATCAACGTGATTTTGTTGATATTTTGATCCAGACGGTATTCGTATGATAGGCTCTCTCTCTTATATATATACATATATACTGATGTACTTATATATACATGAGAAATTTCACAAATAGGGAGATTTCGCTCCATTATTCACAATATCACGTCAATGCTGTGTTGATGGGATGTCGATACATTATGGCGACATGTTTTCGAAATGATGTTTACATGCACTATATGTGTTGATGAGTAATCTATTATCCCACTTCCTAAATAGTAGAACGGAGTCTCCTTAAGACAAAAGATTTTTCTGTGTCTGGAATACGGTACGACACACCAAGTGTCATAATACAAGTTGATGAACACTTGAATTAAAAAACTTCTTTTTACTTATATTATGACACTTGATGTACTGGCCGTGTTCCCATTACATTGCAAAAAAATCCTTAAGATGGGGCTACTCAGACTCAGAGTTGTGGATGAGAGAGTGCAATAGGTGCAAGAGCAGACGACCCCAATTTAAAATGGACCCCCCCAAAATGCTAGTGCTCCCAATTCAAGTTTCTCTAGGAATGAATGAAAAGAAACTAAATAATAGAAACTTATCTCCCTGTACAAACGTGCTCATCTTGTTTACCTTCTTGTTTAATGTTATTTGTAAACTGATAATGGTGGTAGTGATTCTTAAGATTAAAATTTGCTTCAGTTTTAGTTCTAAACATTGTTTTTTGACACGCTCATCCATATAATAATAGATCCGTTTATAAATTTCGTTCAAGGCCTATAATCTCAGGCAGGGCCATAGGGCTTTCCAATTACCAAAAAAAAATGTTACGCACGTAGGTCGCCATCGCTATGCACGAATACAACGAATTAGTTATACCAAATCTGTCACGCATCACTACTATGAAAAACCAAGACTTTCATGTAACCAGTCACTACATGATAGATGATTGTACTATTTCTAAATGGTATATGATAAACTCTAGGGAAATTGGCCATTCTAGAAACATTACAAATACTTTTGCTAAAATAGAAAGATTGACACGATATCAACATGAATAACATAAGTGACATGGGCGAAATAAGTGAATTGACTAAAATACCTCTGCATGGATATACTTTTGATAAGACAATTAATATATTGTAGATAATGACTGTTGGAACCAACTTCCCCCATCACCATGTGTGGAGGAGATGTATAAACTCGACTACCTATAAAAGAGTAAACAATGGTAAGGTTACCTAGGCACCAGTGGGGTACCGGCCAAATGTTCTGTGACAGTCAAGTTAGTAAGCAAATTGTGAGACTCAAGTATTATGAAATAGAACTGAGTATGCAATGATTGCGTTACCCAAGATGAACCTTAGAAACTCAAGTATTATGAAATAGAATTGAGTATGCGATGATTGTGTTACCCAAGATGAATCTTAGAAGTGTGATTGCTTAAGGCACATGCCAATCCCTAGACTCAAGCAATAGATATTGTATGCTCTTAAAAGTGTGATTACTTGCGGCGCACACAATCCCTAAATTGTAAGAATCTCTAAGAATATAGGAAACTTATCTGATATCCAATTGGATCAAGTTTTCATATCTTGCGGAATAAGAATGGTCAATCTCAAGGAAGTTACGAGCTTCGCTTACCTTTCCGGAACACAAGGTGATGGCGGCATCACTGGTCCTTTGTGCAACTCAGTCTAATAGGAGATGTTGAGTCCATGACCAGACTTCTAAGAAATTCGTATTCTGATCCGTCTTACTTTGACATTGGAAAATCATGGTTCCACAATAAATATCGACACTCTCAATATCGAATTACTATCATTGATATGTTGAATAATTTCCCTTTAGTTCTCCTCCTTCTTCAACTACAAACTAGTCTTCTTTCATCTTCATCAAATTACACACTCGTCTATGTATACTTAGGTTTAAGATTTTCAAAAAAAGTTGAATTCAACCAGTAAAGAAATAACAATATTTGAAATTGAATTCAAGTTTCATAGTTGGAACTCACACCCAGTACGAAAATAATATTTCGTTCCCAATTACCTCATTGGATGATTGAGATCTAACATACAAAAGAAGTCTTATTTTAGCTACGGTTCTTGAAACTTGATTTCAATTTCATTTTCTCTCTGAAACTCAAAAGCCACTACTTTAATCCTTGAAACTTGATTTTTATCTCACTTTACCCCTGAAACTCAAAAGTCATCATTTTACTCTCTGAACTTGATTTTGATCCCACTTTGCTCTATGAAACTCAAAACTTGCCACTACTCCTTAAAACTCAGAAAAAATTTTGCATTGCCTTTCTTCTATTTTTTTAGAATAAGTTCATCAATTCAAAATTTATAACTAGTAATATGCCAAATTTCCCCCCTAAAATAAATGAATAGTAAAAAAAACAAAAAAAAAAAAGAAAACCATTTTCTCACTTCACTAGCCACCTCCATTGAGAACATAAGAACACAAGAAATAACAAAATCAATGGTACTAATGAGAATGTGGCTGGAGATGGAATATGAGAAGGGATAAGTTCTACCATGTTATAAATGTTTGAATTTTTTTTTTTTTTAAATCTATGGGGCACCATTTAATTGAAGTGAGCTTTATATACTTGTTTCATGTCAACCATAAGTGGCCCCTACTTATGCTACATAAGTAAACATAACGGCTATTTAGCAGAATACATAGGAATAGGTGAAAGTGGAGTAAATATTGAGTTTTAGAAAATAAAGTAGCGATTTTTAAGTTTCAGGGAGCAAAATGTGATCAAAATCGAGTTTCAAGAAGCGAAGTGGCAACTTTTGAGTTTCAAATGGCAAAGTGGGATCGGATCGAGTTTTAGAGAGCAAAGTAATGACTTT
Source organism: Pyrus x bretschneideri (assembly GCF_019419815.1). Taxonomy (NCBI): domain Eukaryota; kingdom Viridiplantae; phylum Streptophyta; class Magnoliopsida; order Rosales; family Rosaceae; genus Pyrus; species Pyrus x bretschneideri. Next base: position 15,378,767 of record NW_025999390.1, on the reverse strand, counting down.
TGAGTTTCAAAGAGCAAAATGAGATTGAAATCGAGTCCTAATGAGTGTAGCTAATATTGTTTGTTGAAAATACTATTAAAAAAACCTAAAAAAAAACCAGTAAACCAAAAAAAATCCAAATCTAAAGAACCCCATTATCTGCAGATTCTGCACCATAGTTGGAACTCACCCTTCTCACATACCTTTTTTAGCTCAAGAACATAAGCAAATACATGATATTCTACCTTCAATGATACCTAGAAATTTTCAGATCTGCCAAATACTCCACACAGGATAAATGAAGCCTTAACATCAATCACTGATCATGATATACAACCGAATTAGTTGCATTGCTGACTATATACTTAAAGGCGATGGTTTGCAATTCCATGTTTTCGTTGCAGTGCCGATTAGGAGTGACGGGCTGACAGCGATAAGTAGCTCTAGAGGTTAGAGAGAACAAGTCTAAATAATATGAATTTGTGTTTGTCATGCATGTAGTTCTTGACGATATAGATGCTTTTAAGCAAGGACTTTTCAGTCATTTGAAATTCAGAAAAATATTCAATAATTAACAGCAACGACTTTCTATCTTTCAATTTCAGCACCACATGTTTGAATTCGATATAATACAACTAATTTTCATAAACTTTAGGCCCTGCATATATATTCAACCGCCAACGTCATCTATATTGTCTCAATTAATCATCTATTATTAGACGTTGAGATTTATCACAAGTTATTGGTGATATTAAAGGTGAAATTTCTCATATATTAATTGTATATTATTTTTTCATATGCCCGATGTGATATTTTATTTTCCAACAATGTGTGTGTTGAAAAAAATACTATGTACTGTAACTACTCATTTTAACTTTTCATCTTCAAAAGCAGTCTCTATTTTAACATCCTTTAAATATTTTATTATTAACCATTCAAATTCAACTTACTCATTTTTTAAAATCACATTCTCTCTCTTGCTTTTCTCCTTGATTCATAGTTCCACTATTGAGTTTTATTTATTTTTTAACATTTAGCATATGAACAATGACTCTCTAAATTTAGAGAGCAATGTTCACTTTGCTATTATACATAGTCCTTTACAGAATCTCTTTAAGATAAATATTTAAATTTAGCTATTTAAAATAAAATTTTAGCGGTTACAGCTTCTTTTGAAAATGCTCTTAGATGTTAGATATCTAGCTAACCAAGATGGGCGAAAGTCAAGCCATTCTTTTTCTAAATGTTGGAGATGTGTGTGAAAGTGGAAGTATAGACGGGCTACGACACTCTGAACTATTTGCCTATTTTTGGTAATTAAGATAATGAGCATCTCTACGTACACCATATCCATAATCCATGCACTATAATTAATTAATTGTCATTTGTCAAACAACAGAATTCGAAAGTGACTCCAGACCAGTCCGGTCCGGCTGGCTGGACCATATTTTCTCACACAGCCAAAATTGTTGAATTCCCTCGTCTTCTTCTTTTTTGTTTATTTTTCTTCGATTTGTATGTTCTTTCTTCTTAAGCGTGTCACTTTACATGGGAAAACTGAAAAACGTTGTTTTGTACCAAACCAGAAAAAGAGCGTGTTCAACGTATGGTAACGAAATGGAGAGACTCAACTGTATGACAAGAAATAGACTCTCTTGCATGTACAGCTTTTATCATGTCAATTCTTGATATAAAGAGATAATCTCTTATTCTATGTAAGAATCTTTCCTAACAACGAGGTGAAATGACTTACAATTTAAGGTAAATTGACTCGGATGTGTATTTTGTCATTAAAGATGTTCCGTATATCTAATGAAAAGTGAAAACAAAATTGAGTTATAAACTTTCAAACAGGGCCGTGTCGTAGCAACAATACCTTATCTTATAGGAAATTTTTAGAATTTGGATGCAATAAGCAAGCATCATTTAGTTAAAAGTACTAATTATGCTCGAACTTACAGAAAAATGATATTAATCTTATCTTTTGTTTTTTAAGCGAAATATAAAGAAAGGCTCACAAATTACAATTGACCCTCTCAAAATACCTCGTGTGAAATACAACAAAAAATGAGAGAGCACTTTCGAGAACAAGTCAACATGAATCACATATTAGACGCAATTCCCACACAATGATTACTTCAACCTCCACTAACTCTACCACCAAACATTAATTTAATAATTAAAGAAAAACTAACGAAAGGTCTTAAAATTTTTTTGTTTTAATGAAAAATGACAAATAAAGGTGTAGTGAATAGTATCAGAAAAAGGTAAAAATATGATTTTTCATTAAAAGTAAACAGTACTAAGAGTGTTTCGTTAAAATTCTTTTTATTAAATTTGGCAGCTTGCGAATTCCACATTTTTCATTTCCAACTACCAAATATGAACACCCTATACATTAATACCAAAAAATATGATACGATACAATTAAAATAGGTGGGGCAGTTGGCCAAACGTAATAACATGCATGCAACTAGTCCATAGGCAAACTATCCCGTCCAGTTGTCCATTTCAACCCCAATTTGTCGCTGGATTTCCAAGCAGTATAATCCTGTGCAATATAAGAAGTTAAAACATTGTCTGCATTTGTTGGGACCGGCTTAAATTGGCCCTGGCTTGAGGGAAAAAGAAAAGGGTTTCACCGATGTCCCAGTGGACAAGAATTTTTTTAGCGCGTCGGAAATGAGGCCTAGCACACCCTGCATCAATGTACCAAACAGTGTTTTCCGCACATAAAAAATCTCTCTCCGGAGACAGCTTTGAGGGCACGCGCGGCTTCCAATGCCACAAGCCAGGTCAGGTCAAAAACCTGATTAAGAGATCGAAAAGGTGCCACAGAGATGGTTTGGGCCTGTTTATGTCCAAAACAAACATTCAGAATCTTGTTTCCAACCAAGTTCTAAAGTTCTGGAAAATAAACAAAAAATCTATGTTTGAGCATTCCAATTTGGATATCAAAAATTCTATAATCCTCTACAGCATAAATTTTTTTTTGGACTTTTCAACAATTAGATATTTGGTTAAAGGTCTTACTGTTAAAAAATTCGAAATATTCAATACCATCTCAAAAGTATTATTTCATGTTTTTTTTTTTAAGGAACTTTAACAAAATGCTTCCAGTGTTGTTTATTTTAACGAAAAATCACATTTTTACTCTAAAAAGTCAATCTTGGTACTATTCACTTTACCCTTTATTTTGTCATTATCGTTAAAACTCAAAGTTTTCAAATCTTTTTTTTTTTTTTTTTTATGTCATTTCGTGACCAACTTGATGTGTTGTATTCCTATTTTGTTGAAGAAATATCACATCTAAAACTTGGCAAAATAAGTTACTACTTAAAGGAATGGTTCTAATACACACTCAATTCTCAAATCTTTGGGATTGCGATGAAACGCCAGTGTTCTAGTTAGAGACATCATTGACATTGCACCAATTAGTAGTATATCACTAATTCGTTGAACTGTCTTTTTAAAATCTTGAGTTGATTACTATATTAACCTTAACGTTTGTGGATCTGCTTATTAGTTATTAGTTGTATATAAAACAAGGGTTAAAATAAGGATGCCTGACGTTTTAAGCGATCTCGCAATTGCAAAGTAGCAGTGATGTCGTGCCAGTTATCTAAAACTAAACTTATCTCAATGTCACGAAGTCAATCCAATTTTATTTTATTTTTTAATGGATTTCACGCCAACCTTGTTTACTTCAAGCTTAATTTAGAACTTCTTTATAGAAAAACTCGAGGCACAGATCAGATACAAATTACAACTTATCAACGATCAAGCCCAAATGACATCGTAAATAAATAGATCAATGAATAATCAACTCATGGCCAACAACAAAAATAGAAAAATGGTTTCCGTTATTCTTTTTCTTTTTCCTGTACATTTCTCTTTATTTATTTATTTTTTTTTTTTATCAAAATACACTTCTGTTCTTTTGAGTCTCTTGATTTTTTTTTTAAGTTTATTCATGTCATAAATAAATAAATATATCGTTATTTTACATTATCTAAATAAATAAAGGGGCATTTTGATCCAAGTCCAAAAAAATCACCTACTTTCAGATCAAGTCCAGTTTCATTTGATACGTTAGTATGTCCATTTTGCCCCTTAAAGTAAAAATAAAAATATATTTTAATTTGTTAAATTTGAATTTCAAATGCCTTTATCTACTTTCTCATAAAAAAAATATTAAAAATCCATATACAACAAGTATGATAAGTTTATCAAAAATAAAAGTAAAACAATTGTGAGAGGTAGATAAAAAGAAAAAAAAAACCTATGATAGAGGTACGTAAGTTATGTGTTTTTGTCCACCTCTATGGGTGGAAAAGGGTTTTCATTCTACCTCTATGGGTGGAATTAATTCATTTATTTTTATCTACCTGTTTTGGTGGAATGATTTATGCATCTTCAATCCTCCTCGTATGGCCAGAGTTTTTATATATCCATTTGATTCAAAGTTTGTTTTAGTTTCTGTGCTTGTACCTTGGTGTTTGGGGATCTTTAATTATGATGTCATCTTAATTTGTTTGATATTCTCCCTTATGTCCCAAAAAAACAAAACAAAATTTTGTTTACCTAAATTGGTGGAAGGCACAGATCAAAGTGGAGCAGCAATTTGGTGACTGTGAGTGCTGGGGATGGAGGGTTTATTCCTTTGGTGGGGCATTTAGGATTTTATTTCCCAAATACATTCAATTTTATGTATACCTACTCTTTAGGAAGACAAATATTTTATTTCCCAAATACATTCAATTTTATTTCCTAGATACATGCAATTGTATATGCATAAACGAGAATCATAAGTGACACACCCCGACCGAAATCAAGGCATGCTGGCCGTCACGTGAGGGTGACATAGCCATGTGCACAGTGCGAAAGCAAAAGATAATAATAAAAGTACGATTAAATAAAGATGATGTGGGAGTTTGCGATAGAGAGAGCACGGGAGAAGATGACGTGGGTGTAGGTGTGTGTGGTCCAGGTGCAACCAACAATACAACAAAACAATCACCCCAAAATGACAAATAACTACCAAAGGCAAAATCGTCATTTCACACCTAGGGTACAAATAATTCGGGACGGGTTGTCACAATAAGAGTATGCAATTTGTGGAAGAAAAAAGAAGTGATTTTGTGGAACCCCAAAACATAAGATTTACTAGTGCAATCTCTTTTGGATTTAGGAAGACAAATATTTTATTTCCCAGATACATTCAATTTTATTTCCCAGATACATGCAATTATATGTGAATAAACGAGAATCCTAAGAGTATGCAATTCGTGGAAGAAAAAAGAAGTGATTTTGTGGAACCCCAAAACATAAGATTGACTAGTGCAATCTTTTTTTTAATCCAATCAAATATATATTGATCATCTTTATGGAAGGAGGAGGGGCAGAAGATGAATATTATGGAAGAAGATTATTGGGCAGAATAATGCAGGAAGAGAAAGATATTGTGAGGGAGAAACAAGAAAAGAGAATTGAAACAAGAAAAGAAAAATGAACGGTTTGTGGAGGGAGAAGAAAAAATGAGATTTAAATCCCTAAAAATAATCCTATAATTAAGGATAAGATTAACTTTAATCACAAATTAAAAAAACAGTAATTACTTGATTAGTCAATTTTTAAGGGTAAATGTGGCAAGATAATACAAATAAGTTGATGTGGACAATAAATTACTGCAGTACTAACTCAAAAATTAAACAAAATTGGACTATAACTAATAATGGCTTATAAAATTAGAGCTATACTTTTCCCATAAGTGAATATATGCATCTAGAGAAAATAAGTGTGGAGAAATTATTTTTACGGTATTTAAAATGACACGTAGCAAAGAGTCAATAGTTACCTGCCAAGCAAAACAGAGCTCATCTGCACGACTCTGCAACCTGAAGGGTTATATGGACCCAGTGGGGGCTTGTAGTTTAAAAAAAAAAAGAACAAAAAATGACAGCCTGCCATCATTTTCTAATTTTCTTAGAGTATATTCTATGAGTAATTCGTTAATTTCCTCTGGGGAACGAGATATTATTTAGGTCTCGTTTGACAGCTCCGATTGTATTAATTATTTTAGTCGTATAAGATAAATAGTTATCGTCTAGTATTGACTAAATTAGTTTGGCGTTTTATGTAGTATCGGACTAGTGCAGCAAATTCAAAGTTCCCACCAAGGACTGTTGCCCTAACATGGGGTATAATGTGTTGAAACCAATTGCAGAACGGAAATCTTCAGGAATGCCGCAAATCGAAGAGAGCTCAGAGGTGAAGCATGAGAAACCAACGGCAACCAACTACCACCAGATGGCCGGTTTATCACTGAGATCCAAGACCGTGACTCGGAGGGTTAGGTTCAAGCACCTTCGAGTCTTCGACATAACCGAAGAGGAAGAGCGTGCGGTGGAGGGAGGGAGGGAGAGAGTCGGACCAATAATACACAGCTTTTGGGGGTATAATTTAGCAGGCGAGAGGTGTACTAAATTGGTGGGGTTGTATAATTTAGTCTGGGTATTATTTAATACGTTAGGACACCAAATATCTGGCTCTGTATTATTAGTCATTTCCGATTCTATATATCAAAGGAGGCCTTAGTGTATTAAGAATTAGGGTTTGATACAATAAGCGATACAATATAGTGAATATTCTTTTGAAATGTTCATTTACTTATATAATATTTGATGTACTGAAACGTGTTTTCGATATAATAAAAAAAATCTCTCTTTAAGAACTAATGTTTAATAGTATTCCTTATAAATAGTGGTATTGTGTTAATATACGATGTATGTGAAAAAAATTCAAGTCACTTGCATATATCCTTTATGTGTATTTATTCCCAGAAAAAAAAGACGTTTAAAAAACTAACATAAGAAAATCAAGAAAATGAAATTTGATCCGGTAAAGAAAGAAAAGGTCACCGTATTTTTATATATGTGAAGAAATACGCGTTTGACCTGACCTCGTAGTGGAACTCGTCGACAGACATCAGAGACTGTTGCAAACTTGCAGCACAACAAAAACCCAAAACCAACAACAAAAAACCCAAAACCACCACACTTTCGAGCCATCTCTCTCTCTCTCTCCCTCTCTCTCTCTCTCTCTCCCTCATCCTTCCAACCACCCCCCCCCCCCTGGGGGCGCCCTAAGCCAACGTTGCGTCCGCCTAAACCATTCATCTCCGAGTTTCTGCAACTTCTCTACCAGACCTGCCACACGCATACACATAGCACGAAGCACATAGCACATTACCCAATTCACATCTCCAATCTTCTTCCTCTCAAGATATAGAGAACCCGATTCCAGACACCAAAACAAGAAAACCCATTTGTCTAGTTTGATCCAATCTGTGATTTTTCGGTCAGACATTTCATCAAACACTTTTGTGTCCCTGGTCCGCCGTGCCAGCCATGGCGGACATAGTGAAGCAAATCTTGGCGAAACCGATCCAGCTCGCTGATCAGGTCACGAAGGCCGCCGACGAGGCCAGTTCGTCTAAGCAGGAGTGCTTGGAGCTGAAATCCAAGACTGAAAAGCTGGCGGGGTTGCTCCGGCAGGCGGCGAGAGCCAGCTCCGACCTCTACGAGCGCCCGACTCGGCGGATCATCGACGAGACAGAGCAGGTACTCGACAAGGCTTTGTCTTTGGTGCTCAAATGCCGCGCCAACGGTATCATGAAGCGAGTCTTCACCATTATCCCGGCTGCCCAGTTCCGGAAAATGTCGTCGCAGCTTGAAAACTCCATTGGCGACCTGTCGTGGCTGCTCCGGGTGTCGGCTCCGGCTGATACCCGGGAAGACGGGTACTTGGGGCTGCCTCCGATCGCAGCAAACGAGCCAATTTTGTGCTTCATTTGGGAGCAGATTGCGATTCTGCATACTGGGTCGGTTGAGGACCGATCCGATGCGGCAGCATTCACTCGTTTCGCTTGCTAGGGACAATGATCGGTACGGGAAGCTGATAATTGAGGAAGGTGGAGTCGGACCCTTGTTGAAATTGGTCAAAGAGGGCAAACCAGAAGGCCAAGAGTACGCTGCGGAGGCACTCGGGCTGCTCGGCCGTGATCCGGAGAGCGTGGAGCACATGATTCACGCCGGTGTGTGCTCGGTGTTTGCCAAAATCCTCAAAGAAGGTCCGATGAAGGTGCAAGCAATGGTGGCCCAGGCGGTGTCGGAGCTTGCAGGTCACTACCCCAAATGCCAGGATCTTTTTGCACAGCATAACATCATTCGGCTGCTGGTCAGCCATCTTGCTTTTGAAACTGTTCAGGAGCATAGTAAGTATTCTATTACCTTCAACAAAGCTACATCGATTCATGCTGTTGTGGTGGCAACCAATAATTCGAATGCCAATAACCATTCGAACAAGGCGGGTGAGGAGGATGAGAAGCTGGGTTACAGTCACATTCCTCATCCGTTGGGTAATCAAATCCCGAGTCTGATGCACAATGTTGTTGCCAGTACCATGGCAATGCATGCCGGGTCGAAGCTTCCTCAACACCAAGCTATTGGTGGGAGTCAAACCACCAATGCCAACGGCAACGGCAATATCAACGGAAAGCAGAATCCTCAGCACCAACAGTCTCACCATCATCATGGTCATTCCGGGACTAACATTAAGGGGAGGGAATTGGAAGACCCTGCCATCAAGGCCAACATGAAAGCAATGGCGGCCAGAGCTCTTTGGCAGCTAGCCAAGGGGAACTCGCCTATTTGCCGCAGTATCACGGAGTCCAGAGCACTGCTATGTTTTGCAGTGCTCTTGGAGAAGGGCTCCGAAGATGTTCAGCTCAATTCTGCGATGGCGTTAATGGAGATTACAGCGGTAGCGGAGAAAGATGCTGAGTTGAGAAAATCAGCCTTCAAGCCTAATTCTCCGGCTTGCAAGTCAGTGGTTGATCAACTTCAGAAGATTACTGAGAAAGCTGATGCAGATTCAGACCTCCTGATTCCATGCATCAAAGCTATTGGGAATTTGGCAAGGACGTTTAGGGCAACTGAGACGAGAATGATTGGCCCGTTAGTGCGGCTTCTCGATGAAAGAGAGGCTGAGGTTACCAGGGAGGCTACCATTGCCCTCTCAAAGTTTGCCTGTACAGACAACTATCTTCATCTCGACCATTCCAAGGCAATAATAAGTGCAGGTGGCGCTAAGCACTTGATCCAGCTTGTGTATCTCGGGGAGCAAATTGTTCAAATTCCCGCATTGGTTCTCATGTGCTACATTGCACTTCATGTACCCGACAGCCAAGAACTTGCCCAGGCTGAGGTGCTCTCGGTGCTCGAATGGGCGTCCAAGCAATCAAATATGACCCAAGATGAATCGCTCGAAATGTTGTTACAAGAAGCTAAGAGCAGGTTGGATCTTTATCAGTCCAGGGGCTCCAGGGGATTCCATTGATTCAATCACAAGGCAAAGTGGTCTTCGGTCTTCCCATGCCCGAAACAATAAGGAAAACATTTCATTCTTTTGTCTCTGTTTTTATGATTCTCATTGAGTGTACATACTATGTAATTTACAGCTTTCTCAGTCAAATTAAAATCTTCTTCTCAATTTTAGCATGCCCGAGTTTTTATTTTATGCTAAAGATGGTTCTTCTTCGCGTTATCTGAAGATTTACTGACAACTTTAGCTTATAAAAGGACAGTTTTGACATAAATTTCAAACACCACGCCGTAAAACTAGATTCACTTCAATACTGTTCATCTGATTACATCAGTTACTCATTTCAAATCAGAATGCAGAAGTAAAAAGATTATCTGCAATGTACCTCTACAACCTTAAAACTCATCTATTTTAACTCATGCGAGAGGGAATTTTACGGTGTCGTGATTGAAGAGAGAATGAGGAGAACGAGGATATATGAGAGAAAACAAGAGTGGCTGAGATTGAAGATGAGATGAAAGAAAATTAGTTAAAGTGCTTTGGACATGTGAATCGAAGATTTATAGATGTTGCGATTATAAAATGCAATTACAAAAGAAGTAGAAGATCTAGAAAGACTTGAAAAAAGACTTTAAGAAAAAATACGAGTATTTAGACCTAGAAAGACTTGGAAAGAGACTTAAAGAAAAAATATGAGTACTTAGAGCTAACAGAAGAATTGGCGCAAAATCGAGCACAATGGTATTCTACAATTCATACAACTGATCTTATTTAGTGGAATAAAACTTTGTTGTTGCTTTTGAATGAGTGAAGAGTAAAAAGAATATCTTCACTATCCATATCTGCAATAGCTTGCATAATCAGAAAGACTGCAACTTATCAGAAAACCATGTCACCGATCACGGATTCACTTGTGAAACTGTTAGTAAGACAAGCACCATCAGGAACCTTACGTAAGCAGTAGCTCTTGTTCGGGTAACTAATGCGAGTAGCAGCTGACGAGTGACTTTCCTCCAGTGATCGGAACTGCTCGTTTTCTGAACCAAAATATGGTAAAGAAAGTAAAAACACAGTGTCTCCAAGCCAAATACAACCTACAATTATGAAATTCTATGCAAGTAGAGAGTGTATTTTCAACGTATTGGCGAGTAGGCGACACGAATACCAGCTAGGCGACAATCTACATCAGCTTGACAAATTTGATGTAACTAAACACAACTAGTTCACTTTTTTGACAAATGAATAAATCAATTCAATAATATGTACACAGAATGAGAATGATGGTGGAAATTTTAACAAAAACTTTCGGTACTGTTCACTTTAACGAAAAATCATATTTTTACACTAAAAAGTCAATCTTGATACTATTCACTTTGCCCTTTAATTTTGATCTTATCGTTAAAACTCAAAGTTTTCAAATCATTTTCATTAGTGTTTCCAATGATTATAAGCATAATTTATTTCCCATGAATTTGGATGACTTTGCAACAACCATGGTTTTTGATCATTGAATCCTTATTTTTGGATAGCATGCAAAGAATGACACATGTGGTGGAGACAAATTAACCATATACAGTAGGAATATAACAATTGATTAGGAGCTCAAGATGACAATTCTACTCTTGATGTTGTGAGCAAACCATCTTCTTCAGTCTCGATGGGTCTAACTTCCATCACCAATAAAATCTTCCAGCATGTTGGAGACATCATGAATAGCTCCAATGGATTGGACGCCAATTTGTCATCCAATTGATGATGGCGTTTGAATCCATACACATACGGTATTTGATCCTTCGTAAAAACAGCTAACCAAGTACTTCACGAAGGTCATACCCACCAACATTTAGCTGTTTTCACGAAAGGCCAAACATTGCGCATGTATGGAGTCCTGGCAAATTGACATCTAGTGCACGGGAGCAATTTACAAAGGCAAAGCTCCAAATCGGCAAATCCTTAGCCGAACACGTTCCCCCCTCCCCCATCCCCCATATATCCTTGCAGGTATCGGTATACGTGAATTGGGACGTCAAAACAAAACGAATAAGCAGTGGAAGGTAAGCAGTGCACCCTAGCTACTGACCCACTTTTTCTGTTTCATTTGTAGACCCTAAAACCCTAGCCAGTAACCCTATACTAGGGGAGTCAGCAAGAATGGGGAACTGTGTCGGAGGAGTAGCTGCAGAACGTGATGCGAATCTCCATTTCAACTTTTACTCGAAGGTATCTTTCTATTTATCAAGTAACAACTTCTACAACAAGTAATATTTTATTACAGACTTGCTATTTATCACAACTACTAACCAACTGTTTAGTGGCACGTGGTACATTACGTTTTTTATTTCAGTGGTGTTAAATTTTTTTTTTTTTTAAGTTATTAACTTTTTAACACACATATTTCAATATTTATATAGTCATACATAGTGTATCACCTCGTGTACTAGTCATTCTAAAAAATCTCTCCTCTTATAGGTTGTCTGACAGCCTAACAACTTAACAAATAATTCGTATTAACAACAATAACAATGGGTGTCTTTGGAAGTAAAAAAGAGAACAAAAATATGAAATTATTTTAAGAAAAAATTCTAGGAATGTTAGAGATGTAAATGTAATACTCTTAGATTCTTGTATTGTAAAATTATTTATTTGATAAAAAAATTAGTCTATAGTATTTTTCTTCAATAACACAGGAAAAAAAAAGTGTGGATGTGTATAAGACATGTATTATTAAAAATAAAAAATGTGTTGAAAAGCCAATGTAAGGTGCACTAAATAGGATTTGGATCCTCTCCGGATCTCCTCCCTGGGGATCCTAGGGATCAAAGCACAAGAACCGTTCATCAAAGATCGTGTGGCCACAATTAAATTTTTTTTACGCAAAACGAGATTGCTTTACTTTTAAAAATATAAAAAGCATTTAATTGTGGTCACACGATCTTTGATGAACGGTCCTTGTGCCTTGATCCCCGAGATCCCCAAGGAGGGGATCCGGAGAGGATCCAAATCCCACTAATTAGTCAAAATATCGCAACTGCTATGTAATGTAATCATGGTCTCGTTAGATCATGATGTAGAATGTAATGTAATCATGGTCTCGTTAGATCATGATGTAGACGACCAAGTGACAAAAAGATCACAAAAAGTAGCCTATCGCTCCGTCACAATGGTTTATTTTCACATATCTCTAACAACGAATCTTGATGTCAAGTTATTGATCAAATTTGAAGCAATCTATGATTATAGTAAAATGATTCAGTTTTCTTCCACAAAGTTTACATAGATATAAGCAAAATGATTCAATTTTCTTCACTTTTCGGCAATGTTTTAAAAGACGTGCCCCGAGGTGCACCTAGATGGCTTTGGAGGTAGAGCAGGAGTGATAACGCCTCTGCCTAGTGGGAGTGGGCGAAAACTCGCCAAGGCGAGACTAGGCGGCTAAGGCACACCTAAAGGCGGTTGGCGGGCATTCCCAGATCCATCCGCGACCCAAAATTGAAGTCGACTGCTCTATTTTCAAGCTCTGCCATCTGGGTTTAGGATTGCAAGTTGTGCGGCATCTTCACAAGAAAGACGACCGTGAAGAAGAAGAGGGATTTTTTGTTTTTTTTAAAGACTTGGTCCAAAACGTCATTTTGGACCAAGTCTTTAATTTTTTTTTTAAATAACTTGGCCCAAAACGACATCATTTTGGTCAAGTCTTTAATTTTTTTTTTTAAATAACTTGGCCCAAAACGACGTCGTTTTGGCCAAGTCTATTTTTCTTTTATTTTTAAAACCCCAAGAGTCCTTGTTTCCTCTGTTTTTCTCAGCAGTCCTCTATTATTTAAGGTCCCGTAAGGCTTCACCTCACGCCTAGGCTGGGCCATCCCTTGGACGCCTCGCCCACGCCTCACGCTTTTAATACATTGCTTTTCGGTACATGCAGTGCTATGTATAGCATATGAGGCAATGCAGTTTTCTTGCTCGGACGTTTTCCATGTCGTCGTCAATCCAACGTTTGGGGAGATCGTACGTGCCTAGGGCGGCCAAGTCATAGCTCGATCTGGACACTCAGAGATGAACATCTTTGACAGTCTTGGCCTCGAATTTGAGCTATATGATGCATCTCCGCTCGTCGTCCTGCTTGGATATCGCAAAGGCCGTGTCCAAAGCCTTTGCAACTCGGCCGGCTAGTTGGATCGGCTTCGCAAACATTTTCTTCACCCTGTCCTCCATAGCATAAAAAATTGGATCCAAACCAAATCAAAAGAGTTTATTGATTCTGATTTCTGACTATACTGGATCAGGCTTGGATCAAACTCATTTGGGTCCACTTGGCTCTCATGTGAACCCGGTCCAATATCAATGCCGGAAGCCAAGTCTGCTAGCCATGGGCGCATAGCCCAAAATTCTAATTTTTTTTTTTTTTTTTTTTGTGAAAATGTTTTTTCTTCTTCGTGTGGTCAAAATGTGAAATTTGGTTAAACCCCCCGTGAACCTAAAATTTCTAATTTACAAGTGAATAAGAATAACACTAGATCGTAATACTAGTCACAAGAATATAGCATTGTTGAATATTCATTTGTACAATAGCATGTCATTTAGAAATTTTTGGGAAAATAAACCAAAATTTTAAGCAATTTGTCCTACCAACTTTTAGAAATCATTAATTTGTTATCTCTCCATAACTCTATTAAGTTTTCTATCCAATATTAGTCATGTGCCTCACATATGACTTGTGTTTAGGGTTATTTCGATTATTTTAATGTCTTACTTTCCTTTTATTAAGTTGTATTCGACAAAAAACTATAGGATTTCTCAGGCAATAGAACAATATTTTTGATATGATAGCAATGAAATGATCATGCAATGCACTATCTTCTGATTATTCCAAATATGTAATCATACACAAGTGGGAGTTTGCATTTTAGCATGTCACAAAGACATAATTTCATAAGGACTCTATAAATGAGAAACAGGTTAACGTTTTGTGCTATAAATGGAGCTTATTCGCTAAAGAAAAATAAAAAATTTAAGTGTTTGTACTAGAGAAAAGTTAAAACTTGTGAAAAGTGTTAAAATGACCTAAATAACCCCGAACACAAGTCATGTGTGAGGTACATGACTTATATTGGATGGAAAACTTAACGGAGTTAGGGTGAGATGACAAATTAATCATTTTGTAAAGTTGGTATGACAAATTGCTTAAAATTTTAGTTTATATGACAAATTGAAAAATATGAACAAGTTCATATGACATTTTAAAATTTTTCCCTTAAAATAATTACGTAAATGTATAGAGATACAAAAATTGTAAAATGACATATAGATTAAGTATCAAAACATAATGAGAACACGGGGATCAAACATATAATGAGTGTCCATCTAAGAGCCATTTAGTACTACGGTCTAGTAGTATTCCTCATCACTTGTAAGTGAAAGGTTTTAGGTTCGATTCTCGTCTAAGACGGATTTGAACCACATTATTATTGCTAGTCCATTTTGAAACTTAGCCTGCCCCCTAGTCTAATTAATATTCTTTGTTAAAGAAAAAAATATTATGGATGTCCATCCAAGTATTGAACAAGTCTCTTTCAATTTATTAAAAAAATAAAATGCAAATGAAAATTATCTATTTTCTGTTTAAGTGAGAGTTGCGACTTGGGTGGGTCAAGGCGGACGCCTAGGCAGGTCTAGACACTCTTTCTTAAATTTCAAATTTCTAAAAATTAACCGGGACGGTAGCCAACCACCTAGCACCTAGACGGCATTAGGCGGGTGTTTTAGAATAATGATACAAAGTAGTTATGTTGTGTAACAATACACTTGTATAGTATGTGACCAAAAGTCACTATCATCTTTTGAGAGGGGTCTCAGTCCATACTAAATACAACAAAGCTTGGGTAGTGCACCGTTTGTGAATCAAAAAATCAAAGTTTGGGTGAGAGTCATACATTACACAAAAGACTTATCCTTACATCTGCCACTGCGTTGCCCTCAAATCTCTACCACCTATCTTTAATCCAAAACCCACCAAAAAGATCCCACATTTCACACAATTCTCTCATAAAACATCGAACTTTTGCTACTCTTTTATTTCTTCTCCCTGTTCCTCCTCAGCATTTTAACTCCACAGCCATGGCTGCAGCTGTAACTGCTGCTGTCTCCTTCCCCTCCTCCAAGTCCTCCGCCCTCCCCACCAGGACCTCCATAATCTCACCTGACAGAATCACCCTAAAAAAGGTACAAATTCCTAGCCCTGGTAAATTAATCACTTGGGACCGAGTTTGAGTTCCGCTTCATGTAGCTTAGATGAAATTAGTGTAGAATATCGCCTTGTACGAAACAGAGTTTTGTGACATGGGGGGTTGTTTGTTTCTCCAGGTTCCTTTGTACAACAACAATGCTGGCGGGAGAGTGGCTTTGATCAGAGCCCAGGTGACCACCACCGAGCCTGCTCCACCTGCCAAGGTTGTGAAGGAATCCAAGAAGCAAGAAGAAGGGGTTGTTGTCAACAAATTCAAGCCCAAGAATCCCTACACTGGCAGAGTCCTTCTCAACACTAGGATCACTGCTGATGATGCACCTGGTGAGACGTGGCACATGGTCTTTAGCACTGAAGGTATGTTCGAGTCCCAATTCTTTAGGAAATATGCATACATAGAACCGGTTATAAATTTTTACATACCGCTTGTGGTATGTTTACTGTATCTTAGTTTTATTTTTGCTTAAAAGTTTATAACCAGTTCTATCTGTGCATATTTCCTAGTTTGTTTTCCGTATAGAGAAAAAATGCATAATACGGTTCTATTTGCTTGTAGGAGAGGTGCCCTACAGAGAAGGGCAGTCCATTGGAGTTATTCCAGACGGTATTGACAAAAATGGGAAGCCTCACAAGCTGAGGTTGTACTCAATCGCCAGCAGTGCCCTTGGTGACTTTGGAGACTCCAAAACTGTGAATTTTTACACTTTTCCAATTAAATGTTGAATCAATTGGATTTTATGCTCATGTTATTTAACGAATTGGTGTGAATCTGCTGGCATTTTTGACATGCAGTATTGCCGCTTTAGGCTATTAGTAAACACGTTTTACTGATCCAAATTTTTCTATCTTTGCTTCAAATTTGATGGTGGTTTTGTCTGAATCTGATTGCCTCCATCCAGGTTTCTCTTTGTGTGAAACGTCTTGTGTACACCAATGACGCAGGCGAAATTGTTAAAGGAGTGTGTTCAAACTTTTTGTGTAAGCACATATATCCCTAGTTCTGATTAAATTATTTCATGAGGCAATTCGATTAAGAATAAACATAGGCTGTGTTCGGCTTCTATTGGGAAACGATTTGTTTGTTGTAGTAGTTCGAATTCTAGTTTGAATAGGCCGGCTGGTGCATCTTGGTGTAAATTTTCTCTGTTTCAGGTGACTTGAAGCCTGGGAGTGATGTCACGATCACTGGACCAGTTGGGAAAGAAATGCTTATGCCAAAGGATCCTAATGCAACCATCATCATGGTATAAATACTTGTCAGGTTATGTATTTAGGAAGAAAACAGGACACTCAAATGTTTAATCCCGCATGAATAGTTCCGGTTTTCTGACATTTCTTTACTAATGCAGCTTGGAACTGGAACTGGAATCGCTCCTTTTCGATCATTCTTGTGGAAAATGTTTTTCGAGAAGCACGAAGACTACAAGGTAAGCATCAGTACTTCTTGATTTTACCTTCAGAAAGTTTCCTGACATAGAACACTTGGCACGCAGCATACATGAAAATAAGACACTCACAACACAATTTCCTCAAGTGCATATCTGATCGGTGAATCCTCATCCGTTCTTTGATTGGCCCTGTGTCTAACAAACGATCAAATTTGACATGACGGTGTAGTTCAACGGTTTGGCATGGCTCTTCTTGGGTGTTCCTACAAGTAGCTCATTGCTCTACAAGGAGGTAAGACATGTCAAGAGTTTCTTAATTCTCAGTCAATCCTTTGCAATTCGCCGAAAACTTGACTCAGTGAGAAATGATTGTGGAATACAGGAATTCGAGAAGATGAAGGAGAAGGCCCCCGATAACTTCAGGCTTGACTTTGCCGTCAGCAGAGAGCAAACCAACGACAAGGGAGAGAAGATGTACATCCAAACCAGAATGGCTCAGTATGCAGAAGAGCTATGGGAGTTACTCAAAAAAGACAACACCTACGTTTACATGTGTGGTCTCAAGGGAATGGAGAAGGGTATTGATGACATCATGGTGTCATTGGCCGCGAAAGACGGTAAGATAATAGATTGCACCACATTTGTTGAAAAAATGTAAAATATCACATCGGAAAATTGGCAAAACAAAGTCTACTACATAGCGAACGGTTCTAATACTAATTGCACCGAAGCCTTTGCAATGAAACTCACACCTGTTGTGCTAATAGGTGGTAGTTACCAGGTCCGTCTCTCTGAAATCTTGACAAGATTTTCATGGCCAAAGACTAATATTTTGTGTTTGATAAACTTTTGCAGGCATTGACTGGACAGACTACAAGAAGCAGTTGAAGAAAGCAGAGCAATGGAATGTGGAAGTCTATTAATTTCTTGTCATGTTGTGTATGTAGATAGGCAAAGGTCTTTGCATTTTTTCCCTTCAGCAATTTTTTACTCCATTGTCATACTATTATAAATGGCCACTAGAATTTTATTTTTCAAGGTGGAAATTTATACTCTTAATTTAAAAGAAGAAAATCGAATTGTCTTCTTAGTCGAGACTTGATATTTATTTTTTCATTTTAAGCAAGTAAACATCTCATAAGTTTTTATTGATTTAATTGTTTATGAAGTAAAATAGTGAAAAAAGAGGGAAATAGGGAGTTAGGAACTTTTAGAAGATTTATCATTGCTTTAATTCTCCACACTTGGTTTTTCTACCATGGCTTTAAATTCATATCATTGTCGATGTCTTCCTTTGAAGATGTTCCATAAAGTTGCCTAATTAAGATAATTTTTGTATCAAGGGGGACTGTGTGAGGCCGGATAAAACCAAAATATAGTAGTGCCTTTCGAAAGAGGGGATCAAAGCCCTTTTTCCTTTGTCCTCTTGACATATGATAGTGGCTAGAAAGAATCGCACCAATGACCATTTGACAGCACAATTGCTATTTTTCTACATTTAACAATTTAACTTACTAAAGCATTTGGTTGTCAAAAAATAAAATCTAAATTCCATTCCCTTTTATTGAAAAGAAATTCATTCCTATTCCAACCAAAGATGTTTGCCGCCAACGATAGATCTCAAAAGGGA
This sequence comes from Pyrus x bretschneideri, assembly GCF_019419815.1. Taxonomy (NCBI): domain Eukaryota; kingdom Viridiplantae; phylum Streptophyta; class Magnoliopsida; order Rosales; family Rosaceae; genus Pyrus; species Pyrus x bretschneideri. Next base: position 15,360,145 of record NW_025999390.1, on the reverse strand, counting down.
ATACAAAATGGATTAAATAACAAGAAAAATAATTAAAAGTGTTGTAGGCATAATTTACTGAACAATTATGGAGGCTTCCCCTTTGCGCCTTTATTTATAGTAGTTGGGAAGGTTAATTCCTTACTCTTTTAGGATTACAACTCTTAATAGGTAATCAATTCCTAATAGGAATATAAGAGATATTCGTAGATATATTAGGATTTACACAATCACATTCCTAATCTAATAGGACCTGCAACACTCCCTCTTGAGTGTGTAAATACTTAAGTAAATGATGCATGAGGTCTTCAGCGATGAAGTAAGTACAGTTGATGAAGTTGTTGGTACAATGAGCGAATGCGAGTCTTAAATCAACGGAAGGATGCATAAAAGGGTAAAACTCACAAAATCTCGCTATGGTAAAACCCAAAGTAGGAGAAAAACCCATAGACTAAGAAGGAAAGTGAGAAGTTGCATTAAGTCAAAAGTATAAGTCTTCTGGACCCAAGTAGAAGAGCTCACAAGGGTATGATTAGCCCAGGATGGGTGCCTCGTTAAACCCTAGTTACGTAGCAAAAACTCAATGGGAAAATGCTCCTAATCGTAGGAAAAAAGATTACATTCAGATCAAGTGAGTATAATTGTGGATACTCCCCGTGAGTTTGACAGAACTTCCAAATGAGAACTACAAGCATTGCATATGATAGTTAGGTATACCAATTCCTCGGACAAGCTTCTGGAAGGTTGACTTTGGCAATGACGTCTTGTAAAGATAGGCAAGGTTGTCTGGGATCGGTTTGCATGACTTCAATCTCTTGATGCTTTGTTGATGTAGATGTAGATGCAATATATCTTGGCCTTTGTTGATGTATCATATCTTGGTTGGGTGGATATATGCAGCATAGTCTTCATAGAACGTTGTTGGGACTCAACGATGGATGAAAACATCAAGTACTTCGAATATGCTCAACAAGAACTCCTAACCATGTATCACTTGTGGCGTAGTGAAGTGAGGTGAGTCTTCGAACAATTCGAAGATTTCGCAACTAAGGTCATATCATAAACCTCCAAGATATTGCGATATCCCTAACGATAAAGACATAACCATTCGGGGATTTTGCCTTGTGCAGGTTTGATAAGTAACCAGCATAACAAACAAGGCAAGCATCATTCCGATGATCAGGGGGTTAGATCTGCTCGAGATGCGTCGAGATTTGATTTGCCCAAATTCATAGTACCTTCAGGGTACGTCTTTAATACCAATTCAATGGTTGTGTGTAGGCGCAATGCTGCATCTTTACCAATAGATCAATAGTGAAGGAGATGTCTTGTCTAAATAAATACAATGAGCTAAGTACAACAAAGCGCAAAGTTGAACTTAGATATGGAATTTCAGATTCCATAACCTCTTTAAGGATCTCATTTGCATATAACGTATGGACGATCAAAGGTATACTCAAAAGTGATACTTTCGGGGTGTTGTTCGACTAGGAGACCAAAATATCGTCAGAACAATGCTTCAACTTTAGGTCAAGGCATAAACGAGTTTTCTCGAGATCCTTCATCTCAATTCCATCTTCAGGTGCGACGCATTTTTTCTCAAGCTTTTCCGAAGTCTTAGTGAGATTTGTGTCAACGACATAAACTGTAACTCTAGAAATTCGGAATAAGACTTTATAGTTCAACATGCAAGGGCATAATTCATCCCTAACTAATCATATAATCACTTAGACGGGTATACCACATTCGTCGGATTGTAAGTGAACGCCTCAAACAAGTTAAGAGGGTGTTCCGTGGTTTTGGAAGTATTTGAACCAGTCCATGTAATTCTTAGGGAACTTACATGTAAATCTCCGTATCTATATCCCCATGGAGAAACACTAACCACATTTCATAATGCTATTATCAATCACATAATGTTTTGAGAGAAACCTTGCGCCATAAAGCGTGCATCATATCGCACTATTTCATTCATCTTATAATGCGTCATTTCCCACTTGTAACACAATAGGGTTACCTTAGGCAGTGTAGGAACGACAGGTCCAAAACACACTGTGGTAAGGAATTTGACCTGGATTGTAATTTCAGCTGTCGAATCAGTTCTACATTGTCACTTAATCAACGAAACACGGTTTAATATCGTTGCTTTTCATTTATGTCGGTAGCTACCATATAAGTGAAAACATCATCGATGGTAATCTCATTTCAATTCAATTTTCTCATCCAAACTAATATACTGGACCAAGAACTTCAAGTCTCAGGAATAATCCGGATTAATCTCATGAGATGGAAATGATTTAAGACAGTGATAGAGTATAGATTCATTTTTGCACCGTGTCTTCCTCTTCTATGAAAGTGAATCCTACAAATCGAGTGATCAGTCGTGCTCCAGGCAAAGACAAATTGATTGGCTATCCACCAGTGTACCAAATCGTCTAATAGGGACAGCACACCCTCAAGGGATGTTGACTCAACGTCCATTAAGTACGCCTATCCTTGCAGGCATGTTTGTAGCTAGTACATGATTTCATCACTTAAGCTAGATCAGAGGAATGCATTTGGAGCAACATTCTGAAAGCTAGAATTCATCGCACTTACTTATCACACTTGTGCGGTATGGGTATCGAGATGAGACATAGTGGGCAACGTCCATGCAACTTCAAGCCGTTCTACAGGAACGTTGACGTTCTTATCTTCCTCTAACGGTGGGAAGATTGTCTCATCTCATTGAAGTGACAACTCGCAAATGAGCGATTAAGAGATCGTATGCAAAGGCTTTAAGAGAGCTAATGTGAAGGAGAATCATAATCGACAAAGATTTACATCCTTCTTTGAGGACACATATTGGTACATTGCGGTGGCGCAACTTGGCACATAGAATGCACACCCAAATGTGTAAATACAAAAAACGTCAGGTTCATACCCAATAACCAACTGTAACGTCAAATAGGTTGGGTGGTAATGGGCTTCAAGGCGGACCAACATAACTGCGTTAAGATTGCATAGTCCTAAGCAAAAACCAAAAACTTGGTACATTTACCAAAATTTGGGTAATCATTTAAATTGTGCTTTATGATCACTAGGCGAGGCTATTTGGGATATACATAGGAATTCAATGTTCAATTATAAACCCAAAAGACATGCATTACTTTATCGAAAATCATCGACATAAACTCTCTGGCATTATCCAGTCTCCCGAATTTTAAGAGATAAGTATGGTGGTGAGCCTTTAATTGGCCAGGAAGTTTAGCAGCAATGTGTGTGGACAAACATGCGACCAGTTTGTTGATTCATCAACCAAAATCATAAGTATTTATATGGTCTGCATTTTGGTTGGATTAGTCTACATATATTCCCTTGAATCCACTGTGGAAAGAGATTGTTTTGTATCTTTACTAGGAATGATTTAGAAATCAAATTTCCCAAAACGAGTGGAGTTTTGGCAAAGTGTACTTGTAGGCACAAGGTCGTTACTTCGGGTAAAGAGATGCGTCGTATCATCATTGTTCGACCTAAGTGTCCCTAAATGGTCGTACCAAAACAAGTAAACTGCTTAATCACCAGGCTCCAAGCCGGCCACATGTGGTGTGTTTCCAATTGGGAGACAACACATTGGCCCTAAATCAAAGCTTCGGGCTCATTTTTCGAGGTGGTGCAAATATATTTCACTCTATTTTCTTCAGTGGTTTCATTGATGATCATTGTTCTCTCGAAAATCCTTAAAAACTTAATGACAGGGAGAATTTAAGGTCCCTTAAATGGTAATTCATTACCATTCATACAACGAGAAGCGTGCCAAAGCTCTTAATCAGGTTGGATAGACCTGAAGTCATTGTTAGATATGTGATTTAGGTGTAAAGTTAGTGTGCATAGTATCGCATTCATCCAGACAACAAACTTTCCCACATTCCTACCTAGTCAAGTGTTTAATTGAATTGGGTCACATGTATTAAGAAACATGATTCAATTAACTCATATTCAAAGACAATATTAATAAGATTATCCATAAGTAAAACATACACCAAACTTGAATCCAAGAACATGGAAAAATGTTCACAAAGTAAATGGTTTACTGAGGGAATTGGGTCATCAAGGCCATCCATGTCAAAATTATGCTTTTTCAACGATGTTTGGTGGAGCAAAATTAGTCTCATAAATTGACTACAAGAATGGTACTCCTCAACGACATTGGTAGAGGCACGAACATGTGCATAACCAATGATCTATTCCATCTAGACGAAAGTAAATTCTGCAGGATTGAGGTTCGGGAATATTAACCCTTATTTTTGAAGCTTTAGGTCTTAGGTGCCAAAGATCATGCTTCGGGCATGATGCCACACCTTGGCAAGCCTTGATTCTACCATATGTTGTAAAAACAAACTCGAAATTGGATTGTGAGAGAGACAGACCCCGAATTGGGTCGGTAGGCTCCAGCCGAAGCTGAAGGGTTCTGTTCGATAGGTCTCTGCCAAAGCAGAGTAGTACTATTCGGTGCACCTCTGCTAAAGCAAAGCATGCCCTTCGGTGCATCCTTGCCAAAGCAGGGCATCACCATTCGGTAGGTTTTGACCGAACTAGGTCAGGCCATTCAGTAGACTTCAGCCGATCTAGGTCTATACCTTTCTCTCACGTTTGTCGTAGTAATCAGATCCAAGAATTTGGTAAACTTCCACCTTCTACACTGCTGCCTTAAGAGGAAGTTAGAAACATGGAATGACGAGAAAAAGTATTCTCTAGTCAAAATTCTATCGGATTTATAAACTTCAGAATTGTACTTATTCATGGACGTAATCATGGTGTGCTTTAGGCAATATTTTTCATGATTGGACGGTCCGTAAAAGCAAGCCAAAGAGCCATGGAATCCTCGTTCGGGAGGTATTTCTGTGGGTAATGCTTTAGGTATAAGTCTTCGAATGAAGATCATGGCGGAGGCCTATTCAGCTTTTCCTTACCATTGTTGGCTTCAATGGTTTCTCAACTACTTGATAGTCAAGTGGAGATTCGCGTTTTGTACCTCACATGAAATGGTTTTTATTAGAAACATCCAAATCAAGGAAAATCAAACTTGTGACGATTCGACCATCCACTAAATTGGAAGGAACAAGATTGTGATTGGTGCTATGGGAGTGAATCATCCATAAGCATCAAAGTTAGAACATTTGAATTCTAAGACATGGTTTTCATGAAAAACGTTGGGTTTTCATGGGTGTATTGTTTTATGAAAACTGTGAGTTTTAAAGGCACTAAATTTGAAATTACAGGTTCAATTTATTTTATGAACGTTTATTTTATAAAAGAGAGGTTCCTGCAATAGCACATAATGCAATATGCTAATTTAAGTGTAGTGGATTTGAGTTGCTTCAAGAACTCAAGTGTGAGCGCTTCGGGACCACGAAATGATGTCACAGTTCAAAGAAGATAAATAAATTATTGAATCGTTAATGTCCAAAATTGATCTTCAGGTCAATAATTTTAGATTCATTATCAGATTAATGGACTGTAGGTTACTTTTAATTAATTCAATAAATCAGGACCAAACAGGGTCGATCATAGAAGCAAAAATAATTATAACATTCGAGTTAAAATTATTTAGAATGCTAAATAATAGCATTGGGTCGAAAAAACATAGCCCAAAAAAATTTGGGCTCCAGTTGGCTGCAAAAGGTAGCCCACGGGTGGTTGCAGGCTACAGGCCAAGTGCACAGAGTATGCCCAGTAGCCAAGGCTACTGGTATTGGGAAAAAAAGGGCGCGTGGGACAAGCACAGCCGAAGCTCGCTTGTGGGCTGGCACACGGAAGGCCTAACCAAAGCTGGAGCCTTGTCTTTGGACTGGGGGAAGGAACCCAGCCTACTGGGCTGGTTGATTGGTTACGAGCCGGGGCAAAAAATAAAGCCTAGCAAGCACAGAGGCTTGCTGGCGAGTCAGGCCAAGCTGTAGGTGGGCTCCGGGCTTCATGCCCGTCGAAACATACCCCAGGCCGAAGCTTGGTTGCCTGCGTGTAGGAGCAGTAAACCCAAAGGGCTGCTGCTGTGGTCCATGCAGTTGGGCTTCAGGCCAACGACAGTGCATGGTGTTGCCGACAATGGTGCCACGGCAGTGGTACCGCACTATGTCCAATTTTTTTTCCTTATTTTTTCGAAATTTCTAGGGTTTGAAAAACCCTAATATACTTCTAATTTATTTATATTCTTTAACTCATAAATTACACATAGCAAAAATTGGGTAATGCATGAAACATATATAAATATTGACAAATATGTTAAACGTATACTATATATATATATTGGAAGGTAAATATAAATGTAGGGGATTCATGCATCATGGGGAATATTTTCATGTTTTTTGGTTGTTTCAAATATCTTACTTTATTTTAAGCGTACCTAATAGGTAGAAAACAACAAAAACCTTTGAATTTGTAGAAGATCATTTTCAGAAAGCCGGAATTACATCTCCAATGCGTTGTATCACGTTCAACACAGAAAAATTAAATTGAATCAATAGCATGTATATCAATTCAATAAAATAATTAATTAACTACAAAAAAGAATTATTAATACGTAATACTCTCCTGATTGAAGAATAAACTCTTTTTAGTGTAGCGTCAAGAGCGTGCTGATAACGTGTTGTAGGCATAATTTCCTGAACAATTATGGATGCCTTAGAGAGAGGGGTGCATCAAGAGTAGAGAGAGAGAGATGTGTAATTGTGATGTGTGTTCTATTTAGTAGGGAAGGTTTAATTCCTTACCCTTTTAGGATTACAACTCTTAATAGGTAATCAATTTCTAATAAGAATATAACAGATATTCCTAGATATACTAGGATTTACACAATCACATTTCTAATCTAATAAGATTGCAACAAAAAGAATATTTTACAGGAAAGGATTAATTTTAGAGGTTGAAGGATTGTTGTAGTACATGGAGGAGCAGCTGATCCAAGCACCTAAAAAGCTTAAAGTAAAAGAAGCCCAAAGGGCATTAAGAAACGGACCTGACACGGATTAGGGTTTTCATTTTATATAAATAAAAATTAATAAAATTCTTTTACTTAGATTTGCCGTTGCCTTCACTGCAACTCTGCTCTCTCTCTCTCTCTCTCTCTCTCTCTGTCTAATCGGTCTCTCTCTCTCTGTTTATCGCTTTCAAACCCTCGCGTAAATCCATATCAGAATTTTAACCCTCAACCATGGCGGAGGAGAGATCGACCGGGAAGGTGCGGTGGTTCAACGACGTCAAGGGCTATGGCTTCATCACCCCCGACGACGGAGGCGAGGACCTTTTCGTCCACCAGTCCTCGATCAGATCCGACGGTTTCCGCACCGTCGCGGAGGGCGAGTCCGTCGAGTTCTTTATCGACTTCGGTGACGACGGCAAGACCAAAGCCGTCGATGTGACAGGACCTAACGGCGCGCCGTTGGTCGGTAACAAGAAGGAGAACTTCGGTCGCTCTGGGGGCCGCGGTGGCGGTGGTGGCGGTGGCGGTTTTGGATTTGGAGGTGGATGGAGAGGCGGTGATAGGAGGAATGGAGGCGGTGCCGGTGGCGATGGGTGTTATAGTTGCGGCGAGCCTGGGCACATGGCTAGAGATTGCCGTCAGGGCAGTGGAGGTGGCGGAGCCGGTGGTGGTGGCTGTTTTACTTGTGGTGGGTATGGCCACGTGGCAAGGGTCTGCCCTAATGGGACTAGCGGTGGTGGTGGAGGTGGCGGTGGCGGTGGCGGCGGCGGCGGCGGCGGCTGCTACAAGTGTGGTGCATTTGGGCATATGGCGAGGGACTGTGCTACTGGTGGAGGCGGCGGCGCTGGTGCTGGTTCTGGTGCTTGCTATAGCTGTGGGGCATATGGCCACATGGCGAGGGATTGCAGCAGCGGCGGCGATAGCAGTGCTCGTGGAGGCGGACGATATGGATTGAGCTCTGGATCAGGTTGTTATAACTGTGGGGAAGCAGGGCATTTTGCTAAGGAGTGTGCTAATCCTCCTAATCCCAACGCTTGAAGGAAATAAAAGAGGAGAGAGAGTAATAGTAAATATTCTCCTCAAGAATCTTTAATCTTTTTGTTGCTAAATCATTAGTCTTTTAGTATTTGGGTCTCTTAATTTTGCGTTTTGGTGGGATATACATATGATGGTTTTTGCAAAAGGGATTTAATTTTTCTGATCGATGATAAGTGCCGTTGTTTGGCGAACAAGTTTTCCCCTTTCACATGCATATATGTGGCGGTTCGGCTATAGAACTAGGTGCCTTTTCATATTAATCCTTCTTATCATGTTATCGGTGACGCTAGGGGCTATTAAATTGAAAGCCTTTTATTTTAAGTGTTAACCTTGGTCTCTACTTTCGATAATTGAACAATGTGTGTGGTTTGATGATGTTCTTTTCATTGGAAATTGAATTAGACTTTTTCAAATGTTGTGGCATGCTCTTGATTTTGTTTTCAACTGTGAATTTATGGTATCTCCAATGTATTGGTGTGGTGGCTTGACTTTGTTGTGTTATTTTCGGTTTGGCAGAAGTTGAATTAAATGTCTTCAATTGTCTCTAACTTTAGGCGATAGAGCTGATTATCGTCTTGTTTGCAGCCTAGCAATTGCCACTTGCTTTTCTCATTGTTGTTAATAACTTGATATTGCATTGTGTACCGGAATCCTGTTTAACTTTGCTATTTGTTACATCTTGTTGATGTTGAGAGATTAGGTGTTTCCAACATTTGGAGAAAAAGAGATGAACCACTTGCATTTTTGTTACTAGTTAATAAGGGATAGGATTTGTGATCATTGCAGTTGATGTATTCGCGAGCGAAGAGCTGATCATGATCCTTATGTTCATGAGTATGCATAGGTATTCTGTTTATATACATGTGATATAATGAACTTGAGCAGCTTGTCATCTGTTGTTGCTGCTGTTGCTTAAGTGATGGTGGGGGGCAGCGCTGCAAACTTAAGCAGCTTGTCATCTGTTGTTGCTTAAGTGATGGCTTAAGCAGCTTGTCATCTGCCGTTGCTTAAGTGATGGTGGGGGGCAGCGCTGCAGACTTAAGCAGCTTGTCACCCCCATCTGGGTCTATTTGGTTCTACCCAGAAAAATCTTTTTAAGCCTTCCAGGCGAAGCGTGAGTATATCCTGAGGTAAGTTGTCAAACTAGCATAAGCTTTAATGGGAACTGACACGCTTGCGAACCCTTTCGGTTGTGGCTTGCGTACCCCTTCAAATGTTGAAATGTAGATTAGAGTGGCGCTTCTGTTAAATGTATTATTGATCCTTTCTGCCTATGTCTGGTCTCCTTCATGTATAACCTCATGTTTTTAAGGTTACTGTATAACTTTCCTTGTAGCTGTAAGGGTGTGTTTGTTTAACTTCACTAGGCCTCACTGGATTGGCCTAGACTAAAAGCTAGTGTAGTCCCACTGTTTGTTTGCAAGAGGGACTAAGTTTAATGAGACTAGGTGGGATTCGCTCCGACCAAAACACTCGCTAGGTGGTCTTAGCGAGACCCCTCAAGAAGGAGCGGACTGCTAAGACCCTCTCCTCTTCGCTTCGCCCCTACCCAGTCCCCGCTTCTCTCTTTCTTTCTGTATTTCCTCTCTCTCTGCTTGAAGCTTTAGACGTTCATGGTGGCTGGGCTGCTTGGCATCATTGATCAGAGGTGATGACCTAGATTCTTCCACCATCGACATCAGCCATGGTGGCTGGACAACAACAACCTCGTTGCTCATGGTGACCCAGATTCTTCCGTCGACAACATCGTTGCTCAAAGATTGTGACCTCGGATTTTGAAATTAAAAAGTTTTGGGTGCAAAGGGTTGGGTTGGAAACATAGTTAGGGAAATTTCGTGCAAAGGAATGGTGCAAGATTGAAAACTTTAGCATCGGGTGAAGTGAATTTGAATGATTTTTCTTGCACAACTATGATTTGTTCATAAAATACAGGTACCGAATATGAAGAAAATAGAAAAATAAATACAAAGGGAGGGAGGGGAGAGGGGACACTAGTACAGAAGTAAAACCGGAGAAAAAAAATTGAGGCGAAGGAGATTGTTACAAAGAAAAGGAGGGACAAAAATGGGAGAAAAGGGGAATGGGGAGGGAGTGGCGGAGAAAAAGATGAATGAAGAGATTGGAGAGGTAGATGGTTCTAGAAAAATAGGGAAAAAGATAAAGTAATATAAAATATTAATTGATATATTAAATTTAAAATAAAATATTAATAGATATAGATTAAACAATATAATATTATAGTCATGCTTCTTAGTCCGATACTTCACCAAACGTTTCACTAAGTTAGTCTAACTTAGTCTAGTCTAAAGCAATCCAGTTTAGTTCTTGAAGCTAGTTCAGTCCGAGACAGTCCGGTGCAACAAATGCACCATAAGAGTTTTAGTTAGCTGGGGACATGCGTTAAAGACTTGAAGTGAATCGTTTTTCTTTCTCGACCGATCCCTGCTTATTGCTTTGTATGGATAGAGGATAGTGATTAGGGAATAGGGATAGTTTCTAGCTGAGATAGCATTTGGAGATCTCAGATGATCTTAAATCAAAGGAAGCTTTAGCTGGATGTCATATTCTTCTATTTTGACTCGTGAAGGTGCTTGAACCAGGATTTTGATTCGAGTCGCGATAGCAACGGCCCAAACCCGTTGTTTACATCTCCAAGGTATGACACTGAACATTTTAGTTTTATTTCTGTTTTGTTTAAAATGTGGGTGCCAGATAAAATTCAGTCAGGGTTTTTTAAAAGCTACGTGGCTAAGCGAGTCTTGGCGGAATAACTTTTTGGACGAGTCTCGCTAGCACATCCCATTAATTAAACATAATTCTTGGTACAGCTAAATGTGAACATCTGGTCTTAATTTTGTTTCCAAATCTGATGGAGATGGATGCTTGTCATCTAATTTCACTTTCTGGGTTAACCTGAAATTGTGTTTTGAAGTGACCCAAAGAGCATGGGTTGCAGCAATTGGTAAATGTTTTGGGTCTCTGTCTGTCTGGCCCTTCAGGTTTTGGTAAATGTTTTGGGTTTCTGTCGTTCTGGCCCTTCAGGTTTCCAAAGGACGCTTACCCTTCTGTTTTTTACCCAAACCTTGGCCTCCGCTGTTTGTCAAGTTGCCTACTTGTAACGAAAGCAACGTTTGCGAGCTCGGGGTCACTGAAATTTAAGGTTGCATATCATTTTCTAATTGATGATCTCATGTAACCCACATATTTTATATTTGTTGAAGACCAATCCACCTCTCGCCAACTAAAATTAAATATTAGAAAATCGTTATTGCCATTCAAAAATTACGAATGTGAGGTCTTAGGTTTGAATCTCGAGAATGACAAGTTTGCAACCAATTTGTTCTTCCACTCACTCAGTGTAAATATATAGTTTGATAGGATTTCTTCTTTCATGGGGAACTAAGTACAAATAAAACTTCATGGTTGCCGCTCAAAGAAGCCAAAATCATAAAACAACATAAGCACTGCCGATTTGTTCATTGTTCCCAGTCCTAGTATACGTTTCAAAACATTTTAGAAGTAAGATATTGCTATAAACTTAATGCTTTTATATGTATAGTAGTGATTACTACGTAAGAACATATTAAAAATATTTGATAGTCAGCTCGATCTTAAGCCTAAACCCACCACGATATTGCAAATTTTTTTAACAACTGTACCAACTTAGTATCGGAAATAGCTCGAAACAACTTGAGCTTGGTATCGGGTTCAAAATTTTTAAGCTCCCTCGAACTCGGCTCGTATAAAGGCCAAGTCAAGCCTAACTTGAGCTTGAAAAAAATACATCGCACGTTTTACAAACGAAGAGTTTGATATTTGATTCCGATTACGTAACTGTGTTGCCTACACCTAAGGAGGGGAAATGATCCTCGCCAGATCTCTTCCTAGGGATTTGGTGATCTCACTTGTTCATTTTATATCGTGCAGTTATAAATCATTTCAAAATTTAAAATTTAAAATTAAATATAAATAGTACATAACAAAAACTGACTGCATAATATATAATGAATAGATGAGATCACGGGATTCCTAGGAAAAAGAAGAGGCAATGAACTTTTCCCCCAGGTAGGAAGACTGGTGTCAGGATTTATCAAACACGTGGCAGCTCTATAATGAATGACTCCTGTTGCTTCTGACACAGTAGTCCCAAAAGTCCACGTGTAAGTTGGATATATGCTCCCTCCGTTGACTAGTCACTGGACTGATATTTTCAACTCACATGCTGAAAGCTCATGAGTCTGGCGCAAATCACTCCCAAATCCAAACCAAACATGTGAATTTCTGGAGAGACTTTTCGGTGTAAGTTATAATACAAGTGGAGACATTTAAAAAGAAAAAAAAAAAAGAATTTTTTCAACTTATATAATAACATATAATGCACTTTGTATTCGAACGCTTTGAAAAATCTCTTAATTTTTGAACACCAACTTGAATTTTTCCTAACAAATACTAACTCATTTTTTAACTTCCTACACCAACGTCTTTTGGATTCTTATTTTTCTACATTTTATTCATTTTCTACATTCTTATTTGATTTTTGCTTACAAAATTGACATCTCTCGTCGAAAATGAAGTCAAAGCCGAATCCACATTGTTGACTGCCAATTCTATTAGAGAATCTAAACATTTTTGCGATAGATATGTCACGTAACATAATAATAATCACTTATTCTAAATTAATTTAATCTGTTCAATAATCATTAAGTAATTGAATTAGACCAAAAAGTTAAATAAATTTTTGAAAATAATTACTGCCATGATAGTTAGTATTACAATAAATAGAGAGTAAATAATAACTACCATAATAAGTGGTTTAAATTCAAATCGACCAGAACGGATGAAAATGATCTTACAGGCCTCGAAAAGCCCTTTCTTCTCCCGTATGCCATTTTTTAAACATATTATCACGATGCCTTCTCTCTGCTCAAGTTGCCGCCACTCAAACATCTCTGCCATCCGTGTGGCAACATGGTCCTGATCCCACCAAGGCCCCACCCATATTCTTCCACATGACTCGCACTCTCCACTCCCTCCCGTATAAGGACAAAGATTGTCTGCCTTTTATTTTTGGTGTTTTTTCTGTCTTTTTGTTTTGTATGGTCACGATTAAGTTACGTTAATATTTTATATTATTTTTTTTTATAAATATAATAAGATAAAATTAAATAATAATATAAAATATTAACGTAACTTAATCGTGATCACACAAACAAAAAAACACGAGAGGATACCAAAAGTGAAAGGGCAGACAATCATTGTCCCCCTATAAATACCCCATCTCCCACATGGCCAACTGAAACAAAATCGTACAAAAAAAAACATTTCACTTCCAATGGCTTCCCATCAAGCCTTTTCATCCTTCTTATTCCTTCTCTGTCTACTTCAATCCATTGGAGTCGGTTACTCGGCGACGTTCACGATCACAAACAAGTGCACCAACACCATATGGCCGGGCATTTTGTCGAATGCAGGGACGGACCAGCTACCCACTACTGGATTCGCCTTGGGTCCTGGAGAGTCTAACATGTTCTCTGTTCCCACCTCGTGGTCGGGTAGGTTATGGGGGCGGACGCTCTGCTCCCAGGACTCAACCACCGGAAAGTTCACTTGTGTGACAGGCGACTGCGGATCTTCTGCGGTCGAATGTGCCGGCAGGGGAGCCGCTCCGCCTGCTACTCTCGCGGAGTTCACATTGAACGGCGCGGGCGGGCTGGACTTCTACGACGTGAGTTTGGTCGACGGGTATAATCTCCCCATGTTGGTGGTGGCTGAGGGCGGGACCGGAGGGAACTGCACTACCACCGGGTGCGTGGTGGACTTGAACGCCGGGTGCCCCTCGGAGCTGAAGGTGACAGCGAGTGACGAGGGCGTGGCTTGTAAAAGCGCGTGCGAGGCGTTCGGGGACCCTCAATACTGCTGTAGTGGGGCCTACGCCACGCCGGACACATGCAAGCCGAGTTCTTACTCGCAGTTTTTTAAGACTGCGTGCCCGAAAGCTTACAGCTATGCTTACGATGACGGCACCAGCACCTTCACCTGTGCTTCCGCTAATTATATCATCACTTTCTGCCCTGCTCTTTCAACAAGGTAAACATCTTTCACTTTTTTCTTTTTTTTTTGCTTAATACTTTCTTGGATTTTAGAGATTTAAATCGAAATTTGACCACATTTTTCAGTGTTTTACGTTGTTAATTGGTGTTGAATAACCCACTAAACGATTGTATCTCACATTCATTTCAGTAAGCTGTATTTGTTTTGGTGTAATGGCGGGTGACATGTTAAGCATGCGTTAGTTTTATTATAGTAGGATCATTGTAAATAGTAGTAAAACAGCTCTCAAGTTCGATATTTTCTTACGAAAAAAAAGTTCTAAATGTATTATTTAGGTCATTTATAACATATTATGCAGCGTTATTGTAGCATCAAAGAATTATATAAGTGAGCAAAATTAATATGCAATGTTGCCAAATTGTATGAATGATTGATGAAATTGTTTGTATGCCTAAGTTAGCGAAAACGTTTATGTTTTAATTTACAAGCTGGGTTGTGATTCGACCATTTTTGGATTGTCAGCCAAACATGTTAAGATATGGCCGTCACGTTTTTGTTTTAATAATTGACATGCATCAATACAGGCACCGTCCTTGCTTTATGATTGCAAGTAATTGGCACAACATGCAACACTTGCTAATTATTTAATTAGTATTTAATTACATTATCTTTATCATATTTATTTTTAAAATGTATTGATTTTTTAATGAATTTTTGGCGGTGGGTTTTGCAGTGTGAAATCGTCGAATGGGCAGGTCCCTGGTGCAGTCGATGTCTCAGCTAGTTTACGTAATACGATGCCCAACTTCGTCGTTATGGCCGTCACTGTTATGGCGGCAGCTTGGCGGTTGCTGCCGCTATTTTGATTCTCTGTAGCAGATTTCACACTAAAAATATCTCATCGGAGATCCGACCTAACAGTTCGACTGTCGAGATTACGTGGTGGACCCAAACACCTTGACATTTTCTGGAAGCCGACGCAGGAGGAAATGGGCCCCACGATTCCATCGGAGGTTACAACTTTGCATTTGGGTTTATACGGCGTCGAGCAAAGCCTATGGTCCCATGTGATGATGTGATCCACGTCGTCTGATTATAAAAGGACAAATCATGAGCGTTGCTTTTGCCGCCACAATCACGAAGGGTTTTCCATTTGTGTTTTCTTAATTATTCTCGATTTTCGGATTTTAGATTGTGAGGTAAATAATTATATAGTAGAGGAGCAGATATAATTAGTAGCTGGAAATGTAATTCTTTTGCTGCTACATCCAACAATATGGGTTAATGTTCTTTTTTTTTAATATGTTATATGAGTTGGTATTTTAACTTTTATTATTTTTCTTTTGTTCGTGGCGTTGATGTGACTTCCAAATTGCTTTATCAGAAGTTGACTGCATATATGCCTTAATTTGTTGTCACGTTCTTGTTACGAAGCATTTTATACGCATTTAATTAGTAGATTAATTGTGCTTTGTGATGCAACATGCATCATGCCTGTTTTTGCTTGATAGTACCATGTCGAGGAGACAAATCAACTCAATAAATTGTTAATAGGTCTCATTAAGATCCATTTAGCTTGATTTTACTTTACACTATCACCAATCCTAACATTTGACTTCTATATGATAGCGATATCAAATTAAATGTGTTTTATGAGTACTCACTAACAACTATGGATTAATTTGCCACCCCTCTACTATCAAGACGTGAGATCCATGCATGAAAAATGAAAGGAATGATAAAACACGGAGGCCCGAACAAAATCTGATCATGGTGTTATTTCACACTTTTGTTTGTTGACGCCTATTTTGGTCAGCATTACGGAAGCCCGAACAAAATATGATCATAGTTTTATTTCATGCTTTTGTTTGTTGACCTAAACAGTCATCAACAAAGAGCATGTTAACAATTAATTAACAAACTATCAAATATGTGTAACTAAGGTTGATTCCAAAGATATGTTGAACCATCAAGTTGTAGAAGTACACTCCTTTAACCGAACAAAATGATATCCTTAAAACCCTATAAACTAGAGGATGTTATTTGATAAATAATGTGGTATCAGTCAACTCCTCTAATGCTTTTAAACAGCCAAAGTGAGTAGATAAAAACTGCCTTTGCAACAATTTCTTGTAGATAAAAAGGTTCGATCAATTACGTAGCTTTTACACCTAGACATTACAACGCTACATGCACGAAAGCAATCCAACTTGGCTATGCTCTTTTCGATTTCTAATTTCTATCCATTTATTTATTTATTTTTCTTAAGAACTTTAATTCCAAAAGTTGCAAGATATAATCTGTAAATCTTTATCTTCTTTCTAGCTAATTTCCTAAACTTTTTTTTCCTGATAAAAACACTTTTAACACAAATTAGGACAAACAAGCCAGATCACAGCTTAATTAGTGTGCGTGTTGAATAATTAAGTTAAGATTCTAAACATCTTAATTAGTCACCTTAATTATAATCAAGATTTTGTGTTGAACAAGTTACAAAAGATTCTTTACTTGTGATCAAATAAAGAAAATGTTCACATTGACTTCATTGCTGATGCGACAAAAATACGACCTAGGAAGAGTATCGGCAGGACCATTCATGCACATACACATTTGTAAGGCAAGTTAAACGTGAATTTTTTCATGCAA
The DNA here is from genome assembly GCF_019419815.1 of Pyrus x bretschneideri. Lineage (NCBI taxonomy): Eukaryota > Viridiplantae > Streptophyta > Magnoliopsida > Rosales > Rosaceae > Pyrus > Pyrus x bretschneideri. The sequence continues at coordinate 15,343,473 of NW_025999390.1, read as the reverse complement.
ATGCAAATCATCCATAGGAAAATTAAAAAGATTCATATTCAAAGAGACTGTTTGATGACGTTTTTGTTTTTAGTGTTTTATACTCACTTTTCACACTTGAGATGTGAGGAAAATTTATATGGAAGAAATGCGAGGGTGAAGAATTATGATGGGATATATATACTCTTCTTCATCCCTTTCGCTATGCATTTGCCTTCTATCACCAGTAGGAAGTGAAAACTAAAAACTCCAAATGTTCCCTATATATTAGTCACATGCTCCTTTTTCTTCCAACTTTGGAGAGGAAGAATCTAATACTCATCGAAGTATTGCCCTGCACATGGAATAAATACTAAATAAAAAAGTTATGACATGACGAGTAAGATAAGATGATAGAGATATATTATCAATCGCAACGAAATTGTTTCTCCTACTACTCAGTGAGAACTTGAAAACTCAATTTGGCTATGCCTTTACGCAAAGTATATATCTTATCTCTGTTGAAAACATGGATCTATCGTTTCATATGTGCATTTATGCGTTGTAATGCTGAACTTAGCAACAGAAAAGTTATTGATTCACATTTGATTTTCTTAGCCTTTCCTTTTAGTCATCCAACATAATCACTTTCATTCAGACCAAGAATTTTGCCTAGTGCTTTGAAAATTCTGGCGGCTGTGTGTGAGTACAAAAAAAAGGTATATATAAACGACTAGCTTTTGAAAAGCAAATTATATTTATGGACAGGTGATTGAGAGGCAAGTTTTAATCTGTGATGGGCTTTTTAGAATACATTTTAGTGGGCTTGGCTGGAAAAATTAAGTCCAATACCTCTTGAGTTGTCAAAGAATCATACAAGTTTGCCAAAGTCGATGGTTTTCTAACGTTATTATGTTACCATCTCGAATTAGTATGCATGCTTGTTCGACTGAAGCATCAAACAGAAGATGGTTGTGTTAACTTGTTGTGTGTGTTGAACTATACGTTACAATATATTATCGAAAATAATTTAGGGTTAGAAGGTTTCACATATAAGTCCTCTAACAACTACACAGGAAGCATTCATTCTTTTGAAGTTAATTATTCTTACAATCTCAAGAGAATCAACAATTAGACTATCTTTTTGCCCTACATTATCATTTTCATTAATTATCCTTGCTGTGCGGGTATTAGTTTGGCCTCTTAAGGCCTCGTTTGTTAAAGAGGATTAATTTGGATAAGACTATTCACTATATTAAAGGCATTTTGAAAGAAGAAATGGATGACAACTTCCTTATTTTGTACAAGTTGAAGGCTACTCATGACAAAAAGTTGTCTTTTAATCCTAATATTTTTGTGGGGATTAGTAAAGGGATATTTTTTCTTCATGAACAACCTTCAACTTGGACAAAATATGAAAATTGTCATCCTTCAACAGCGGTGGATAGTATTTTGGACGTTGAAGATGATAGAGGAGTGGACGGGAATTTAGTGGAAGAGATTAAGCTGTTAAGAAATTGCTTTCGAAGCTTTGCGTGCCAATGGCAGCCAAGAGCAGCAAACATGGCGGCACATTCAGTGGCTCAATTTGCATTAAGCTTTAATGAATTCATGGCTTGGGTTGAGGAGGTTCCTCCATGGCTAATGGCAATTTTGGAGGCTGAGTCGGAAACTCGGAGTATATGATTTCAGATGGTGGTAAACAGGGAGCTTCTTTCCTGTTGATGGACCTTCTCTGCTTGAAGATGGTTATACCAGGTGGGGGTTTTTGAAGTCTTTGTTTGCCATTGCTTTATTTTCCAGTCAACCCATCCCAAATGTGTAATGCTTTATTGGTGTGGAATGAAATTCATCGTTATTGATCAAAAAAGAAAGGGGCCCCCGCACACCGGGAGGTTTGGTGCAATTTTTTTTCCTCCGGAGAAGAGGAGGTGTGTTGCTCGCGATTATTGACGAAGGGTTAATATCATCTAATCATCTTTTATTCTCGCTAGAAAAACAAAATATGAACTTTAGAGTCTCAAGTATAGTTTCAAAGATCATTTTAATTAATTGTATATTCTTGCGTTGCATTCTCCGCAACTTTTGTACCTATTGGCATTGCTAAATAATTTGTTGTAATCCCCAAAAACTAAATAATTGTTTGTTCCAGTGTACGAACATATTAGGATTATAGCTTTTGAAAACTCCTGGAATATATGCAATAGGAACCAAAGTATTGTTCTCGTGACTTAAGCGACCTTTCTTTTTAAATCATTCATGCAGAACTCACAACCGTTAATTATTATGAGCTACAAGCCTACAATTATTAAACTATAACAAAGTCATAAGCATAGATTAAAACACTTTTGACAACCATATCTTGATAAGCAAAACTAAAGCTACTTTTTTATCTCTTATTCCCTCCTCCATGTTCACTGCCTCCTCACATCCCTGATCCCCTTCCATGCATACTTAATTGACCCCATGCAACTTGTTTCGTTTCTGTTAGGGATAACAATTATTTTACTTTTCTTGTAGCGAAAGGCATCCTTTTCTTCTTGATATAGTTATCATGTTTAAAATTTAGTGTAATCAACCTTTTCCCTTTTCACCATTAATCATAAAAATACAATTCATGCTTTTCCCCTAAACAAACAAGTTTATAGGGGGAGGAAAATTAAGGTTTAAAAAAAAACCAAGGATTCCCGATTTACATAAACCTTTTTAGAAAGAATGTTTTTACTATCAAAAGTGCTATATATGGTGGTTGGGTGATGTACTTGTCTTTACAAAGCCCTGGTTTGGTACTGCGGTGCTTCTGAAAAAAGTGGGTATAAAAAAAAGCTAGGAGTTTTTTTATGTTTGGTAAACATTCAACTTTCAGCTTTTTTTTCACAGTTTTGGATGAAAAGAAGCCAAAAACACAAAGTTACAAAACCCAGCTTTGAAAAACCGGTTTTTTTGCTTGCCCAACTTCTGCACAAACCGATTTCGTAAGAGGCGCTGAGGCCTTTAATGAAATTTTCCAATACCCAAAATGGCCTTAGCAATTAAATAAATTATACATTATACCCGTCAACTTCGTCACCGACCCCTCCATGTCTCTCTTCCATCCTCTCTGACTTTGAGCTTCTTCGGATTTCTGGGATAGGAGCGGCGGGAGGTTCGTCGAATTTCTGGGTTTTGTCGAAATTCGGGGCCTCTTCACCGAATTTCTAGGCTTTGTCAAAATCTAGGTTGCACAAAGAATGCTAGATTTGTACCTTTCTGCTTGACACCCAAAATCTCAACGGGAAAGCCACAACGCCTTCACTGCTAACACCGACGGTAAGTCCTAAAATCGGAGTTCATCCATCTTTCGCGAATCGGTTGATGCGACCCAACCTTCCTTTCCCCGCAACCTAGCCTTCCTTAGGATCAAGCAGAGAGAGATAGAGAGAGAAGGGGGAGAGAGGAAATGAGAGGCGGAAGATAGAATAGACACAGGTTCTGCAAAGTAAAAGAAGGACAAAGGTAAAGAAGAAACGACTCGTGGAGAAAAGAATAGAATAAAAAAAATTATAAATATCTTAATAAAAAAAGGTAAAAGTACATTCTTCAAAGCTCACAACTGTTTATAAATAGTTTATATAAATCTTATAAATGTCATAATAAAAGAAAAGATAAAAAAATTATTATATAATATTCAACATCATATCTTTTTTAGTCATTTTACACCGCTGCAGCGATTTTGCATAAAATTTTACCAAACACTTTAACACTGCTTTTTTTGCTAAAAGCACTTTTACAAAAAAAAAGTTTACCAAACACTCTACTGCTTTATTTCACAGCTGTTTATTCTCGTAGTATAGCAGAAACCGTTTTTATTTCAAAGCACATCAATACCAAACCAGCCCTAAAAAGATGCTGAAACAAAAACAAAACCAGCGGATGATTGATCGATCGAACGGTGATGCTGATGAAAAAGAACAAAAGTTGAAAAATCTTATCGAGACGGTTACTTTACATGGCATATAACCTGTCACTTGGAGGCTTAAGGGGGTTGACAGAATCATCCTATTTAAAATATGACATAATATTCCATTTCCCCCAAAAGTAACGATGTTTGATTATACATAGGAACACAAATGAAAGCAAAACACGACATATAATAAACCCTCAAAATTTAAAGAACTGTATTGACCCAACAAGACTAATATGCAAATGTTAGATTTAATTTGTTGTTCGTATTAACTCAGTCATATAGCCACCCGAGATTGTATTAGGGGTAATTGATCTTAATTAGTCGAATTTCTGGGTTTTGTCGGATTTCTGGGACATGAGCGGCAAAAGGTTCGTAGGATTTCTGGGTTTTGTCAAAATTCGGGGCCTCTTCATCGAATTTTTAGGCTTTGTCAAAATCTGGGTTGCACAAAGAATGCTAGTTTTGCACCTTTCTGCTTGACACCCAAAATCTCAACGGGAAAGCCACGACGCCTTCACCGCGAACACCGATGGTAAGTCCTGAAATCGGAGTTCATCCATCTTTCGCAAATCGATTGATGTGACCCAACCTTCCTTAGGATCAAGCAGAGAGAGATAGAGAGAGAAGGGGGAGAGAAGGAATGAGCGACGGAAGATAGAATAGACACATGTTCTGCCAAAGTAAAAGAGGGATAAGGTAAAGAAGAAACGACTCTTGGAGAAAAGAATAGAATAAACAAATTATAAATATCTTAATAAAAAAAAGGTAAAAGTACATTCTTCAAAGCTCATAACTATTTATAAATAGTTTATATAAATCTTATAAATGTCATAAAAAAAGAAAAGAAAAAAAAATTATTATATAGTATTCAACATCATATATTTTTTTAGTCATTTTACACAATCGCAGCAGTTTTGCATAAAAATTTACCAAACACTTTAACACTACTTTTTTTTTGCTAAAAACACTTTTACAAAAAAGTTTACCAAACACTCTACTGCTTTATTTCACAATTGTTTATTCTCGCAGTACAACAGAAACCATTTTTATTTCAAAGCACAGCAATACAAAACCAGCCCTAAAAAGATGCTGAAACAAAAACAAAACCAAGAGATGATCGATCGATCGATCGAATGGTGATGCTGATGAAGAAGAACAAAAGTTGAAAAATCTTATCCAGATTGTTACTTTACACGGCATATAACCTGTCACTTGGAGGCTTAAGGGGGTTGACAGAATTATCCTATTTAAAATACGACATAATATTCCGTTTCCCCCCAAAAGTAACGATGTTTGATTATACATAAGAACACAAATGAAAGCAAAACACCACATATAACAAACCCTCAAAACTTAAAGAACTATATTAACCCAACAAGACTAATTTGCAACAAGACTAATATGCAAATGTTAGATTTAATTTGTTGTTCGTATCAACTCAGTCATATAGCCACCCGAGATTGTATTAGGGGTAATTGATCTTAATTAGTGCTACTTTGACAACCATTTCGATTGAGAATGAAAGAAGATAAAATACATAAGTTAGTAATATATACTCCTGTCACATTCACATTTTTCACTTTTCTTCTTGACCTATAGTCACATTTGGCGTTTTGCACACGCTAACCCTAATTACATAGTCAGATAACAACTTAAGGCGACAACGTGCGCATGCAAAGTCCCATTTATTTAGTTGATCGAGTTTGAATAAAAAGCATGCATTCGCGTCACCAGAAAAACTAGGTCCAAAATCAACTAAATCAGAAAACCAGAGATGGGTAGGGGCGTCCTTATAGTGATTAGGTAAAACAAGTTAATAGTCCATTAATTAATTAAACTTTAATGGACTCAATCTGAAGGAGGAGATGGACAGATGTTTTACGTATATCATCAGAGATACTTATCACGTTGTGTAGTTTTAACGTATTATAATTTAATAAACACGAATATAATACGTTTTGCTTGTAGGATAAGGATTGACACATATTATAACAATAAAATCACGTAATACACCGAAAAATCTCTTATAACTTAAAACGACTACTAGATAACGTTGTCCCATTGAAAAGCTAAAAAAAAAAAATATAAGCATAAAGATTGAGTACTGAAACGACCAACGAACATGGGTACAAGTGGTTATGTGACCCTTTTTCATGGATTTGGATCCCATTTGGAGATCCAAATTGTGGAAATCTTAGGGATCCTCACATCTTAATCATTCATCTTGCATCATGCAGTTAGAAATCATTTGATTTTTATTTTTATTTAGAATTAAACACAAAGAGTACATGAAGAAAACTGGTCGCACGATATACGATGAACGTTTAGAATATAGGGATCCTTAAGATTCTCACAAAATGGATCTGGATAGTATCATTTTCCCTTTTTCATACCAATAGGATCCTTTCCAGATTCTTTTTGTGAGGATCCTAGAGATCCGTGAATCATGTCCGTTCATCATACATTGTGCGATCAGTTTTTATCAAGTACTATTTGTGTTTAATTTTAAATAAAAAATACTTAAAATAATTTTTAATCGCACGATATACGGTAAACGAACACGATTCATGAATTTTCAGAATCCTCTTTATAAGATCCGGCCAGAATCCAGATTCTTTTTTCATAAGGTTCTTTTGCAATTTGTACATCAGCCATGTGGACTTGTTAGACTCGGTTGATCACTCCCCAGTTTCCAATTTTCTCTCGTCTCTAATGTTGCGGACAAGATTATAGACCTGAAAATTATTTTTTCAGCTGGATTATGATCTTAACCGTAGGAAACTCTTCTGAATGGCAGGTGGGATGATGTGACTAGCTAATAATAGTACAGACAAAAATCGAAGGCTGCAATGCTTCAGTTGTTTCAGTCTAAGTACTTCGATGATCAAGTTAGTATTTAAAGTAATAACACACATATTATAATGAATTAAGTGATTTGATTATTGCGTCAGTACAAGATTAGTTTCATTCCAGACATATATCTTTCACATGCTCCCATCCCCAGTCACTTTTATTCCACAATTCTTCATGCCTCATTTTTCTCGTGCATATTTTTTTTTTTTATCACTAACAAAATTTCTCAAACACAAATTAAAATCATAATCAAAGTCAGTATCAAAACTCTAAAATAAATGAGAATATTTCAAATACGATATAATATTGGCTGATACCACAGATCCACAACGGTGTCAGTCGGATAAGATTCGGATAATATTTTTTTCAATTGAAGTTGATTTTACAACACTAAGCACATGAAACCAACAACCTCAATTGGGTAGCATAATATAGCTTTCCCACATAAATACCAATTATACCTTGTGGCTTGCCTCCTAATTCAAAACCAAACCCCTCCGTGTAACAAACTAATTAGCTAATGGTGTTCTTTCTAGTGTTTTTTAGACAAAGGACATTGTCCCTTTCAATTTTCCAATAATTGTGTGTGATTCCTATTCTCTAATATGAGAGGACACGTGGTGCCTCGTGTTGCCTTTGACTTCACTAATATGCTTCTCATGGCCCACTAATATGCTCCTCATGGCCCAATGCTTTGGTCTTGTTATATTTGTTATTTGTTTTTGTACAACGATAGTTGTAGTTAGAGACGAGATTGAATCATTCAATAGGTAAATAGTAATTTAATATTGATTTTATTCTTTATAAGAATTGAATTTAAGACTTTTACTTGCCATTGAGAAAATGACATTTTAATAAACTATAGTGCTAGTCTCATGATAGGATTTAAGATCGTGGGTTACCAATTTAGATGGATAACGAACAATTAAACTCGTTATTTACCTATTAAGATAAGAGTTGTGTAAAGCCACGTGTACCTATTCAGATGGATAACGAACATTTGGTGCCAGGCATATCGAAGACACAATGATGAAGAAGGATGTCTCGTATTCCCCTCAACCCTCTCTAGTGGAGCTCTTAATTGGTATTGTCATCTTCAATCTAATATTGTGGATTCCTTCGCTGAGCTAAGAAGACTCTTCGTGGCTCAACACATCTTCCAATCTGACCGCTTACACTCCATTCGTCAGAAATCAGAGGAGTTATTGCGTGAATATGCCAATCGCTTCAGCCACAAGTACTCTCGTTGTGCTGAGGCAGATGATAAAACAACACTCAAGGCCTTTACGGTAGGCATGCGTGAATGCTTCTTCAAGTACATGATCAATGTTAACACTTGGAAGACTTACTCTAAAGTGATGATGCAAACTTACAATAATGCATTTGCCAAGGCAAAGACACACTAAGGGAACCCTCCTATGGTTAACCTTTATCAACAAGTGGGGAGTGGAAGTCAAGTTCTACAAAGTGGGGAGGTTTTGGCCTTTCAGACACCCAATACATCATATCTTGCCTCATTTAGCTACTTGCTAAGTCACCAAATGTATTCGTCTCTTATTAAGAGGAAATCTTTTTACTTTCAGCAAGCTCATTACAACAAGATGGATAAATGTTCGTATCAAGACATCCAGGGATGAACGTACCTTTAACTATTATTACCATGGGATCAAGCCTCACTCTTTCAAAGTGGGGGACTAGGTCTTGAAGGAAATGCTATTATAAGAAGGCATACACATTACAAATGTTTTGACCTTTAATCGTTTGAGATCTTTTGTAACACAAGTCACTCGGCAAATATCTAATGAAGAGGGAATTCAGACAACTTCATCTAAATCTTTTACATTCCTAGCACTGACCACCTGGTCTATGTTGACCTACCTCCATACTCTAACTCAGAGCTTCAACATGCGTATTTTGACACAAAGTAAGTGAGACTAAGTGTTATAACCAACATGGTTCACATATCCAAACAACGGATTTCTTCATTCATAGCAAAACATTCATAAGCATCATTTATGTCAATCAACATAAACATCATACATTTCAACACATTCATACATAAGCCAACTGAGCTTCGACGGGGTGTCAACATGCATTTTTCCATTTGGCACTTGCTACAATATGCCTCGGCAACTTGCCCTTATTCTCACCAACCAGGTGATGAAGGAACTCAGCTTCGTATCACCAATCAGATGATTAAGAGCACAACCAGTACTCTAATAAACAATGTTGAGATTCGGCAACTCACCACTCTTCTTACCAACTAGGTGATGAAGGAACTCACCTTCGTATCACCAACTAGGTGATGGAAGATACAACTAGTACTTTAATAAACATTTTTGCCTTGGCAACTCACCACTCCTCTCACCAAATGGATGATGAAAGTACTTACTTTCTTTTCACCAACTAAGGAAGAACAATACATCCTGCACTTGTGGATTCGTAGCATTCATAAGCAGTTGAAAATTTTCAAGCCTTATAACTCGGAAAAGGCATATACAAACTCAACAAAGCCTTCCACACTCTTGCTCAAGAGTGTGAAAGCAAAATCATATTATATGGTTCAACAAACCTTTAACAACTACAACACGTATGTTGTCTTCTACGCTCTTGCTCAAAAGTGGGGAAGCAAAATTTATTTTATGTTTTCTTCGAACTTTCAACTACTACAACATGTAGATTGCCTTCCACACTCTTGCTCAATAGTGTGGAAACAAAATCTATATATGTGGTCTCTCCCACATAATCTTGTCCCTAGTTCAAACAAAAAGAAAATGTCAAAAAAAAAAAAAATTTATGCCAAAAAAAGAAAAACCAAAATTAATTAATTATTAATTATTTCTATAGGTACGAGGGTAAGAGCTTCCCGCACCCACTGAAAAGCTAAAACAAATATAAGCATAAACATTGAGTACTGAAACGACCAACGAACTTGGGTACAAGTGGTTATGTGACCCTTTTTCATGGATTTTGATCCCATTCAGGGATCCTCACATCTTAACTATTCATCGTGCATCGTGCAGTCAGAAATCATTTAACTTCTTTTATTTAAAATAAAATACAAAGAGTACTTGACGAAAAATGGCCACACGATGTACGATAAACGATTAAAATGTGTAGATCCCTAATATCTCCACAAAATGAATACGAAGAGAATCATTTTCCCTTTTTCATAAGGTTCTTCTGCAATTTGTACATCAGCCATGTGGACTTGTTGGACTTTGTTGATCACTCCCCAATTCCCAATTAACTTCTCTCGTCTTTGATGTTGCGGACAAGATTATAGACCTGAAAATTATCTTTCAGTTGGATAAGTCAGTTATGATCTTAACTGTAAGAAACTCTTGGGATGATGTGACTAGCTAATAGTACTGACAAAAATCGAAGACCCCGATGTTGTAGTTGTTTCAGTCTAAGTACTTCGATGATCAAGTCAGTAGTTAAAGTAATAACACACATGTTATAATGAATTAAGTAATTTGATTATCGCATCAGTAAAAGATTAGTTTCATTCCATACATATTTCCTACACATCTTCCCATCCCCAATCACTTTTATTCCACAATTCTTCATGCCTCATTTTTCTCGTGCATTTTTCTTTTATCTCTAATAAATTTTCTCAAACACAAATTAAAATCATAATCAAAGTCAGTATCAAAACTCTAGAATAAATGGGACTATCTCAAATACTATATAATATTGGCCGATACCACAAGTCCACATCGATGTCAGTCGGATAAGATTCAGATAATATTTTTTCTTATGGTGGAAGGTTTTTCAATTGAAGTTGATTTTACAACACCAAGCACATGAAACCAACAACCTCAATTGGGTAGCATAATATAGCTTTCCCACATAAATACCAATTATACCATGTGGCTTGCCTCCTAATTCAAAACCAAACCCTTCCATGTAACAAACTAATTAGCTAACAGTGTTCTTTCTAGTGTTTTTTTAGACAAAGGACATTGTCCCTTTCAATTTTCCAATAATTGCATGTGATTCCTATTCTCTAATATGAGAGGACACGTAGTGCCTCTAATTGCCTTTGACTTCATTAATATGCTTCTCATGGCCCACTAATATGCTCTTCATGGCCCAATGTTTTGGTCTTGTTATATTCGTTATTTTTTTTTGTACAACGATAGTTGAAGTTATAGATGAGATTGAATCATTCAATAGGTAAATGGTAATTTAATATTGATTTCATTTTTTATAAGAATTGAATTTAAGACTTTTCACTTGCAATTGAGAAAATGACATTTTAATAAACTATAGTGCTAGTGTTATGATAGGATTTAAGATTGTGGGTTACCAATTCAAATGGATAACGAACAATTAAACTCGTTATTTACCTATTAAGATAAGAGTTGTGTAAAGCCACGTGTACCTATTCAGATGGATAACAAACATTTGGCGCCGGGCATACCAAAGACACAATGATGACGAACGATGTCTCGTATTCCCCTCAACCCTCTTTGGTAGAGCTCTCAATTGGTATTGTCGTCTTCAACCTAATATTGTGGATTCCTTCTCTGAGCTAAGAAGACTCTTTATGGCTCAACACATTTTCCAAGCTAATTACTTACACTCCGCTGATGAGTTATACACCATTCATCAGAAATCAGACGAGCCATTGCGTGAATATGTCAATCGCTTCAGCCACGAGTACTCTTTTGCGCTAAGGCAGATGATAAAACTTACTCTAAACTGATGATGCAAGCTTACAATCATGCCTTTGCCAAGGCAAGGACACACCAAGGGAACCCTCCTATGGTTAACCTTCATCAACAAGTGAGGATTGGAGGTCAAGTTCTACCAAGTAAGGAGGTTTTGGCCATTCAGACACCTATTGCATCCTCTCCTGCCTCATTTAGATACCAGGGATGAACGTACCTTCAACTATTATTACCATGGGGTCAAGCCTCACTCTTTCAAAGTGGTGGACTAGGTCCTGAAGGAAATGCTATTATAAGAAAGCATACACATTACAAATGTTTTGACCCTCAACCGTTTGAGATCTTTTGTAACAAAAGCCATTCGGCAAATATCTAATGAAGAGGGAATATAGACAACTTCGTATGAATCTTTTACATTCCTAGAACTGACCACCCGGTCTATGCTGACCTATCTCCGTACTCTAACTCAGAGCTTCAACATGTGTACTTTGATACAAAGTAAGTGAGACTAAGTGTTAAAACCAACATGGTTCACATATCCAGACAATGGATTTCTTCATGCATAGCAAAACATTCATAAGCATCATTCATGTCAATCAACATAAACATCATACATTTCAACACGTTCATACATAAGCCAACTAAGCTTCGAAGGGTGTTAACATGCATTTTGCCATTCGGCACTTGCTATGATGTGCCAGGACAACTTGCCCTTATTCTCACCAACCAGGTGATAAAAGAACTCACCTTCATATCATCAATCAGGTGATGAAAAGCACAACTAGTACTCTAATAAAAAATGTTGAGATTCGGCAACTCACCACTCTTCTTACCAACTAGATGATGAAGGAACTCACCTTCATATCACCAACTAGGTGGTGGAAGATACAACTAGTACTTTAATAAACATTTTTGCCTAGGCAACTCACCATTCCTCTCACCAAACGGATGATGAAAGAACTTACTTTCTTTTCACCAACTAAGGAAGAACAGTACATCCTGCACTTGTGGATTCGTAGCATTCGTAAGCAGTCTAAAATTTTCAAGCCTTATAACTCGGAAAAGGCATATACAAACTCAACAAAGTCTTCAACACTCTTGCTCAAGAGTGTGAAAGCAAAATCGTATTATATGGTTCAAAAAACCTTTAACAACTACAACACGTACATTGTCTTCTACGCTCTTGCTTAAGAGTGGGGAAGCAAAATTTATTTTATGTTTCTGTTGACCTGAAAAATTACAAAGCCTACGTGACACGTAGGCCGAATAACTAATGAGCTAACTACATCATTCGGTTGATGCGGGGATTGCCAACTGGTCAGCCGAGCTCGGCTGAGGAGTAAAATGTGTTGATGTTGTATTGAGCGCGTTGCTGACTTCTTGATCTTGCGACTGCGGCTGAGGAAGGAACACGCTTCGGCCTTCGGATTTTAGAGCCTGAAGACAAGGCTGCTAGTTCTGCGAAGTTTAATATTAAATTCGGCTCTCAAGATGCCGAATGTAGTAACCTGGTAACACATCACTTCGCCAAGAAGGCTAATGAGATAACCTCTGCCAATAAGGATTCAAAAATCCTTCTCGATCGAGACTTAGATAGATAACCAGTCGGCCTCGACGCAGTGCTGTTTATCCAAACTGAAGGTGTTCCGGGAACGGCTGATTCTACAACAGTAGTGTTGTTTATCCAAATGAAGATGTCACCGGTTGCCTTCACAGTGCTTGTAGACATCAAAATTTCGGTGAAATAAATGTTGACCAATAATTAAAATTTCAACGTTCACGTGTCACATAAATTTTACATGTAGCGTGTGATTCAACGAAAAATCGAAATAAATTGGAAAAGTCATCAAGTGTGACACGTGTCAATACCTGGCAGAAATGATTTATTTCATCTGATTATTTAAATCCAAAAATCAAGTTTTGGAATTCTATAAATAGGAGGCCAAGGCATTCATTTTGAAGGGGGAAGAAGAGAAAGAAGGAAGGAGAAGGAGAAAGGAAAAGAAGAAAAGAAGGAAGGAAGAAAGAAAGAAGCCTTGAAACTCTAAAGCTCTCAAGCAAATCCCGAAGGATCAAGAAAGCAATCTTCGTTCTTCGTCAAATCCACCTTCAAGATCAAGCCCCGACGGCCCTTGAAGAACTTCCACCAACTCAAGATCAAGCCCCGACGGCCCTTGAGGAAAGTGTTCATCGTTCATCATCCGTTCAATTCAAGATCAAGCCCCGACGGCCCTTGAAGAACTTCAAATCCTCCTTCAAGATCAAGCCCCGACGGCCTTTGAGGAAAGTGTTCATCGTTCATCATCCGTTCATCCTAAGTTCAAGCCCCAACGGCCCTTTGGATCAACAACCTCAACAAATCCACACTTCCAATCGTTCTTTAAGATTAAGCCCAAAAGCCCTTGAAGATCCGCTCATCCATCAACCTTCAAGATCAAGCCTCAACGGCCCTTGAAGAACTCCCACTAACTCAAGATCAAGCCCCGACGGCCCCTTGAAGAAAGTGTTCATCATTCATCACCCGTTCATCCTGAGATCAAGCCCCAACGGCCCTTTGGATCAACAACCTCAACAAACTCATACACCCATTCTTCAAGATCAAGCCCAACGCCCCTTGAAGATCCATTCATCAACTGTGCATCCTTAGATCAAGCCCCGACGGCCCTTTGGATCAACAACTCATCCACAAACCCACATCGTACGAAGATAGAATCAGAGGGTCAAATTACAAAGAGATTGTAACCCCAAAATCATTAATACAAAAATATATATTTTGTACACGTATTCTTGTCGCTTGTTTCAGGAAAAATTCGTGTTTACAAATTTGGCACGCCCGGTGGGACAATCTCTACCTCTCATCTCTATCCTCAAATCATCAAAAACGCAAATGGCATCAAGAAAGGATCAAGCTGTTCCTGCAATCAAAGCAAAGAACAAGAACATCATCGCCGCAAGTGGTGATATTTCGGGCATCATAACCCGAAGTAAGGCAAGAGATCTTTTTGCCGCGGCTTCCGCCCCTGCATTAACTCTGTCAAAGGAACAAGAGCACCTGAGGTACGAGCCTGTGATCACCCTAGCCTCGCTAAGGGCATCAAAAGGGGAGAGCCCAAGGAAATACTCAGAGTCCCTACTCTCCGACGCTGATTCAAGCGGCAGTACAACCATGCAAGTCATGACCACTGGAGCAACTTCAATCGAGGAGCAGCTAGCTCAGATGAATGAAGCAATCGCAAAGCTCACACGAACTGTGGAAGAGAAGGACTTGCAGATTGCCGCACTTGTCAACCAACTGGAGGCGCTGCCCGACGTGAAAGTCGACCCAATTGTTGGCCTATTAAAGAAAGAAGGCGACGAAGAAGAGGAGCCACCAGTGGAGAAAGTCGAAGAGAAGCCGAAGCTAGACCAAGCAACGACATCCATGGGATCTCTCTCTATCCAGCAGCTACAGGAGATGATCGCAAGCACTATCAAGACACAGTACGAAGGAAGCTCGCATGACTCTATACTGTACTCAAAGCCTTACTCCAAGAGGATTGATGCTTTGAAGATGCCAAGGGGTTATCAGCCCCCAAAATTCATGCAGTTCGATGGAAAAGGCAACCCGAAGCAACATGTCGCCCATTTCATTGAAACTTGCAACAATGCTGGGACAGAGGGAGACTACCTCGTCAAACAGTTCGTGCGTTCGCTGAAAAGTAACGCTTTTGACTGGTACACTGACCTCGAACCTGAGTCTATCAACAGTTGGGACCAGCTAGAAAAGGAATTCCTCAACCGCTTCTACAGCACTCGTCGTACTGTAAGCATGCTAGAATTGACCAGCACGAAACAGTGGAAAGATGAACCTGTCGTCAACTACATAAATAGATGGCGTTCTTTAAGTCTGGATTGCAAAGATCGGCTTTCTGAAACCTCTGCCATTGAGATGTGCGTTCAAGGCATGCAGTGGGGACTACACTACATCCTTCAAGGCATCAAACCACGAACATTTGAGGAGTTAGCCACCCGCGCCCATGATATGGAGTTAAGCATCACCCGTCATGGGAAGAAAGAACAGATCGCCGACTACAAGAATGACAAAGTTTTGGGGCCAAAGGTGGATAAGGCTACGTGGAAACCCACCAAGGAAGCAATGACGGTCAACACAACTCCAGTCAAAATCCCTACACGAAGCAAGGCGATTCAAACCGAAGCTTTTCGTGATCAAGAGACACGTAGACGCACTTTGAAGGAGCTTGAGGAGAAAACTTATCCATTCCCCGACTCTGACGTGGTTGCCATGTTGAAAGACTTGCTTGACAAAAAGGTGATCGACCTACCTGAGTGCAAACGGCCAGAAGATATGAACCGTACTGACAGTCCAAGGTACTGCAAATTCCACCGCTTCATTAGTCATCCGACGGAAAAGTGCTTTGTGCTAAAAGATCTCATCATGAAGTTGGCTCAGAAAGGGATCATCGAGCTAGATCTTAATGATGTGGTGAAGACAAACTATACCACCGTCACTTCTGGCTCTTTGAACTCAAAATCTTCACCTCAACCGCTGGGGGCATGCTCCAAAACCATGTCAGTCAAGTCAAGTGAAGTTGAAGGATGGACTTATGTCACTCCAAAGAAAATGCACAAGAAACATAGGCCTCCTCCACAAGTTCGCCAATCGGAAAGGGGGCAAAGTAGCTACCGTCAACCTTCAAAGCTACATGAAAGTATTGAGGATGATGAAGTTATGACACAAAGATCGTCCGTTGCCATCACAATGCGCGATTTCTTCCCCAAAGACTTCTTCAATCACTCAGTCAAGACTCCTTGCTATGAAGATCGCAAGGAATGCCCCTCTAAGATCATTTGACAAATTCACCAAAGCTCCTCGTTCGCACGAGCCTAAAAGGCGACAACCAAAGCTCCTTGCCCGCACGAGCATAAAAGGCGACAACAAACGCTCCTTGCCTGCATGAGCTGAAAATGCAAACGGCAACAAAACGCTCCTGGCCCGCAAGAGCATAAACTGTGTACGGCAAAATCATCATCAAAATCATCATCAAAATCATCATCAAAACCATCACCCATTTGAACTACGTTATGACTTGATCTCTTCTTTGGAAGAGTACGTAGGCAACTTGAAACTTCAAAACTTCAAGTACAGTCACATCAAAATAAATAAATAAATGTTTCATTAAAAAAGTCAATTTTATTACAAAAAAGAAAAAAAATACATATGTTACTATGTATTAAAAAGATATAAATATATATATTATCCACTTCAAGTACAGTCGCATCAAAATAAATAAATAAATGTTTCATTAAAAAAGTCAATTTTATTACAAAAAAGAAAAAAAATACATATGTTACTATGTATTAAAAAGATATAAATATATATATTGTCCACTTCAAAAAAAAAAAAAAAAAAGAAAAAAAAAAGAAAAAAAAAAAAAAAAAAAAAGGAAATATATACAATATATATACAAATCCAGACCCTCGCCAATTCCCCCTCCTTCTCTCTCTCCTCGCTTTCTTCTCTTTCTGCTCCGCCGAGATCCGATTCTCCTCGATTCGATCCGACTGGCGCCAAATCATCCCCTTCGACGAGTTCGGGTTCACCCACAAGGGCTGCCTGGAGCTCAACGTCTCCAAAATCGCCCTCACGGATCTTCCCAGCGGGGATCCGGACCTCTCCAAAGTCGGGTTCTTTCTCTGCACCCGCGACTCCTGGATCCACGACTTCCAGCAGCTCCACCGCCCTCACCGGTCATGGCATGAAGAACCGGCAGAGGTTCTAGCACAAGTAGGATGTGTACTACGGACCCAGAATATACCAGTAAACACTTTTGTGATCCCTGCGGAGCAAGTTAGTTCTTCACACGCACGGATTCAGATTCAGGTTATTCAATCTAATTCTCCACCATCATCCGCCAAGCTCTGGCCGCAGAAGGCATCGTGGACCTCAGAGCCGCCACCGAAGTCATCTGCTCAAGAACCCCATCTCAGACCCTTCACCCTCAAGTACCAGCTCCCCAGCGAGGACCTCGACAACGCTGATGTTCGAGACTTTGCCGTCGATTTGAACGCCAGCAGCTTCGATGCAGTCCCCTGCGACGGCCTTGCCAACCCAAATTCAACCCCTTTCTTTCTCTAGAGAGAGCTAGTGGTGCAGAAGGATAAGAACGAACCAAAGCAAGAGAAAAGAAAGTCCCAAAATTGAATGAGCCTTGGTTTGAGAAAGGCATGAAACTACTGCTATGGAGGTGGAGGAGATACAAGCCAGCAACAAGTTCCCAAGAATCGGAAACAGCCGCAGCCGATGCGGGCAACCATCTCCGCAGTTGGCACCACTTCCGCATCATCCGCCATAGCCAAAGCCCAAAACTCAAGCTTGCCCGGCGAATCCTCCAACAGTATCGTCTGCTTTGCGGGAGCCATATCCGAAAGCTTTTGTAGGTGCTTGCCTCTGTACCATTGAGTTCAAGTTGCCTCAGTTATCAGCTGCAAGATCGTACGGTCTTGGGCTGAAGTTTGAGCATGGAAAACTTCATAAAGGAGGAAGTATATTTGGAACTATCTTTGCTGCCAGTAGGAAGACCAGAGTAGAACCAACTTCTAGGAAGCGAGAAGCGTATCCCCACCAAACTCTACCTTCAAATGCATCGGCAAATTTCGTGTTCCCCGTCAGCCACAAATTCAACGGCCGTGACGGGCGGTCGTTGAGCGAGCTCAAAGCCCATGATTCCCTCCGCTGCGGCCGGATTCTCGCCGGCTCTGCTTCTGCGGTGGATGTACAGCTGGGCGGCAATGGCCGTCCGTCAGAGACCAGATTATACTTCGCCAAGCTCGGGATCGGCTCGCCGTCGAAGGACTATTTTGTCCAGGTGGATACAGGGAGTGACATCCTGTGGGTCAATTGCATCGACTGCACTAACTGTCCAACGAAAAGTGATATTGGCGTGAAGCTCACTTTGTATGATCCGAAAGGCTTTTCGAGTTCGAATGCTGTTACTTGTAATCAGGAGTTTTGCACGTCGAAATACAACGGTCAGCTTCCGGGCTGCCGGCCGGACTTGCTCTGCCAATACGACGTGACTTGTGGCGACGGAAGTGCGACGGCGGGATACTTTGTGAAGGACACTATTCAATTTGACAAGGGGACTAATGGCAGTGTTGTGTTTGGTTGCGGAGCTAAGCAATCAGGGCAGCTGGGCAAGTCATCCGAGGCGCTTGATGGGATTCTAGGATTCGGGCAGGCGAATTCGTCTGTGTTTTCCCAGCTGGCTACTTTCCGTTCCAAAAGAGCTATCAGCCTTCCGTGAAGGTGGAGGAGCACAACTTCTTTAGCAGTGAGGAGGCTTGTAGCTTCTTCTCCGATGAGCAAGCACCTTCACTTCAGTGGTACTGTCCTGATCAATGGTCTAAACCACCCTGTGAATTTCCAATCAAATCCAAGAGCTCTGCTCCCCTTTTTCTGCAACAAAAGTACATGAAGTCAGTAAGAGAGGTTAAGAGAAAGTAACAGAACACGACAAGGCACTTCTTCCTCTCCATCCATGCAGCTCCTCGCCTGCAAGGACCTCGAGCTCGTCATTCTGGCCACCTTGATCAAAATCAACGAAGAGCTTCATTGACCGCTGTCAAACGACTAGCCGGTCTTCAAACTCGACGCTTTGCACTACTTCAAGCTCTGGCTGCTTCTGCATCTCCGCCATGGCTGCTGCCTTTGAATGTGATCAACAAAATCAAAGTTTGTCAACTCACACCCAAAGATCTCGTCCGTTTGCTTGCCTCTGCTGCTGCCTTTGAATGTGATTGACAAAATCAAAGTTTGTCAACTCAAAGATCTCCTCCGTCTTCTCTCGGACTCGGCCTGGGTTTTCACCCACGAAACTCAGCCTTGCAGATGGCCTTATAAAGAAAAAAAAAAAAAAAAAAAAAAAAAAAAAGTAGCAATGATTATGCCGGGAAGCATATTTCAAAAGAATAATAAAAAAATAAAAAAAAAAAGCAACAATGATGATGCTGGAAGCATCTTTCAAAAGAATAATAAAAAAAAAAAAAAGAAAAAAAAAATATATATATGTATAATAAAAACAATGATTGTGTTTCTGGAACCATGTGAAAAAAAAATATATATATATATAATAAAAAGAAAGGAAAAAACAATGGTGGTGCTTCTGGCACCATCTGAAATATATATATATATATATATATATAAATGAATGGTGGATCAGTGCCACCGAAAGCAAACAAATGAATAAAAAAAAATTGATGATGGACAGTGATGTATATGTTTTATCAGTATTTAGCATAATACACTGAATAAAACGAAGCATGTTCATTGATTTTCGAGAAATTACAAGTGCGGAAAAAAAAAAAAAAAAAAAAAAAAAAGGAAGATGGACCCTTCACAAAGGTCGTTCACGTGAAGCCCCACTACTCGGCCAAACTCCAGGAGCGGGAAGCACCGAAGATAGATCATTCGAGGCCCCAATACTTGGTGGAACGCTTGATGACGCCGGAAAAATGTGCCTCTGGAAGAAAGACGCAAGCCTTTGACGGTCACTTTGAATGCGACCCTGAGATTCTTGCATCTCATCAAGCTTCCTCTTCATGCCCGACGAATAGTTATTTGCAAGCACATGCAAACTTCTATTCTCGTACTTAAGCTGTTTAATCTCCTGCTTAAGATCTTCCACCTCTGCCATCAATGATTCCACCTGACGGGATCGAGCAAGCAGGCGTTGGCCCATGTTGGACACAGAGCCCGCACACTGAACACTAAGAGCGAGGGACTCTTGAACGGCCAACTCATCGGACCGTCCTGACAGCAGCCTACTATCTTTTGGAGTAAGGAGGTTCCTAGCTACTATTGTAGCTGTTGTGGCGTCCTGCATCACGGAGTCTTCACCTGTAAGAGGACCGTTAGAAGATAAGAAAGAAGGACACCATACATTACCTTGAAGCGGCGCAACCGGATCACTGCTGAGACTCAATTCTAAGCTAAGGTTCGATGGGTTAGCCATTTTTCAAAGGTGTTAAAAGAGATGGGTGGATGAAGTTAAAACTCAAAAGGCCGGAGATGATTTTCAGGAATGAGCAATCTTCGAAGTGTGCATGTTAGAGGTGATCAATACCTCTATAAAAACGAAGAGGCGCTTGCTCAGAAATCGAAGGGCCGCTTGTTCAAAAGTGAAGAGACATCGCTCTGCAAATCTCAAAAGCTGGATTTTCCGGCGTAAGTTAGGCGACGCTTTCTCGGCTTTCCAGAAAACGCGTTCAACTTTGTCAAAAGATCTCCGACAAAGTTGAAAACACGTGGAGGCTGGCGACGCTTTCGCGGCTTTTCAGAGCACGGGTGCCACTTTGTCAAAAGATCACGTGGAGGTCATCATCGCAGCTACACATCTTTAGCTGACAAGCGCAAAGTTCGGCGACGCTTTCTCTGCTTTTCAGAAAACGCGTGCAGCTTTGTCAAAAGAGGCACTCGTTCAGAAATCGAAGAGGCGTCGTTCAGAAATCAAAGAGGCGTATTCAAAGATCGAAGAGTCATCACTATTTCAAAAAGCCGAATTTGCGGGATCAAAACGTTTGTCGACAAGGGTAAAAGAACAGTACCACCACTTGCTATTGGGAAATCCCTATATATGTCGACCTTCATCTTTTATGGCAAGGCAAACCTGCAAACAAGAAAAAAAAAATGCCCAACTCTTCCTCACCTCCGAGAGTACACTCCCAGCAAAGCATCTCAAAATGCTTAGTTTTCTTCCTCTCCGGGAATACCCTTGCAAACAAATGACACCAAGGCAAAAGTATCTCATATCATCAAGGGCGAAAGCAAAGGTATCTCATATCATGCTTTTCCCCTATCTTTTCCTTTGCCCTTGTTCTCACCTGCCAGGACAAGGACAGAGAAAGCAATATGTCGGAACCTCCACTCAAACTTGCGCTGCCACCAAGAAGTGATGGTCCATTCAAATGCAAGGTTTGCATTCAACTCCTGCATCAGGAACAAATAGTACAAGAGAAGATGCTAAACCTGCATAAGGAAATACCACTTCTGCAAAGGGGAGCAAGTAAGGCAAGTGAAAATGATGCATTGAAGCATGTGGAGACAAGCTACAACTGCATATGCTGAGCTATCCTCTGACCCTCTTCAATACGAATTGGAGAGATTGAACAAAGAAACAGAAAAAAAGGAGTAAGCTCAGACCTTCGGGGAAGACCAAAAGAATCCTGCTGCCCAGTTCAAGAGTAGCACAAAGGAAAATCAACGATAGGGGGAGACCAAAAGAATCCTCCAGCCCAGTTCAAGATCAAGCCTCGATGGCCCTTGAAGAAATCACAAGTCCGATTCAAAATCAAGTGTTCACCACCCTTGAATCAAATTCAACTCCAGATAAAAGGAGTAAGTTCAGACCTTCGGAGGAGACCAAAAGAATCCTCCATCCCAGTTCAAGATTAAGCCTGCGGAAAATCAACGATTGGAGGAAACCAGAAAATCTTCCAGTCAAGCTCAAGATCAAGCCTCGATGGTCCTTGAAGAAATTTCCAGCCCAATTCAAGATCAAGCCTCGACGGCCCTTGGGTTGACATCTACATTAAAGAACTTCAAAACGCATCTTCTACACGTGACAAGCACATGCCTACGACGCGCCTTGAAGTGGGGGCATTTGTAGACATCAAAATTTCGGTGAAATAAATGTTGACCAATAATTAAAATTTCAACGTTCACGTGTCACATAAATTTTACATGTAGCGTGTGATTCAACGAAAAATCGAAATAAATTGGAAAAGTCATCAAGTGTGACACGTGTCAATACCTGGCAGAAATGATTTATTTCATCTGATTATTTAAATCCAAAAATCAAGTTTTGGAATTCTATAAATAGGAGGCCAAGGCATTCATTTTGAAGGGGGAAGAAGAGAAAGAAGGAAGGAGAAGGAGAAAGGAAAAGAAGAAAAGAAGGAAGGAAGAAAGAAAGAAGCCTTGAAACTCTAAAGCTCTCAAGCAAATCCCGAAGGATCAAGAAAGCAATCTTCGTTCTTCGTCAAATCCACCTTCAAGATCAAGCCCCGACGGCCCTTGAAGAACTTCCACCAACTCAAGATCAAGCCCCGACGGCCCTTGAGGAAAGTGTTCATCGTTCATCATCCGTTCAATTCAAGATCAAGCCCCGACGGCCCTTGAAGAACTTCAAATCCTCCTTCAAGATCAAGCCCCGACGGTCTTTGAGGAAAGTGTTCATCGTTCATCATCCGTTCATCCTAAGTTCAAGCCCCAACGGCCCTTTGGATCAACAACCTCAACAAATCCACACTTCCAATCGTTCTTTAAGATTAAGCCCAAAAGCCCTTGAAGATCCGCTCATCCATCAACCTTCAAGATCAAGCCTCAACGGCCCTTGAAGAACTCCCACTAACTCAAGATCAAGCCTCGACGGCCCCTTGAAGAAAGTGTTCATCATTCATCACCCGTTCATCCTGAGATCAAGCCCCAACGGCCCTTTGGATCAACAACCTCAACAAACTCATACACCCATTCTTCAAGATCAAGCCCAACGCCCCTTGAAGATCCATTCATCAACTGTGCATCCTTAGATCAAGCCCCGACGGCCCTTTGGATCAACAACTCATCCACAAACCCACATCGTACGAAGATAGAATCAGAGGGTCAAATTACAAAGAGATTGTAACCCCAAAATCATTAATACAAAAATATATATTTTGTACACGTATTCTTGTCGCTTGTTTCAGGAAAAATTCGTGTTTACAGTGCTGTTTATCCAAATTGAACGGTTGTTGGCGAAAAAAGAAAAAAAAATCTCAAGATGTTTGAAAGGTTTGCGCAGGGCAGTTGTGTGTTGAATTGGAGGGGGCCCTTTACGTTATGTGTAGCTTTGTATTTATAATACCGAACCACATGATGGCCACCTTGTAGAGCCTTTGCCGTGAACAACAAATCACATCTTGATACTAAAGGATAATCAACCAATGTTTGATAATCATATTGAGCAATCCTTATCAACAAAATTCGCGGCATGCATGGTTGAACGAGTTCCCAATATTCATGCTGAGTGAATCTGGCTTCATAAAGTTCTTCATGCTGACTCATGGTATAAAAGCATATACTAATATGCTAAATCTTTTAGCATAAAAAACCAAAGGTGAATTATCTTATTGTTGTCATCTTATCATCACCATCATCCAAAAAGTCCTCGTGTTCCTTCATAACAACCTGATACAGTCCCACTTCAACTTCAGGTCTTGCATGCAATCCCTATTTCTCGTAGATGTGATAATGCATGCAATTGCATTATCCCATTTAAATAAATACCATGGATATTCGGTGATGATAATTACCCCATCTTACATGCTTCATCATCTGATGCCGTGCCTTGTAAATTGCAATCGTATCATTCCACACAACATTGCAAAATTCACATCAACTTGAATTGTCTTGAATTGTGCCGCCTGTTTCCTAGCTTGGAGATATATTATTTTCATAAGAAAATGCCAAGATAAATCATTATTAAAAGATAATTATGATAAAAATCATAATGCTACCCTTTAACAATAACAAAATTATCTTCATTTTTATCCAACGGTATGGAGCTATGCTTAACGGCCTTGAATGCACGGGCCGATGGTGTAATTTTGGGTCCAAACAGTTTCCTTCGAACTTTCAACTACTACAACATGTAGATTGCCTTCCATACTCTTGCTCAATAGTGTAGAAGCAAAATCTATATATGTGGTATCTCCCACATATTCTTGTCCCTAGTTCAAACAAAAAAAAATGTCAAAAAAAAAAAAAACAATATGTTAAAAAAACAATTATGCCAAAAAAAAAAATAGAAATTAATTAATTAATAATTATTTCGATAATTATTAATTAAGCAATTCATTAATTGTTAATTATTACATGTGGAGAAGGTCAACAAAGCTTCAACACATAAGAGATAACTATAACATGTAGATTGTCTTCCACACTCTTCTTTAAGAGTGTGGAAGCAAAATCAACTTATGAGGTCCTATAAAGAGCTTCCCACATCTAAGGGAGAGAGCTTCCCACACTCTTGAAGGAAGAGAGCTTCCCACACCCAAGGTTATGAGCTTCCTACACCTAAGGGAGAGAGCTACCCACACCCAAGAGTATAAGCTTCACACACCCTTGAAGGGAGAGAGCTTCCCACACCTAAGAGAGAGAGCTTCACACACCCAAGGGTATGAGTTTCCCACACCCCAAGGAAGAGAGTTTCTCACACCCTTGAAGGAAGAGAGCTTCCCAAACCCAAGGGTATGAGCTTCTCACGTCTAAGGGAGAGAGTTTCCCACACAAAAAAAATTCAAAAAGCCTTCCACACTCTTCTTCAAGAGTGTGAGAGCAAAATCTATTTATGTGCTTCAAAAGAGCTTCAACCGAAAGTTTTAACAAAAAATTCAAAAAGCCTTCCATGCTCTTCTTCAAGAGTGTGGAAGCAAAATCTATTCATGTGCTTCAAAATAGCTTCAACCGAAAGCTTCAACAAAGAATTCAAAAAGCCTTCCACACTCTTCTTCAAGAGTGTGGAAGCAAAATCTGTTTATGTGCTTCAAAAGAGCTTCAACCAAAAGCTTCAACAAAAAATTCAACAAGCCTTCAAGAGTGTGGAAGCAAAATCTATTTATGTGCTTCCAAAAAAAACAAAAAAAATTTCAACTGAAAGTTTCAACAAATAATTTCAACATAGTCTTCAACACTCTTCCCCAAGAGTGTGGAAGCAAAACCTATTTATAATTTGTCCCACATTAAATCACTCAAACTACAAGCTACACACACGAAAAAGCACAGAACTACAACTAAAAGACCTTCCTACTAACCCATAACCCCGAGCTTTTATCTATTAAATGATTTTTCAAACACAATCATTTGCTACAAATATTAAACATAAAAATAAATAAAAATTCACAAAACCCAAAATTTCTTTTCAATCTCAGACAAACATTCTGCACTATAATGCATAGCATACATTGGTTGCACAAGCGTATTTATATATTTACTCAACATTGAAAGTATATGTATTTGCATCATGAATAGCAATTCAGACTTTGTAGCTCACAATGCAGCTTTCGCAATACCAAAATTTATTTTCTACCTGTGCAACATCACAGCAAGCTTTGAACTTGCCGCGTCTTGGAAATCAAAGCAGCAATTCCCTTCAACCTCCAACTCTCAACCCCTCCATCAAGATTCAAAACCCCAAAACTTCAAATTCCTTCGATGCCTTCTCGACACCCAAATGCATGCATATCGGCAACAGTCTCAGCTCCCTCCACCACCAAAGTTCCTACTTGCAGCCACCCCTGCACAAACCCGTCTCTACAACCCATCTACAACCACCGCAGGCCTCCACGACCTACGACCATCTGCGACCACGCAACTTCAACCTCTGCAAACTCGGGATCTTCACTCAGGTGCCACCTGATGGTCCACCGCAGGCCTCTGAACGGAACGCGACGGCCTAGTCGTAGTGGGTGAGGTCGACAGGGTGGAGGACGAGATTTAGACCTGGTTTGGTACTGAGGCGATTCTGAAAAAAAGCTGTTATCAAAAAAAGCTGGGAGCTGTTTTTGTGTTTGGTAAACACTCAGCTTCAGCTTTTTTTCACAGTTTTGGATGAAAAAAAGCCAAAAACAAGAAACTGCAAAACCCAGATTTGAAAAATCGACTTTTTTTCACATCTGTTTTACATAAAAGTTTACCAAACACTCTAATACTGCTTTTTTTTTTTTTTCAAAAGCACTTTTACAAAAAAGTTTACCAAACACTCTGCTACTTTATTTCACAGCTGCTTATTCTCACAGCACATCAGAAGCAGCTTTTTTTCAAAGCACAGCAATACCAAACCAGCCTTTAGGGCAATCGGGAGATGGCTGGGCGTCCTTCAGAGGGGTGTAAATGACGGCGCGCTTAAAGGAGGAAGGCTGCGAAGGTCTGGGTTTCCACCTTCCAGAAAAGTTAAGGGAGGCACGCAGACGAATTGGATGAAGATAGGTTTGGAATGTTCAAAAAAAAAAAAAAAAAATCGGGAAAGGGGGAAAGGGGGAAGAACATTGTGAGGGTCCTGACCTTGTTTTCTGGGAATGCTAAAGGAGGAAGGAGATGGCATACGGGAACAAGGCTAGGGTTTCGAGCAGGCCTCGGGCCAGTTTCAACTAAAGTTGGCCCTTCTCTTTTCCTCGGGCCTCAAAGTCTGGGCTACTATAAAAAGTAAATAAATAAATAAATAAATAAAGAGAACGGAGGTGTGGGCCTCTTCTTTTTCCTTGGGCCTAGCAAATAAAAAAAAAGTTTAAATTTAAAAGGCACTGGGCCTATCAGATTTGACGAAGGGAAATGGGTCCAAAAGAAAGGAAGCGTGGGTCTCTTCTCATTTTGACAACTTGGCTTCTAATAAGGCACCTCTTTCAACAATTATCCTCGTTTAGAGACTTGAGAGACTCCTACTATATGTTACTACACTCCGGTACTTAGAAATTTCATGATTACTTAGCGACTTGGATTTTGCAAGTCCCCAACCGAGAAACTTTCCTCACTCGGGTACTCAGGGGAGCACTGTTTATACCATATTTAACCAATCTCGAAACTACCAAGCACCGGTCAACTTCATACCTCCAAGGACCCACTAAAGGGTTCATGTTGAGGCACCTCTGCTGAAGCACAAGAGTTTTCGTCCAACTAGAAGACCAATCACAGCACGACACATGTCAACATCATAATAAAGCTCATAGAGTCTCACATCAACCGCGGACAAGAGCTAAAGGCTCTTCTCAACTATAAAAGGAGACCATTCTCCTACAATTAATCCCTAATGTCATTACTGTATTTAAACTAGTCATTAGAACTCACTAATGATGATTATGCTTAAACCTATGTATTTGTATAAATTCTTCATTATTAATGAGAACTCTTTTACTCTGTGGACGTAGCCAAATTTAGGGTGAACCACGTATATATTATGTTTGCTTTCTTATTTCTATCTCTTTACATATTTATCCTCACTAGTGACCAGAACAACCGAGCGAATGTCACAAACTTGACACTTTACGTTGTTTCAAAATTTTCACTGATTTTATGCATCAACGTACCTATTAAATGTTAAGAATAAGACGAGGATTAGTACCACAGTAAAAATTAAGCATTCCTGTGGCCGTCCTCAATCAAATTCGAAATTTGAGATTTGGGACATGATCAAATTCTCAAATGTGCGAGAACGTTTTGGTGCATTCCATCTTTGCTGTCACTTCTCCTTCAACAGGGTGATGTTTGGTTACCGTCATAATGTTGGTTTTGTAGTGTTCTTCCCGCATTATGAGAGGAAAGGAAACTAAGAGCATCCCCAGCGTTTCATTTAGCTCGGGGGACGGGCTCCAAAACGGAGGCCCGAGTGAAGGTGGATCGGCTCCAGCGTGGGGAAGCCGGGGGGAAGGGGGAGGCCCGAGGGCCAGGCCCGTGAGAAATTGACAGGCCTTGAGCCCGGGGTGGGAGTGACGGCATGCTGACGCCAGGGTGGCGTCAGCGCATTATTTAATTTTTTTTGTGTCAGGCGCGTGCACCCCACGCGCGCGTGGGGGCGCGTCCCGACAAAAAAATCAGAAAAAAAAGGCTTTTGTCAGTTACCGTTGGGAAGCCACGTGGCTTCCCACGGTCCGTTAGATCTTAACGGTCACTTAATGTGGACCGTTAGATCTGAACGGTAAAAAAAAAAAAAAAGTCAGATTTAATATCCACCGTTAGATCTGAGATCAACGGTGGATATTAAAATGCTTTATAAATTAAAAAATAAATGAAAAAATAGTTTTAAAAATCTGAAAAGTTACCGTTGTGACACGTGGCACAATCTGGAGCGTTGGAATTCAAATTTTTTTATATCCAACGGCAGAGATTAATTAATTGAATAAAAATTTAAAAAAAATTGTAAAAAATTCAAAAAAATTCAAAAAAATATCTGAAAAATCTGAAAAAAATTGTAAAAAAAATTGTTTTTACTTTTCTATAAATACCTTCTCATTATTATCTACCTTACACAACAATTTCATATTTTCTCAACTACTTTCAATCACATTCCTTTCTTTGTCTCAAAGTTTGAATCCATTTTTTTTCAACAAAATGACCACTGGTGCAGGTACGAATTGGTCGCTTATTGAAGATGTTGCGTTGTGTACTAGCTGGGTTGAAGTTACTCATAGTTCGCTTACGGGTAATGAGATGCAGTTGCGAGAAATGTGGAGTCTTATTCATACCAATTATCTTGAGAAAATTGGTGGGAAAAGAACCAAAGAATCGATGTCCAGTCGTTGGAAATTACTTAGCCAATCGTTTAGTACGTGGAGAGACGCTTTGGCACAAGCTAGTAATAATATTCGAAGTGGGGAAAATTACTCGGATATGGTAACAAGATATTATTTATTTGATACCCAAATTTACATTATAATTATTTGTTTGTATTATTTATTTGTTATCTATATAATTTATTATTTATTGTTTGTATTATTTATTTGTTACGTACAAAATTTATTATTTATTGTTACTTATTTGTTACATTATAATTATGTTGTTTGTTACATTATAATTATGTTGTTTGTATTATTTATTTGTTTGTTACATTATAATTATGTTATTGTTACTTATTTGTTACATTTATTTGTTACATTATAATTATGTTGTTTGTATTATTTATTTGTTACTTATTTTCATTAAAATTAATGTATAATATCATTTATATTAAGAAAAAAAAATGTGTATATTTAAGTTTAAAATTATTTACTAAACTTGGAACTCTAGCCCCGTGTTATGATTAACATGACATATATATATATATATATATATATATATATATATTTGCTTGTTATGATTAGCATGACATATATATATATATATATATATATTTATTTGTTACTTATTTTCATTATTTACTAAACTTGAAGCCTTCTTACTTATTTTCATTATATTTGTTACTTATATATATATATGTATATATTTGCTAGTTACTTATTTTCATTATAATTATTTATTTGTTACTTATTTTCATTATTTACTAAACTTGAAGCCTTCTTACTTATTTTCATTATCTTTGTTACTTATATATATATGTATATATTTGCTAGTTACTTATTTTCATTATATTTGTTACTTATATATATATATATATGTATATATTTGCTAGTTACTTATTTTCATTATAATTATTTATTTGTTACTTATTTTCATTATTTACTAAACTTGAAGCCTTCTTACTTATTTTCATTGTGTAGGAACTTCAAGCACAAGCTTGGTACGCTGCCAAAACCAAAAGCAAAAATAAATCATTCAACCGGTGGGAATGTTGGAATATTGTCAAAGATTGTCCTAAATTTAGAGTTGTGCCAGTCGGTCCAGAAGTGCACATGAATAGCACCCCTCTACACTCTACACCCGATCATGAGAGAGCAGATGATGCAGAAGAAGTGCCCGAAACGCCCCTCCCTGAACAAGCGTCGGGTTCGACCCGTTTTCCAATTAGGCCTCAAGGTAAGAAGGCTTCAAAGAGAAAAGGGACTGCTTCCAAGAACGATTATGCAAAGTTCATGGAAGAACTTACTCGCCAAGGTGAATTGACTTTGGCGAGGGAACTGGCGAAAGATGAGGCTGATAAGGCTGATAAGGCATCAAAAGCAGCAGCTGTTGAGAGAGAATTTTATGCTAATGAGAGAGAAAGAGAGCTACTTAGGCAAGAAAGGGAACATGTTAGAGAAGAAAGACGGGCTCAACAAGATCGTGAGATTATGAACATGTCTTTAGAAGGGAAGTCTCCAAATTCTAAATTTTTTTGGAAGTCAGAGAAAGCGGACGTGGTGCGAAGGAGGCGTGCAAGAGAAACAATAGCAAGCCAAGGTGGTTCTAGCACCGCAAGAGAAGATCATCCTAGCAGCACAAATTGGTTAAGTGATGATGAATAGAGTACTTTTTGTAATCGGAGCCCATAATTTTCCAATCACTTTGGGTTGTAATTTATTATTTATTGTTTGTATTATTTATGTTGTTTCCATGTTCATGAATATTTATTCAAATTAATTTGGTAAGTTATTTATATTAAGAATTAATTTGGTAAGTTATTTATGTTGTTAAAAGTCCATTAAAAGGCCATCGTTCTAATTAAAAGTCCTTTACATAGATTACATATACTAAGAATTACATAAACATAAACATAAAAAAATTACATAAACATAAACATAAACATACTAAGAATTACATAAACATAAACATAAACATAAACATAAACATAAACATAAACATACTAAGAATTACATAAACATAAACATAAAAAAATTACATAAACATACCAAATAATAAAACACACCAAATAAAATAACATAAACATACCAAATTCAAAATAACACACTAAAATGAACTTAATTATCTTCAGCTTGTTTCAATGCCCACTGGTGCTCTATCAAGTCAATTTGTCGGGCATTGTGCATGTCTGGCATTTGAAATGCAGTATATCGTTGAATGAGCCTTTCATTGTAACGTCCATCCCTTTGTAATGGCTCATGTTGCACGGGCTCATCGGTGGCGTCATGAGCACAATATATACGTGTTCTTGAATTGTTCATCGGGTCTGGCTCATATTCATCAACAGCTTCATAATCGTACTCATCTTCCACAATCATGTTGTGAAGAATGATGCACGTCATCATGATGGATCGAAGCGACTCTACATCAAACAATCTGGCAGCACCCCTGACGATCGCCCAGCGAGCTTGGAGGATACCAAAACAACGCTCCACATCCTTCCTGCACCCTTCTTGACAGCTTGCAAAGTGTTTTTCCTTCGCACTCCGCGGACGTGGCACTGTTTTGACAAATGTTGACCAGCGCGGGTAGATGCCGTCAGCTAGGTAGTATGGCCCGTCGTACATACGTCCGTTGACCTCATATGTAACTTTTGGTGCCTTTCCTTGCAGGACATCGTTGAACACTGGGGATTGGGCAAGGACGTTGATGTCATTTTGAGCTCCCGGGACCCCGAAAAAGGCGTGCCAAATCCATGTATCAAAAGATGCCACCGCCTCCAGAATGATACTTTTTGCCCCTTTTCTGTCCCCGTAAGCGCCTTGCCATGCACTTGGACAGTTTTTCCACGTCCAGTGCATACAATCAATGCTTCCAATCATCCCAGGAAAGCCACGCATCTCCGCCTTCTTCAACAGCCGCTCCAAGTCCATGTGTGTGGGTTTGCGGAGGTACTCAGCGGTGTAGATAGATTCGATTGCTCCGCAAAACCTCATCAGGGACTCAAGAATGGTTGATTGCCCCATCCTCGTTATCTCATCCACTTGGTCTGCAGATGCTCCATATGCAAGCATCCGCAAGGCAGCAGTAATTTTTTGCTCCGGCAGTAGACCCATAGCACCAAAAGCATCTTTTTTTTGCACAAAATAAGAATCATGGTTGCAAACAGCAATCATGATTTTGTTGAACAAATGTCGTTCCATTCTAAAACGACGTCTAAAGTACGTATCAGGGAATGCACTATTAGGAACAAAATAATCATCCAAGAGTTCCATACCTCGTCGTTGTCTGCTTCTATCAAGGTTTTCGGAACGCCTGGGCCTGCAGATCTGAGCCGCAGCTTGGATGACTCGACGGGAATGTGAGGCTCTGCCCCTTCTTACGTCGTCATCTCTCATTTGACGCTCCTCATCTTCTTCCCTCTCATTTCTTACCCCCTGGTGATTGAACATTGATTCTGATTGGTTAAACAAGTCTTCCTCTTCCTGATTCAATTCCCACATCATCCTTGAGGAAGAAGAAGAAGACATTGAAAGAAAGAAACAGAAACTATGAATATTGAAACTGATTTTTGTGAATAAGGAAGCAGAAATTATGAATAAAGATAGAGATCTTGAGAATTTTGGTGTGAGATTTGTGAAGATGGATGGTGGATTATATAGAGGATTCAGAAAGGATTAGGTTCTGTATAATGCCACATGGCATGCCGTCATTCGTTAAAAATCTGATGGAAATCTATCATCAAAGATTGTTAACAGATTATGACACGTGGCATGCCGTCATTCGTTTAAAATCTGATGGAAATCTATCCTCAAAGATTGTGAACCGATTATGACACGTGGCGCGACGTGATTGGTTAATAATCTTATCAGAAATCCGTCACCAATAATTGTATTATAATTATTTATTTTGTATTATTTAATAATACTTAGGATAATGACACGTGGCGCAACGAGAACGATTAAAAATCTTATCCGATATTACATTTAAAATTATTTTGTATTAATTTTATAAATAAAAAAAATATTAATATTTTATTGCCTATTGCCAGGGCTATAGAAGTGTAACGGTGGAGATGCAAAACCTATTGCCAGGGCTACTTACTGTTCATTAAGGGCAATTACTGTTCATTAGGTGGATTGAATAGTGTATTGCCAGGGGGGAGGGCTCCAACGCTGGAGTTGCTCTAACCCACTGAATTTGTGGGAATTTGACAACTGTCAAAAGAAAACGGTACGCCAATTATAAGCTGCCACGCGAGCAAAGCTCCAGCTAATTTTCAGATAAAAAGACATCTTTACCCAACAATAACCTCAAATCTAATTGGCACACCGTCTTATCGATAAAAAAAAAAAAATATATATATATATATATATATATATATATATATATATATAAATTCTTCCCGTGATAGTGAGTCGGTGATAGCTGACACTCACAAGTCACATCGCCATCTTCCATTTTTGTGTATCAATTCCTTATAAATAAAGACCCTCAGCTGATCATTCACTCTCCCACCACTCCCTCCGCCTTCCTCCTCCTCCTCTCCCACCACTTCCTCCTCCACCATCCTCCTCCTTCACCTCCTCTCCCGCTCCTTTTTCTCACACAACAATTGCCATTTGCAGTCTCTGTTTCTGTGTCAGAAAAAACCCAACATTCTCTGCCATTTAAAATTTTCAACAATCATTGAAAAATAAATTTGCAACCTCTATGATTCCCCCAAATTTGACCAAAATCCTCATGGCAGCTCCCTTTTCTTACCACGTCACCTTCCTTCTTCTAATCATTACCAGAGGTTAAAAAAAAAAAAAAAAAAA
Organism: Pyrus x bretschneideri; assembly: GCF_019419815.1. Lineage (NCBI taxonomy): Eukaryota > Viridiplantae > Streptophyta > Magnoliopsida > Rosales > Rosaceae > Pyrus > Pyrus x bretschneideri. The sequence goes on along the minus strand of NW_025999390.1, from coordinate 15,309,915 downwards.
GACACAAAATTTCAACAATTCGATCAATTTTACCGCTTGGGTTGTTATTACATTTTCGTAATTCAATGGAATTATCAATAATTTTATACATTTTTCTGTTTTTGTTTGCAGGGGTCTCAGCAGCCACATTCACGTTCACAAATAAGTGTGACTTCACAGTATGGCCGGGAATTCTAGCCAGCTCCGGTAGCGAAAAGCTCGACAGCACCGGCTTCGAGCTCCCCAAAGGCAGCTCCCGCGTTTTCCAAGCCCCTACTGGCTGGTCCGGTCGGTTCTGGGGCCGAACTGGCTGCAGCTTCGACGGTTCGGGCCGCGGTTCGTGTTCAACCGGGGACTGCGGCTCAGGCGAGCTCGAGTGCAACGGAGCTGGAGCAGCCCCGCCAGCCACTCTAGCCGAGTTCACACTCGGTTCGGGTTCTCAAGACTTCTATGATGTCAGCCTTGTTGACGGTTATAACTTACCTATGATCGTCGAGGGGAGTGGGGGATCGGGTGCGTGCGCGTCCACCGGGTGCGTTACGGACCTCAACCGTAGGTGCCCTGCTGAGCTCAAAGTCGAAGGTGGCGGCGCGTGCAAGAGCGCGTGTGACGCGTTTGGAAGTCCGGAGTATTGTTGCAACGGCGCGTATGGTTCACCGTCTACATGCAAGCCGTCCATGTACTCACAGTTGTTTAAGTCCGCGTGTCCCAAGTCGTACAGCTATGCTTACGATGACGCCTCAAGTACATTTACGTGTACGAATGCTGATTATACGATCACATTTTGCGCTTCTCTCACTTCGAGGTAAAGGCTTCAAATTTTTTTAAAACGATTTAACATGTTATGTCATTCGATTATTAATTTTAAATCCACATTAATCGGCTTTAACGATTGTAAAATATGCTTGTAATTGACATTGATTTGGTTCCGGAATATGTTTTTGTGCAGTCTAAAATCTTCAAGAGATTCGTCTCCGCAGACAACTGATGAATCAGGATCGGGGTCAGGGTCAGATTCTGGGTCGAACTCAATAGGTTCTTCATTGCTAGCCGATTTGGCCACTGGAGATTCAACCAAAACTCAACCTTCCACTTCCATGGCTCTTCAAAGTATGTTGATTTTGGTCATCTCTTTGGCTCTCACATTTTGACAGTTATAGTAGCCAATCCTGCCCCAAATGGCCGACTACTTGGCATTGTCAAGAGGAGAGAAACATACATGCAACCAAGAGATGTCAAGGTGGGGATAGTGAAGGAAAGTTGACGAGAATCAATTGTAAACCACCCACGTCCAAATCCCACAATATTCGGTGTTTGATACACACACATACGTATATTAATGCATGATGCATAAGCATTTGTTTAGAAATAAAAATGTGCTTCATTTACCTACAGAATTTTTTTTTTTTTTTTTTAACCACGATCACTTTCTCTTAGTAGGGGTCTACAATTATTTGTAAGTTCCACGTTCTTTTTTGTGATAGTGCGACAATTACACAGAAGAATGATTCATAATCTAACGACCACACAATCCACTTACGCAAGCACTTATACATATATTAATGCATGATGCATAAGCATTTGTTTAGAAATAAAAATGTACTTCATTTCCCTACAGAAATTTTTTTTAACCACGACCACTTTCTCTTAGTAGGGGTCTACAATTATTTGTAGGTTTCACGTTCTTTTTTTGTGATAGTGCGACAATCACACAGAAGAATTACTTATAATCTAACCACCACATAATCCACTTACGCAAGCACTTATACGTATATTAATGCATTTGTTTAGAAATAAAAATGTGCTTCATTTCCCTACATTTTTTTTTTTACCATGACCACTTTCTCGTAGTAGGGATCTACAATTATTTGTAGGTTCCACATTCTTTTTTGTGATAGTGCGACAATCACACAGAAGAATTACTCGTACTCTAACCACCGCATAATTCACTTACACAAGCACTTTTTGATGTGAACGTGTAGCACGATGAATAGGCGTGCGCAGTAAGCAATAAGCATTGATGAATTGACAGCAAAAGGAGTGCGTGTAGGGGTCTCCCATTCTGATCATCATACCTGAAGAAGCCAAAAAGAAATTATGTAATTTCAATCAGTAATGGCAATTATGAATGGTGCATCTTCTCTCTCGTTATGATTACAAACAAGATAAGCAAATAAGCCCAAAAATGCAGACGTAAGTATGTTCCAAATTGCCGCCCTATGACGATGATTTCCTTCGAGTTTGACATCCTGGATGTATATGTATACAAAGAGGTGATTCTTCAACAACTTGAGTGGGGAAACCACACAAAGCAAAGCAATACAAAGACAGAGAACAACCACCTTTTTCCTTTGGATAAGATGATTGATATCTGATCATGACTGGTCCATTTTCAACGACGATTCGTAATCCACCTGCACTGTTGGTAAAGCTTAAGCAGCAGAGCGGTGATTTTTACACACCCATTTTGTCCATCTGCACTCCTTGTTTTTCTTCTTTGATTCTCCTTTGAATTCACCGAGTTAAGAAAGCACAGACATAAAAGCGAGCGCGGCGGGCATAAGGATAAAATGGGAATGCGAAAATCACCATCTGCAGAAATGCAAACATAATTTGGATAAGGTGTGATGGTGAAACCAGCAATGGATATTTTAATCAAATACTATATATTGGGATCACCATCTGAAGGGACACCCCTTCCCTGTAACGCCATCTTAAATCCGTTCTTGCATTAATCAGTGCTGAAAGTTAAGACAGTTAGGAACTAACAGAAGGAAAACATTAATTCGTGATAAAATTTAAGTGATCAAACTAACAAGAGGAAAGCAGTTTAAGTTACAGCAAGAGTACGAGAGCCACGGTATTATTCACAATAAAAAGGCTAATATAACATTCCCAAAGTTGCACCCTATTATCGAATCATGCATATCAATCAACGCTCATAAATTTTTATTACCTCTTCAAAGAAGTTGTGCACTGCGAATTTGAGTATAGTTTTTGAGTTAAGTGGCAAAATTTCATACGAACAAGTGGCACTCGGAACCAACCAGCGTAAAGCAATAGTGCAGCGAGAATAGAGATAGATTCACCTTTAAAAAAGCTTTGGATTTGATCCGGGACGTGTCGTCTTGACACTATGCAGACAAGGGTTCTTCCTTTCTGTGAGCCTGCAGTGACATATAGCTTCAAAGCAAACAAGTAATCTCCCATTTCCAAGATAAGTTAGTTTAACCGATCCAAAGAGTATATCGCTTTTGACATTGTTCCGTAGCATCCTTTACTGTCCATGTCAATGTTCAGTGATGGATGGCTATATTTTTAAAGCTAAATATGTGACTTGATGCTCAAATAAAGATAAGGAATCTTCAGACGAAAGTTTATAACTTTCATTGCACCCTCCCAGAACATGCTAAAAGGGAAATCAACAGTAATTAATATCAATAAGGAAAAAAAGCAAAATCCCATTCTTCCATTACAATTGGTAAACTATAAATCTGCCAGGACCTCTAGACTTAAAAAGGAAATCACAATTATTTTACATCAACCAAAATGGGTAATGCCGTTCTTTCCATTCCAATTGGTAGCTACAAATGAGGGAGGATCTACACAATGATAAGGAAGGAATATGGTGTTTAAGTGACTATGGATCTGTATCCACCACCATTTGCGGGGGCAGCAATATCACACTTTGGCTGTACATGCCATTTCCTGTTCCTTACGATAACAAAACAATTCGCACACACAATCCATGCTACCACACAGAATCTACATTGCCCGAAATATGAGCAGCTGAAGAAGGAATATGGGTTCAAAAGTTCATACTGTAATTTTGATCATTAAGGGATAGCAGTGATCTTCTTGATAGCTAGGCCACGAACCAGTACCATCCAAAAGCTCCTTATGATGCTTCCAAATTTTTGCACCATAATTCTCTGTTACGCTGAAGCGCAAACCACATTCTTTGATTCTCTCCAAGAACTCGTCCAAGGAGTCGCCCCTTTTAGGACCGAAGAACATAGCTTCAGAGGGCTGCACTTTTCCCAGCAGGAATTTGAGAATTTGAGAAGTTAATGAATATAAACAAGATAGAGCATAAAGATTTAGCAACACATTACGGTGCATTTATGTTACATACTTCGTACAAGTGCCTCTTGTCAGTTAGAGAAGAAAACCAAGAGGTTAAGTTTCCCCGGGTCAACCAAAAATTGCAACCAACAAACAACTTTTCCTCACCAATCACCTCCCAAACTCATCGTAAAGTAATAACTAAAAATAAACAAAGAGGGAATCGACCATATCCATCCAAGAATGTAAAGTGGTCTTCTGCAAAGTTGGGGTATCATGAGCGACAACACCATAGCACCAACCAAGTCTAAATTCCATATCTTTCAGATGGAAAGAAGGGATCGACCATATCTTTTCGACAGCTGATTCCCATCTGAAATTCCAACTTCTGATGCCGAAGCAAAATGGACACTGAGGTATCGTTTGGTATGCAGACGGGACGGGACGGGACGGAACGGAATGGAACGGGACGGGACGGGATAGAATGGAACGGAACGGAGCTGGAGCAAAGATGCCCTCGGATGGAAACAAGGAGGAAGAAGGAGACGGAGAGGTTATAATTTTGTGTTCCACGGATGTGGAACGAGTCGTTCCAGGGGGTGAGGCGGAACTAAAATTCACCCAAAACTCGCCCCGTGGAACAGCTCGTTCCACCCGTTTTAGGCGCACCAAACGTGGGACGGGACGGAACAGAATGGTCCCACTCTGTTCCGTCCCGTCCCACGTACCAAACGGTACCTGAGAGTGGCACCAAAATGTCGAAACTTCACAAGCAAACAAAAACTTCCAAAAGAGCAGTGCAAGGCATAATTTGTAAACCTGAACATTGCCGCGTGAGTCGAGCAAAAATACGCGGGTGATTTTTTGGTCGAAAGTTCATGGCATGTGGTAGGTTGAAATGTCTTTAGCCTTTTCGGCTCCCATTGGGGATTAGTCCTACCTTTTTTTTTGGTAAAAAGATTAGTCCTTCCTTTCATGATCTGGGATACCAACTTTGGGAACGAAAAAAAAAAAAACGAAACTTCCTAAATGCGCCCTCCAAACGTTATCTAATTTGGTTCGATTTAAGCCTCAAATAGCAGTTAAATTAATATTAAATTACAGTTCAGTTTCATTTAGTTTAGGTCTTATAGTAACATAACAATGTCTGGGTGATTGATACTGGATGCTATGCTCTAATGGTATTTCTCTTTTAACTTGACAAAGTCTAACCGAATTGGTTTGGTTATTCTACGCTAATCTCCGAGAAATTACATCAATGAAAATTTACACAAAAAGAGGAAGAAACCAGCAATGTCATTTGCCTTGCTTGAATGAAATGTTCACTGCTTTTGTATGATTTCTTTCTACTGGAAAGAAATATAAAGAGATACAGCATATATGTTGGTGTTAATTGTGATCCTCTCCTCTCCTACTGGTTGCCGGAATTGATCAGCAGCTTCAAGAAACGGAAAAAAAAATGTAGTACAACGAAAAACTAGATTAACTGGTCAATTTCGAGAACTTTGCGACAAACAGTCCGCTCGTTTTTGAAGTCAAGGGATCAAAGCGCAGGGTATTTGGTACTCGCCCGTTCTTGCAAGGCCAATTTTCAGCAGCATCTATCACCTGCAATTCTGCGGAATAACAAGGAACCAGTGAACCACAAGCCTATAAAAGTGTAAAATGATATGATTAGACTCTGATATAATGATGAATTGTTTATAGAGTAAGAACTACAGATGCAAGAGCAACCTCGAGGAGGAAAATGTAGCAGAAACAACTTCAGATCATAATGTTAGTGCGGGATTAACAGATTTATGAGTTTTTCAAACAAATAGAGCCGATAATGGTGAGGATTATTCAACAGATCAGTTATTATTTTCTGGTTTCTTTATGGAAAAAGGTAATGAAAACACAAGTACTTAAACCATCATGAAAGGTAAACCAATTTTGATTAGCCATTCCGCTACAGGTAAAATGATACTTGGTCATTTAATAGTCACCATAGTCATAAATTGCAGGCTGTAAAATACTTAAACCGTTAATTTACCTGCACAAGGATGTCCCTCGAGAAACTGCTTTACCACATCTTCGTTCTGAGCAACTGTCAAACTAATCAATACAAAACGAAAATTAGCAAAATACAGGCAGATATCCTTTATGAGTAACGTACTAAAAGTTAAAAGGAGCAAACTACAAAAGGCACCTGCAAGTGCTATAAACAAGAATCCCCCCAGCTCTTAGCAATCGAAAACCATTTGTTAGGAGCTTCAACTGCAAGCCAAAGACAGATATAGTCATCACTTTACTAAGCATTTTTATCAGTCAAAGGGGACGATGTATAAGGAAGCTCTGCCATGAAATGCACGTGGGAAAAATTACAATAGCGAAGTAATAATAATATACGAAACTACATTGGATTGATACTGAAATGTTCTTTCCTCATCTAATGGAACTTCAACAATAAGCAAAGTAGCAAAGTTCGCAAATACATTTGAAAGAAACTGAAATCAGATACCTGAAGCACAGTGAGGCTATCACTTCTCTCGGCATCCAGTACACGGCGTTGAAGAGTTTCCCAGCCCCACTGTTCGAATTTCTTGACATGTTTAATTGATCCATCATGAGTGCACTCTGCATCCACTAGGACCTGAATAAACATCCAGCTAACTTAGCAAAATCCAACCAAACTAGAAGTAATGTTAAACAACAAAGAGTAACATAACTGATATTGAAAGGGTGAATTGAAAGGGTGATGGTAGTTGTCCAAAGAAGTACGGAAATAGAGAGTGAAGAGATCTGTAAAGGGGTTTAAATAAAGAACCAAAATGCAGTATTACCTTGTCATAGCCATAGCTCAAATATTTGTCGTCATGAAAAGTTTGGTATAATTCACTTTTAGTCAGTCCAACCACACCAGAGTGGCAGCCATAATAAATGAGGTCTGGAAGTTGATTCCCTAACCGCACAGCACCACTTTTTCTTATCCTAGCTGCTTGTTTCCTTTCTTTCCATGGTCTCCTAGATGTCCACTCCTTGAATGTCACATTCTCTTCCAAAGCAGATTCACCTGCAAGATTCTAGATAGAATGATAACATATTAAAAACAACAATATGCCCGTAAATAGCATTCTCAAAGATTTCACTGTATTGCATATGAAGCTTCAGGTATATGTGGATTCAGATCAGTTACATGATTTTGGATCTGAGTGAACTCTCCAGGGTATGAGGGAAAAATTTGTCCCATCAGCAACAAATAGTCGGCAGCGATTGCCCAATGCATATTTCTGCAACATTGTCCTACAGGCTGCTAAACGATGGCTTGAAACATCAACACCAGTTACAGAACCCGAATCACCAAGAAGGTCGGATATCATACAAAGCTTAGCACCTAATGCCAAAATATACACGGGAGAAAACATGGTGAGCGATTTTCAGAAAATGAAAGTCATCAGTGCAACTGAATCTGATGTTCTCACACGAAGGTTGTCAAATACAGTTTGTACGGATGCTTCTGAAACACTATAAACGGTAACTATCTCTTTGTTTTTCTTGCCATTTTATAAAATTTAACAAACTTCTACAGGTGTTTTTGCAATTTCGCTAATATTCATGTTTTAGAATCAGATTACATAATTACTTAACCATAGCAGCTAAAGAATTAGTTGCATTTTCTCATCCTGCAACATATACGAAATCATTCACTCCAATTCGATGCAATATATAATAGTAACAAACAGGAACCAGAAACAACTTACCAGGAGCAGCACAAAGGTCAAGAACATGATCTCCAGTTGAGATATCCAATGCTGAAACAGCAGCACCAGACGCCGCGTCGATTCCATATATCTAAAAATCCAAATCAAACAAACACAAACACAAAATCTCGAAATCAAAACTCGGGGACTTTCTTGCCATAAAAGGGTAAAATAACTAACACCCCAACTGCTCAATTTTCCCCCTCACCTTCCCTTCCCGGTAAGCATTTGAGTTAGCAATCTGTACATCCGGCGGAAGAGCATAAAATCCAGGCAACCATTCCACTTCTTCAAGCTTCCACTTGATATCAGCTTCAATCTCTTCGATTCGAGCTTCCAAACCAGGCTTTAACCTTCAAGCCAAAACAAACAAAACCCATCAAAACCCAATTCTTCCATTACAAAAACACAAACAAAAAATAGCCGGGTAAACATGCGCAAATCAACAAAGTTACAAACTTTTAATAAAAAATTAAACCGAAACATTAAACATACTACAATAAATACTAAATTATAATTTATATATAAGTTATTGTCCGTTTAATATTCATCCCATTCTAAATTTTTATTAAAAACTCGTAATAGTTCACACTCTCTCGAAAAAAATTCATAGAGAGTATTACTAGTACCTTATGTAACGAGGGGTCGAGTGGCTCTCGGAATAAATGGAAGGGTCCAACCCGTTCTCCTTCAGAAAATCGAGGAAGGCGTCCGGCAGCGCCGGCTTCGAAGCTTCTTCTTCTTCTTCCATGAAATTCGCAGACAGATTCGAAAGCTTCAACAAATAAATCAAGGGGCTTTTAGACTAGGTACAAAAACATAGATCGTTTTTACTTTTTAGGAATGAGTACAATTATCTAATTACATGTTTTTATTTCTTTTATACTCATTTTATATTTTTTTTAAATAATAAAAATTAATTAAAATTTTTTAATATTATTTATTTTTCAATTCCAAAAAATCTAATTAATATCTTACAATAAAAAAAAAAACTAATATACTAACATAAATTATTTACAAAACATTGTACTTTAACTCAAGTAACAAATATATAAATATATATTATACCTGTAAGCGAGATATGAAACCTAACTAGAAAGTAGGAAAAAACATAATATATGTACAAGCAAGACACATGAATTTGTGATACGTTGATTATAAAAAAGAATCTGTCATATAGATACATAAAAATAATTAACTTGTGATATAGGTTGATTATAAAAATTAAAAATAGAATCTATAAATGAGATTTAAAGCAGGAGAAATAACAAGAAATAACAAAAAATAAAAATAAAAAGAAATAATCAAAAAGTTAATTAGGAAGAAATTTGATTTTTATAATAAATCTTATTATTGAATAGATAATTATTGATAATTAAATAATTAAATTTAACGAATTGAACTTATTTTAATAAATTAAGTTAAAAAAATTGAACTTATATCAAGTTTTCTCATAAATAAATCAAATCAGTGCTGAAAACCAAAGCATTTTCGGCTTAAGGTTAAAACTCGAAACGGCACCGTATGGATCAAATAAATTAGAAAAAATAAAAATTAAAGAAAACGGTTTGAAAATTTTGAGTTTTAATTGTAAAGACAAAATAAAGGGTAAAGTAAATAGTATCAGAATTAATTTTTTTAATATAAAAATATAATTTTTCATTAAAATAAACAGTATCGAAAATATTTCGTTAAAATCCTTTTGGAAAAAAAAATAAAAAAACCGTTGACAGGTTGGAAACTTTGGCATTTTTCAGCTCTCCGGGCGATTCTGAGGTTTTTCAGTCTCGCTAATCTCATAAGCTCACTGAATCGGTATGCCCTTTGCTTATTTTCTATTTTTGCTTTCAATTTTTGGTTTATTTAATCACTAATTGCTTAAACTAAATTTTGATTAATTTTTTAATTAATTTTGTGTTTAATTTAGGTAATTTGGAGCTGAGAGAGAGAGAGAGGAAGATGGGGCAAGCTGTAGTGGGATTCTCTGTGATTGCTTGCTTTTTCCTTCTCCAACTAAGCACTGCTAATGTTGTTCTCCAACCATCTGGAATTCTTGTCGCCGACCTTCCCGCCAAATTTGGTAACTTACCATCTTTTGCTGTTTGGTTGCTGAGAAAATGTGGGATAACTAGTCTAATAAATTTCCTTCCTTTTGTTTTCTTCAGCTGGCATCAGCTTTCGATTTGAATTAAATGAATTTCGATTTTTGGGGTTTTGGTTGAGCTAAGGTGTTGGATAACCATTTCGTTTTCAGTTTGGCAACTGTTTCCAGTTTAACAAAACCAAAATTTGAAAATTCGCAAAAGTAGCTTTCAAATTTTAGTTGAAAATTGAAAACTAGAAAATGTTGCCAAACAAGTTTTCGGAAAGTTAAAAACTGAAATGGTTGTCGAACGGGCTCTAAATGAAGCAACAAAATCATATTATCGCTTTACTTTCAGGATTATATTTGGACTTAATTCGCTTTTTCGACTAAATGCTTTTGCTAATCATTGAAATCTGAATACTGTGATAGCTGGTGCTGTCAGTAGCCCTGAAATATGTGGAGTTTTGCTTGTGTCGGACCCTTTGCATGCCTGCTCGCCTCTACGCAATGGTCTTCAAGCAAGTGAAACCGATATAACGAGGTTTGCTTTAGTAGAAAGAGGTGAATGCACTTTTGAGGATAAAGTGCAACACGCTCAAAATGCCGGATTTCATGCTGTGATTGTTTATGATGATAGGAAAGAAAAATTGGTTCACAGTGAGTAACCGTGTCCCTTGAAATTTCTGTTTGCTTCTTTTACATTTTCCTTGCTCGTTTCATATGTAGTTATGGCTGCTCTTATGTCGTTGAAGATTGTATTGGAGTCCAAGTCTGCTGTACGTGTTACCCTTTGCCTGCTGTGAAATTGTGGATATTCGTTGAGGCTGTTATAATTTATAATGATTTTTGTCCTCTTTTTTCAGTGATGATAAACAGCAAGAATGTTACAATTCGTTCTGTATTTGTTTCGAAAGCATCTGGTGAAATGCTAAAGGAGCATGCTCGTGGGGAAGAAGGGGAATGCTGCATCTTCCTATTGCCAAATGAAAAGGCCTGGTTGGTGTTTGCTGTATCGATCTCATTTCTAACCGTATTGGGTCTCCTTATAATTGCCTACTGTGCTCAGAGAGACTGGCGCTGGCCCTATTCTCAAGGAAGAAACCAGCTTCCTGAAAGTGCGGATACCGAGATTGTTGATGCTCTCCCTTGCTTCACATTCAGTTCTGCTGGTTTGGATGAATCCCACAATGAAGAAACTTGCGCCATCTGCCTTGAGAATTACAAAGATTCCGAAATTCTTAAAGTTCTTCCCTGCCAGCATGGTAATTTTAAGATGTTCCCTCACGTTTATATCCCTTGCATTTTCATCATAGTTGCTGGTGTCAGTTTCATCAAGCCACAAAGTCTTACTTGTAGACATCATAGTACATGTTTGCCTCTTACCTTGATAATACCTCAGAAGACTTCCAACTGTTCATAAATTACAATGTAGAAGAACTCGAGGTATGAACTTTCATATTGCGGACATGTGCAAGTTCTCATCACAAATATTAGAATACAAAGTCCATTCTAAGAAGAAAGAACTCAAAGAAGCTGCTATTCTCACCATGTCCGCTATAAAGTACATATAAGTAGATATATCATGTTAACGGTTTGATTGTTCAAAGCTGTTAAATTCTAATGTTGATTATAGCCTAAAATGTTAGGGACGTGAAATGACTATCGTCGTATTAGGCAATTGACTTTGGCCTTAATCAAAAGGGTGATTTCGTAGTTTAGATTTGCTTCCTCGCCTTGTCATTCGAAGTTTGTAGATTTCTGTTAATCAGCTTGAGATCTGCTTGCAGAATTTCATTCAAGTTGTGTGGATTCATGGCTGAGAAAATGGGGAAGAAACTGCCCAGTGTGCAAGCATGATATACGAATGAAAATTGCGACTGCCGAGGTAAGATAATTGGGTCCGTCCTCACTTTTTCAGGTTATGGGGTTACTTTTATTATTATACTGAAATTTTGGGTACTCTCTTCTTGCAGATCAAGAGAAAATCCTGGTTATACAATTAGTGAATGGAAAATATGACTTTCAAGGTATCGAGATTAGTTATTTTGAAGTTTGAATTTGTTTTAACCTCGTATTTCAGCAAAAGGATGAATAACCTTTTTGTGAACGAGATGGAATGTCGGTTTGGAGTGGCTGGAATTGGTCACGCCCGTGTCTCGGTTGCCCGTTGACCATTTCATCGGCCATTTTGGCGAATCAGATGTCAAAATCAAAGCAAAAATTATTTCCAAATCTATATCAGCAATTCCTTTCGGTTTTCAAATGCTTGCTAGTCATGATCCTCGCCTAAAGCATGCTCTTTTTTCTATTACCCTTGAGTCTGTGAGGCTTGTTCTGTCATTAACACCATTGCTATACTTACATCCAACGTTGTGTTATGGTTTCTTTTCAGTGTTCCTCCTGTTTATTGTGAACATCCATAACTCCACCCGAATGTGTTCCATCGCGTGGATTGAAGAGACATAAGGATGATATCTGTCTGCACTGCCATGAAAATACCTGTAACAGCTGCTGTTTCAAAGTTTCCGTGAGAGCGTAAATCTTCAACGCAACTTGAATACAAAGATTGATCGGCGCTCTCCTACGCAAATCCGTTCATATGAATCACCAGCTCAGCAAACAGGGACAAAAAGTTTAATGATCCTCTGCAAATCTGCATGTGTTGCTTGAAGCTCAGGTGTCTTTTGCCCCATTGCTCTTGAATGGATTACACGGTAGGATTATATAATTTAGGTGTAAATGTATCTAGTGTATTAGTCGACTTCGATATAATTTAGATAGTGATTAGTGGATGTGGATGTGGATGTGGATTGCACAAAGGCCAACTCCATCTTTGTAGATGGCACTTTACGGAAGTAGCGCAAAGCAATGATGCATGTGCACCTTGTTGCAGGGTTGATCTCTAGCGATTCTCCTCTCCTCCAACAACTAACATTTTAACTCACTAACTCTATCGTTTGTGAGAAAAAATGATTCTCAAGCATGTTGGTTGAATAACTGTATAATTATATTACAATAAATAATAATAAGGAAGATTTTGTATGCGGTCTTTAGTTATGAATATTCTTTGATGGAAACCTTGTTGGTTTTTAATTTTTGATCGAGGTCCCAGAAATTAATGTGACAATTTATTTCTATGTACTTTACTATGTTTTTTAAATTAAAAATTAGAAATTTTAGTTGTTTATATAAATGAGATTTTAAATAAAAAAACCATAATTTGTGGGATTAAAAATATTAAAATATAAATATACTATTGTGTGTGTATATATAAACATGGGTACATTCATCAAAATTAACCAAAAAATTTATTGTATCAAAACATGGGTACATTCTTCAACATCACCAAAAAAATAAAAAAATAAAAAAAAAGATATTAGGCTTAATAACATTAGTAATTTTCTTCGATTAAACTTGACATGTATACATTTTAAAATCAAGGAAAAAAGAATGTACCCATATAAGTTTAAAAATGGATTAGAAAAAAAAATTGAATAGATTATATATATATATAATAAAAAAAGGTACATTTTACATACAACAAATTGGTATATTTAAGAATGAGCACATTTTAAGATTAAAAAGTTTTACATGAATGGGTACATATAATTAGCATGGGTACATTTAGCAAAATAAAAAGTACAAATAAAAAAAATATATATATATATATGGGTACAAATACAAATAAACTTTAAAAAATATGGGCACAAAAAGAAATTAATATATGGGTACAAATTAAAACTTAAAAGAAAATTGGTACAAGTTAAAAAAAGAATTACAAATTAAAAATGAGTACAAACTAAAACAAAAAAATATATGATAAAAAATTTAGTCATAAATATAAATATACTAATTGTAACATTTTTAACATTAAATGAATATATTTAGAAATAAAAAAATATTTTATTATTAAAATAATTAATGATGTTATTAATACCAAGGACTTTGATCAAAAATTGAAAAGAAATAAGATTTTAATCAATGGAGTAACAAAATGAAGGACGCGAACATAATTTCTCCTAATAATAATTATGTGAATCACAGTTTGACGCACATACAAAAATAACTCGTTAAAATAAAATGTTTCTAGAATCGAATGTTAGGATTAAGATTCAAGAAATATAACACATTTTAAGTTCAAGTGATACCAAATGATGTTAAGAAAATCTCATTTCTACTAACCTTTTTCAAACTCGGATTTCAATTATTAACTAACTAATCTCTTTCAAATTTTAGTTGTCCATTTAAAAAAGAACGGACATTCTGTACAAAGAATTTATCATAAGGTGTTAACAGACATAACCCACTTTTGTATATAAGCCATGAATTCGGTCAATTTCACATCAAAGGTGGGTTCTCATCCTTGGGTGGCAAGATGTCATGTGGCCCTACGTGACTGGAACTGCAATTAGTTAACTCCCTATCTATAGGCACTCTTCCCCACAAAAAAATGAGCTACCAGTCTACCACAGCAGCACTAAATTCCTCTCACCCCACATTTTCTATCCTCAGCTGGTTTTTCTGGGAAAATTAACCAGACAGCCACCAGATCTCACAAAAACCAGAGCTACTCATATAACAGCAGTTCTTCCTCATGGGTTCTTTTGGAAGGTGACTTTTTCTATCCAGATTTGCAGTCAAATTAATTTCTAAATTTTATTTTTCCAAAATTCTTAAATGGGGTTTGCTGGGTGTTGTTCTGTTATGTTGCAGCTCGGGATCGGAGGTTGTCACCGTTGATGTTCAAGAAGCCAAACATCTGCTCGAATCTGGCTATGGTTATTTGGATGTTAGGTAAAGAACTCTCTTTCCGGTTTATTTTTTCCTTTTTTTTTTTTCTCAAATTAGTGAACTTTATGAGAGCAACGGCACGTTACGGACTGCTTCTATAAGAGTTAAAAAGCGTTTTTTGACAACTAGAAACTCTCCTGCGTACTTAAAAGTGTTACGAAGAAACGCGTTCTCTATAAGTACTACCAATTGCTTTACCAGGATTACTTGAATTTTAATAAAAATTTCAACGTGTTTCTAATAGTGCACTTATGGTAAAAGCGTTTATGAGCAGAAGGGCTTCCTATACAAACAAACACAAATGGCCTAAGTTCAAACTTTTCAATTGGGTTTTTAATTTATGTTATTTGTGATAGGACGGAGGAGGAGTACAAGAAAGGGCATGTGGATGTAAAGAAGATTTTGAACATTCCTTACATGTTCAATACACCTGAAGGTGGCTGTAACTTCTGTTTTCACTACTTTTTATTCGTATTTACCTTGAAAGTAATGAATTTCATGTCTTCTTTTACCTAGGAAGGGTAAAAAATCCCCAGTTTTTGGAAGAGGTTTCATCTGCTTGCAAAAAAGATGACCTTCTTGTTGTGGTATTTTTTTTACTGTCAACTTTCATGGTTTATCTTGTAGCGTTTTACTAAGAATCAAGAACATATTTCTGGTAAATGTCTGACTGATATTATATTTACAGGGTTGTCAAAGTGGTGTCAGATCCCTTTATGCAACTGCTGATCTTCAGGCTGCTGTTCGTATTCTCAAATCTGTTTCGATTTGTGCATATTTTAGAACCGATTACAGATGTTTAATAAAAAAATAGAATTGGGGATCACTAAACCGACTATAAGCCTTCTGAAAACCACGGTTTGGTGTCCCCCGACTTTATGTTTTTAGTAAAAGTTTGTAACTGGTTTTGTTTGTGCATATGATCCCACCTTTCACCCTGTTCATATTTGTTCTTTCATTTCTATCAAATTCTTAGAAGATTGTCAATGAAATGATAGGGTTTCGAGCATGTGAGGAACATGGGAGGAGGCTATCTTGCTTGGGTCGAGCATAATTTTCCTGTTACTAAGCCGGAAGACGCTGACCAGAAAAAGCCAGAAGATGAGCTACCAAAAAAGGAAGAAGATGTGGACCAGCAGAAGGAAACAGAAGCAGAGCTCTAATTTCTTGGGTGGCAAGTAATATCTATATCTGTACTCTGATTTTCTGTGTGGATAGTGTATGGCATGTACTTGAGGAAGAATGTATCACTTCCAAGTATGAGGAAGGGGAATAAAATCATGGTTACGTAATTGCAAATATTGACGAAAATTTGACTCTTATCCTCTTATTCCGGCGTTGAACTTTAGTTAAACTTTGAAAAGAAAAAAAAGAATATACGAAGCTCTAAAATATCAAAGGCGGCTCTAAAATATCAAAGGCGGCCATGATTACATTGAATTGAATACCTTCCTAGATTAAATGTGTGAATTCACGAGTATGCAAACATTCTGTTGTCTCCAACTACAGTTCTTTTTATTGACAAACGATATGATAATCTATGTTAAATTCATTTAAGCTACGGAAAGTGGAATTCCAATGGATGAATCTTCATAGAAAGTTCCATGTCTTACCATTGCAGCAAGCTGTCGAAACGGCAAACCCTTCATTCAACATCTGGGATATCTCAAAAGTATGTGGAATGAGTCGAATCTTTATTGGCCTCCCACCATAAACGGTACAACTCTCTTGAAACGAGCTGAAGAGGATAAGATCTTTCAGCTCGAGGCGAGTCTTGATCCAGATTATAAGGATAAGATATCTCAGTTCTTGGTTCGGTTTCAAACGTCAAAATTGAAAAAATTGAAGTGTCTGGTGCGGCTCAGTTTAGTTTGTACAGTATTAGAGAAGCACCTGGGCCAGAAGAATCATGATCGGACATAGACGGGCTTGAGCTTAATACAATCCAGTATCCATGCAAAAGACTTTCTTAGGCCGAAAAAATTATAGTATGGTTCTTCAATTTTAACTTAATTGGAACATTAGTTCCTTAACTAAAAATTCATGACTATCAATCCTTTAATTTATTACAACATGCAGTTATGGTCAATTTCGTCAACTCTGTCATAAATCCGTCAAAATGAGTTATGTTGGAAGGACCATTACCACAATTGGGTTAAAATTGAGTGACCATTTCTCCAATTGGGTTAAAATTGAGAAACCATTGATCTTGGTTACAGTTGAGGGACCATTACTACAATTTTCTTATTTTGTTTTTTCATATTTTCTCATTGATTCAACCTGACGTGCGTGACAAATGATTCATTTTGAAAAAAGTTCTATTAGAGTTGACGAAAAAGACCATAGTTGCAGGTTTTGATGAGTTAAGAGACAAATATTCATGAATTTTAGTTGAGTGACCATTGCTCCAATTTAGTTAAAGTTAAGGTACCATTGCTATAATTTTCTGTTTAGGCCATTTAATTTCCTCTTTAGGCCATACCAGGGACTCAAACCTTACGTGGCAGCATGTCATTGGTAGAATTTTCTGTACAGCTTTCGCTCGAAAATCCTGGTCTGCACCTGATAAAGTGAAATACAAAATTATAATTAGAACTCACAGGAGAGGAACTTCTCACTTTTATTTTCTTCTCGATCAATCTGTCTCGATCTTTCTCCGCAATCTGCAACCATGGTGCTCGAGGTAAGAGTTCCGAAACCCTAATTTCCCTTCACGACCTCGATTAATTTCTGCACTGCAAGTTCAAATTCCCCAAATTCTTCGTCTTTCTCGCGAATTAGGGTTTTAATTTTGGTTATTTTGTTCGTATATTGTTCGCGTTGCTTTGCTGGACAGGCGACAATGATCTGCATTGATAATTCGGAATGGATGCGGAACGGCGATTACGCCCCGTCCAGGTTTCAAGCTCAGGCCGATGCTGTTAATCTGATTTGCGGCGCTAAAACCCAGGTAAAGATTTATGATTACTAATTGTGTATTGCTATTTATTTCCGTAATTGTTTGTTTGGTTGTTGGGTAGTTCGAGATAGGATAGTAAAACTTCGAATGCCTTAGCGGGTTGAGCTCAGCTTATTTGCATTAGTTGATTATAATCTCCCACTAAACATTGCTTCATTGGAATTATGTAACTTTTGGGATTTGAATTGCGTTCTGTTGTTTAACATATTGGTAGATTGTCATTTGACTGTGTTCTGGTGCGTTCATTGCATCTAGAGAGGGAAAGATGGGAGCTTTTTGTGGTTGGGTTTTTGTTGTTGTTCAGTTATATGATCGTAATGGTTGCTTCTTGGTTTTCAATCTGAAGTGAAGTCGTATGGGTTTTTGTCTACAGTCTAATCCGGAGAATACGGTAGGAATTCTCACCATGGCAGGAAAAGGTGTTCGTGTTTTGGTCACTCCAACCAGTGATCTTGGCAAGATTCTGGCATGCATGCATGGTAAGTGCTTTTACTTTAATTTCTCACACGTATGGTTTGTAGTGTTATTGAAGTTTTGAACATTTTAATGTAGTGCAAGTCTTTGACTCCTTATTGACTACATCCTCATTCTCATTTTAAGTGAATTGTGCTTGTTATCTATAATAGAATGCATTCATTGATATTTTGACCCCTTTTGAAAATCTAGGTTTAGAAATAGGTGGTGAGATGAACCTGGCTGCTGGCATTCAGGTGGCTCAATTGGCTCTCAAGCATCGCCAAAATAAGAAACAGCAACAGAGAATTATTGTGTTCGCCGGAAGGTTCATAATCCAAGCCATGCTTTTCTTTTCATTTTGGTATTTGCTAGTTACTTACATATTGATCATTTTGACTTATGTGTGTTTCAGTACTGTCAAACATGACAAAAAGCTTTTAGAGATGATTGGAAGGAAGTTAAAGAAGAACAGCGTGGCCCTTGATATTGTCAATTTTGGTGAAGAAGATGAAGCTAAGACAGAGAAGCTAGAAGCACTACTTGCTGCTGTGAACAATAATGACACCAGCCACATTGTTCATGTACCAGCAGGTCCAAGTGCTCTATCTGATGTACTTATAAGGTCAGTTTTTTTTTATTGCTTCCTCAAAATCGTTAAGTTTTAATCCTTAAAAGTTGAGTGAATACCCCTGAACTGTACTTGGGTCTCATATTAGCACCCTGAACTTTAAACATGACACTCTTTTATTTGAAAAAAAAAAACTTTTAATATGACACTTTTTATATGAAAATCCGTAAATGTAACACTTAATCTTCTAGTTAACAAACTTTTTGTTTAGTTGGTCCAAAACTTGACTTTTGTTGATATTTTATAGCAAAGTGGTGAATTCAGTGGTACTTTAGCACTTAGTTATAGGCCACCTTGGTTCAAGAGTTAGGAGTTGAATGAATGAAAACATCAGTGTCATTTAGGGGTTTGAGTGTCGAATTTTGAACTTCAAAAACTAATATAGGTTACGAAATACAGTTCATGGAGGATTGGTGAACTTTACCCTTGGAATTTTTTATCTATGTTTTCTTTTCTGTTGCGGCAGTACACCTATCTTCACCGGAGATGGGGAAGGCGGGAGTGGTTTTGCCGCAGCAGCAGCAGCTGCTGCCGCAGGTGGTGTCTCTGGTTTTGATTTCGGCGTGGATCCAAACCTGGATCCTGAGCTTGCCCTTGCTCTTAGAGTTTCAATGGAAGAAGAGAGGGCCAGACAAGAAGCAGCTGCTAAAAAGGCATCCGAGGATGCTGCCAAACAGGAAAAAGGAGGGGAGGGGCAATCCAGCTCACAAGATGCAACGATGACTGATCGTGCCAGTGTTGGAACTTCTGAAGCTGAGAATAAGAGTAGTGATTTCATGGTGGGTGCCCTTTCTTTATTTTCTTGTTTTTTATTTATTTTTAATAAGGTGGTCAGTGAGGGTGTAGCATTACAAGAAAAATATGTTCTATTGCCTAACATACCATGAAGTTTGCTAGAACCCACGAGCTCTGATTGATTCTGTTCTTGGGTTATTTTAAATGTCTTTATTTCTTTGTTATGCCTTATCTTTTGTTTTGTCCTTAGCATGAAAGAGAACTCATCATGTGCTATGTTAACTGACCATAAACTGACAACAGGATGATGAGAATGCCCTGCTACAACAGGCCCTTGCAATGTCGATGGATGAACCTGCCTCCAGCGATGATATTCGAGACACAGATATGTCCGAGGCAACTGATCCAGAATTGGCTCTTGGTGAGTTTTTATATTTTACCATACTCCATTCATGTATGGGTGCATAGGTTGAAGAAAAATGTTAGTTTGTTGTAATTTCTCATTGGTTGGACTAGGAATCTAGAGTAAGGTGCTATTGCAGAAAATGGGAAGCTTTAACCATTTAGTAATAAGCATGTGCTGCTTGTTTTGGAGTCATTTTGCTTCTGAAAAATGTGTTGTTATGCACCATTTGGCTCTGTCCATTTAACAACTGGCAGAAATCCTGAAATTCTGAGCATGTGACAGAACTGCTTTGGTTAATTTAATTAATATAGTACTCTTCTGTCATATATTCTGTAATTTACCACTATCATTTCCGTTATCAAAATAAGCATTCAGCTTTAATTCCTGATATTTGGGGCTTGCAGCTCTTCAAATGTCTGTTCAGGAAGGGGGAAAAGATTCGGGTAGCGAGAAGGATATGAGTAAATTACTGGCCGATCAGTCTTTTGTGTCTTCCATCCTTGCCTCGGTATTTCAATAAGATTCCCC
Organism: Pyrus x bretschneideri; assembly: GCF_019419815.1. Classification (NCBI taxonomy): domain Eukaryota; kingdom Viridiplantae; phylum Streptophyta; class Magnoliopsida; order Rosales; family Rosaceae; genus Pyrus; species Pyrus x bretschneideri. The sequence continues at coordinate 15,289,542 of NW_025999390.1, read as the reverse complement.
CATTTTTTTTCTTTCCTTCCCCTGAGGAGAAATGCAGTATAAAAGTATCTCTTCTAGTGAATTGATCACATGACATTTAAATGTTTCTTGCAGCTTCCAGGGGTTGACCCAAATGATCCTTCAGTTAAAGATTTGCTTGCTTCAATGCAAAACCAGTCAGAGGTGAGATTATCAAACTTCCGATTATGTTTTATGAATGGAAGAAAATAGTATTAGTCCAATTAATCTAGGCTCAACTTGTTATTTAACTTTGAAAAGATCGCAACTGGTGAGTGCTAATATTATGCTCCAGCCAAAATGAATTTAAATATATGTCATTGACAGTTACTGAGGCACTCTAGGAACATTAAGATGAGCGGTACTTTTCGTAGCGTTTTTATCTGTGTATCCAACTGAGTGCTTATGCTTTAGTGGAATTTGTGAACAAGTTAGGTCAGCTACAGGCTTGATCCATATCGAGAGTTGTAACATTATCCCGGCTTCTTTTGGACCCCTATAGTAACCACATCTAGCTCTATATCATCCTCAAGTGCTTTAGTGCTTCAATCTTTGGGCCTCTTGAAATAGCCTCAATTAAACTTTTAAGTGCGGTCTATACACAACATCTGTCAAAGATGCTCAACTAGATCACCTAGGTGTCGGGTCTAGGCTGAAAAATCATTCTTGAGTTGCACACCTAACGCGAAGTTCTGTATCCTTTCCTAACATAATGTGATTTCTTTTTCCTGGATTTACTTGTGTGATTAAATTATACTCGTTCCTGTCATTTGCTGATTTGATTTTGTTTGTTCTTCTAAGCCTGATCAGAAGAAGAACGAAGACAAACCACCAAAAGAGGAGGAGAAATGATGCATGTCTGGAGTTGTCTTTTCAAAGGCAGGTTTCGTTTGCTGAATTCACCCAGTTCATGTCTGTTGCCAACTTGTGCTGAACGATGCCTCTAATTAGGCAGCAAATCTCTCCAACGTTCAGTGATCGTCCCCCTACTCGGATTACGATTGAACTTTGGATCGATGTTTGTTCGCCAGGTCAGAAGGCTCCGTTTTTACACCATTACATTGATCTTTATCATATTTGCTTGGGACGGCTTCAGATAAACTGATGGCGTTCCAGCAAAAAATGTGCAACATTGAAATGTATCTTGCATCGAATTGATATTTGTATTGTTACCAACCTGGTTTGTAATATGGAACTCATTTTTATTAGAGTATCAACTAGTGTGTCAATTTTTTACATTGTATGTTAAGGAAAACTGATAAAAAGAGCCTAAAAACTTTGAGTTTTAATGATAAGGAAAAAATAAAGGGTAAAGTGAATAGTACCAAGATTGATTTTTTAATGTAAAAATGTGGTTTTTCGTTAAAGTGAACAATACTGTGGGTTTTTTTTGTTAAAACTCCCTTTATTTTAATTATAGTTCATGATTTTATACATTTGAGTATTTAGCAAAGGACGATTTGTAGCCGTTTACAATTCACCCACTCGTTGAAACGGCTCCCAGTCCCCAGATTCCGTCGTTAAAATTTGAAGTAAATTGTAGCAATGGTCCTTTAACATTAATCAAATTGGAACAATGATCTCTCAACTAAAATTCATTATCATTAGTCTCTTAAACTCATCAAAATGTGCAGTTATGGTCGTTTTTGTCAACTTCGTCAGAATTATGTCAATTTGAGTTATGTTAGAAAGTTGGATTAAAGTTAAGGAAGTTGGATTAAAGTTGATGGATCATTGATATAATTTTTCTTATTTGATTTTTCATATTTGCCCCTTGATTCAGCCTCACGTGCATGATACGTGATTCATTTTGACAGAAGTTCTAAGTGAGTTGATGAAAATGATTATAGCTGCATGTTTTGATGAGTTGAGTGACCATTGCTCTAATTGGGTTAAAGTTGGGAGACCGTTACAATAATTTACTTTAAAATTTGATATCTCAAAATACCGCAGGTTTTGTCAAGCTCGCACAAATAGAGCCCCATTCGGGCTATTCCCTAGGGCCATTCCCCCGGGGAAGAGCGAAAACCTGCTTTCGGGCTTCGAAAATGAGGAAGGCGGAAGCTTTGGAGTTGGGTTTTAGGCTAGTGGTTGTTTTGGTCGTGGGGTGTTTGTGTAGGTAGGTCGGTGGCGGCGGTTATGTTCCTTTTTATCCTTTTTTCCCTCTAAAAATAGAAAAAAGATAAAAACAAAAAATCGTTACTACAGGTATACGCGCGGGAAGGTAACCTTCCTTTAATCCTACTTGGCATTATCTTAAAACTGCCACGTGTCATACCAACTCTGGTCACCATCTCGAGAAAAGTCCGATCGCCAAGGTCCCATCCATCTTCTTCCTCCATCATTTCGCTTCGCCTGAAACCCTAATCTTCTCCAATCATAGACAAACAGAAGAAATCACAGCCATGGCGAACCCTAACCCCGCTCCCAAACAGCACCTCTACCCGGAGATCATCCACTCGAACCCAGAAGCACCTTCAATCCCTACCTCCTCAGCCCCAAATCTCTACCCTTCCCTCGACATGAAAGACCTCTACGAAAATCTATTCCCCAAAAACCCTAACCCTACCTACCAATACCAACCCTCTGCTCCGTCTGAGGCATCGGCTCCACCGTCGGCACCGCCTGTGGCCTCCGAAGAGGTTCTCATCAAAATCCCCGGCGCCATTGTTAATTTAATCGACACGCACTACAGTGTTGAGCTCGCCTCCGGCGACTTCACGATCATACGCCTCCTCCAGGGCGACGACATCGTCGCCATCCTTGCCCGAGTTGGCGATGAGATCCAGTGGCCTCTGGCTAAGGACGAAGGCGCCGTCAAGCTCGACGACTCGCATTACTTCTTCTCTCTCTACGCCCCGCCGGATTCCGACTCCGGGCCCGGATCGGACCCGAAAGCGAAGACGAACGATCCGGACAATTTTTTGAACTACGGATTGACGATTGCGTCGAAAGGGCAGGAGGGATTGGTGAAGGAATTGGATGGGATTTTGAAGAGTTACTGCAGTTTTTCGGTTCAGAAGGTTTCGGATAAGGCGAAGAAGAAAGGGGAGGCGTTGGACGATACCCTGGCGTTGGAGACCTCGCCGGAGGAGTTGAGCTCGGAGAAGAAAAAGGAGTTGGAGGAGCGGAGCGCCGCGTATTGGACCACATTGGCGCCGAATGTGGAGGATTACAATGGGAGGGCTGCCAAGTTGATCGCGGCCGGGTCGGGCCAGCTGATCAAGGGCATATTGTGGTGTGGGGATGTGACGGTGGAGAGGTTGAAATTGGGGAATGAGGTTATGAAGAAGCGGATGGACCCGCGGTCGAATAAGGAAGTCAGTCCCCAAACCATGAGGAGGATTAAAAGGTATAAAATTTCCGTTGTTTTTGCTTGTGATTTGGATATATACTTTGTCTCTGATGTTGTTTGTGTCTTTGATGGATGCATTACTTCTGGTTGTCTGTTTCTGAGGAATAAATGCTAAATGTCTTGTTGTGGTTGTTTCTCTGAGGAATCCGAATGCTAAGGGCAAGTGAAATATTCCATGGAAACATAAAGTTTTATATCATATATTGCAATGCACATTTTTATTGAACGTGTTGAAATGTTAATTCAGATTAATTGCGGAAAAATTATGAATCTGATTTCGTACTTAGATATATGCCCGAGACTAATTTTCGTATTTGGAGTTTGGTCCTTTATCTTCTCATGTTCTTGTAGGATCCAGGGAAGATATTAGTTGCAAGTATCTGGACATTGCCTTATTGTTCTACAGCTCTGTCTATGAACATTGATTATACAGACAACAAGGGTCTCATCTTCTAGTCGAGTGTTTGGGTCCTTGCACTTTTCTTTCTGGAGTCTGTAGAATCATTTTCATAAAAACTTAACCTTTACTTGTTTCTGCTGTAGGGTTAAGAAGGTGAGCAAAACGACACAGAAAGTTGCAGCTGGTGTCCTTTCTGGGGTTTTGAAAGTTTCCGGATACTTAACAAGTTCGGTGGTAAATTCCAAACTGGGAAAGAAGTTCTTCCGTCATCTGCCTGGGGAAATTTTGCTAGCATCGCTGGATGGATTTTGTACGTTGATTATCTCCATACCTAGATTTTGATTCTCTCTTTAATAACTGATAATACTTATTTTTAATTAGAACTTTTGGTCTGCGGTTCCTACTTCCTATCTTGGTTTTAATAATACTTCCACTCTGAATGATACACAAATTGTCTGTATATATGTGTCATTTCGTTGCAGCTTAGAGTGGAACTCTGGGTCTCTTGGGGGTTTCATAAATTATAAGAGTGGTGATGATAATCTGTTTCTTAGTTCAGTTCCAGACAATGATAATCTATTTCTTAGTTCAGTTCCAGACCAAAAATGTTCTTTTTGATCCTTTATTGAAGGGTTGATTTTGTTGCAGCTAAAGATTTTTTTGTTTTTTCCTGACCATCATGGCGAGTTGCCATGTATTTATCCAAAACCTATAGATATATAACCATATTTGACTATGAGGTATTAAGATTTAACATGCCACCATAGATGATCTATTAAGTATCTTTACATTTTCTGTTTCTGTAATCATTACATGACCGTTTTCAGTCATATGGTAGAATTTTAATTGTTTATATTTTCATGTAATTAGGCAAAGTGTGTGATGCTGTTGAAGTTGCTGGGAAAAATGTCATGTCAACGTCATCTACTGTAACAACTGACCTCGTCTCCCACAGGTAAGGTTCACCAGGTGCATGATGCTTGAGTAATGTAGCATAAATGAAACAAATAAAGACTGAAAAGATAAACATGATTCATGTGGACAGCAGACCTAATATTTTGGCTCACTATATATTATGGATGCACTGCAAGAGGCTATTGACATTTGTGTTGGCTTCGGATCAACAAGTTAACCCTTTGTTCCATACCCAATTTATGTTTGTTGCCGGTATCGATGAAGGGGTATTCTGACCCCATCGTTAAGTAGCAATAGTTGATGAACTACTTTAAGATTTTCAATGGTATTTATGCTTCTGTGATAGTCACGTAAACACTGGAGTATGTCTGTACTGCAGGTATGGTGAACAAGCAGGTAAGGCTGCAAACGACGGGCTTGATGCAGCAGGACATGCTGTCGGAACTGCATGGACGGTTTTTAAGATCCGAAAAGCACTCAACCCAAAAAGCGCTTTCAAATCCACTACCCTAGCCAAATCTGCTGCTAAGGCAGCAGCTGAGGAGGAAAGAACTAAGAAATCGAAATAACTTGTTCCGGGAAATTCTTCGTTTCAAAGATTTAGCCCCTCTAAAATTTATCATCCCCTATTTTTTTCCCCAGAAGGTTTCAACCCGCATGAAATGTCAAGGCCTTCTTGTTGTTGTAGTTGATATTGTTGTACTAAAGTCGAAACCATGGATACATATCTATGTGACTACTTTTTATATTTATTGAAGACGTTCACATTTGGAAATTTCCTCCCTATTTTCACCATTTTTGTCACTTAATGATTTGTAACTCACAGGACATCACAACACTATCACTGCCCTATGTGTTCCTTGTGTTAAAATCGTACAACACCGGAGTATATCCCCAGCCTTAGGAAAAAAAAGTCTTCCGTAAGGTGCCCTATACGGCAGCACAGGGGAATGGACTCTTTGCATTTGGACCCATTCCGTCCTACTCCATTTAAGTGTGACGTACAGGGCAGCTTCGTCGAAAACTGAGCTTGTCACCTTAAATGGGAAACAAACTATTCTTGGTCATGGACTTAAAAGTTAGCACTCACCCTCTTTCAAAATTGAACCATGGTGATGGTGCATTTGCCACCAGTGCACCCACCTAGCAGCGGATCCCATCCCATCCCATCCCATCGTTGGTGTGTCCAATTGTATAACCTATCATATTACATGTATCAATAATATAAATCCAACACCAAGTGTGAGTGATTGAGTTGGGTGGAGCCAAACACCTCTTGGAGTTTGCCATGCGTACCCCACTTTTTTCTTAGTTTTGCGATGCCGTCACCTTCACCGTCCAACCTTTATGCCTAACAACAACAAAGCCCAACATTTTACACATTCATTTGAACATCCAATAGGGTGCGGCTCTGTCGCGTACAACTACACACTCAGACTACGGGATGCATTCACCCCTCGTTGAGTGTGCTGTCGTGTGCGGCACGGCAGCCACACTTGGAGAATTTGAGGGAGATGTGAGCGCTACAGTTTTGGAGTTTATGTTGCTTTAATTCTAGGCCGCCAGCTCTTGATGGCCTCACATTTGGACCCTTTTAAGCCATGAGCAACGAATCAAATCCCTCTTTCGTGCAAATCCTCCTCCCACACACACGTGATATTCTTGTTGCCCAAACCCAATTTCTGCATCAAGGCGTCTCCACTTGATTTGCCTGTCTCATTCTATATTACAAAGTATCCTCACCCTATTTTTAGTGGTTGTTGTTATCTCTCTGAATTAAGTAGTTAGCATCGATAATCCTTGGAACATTTTGCCCTTTCCCACAAATTGGAACTCCAATCATTGACATTGACAATCTTACCTAATATTTTTCATCTTTATTGCTTTAAGTGCTCGAAAGAAATAAGAAAAAAAAGGTAGCAAGGATGTGTCTTGATTCATGATATGTGAATTTGCCTTTACCAAACGGAAAATACCCGGTTTTCCATTTTTTACCTGAAAATACTCATTCTTCTTTACAGACAAATTTTATAATTTAACATGTGTGTAACCTAATTTTTCTGTGCTTTTAATTAATGATATTTAGAGGTATCGGTCTATGATTTGTATGACTGACTTGTTGAGAAGAAGGTTGAGAAACGTATACGTCATGTCCTATTAATACTCAATGATGGTATAATGATCATACATAATGCTAGTACATTTTAGTGCAAACATATATGTTGTCCCCCACATATGTGGCTTCAGATAATTTGGGTGTGAAACATTTTGTGATGTCAATGACTCGGATTATATCTCCCTGAGATTTCAAAGCAAAATGATGTCGTTTAACTATGAAAACCATGTAATTAAGCACACAAAGACACATCACTTAAGATATTCAAAACCAGCTTAATTATATCCTTGAATCTTTTCACCTTTTTACCTGCATGTTTTTCCCAACTAGGACCCATTGAATCCATGTATGTCAAATGGCCTTCGTGCTGGAAGCCATACAATATTGAAATTATAACTCCAAAGTGATCAAATCTCTATAGATTAGAGAAAGAGGATGTGCCACTATCTACTTCTTTAGTGAGAACAACTTACAAGGGCATTAGATAACATAATAATATCGTCTCCTAACATTTTATTAGGTCATGTAAGAATAAAAGAATATAAACACTACTTGATTTCTTACGTTTTAACATACAAATTAAGAACCGACGCATAATGAAAATGATTTATAAAAGTCTTCGAACTCAAATTAAAAACGGACACGTATATGAAAGTGACTCGTAAAAACAACTAAATGAAAAGTTTCTACATTCATGTTAACTTCTTATTTGTATTTAAGACAAAAAAATTCATCATATATAAGTATTTTTAAAGTGTGAAATTGTTATTGACGGGCAAAGCGTGTAACTTCATTTTAAAGGTATTATGAGTATAATGTTAAGTAGTGACTAGTGAGGTGGATCACAAATCCTATGTTCTAGAGGATGAACCATCAAAGTCAAATTACATGTGCACACTCATATTATGTATAATTGTATTAGTTTATAATTTGTATTAGTTCCATACTTCCTATTAATTTTTTAAAGCCGCCCTCAACACCTTAATCTTGTCGTAAAAGAAATGTTACAGGCAGCTACCCCTACTCCCCCCATAAAGCTTGTTACTACTGAGATATTGTTGTTTTTATCCCCCGACAAGTTGGGTTGCAACTTACAACAACTTTAAGTCACTTAATAATTTAAATGGTGATTAGCGCCTAATTACCATCTGATTATCATTTGATGTGGGGTTTTCCTTAGCATCAAAAGATAATTGGAGGTTAGATTAGGCGAATCGATACTTCGGATGCAGGGTTAAATGTTTAAATTTATATTGGCTTTTTAGCTAAAATGGTCCTTAAGATTGTCATAACTCCTCACTATGGTCCTTTAGATTTAAAATCGATCGAAGTGATCCCCAAGTTTGTCCACCGTCAATTATTTTGGTTCTTATGTGAAAATTTTCCTTAAATAATATCAAAATGACAAAAATACCCTCAATTTAATAAACAATGGGCCAAAATGATTTGATAAAATTTAAAGGTATATTTTTTTCATTTTGGTACTTATTTAACGAAGATTTTTTACGGAATGACCAAAATAATTGATGGTGAACAAACTCAATGATCACTTCTATCGATTTCATATTTTAAGAATCAAAGTAAGTAGTTATGACAATCGTAAATATCATTTATATTAAATTTACTTTTTTAACGGACTTAAAACTAACCGAAAGATAGAGAAATTTAGAACTGAGACTTCCAAAATAGGGTTAAATGATGGTGTTTATAGGACACTATTTCTCCTTAAGTAACTTTAATTAAGGACTTTGACCCCTGCAGATTACAAAGTTTATTCCAAATCATTTGTACCAACAAAATAAGAAACATGATGATAGTTGACAAACTGAAAGAACGTTGGGAGACTCTCAATCAGAATTCTGGAAGAAATTTCTGGGACCACTTTTACTTGTTCAGTGACAGGGAACTGGATCCTCTCATGAGCTAAGGATGGGGATCCTCATGAGCAGCCCATCCGGACAGTTCAAATTTGATCTAACGACTGCAATTATTATAACTTTTGGAGGAGCATCCTGTTTGGAACCGTTGGATCAAAATTCAACGGTTCAGATGAGCTGCTCAGGAGGATCCCCATCTTGATCTCAGGAGAGGATCCAGTTCCCAGTGAAAGTGTCCTCAGTTTCTAACATTCAGCCAATGGAATAAACTCTAGGTGAGTGAAGCCTAAACTTCACTCACTTATATTATCTTTAAATTTGGTGAATTTCATTGGTGGAGACATCCATAGTATAAAAATCGAATCCTTGACTATGATTTCGTGTATCGTCTTTTTTTTTTACTTTGTTGGAAGAGGTTTTGAGTTCAAATTTTACGAATCTCAGACGTTGTATTAAAGAAAACAGAACAGGTTATGATCAAACTTGCATCCAAAATCGTATGTTCGATTCTCTTTCTCCAATATTGACAGTATCAAAACAAAAACAAATCTTTCATTTTGTGTTAAACTCGCTTAGATTGTCTTTCCATTTGGTGAATTTCATTCGTAGACAATTATCGTATTAATAAAGGCTTTTTAGCCAAAATGGTCCCTAAGATTTGCCTAAATCCTCATTTTGGTATCTGAGATTTGAAATCAATAGAAATGATCTCTGATATTGTCCACCATCAATCATTTTGGTCTTTTTGGAGAAAAATTATGTTAAATAAAGATCAAAATGACAAAATTACCCACAATATAATAAACAATAGGCCAAAATGATTTGACATAAAATGAGGGTATTTTTATCATTTTATCCTTATTTTATGGAGAATTTTCATGGAATGACCAAAATGATTGATTGTGGACAAACTTAGGTACTAATTCTATCGATTTTAAATCTCAAAGACCAAAGTAAGGAGTTATGTAAATCTCAGAGACCATTTTGGCTAAAAAATCATTAATAAATTATGATCTACTTTAATTATGAGTTCAAATCATACAAATCTCAAATGTTGAATTAAAGAAAATATAAAGAAAAAAAGACGAATTAAAATCAATCCTGGAGTCGAAGTTTTGTGCTCGATTCTCCATTCGCTATCGCTTGTAACAAAACAAAAAGAGTACCATGTCCAGTTGATAAGGTTCCTTTAGTAGCATGAGCCTTGTGGACCCTGGCTAACCCTCATAATGTAATTCTCAAATAGCTGTGTTATGGAAGCACCATAAAATGTCCACTTCAATGTCTGCTTCTGCCCTAAACAACTGGATGGGTTGCCCTAGATCCAAAAAGCACCACCAGAGCCAGCAGTCAGAATTTGGGTAAAAGCAGTATTGAAAAAAGCAGATTTTAGAGAGATGTGGCATTGATGCTCTGGATGACGAAGGAATAAAAACAGGGACGGAGTTACAATTTTTTTTTAATGGGAGCATCCCGAAAATTAACTAAAAAAACTTTATTATAGTGTGGTTTATACTCAATATGATAATAGGATACTTTCAAATGATGATGTATCATAATTTCATGTTACAAAAATTCCAGTATAGTAGTGGAAAGTGGAAAAGTGGTGAGAAAAATGTTAATACATGATAGGCGGGAGAGGAGTTTTTCAGTTTGAATGACAGAGTAAGAGCCAAAAGGCCTCGTGCTAGGTAAAGATGAGAATATATATATAAAGCTCATTGGCTTCGGGTTCTGTAGGAATTCCAAAATTAAGCGAGTTCGCGCGAGAGCTATCCCATGATGGGTGACCCACTGGAAAGTTCTCGTGTGAGTTCTCAGAAACAAAACCGTGAGAGCGTGGTTGGGGCCCAAAGCGGACAATATCGTGCTACGGTTGAGTCGAGCCCGAGATGTGGTGGGGGCCTGGGCCGGGATGTGATAATGAAGGTATGTTGGATATTAGATACATATATTTTCTTCGAAGATAACGTATGTATATTACATAACTCTAGTCTACAACTTAACAAACGAATTACTTGAGTGGGGCATCTGCCCCAGCGAACCTCTATTGGCTCCGTCCATGAATAAAAACCACTCACTACGCAATTGCGTTAAGCAGAATGTGCTGTGACTCAAGAAACCAGTACATTTTATAATCCCACCCACTCGAACAGCTCGCTTTCTCTCTCTCTCTAAGTCTGCATGATTTTGTTAAGTTTCTTGTGAGAGTGCTCATGAATGTTCAGCAATGGCAACTCCTCTAGGAAAAGTGTTCAATAAAATTTCAGGTTTTGCCACACCTTGGAGAAAGAACAGTACTACAACTCCTCAGGGCAGAAGAATCTTTCATAGGGATGTTGAAAGAGACCAGTTCCAATATGGAAATGCTCACTGCCTCTCCTCCTACTACAGTGTCTTTGTCGCCCGCCTCGCCATCATGGTTAGTACAAATCAGTCACATGATTTTGAAAACATGATCAATATGTAAAGCTTGATGTTAGTTAGAAGGACAGCGCCATTCACTTCTTCGTTTCGTTGAGAAACTTTGTTTATTACCTGCAAATTACAGTTTGACATAGGTACATAAATTATTTTGTTTGCACTTTTAATGCGTAAAACTGTGATTTGCAAGGCGGAGGAGCAACTTAGCATACGGATTTACAGCCTTACAATATTGATGAGTTTTAATGCAGGTTATGCTAGCCATTTTGATAGGGCTACTTACCATACTGACATGGCATTTCACAAGGATCTACACTGCAAAATCTCTAAGCAACTTAGCGTACGGGCTTCGCTACGAACTTCTGCAACGTCCAATTTTAAGGATGTGGAACATCTTGAATTCCACAGCTGAGATAACAGCAGCACAGGTTAAGCTCTCGGAGTATGTGATCAAACGGAACAGCAACCCGACTAGTCAAGCAGAACAAGTTGAGGTTGATTAATTGTTACGCCATTTTTCGTGTTCTTGTAAATTTGATTCAAGACTGTTCAGCAATGTTCTTGATTTGATACATTTTTCCTACTCTTAGCAGCTATATGAATCGATGAGGGCTGTGACGTGGGCAATGTTTGTGAGTCGGAAGGCTCTGAATGCAATCACTATAAATTACAGAAATGGTTTTGTCCAGGCATTCCACAGAGACCACAGGAGCAAAAACACATACTACATCTACTCTGATATCGCAAACTATTCGATCAGCGCAAGTGGTGTGTACGATGCTAATATGCTGTCAACACATCAGGAGTGGAGTGATCAGTCCATACACGGCAACATTTCTGCAAAATGGTACCGCGAGCCACTTGATCCAGTCACAGGGGAGAAGACAGGGAAAGCAACCCAAATTCAGCCGGATGACCTCATCAACATTGCAGGGCTGTCACAAGTGCCGGATGGTGTGGCAACGTGGCACGTGGCAGTGAGCAAGTACTCGGATTCACCACTGCTTTCAGCTGCGCTGGCAGTTTCTGACCCTTCAAATAAAAGCATAGTGGCAGTTGTGGGTGTTACTACAGCTCTGTACAGTGTAGGGCAGCTGATGAAAGAGCTTGTAGAGTTTCACAGTGGACATATTTATTTAACTTCTCAGGAAGGTTACTTGCTTGCTACGTCAACAAATGCTCCTCTTTTGAGGAACTCGACGAGAGGCCCTAAGCTCATGATGGCTGTTGATTCTGAGGATCACATCATACACGCAGGAGCGGAGTGGTTACAGCAAGCCTATGGTGACAATTTTCCCCCTAGTCATGAGATTCATGTTGAGAATGCCAGGCTTGGAAACCAGCAGTATTACATCGACTCGTTTTTTCTGAAGTTAAAGAAACTTCCTCTGGTAAGCTTTTTCCAAACACCAACTGTTTTCATCTTGTATTTAACCACCTGGATGGACAATTTGTTAGGGGTTTTATCACAAAAGGCGTCAGTGATATTAGTAGCGTAACTACTCACTTATATACTGTATTTTAATTTGTCAAGTTTCCAATGTGGGATTATGAAGAATACAGTTCTCTAGAACATTTAAGAAATAAACTATATCGTTACGCTTTGTGCAGGTAGGAGTTATCATCATTCCGAGAAAATATATAATGGGAAAGGTAGACGAAAGAGCGTTGAAAACGTTGGTTATACTGATATCTGCATCCTTATGCATTCTGGTGATTGGATGTGTTTGTATTTTCATACTCACAAATGGAGTTTCAAAGGAAATGAAACTGAGGGCAGAGCTGATAAGTCACCTTGATGCAAGAAGAAGGGCCGAGGCATCTAGCAACTACAAAAGCCAATTTCTAGCCAATATGAGGTAGAATCGAGATTTCATTACACACCAATCACATTAATTCCATGTTTAGTTACAAGCCCACGCTATCTTGGCCTAGGCAGTAACCCTGCCCCCATGCGCCCGAGTTTGATCCCCCTCTCTATAGTTAGAGTAGTTTAAAATATTGCCTTGTGGGCAAATTCAACTGTATGTCACTTTGTTGTATTGCAGTCATGAACTGAGGACGCCAATGGCGGCAGTGATTGGGCTGCTGGACATTCTGATCAGTGATGATTGCCTTACAAATGAACAATACTCCACAGTTACTCAGATCAGAAAATGCTCGACCGCTCTACTTCGGCTTCTCAACAACATATTGGATCTCAGCAAGGTGAGACATAAAGACATCGCACCGTTTAACCATAAAAGAAACTAATGACTGGCTAATATGAAAGAAAAAATTGATGCTGGAATATGTTGCAGGTTGAATCTGGAAAACTGGTGTTGGAAGAAGCCGAGTTTGATCTGGGAAGAGAACTCGAGGGGCTGTTCGACATGTTCTCCGTGCAGTGCAATAAGTACAATGTGGAGACTGTTTTAGATCTCTCTGGTATTACTTAAACAGAAATGCTTAGTATTTGATTACCAGTCATTCTATTTTTTTCGTGAAAATTTTATTTGATCGATCTTTTATTTTTCAGATGATATGCCGAAATTAGTTCGAGGGGACTCTGCAAGAGTTGTTCAAATATTTGCTAATCTAATCAGCAACTCTATCAAGTTCACTACATGTAAGTAAAACTTCCATACTATACCGATTTTGCTTAGCTCTGTTTTATACAACTTTTGTTGTATTTTGTATGAAGAATTGCGACAAATGTTTGCAGCGGGTCACGTTATACTTAGAGGATCATGTGAGAACTTGAACACTTCCGGTGCCACCAGAAGAGTCCTTCTTGATCCGAAAAATTTGCCACCGTCTCATAAGGCAAAGCTGAAGCAAGGCAACCATGTTAAAAATGCTCCCAAGAAAGACAATAACAAAATGGTTCTTTGGTTCGAAGTTGATGACACTGGTTGCGGTATGCAACGGAGAACCTTATTTCAAGCACACACAAAAACTCACTCGGAAAACGTTTTTTCCCATAAAAACTTGCGTCATTTATCTGTTTACTATATTTTCCAGGAATTGATCCGAGTAAATGGGAATCTGTTTTTGAAAGCTTTGAGCAAGCTGATCCCTCAACAACTCGAACGTAAGTAAATCAAGCAACTTCCACTGTCCTGTGGTTTTTCCCGGCATGCTTATCTCTGTTATCTTGTTTTTCAGACATGGTGGAACTGGACTTGGACTGTGCATTGTTCGAACATTGGTGAGTTAACAATTTCTAAGTATGTAGAGTAGTCATGAATGTCAAAGTAAATTACATTTCATAATCACATTCCACGAACACCTAAACACAAAGATTATCCGAGTTTTGTGTAAGTTATGAACTTTGAACAATCAAATTATCAACTGCAAGCTTGAAAATTTTCCAGTTGTAATCAGTTTTCACTCGGACATGCAACAATGTTATGCTATTCTGCATCTTCTTCATGTTTCCTCTTTACTCGTCAAATAATTGTATACCGGCGATGGTAGGTTAACAAGATGGGTGGAGAAATCAAGGTTGTGAAGAAGGACGGGCAGGGTACTTTAATGCAATTTTACTTGGTTCTCAATACGCCTGCAGATGGCACGGAGCAACATTGTCAAGTAGATTTTGCAAAGCAAAATGTAGTGGTAAGTTAACTTTCTTTTCGATTTTCAGGTTATCCGAAACCAGAAACTGAGACGTTTATATGGATTTCTTGTACTTATGTACTAATAATGATTGAATGTGAATGCAGGTGCTCCTTGCACTACACGGCAGCATGGGGAGACTGATTATGTCCCAGTGGTTACGGAAAAATGGAGTGTTCACTTTGGCAACATCTGAGTGGAATGAACTGACACAAATTCTTCGAGAACTCTTCCATAGCAGGAATTCATCTCTTAAAAACAGCTTTGAAACACAGTATTCGCTGAGTGAATCTCTGAGAGGTGAAATACGAAACACATATGACATGAGGAACCCAGCTTTTCTCATGGTTGTTGATATAGGGCTGCTTGACTTGAGCACAGATATATGGAAGGAACAGCTTAACTTCCTTGACAAGTACTCCGGCAAAGCAAAGTTTGCATGGATACTGAATCATGATACATCCAATGCCGTGAAGATGGAGCTCCGAAGAAAAGGGTATATTTTGATGGTTAATAAACCGCTGTACAAGGCGAAAATGGTTCATATTTTGGAAGCTGTGATGAAAGAGAGAAATCTTGAATCGCAGAGTAGAAATGCAAATGGTTTGAGAACCTACCGCGAAAGAAGGTGACTTGCATGAATGCCTTGAGATTGATTCTACTCACTTCGATGTTGTCTTCAGCTCTGATGATTCTGATATATCTGAAAAGAACAACTCTAATTCTGAAAACACCCTTCATGTCGAAGAAAAGCAAAGAGACGGGATCATGAAACCTAGTTCTTCGCAGTACCAGGAGGTTAACAGCTGCTTAGTTGAACTCACGCACGTGTACGCTCGAAAGACAATAATTCGAGGAAAGAAGACATGGAAGACACAGAACATAAAGTAATGAGCAGTGCTAGTCAAGCATCCCATGCAACAGAACCTCAATGCGAAAACTCAAAATTTCAAGAACAAAGTTCGATCACCAGCAGTTCTAAAGAGAATGGTAGTTCGTATACAAGTAGGGCGATGAATCAACAAAAATCTCTTGAAGGCGTGCGCATTCTTCTTGCAGAAGATACACCGGTACTGCAGAGAGTTGCAACTATAATGCTCGAAAAAATGGGGGCTACTGTGATTGCTGTGGCCGATGGACTGCAGGCAGTAGATGCTCTGAACTGTATGATCACTGCAGAAGATCGTAGAAGCGAATTTCACTCAAAAGACGGAGATACGAATTTGGATAATCAAAGTTGGGGTTTCCGTCCATTCGACTTGATTCTAATGGATTGTCAGGTAAGAATCAGAACTCGAAAAACAATTCATATCTATTTTCTTAAGCTCTTAAAATCTCGTTTTTTCGGCATTACATTATTCATGATGGAAGAATTACATATAGAAAAAGAAAACGGAGTTAACATTTCAAAGGACTAAACCCTACTACTTCCTAAACCCTATACAAATCCGGCGCGCTGTAAATATAACAATTTGTTTCTTAAACATACATCACGTTGTGTCATGATTCATGAAGTTGATGAACTTGTTTGTGTTTATGTGAACCAGATGCCGAAGATGGACGGTTATGAAGCAACGAAAGCAATCAGGAAATCGGAGGAGGGGACGGATTCACACATTCCGATCGTTGCCCTAACGGCTCATGCAATGTCATCAGATGAAGCAAAGTGCTTGGAGGTGGGAATGGATGCTTATTTAACAAAGCCAATTGACTACAAGTTGATGGTGTCTACCATTCTTTCACTCACTAGAACAACAGCCTAATTAACTTTTCAACATATCAGGCAAAAATGTAAGCAAATTTTGGCAAAGTTTGCTTAGGCAGACAGATAACCTGTAAATTAGAGATGTATAATCCACTTGTCCTCCTAAATATGCAGACTAAAATGTCACATATGCCCCAATAGCTTCTTGTGTTTTGCTTGTTTGGCTCTGAGAATATGAGAAGAGCAAGGTCTTCTTTTGCTAAATCCTACCCAACAGAAAGAAAAGAGCATTTTGCAGGCTAATTAGGCCAAAGTTAATTACATTTTGCAGAGTAAGTAGGCCAAAGTTCACCCAAATCTGGCGAAGCTACCTGAGAGGGTACAGGATCAATTCGAAAACCGAACCATGAACCCAATGTGTAAAATCGAACCGAACTAAAATTGGTTGGTTCGGTTTCGGTTTTCGTAATTCGGAAAACAACTCGAACTGAACCGAATTAAAAATATACTAATTTTATTTGTTTATTTATTTATGTTGGGTATTTAATTGTTAAGGTTTTGCGCCAAGGTAAAGCTTTCTAAGAAAAAAAAAATCTGTGTTTTTGCACGACGTTTTTTAAGGCACAAGTTCAGAACCTAGGTTTGGGTCGATATTGTCCACAGTTGCTTAGACTCCATTAATATTTTGTAGTTGATGAAACAATTCCATTACCACATTTGTTCACTTCTGCATAGAAGAAAAGATCTGTGTTCTCTTGACGATGCTGCTTGGTCAATGCAAATACCACATTTGTTCACTTATTTTGCATAGAAGAGATGTCTATTTAAATAGTGCACGCCGCCGCAGTCTGTTTATTATCTATTTAAAAAATATCAAACCGAACCAAACTATCATTTTGAGTTAATTTTCGGTTTTGACAAAAAACCGAACCAGTTGCAACCGAACAAACCTCTTAGACCATGACTTTCCTAAATTTCTCACAGTGCACAACCTTGATTTTGTGAAATTGTATCACTGTACACATTTTGTCTCATTAGATAAAATACTTCATTGAGTTGATGAGTTTACACGGTAACTTTTATAAGGATCTCACGTTTACTATATCATCAGCTTGATGAATAATCAAGCAATCAATCTGATCCAAAACATAAATTAGTATAATTTGAATACCTTATAAAATGAAAAAAAAATTAAGACCCAATGACCAATTTTAAAAATCATCTTAAACCTGAATGGTGCGAAGAATATTTGAAAAGACTTAATTGCTCAGTAAAATTGAGAAAATGAGAATAAAATCTCGGTAAGTACTTACGAATTGTAATAAACTTTTTCTTAACAATTTTTTTTTAATAATAAAGTAAAATGCCCACTTTGCCCCGTGGTGAGAAGGAAAGTTAACAAGTGACTTGTGGCCTAAGTCGAGAATTGCAGAGTATAATCGTCAGTTCGTCAGTCGGAAAGACAGCTCCCCAAAGCAAAAGACACCAGCTCGCACGAAGAAGCCTAGATCAGAAGAAAGAAGACGAAGAAAGAAGCAGCAGTAGAAAGATGGCGAGGTACGACAGAGCCATTACCGTGTTCTCTCCCGACGGTCATCTCTTCCAAGTCGAGTACGCGCTCGAGGCGGTCCGTAAGGGTAACGCCGCCGTCGGCGTCCGCGGCACCGACACCATCGTTCTCGGCGTCGAGAAGAAGTCCACCGCCAAGCTCCAGGACTCCAGGTACCGAGATCACACACACAAAGTGCTTTCTTTGCTTTGATCTAACCGAGGAAAATTGAAGTGGGCTTTAGGGTTAGGGTTTTTGAATCGCATCGATTTCTAATTTTTTTTGGGTTTCAATCGCTGCAATTGGTTGAATGGTGCATTGAATTGAAATTGAAACTAATCGGTAAGTTGTTAATTGGGTCGTTGCTGTTTAAGAAGAACAAAATGTCAATTTTACAGTGGAAATTCCAGTCAAATCAGTGAACAAAAGATTATGTATGTTACTTATTTCTGAAGTATTCGGCAGCCCATTTGTTTAAAATATTGGCAGTCATGCTTGGAAATTCTAATTGAATCCGAAAAATTATTAAAAACGTAGTAGACTATTTCAGGAGACTGCATTACCAAGCCCCTTAGATTTCTGATACAAATATTTAATTTGCTACATTGGATTCTCTACTTAGATATGAATTAAGATAGTTACTGTACAAGTTTTCAAAACAGTATCTAGGATATGCACGGCCTATATGTACATTGGTGTCAATAAGGTTGTATAGATCTATGATCCATGCCTTGGTCATCAAAGGATGTGCCCCTTCAGTATTTGGTGCGATTTTATTTATGATGCTCCTTGCAGACTTACCCTTCGACTGGAACACAAACCACATATCAGTTGTTCATTTCGGATGCAATTCAAATCTTAATCAATTGCCTTTGAACTCTTGTCAAACAAAAATCAATTGCCTTTGAACATTATGAGTAGTTGTTAGGGAAAAGAAAGAGAGAGTGTTGTGGACTGTCTTTCTAACCATATTCTTTCTTCTGCTGCTGTGCAGATCAGTAAGGAAGATTGTGAACCTGGATAATCACATTGCTCTAGCCTGCGCTGGTCTCAAAGCAGATGCTCGTGTGTTGATAAACAAGGCACGGATTGAATGTCAAAGCCACAGGCTTACTGTCGAGGATCCAGTGACT
Source organism: Pyrus x bretschneideri (assembly GCF_019419815.1). NCBI lineage: Eukaryota > Viridiplantae > Streptophyta > Magnoliopsida > Rosales > Rosaceae > Pyrus > Pyrus x bretschneideri. The sequence continues at coordinate 15,270,471 of NW_025999390.1, read as the reverse complement.
GTTGAGTACATAACGCGTTACATTGCTGGTCTTCAGCAAAAGTACACACAAAGTGGTGGTGTGAGACCATTTGGTCTTTCAACTTTGATTGTCGGATTTGATCCGTACACAGATTCACCATCACTATATCAGACAGATCCTTCTGGGACTTTTTCAGCATGGAAAGCAAATGCAACTGGAAGAAACTCCAATTCGATAAGGGAGTTTCTGGAGAAGAACTACAAAGAAACTTCTGGGCAAGAAACTGTAAAGCTTGCAATCCGGGCTTTGCTTGAGGTAAGTTGTTTGGGCTTCCTTTGTTTGTTGCACATAGTTTTCTGTTCTTTATGACTGATCGCAGAATGTTATTGATGTCCCAAACCCAAATTCAATTCAACGAATTAGTTTAGGACCCATCAGTTAGTTCAGTGTATCAAACTATATGTAAGTTGGGAAAGTTTCTAAATGATAATAATGGGAAGTCAATAAATTTTGTCCATCTGAGGCTATACGATGATTTGAAATGTAATATAATGGTGAATGGGACATGCAAGTGAAAATGCATAGCAATTTTTTTTAGATGCTTGTTCAGTGCATTTGTTCATATATGCAGTAATAGTGCATTCCTTTTGAAAGGGAACAAATGTATACTTGGCTCTCACATGGTAAGTGACAAGTTTGTCAATTTTTTTTCATAGACCTTAAAGCTTGATCATGTTAGAACTGCCACGACTGGCTTATTGCCAGCACTAGAAACGACACAGTGGCTTAGCATGTGAAATTTCACAAAGTAAAACCGTGCCACTTCTTCTGCTCAAAGTGCTTGCGGGTCCAAATAACCAAATAAAATATCTAGTGAGCCATTAAGGCATTAGAGGTGTAGATGTTTTGCATGGCTATCACTTTTACCTTGAGACTAGGGAAGAGAGCATCTCATTTGTTCTTGTGTGTGTCTAAAATCTAATTTGGTAGGTTGTCGAGAGTGGAGGAAAAAACATAGAAGTTGCTGTGATGACAAAGGATCATGGTCTGAAGCAACTTGAAGAAGCTGAAATTGATGCCATTGTTGCTGACATAGAAGCAGAGAAAGCAGCTGCTGAGGCCGCTAAGAAGGGACCACCCAGGGAGACATGATCTTACGTGTTTTCCTTTTGCAACTTTAATTTACCAGTTGTGGTCGATGGACTCCACCTTGCTGTTCTTTTGGAGTTGAACTTTGCACTTGATTTGGTTAAAACTGATCTCTACAGCTTATATCTTCAAATGGATTGAGATTTGCTTATTCAAGTTTGAATTGAGACTGTTTAAATTGTTGTCATTTAACTTTATGATTGATTTCGGCATATATAAGGATTCATCAGCATCGTTTATTTTAGCTGCCGGACAAGAAGGGCCAGTCTGGCTGGCTCTCCGGTGTCTACCATTGAACTCTCGTTTCCAATGGTAACGAAATTGGAAATGTAGCAAACTGATGCGTCAAGATGAGGCTAGAGAGCTAGCCAGCCCTCCATTGCCATCAGAGTTATCAAGACTGTCATTGAAATGAACCAGACGCATTGGCATATTGAGCGTGGCACGTCGTTTGGTTTCATTTTAACGACATTCTTGATAACTTGGTACAATTACCATTTTTGACGACCTTCCTACCATAACTTGAAAGTTTGAAATTAAATTGGAGCGAATGATTCTACAGAGTTAGATTTGATCTCCTTTATAGTGCCATTTGCTCCTAGCTGGTTTAATCTCTGTGACGGAACTGATATGAAACGAGATGCTAAGGTGATTGTGTTTCAGACCAAGAAGTTTGGAAAAGTGGAATGGATGGTGATGCATGATACATTTAGGACAACCGTTGCCTTAATGACCCTCTTCATGAACTTCTCCCTCTTTCCACCTTTGCATCCCCACCAAAATTTGACGGTTCTATACAATCGATGGATTTCGATCCCAGATTTGATGGCTTACTTTTGCTTGTCCAAAAAAAATAAAACAAATAATGACTAAAAAGAAAGGCAAATTGGCCCATGCAGGTCTCGAACCTGCGACCTTCGCGTTATTAGCACGACGCTCTAACCAGCTGAGCTAATAGGCCACTGTGTTCATTCTGAACTAGTTGTTAAATTTAATTATATTATTTTCTCTAACTCTGTTATTAAGGAACCGTGTTCCTTCCTGCTTTCCTTCTCTTTTCCCGGATATTGGAAAAAACGCAGACGCAGAGCTTCCGCCATGAAAGAAGGTTACGAGGTACAGTTTTCCATACTCCAAATTAATTTAATTTTTCTTTTATTTGGAAGAAATTAGTTTCGGTTTAAATTCTGATATTATTATCACGACCTTAATCTGTTCTCTCTTTCAAATCATCACCTTAATCCAACCAAATCAAAATCAAACTTTTATTTACCTACGAACCAAACCAAATCAACTTCTCAAACCTCCCAATATCTACAAATTGGGTGGATTAAAAATCCGGAACTTGTGTTGTGTGTTTAAGGTTGAAATTTTTTATGGTCGATTCGAGAATTTACACAATGGAAGATTGTGCGATTGGGGCGCCCCCTATTCGAATTTTATGGGGAATTTAGTCTGTCAAATTTCATGTTTTATATATTTGTATTTTTCTCGATAATTCGCGATTGCATATGTTACTCCACCTTCACTGTCTTCACGATTAGGCAAGGAACGGGGGGATACGGTGAAATGGCAGCCGGAAACTGTTGAGATTAACACCGGCTTTATGATCGAGTTTGGAAACTCCATGAACATGTAGTCTGTTCTATAAACCTGTAGGTAGATTTCACTTGTCATTGCTTTTGTTGACTGATGTGCATAAATTTGGTGTCTGAACTGAACCCTTGGTACCTTTTCAAGTTCGAATGTCTTGAATGGTTTGTGTACGGCGGGCAGAAAGAGGTTTTTATTGTTTGAATTTGTTACTTTCATTTATGTTTTAGATCAACTGGCTCTTGGTGTTGCAAGTTTGATGAGATGCTTCTTAATTGCCGAAATGACTAATGTGTTCTCCATTGTCTTTGTTTTTGTAGATTGACGAGAAAAAGCAAGCTGCTGCTGATGTATTGTTTAACTATTCAAAATTTGTGATGGCGTGCATTGGAAATCGAGTTCGACCTTGTGACTTGCGGTTGCATCTGATGAAGGTCATCTAGAATTGATTGCTTTAAGTTACTCATTTGCAGTATTAGCAGTTATTTCTATATTGTTCTGACAACCATGTGAAATAAAATGAGGTCCATTGCCCCATTCGACCTGCCCTGTCGGATTCTTTCCCCGTGTTTAGATATGTTAACTTATGTTCTCCTCTTATTCTTCAGGAAGTTTCAGGTATACCAACTTCTCTGAAGAAAGATGCATCCCAGAGAGCAGCATCTCCTGATGCAATGGCCGAATCATCAAGCTCGGGTACAGCTAGACTTGATAAGACAGACAGTTTTCGGGACCGGTTGCTATAGTCTGAACTCTGAAGTAGCGGCTGCCATTTGCTTGATGGTCAAGGCCTTTGGCTATGGCTACCGCACCCTCGTTTCCGGTTGTATGTACTGATTTCATTCTGTTATGGGAGATTTGTAATGTGATGCAGAAGTTCACCTATCCTTCGTACTTTTTCTTTTTTAAGATGCAATATGCTATGACTTGTATTTCACAAAGGAATTGGTAGTGTGTAATAGAAAATTTCAGACTTTAGTTGGAGCTGGGTGTGCTGATCATAATTTGGGCTTGGGTGAACCTGTTTTTCTCTCTTTCTAAGAAACTGGGCCCAGTGGGCCTATGTCCTTCCGGTAGAGATTGAATTGGGCTCATAATTAGGAAAAGTTTTATCCGGGTCGGATCTGGAGCAACATTATATCAAATAACCAAAAAATTTGTTCCTATTTTGTTTATTTATTTTTTTTTTTATGAATCAGTTGATACTCTTAGAAAAGCAAAACTTCAACAAATGGTTAGATATGTTTTTTAGGAGAAAGATAATGTTAGTTGGTTCAATAGGAAATTGTTAAGGAAGGAGAATTTGTGGACATTGAACTTGCACCGGAATGTTTAGAAATGATTTTTTTTGTCATTGCAGTTTTCTTGCAAATGCTTACATTTATAAAACCCAAACAAACGTCTAAAACACCAAGACAAAATTAAACGAGGGTAAAATGGTAAACTAAAAATTTCATAATTCTCTCATTTTTTCACTCTTAGAAAAACAAATAAAAATAACATAATTTTAAAAATGTCACTTGGTACCCGCGTGACCGCGGCTAGAGATCGATTTCATGCAGGTAAATAGTTATGTATATATTGTTGAACTTGAATATGTAATTAAAACTTAAGTGTATCAAAAATTTTAAAATCTAGACGTACAAGCTCACTCATCCACAAAATGAAAAGAAAAATAAAAAATCTCAAAACCCCACCCAAATTTATGTACAAAAAGAAAGAAACCAAACTTTTCTTGCAAAGTTATAATTTTATTTCTTTACGAATTTTGGCACCTCTATTATCACATCTGTCATATTACGGAAGTACCCCCAAAGGACCAACCCCCAAGTAGATCCGAAATTTGGAAATTAAATAAATAAATAAGCAAACTTGGACAACGGTGTGGATACGCGCATACGATCATTTTCCCCTCCATTATACAAACACACCCCCTAACGGCTAGTTAGTAGAACGGTAAACCCCAACGGTCATAATTTCAAATCCCTATATTTTTCTCAAATTACCCCACCAAATCACACCGATTCCTGCACTCTTCCCTTCTCTCTCTCCCTCCATTCTTCTTCTCTCCTCAGAGACTTTCTCTCTCCTAAATCCAAAGCCTTCCACATATCTGCTTCTTCATCTTTTGATTTCGCTTCAATTGTGAGATCAAATCGTTCAAAATTCAAAGATGTTGCAAGATATGTGGAATGCTCCGCCTGGTTTCAGACCCACCAAGTCTGCTCCTTCCTCTCCGGCCAAGCCTCTCGGAATTTCGAGGACTCATTCCGTCGGAACTGAGTCATTTCACGTAACTCACAAAGTTCCGGTAGGCGACACTCCTTATGTCAGAGCCAAGAATGTTCAGGTAAATAAATCCTCTGGGTCCTTTACAAAATTTGGTTTTTAAAACTTGAATTTTTCTGGTTTTGAGTTTTGGGTCGTGTTTTGATTGATGGGTTTTCTGGTTTTTCAATTTCGAAATTTGAATAGCTGGTGGAGAAGGATCCGGAGAAGGCAATCCCGCTGTTTTGGGCAGCCATTAATTCTGGGGACAGAGTGGATAGTGCTTTGAAGGACATGGCGATTGTGATGAAGCAACAGAGCCGGGCAGAAGAAGCGATTGAGGCCATCAAGTCGTTGAGACACCGGTGTTCCGATCAGGCTCAGGAGTCTCTTGACAACATTCTTCTGGATCTTTACAAGGTACTTTTTTTTCGAAAAACCCCGAATAAAATTTCATTAAGTTTTTTAATCTTTACAATTTACTGATAATTTGATTGACTTAATTTTAATAGAGATGTGGGAGATTGGATGACCAAATATCACTTTTGAGGCACAAGTTGTACTTGATTCAAAAAGGGATGGCTTTCAACGGAAAGCGCACGAAAACCGCCAGATCTCAGGGGAAGAAATTCCAGGTCTCTGTGGAACAAGAAGCCACTAGATTACTGGTGAGATTACAATCCAAAACCAAAACAAAGAATTTGTTTTAATTCTACTTCGAAATTACTGGAAGATAGTACTAATTAACTTTATGTGTGTCTCAGGGGAACTTGGGTTGGGCTTTGATGCAGCAGAACAACTACATTGAAGCAGAAGATGCTTATCGCCGAGCACTGACAATTGCGCCAGATAACAACAAGATGTGCAACCTCGGAATCTGCCTAATGAAGCAAGGAAGAATCTCTGAGGCTAAAGAGAATCTCCGCCGCGTTAAGCCGGCAGTTGCAGATGGTCCAAGAGGGACAGATTCCCATCTCAAGGCCTATGAGAGGGCTCAGCAGATGCTCAAAGATCTTGAGTCCGAGATGATGAACAAGGGCGGGGATCGCGTTGAGCAGAGCAGGCTTTTTGATGCAGTTTTTGGGTTCGTCATCGATTTGGCAGCCTCAGCCTTGCAGAGACCACCACCACACAAGTTTGCCAACAACAACAGATTCTGTGAAATCTCAACCCGATGAGTTTGCTGATGAGAATATCAATTCCAACTTTTTTGCAAACCCGAAGATGGGACTTCCTCAGCATAAAACTGTCAATCGAGTCCCTCAACCAAACTCACTTAATGTTGCTGCAAAGCCTTACTTCTCAAAGTCCATTTCAACCGCCCCAACCGCCACTCAATTTGCTGAGACCCTTAAGAGGACAAGGTCCGGGAATGCTGCGACTTCAATGAGAGTGACAGAGGCGATTGAGATCCCTAAACCTGTTGTGGATTTGGTCGTACCAGAGAACAAGACCAGAAGAAGGCTCTCTCTTGAAGAAACAGGGAATGAGTTGACAGGATTGTTGCCCGACAACAAGGACTTCGAAGAGGCTATCATCGCCACGGTCATTGACCCGAAAAATGAGGCTGGGAAGGCGGTTGGAATCAGCAACTGTTCCGGGATGTTTCCGAAGAAGGTTGAGAAGAGGCTCCGGGTTTTTCAGGATATTACACTGTCTCTAAGTCCAAGGGCCTAAACTAACTATAATTGCTTACCTTAATTACCTTAGTTCTTCTAATCCGAGGAGTTAAATAGTGTTCTTTTCGTCTGGAGATGAACTTGTTCTCCCCTTTAATAATCCACTCTGCAGAAGCTGATTACTCTATGTATTCATTCATATAAGCCAAGTCTTTCAACAGAATAACAAAGGCTCATTTTCTTCAAATCTCAATCATTTTTGTTTAAGTTTTCGTACTTCCTGTTGCTATTTTTCACTAAAAACTCGCCACAATGCTTATTTCTATGCAACAATTGCCACGCATTGCTTATAAAATCAAGTTATGGAGAATTTCTGGCTCCTGTAATAGTACATTGTGATGCCAAATTCATGGAGGCTTGGGGCCAGCATTCCCGGATCCTTTGCTGAGACAAACGCGGTTGGCCTTTCTGGCCACGGGGGTGCGTAGTTAGCCTTATAAACATGAAGGATTTAAGGGATTTTTTGGAAATGTATAATGAGTTTGAGCAATAACACCAATTAATTAAGTGTGGAACATAATACATACACGCTTAGGTGACCTAGACTCAGGTTCCGAGTTTTTGTAGTTTCCACTCTAAAATAGTCGTGTAATGAGAAAGATAGAGAGAGACAGGTAAGTGGCTGCCCTAAATGAGGCTCGTCATGTTTTTGATGAAACTTTCGCATTTATCGTACACCAATGCCGCCACTACTGCAGCAGCAATTGTAAGAGTAAGCACCACTTTCGGACGCGGCAAAGGGGGATTAAAGCCTAATTCTGATAGTTTCTTGTGTGATACTGCATAATCTCTGAAGAATGCATCATTATCCTACACATATACATGAACATGGTCAAATTATCACCTATCACAGGCTAGTCTCTACATATTCTACGAATTTCACTACCGCTACATAAGATCTCGTAGAGACTTCCAAACCAAAATTCATCTTATTTACCCTTGCATATAGCTCAACATAGTGACAGAACGCAGGATCCTCCACCAAAGCCTTGTCTGTGGGAAGTTGTTCCGTTTCCCCTTTCAATAGCTCCCTGATCACAGAGTTATACATATCCACGTACGGTTTTATTCGAATCAGATGAACATAGATAACTGCATTCTGCATATAAAAGTAGATAAACCTCTTAGGGAATGTCTTACACGAAGTATGAGTTGTCGAATTTTGTAGGCTCCTTTGTCCAGGGGCCTTCAAAGCCAGATCTCTTATGTGCCTTTCCCTACATAACCAAAGGAAAAAGTTGAATTCTAATTCTTAACACTGTGTAGATTAAAATGAATGACATTTTCTACTTTTACGACGGATGGAGAGAAACTTACCAGTGTATGGCCTCCAGATAATACCACAATGTCCTTGTCAGACAGACCCATCCGATAGAAAACTTCCCTTAAATGTGATGCACCTATTAACAAAATCAAACAAGTGCAGATTTCAAAACCCTTTTACGTTACAAAACTAGATGAACATGGTCGATGACATACCAAGTTTGGCATCTGGAAGGCGGCCTTCGGGTGGAGATTGATTCGAGTCCTGATTGAGAGGTAAAGAAAGGTATTAAAAAAGAATGAGTTGGGTAGGTGATTCTAAACTTCTCCGATACGAGTACCTTTCTACCCGGAACAAAGTCAATGGATGGACCTCCGGTGATCTCCACTGCAACAACCCCAGCAAGCTGTAAGACAAGCCTTTAGCTGTTTAGCTGTTAAAAGCACTTCCATAGAAAGTCCCTTAAACCAATAAAAACATTTGAAAGTAAAAACCTGGTAGAGATCAGCATATGTGATTTTTGGGTGTTTGGCCTTTACTTGTTCTGCAAGTCACAGCAGAATCACAAACAGATTAGAGAACTTAATTGAGAGAAGTGAGATTAAGTGTATGAAATCGAACGCTTACCACATAACTCAACTGCGGTTTCCAATCCCTTATTTCCACTGTGACTTAACTCTTCCTTGTTCCTGATTGAGCCATTAGGCCCTCCAGGTATTCTCGTCTTTGATCTAGCATCGTACGTTGCAGCATCATGCCACCTATCAAAACACAACAATTATACGCGTATCAGAAGTTCGGTAACCTGAAATAGCTGACTTTCGTGTTTGGGTGCTGAGAAAATGCTGGAATGATGGGAACAAGATAACAAATTCGAATGGCCATTTCTTTCTTCACCAGTTTTCTCGAGCAATCCAAGGAAAGTTAATGGAGGAACCAAGTTTAAGGAAAAATGGAGGATGAACAATTACGCTATACGAAGCATTATAGGAGCGCAGTTCTTGCTGTAGATAAGAGCACGAAGGTCTCGGCGAGCCTTCTCAATTTCCTTGAGGTACTCTTCGTTTACTACCGCCGCAGCCATGAGAGCGTGGAAACGTAAACTGCCAACTTTAGTTGCAATTTACAAGGAAGATTTTGCTGCAGGTTATATATGGCGTAGAAGAAGAATCAGAATAAAGGGAAATGATTGACAGGATTGTTTCCCAGGGAAACAAGAAAAGCATTACTTCTTTCTCATGCTATTCGTATTTCTTCATCAAGTTACGCAAACCAAGAAATGAGATCAAGAACTTTGGAAACATGTCAATTATAAGCACTAGTCGAGAATTTTAGAACTTATTACAGCAACGTTTAACTCCCGCTTACAACAAGTATTATTATGTTCGCTGAATCGAAGATACTTCGCTGACTTCTCATGATGATATTATTAGAAAGACAACATTTTCACTTGGCATTTTTACGAACTTCGTATAAGTAACTCAGGATCACCACCGCCGCAGTAACAGCAACTCCCACTGCACTTTGTGCCAATATAGTACTGGTCTTCGCAGCTTCCTTCACACTAGAAGATGGAGTGAATCCTAGCTCTGATAGTTTCTTGTGTGATGCTGCGTAGTCTTTGAAAAATGCATCCTCATCCTGCAAAGGGATTGAGCAGAAAGGCAAGATTTATTTTGTTGATCAACATTTCATCGAAGCTCTCTTAAATTTCCCAGAAATTTCTAATTTACCACAGATGAACGGAATTAATTACCTTTGCATAAAGTTCAACATAGCGGCGGAACTCAGGATCGTCCAGCAAAGCCTTGTCTGTGGGAAGTTTCAACAGCCCCTCCGATTCCCCTTGCAGTAGTTCACTGATCAAGATTCAGGTACAACAACATTAATAGTCAATATGTACTGCACGATCAAACGAAAGTAACTAAAGTAAAAGAAGTTTTAAATTTTAAGGTATCATATTAATTACTTACGTAAAGTATGAATTATCGAACTTCAAGGGCTCATTAGTCCAAGGGCCTTCAAAGCCTGACCTTTCTGGATGTGCTCTACCCTACAGAATCAAAGTAGTATTTGTTATATGTATACTATATATAATGGATGCAAACTTTACACATTGTCGAGTCCATGGAAAAAGCTACCAGTGTATGAGCTCCAGACAGTGCCACAATGTCCTTATCAGACAGACCCATGCGGTAAAAGATGTCCTTCAAGTGCGATGCACCTGCAGCAAAATTGAAAAACCAAACCTCACAACACTAACAACAACTGCAAAAGAAGAAACGTTTTATAGGCATTGGCTGCATACCTTTTTTGGCATCTGGAAGCCGCCCTTCTTCAGGAGACTCCAATGAATCCTGATTCAGCGATAAAAAGGAAGTCAACAACTGCCGTCAACATATTTAATAAATGTGCTGTTAACAACTGCCATGAAGTCAGTGAACACACCTTTCTGCCAGGAACAAACTCAATAGTAGGGCCTCCAGTGACCTCGACAGCAACAACGCCAGCAAGCTAGGATCATAAAACATCGAATTATGAGTTAATCTTAAATCAGATTCTTATACAGAATTAGGCACTTGCTCGTCCAATATGTACAGAAAAAGTAAAAGTCCCATCCAGTAAATGTAATCTAAATGCATCAGCTTATTTCTATCTATCTTCTTTGCTTCACAAGTGCAAACTAAAGCCAATGATTTGCAATGAACAGGGAGAGATTTAAAACAAAACACCTGGTAAAGGTCCGCATACGTGATTTTCGAATATTTGGCTTTCACTTCCTCTGGCATCAAAACAGAACACCAAAAATGTCAGGGTGAAAATTCTAACTGTTTGAAATCTACCATCCAACTTCTGGAGACCGAAAAGTTTCCAATTTCAGACATTCAAACAGTTCAGCAACTCAAAATTGGCCTTAACTCTAAGAAACATAAAAAATCATAATTCAACAGTCAATTGATTACTTAAAAGTTTCAGAAAAAAACTCTCACCGCAGAAATTAACAGCAATTTTCAGACCACTATTCGCACCGTGGCCTAGCTCATGCTCGTTCCTGATCGAGCCATTAGCTCCTCCAGTTTTCGTTTCTGCGTTGTATGTTCCAGCATCATGCCACCTGCATCAATTGATTGTGTTTAACTTCGGAGTAGCAATATTAATAAAGATTAGTAAATAAAACTTCTCTTTCAATATTTCAGTAGCAGAAAATGCACACTCCATAGCTAAGCCTCTGTTTGGTCAAACAGAAAATTCTAAAAAATAACTGACGAATTGATACTTATACACAAATTTAGAACTGCATATCACTATATCAGAAACGAATTTCATTTTCCTTCTTTCTCCCTAGATTTTCTCGGCAACCAAACAGACCACTACACAGACAATTGAGACGCAAAGACGAAAGCGAAAAACGGAGCGCTTACGCCAAACGAAGCATGATCGGAGCGCAGTTCCTGTAGGCGATGAGCGCGCGAAGGTCGCGGCGAGCCTTCTCGACTTCCTTGAGGTACTGCGCGTCTACCACCACTCCTCCCGCCATTAGAGAGCGTCAGCGATCACTGTACGCAACCGAATTACGAAATCGCAGACTCTGCGAAACGAAATGGAACCGAAGGAAATGAAACGAAGGATGGAAGGGAACGATTGGTTCGCTTTTCTTTGGCTGTGTCTGCGTGTGCGGATATTGGATTAGCGGGAGAGAAGCCTGAGCGTTTTTTATTTTTATTTTTTTATCCAACAGAAAAAATAAAAGTCTATTATTTTTACATTTTTATTAGTGAAGGTGTTGAAAGGGCAGCGCGATGAGAGCGCGTGGATCGAACTGCTGGCCTAAAGGAGAGATAAAGTGCAAGCGTTGGCGTAGGAAAATGTGAGGGCGCGTGGGAGTGGATACTTCCTTATCCTTCTTGGGGTTCGGATCAGTCACTGCCATCGTGGAAACGTATTAACGAACCATTTGATTAGTCAACCGAAGGCGTGAGAGAGGGAGGGAATGGGACGATTGCCGTTGAGCTGGGCCCAAAGTTTTGGTCTGGCCCAGTAGGGCTCAAAAGGCCTTCGGAACCTTGATTGTCTTGCATTTATTTTCACTATGCATTAGTTCAACAATATTCAATAGGAATTGTTATTAGCATTCCAAAAATCTGATTCTACACTTCTCACACAAGTGTATTTTTCTTTCTAATTATGAAAATCTTGGAGTGACAAATGAGATTTTTAAAGTGCTAATAACAATTCCCTATTCAATATTGTAACATAATTAAGCTGTTCTTTAACAAGCTGAGAGAATTTTGGCATGGGTGCCACGTAGTTGGACACTTAGGGTTATTCAATAAGAAAATGTCACAGTTTCACAAATGAGGCTAGGGCACACGGTATTTGTGATAGAGATTACTCTATCGAATTTTATGTGACAACACAATATTATCTTATCTTACTGGGGAACAAGCCATTAAAGATGGTTAATGTGGGAACCTTAGAGCTTTTTCGTCTTGCCCATAAATAAAATTTGCGGATCCACCACTACTCTCGTAAGTATATACGTACTTGAGATTTTCTCAATGGTATTGGCATGGGTAATGCATGAAGTGCATATAGAAGTCATTATCTACTACTTTATATCTTTGTGTTGACTTGTGGTTGATTCTCAAGTACATGGTTAAGACGTGGTACCATACCACTAGCACGAGTGAGTCCGTAGAAATTGTTCTGCCGTTCGTCTGCATATATCTAGTTTCAAATTCGATACCAAACAAAAACCCACCAACAAGTTTAAGCCTTGATCCGCGAATTGAGATCAATCAAACCGGAATTTGCAGACTGAGTAATTCAGACCTTTAAATTTAATTCATGCGGTCTCTATTAGTCTATCTTGTTGATCCGACTCATATATAATTATTATTTTCAACGTTTAAGTATTTATCTTTCAAACGATTCAAATTGCTGAATTCGTGAATTTTAGTATGCTTGCTTAATTAGTTAATAATTATTTTCTGGTAAAGAGGATCACGAAGATGCATAATTGCATTGCATCTGAGTGTCAGAGAACTCAGCTTTAGAAAATACCACTCTAAACAGTAAAGACCCATTATCCTAACCTTAGTTTCAAACGATTCAAATTGCTGAATTCGTGAATTTTGATATGCTTGCTTAATTAGTTAATAATTATTTTCTAGTAAAGAGGATCACGAAGATGCATAATTGCATTGCATCTGAGTGTCAGAGAATTCAGCTTTAGAAAATACAACTCTAAAAAGTAAAGACCCATTATCCTAACCTTAGTTTTTGTTTACTACAATTCTTTCTCTCTCTCTCTCTAGCAATCGGTTTTCTTTTCCCAAAAATAAACAAAGACATAGAATACAAAATTGAACTCTCAAAGTGTGATACCCATCTGGAATCTGGTATTCGCATCAAACAAAACCTTTGTTTAGATCATATGGTATTAGAATATACTTAAACGGTGTAATTCTTTATTATAGCAAGAATATTGCTGTCCCTTCACCACTAATTTATTTACTTTTGATCGGTTAAAAATAACTAAATCGATTTGATTTGTTACGTTTGACTGCTGTTCCATCATTTCATGCTTCACCAAGATTCGGGTTTGACTGAATCGTCAGAAAGCTCACCGTCATCTTTCTGTATCTCTTTTCACGTAATACAACATATTACGAGTGAAATTATAAGAAAAATTTTAGCTTAGGCATTCGTATAAAGGCACAAACACAAAGAGGTAAAAACAAATAATGAGTGATATAAAGTAAAGTGCTTTGTGTGCGCGATCAGAAAATCACGTGATGCAGTTATTCGTAATAAATTCCCAAAATAGAGAGAAGAAAAAACCTTAGTAAATATGAGTTGTATACCCAAATCTGTCAGCGTACTCTCAACATCAGTGAGCAAACATAGAAGGAAAAGGAATTTAACTTTATCTGTAATGTGTAAAAATCTCAAACGGACATCATATCCTTAAATTCTTTGGGTATGAAATCTCATATTAGTTTGGCTCAATATTTCAAAAGTTGAAATGAAAAACAGTAGATCAAACGTGAATAGACCAGTTGACCAATATATTCTAGCGTCGCTTTATTGTCAAGATTAAATTTGTCGTAATCCCGTTTAGTGAAAAAAAAATGATACAGAAGTAAATTTTCAGATTTTTTTGCTTTCAATCTAACGAAATAGTAGATGGAATTTACCGATAAGGGTTGATTGGTTAATTTCAAATAGTTCAGAAGATTAATTTATTAAAAAAATAATTTAAGGAGTCAATTTCAACTGCAGTAATAATTCAACGAGTCAAATACCAGTTTACCAGATGATCACGAAGATGCATAATTGCATTGCATCTAAGAGTCAGAGAATTCAGCTTTGGAAAGTAAAGTCTATAAAGTAAAGACCCATTATACAAACCTGAGTTTTTGTTCACCACAATGCTCCACATGCAAGATATTTTGAGTGCGGTTATTATATTGTTACGTGGTGTGTTTTGATCATACTCAAAATATGCAATAGCACATTGCTGAACCGCTTAAAATAAGTCGTTGAAATTGATTTTAAGAAGCGTAAATCTGCTTCGATCAACGCATTATTATTCATGCACACAAATTATAGTGTGACTAATATTTATTTTTTATTTTTTATGAATGTAACCTAACTCTCTCTCTGGCAATCGGTTTTCTTTTCCCACAAAGAAACAAAGAGATAGAATACAAAATTGAACTCCAAAGTTTGATACCATCAGGAATCTGGTATTCGTATCAAACAAAACCTTTGTTTAAATCATATGGTATTAGAATATACTTAACGGTGTAATTCTTTATTCTGGCAAGAATATTGTTGTCCCTTCACTACTAATTTATTTACTTTTGATCGGTTAAAATTTATTAAATCGATTTGATTTGTTATATTTGATTGTTGTTCTATCATTTCATGTTTCACCAAGATTAGGGTTTGACTGACCCGTCAAAAAGCTCGTATCCCTCTTCACGTAATAGGATATATTACGAGTAAAATTAAGAAAGAATTTTCAGCTTAGGCATTCGTATAAAGGCACCAAATACAAAGAGGTGAAAACGGATAGTGAGCGATCTAAAGTAAGGTGTTTTATGTGCATGATGCAGTTATTCGGAATAAATTCTCAAAATAGAGAAGAGAAAAAACCTTAGCAAACATGAGTTGTATACCCAAATTTGTCACCGTACTCTCAACATCAGTGAGCAAACATAGAATGGAAAGGAAAAGGAAACTTTATTTGTAATGTGTAAAAATCTCAAACGGACATCATATCCTTAAATTCTTTGGGTATGAAATCTCATATTAATTTGGCTCAATATTTCAAAAGTCAAAACGAAAAATAGTAGATCAAACATGAACAAACCAGTTGATCAACATATTCTAGCATCGCTTTATTGTCAAGATTAAATTTATCATAAGCTCGTTTATTAAAAAGAAATGACGGGAAGTAACTTTTCAGACTTTTTTTTCTTTCTACTTTTATTCCTATGCTCATTTTTGAATTTTGAATAAAATAAACCAAAAGAAATTAAAACATATGAACACAAATGCGTCGAAAGAGAAAATGCATATGCGGAAATCATTTTAAAATATGAGATGGTATGGTGAATTAAAGTTTGAATTTGTTAGTGCTTCAGTCATAAGTTATGAGTACCATGGCAACCCCAAGAACATAAATGGTGGTAAAAATAACAACAAAAAAAAGCTTTTTTTTTTTTGGTCAATTACAAAAGAAAAGCTTTTGTACCTCTCAAACCTTTGGAAGTTTGGATGCTGACTATTGGAGTAACAGAGACTGACAGTGATAACCAGTGTAAATCCAGACACATGGTGAGGGCATTTTAGTCACTAAATTCAAATATAAACAACATACCCACTGGCTCTGTGCAAAGCCTCGGTGGTCCTTTGTTCCTCAACCACATCCTAGACTTTTCCCTAGATAACTACCAAACTCCGTCTCTACTCTCTAGAGAGAGAAACAACCATCACAGAGGAGAGAGAGACTCAGAGTCTCAGAGACACAAACACACAGAGATCAAAAGCTTCAGAGTTTTCAGATCAAATCCAAGCTTGCAAATGTTGCTTTTCCAACCCAGAAAACCATCCGAGAAGTCAATTAGCAGCTGCTAAAACACTGTAATTTTTGGAGGTCGGTTCAAAATGCGCGGGGAAAAAAAGCACTTTTGAGTTCAGATAGCCTACCATTGATGGAGACATAGCAAGCTTCATCAACAGCCGGAAGAACCCATCTTTTTTTTGTTCCCAAAAAGCCCTTCTTCTGAATTTTCTGTCTTTTTTCTCTGCTGTTTTTAGTAGCAAATCGAGCTGATCAGGAGCAAAAATGGGGTGCTGCTATTCGAGGGTAGAACGGGAAGAAATGGTGTCGAGATGCAGATCGAGAAAGCGGTACATGAAGCAGCTGGTGAAAGCACGGCAAGCTTGGTCGGCGGCTCACACAATGTACCTCCGCTCTCTCCGCAGCACCGGCTCGGCTCTGCTCCAGTTTTCAAATGCCGAAACTACCCTCCACCACCACCTCAACCACAACCACCACAACAATAGTTACCGCTCAGCGCCGCCGCCGCCGCTACAAACCCCGCCTACCCCACAACCACCGCCACCGCCACCTCCACTCAGCTCAAGCTCCGACTCTTGGACAACATCCACCACGCCCTCAACAGCTCTTCCACCTCCTCCTCCGCCGCCGCCGTCGTCTACCTGGGATTTCTGGGACCCATTTGTGGCTTCCTCTTCGAGGGCAGTAACGGAAGAAGGGTGGGAGGCTACGACCACCGCCTCGGAGGCGGTGGTCACCGTCACGGCGGCGAGCACGGCTCCTCCACCGTCTGTAGTGAGTGAGTTTTCCAAAGAGAGCGGCACGACGAGCGAGCTGGCGATGGTAGTGTCGAGAAATGCTAAGGATCTGATTGAGATTATAAAGGAGCTGGATGAGTATTTCCTCAAGGCGGCTAGATGCCGGCGGGCTTCTCTCATCGCTGCTGGAAGTTCCCATATTCTCTTCTTCTCAGACCAAAGGAGGTAAAAGATTTGATTTTTACTGTTGTTTGGAGGGTAAAGTTTTGATATTTTCACTTTTTTTTGGTTTACTTTTATTTAGCCATGTTTGTTTGCTTGATTGGTGAGAAATTTGAGGGAAAAAATTGGAGGAAAGAGAACATTTACTGTTGAGAACTATTCTTGCACTCAAAAAAGTCATCATGCACCACTCGAATTGCATTTTGCTCTATCATGTTTTTCATAAATAATGCCGTAGAAAAACCGGAGTATCAATAACAATTTCCTATTTTTCGTATGTTTATAATCACGAGTGTAATTTGAAACCATCGCTACAAAATAGCCATCCTGCACCAGTCGAAGTGCAATTTCTCCATTTTGTTTTTGTCAACGACAACTCAAGGGCGACATTTTGGAGTGCCAATAACATTCCCTTTACTCTTTGTGCGTTTTAATGCAATAGACGGATTTTCTTTGCAGGTAAAGTTTATGATCATGGGTGTAATTTGAGTCCGTCGCTGTGGACATGGGGAAGTTCAAGTCAAAAGTCTGGAGTATTCGGAAAAATGGGTTGTGACGAGATGGTGCTTAGTCAAGTAGGCAGTGGGGTTGGAGATGAAGGTGTGGTGAGTAGCAGCCATTGTTCTACTGTGGAGAGGCTTTATGCATGGGAAAAGAAACTATACCAGGAGGTCAAGGTAAACTTTTGGTTACCATGTCTTTTGTGGGCTCTTAGTTGAGCTTTTGTCCATGAAACATTCTACCCTTTTTACTTTAGGGTCCCAGAGTAACGCTAGAGTCGCCAACTTATTAAACCAGCTTTTGGATACCAATGTCTGGGCCGACGGTGGACCTTATTTATTCACAAAAATTAAGAAATTGCCACATCAGTTGGTGTCCAAAAGTTGGTGTCTCTAGCATTATTTCCCAAGTATAACTTTGGAATTTTTGGGGTTAAAATTTTTTCAATGAGATTATGCACTGACATTTGATACCGCCACAATGTCATCACCGTTTAATGGAAGTCCTTCTTTGGGCCCAAGAATAACATACGAACGTTTGGGAATTTGAAGGTACACAATAACATCATTCACATCCATGAGTTTTTAAATTTGTTTTAGATGTGTTTTTCTGGTGTGGTTTTAGGATGCAGAGACACTAAAGGTAGAGCATGAGAAGCGGGTGTCAACACTGAAGAAGCTAGAGATGAAGAGGGGAGACTATGTGAAGACAGAGAAGACGAAGAAAGAGGTGGAGAAGTTGGAGTCACAAATGATGGTTTCTTCACAGGCCATTGATACAACTTCTGCTGAAATCATCAACCTTCGGGAGACTGAGCTCTACCCTCAACTCATTGAGCTTGTCAAAGGGTTAGTCTTTCACTTTGCGTATATTTTCATTGCTGCCGTGCATTTTCTTTTCATACCTATCTTACTTTGAACAAACAAAAAAACAGTATCGTATTCTTTTCTGTTACTTTTTTTTTTGGGTGAATATCATTTCCGAATGAAAGTGAAATGATATTGAATATATGGCTATCTTTTTTTACTGCTTTTTATTTGTTGTTTTGTGTCCTTTGTTTGCTTTTCTTTTGAACAATTTACTGATTTGTAAAATGCCATGCAAACTTTTGTTGAGTAGCTATGGTTGCAGACATTATGGTTCTTTTCCTCGTATGAAACTACTCATCTAATATCATGGGGTGTGAAGTTGACAATCTGGATGAAATGATCTGTTTGTTTGAGTTTTGAAAGTGTATTATCATACACTAGTTCCGAAAAGAATTAATTTATAGTTGACGGAATATATTTGCTTTACAGATTGACGTGCATGTGGAGAAGCATGTACGAGTGCCACCAGGTCCAAAAGCATATTGTTCAGCAGCTCAAATACCTCAACACCATACCATCTACCGAACCCACGTCTGAGATTCACCGGCAAGCAACACTGCAGCTCGAGCTTCAAGTCCAGCAATGGCACCTATCATTTTGCAGCCTGGTCAAGGCTCAGCGTGACTATATCCAGTCTCTCACAGGATGGCTCCGTCTTAGCCTTTTCCAGTTTCGGAGACATCCAATAGCAAAGACAAGTCAAGAATCAAGAATTTACACGCTTTGCGAAGAATGGCACCATGCAATTGACCGGATTCCGGACAAAGTAGCATCTGAAGGAATCAAGAGCTTTTTAACCGTAGTTCATGCTATTGTAGTTCAACAAGCAGACGAATACAAGCAAAAACGGAAGTCAGAATCTACTTTTAAAGAGCTTGAGAAGAAGGCAACTGCACTTAGATCGCTGGAGTCCAAGTATGGCCCCTACTCAATGCCTGATTCCTCTAGCAATACTAAGAAGAGCCCAGTTGCTGAGAAGCGAGCAAAGGTGGACATCATTAAGGCAAAAGCGGAAGAGGAGAAGAGCAAGCATGAAAAGTTAGTGAGTGTGACAAGGACCATGACAATAAATAACTTGCAGATGGGGTTTCCACATGTCTTTGAGGCGATGGTCGGGTTTTCAAGTGTGTGTATGCAGGCTTTCGAGCAACTATATAACCAAGCGAAAAGTGCTAATGAGGAGCTTGATGTTAAGAGGTTACTACCTTGAGGGAAAAAATTCAAATTCAGGAAGATTGGCAACATGGTAATCAGTTCTCTCTGTATATCGCGCTTCAGTAAGCTTGATGTTAGATGACAACTATGGGAAAAGACTCAACTTCAAGAGGAATGACAGCAGTGTAATCAGTTTTCATGTATAGATAGACGCACATCCATTCAGTAACCATTAACCGTAGCGGAGGAGACTAGCAGTGGCAGGATTCCCCCTTTCGAAGATAAACTTGACAGTTTACGCAGATTAGGAAAAGAATGCATACAGAAGAGGTTGAGTTTTCGGAATGCAAAAGAGTAAGGAGGATTCGAGTTAGTTTTCTACTCCGTATCTTTGTTCTGTTTTGTCGCGGGAAAGGCGTTCGGAATGTTTTGACTTATCGCTTGTTTAGCTTGTTAGTTGCCTTTTTCTTCTTTTAGGTTGACTGTTTAGTTTAATTTAATTATTCTTAATGAAGGTGTTTTTGGGTTTGTTTACCAGTTTGTATGTTCGAATTTCTATGACAATTTTTATGAACCACAAAATTTCAGGTTCGGAGTCACGGATTTTGAACAAAACGGAACTTCGACGAAATACGCTAAAACCAAGCTGCCGGAGGAATTGTATATACACAAACCAATATTCACATAATACCAGATTAGATAACATAACATTCAGAATTACAAAAACTTAATGCCTATTTTCTAGGAAGTAGCCAATCCAAACTAAGATTATACTTCTCAAGCCGTCGCTATGTTTTACCATTCTTCTATGTCATCATCCGAAATTTCGCTCTCTTCATCGTCCATACTCATCTTTTCGGTATCGCCTTCTTCCTTGTACCCTTGCCCTGCCCTAAATCCAAGCCATTTCAACACAGGTGTGTACTCGGTAGCTATAACTGTCAAATCGGAGGCACCGCACATTCCATTATATGCATCCAATCTCCGTTTCACCATCTCCTTCTGCGATGACACATCACAAGGACACGTTACAATGACAGGTGAAATATGGCTGTTTATGCCGACACAGTTACTCTTACTTGGATATTGTTCATAACCATGGAAATCATCTCCGTATATCATCTATTACATAAGGTTCATAAATTCAACAAAAAGCTGCAGCATGCTTACAGAAAACTAAGCAATCTTAAATTTAAAACCAACCTTGTTAAGCATTGATGATTGCTCAACCTGCCAGAGCTTTGGCCGGCGAACAGCATGCCACCTGCGTACTTGCAACAATTGGTGATATTAACTAAGTTGGCATGAGTACTTGCTCACCACAGTATAACTAACTCAAGAATAAAGAGAATACCTGGAAGGCGATGGATGAAAATTTCCAAAGAGCACACCACGGACAGCAACTGAAGCACCAGATGACTGTAAAACATTATCTGCCTCATACTGTCTACTTCGCATTCCACGGAACGTAGCAAGAAGCAAGTCAGCATCACTTAAGTATGAAGCAATTGTCCATGCATCATCTATTGCCTCCTCGCTTAGGAAATCTAGAACTGCAACAAAATTGTGTCCAAGAGTTGGAAATCAGCAACAGTATACAAAAAAGGTCACCATTTTCACAAAGAAGGACGTTGCAATTTGATCTTTGCATCCATGTTTGGTTGTGTGCATTTGTTTTGCATCTGCATATAAGAAAGACAGTAATGGTGATTACAATCAGGAAAGGACAAGTTATAGGTAAAAAAAGGTCACCATTTTCATGAAGAAAATCGGCAATAGGTCTAGCTTGTCCGTGTGCTTGACAAAGAATCTTTTCTGGAGCATCCATTTTTAGTGGTAGTCTAGACAATCCTTCCCGCACATGAAATGCATCTCCGTCTATAAAACAAGAACGTGGGCTCAGATGTTAACAACTCAAGCAAAATTAAACCCTCCCGGCTGCCAAACTCTGTGTGTGTGTGTGTGCAAACTGCAAAGGCAGACTTCCACACTTCAACAATTCTATATATGTTTGTGTGTGCGTGCGTACAGGATTAAGTTACTCTGCAACTATCTAGAGAGATTCCGGAGGTTTTAAATTGGAAAGACATCAACATGCATGAACCAGAAAATTGAATAAAAAAAAGGTAAAAGCTACATATTACTTTCACCAGAACATACCCAATGTCATGACATTTTCAGTCTCTCTTTTATTATGCAGAAACTTCCCAAGAGCATGGAATAGAGAAAGTGTATCATCTCTGCCAAACTGGAATGAACACCCGCTGTCCAAAGCATTTACCTCATCTGGGTTCTCCTTAACATGCCTGGGCGCAGGACTCAATGAAGACAACAAATTCCTCGGAGTTGGTTTCAGAAAGAAGAATTGTAATGATGTAATTGCATGTCGGATGTCACCGCCACTTGCTTTTGCTATTAGATTGACCTGTTCAGCAGTCACATTACACAGCTCTTCTCTGCATATTCTAGAAAGTACTTTCTTAATGGAATTATCTGTTATAGGATTGAAGGAGACCTGAAAATTTACAAAACCAGTTCACAAATAAGCATTCAGTAATAACCTTGAAAAAAATATATATAAAGATAAATTATCCAAGAAAGTAACCTTACAAGCCCCAACACTTTCAAGAAACGATGGAATTTCTTCTAAGTATCCAGTGGTGTGATCAGCTGAATCAGCTTTACCATAGTCAGTGACCAATATAGCAGTTGGTATCTGGGTAGATTTCACAAGAAGATGCAAGCAGTTTTGAAGTCTTCCAAGGGCAGCTTTACCATTTGTCACCGGAAGGTCATCAATTAAGAGTATAAACGATGATTTTGAACCCTCATTAAGGGATGATGGGATCAATCCATACTTCCTTATTCTCTCCACAAAATTTTCAAATTCATCCAACTTTGACATGTAGCGTATTCCTTGTAACAGATCGGTATATGTCAGTAGCAGCATAGTCTTCATTAGAATACTTCATATTGAAATCATTTATGGACAACTATAATGTGCTGTAATTTGAAGCCAATTTCTACATCATGCCTTATTTTTCAATCCCTTTTTCTACTTTTTTTTTTTCAAATTATACTCATAAATTGGAAGTTACAAGATGTACATTGAAAATTGGAGAATATTCACCTGTAAATTCATGATTATTTTAACCTCCACTTAATTTACAAACCTTCAGCTGTATGATTATGAACATTTAACTTGGCTTTCGCCCTTTGATATTTCATTCACAAGCTATTGAACTTTATACAGCACAGTAATGTATTCACTACTCAATGTTTGCAATATGTGAATAGCAGGGATGAACAGAAATAATGCATTGCTCTTCTGTGTCAGTGAACAAGAAAATAACCCAAAGGATCGACATGTCTCTAATCTAGACAACTCTTTGAACAGAACAACACAAAATACCTGCACTGGAGTTGTATAAATGTTCTTCCCAAACTATTGGAGTTGGTGTGTTCCATTCACACAATGTGGCTCCAAGGTGAGATGCAATCACGTGGACAGTTGCCTACAAGATGAGAAGATGCAAAATTTAAAGTGTAAGCATGCCTTCAAGTGTGTTTGATTCTATTAGCAGAGTTCATTCAAGAAAAAATTGCAAAAATATAATTAATAACTCATTCCTTTACATGATATACATTCATAATGCTGAAAAGCAAAGCAGCGATCAAAACATTGACATAAAATTATGGCACCCACAAATTTAAATAAAAAAAGAAGGCAAGACTGTGAGAGATTGTAACTTTATGAAACTAACTGTGCAGCTGAACAAAATAAATCATGACAAATATAAAAACAGATATTAGGACCACCTACAGATTTTCCAACACCAGCTTGCCCAGTGATGACAAGAACATGATTCCTAGATGCACCCTGCACATTACGAGAGGAAAAAAAAATGAGAATTTACAACAATGAATTCAAATAAAACAAATAAAAAAATCTCGATTAAGCTTAACCCTATCCTTCAGGATATTGTGAAAGAATAACCAAGAACGAGAAGGAAAAATGAAAGTCACATAAAAAGAAATGAGACTTCAGAGTTTATATCAGTATGAGAAAAGTAATCAAAGATGTCTACCCATTAAATGAATCGTTGTTTCAAGTCAAACTGAACTTGGTGATAAGGAAAAGGAACTTTTACATTGTAATTAAAGTATCGACTAGACAAGTTATAATAACCTTTGAACCTCTCAATCTTTCTTCAAACCACACCTTAACTTCTTCGACCTGCAATTACAAAGACAGAAATGGAAAAAGAAGAGGGATCAAGCTTGTGATCACATATTCATATTCGCAGCACAAAGCCAATTAACTCAACCTTTTTCTTGTGAACAGCTAGGTCCACAAAAGAACAGGGTTTGTATTTATCCACCCATAACTCCTTCACGTTGCTTCTTCCAGAACCTGATTCATGTTTCCACTTCCATTTAGCTTAAATGCTCATGTTAAACGAATGAAATAATGTAAAAGAAAAAACGATATTTGGGTTCGAAGGAAACTTGAATTGCATAAATTTAAGACAATATTCTCTATACTTATTATCCTTTGCAAGAATTAGGAATATAATCTGCAGACTGCAGCCATTTTCATTGCATTAGTTGTAACTTTCCTAGCACACAATTCAATGCCAAGTCAATTCATGTTTCCCTCTAAAAGTAAAGTAGAACACTATATAATTGATTTAACAATAACAACAACAATCAACATTTCTCATATTCACGGATAAACAGAGATCAAATGGAAGCAACGAACCACATTGACAAAAATTAACAACAGTTACAGCAATGGCGTACCAGCAGATACCTTGAACCCATCGTCAAAATCTTCACAAAACAATTTAACCTGCGTTACAGTAATCTCCGCATTAGATTTCAAACACCTCATTCCATTCTATAAAAACCCATTTAGCTTAAATTTTGAAATTTCACAGATTACCTCATCCCAATTGCTCGGTGCCGTGCCCAAGCTAGAGCGAGAACCCGAAACCCGAGCCCTTTTGGATCGCCTAGGGTTTGTTCGCGGAACCGAAGAGCTCGATTTCGATTGCGTTTTTCTGCGATTCGCGCTCGATGAACGATCGACGTCTTCGTTGTCCGATGACAACACCACCACAGTGTTCCTCTTCCCCATAACAGAGACACAGAAGAGAAGGTAATTTCCTAGGGTTTTGTACGGGCATTGGTCCCTCTAGCTCGAAGCTCCATAGCTCGAGATGTTGCAAAACCCTAAATCGCTGAAGGAAGAAGCACTCGGAGTGTCTCAGAGCCTAAACGCACCGTCTCGAGTGCGAAATGAAACAGAAAGGGAGGTTTTGATGTGGCGGGATAAAAAATTCGCGGGGTTTTTTGTGAGTTTTGTACTGTGAAATCGAGGAGGCGTAGACGGGAAGCCAATGGGGATAATGTTTTGGGGCCGTTGGATTTATCAGTAGTTAAATTTATATCAATCCAGCGGCCTGTAAGCTTTTAGGTGGCTTGCCATGTTGGCTTAGAAAACGAAGAAAAGGAGCCTCACCCACCCCCACAACTTTAAACTGATTTATTAACCAGCTATTAATCTAGTAATATTTATCGCTCTATGTTCGAGTTTTCTCTCGTATTTATAAACCGCTTCAAACCAAATTACACTCTCCATTTCTTATTTTATTAGTCTTGAATCCTATTAATGTTGAATTTTAACTAATAACTAATGTCATTAAATTGTTATTTTGTTATTTGATAGAATGATAAATTAATATATAAAGTGGCTTTATATACGCAATTAAGAAGATGTTACATTCATATTATTGTTAGTTCATTATAAAACTTAACACACTCATTCTTTTAATATAAATAGTATCGTTTGTTAAAAAAAAAAAAAACTTATCACTTCAAACTGAATCAAACCACACAATAATTATATGAACCTCACGTGTTCGATACGCATGTTCCTCATGTTTTTTTATTTTTTTTATTTTTTATCAAACACATGTCTCTTATTAATTTAATCCGGAATATAATATTTGTAATTTTAATACCCATTTATTATCACGATAAATCATTTTTCTCACGATAAATTTCCCGACTCGAACCGGTACCGGTCGGTCCATCTCGTGGCGCCCACTCACCTACCCCGCCACACCTCTTCCTTCCTCCTTCATCGCCAACAAAATGCCCCACTTATCACACCCGACGCAGCCTCTCCTCCTCTTCCTCCATCTCCACCCGATCCGAACCCGTACCCGAGTCCATGGCCTCCACAGCATCCACAGGCAACCCATTCTCCGTTTCCCTCTCCTCCAGGAAAGCCTCACTCTCCAAGCCCAGCAGCCCGGCCGAGGTTTCTCTCCGTGTTCAGAGCTCCAACGCTTCTTCTCTCCGGACTTCGTTCGTTTCCAATAGTTCGATTGAGTTGACTCGGGGCGCGAACTCGGCGTTGAAGTCGAGCACCGTGAGATCAAGGACGGGGATTATGGCGAGCTCGGCGCAGGTAGTGGATCAGCCGTCGAGTAAAACGGGTCCAGTGGCTCCCACCGTTGTGGACGTCGATTTGGGTAATCGGAGCTACCCGATTTACATCGGATCTGGACTGCTTGATCAGCCCGAACTTCTTCAAAGGTTCAGATTCTTAGTTTTCTCATCAAATTAAAGCTTTAATTGCAGATCATTACATATTTGTTGGTGGTCAAATGCTGCTGAAATTTGTTATGTGAACTAGTAAATGCTTCCTATTAGCTGAGAAATAGATAAGAAAATGGAATTAAATTGGTAATTTAAGGTTTTACTGCGAGTGATTGTGTTTAGTAACAGGGCAAGCTCAAGCTTGCAGCTTTCTTTGATGGGTAAGTTTTCTGAAAGAAAAGAAACATTGTTATGGTAGAAAATACTGGTTTTTCACATGGGTAATTAGCTTTAGTAAAAGGGCAAGTTTTCAGCTTTCTCAAAAATTAAGCTTCTTTTTTGTTGTTTTAATTGCGGTTTTGTGGATGTCGATGTTCTTATTGTTGATTATTACGTTAATGTAGGCATGTTCACGGAAAGAGGGTTCTTGTGGTCACTAACACTAAAGTTGCGCCGTTGTACTTGGATAAAGTTGTTGAGGCTTTGACAAGAGATAACCCGAATGTGTCAGTTGAGAGCGTGATTTTACCAGATGGTGAGAAGTATAAGGACATGGTGAGTATATAAATGCTCGTTTGAATTTTAGTCTTTAAGATTGCATTTGGCCGGTTGAATTATGAGTAACCGCGTTCTTCAACTGGCAGGACACTCTTATGAAAGTGTTTGACAAGGCTATTGAGTCAAGACTGGACCGGCGATGTACATTTGTTGCCCTTGGAGGTGGCGTGATTGGTGACATGTGTGGCTATGCTGCTGCTTCTTTCCTTCGTGGTGTTAACTTCATTCAGATTCCAACAACTGTTATGGCGCAGGTCGGTCACTATCTCTTTCGTTTTCTAGGAGTCATGCACTTATGCACATTATTTCTCATGTGTCAAATTTTTATGTTGGTCAACTTGCAGGTTGATTCTTCTGTTGGGGGCAAAACGGGTATAAACCACCCTCTTGGGAAGAACTTGATCGGTGCTTTTTACCAACCTCAGTGTGTACTTATAGACACAGACACATTGAACACATTACCAGATAGGGAACTGGCATCAGGGCTTGCAGAGGTCATTAAGTATGGGCTTATTAGAGATGCAGATTTCTTTGAATGGCAGGAGAGGAATATTCAGGCACTAATGGCGAGGTACGAAATTTAAACAAAGAGTAAGGAACAGTGAAAAGTTTCCTGTCCCAGCACCATGCTGTGTTTTCCGCTTAATTAATGTTCTATTTGACATGATAAATGTTGTGGGACATCAAATTAAGAGAGTATCTTGTCACCGCCAGTGGTGGTAATTTTAAGGCTGTAGCCATTTTTTCTTTTCCAGTCTGTTGAAGCTTCATGAATAATCTTGTTCCTGCTCAGGATGCACATTCGATTAGTTATGTTGATGAGTATGGTTGGTGCATTGCAGGGATCCAGCGGCAATGGCTTATGCTATAAAGCGGTCGTGTGAAAACAAGGCTGAGGTTGTGTCCTTGGATGAGAAGGAAGGTGGACTGAGGGCTACACTGAACTTGGGTCATACATTTGGTCATGTGAGTTGTTGTTTTGTACAATTAGGGTAATTTTTTTATAATGAAAGCTATTGCAATACTCTGTTGGATTGGATCCCCTATCTAATTAAATATTTGTGATGAAATGCGATGTATTTTCAGGCAATAGAAACTGGGCTCGGCTATGGGAACTGGCTCCATGGAGAAGCTATTGCTGCTGGCATGGTAATTCTCTTATACATTTACATTTCTTTGTTTCCTTGCAAAATTATTCTTCAATGTTTAAAGAGCTTGTGCGTTATGTTTAGGTTATGGCTGTTGACATGTCATACCGCCTTGGCTGGATTGATGATGCACTTGTGAAGCGAACTACCAACATTTTAAAGCAGGCCAAGTTACCTGTTGCACCTCCTGAATCTGTGACGATAGAGACATTCAGATCTGTAATGGCGGTAAGAGAAATGGGATTGTAATTTGTAAGATTGCCGAAGCTCAGTACCTTGTTTGCTTGTTTCTTAATGTATCCGTCTTCTTCTGGTACGGCAGGTTGATAAGAAGGTAGCTGATGGGTTACTAAGACTCATCCTTCTGAAAGGTCCTTTGGGAAATTGTGTCTTCACCGGCGAATATGATAGAAAGGCCCTCGACGAAACACTCCACGCATTTTGCAAGTCCTGATTCGCACTAGATGTGTGCAAGTTCCGCACCTGCGTATTGTATTTTAGTTGTCTTTGACCCGTTCGTGTACTTTTCACCTATGTTATAGATGCCCTCAGAATCCCTTTATTTATCGGCAATAGCGTTTACCAAGTTGTAATTTTCGAAACTGTTGTATTTGCAATAAGCCTGGGAAATCATATTGTCCAACGCTTGCTTCTTTTCTGGATATCGTGAAATATGCACATTCTTTTCTAGTTCCAATTTGCTATTTCCTTCATATTCTGATGTCCATTGAGAAGTTGGATGTCTATTTGGAGGACCCACCTACACTCCCAAAGACATCATTTAACATCTCAGACTAATAATACGATATCACGTAATATAAGTTTCCATTTGGCGTTACACGATTTGGTTGGAGCACCTTTACGTTGATGTCTCTCTTTCATGAAAGTATTTGTATGCTTGAGTATTTGTTCTTGTCTTTTCACCGAACCACTAAGTACTAGTTTGGTATTGTGGTGTTCTTATAAAAAGTGGGTATAAAAAAAAGCTGAGCTCAAAACGGTATTTGGTAAGCACTTAAAAATAGTTTATTTTCACAGTTTTAGGTGAAAAAAAGCTGAAAACATGAAGTAGCAAAAATGAGCTTATTCTCACAGCACGGCAGAAGCAGTTTTTTTCAAAGCATAACAATACCAAACCAGCTCTAAGAAATAACCACGAACATTGAATTTTTTTTTTTTTTCTTTTAATACCTCCAACGTGGAGAAGAAGAACTTACAGCAACTAGAATGTCAAAAAAGTTGTAACTCAAATTAATTATGCGATGTTTTGTAAATAAGTTAAAACATATGATTACACATTTATGTCAAAGTAGTATCTTAAACTAATTAAGTGATTCCTTATAAATCAGTATAAAACATAACGATGCGTGATAGACTCAAATCATCATCACCTATACCGTCTCGGTTATGTATAAGTTTCTCTATGCCAGATGGTGGTTTTGCACCTGTTCTTTCCAGGCTTGCAATTCAAATTCCAAAAATGGATAAACATTTCTGCCCTGTACTTTTAAGGTGGCAATGCAACTGTTCCATAATGTAATGGGGGGTAGACGGACAGCTTTGGCCTTGCCAGAAGATATTCTGCCCAAGCTGCCCCAACTATATTTAATGTAATTGATCAAACAACAATCTCTCTGCCCTTGTATTTTAGGGAACTTTAACGAAAAACTTCTGATATTGTTCACTTTAACGAAAAATCATATTTTTATACTAAAATGTCAATCTTGGTACTATTCACTTTACCCTTTATTTTGTCCTTATCGTTAAAACTCAAAGTTTTCAAGTCATTTTCATTAGTTTTCCTTATATTTTATGGAAAGGGATCCGGAGAGGATCCCAAACTAGGTGGATTAAGTGAAAAGGGATCCGGAGAGGATCCCTTTCCATATTTTATAACATAAGTGGAAGTTTTAAAAAAAATATATATAATTTCTTTTAAGATTTGGTTATCTAATCTCAATTTGCTCTTAAGTGGTAAATTGTCAAACGAATAGAGCTTGCTATTCAGCTCACTGTATCTCGAGTTTAAACTACTTCCATACTTTGTAGTTATTATAGTTTAGAGTAGTATGTCGCTTGTAACAAAAAAAAATCAATTTGCCCCAAAACCCTACCTAACCAAATCCGCAAGGCCTCCAAACTTTCAATAATCTTAGTTATTTGTCTTGTACCTCAAGAAATTAATCATTTTTTCGTAGAAATTTTTCTTGTATTGTGGTAATTGATGTGGTTGCTGTCATGTAAATTATACTCTTATCAAATTCCAACTACCTCTGCGCTACCACACATTCATTGGCAAGCATAAGTTGTTATGGTGGGAAGATTAGTAGTGCCCCACTTTTAAAATAATTAATTTTTTGCTAACATGTTTGATAATTTGATTCATATAATTTTACCCCATTTTCTCCTATTTTTAATTAGTTTCTTTAAGGTTTTTGGGTATTGGAGTTTTTGGTTATCTAATTAATAGTTGATTTAGTAGCAACTAATATGATCTAGTACATGAACTACATGTGAAAGGATTCTTATCTATTTGTGATTATCTTTGCTAATCGTCCTCACCAAACTAGGGTTGTGATTATTTCTTTGTCACAAATCATTCGGATAGATTGGCATTATGATAACATAACGCTCAAGACAGTTTTTCTTGGCGCATATATAACGTGTTACGTTGTGTCATACTTTGTATCTAAAATACAAACCAAAATAAGAATCACCAACTAATTGCCTATAACAACATTTCAACGAAACAACACACCAGACTCTCCAACGCTAAGAGAATAAATAGAAACTATGTAACAATGGGTTGTGATTATTTCTTTTTCACAAATCATTTGGATAGATTGGCACTATGATAACATAACGTGTAAAACAGGTTTTCTTGACGTATATCTAACACGTTATATTGTGTCATACTTTGCATCTAGAATACAAACCAAAATAAGAATAACTAGTTAATTGCTCGCAACGCCACTCCAGTTACATAACACGTCAGACTCTCCAACACTAAGAGAATAAATAGAAACTATGCAACAATGGGTTGTGATTATTTCTTTGTCACACATCATTGGAATAGATTGACATTATGATAACATAACGCGTAAGACAGATTTTCTTGGCTCATATTTGACGTGTTATGCCGTGTCATACTTTGTATCTAGAATACAAACCAAAATAAGAATAACCAGCTAATTGCCCACAACGACAGTCCAGCGACATAACACATCAGACTCTCCACCGTAAAGAGAATAAATAGAAGCCATGTAATAATTCCGTGACAAGGAGCGAACTATTCAAAAATTACCTTAAATCGATAGTCGATTCCCAAACTAAACGGATAGAAATTAAAATCACACAAAGAGACAAGAATTTAACTTTAAAATATGACAGATAATCCATGAAAGATGTCACTTTTCAGATAGTCTGCTTAGCATTTATCTTGAAATAATTCTTTTTTGTCATCCGTGTAAAACACACCACACAAACCAAGAAGAAAAATCCAAAATCCAAAAATTGCACAACAGCCCTTTAACTTGAATACATTTCAATTTTCATCCCCACCAAACAAAAACAACAATAAAATCCCCCTCGAAAAGCCCAAAAACCCGACCCCAAATACAAAAAACCGGATCCAACTCCCTCGCGATTAACGCGCAGAAAGAAGGAAAAACAGAGAGCGGAGACGGAGAGGGAGAGAGAGAGAGCGGGAGGAGAGAGAGAGAGAGAGAGGGAGACTCACAGCTATTTGTCGGGGAGAGTTTGTTGCTCAACGAACGCTTCAACGGCCAAAAAAAATTCGCGGCCAAAAAAAAATCCGCCATTTTTGTCTCGCTCTCTCTCCTCTTTTGTCTTCCGTCGATCTTCCACAACACCCACATTTCGCCCATTTTTCTCCTTTCAATTTTTCCTTCTGAAATCCCCCAATCTTTTTCTCCTCTTTTCTCTTTCTCTCTCTCGATTTCCCCCCATTTGCCAAAATTAGGGTTAGGGTTTCGTTGAGAATTCGTCCTAATTTGGATCGCGCCTCAGATGTGTAATTGACGAGGAGGAGGAAGGAGAAGAAGAAGATCGGGTCCTCAGGTTCGAAGGAGATCTGGGGCTTGGGGTTTTCTTTCTTTCTTTTGGGTTGGTTTTTTTTTGAGAAAGTGAGAGAACAGCAAAAATGAGCGCGTCAAGGTTCATAAAGTGCGTCACGGTTGGGGACGGGGCTGTGGGCAAGACGTGTCTGCTTATCTCCTACACCAGCAACACCTTCCCCACCGTAAGTCTTCAATTCCCCAATTCCTATTTTTTTGATTTAATTTGCCTTCCTTTTTTGGGAATTTTAATGTAGGGTTCTGTTGTTGCAATTGGTGAAATGGATTTGGTAATTGATTTATTGCTTGTAATGGGGTTTTTTGTTTGGTTCTGGGAAGTTTGATGCATAGAATTGTTGGTGAATTTTTAGCTGAATTATTCACAGATTAGCTTCCTTTGTTTTGGTAGCTGATTTATTGCGTTCAATATTGCTGACGATATTTGATTGTTTTAAAAACATTGGGTGCAAATAATTGGAATGGTATTCATTTTGGTGAAAATTGCCCCCCCCCCTCCCCTTTTTTTAGGGGCAATCAAATGTCAAAGGTTTGAAAATAAGTGGGTTATATCTTTAATGAATTATTGGGATTTTGAAATTCTTTTTCTGCTCCTGATTAAATTCCTTGGATGTTCGGATTGCGGTGTTTTGTAGGAGTTCTTTCATATTTTTGGGATTTTGCTTTTGCGATTCTGCCTATAATATGTTGCTGGATGAAATTTTTAATCTTTTCTTCCTAGAATGTTTTTGCAATGTGGTTGTTTGTGATTTCATATTGTTAAGGTTTAATAAAGTTATTAGGTAGGGGAGATCATTTGTCAATATGATGGACAGTTTATAACTTTCTTTCGTATTGTGGTGGGAAACAGGATTACGTGCCAACTGTTTTCGACAATTTCAGTGCAAACGTGGTCGTCAATGGGAGCACTGTTAACCTGGGGTTATGGGATACAGCTGGTAAATATGCATTGTCACTTTGGTTTTTGTTTACTAGGGTCGTATGTATGTTAGTGTTTTAGGTATGAATTTTATTTTTTGTGCAACAGGACAGGAGGATTACAATAGATTAAGACCCTTGAGTTATCGTGGTGCTGATGTGTTTATACTGGCGTTCTCTCTCATCAGCAAAGCCAGCTACGAAAATGTGTCCAAGAAGGTGAGATTTTGCTATATGGGATTTAGGTGTACATGATGTGCTACTGATTATGACTGTTTTGTCTTTATGATTGATGATTTGCTGATAAATTTCAAATATATTGATTTCCTTTCCAGTGGATCCCAGAATTGAAGCATTATGCGCCTGGTGTTCCAATCATTCTTGTTGGAACAAAGCTTGGTAAAATTTTATCTTTTCTACTTTGTAAATATTGAAAAAAAGTCTCTGGTTTATTAATATACTTTTTGAGATGGTCCCGTTATTGGAACACATTGAGTGTTTTTAAATTAATGATCGTTCTAACCGTCGAATGTCTTTAATGAGGGAACTTCTTACTTTTCTTTTTTCACACAAATTTAATGAACTAGATCTTCGGGACGACAAGCAGTTCTTTATTGATCATCCCGGTGCTGTCCCAATTACTACCGCTCAAGTAACGTTCTTTTCTTGTGCATTGCTCAGTGTTCATCTTATCTTCTTTTCTTCTTCCTTATAATTAAGATTTATCTCTACCCTTGTAGGGAGAGGAACTCAGGAAGCTAATTGGAGCACCAGCTTATATCGAGTGCAGTTCAAAAACTCAGCAGGTATTTAGATTATATATTGCATTATGCGAGGGGTTTCTCATGCTCAAACTGTCACTTATGATGTGCGTTTGCGGCTGCAGAATGTGAAAGGGGTCTTTGACGCAGCCATAAGGGTTGTACTTCAACCTCCGAAGCAGAAGAAAAAGAAGGGCAAAGGGCAGAAGGCATGCTCCATATTGTGATTTGGAAAATAGGTGTAAAGAGATAATGACCAGCCATTCTGCATGTATTCCCCCACAGCCCTTTGTTCCCTAAATCTTGTTTTTCCCTTTTGTCCTGAAGAAGCTGGAGTCCGTAAGTTGTCGTGTTTGACAATCATATCGATCTCTCTGTGAAAGCATCAGGTGGTTGGGTGTTGCATTCTTGGAACTGTTGTGATACCTTAAATTGTTGAATT
Source organism: Pyrus x bretschneideri (assembly GCF_019419815.1). Lineage (NCBI taxonomy): Eukaryota > Viridiplantae > Streptophyta > Magnoliopsida > Rosales > Rosaceae > Pyrus > Pyrus x bretschneideri. Next base: position 15,236,448 of record NW_025999390.1, on the reverse strand, counting down.
CTATCGTTGGCAACTTTTTCTGAACTCCGGTTTTGATTTTTTATATGTATTAAACGACCTTGTTAGGAAACAACCTTGTTTCGCATCGACACAGTTATATTATTACTATCTGTTGTACTTGAAGGCTTGGGCATGCCTATATCGGTGCGTTTTGTTTTTATTTTTCGGTTTGCCTCAATACAATGCATTGCCTCACATGTTATTAGGCTAGCGGTTTTCTAACACTCCTCTTTTCTCTTGCACTCGTCCTGTGGGTGCACAAGAAAAGTTATGAAAGAGGAGTGCCAATGGTAGATGAACAGTATTGGTGAGTTGGGGAATTGATGTTTTTCATCTGTTCTTTGAACCATCAGGGTTTGAATGCTTGCTGAGTTGGAGGAAGTGGTGGTTTGGTTCATTAAGGAGGTGTCCTCTTAAGGCCAAGTTGGAGCCAATTATTTTTGAGATAATACTAAAAAATAGTTTTCAAGTTTCAAATGGTTTAACACGTTTTCTTGAGAAAAAAAAAAAAAAGAAAAATGGGTAGTGAAAGTCGGTTATACCTCTTTACTTATAAGTGGGAAGTTTTAAATTCTTTTTAAGGTGAGTTCAAACGTATTATTGTGGAGGTTGGTCCTTTCCTTGCCGAACCATGAAGATGTTAAGTTTTTATTCCCCGCCAAACCATGATGAATGTAAGTGTATTTACCCCGCCAACTGAGGAGACCCGTAAACTAACACTTGCAATGAAACAATGAATGTTAGAGAGTGAATCCCACGTTGATGAGAGGAGAAACCTTACATGAGCTTATAAGAAAATTGGCTACTCCCCATGCTGCCAATTAGTTTTATGGTGAAATCTCAACTTCCTTCGCATAAAGGATAAGTTTAATAGTTTCCAAGAACCTCAAGAAAGATGTGCTTGGTTCTGAATTCTGATGGACGTAGATTCAAATTCAAATACATGTTGTACGTACATTTGTAATATTGCAGCAACACAATCAGTATACAGAATTCTTAGACGAGAGATTACCCAAAGGAAACATCCTATCGGACCCACTGGTCACCAAGGAAAATTCAGCATCGGGGAGGATAACGCCATACAATCTATTCTCTCAACAAAACAAAGTCAAAAAGGATGAAATCGATTCCTAACAACCACCAAGACAAACTTATCTGCAGCTCTCAACATTAATAACAAGTGTCCTTCGAAGAAGGTCAAGCCTTGATGGGCTCATATCTTTCACCAACTGCGCCGCCTTTCTGCTTCTGGAACTGGATGTACCGCTGTGTGCTGGCAAAGAAAGCATCAACAGATGGCTCTGCTGAGGCCGAGTCGCTTTGCAGTTCAGTTGTAACCAATTCAATCAGGCTTTGAACTGAAGCAACCGTTATCTGTGGGTTCCCCTTCTCAAAGAAATAAAGGTACCTGAAAACACAATAAAATAAGGCCTTCTCTTTCCGCAAAATAAACAGAAAAAATCAGCTTTGGTGTCCGCAACTATTACTTGTTCAGTATTTCAACAAAGAGCGCCACAGAACCGGTGCTACCCCGTGTAGCACTGGACATCTGCTGGGCAGCATTGGCGATTCTTAAAGCTCGCTTTAGGCAAATCAGTACCCTGGATAGCAAGCAAGTACAAGAAACATAAAACAAATTATTACCACATAAACCAAGAAATGGCTCTGCTAAGATTCTTATACTCAGAAACCATCCCTCCACTCAGTTCTTTTCCATTTAACTCATAATTGTCCTGCACACAGTTCTTTCATCGTGAACATATCCTTTTGGAACGATAGAGAAAACTGACATGACTTGCACAACACACCTTTCTCCATCCTTCATGTTCTCCTGATCGTCAACCCAGAAGAGATGTGAGCAAGCATAAACAGCTCGGCACTGATCAGCCTTCTTTAAAAGCTTTGCCGAATACTGGTAAAAGACAAGACATTAAGTAAGGTTCAGTAAAATGGGAGGGGCGGCGTTATTATAGCTAATGAAATTATGATTACCCCCGTGGCTTTGTGAGTTAAAGTATCCCTGTTTTCAACACCAAATACATGCATCCTCTGGAGAGTCCCAACTATCAGATGAATGGCAGTCACCTGTGCTTTCGAATCCTATTACAGGAAAAGCATGAAAACAAGAAAGGTTAGATATAATCCAGTGTTCAATAAGGAACGAGTAGAAATAATCCAGTGTTCCATTGAAACCTTTAAAATAATGGAACAGGCGAAAAGGCAAAGAATTAGCTCCCAAGGGGAAAACTTACTGAAATTTCTTCTTCGTAAAGAATATATGCTTGGGTGAAGAACTCATATGCAACGGGTTCCAAATCACAGTCATTTGCAGCCTAATTATTGAAAAACAAGAGGCATTAAATTAGGGATAACATTTGTTGGGTCGTGCATTTTAATTGAAAACTGAACATTTCAATGTGCTTTTAATTTGAAAGCTGAACATTTCAAATGTACCTCAGCACATTGCAAGTATAACCGTAATGCCAGTTCAGGTGCTGGAACATTCAACAGAGCCTCAATAGTCTAAAACAATAAACCAGAAGTGTTACTCAATAGCTAGAAAGATCAAAGTCTAAGCTCAAACTGTGTAGGATATACATAAAGCGAGCTTTCTGAAAGCCTTCACTAGCATTTACCTGAGTCAAGAGCTGAAAATTTTCTTTGGTGTGGTTGATGCATCATCTCCAAATGGATTCTCTTCCCGGGCTTGCAATTTCCTAACCAACTGCACATTACAAACAAAATCAGACTAACACTGGCAAAAAGACCATCCATTCCATGAATAATAGGTTACTCACACCGTACTAATTTGCGAAATTTCTACAGCAAATAGACAAAATACAAAAAGTTGACTACTATAAACATATAACATGTCCAACTGTTACATGATCTGGACAGACAGAAGCAAACCTTTAGAGAAGAGAAAACTAGGGGAGGGACAGTAAAAGGCAAACGCTTTGGTCCTCCATTCAGGATGTGCTTCTTCACAGTACATATGATCTGCAATTCAGTGCAAGAATTGTGGCAAACATTAAGGATGAATGGTGCTCCAATTCATGCAAATATCTCTTGAAAGGGAAAAATCAATGTACAAAGAGTAATCCACATGTGCTTCAATTTCTAAAATATATGTACAAAATGAATTGCCCATGAGTGATATTGCCATGTTATAAGACCCGTATCTGACAAGCAGGGGTAGGGTGGCATGAAATCAAGGCACAACAACTCACGGTCACATCAGTTCAAAATGCAGAAAACGTTTGTATGTGCTTGTTCCCATATATTAGTACAGAAATATGATAAAACAAATAATTATGACTCAATAAAAACTCCAAGAGGATATAATTCAGGATGACTCCAGAATTAAATACTTGAGAATTCTATCCTCGTGTAAGTTAAGATTATAAAGACAGAAGGTATGTAAAGCACATGAATATTATACTCAAACATATCAAATACCTTAAACATCTCTTCGGAATCATCATTAGAAAACATTTGAATAAGTCGCGCAACTGAATTTTGCTCCTCCTTGAAATCCTCTTCATCAACCTAGAGTTGAAAGAGAAGATATGCTCGCATAAGTGTTTGGATTCAGAAGAACATGCATAAATTTGTGAAAGCCTAAAGAGGATCTTTAATATCACCAACAAATTTATGATCGATAACGATAACACAGAGAAATTACCTCATCATTAAGAGGCCCATCCAAATCCTCAATAAGTCCTTTTATTAATTCAAATAATGCCTCAACCTGTAAAAATAGCATTCCATGTCATTAAGAAGCAGACTCGGAGAAAAGGACAAACAATGAGTTAACCATACCTTCTCAGCAGTTAAAACATGAGTTGTATTTTTCATTATGCTCTGAATTATAACAGTAGCCATGACTTTATTTGTTCCACTATCAAGAAATTCCAGGACACGAGGATAATTTGTAAGCTTCAAAGCCGTGACAATATCATTATATTTCTCAAGTGGAGCACTTAAAAGTGCAACCACTTGTTTTGTTGCCCTGCTGTCTTGAATTTTCCCTTTTCCAGAGAGTTTCTTAACAAATGAGCCCTGGTGAAAAGAAAAAAATGAAAAGAATAAAATACGTGCTGACCTTTTATTGAACATAATACACTGATCTTGTTATACAACAACATCTAACCAAGGATTCATGATAAAATGAACCATTGATCAATTTAGACAATACGATAAGCAAATCTATACCACCAGACTAAGAGCACAGGATATTCAAATACGTCTTACTGGATTATACATGTATAGTATAAAGTGGAAAGTTAGGGTTCATCCAAAGTATATGCAATCAAATATTTGCAAAGGCAGGGCTACCCAATTTCAGCCCTATGCGATTTGACCAATAAAATCCATTTCACTTATAATATATGGCATGAACTATGATGTACCTAGAAGATAGAACTGCGCATACATATACTAAAACAGTCTGTCCAGGAAACATACCAACACTTGGTCAGCATAATCAAGTCGATCAGGGTGCACATGGAGGGTAAATTTAAGAAGAGATGAATATAGAGTTACAACACCGATGATAGGCATGTCAACTTGTGCTTCAATCACCTGCATTGGCATATTGTTTAGGTATCAATATGGATGCAAATAAATACACAAAAAGAAGCACATAAACACAAATGTCAACACAGGAAAGCATATAGATGCAATGAACACTTGGTCACAGTTATATGCAGTACACATGCCTTATCCTGCAGATGAACAAGGTCACAAAAGCTCTATGTGCAACTACTTGGTAACAGCATATATGAAAAGAGAATTAAAGCATGGCACAACCCTGAATTTAATCAACTTATTATACGGTAAGATTACCTTTCCAATAGCATTGCTCAGTTTCGAAAAAGCTTCTACTTGTAAAAACTCAGGCAGCACTTCTGTACTTGAAGCAGCATAATTTGAAAGTCTTTCCATCAACTGGGATAGAACTGTCTTGATATCAACAGATGGCTGAAAAAAAAAATGAAAGTGAGACAAGAATGGCGGAAAAAAAAAATACGACAATGAATATTATGAATACACAAAAATAAGTTATCTAACATTCTCAATCAAATTTCAAACAAAAGACAAAACATTTTCAAAATTAAGAGTATACCCTATAAACTATTAGCCCTATCATTAACGGATTTACTATATGAAGCAGAACACAACGTTCCATGTATCAATTCATGGAGACATGATGCTCCATGCCTATTCCTATGAAACATTCAAAGTAACTATCCATGTGGCTTAAAATGAGTGCAGCAAGTCATAACAAAATGTAAAAAACCTCTTGCAATGAAGAAGGTATATAAACTCCAAGATCACAACAAATAACAAAAGCACCTTCAGTTTTAAAAGATCAAAGCACAAAACACCATGAATGCAAGATAGAAGAAAAGTGATACGAATACAAAACATTACAGGGTATTATACAGTTTGTGCAAATAATGTCAACTACCTGAAGTTGGGGGCAAGCACCTAACAATACATCAAGAGTTTGCAAGTGGTACTCATCAGGAAAGACTTGAATTATGCAATCCATCAAATAAAACTGTGCAAGCTCATCCTTACAATTGACAACCTGTTAAAAAAATGCGAGATGATGAAGCCATTTTTTTAAGGTTAACAGCTGAAAGTCTCACATCATAAGACAGCATCAATTGGACCTGTTCCAGGACTCTGGGAAGCACCGTATCTTTGTACAAATCCAGATCAACACCTTCTATCTGGCTGAGGACATGCAAGTTTTTACCAACCTAAAGGAACAACAGAGAAGCCTTCTGTAAGTGTACACTGCATATGTGCACAACAATATAGCAGTGAAATCAACCAGCTACCAGTTACTGATATTACAAGATCACGTAGCTCGCTCCTTTCTTTCTCCCGCTTCTCCTTTTCCCTGGCAGGTCCCTGCAGACCAGAAAGCCGGAGAGCAAGCCTCAACTCAGATCAGCTAAGAGTATGAATGATTCAAAAGCACTACAACACCTGCATGACCAGAAAGCATGCCCTCATGACATATTTTTACCTTCATGACATGCAAGCATTGTGGTACCCATGCATGTCTAAACCTGAGAGCTCTCTATAAAAGTGTCAACCAACCTGATGTTGCATCCGCACCCAAAGTTTGTTCATCTCAGTGAAATTTTGGAGAACAAACTCAACAGCGTCCTTGACAGTGTCAGCATCTCTGTGCAAGTTAAGAAAATTGACAAATCAAATTGAATCAAATGCAAGAACACTATCTTCATAGAAAGAAAAAAAACATACGAATGAATGAATATCCGATTTCCTTACCCTTCATATTCAGAACCAATATCAGGCAATTTATCCCTACTCACTTGAGAAAGGTAACTCCTTAAGAATAGCCCACGTACAGGATTCTGAATGCCACGGGACATTTCCACAAGATCTTTCAGGACATCCTTAGCAGGAGCTTCCTTAGATTTGATATACACAGATCCTACCGTACAGAGAAGATACCTAATAGAGAGGATAAAATTCGCACGTAAGCCACAGAAATGTAAAAGCTATGCCTTGTTCTTCACTTAAGGTAAAATCGACACACTCCATAGAACACCCTGAAACGTAACATCATCCAACTCATAATTGTACAAACCTACATTACAAAGACATCGACAATAGATCAGATCATCAACTGTAACTTCTGCTTAGCTTCAGGTCTTCTTTTGATATGGTTTAGTATTAGGGAACTTTTCAAGTTGCAGCATGTTTATAAACTAACAGAAATACCCTATCTGAAGGAATATGAGCCGCAATGCCAACTAGGCAAGTAAGATAGTATGTGCAACATAGTTCATAACAAGAACAAATTGCGTTATCTCAAGGGGACAGTAAGTAAACTACGGAATTCAAAACCTAAATTAAGCAATTGATACACATGCAACCGAAGATTACCAAGTGGTTAGCGTTTTTAACATAATTGAGACTTACAATCTAGGCAATATGTTGCCTGCGTGCTGGACGAGCTCATAGAGATCGATAATGGAGCAACCGCGCCGAGCCTCCTCCTTGAAGAACATTTCCAATTTCCTCAATTCGTCAAACGCCCGCATATCTGAGGCAATTCAATCCACAAATCAGTGAAATCACCATCCACAAACTCGCTAACAATCGGCATTTACAAAAATGCAAAAACGAAGCAGAATCAATTTCCAAATCCCTCCAGATCGACGACGAGTAGCCAGTACTTACAGAGTTCGTAGTACTTGTGTGGGGAAAGCTTGGAGGTCCGGAGCTCCGAGAGCATCTGAGCAGAATACTTGAGGGCGTCTCTGAGATTGTTGGAGTCCTGATTGAAAAATTTGCAGAAAATTGCACGGAGGAAAACAATTTCAGTGAATTTTCTGGGAAAAGAAAATCGGTACAAAATTGGAGGGAAGAAGATCAAGGGTTTGTTTGATTGATTGATTGATTGAAGGAGAAGTTACCAGAGCACGATGCATGTAGAAGGCGTTTTGCTGGAGGCCGGCGATTCCAGCTGCTAGCCATTTCTCTTCATCTTCAACTCCGTCCGAGATCATCTTCTCTCTCTAGCTCTCTCTCTCTCTCTCTCTCTCTCTCTCTCTCGAGGTTGCGTTTTGACCAGACTGGTTTTGGCCCCAAATGTCTGTCCAACTCTGTTTGGTCTGTTTTGGATCCGGACCCGATATCATGGGTCGGTTAAACGGGTTAGGGGTCAGCCCAGCTATAATCAGGCTCATGTCAGTTGGGCCTTTATTTAAATGGGCTGAGGCCGAGCTTGTGTCGTGTTCGAGTCGGCAGGATCTTCTATGTTTCCTTGAAACAAACAATAGCCGAGAAGAGAGGATTCGAACTCGTGATTTCGGATGCAAAGATACATGTTCTTAATTAATTAACTTACGAACCATTTTCGATGCCAAATCTCTTTAAATCCTCTATTTTTATATGTGGTTTAATCCACTTTTGTTCCCAAGTTGAAAGTTACCTTACATTTTAGATAGTTATGTTAGATATTTTATAATTTCGTTCAAACTTTTTTATTTATTTAAACGATAGTTTACATTAATTTAGATTAAAAAAAAAAGTTTGAACCTGAATCACAATAGTTCGAAGAGTAATGTCCGTATCACAAGGACAATTTATCACTTCCTATACTGCATTTAAAAATAAGGAAAACCAATGAAAATTGCTTGAAAATTTTGAGTTTTAACGATAAAGACAAAATGAAGGGTAAAGTGAATAGTATCATGATTGACTTTTTAGTGTAAAAATGTGATTTTTCGTTAAAGTAAACAGTACCGGGAGCTTTTCATTAAAATTCACTTAAAAATTATTGGGACAATATTGTAGGTTATGTATTATGAAATCTTGGAAGACTATTTGAAAACAACCTCTTTAGTTCAACTTAAATTATTAAAAAAAGGCCTAATTTGATATAAAACCAATTTGTAAATTTTTATTAGGAATATTCTGCTTCATTGAATTAGGTCGGATGAGTCACTTTTTTTTTAACCAGATTTACCCTTGAGCAACTAATAAAGTAATTAATATTATCCATTGAGTTTCGTATTATCTTCTTCTTTAATTTATTAAATAGTTTTAACTATTAAAGGTTTTAAAAATATAATTATCTCTTGATCTATTTATCGTGACTCGTCTCCTTATTTCTTTACCTATTATTTTTGTTATTTCTTCTTCTTCATGTTGTAAATCTGATAAACGAAATTGCTGTGAAATTGGTAAAACCATTGGCCCTAAATAGAGATTATTAACTATATACCTATATCAATAAATTGTTTTTTTTTTTTTAAGTCAACATGCATCACCTGTTAATTGTGTTATCGAGTGATATATATATATATATATATGACATTTTTTTTATTTTTATAATCAACATATATCACAGATAATTATATGGGAATCCATATCACTAGTTAATATTTCTTACTTGTAGGCATATTATGTTTTTTTAACGTTTTTACTTTTGCAAGTGTGTTTATGTACCATTGGTTAGATAGATTTCATAATATTGTTTTGTTTTTCCAATATTTAAAGCTAAGTCGCATGTTCTGCAAATGAGTTTATATTTTTGTATAATATTCAGTGGATTGAGAATAAACCAATTTTTAAATACTAAAAATTCAAAACCACGTGTAGAAAATTCATGAACATAGAGTTATTTTAAGTTATTTCTAATAAAAAAAGGAGATTCCATATCACTTTCGAAAATGAATTTGCTACTTTACGACAGTTGCATGCATGGTTTACTAATTTTTCTAATAAAGTAATTCCTTGGTTAAAATTCGATATGTATGAGTTAAACGTGCCAACTACCAAAAACAATGAGAGAAATGCCAAAAGATTTAGGGAGAAAAAAAAAAAAGAAGATGATATTATAATCGTTTTAAAAGAATTGCAAAGTTTGTGATCCATCAATATGCCATCTACCCTACAAAAACAAAACTTATCATTCCCCCACATCTCTGACGTTGCTGTTTTCTCAACCCAACCGGGAGTCGCTCCAGGCACGAGAGCGCAAAACAACAGCCAAAAAGCCGGAAACCACCTCTTCACACGTACAGTACCACCCAAAAACTAGAAGACATCAAGTACAAATTCACTGGCGCGCTTTCGGCTCCTCAGTTGTCAATCTTCCACTTTCCCCCAGGGGTTTAGAACGGTACTGTGTATGGCAAAGCATATATATCGGACTCGGGCAAGAGGCGAGCACATGGCCAAGAAGTTGGGTCTCCGTGGCTAAGTTTCTCGCTGACGACTGTAGGTTTCTCAACCCCACAGTTCTTTTTCGTCTTTGCCTCAAACAACCATCCCTCATCGTCGACAGTCCGCGGGAAGACATTGTGAGATTGGAGGTTGAACCCAGTTTTCAATTACTTCTCTGTATTGTGAAGAAAGAGAACCGCTGCCAGATTTTCGGTGTTTTTCTTTACCAGACCTGGAAGAGTGTTCTTTGCTAGCTTTTCCAGAAGTAGAGCAGCGATACTGTCCCTCGTCTATGCCTTGTCTAGGAGCAGGTTCTTGCACTGCTTGAACAAACGCATTATCAGTCCTTCCTGAGGAAGAGCAAGGCTGTTCTTGGCTTAGTAGCACTCCTGGACCTTTAGGCCTTTGGAGAGACAACCGGGAAGGCAGTTCCTGGCTGGGTAGCAATCTGGGACCTTTGTTCCTTTGGAGAGAAAACAGGGAAGGTTGTTCCTGGCTAGGTAGCGCCACTGGACCTTTGTGCCTTTGGAGAGACAACTGGGAAGGTTGTTCCTGACTGCGTAGCACCTCTGGACCTTTGTGCCTTTGGAGAGACAACTGGGAAGGCTGTTCCTGGCTGGGTAGAACTTCTGCATCTTTTTTCCTTTGGAGAGACAACCGGGAAGGCTGTTCAAGACCGAGTAGCACTTCTGGATCTTTGTTCCTTTGAAGTGACAACCGGTAAGGGTGTTCCTCTTTTGATAGCACTACTGGATCCTTGTGCTTTTGGAGAGGCAACTGGGTAGGTTGTTTCTCTCTGGATAGCATCACTGGATCTTTGTGCGTTTCTAAAGGCAACTGGCAAGGCTGCTCCTCTCTGGGTAGCATTTCAGGATCTTTGTGCCTTTGAAGAGGCAACCGGATCCGAAGAATGCTTGCTTCAAATAATAACATTTTGAAGAAAGAATATCAGTGCCCATGAGAAGCTAACAAACCCAACAGGCAAACACCCTTCTCCCAAGCAAGGAAGAAACATAATAACACTCACCAGAATTATGCCTGCCATCAGGGGGAGAGTCCTGCTTCTGCCTTTTGTTGCTGTTAACGGTGCTATCAGAAGAGTTCTGGGAACCAACTGGTTGCTCGTGTTCTTCAGTAAGGCCACTCTTGTCAAGGTTTTCCGTTTCATGTTTTCTCTTCTTTCCATGGTCTGTACCTTTCTCGTCTTCTTGGCGCCTTTCATCTTTGTGCCTTTTTTTATGACTCTGCTTCTTATTTTCAGGCTCCCCATTTTCTCGAGCCTTCTTTTCTTTCTTCTCTCGTTTTTTCTCCCTCTTCTTTTCTTTCTTGGCCTTCTCATCTTCTCTTTGGAGCTTCAAATAACAAGAGTAACCATCAACTTTTGAACTTGTAGAGGAAAAGTTTAAAATACAACCACAAACAGCAAGAATGCCAAAGCAGACAACAAATTCTTGGATAGAACATAACATCCTTTTAGAACCAATTTTCAGTTACAAAAGAAGGAACAGTGACCGAAGCTTCAGATCAAGAAGACACGTTCACGATCCAATAGAAATCAACCAATCAACATTGAAGACAGAACCAATACAGATGATCTAAGAAAAGAATTTTGGTTGTTAGACAATTGTCAGGTATTATTGTTTCTCCGTATCAAGTGTTAATTGAATTTTTATATATGACATCCACAACAAAGTCATCGTTCCAGCTAAAGACCTAAAGCAATCGGTATGTAAAATCTATACAGACACGCTATAGATATTGCACTCTAACTTTGATGCATACAGATCAGCACTAACCATAGCAATTCCTAAGGTGAAATTAAAGCGATTAAGGCTACTCCAACCAAAACTACACGAATTCTCAATTATGCCTTGAAGAGGACTCGAACCTCCACGCTCTTCAGCACAAGACAAATTTGAGTCTCGCGTGTCTACCAATTCCACCACCAAGGCATCTTCAAAGAAGCTTAACCGGTACATATGCACTAAACGAAAAGGAAAACTTGAATCCTACAACATATGCCACATCCCAACACCACGCAAAAGGTGCTATGTATCTGATCCTGCCATCTATTAACTACCCCGGTCAAATAAACTAAACCTACATTTACCCAAAAATCTACTTAGCCATACTTTATCATTGTGACTGTCCAAGGACACACACTCAACCCTCAAAGTTAACTTCCTAATCCACTATAATGCTAACTCATTATCAGGTACGTGGAGCCACTTCAAACTTGAGTATGTAACTCAATGAGAACTAGACTGATCTTCAAGCAGCCAGCACATACTTAAATATGTACTTGACCATCTCAAATCATTCGTCTACAAGCAAGAATGTCAAGAAATATCATCTTATGCATCTCAAATCATTTTTCACAAAACAATCCCAATCCAACTTAACAGCACTCTGAAGTGCCTATATAGTATCAAGGTCAGTTGTTTGATTCAAACAACACGACATCATGGATACCTAGTATCAAGAACAGGGACCATCATTCACAAACAGCTAAAGCCATACGAAGGTTTCGAAAGTACCATTATCAATACCTAAAAGGAATACAACAGACTGATGTGCCACATGCATGAACACAAGCTACAATACTGTAGTACCACCAGCACAACTTACACAAAGTTGGGTGTGTAATTTGTGCTTCTATAGCATTTTATTTAAAACATCGGTTTCTATTTCTCTCACAAACTGTCATGAAGTTTTCAGACACACTAGAGTCCAGTGGCAAACACAACACTCGGCCACTCAAGAATCAATGTCAGGAGCCAAAAACCTATGCAAAAAGTTTCCGCTTTTGGCCAGTATAATCCCATCTCAATCCAACAAAAACCCACGAAGTGAAATTACATTTTATATCAATTAATGGCTTCTATTTGTTTCTATGGGTAACTAAAAACTGTTATCGATTGTAAAACCCGCGATTCAGCTCTCAGATTCACCCCATTTTCATCTTTTTCCCTCTCTATGTTTTTAATTTTCAGGTTATTTAACGGGTTCTCATATCTACACAAATACGATCATACGAAGGCTGAACAAACACATCAATTAACGAACCGAATCGAACACAGTACACGTCGAGCACAAATCCAAAAGACCCACAAAGCAACTATGGCTCAACAAACCTTAATCGAATCGATCGGGGCCTCATCGCGGATCCCCTTCTTCACGTACCCAGGAGGAGGGTACGGAAAACACCGAGACATTCGTGATACACCAGCAATCAACCAACACACAAGCAATTCAACAAGCTAATCCCCTTGATCTCCCTCTGTGAGAAAAATAAATTCGATTTTTCTCAAACCCTAGCTCGAACAAGGTCGCTCGGTCGCAATCGACTGCGGCTAGGGTTTTCGATCCTTGTTTCAGAACACAAATGTCCCGCGAAGACAAAAGGTTTGAGTGGAAAGGGAGGGAACCCGATCAAGGGTTAGGGTTTGGGAGGAGGGGGAAGAATCGCTCGAGAGCGTAGAGTTTTGGAACGGGAGAGAGACACAGAGCGGCCCCAGATCCAAATGACCAAGACTTATCCCAAAGAGGAATATTTATAGTAGGTATTGGTCTGGCTGGCCAACGCGTTTTGGACACAGAATATGAACGACGTTGTTGGGCGCATCCAAGGCATGTGTGTAGTGTGAAAGTAAGGGATCGTACTTGTCGAGCCCAGCCCAGTTTACTGCAGGAATATAAATTTAGCCCAGTCCAACTTTCAGGGCTGCTCTAAGCCACCATCAATAATTTAAAGACAAATTACATAAAATTACCTCATTATTAGGTCGGTCACAGTTTCATACCCCATTTTTAAAACATTTTAATGTCATACCTCATCTTACAAATTTGTTACAATTTCATACCTTCCGTCAGTTTGTCTTCTGTTAAATAGTGACAGGACTCAGTTAAAAAAATAATTAAATATTAAAAACTAAAAAATTAATTTAATTTAATTTTTTTTTGCATGGGGGACCCACCCTTCTCCCCCGCTCCCATCTTTCCCCAACCCAAAACCAGAACCACCCCAAACCCAGATCCCACCAGCTTTCGCCTTCTCCACTTCCAGCTTCTCGTATACTTCTGCCTTCGCCTCCTCCACTTCTAGCTTTTCCTCCCGCTCCTCCACTTCTAACTTCTCCTCTTGCTCTTCCAGCTTCTTCAACATCGTGACCGCATCCTTATTCGTGAGCAGGCGTATGATAGAGCAAATGCCACCGCGCTCTTATTCGCTCCCTTCGCCACCATGCACCAAATCGGCCCCTTATATAGCTTGTTATTTGTCACCGCCGGCAATGGCGGGTACTCCGACAAGGGCGTCTTCCCGTTCAGGTCAATCAGGTACACATGCGACTAGTTCGGGTATCGCAACCCGAAATTCCGCTCTATGTTGGGACACGGTTTGGTGTTCGCATTGCAGGTATGAGATTATACCAAATCTGTTTATCGGGTTAGCTGAGGATTTCGTTTCCAATGAGAAGGTACCGAATCAGAGTCTTCGGGTAAAAAGGGATGACGTTGGTGTGGACCCAATGGTCGGCGAACGTCTGATTGGAGGAGATGTTGTTGATGAGCTCGTTGGGGACCATGATGGAGACCTAGAGGTCGATGTTACGAAGGGCGGTGAGGATTTTGGGGTTGGCGTCGTAAAGCTTGACTCGCTTGGCCTTGAGAAACTAGATGAGCTTCACTAACTACAATGGTGGTGGGAGGTTGTTACCCAGCTGGCCGTAGTTCACACCCACCTTGGGGGCGAGCTCCATACCTGAAAAAATCAAAAGGGGTCAGAGAAAAATACCAAATGAACAAAACCCATGTCGCCATTTTTGGGATATGGGTTTGGGTTGGGGGAAGACGGGAGCAGGGAAGAAGGATGAGGGGGATAAGGGGTGGGCCCCCCATGCAAAAATAAAAATAAATTATTTTATTTTTTTTAGTTTTTTAGTTTTTAATAAATTTTTTAATATTTAATTAATTTTCTAATATTTGAGGTAGTTTTATGTAATTTACCCATAACTTAACCACTTAGTACTACGTCAGGCCAAACTCGAGTTTAAGTATTGAGCATACAGGATTTTGAACTGAAGTGTAAGATGTGGTAGGCTCATTGGTCTAGCGAACTAGCAGAACCCGCATGTATAAACTAAGCAAGATTAAGTACACTTAATTGGAGTTTAAGTATTGAGTATACGGAATTTTGAACTGGACTATAAGATGGTAGGCTCATTGGTCTAGCGAACTAGCATAACCGCATGCATTTTCTCAACCTTGGTATTACATCGAGTGATTAAATGAATGACGATCGCGAACATTTTTCATTATTCAATTGATCAACTACCAATTCAATGTATTTTCTCCTCAAAGAATCCTCGTCTATACGAAAATAGGTGTAACCTAGGAACATATTTTTCTTGTCATTGTCATATATTTTAAATCTCGGTCCTATATCTATTAATCACATGTTCAATGTTCTGTAATGTACAGTAAAATTAAATGGAATTATTTTATCGTTGTAAAAAGTCAGTTTAATGTTTTTTTAGGGTATGTATTAGAGAAATCCTCCTACGGTGGATCTTGAACTGGAACATCGTTTACAGATTCAACGATAGCCACAGGGTTGTAGATCAATACCGCAATATTTGGTATCAAACCAGCACAACAATTAGCAGCACATCTGCGAATACAGTGAACACATTCCCTTGAATTAACAAGGAAATGTCACAAACCAGTCGAATCAAGAACCGGTCAACTCTATCTAACAACTACTAAAACTGAAAAAGTACCTCTGAAAACTTGAATATGTGTATTTTCAATTTTTCATCCACTTATAATACAATGAAGTTTCTCTCCCAAAACCTTCTTCCCTCGTCATCGAAATTTTCTCTCAAAATTTTTCCGATCGTTATAGTTTTAGTCTTCTACCACAATGCTGCGGCTGTAAAACTACCAAACAACGAAAAGGTTCCGGCAGTGATTGTTTTCGGAGATTCGGTAGTGGATCCTGGAAACAACAACAATATTAGCACTATAGTCAAATGTAATTTCCCACCATATGGGAGAGACTTTATAGGACAAAGACCTTCTGGAAGGTTTAGCAATGGCAGAGTCCCCTCAGACATGATAGGTAAATCTAAGTACTGTCATTGTTTTTTTTTTTTTACTTTTTACTACTGGCTCAACCAAACTGTAAAAAAGATTCACTGTTCACAATTTTTTCAGCTGAATCAGTTGGAGTCAAGAAGATATTGCCAGCTTATCTGGATCCAAATCTGAAGATTCATGACTTACTTACTGGTGTAAGTTTTGCTTCAGGTGGCTCAGGATATGATCCTCTCACTCCTAAAATAGTGGTAAATACAGACATATACATAGACATAGACATATACATATACATATACATATACATCCCCATATATATATATAATATTTAGGGTCAGACTTGCTTTTTGTTTACTATGTCATACACATCCTTGATTTCTATTGATCTGTTTATGTCAGTCTGTCCTATCATTATCAGATCAAATAGACATGTTCAAAAATTATATAAGCAAGATTACGGTAGCAGTCGGAAAGGAGGGCGCTGCAACTATAGTATCGAAAAGCATATACATTGTGTGCACAGGAAGCGACGACATTGTGCATACCTATTATTTTACACCACTGAGGAGACCTCGGTATGACATTTCAGCATATACCGATCTCATGGTTGAATCAGCTTCAAGTTTCTTTCAGGTAAACATCGATCAATTGCAATTCGCCAATGTCAGCGCTAAAAAAAAAAATAAATGGTTTGGTGCCCATTCATTACCACTATTATAGCCATACACTCAAGATCCATCCACATTTCAGACCTAGCTAGACATAGCCAAGTTTGTTAGAGCAGTCTGCTCCTCCTGCACCCTAGTTTGAATCCGCTTCCCATAATTAGATAAGACTAGAATATCGCTCGAACAAAATAACACAGCTTTCATTAGAACTAGCCACCATAGAAGAGCAACAATTGTCCATCTGCCGCATAATGTCGGTATCTCAATTTCCATAGATGAGCTCACACATGAATATCATCACTATTGGAATGAGGTTCCCACAAGTAACCTAAATGAATCTTTCATTATTCAATCTTGGGTTACAAGTAATTGGGATTGTATGCTCTGAGTTGTACCAGATAGGGTTGAGGTGTGACATATTACTTATTACTTTTTTTATAAATGGGAATGCAGGAACTATATGAACTGGGAGCAAGAAGAATCGGAGTAGTAAATCTGCCGCCAATCGGGTGTTTGCCGTCGCAGAGAACACTGGGTGGAGGCAGAGAAAGAGGGTGCTCAGAGACTACCAACCAAGCAGCAAGCCTCTTCAACTCCAAGCTCTTGCCCAAAATAGATGCCTTCAATACGAGGCTTCCAGAAGCAAGGCTTGTCTACCTTGATATCTATAACACAGTGCTTTCCCTCATCCAAAACCCTACTCAATTTGGTAAATTTTTGAAATAGGTCAATTTCGTATATGTAAGTTATCGGTAAAGTTCTCTTACCAGGTAAAATATTTATGCTGTCAGACCATAAATCTATGACTGCATATTCTGGCACGAATCGACCAGATTAGTAGTGCAAATTCAGAGTTTGACAAGAGAACACTTTCACTTTTTTAAAGTTATATTATCATCATAGTCTTGAAAACCAAATGCCCCAATGCATATTAATCATAATGTTGATGTATACAACGATTTATATGTGGGTTCAGGATTTGAAGTGATGGATCAAGGATGTTGTGGAACAGGAAATATTGAGGTTAGCATTCTGTGTACTCGTTACTCTCCGGGAACCTGCAACGATTCATCAAAATACATATTCTGGGACAGCTACCATCCTTCAGAGAAGGGATATGAAGTAATAATCCCTCTGGTTTTCGATTCGCAAGTTCATAAATTCTTCTGAGGAATCTCACTCTCTCTCTCTTTCAAGTGTCGGCAATCAATAAATTTCCTTTTAGTTTTGGTGTATTTTCTTTCAGAAATTTGAGCCTCAATTTGTTAATAGTCTAGTGAAATTTATCGAGATTTTGCATTCAGTTGACGTGACAATTATTGACTGAAGCTGATATTTAACTTACCCTACCCCTCACTTATGCAAATGCTTAAACAGACTTATCAAAACTTGAACATGCAGTGTATTTACATAATGTACTCTCTCCCAAAAACTTCTTCCTTCATCTAAATCGTCTCTCAAATTTATTTCAGTTGTTATAGCTTTGTTCTTCTACGGCAATGCTGCTGCTGTAGAACTGCCGAACAACGAAAAGATTCTGGCAGTGATTGTTTTCGGACATTCAATAGTTGATCCTGGAAGCAACAACATTGGCACTGTAGTCAAATGCACTTTCCCAACTTATGGGAGGGACTTTGTAGGAAGAAGGCCTACTGGAAGGTTTAGCAATGTTAGAGTTCCCTCACACAGTCAGACTTGATAGGTGATCTAACACTGACAAATTTTAAGTACTTTATCTGAGTAGTGAGATATTTATGCATTCACACTAGTGTTGTTGTTCCGTATTTTTTATAATGCGTTAAAAACTATCCTAATTTACGAGGAGGGGGTTAATTCTTTACGAATTTTTAGCTGAATCAGTCGGAGTGAAGAAGATTTTGCCAGCTTATCTGGATCCAAGTCTGAAGGTTCGAGACCTACTTACCGGTGTAAGTGTTGCCTCGGTTGGCTTATAAGTAACATCTTCATAATCATTTGTTAAGGATCTAGCTTAGAAACTCTTTTGCCCGTTTTAGGGTCAAAACTTAATGTTCCATGATGAACCACCACGACCACAGGAAATAATCGAGATGTAGAGATGTTGGAGCCAAAATCTGCCTGATTTGCCTTAATTTTGGTTCGAGTTCAGGCCTTTTGAGTCTCTAGTTTATTTGATAGACATGATCATGTGACTTAATTCTGTTCTATTCGGCCCCATTTTTCTCGGTAAAATATTGCCTAATTTGGAGAGTGCCAAAAAGAAAAAATTCTATCAGGAATACTCACCGTCATCCATGAAGGAGGTAAGCTTCTTTGTTGCTACATGTTTCCTTCTCTCTTTAGAGGACGAAAGGCTGGCTGCTAATTTCAGACGCTACATGAAGGAGGCCAGCCTTTCGTTGTAGTCTTGAACATTCTGAATATGAATCAACAAGATCAATAGTCTAAATTCACAATTTTGTCATCGTCAAAGTCTCGGAAAAAAGAATTCCACAATGCATATTAATCACAATGTTGATACAATGGTTTTATATATGAATTCAGGATTTGAAGTGATGAATCAAGGATGCTGTGGGACAGGAACTCTGAGGTTAGTATTCTGTGTACACGTTACTCTCCGGGAACCTGATTGAAAAACATATTTTGGGACAGCTACCGTCCTTCAGAGAAGGGATATGAAATTATCACCCGTATGGTTCTCGATTTGCAAGTTCATAAATTCTTCTGAAGCCGCTCTTTCTTTCAAGTATCAGCAATCAATAAATTTCCAAGCCAATTTTGGTGTATTTCTCTCTCAGAAGTTTGAGTTTCTATTTGTTACAAATTGCTGCCACTTTTTGGCGCAACCTTTATCATCACATTCAGGCAGATTCAACCCCTAAATCTGTTCCCTTGCTACGGATAGCATAAAAACTCTCCTTGATAAAAAAAAATAACGTCTTCACAATCTTTGCGTTCATTATCCAGCTTAGAACTACTAAGCGCTTCCGAATCAACCCCTAAACAAAAAAGGGGATTCGAATATGCAAACAAATCACACACTTGCCCTATAATTATTGAACTTTGTTCGGCAACCTAAGATACATCATTAATTAGTACCTTTTGAAAACATACAGATGGATGCAAAACAGTGCAACACTAAGCGCTGATGGAGAAATGCAGTTGGATATTTACTGTTTTAAAAAGTGATTAAGCAGTTGATATATTTAATAACATCCCCTACAGCACTAATTACCAAATCAAATACATGATGCAACATTATCAAGGTGAATTAGATGATTTCTTAGCACAATTGAAGGGAAATAGTAAAAACAAGCAACACCATTTTTCTTGTTCTGATTTATGTAGGCACAGCAGCCTTGAATATTTTTTTTGCAGAAGACGCCTTTCTCAACACCAAAGAATTATTGAACTAACTAGCTATTATTCTAGTGATATTTCTCGGGATATCACTTTCGAATTCCCTGGTTGGTATTGCAGTACCTAGAGGAAAATTTTCATCTTGCATCAGATGATGAAACAACTATATTGACTGGAGTTAATATCTAACTCACCTTATTAATATGTCCCCTTAGGGCTTAGGTAAATTTCGAACTACATTGATTAAACCAAACACTATCTAACAACTACTAAAACTTAAAAGGACAACTTTTGAGCCAATTATTTAAAAGCACCTATGAAAACTTGAATATGCACATTCCAGTGTGTAGTTTCAATTTTCATCCACTAAAAATACAATGAAGTTTCTCTCCCAAAAACTTCTTCCCTTGTCATCGGAATGTTCTCAAAAAAAAAAATTTCTGATCGTTATAGTTTTATTCTTCTACCGCAATGTGGCTGCTGTAAAACTACCGAACAACGAAAAGATTCCTGCAGTGATTGTTTTCGGAGATTCAGTAGTGGATTCTGGAAACAACAACAATATTAGCACTGTAGTCAAATGTAATTTCCCACCATATGGGAGGGACTTTGTAGGACAAAGACCTACCGGAAGATTTAGCAATGGCAGAGTCCCCTCAGACTTGATAGGTAAATCCAAGTACTGTCATTGTTTTTTAACTTTTTACTACTGGCTCAACCAAACTGTAAAAAAGAG
This sequence comes from Pyrus x bretschneideri, assembly GCF_019419815.1. Classification (NCBI taxonomy): domain Eukaryota; kingdom Viridiplantae; phylum Streptophyta; class Magnoliopsida; order Rosales; family Rosaceae; genus Pyrus; species Pyrus x bretschneideri. The sequence continues at coordinate 15,215,886 of NW_025999390.1, read as the reverse complement.
TAAACGTTCACAATTTTTTCAGCTGAATCAGTTGGAGTAAAGAAGATATTGCCAGCTTATCTGGATCCAAATCTGAAGATTCACGACTTGCTTACTGGTGTAAGTTTTGCCTCAGGTGGCTCAGGATATGATCCTCTCACTCCCAAAATAGTGGTAAATACAAACATATACATACATATATATATATATATATTGTGGGTCGCGCCTCACCGCAGGCACTGATATACTTATCAGTCTTGTTTTCTGTTTACCATTTCATACACATCCTTACTTTCTGTTAATTCTGTTTCTGTCAGTCTGTCCTATCATTATCAGATCAAATAGACATGTTCAAAACTTATATAAACAAGATTACTGCAGCAGTCGGAAAGGAAAGCGCTGCAACTATGGTATCGAAAAGCATATACATAGTGTGCACAGGAAGCAATGACATTGCGAATACTTATTTTTCGACACCACTGAGGAGACCTCGGTATGACATTTCAGCATATACCGATCTCATGGTTGAATCAGCTTCAAGTTTCTTTCAGGTAAACATCAAACAATTGCATTTGCCAATGTCCCCGCTAAGTTTGGTGCTCCTTCATTACTGCTATTGTAGCCAGAAACTGCTAAATTTGCAATATCGTGCATCCTGAGATACATATAAACTTAAGATCCATCAGAATTTCAGACCTAGCTAGACGTAGTCAAGTTTGTAAGAGCAGTTTACTCGCCCTTCTGTTTCATGTTTGAATCCCCCTTCCCGTAGTGTAGATTAAGCTAGAATATCGCTCAAACAAAATTATACAACTTTCTTCAGAACTAGCCACCATAGAACAGCAACAATTGTCCATCTTCCGCATATGTCAGTGTCCCAATTTCCATAGATGAGCTCACACATGCATATCATCACTACTGGAATGAGGTTCCCACAGGTAACCTAAATGAATCTTTCTTTCTTGAATCTTGGGGACCAAGTAATTGAAATTGTATGAAGAGGATGCTCTGAGTTGTATCAGGGTTGAAGTGTGACATCTGTCGTAGTACTTTGCTATTTATATTAATATGGGAAAAAAATTGGGGCTGTAGGAACTATATGGACTGGGAGCAAGAAGAATCGGAGTAGTAAGTCTGCCGCCACTCGGATGTTTGCCGTCGCAGAGAACACTGCGTGGAGGCAGAGACAGAGGGTGCTCAGAGACTTTCAACCAAGCAGCAAGCCTCTTCAACTCCAAGCTCTTGTCCGAAATAGATGCCTTCAATACGAGGCTTCCAGAAGCAAGGCTTGTCTACCTTGATGTCTATAACGCATTGCTTTCCCTCATCCGAAACCCTACTCAATATGGTAAATTTCTGAAATAGGACAATTTCATGTATGCTACCAGTTAAATATTTATGTTGCTGAACCATAAATCTAATGGCGGAGCTAAGAATTTTTTACCGGGTGGGCTAGCTTAAAAATTTTAATTTTTATAAATAAAGAAACTTGATACCGTGTTTTTCGTTGTATCAGCTAGCTTTAAAAAAATTCACAAGGTGAGCCAAAATTTTTTGTAATTAAATACATACGTGTTAAAATTCAAACAAATCCAAACTTATACATGGACAAGAAGCGATGAAAAAAAGGATGTAAGAAAAAGAAATGGTATGTAAACTGTATTATATAATTTTATATGGTTAAATCTAAGAGATTCGGACTAATGACTAAATATGGTGGGTGAAAATCAATCAATCTAGACCTCATGTCCTGACACGAATCAAATAGATTACTTGCGCAAATTTAGAGTCTGACAAGAGAACACCTTCACTTTTTTTTTAAGTTATATCGTCATCATAGTGTCTTGAAAACCAAATGCCACAATGCATATTAATCATAATGTTGATATATACAATGATTTATATGTGAATTCAGGATTTGAAGTGATGGATCAAGGGTGCTGTGGAACAGGAAATATTGAGGTTAGCATTCTGTGTACTCGTTACTCTCCGGGAACCTGCAACGATGCATCAAAATACATATTCTGGGACAGTTACCATCCTTCGGAGAAGGGATATGAAGTAATAACCCCTATGGTTTTCGATTCGCAAGTTCATAAATTCTTCTGAGGCCTCTCTCTCTTTCAAGTATCAGCAATCAATAAATTTCCATGACAGTTTTGGTGTATTTCTCTTTCAGAAGTTTGAGCCTCAATTTGTTTGTTGTCTGGCAATTTTTAAAACTTTTATCACGCTTTTGAATTAGTCCCCAATGTGACATGGAATTAACTAATCAAATTATACTTCATCTTAAACAAAGTATAAAAGTAAATTTGCTGAAATTAGTAAAACTGATCAAGTATCAAGCGAAAATTATGATGTTATATCTTTGTACAGTTTATCAACATCAGTTGATCTTCCTCTGATTTAATTACCAGAAAACCGGTTTATCAATCATATGATTTCATACGTCAAAGATATCTTAGAAAATAGAAGATACGAAAGCAAATGATTTCTGAGCACAATTTGGTTCCAAATTTGACTGCAAAGTGCAAACCAACCAGCTTTACTCTGGTGACACTTCTTCATCATTCCTGTAAAGAACAGGTCTCAGTTCGAATTCCCCAACTCCCAGTTGATAAAAGAGTTAACATCGCCGTATCCTTCGATTCTGTGGCACTTAATTAGATGACAGTTACCTTTCAGATAAAGTACATGCAATCAATGCCAATCTTTCTTCTTAATTTTGTGACCAATTCCCAAATTTAGAAAGGCAATTTTGCATCTGTTGCATCCAGCAATACTTTGACTCAAGTTAATACATAACTCTCTCCCTTAATGTGGAAAAAATTAGACAAACATCAAATCAAACTAAATCATATCTAACTACTAAAAATTATACATCTTTTGAGAGCTAATAATTTAGGTGGCCCTCTACTTATATGGAGATGCTTAATTAGTATAAAACCTAGAGATTAAGCTTGCTTGAACAAGTGTATCTACATCCACTTAACACAATGATTTCTCTCTTCCAAGTACTTCGTCAGACATCTAATTCATCGGTCAAGTTTCTTTCAATCGTCATAGCTTTATTCCTCTTCCATAATGCAGCTGCAGCTGCATTATTGGAAATTAATCTGCATCAATCACACTACTAGTCTACTCCTGTTGCTACTATTATCGTTCTAGTTTTTACTTTTTGTTACTGGTTCAACCAAACAGTCCAAAAAAAATAAGGGGTCATTAAGAAAAACTAATCTTGAAAGCATTTATGCTCATAAGTGCTTTTACAGACGGCCTGTTTATTAGAAGAACGCCAAAGTTTTGAATAAAAGTCTATGTACTTCATGAAAAAACATTTGGAAACACTGTAAATTGTAACTTTTTGCTGCCCATAAACACTATATATTTCTACCAAAATGTTGTCATAAGCGATTTTGGTTAATTCGAAACCACTTTTATCTATTCTAAAGTCACTTCCAAACATGCCCCAAATCTTTACAAATTTTCAGCTGAATCAGCTGGAGTGAAGAAGATTTTGCTACCTTATCTGGATCCAAATCTGAGTCTTCAAGACCTACGTACTGGTGTAAGTTTTGCCTCAGGTGGTTCAGGATATGATCCTCTCTCTTCCCAAATAGTGGTAAATATATAGTTCTGTTTCTTTAGTCTGTCCTATCTTTATCAGATCAACTGGACCTGTTCAAACATTACATAAGAAGGATAAATGCCGCAGTCGGGAAGGAGAGAACTGCGATTATATTATCGAAAAGCATATACATTATGTGCACAGGAACTGATGACATTGCAAATACTTATTTTACTACACCGCTGAGGAAACCTTACTATGACAATCCAGCATATACCCATCTCATGATTAAATCGGCTTCAAGTTTCCTTCAGGTAAACGTCGAACAACTTCAAATCTCTTCCCCGCAATTTAATCTCCCGAATAAAATAAAACGCTTCCTTAAGAATAGCCACCGTAGAACAACAACAATTGTCAATCTGCCGTATATGGCGGTACTCCACGTTCCATATATGAGCTCACAAGTGGATATCATCAAAAAATTTGAATCTGGTTCCGAGTAACCTAAAATGAATTTGATATTATTGAATCTTGCTGTCCAAGTAATTCAGATTGTATGAAGAGGCTACTCTTAAACGTACTAAAAAGGAAATGGGACTGCAGGAACTATATGGACTGGGAGCAAGAAGAATTGGAGTACTAAGTTTGCCGGCAATTGGGTGTGTACCATCACAGAGAACACTGAGGGGAGGCATACATAGGGAGTGCTCAAAGCCTCAAAACCAAGCAGCAATCCTCTTCAACTCGAAGCTTTAGACCCAAATAGATGCCTTCAATAAGAAGCTTCCAGAAGCAAGGCTTGTCTACCTTGTTATCTATTACACATAGCTTTCCCTCATCCTAAACCCTGCTCAATATGGTAAGTTGTCGATAAGTTCCATTACCAGAAAAATACATATGTTGTCAGGCAATGAATCTGAGAGTGCATATTTTGACAAGAATCAAGCAGATCAATAGTCCAAATTCACAGCATGACGGAGGAACACTTTCATTCTTTTCAAGTTATATCCTTAATTGTAGTAGAGTAGCCTCAACTTAAACCCTAAATGCCACAATGCATATTAATCACAATATTGGTACAATGACTGATATATGGATTCAGGATTTGAAGTGGCGAATAGGGGGTGTTGTGGAACAGGAAATATTGAGGTTAGCATCACGTGTAATCCTCACACTCCAGGAACCTGCAACGATTCGTTGAAATACATATTCTGGGACAGCTATCATCCTTCAGAGAAGATATATGCAAGTCTTAACCCTCTGTTTTTCGACGCGCAAGTTCGCAACTTCTTCTGAAGCTTCTCTCTCTTTCAAGTATGAGCATTCAATAAGTTTCCAAGTCAGAGATTTGGTGTATTTATCTTACAGAAGTTGAGCCTCGATTTGTTAGAAACTTGTGTCTTGTGTGTTCCATGCAGGCCATGCAGCAACTATATATTTTATTTCTGGTTTCTAATTATTTTTCATATGTAAAGATGTCCTGAAGCGTATGAATAAATCGATTTTTTACATTTAATATTTTGAATATAGACATGAACTTTCATCCTAATTTTCACCCAATGTGACGTAAAAATTGGAATTGAGTGGTGATCAAAGCTCACTTATTAGTTAATCTCATTAAAAAGGGAACAAGTCACTGGGGTTACTCGACGGTAGTTAATTAGAGTGATAGATAGGAGCAAGCTAAGTCTAGGCTTCGAAACCGTCCAATGTAACCAAAGAAAAAATACAGACGAAGAATAGGAATGACTAATTAATAGTAATCCTTTTATATCCCCATGAAGTTGCAATCAGTAGTTGGCTCTTCTTTGATAATAACTTAAGGGTAATGCTAGGAATACAAAATTTAATAAATTAAATGATGTGGAAGTTGATCATTAAATTATTACTTAAGCGTTGATAAATGTGTTCATTTATATTGGTGACGCATCATTTAGTTTGCAAATATTTTAATAGTTTCTGTAATATACATCACGTCATTTATGTTATACGGGTAATAGGATAGACACGTATATATATTCTCCTCTCCCCTACGATAATTTTTGGTCATTAGATATCTAGAATCACTAGATATAAAACATAATCCATAGAATTAATACCTTTTTGTAATTGAGTTAGTTTGGCAGATAGCATATCAACATGGGAATAGTTTGGCAAGATCCTTAAAGTTTGGTAAACTGTGTAGTTCGACATTTAATCAACCTTTTGAAATCATAATAAAATCGTGAGCAACCTTGCAGCTTATACCCCACATTTGAGTTGAAATTTCATTCAAACATCATGGATTCACTTATGACACCCCACATTTGGATGCAAATGTAGATACTAGGCTGCCTATCAAAACTGAGAGAGAATAGACATGATATGCATCGGGAGAAGTGTCTTTTGGACTTGAACTTACCCTAGTGAAAACATATCGTGTTTACTTGGGATGTGGAAGATCTTGAACTGTTCACCGTAGCAGTAAACCGAGACAATATGCTACACACATATCATGTCTGTCATACGTCAATTCAGACGGTTGTGTTCATTTTGATCCTGAACAAATCTCGGATTTCATAGGAGCTTTAGAGAATTTAGCCATTTCAATTCTCATAAATGTGATCTCATTTACTCCTATATAGGTGACATTAATTAAGAATAGTTTGTCATATTCCTTTTGATAACAAGATATTAATGTCATTAAATGTGTAAAATATAACCCCTCGAACATCAACAGACAACACACATTTATCATAAGAATTAATGGTAAGTTGTGTGTTCAACTTTTGAATCAAACTCAACCAGTTTGCCTATTGAACCTAGGCCATGAGATCTCCAATTAGCTAAGTTAGGTTTCCGCCCAATTCGATTCATTGAATTGGCTTGAGACCCATTCCCCTCGATGTAAATAATATTTGCTCTCTTGGTAGCCTTTTGTCAAAGGATCAGCTATATTTTCCTTTGACTTTACATAATCAATGGATATTATTCCATTGGAGAGCAACTTCTTAAGAGTATTATGTCGACGCCTGATGTGTTACGACTTTCCATTGTATACATGACTTTTGGCCCTTGATTGTGTGGCCATACTATCACAATGTATACATATAACAGTTACAAGCTTTGGCCACACTGGAATATCCTCCAAAAAATGTTTGAGCCACTCGACTTCTTCTATAAACTCCGATTCCATGGTGGAACGAGCTATACATTTCTGTTTAGAGGATTTCCAAGATATTGTTGCACCTCCCAAGGTGAAAACATATCCACTTGTCGACTTGGATTCTGTAGTGTCAAAAATCCAATTAGCATCACTGAAGCCTTCTACAAAAGGTGGATACTTGGTGTAGTGTAATCCATAGTCAAGTGTATTTTTCAAATACCTTAACACTCTTACTAAAGCATCACAATGCTATTGTGTCGGATTACTAGTATATCTACTAAGCATACTTACTGCATAAGCTAAGTTGGGCCTAGTCAAATTCATCAAGTACATTAGACTTCCAATTACTTGAGAATATTCAAGTTGAGATATGTCATTGCCTTTATTTTTCTCCAACTTGCATCCAACATTAAAGGGAGTTACAGCAGTTTTGCAGCCAAAATGACCAAACCTTCACAATATTTTTTCCACATAATGGAATTGTGTAAGGACATACCCTTCACTATTTGTCTTAATTTAAATTCCTAGAATGACATCGGCTTGACCTAAGTCTTTCATGTCAAAACTTGAATTCAACATTTTCTTTGTTTTATTTATTACATCTTTATCAGTTCCCATTATGAGCATATCATCCACATAAAAGCAAACAATAACAAAAGTTTTATCATTACTCTTGACATAGACACATTTATCAGATTCGTTTATTTTGAACCCATGAGTCAACAAAGTATGATCAAATTTCTTGTGTCATTGTTTTGGTGTTTGTTTAAGTCCATATAATCACTTAACTAATTTACACTTTTCTTGTCCTTTAAGCACAAACCCTTCAGGTAAGCACGACCCTTCAGGTTGTTCCATGTATATTTCTTCATCTAGTTCTCCATTTAAAAATGTTGTTTTTTCATCCATTTGATGTATATCAAAGTTGTACACAGCCGCAATCACTATTAATGTCCTAATTGACGTTATGTGAGAAACTGGAGAATAAGTGTCGAAATAATCCAACCCTTCCTTTTGGCGATAACCTTTGGCTACTAAACGTGCCTTGAACTTGTCAATGGTTCCATAAACCTTAAGTTTCTTCTTGAAAATCCATTTATGACCAATTGGTTTACTATTGGGAGGTAAATCAACCAATTCTCATGTGTTAGTTTTCATAATGGATTCCATTCACTTTTAATTGCTTCCTTCCATAAAGGAGCCTTGGAAGAAGACATTGTTTCTTTAAGAGTTCTAGGTTCTAGGTTCATTCTCGAACAAGTAAGCAATGAAATTTGGTCCAAAAATTTTAGAAACTTTGATTCTTTTTCCTCTTCTTGGTTCCACATAATTGTCTTGGATACTCGAAAAAGAGACCTCATCATGATTATGATCATTAATCCTCTTTTTATTAGAACCAGATTCCTTTTACTTGTAAGGAAATATATCTTCAAAGAATTCCACATCTGCCGATTCTAATATAGTGTTAACATGTATGTCTAAAATTGAAGATTTTACTACAAGGAACTTATAAGCAGCATTATTGTTTGCATATCCAATGAATACACAATCAATTGTTTTAGGTCCTAGTTTCGTTCTTTTTTATAACGAAACTTGCACTTTTGCTAAGCAACCCACACTTCAAGGGTTTTATATGTGGGTTTATGTCATTTCCATATTTCATAAGGTGACTCATCAATCTTCTTTTGAGGAACCTTACTCAATATGGTATTTACAATAAGTAAAACTTCACCCCACAAACTGTGTGGAAGCCCCAAACTATTTAACATGAATTAATCATATCCTTGAATGTTCTATTTTTCCTTTTGGGAGCACCATTTTGTTGTGATGTGTATGGAGACATTGTTTGATGTATAATTCCATGTTGAGCACAAAAATTTGAGAATGTAGTAGACTCATACTCTCCTCCTCTATCGGATCTAAGTGCTTTGATTTTTCTCTCAAGTTGATTTTCAACTTCAGCTTTATATGTTTTAAACATATTCAAAGCTTCGTCCTTGCTATGAATCAAATAAACATAGCAATACTTACTACAATAATCAATAAAAGTGACATAATAATTATTTCCTCCACGAGTTGGTGTGGACTTAGAGTCACAAAGATCACAATGAATTAATCCAAGTAATTCACTTGATCTTTCCAAAATTGACTTTCTAGTTTGCCTAGCAAATTTCAATTCGGTACATGTCTCACACTTATGATTAAAATCAATTTTGAATTTAGATAATAATTCTAATTTAATCATTTTTTGCATGGAACGAAAATTAACATATCCTAATCTAGCATGCCAAATATTAGAAGACTCAACAATATAAGTAGAAGCATTTATTTTATTAGCATCATCAACGGTAATTACATTGAGTTTCACGAGACCATCAACCACATATCCCTTTCCAACAAACATCTCACCCTTGGTAAGTACAAATTTGTTGGATTCAAATACAAATTTAAAGCCCTTAGCAATAAGAATAGGTCCAGAAACTAAGTTTCTCCATATTTCAAGAACATGCAGCACATTCAACAAGGTCAGACTCTTCCCATATGTGAATTTGAGTACCACTTTGTCTTTGCCCTCCACCGCAGATGAAGCAGAATTACCCATATACAGCTTTTCTGCAGGGGCAGCATGATGGTATTCAATGAACAAATTTCTGTCAGCGCAGATGTGCTTTGTAGCACCAATATCCATCAGCCATTCGCTCACATTTGAGACCATGTTAACCACAACAGCAGCCAACTCTTCATCAGTGATTGTCATGTTTGCATGGTTGTTATTGTTTCCATTGGCATGATTTTCATCTTTGCAAATGATAACAATCTTGTTCCTTGTGACCAAATTTGCCATACACGTAGCAGACGTCCTTAATCTTCTTCAGATTCTTGCCTTTAAGAGCAAGGGCAAATTGTGCAAACTGCTTGGTTTTCTAAGCCTTATTCTTTTTTGGCTTCTCCTTGGAGTTTCCTCCCTCAACATAATTCGCATTGGCTTCAATGGCAGCAAACCCATCAGAACGATCTGCCTTTCTGAGGTTTTCTTCCACTTGTAGCCTCAGAATCAAATCATTCATATTCATCTCACAGTGCTTGTGCTAGGAGATAAATATTGAAGTCATTCCAGGAAGTTGGTAATTTCTCGATTATCGCTCCAACTTGGAAATGCTCATTGATCTCACATCCTTCGAAGTGCAGTTCATAGATCAATTTCTGGATTTCTTCGACCTGAGATACAACATATTTCAAATCCATCATAGTATATTTGAGAAACTTACCGATAACAAATTTCTTTGAACCGGCATCATCAATCTTATACTTTGTCTCCAGGGATTCCCATAAGTCCTTTGCAGTCTTGCACAGAGAATAAATGATGTAGAGATTGTCATCCAAATTATTCAGAATATAATTCCTACAACAAAACTCAGAATGATTCCAAGCTTCAATTACCATTACAGTCTCTTTCAACATTGGATTCTCATTGGATTGCGGAGCTTCTTCCTTGAGAACATGAGCAAGATTCATGGTTGTCAGGAAAACAACATCTTCTGTTGCCATCTCTTGAAATCCAACCCTTTGAATTTCTCAGGCTTCTCAAAGTATTTCAGCACAGTGTCATTCACATTCACATATTGCTGATCCATATTTATGTTTCAAGATTGTTGGATAAATATCAACAATCAATAATAAATTTATATATACTAATGAATAATAAATGTGAATGAATAATTTAACAGAGTATAAACAAAACGAAATAATATTAAACAGATAAATTGAAGATCGAGGCTTGCATACCGTAATGTCCATGAAGCAAAAATTCCGTCCCTACTCTGTGCTTGTAGTTCTACGGACGTCTGCTTCACCAATATTCAACAATCAAAGTAAAGATTCAAGCATTGGAAAACTAGACTTCTAGCGAATTTCGCTTGTGGTCCTCTCAGTAAGAAGGTTTGGGATTGTAGAAGATGAGTTTGATTTTTTCTGTGTACTAAATGACATGCAGATGGATGTGTATATAATATGTTTATGTCTGTTCGCAACAGGTATGAGAATGAGATGTGTTTGTTGGGAGACATCTTCTCAGATGGGTGCTTTGTTCTCTGGCATTCTTTTATCACTTCAGACTTCTTCTGAAAATATGAGTCTGTTGAATGAAGATTTCTAATAGTTCAACCATTTTCTAATAGGGACAAAATCTTATAAAGTGAGGGAACCTTTTAGTGATGACCAATGTGGGATAATGTAGAATGAAGATTTCTACTCAAAATTTCCAACACTTATTATTCTGTGTAAATTTCTCTTGGATCTTCTACATATTGCAACATTTTTCATATCTCATAATTTATTTAACATTTTAGTTGAAGTTTGATCATTTTCCACAACAAAAAATTATGTGTGGTAAATTACTGTTGCCGAGATATTGACACGAATAAAAAATTTCGGGAGGTGCTCAAAAATATAAAACTTCAACTAAAAATTTATGTGGTAATTTGATAGTGGCACGAATAGAAAGCCCGGTAAAATAAACTAAACTAAAATTGTGTGCGATGATTCTCCACAAGGCGGAAAGTTCATTGCCCGGTTATGAGGAAGCTACTCCAATGGTGTTCAGTGGCATGCTTCCTTTGGATGCAGACCAGTTTCCCGAGTTGAGGGGTGCACTTGAGAAACTGCAGCTTAATGATGCTGCTTTGAAGTTGTGGACTCTTGTGGCTTCTCCATATGGAAATTGTTCAGGAGAGGCTGGAGAGGGAGTACAATCTGAGTCTGATAACCACTGCCCCGAGCGCTGTGTATAAAGTGAATTGTGTAAGTGGTGAGGTTGTTGAACGCTAACATCCATCTGCTCTTCCCAAACCTAGAAAAAGGAAACCGATTGAGGAGCCTCTTGTGAAGATTGAGATGCTTACGCCCAAGGATTACATCGGTCCTCTTATGGACTAGACAAGATTTACAGATTTTGGAGCATCCAGATGTTCATAAAACGTAAGAGAAATAATGAAGCTCTTTGCAGAGAAATGATCAGATTTAGCATAAAATAGAAACGATATCGCTCGGAATACAACTAGCCGTTGTTCCGAAACATATTATAGGAAATATACAAGTGACCAGTTTAGAAACTATTATTCGCACAACCATAATCTGAATTCTTTTGCCTCCTAATTCAAACATGAGGTTCCATGTATCCTAAACTGCCCCCAGCAAACTCTACAAAATTGCATACTCCCTACCCTGATCACGCCACCTATAGATACGAGAAAGAAACTATATATACATATAGAAACACAAGGCAACCAGTTCAAAGAAGTTTGTTCTGAGCAACAGCCTGACATAACTCGTCCTCGTAGAACAGAACTCGATTTTTGCACAGGGGCTTTGGTAAGGCAGATGGCATCATGCATCTTGGATGGAAATTTGACTCCTGGAAGAGAACTGCTGCAACCTGCCTCATTTCTGAGACTTTGAGGCGGGATGGTGGCCGGGGACCATGCTTTGGTGCTTTTGGAGTATGGGGGCTCCGAATCCATGTACCTTTCCCATCTCCCTTGCTGCAAAAACCATGTAAAACTCAGAAAAAGGAAAAACACATTGGACGGAATAAACAGTGACAAAACATAGTTTAGAATACAAACTTAAGAAAAGGCCAGTGCTCTGCGGGATGGGGTGTCATTGTATTCAACATCTCCTGTCTGGAGCGATCTGGAGTTGTATAATTGAAGTAGAACTGCCTTGCAATTACAACCTGTTTCCAATAGTATAAACATAGAAGGTCATTTATCTTCAAACTAAAAATCAAACAAAACGTATGAATGTGTTCCTATGCATATATGTACATGGAGATAGAGATAGAGATAGAGATGGGCTTACAGCTTTTCTAACTCGCTGAGAAACGTGAAAAACTGACTTCAGTTGGTCGTGATGCAGGTGACACAATAATTTAACCTTGAATTGCAAAAACAGGAATCACTACAAGTACATAGATATATAAAATTGAGAAGATCCAGATTCCAAACCCGTGTGTGTGTGTGCGAGCGCATGTAAGAACTAAACAGTTACATGTCCTCAACTATAACATAGACAGGAGTCATGCATTGTCTTTAGTTTATCTCAGCACGTAGCATGTATCAAACTCAAGATCCAGTTTTACATTGAAAGAGAAATACTGCACACATTCGGTTCCAAAATACACCGCAAAATATGAAAAAAGAAAGAAGTAAAACATCTCTCAAGAAGGGATAAAAGGAGATGATAACTTGTACTTTACAGTATTGCGGTAGATCTAAGACCTAACATTTCTATCAGACCTCCTCTGCATCCTTGAACTGTATCGTTATACATTTTAAAGCAATTTTGACAAATCTGTATCCAAAGTAATCAATTCTTTGTGCAAAAAATATCAACACTAACATAAAAAGAAAGAAACAAAGAAACACTACAGATCTCAATTCATCTAAAAACTAGAACACAAACAAAAAAATTATTGAGAAACCACATGCTAAAGTTAAATGCTTCAACTTACTATGCTATATTGTCTATGTTCATTGATCGTCTTGCTGAATCAGATATCAAAATTGAAAACAGGTACAAGAAAGAATTGGTCAGCCCAAGTAAACACAAATACATCATAAAGCAATCATCTTCTGTGACAGCCAGAGTTTCAGAAAATATTAGTGGCATGCCACATTTACAAAGATAAATAATTTACATCAAGCATAGAACACATTTATACAAGCACAAATGACGCTAAATCTGCATATATACCACAAACAAAAACATAATGAACATAGTAAAAACTGAACGCTGAAATAGTGAAAAAGGGTGAGAAATAGTAAACAATACCAGCAAATCCATGGGAAGGGACTCAAGCCGGGACTCTGACTCGCAATCTTCAACTCGAGGAGTCTTTGGAGTTTTCAACAAACTATTCTGTCTAACCAAATTCACAGGGGACAACATCAAGGGGCTTTTATCGATAGTCTTATCTTCAATCACCATATCGCCCTCAACTCTCTTGCTCTCAAAGGCAGCCACCCTTTTCCACCCCAGATCAGTACAAGACTTGGCTGAAGACACCTTATTGTACTTAAGCTGGGCAAGAGCACCCGGTTTCAGATACTTGTTGCCGGAACCCCGCCGCTTCTTCTGTTTCGGGTTCTTCGAATTCCTCTCCTTTGGAGACACTTTCCCCATCTCCCCCTCTTTTTATTTCAGCCCAAAATTATTTTGCATAAAATCCCCAATTTTTCCCCAATAAATAAATAATCGCCAATTTCCCAATTCAATAAAAAAACCTAAGCAGCCATAATCTATCAAATCTGAAATAAAAATTTTCAATATTAGCAGCGGTATTAAAAGTTAAATAAATCTGACAAACCCCCACAAAAAAATATGCAAAAAATTGCATACAAAATATCAAAATCTGTACAAGCTCTACCTTTCGAGGGTTGGAGATCACCTCCATCCCTTTTCCAATTGCAATACCTGAAAACCAAAATCATAAACCGAAAACTCGTCAGAAACCCTAGATTATCCAAATTCGTACAGACCCATATCCCCTAGCTCGTACAATCCACACCAAAATCATAAAATTAGCAAAAAATTAAAGAAATTACAAACCTTCCACAAAAAAAAAAAATCAAAGCGAAAACCAGAGCATCGTAGCCACAGAATTTGGGAGACAATCCAAAAATAAAAATAAATAAATAAATAATAGGTAGCAGAGCAAATGCAGAGGCGGAGGGGGTAGAGAGAGAGAGAGAGGGGGGGGGAAATGGGGCCGCTAGGGTTTTACTCAGATTTGAAATTGATGCAAATGCCCGCGAAAGCTCCACAGCAGCAGTTTTTCTGGTACAAAACAAAAACCGAGATAGTGATTTATATAAATATTCTATCTGGCTCTTACGTGGCGATGTACGATTGGCGGAATATTAACTGCAGAGAGTTGTAGGACAGCGGGTGTCTTTAGTGCTTAGCCACATCGGACGGCACGGATTGCGTGCAAGATGCGGACAATTGGGCTTGTTCATTAATTGGGTGGACTATTTGGTAAATTTGAAAATACTTTTTGGAGGGAAATAATAAAAGTTTGAGAGCGAAAGCGAAATATTTTTGTGATGACTAATATACCCCTCGTTTTTCTGTTGCGTGGAGGGCATTTTGGAAATTCGGGCTTGTGAAAGGCGGTGCTTTTGATATCTCGATGTTGTTGCAAGAGCTGGAGAGTGGGCCCGATCAGGCCCAACGTATGATGGATTCAATGCGTGAAAGTACATAATCCACCCTTTATGGCAGCATTAACCGCGCGTGACTACCGCTTCTCTTTGCTTCGATGTAGAGGGCATTGCAGTCAATGCAAAGTTCAAATTTTCCGTAGCTTTAACCATGGTAAATTGGTAACCTGGTGACAGTTAAAAATTTTCAACGTCATAATTTGTTTGGGCTAAAATCGGCCGAGTTTAGCAAGTTTAAATTCCTCAAAATTTTCTGGGCCTTTCTGAACTGGGCTTCATATCTTAACCGGCCGTTTCGAGATCCAGTCACGTAGGTCGGGGGTGGCAATGGGTCGTCTTGTGCTGGGTCTGGGTTGTTTCGGTTCGAGGTGTTAAATGGGTCATGACTCATGAATCTCCATTCTCCACCGGATATTGTCTTTTTATAAAATGAGTGAGATAAAGAGCGATAATATCTTCTCTTGTTTCAATTTTATCGGATGTCTCTGAAAGAATATCCTACACAAAAGGTGACAATATCAGACACGGCGCATTCAACAATTCGAAATCTACACAAATTTAAGACTAAACATCTATAAGTAGTGTGCGTTACTGTATCGTTGCATTATTACTTGATATATTTTTTGTGCGTGGGATAATTAACAAGTTGACACAAGTACGAGAATAATTAAGGGATTTGGATTAAATTGTTGGTCAAGGAGATGTTGGCATGCAATGATGGAGTTCTAAAATTCTCATTGCATGCTTTTACCCCAAACACCTTCCTACTTCATCACATTGAACAGGCCGATAAAGCATATAATTGTTAAAGTGGTATAAAGGAAAGCTTTGAATAAAGGCCTTGAATAAGTTAACCTGGTTACGATACGGTTATGGTTTTCGTTAATGGATTGGATTTCTGAGATGAATGTGTAACGTTTTACTTTAGCATGCGTGACGCTTTTTATTTGATTGGGATTTTTCTCATATAATTTTAATCGATAATGTACGTAACAACTTATTAGTGGATTGTCTTATATATCGACTACAAGATAACTTTATCGAATTTTCTCTCCAAATATAGACGTATTGGCATATTCTCAACCATATTTTAATCTTGAACTTTCAATGTCACTTTCGTTGCGCCCTATCGGCTTAAATTTGTTATTTTCAAAGGTTTAAAGAGCAATCTCTATCCTAATTAACTGTTTTTTTTTTTTTTTTTTTGTAAAGAAAAACAAGTTATAAGAACGAAAAAGATTGATTAAGCTATTGGGAATTAAAATGAATAAACATTGCTTGTAACACAATGTTACAACAAAAACGAAAGGGCATGGGCTACGAGAAAGGACCATCCATAAGAAGTGGTTTAGATTGAATGAGAGAGTATTGAGTGCAAACAAATTGAGTAGTCATCGACATTATCGCTTTTAGGTACCCACCAACAAAGGGCTCTTTCAATGATGTTTATTTGCCATTGGACTCTTTTGGGCACGTAATTGTCAATGGTTTTGATTAGCCAGCCAGAAAATTGTGACACAAAGACAATTATAAATGGAAAGGTAGTTGATCACTTTCTCTATAGTTAGTGCTATGCCATCCCATTTTACTAGGAGAGTTGTCAACTCTAATAATTAGCCCCCACCATAGGAACGTCATAATGCACTGCAAAGTTGAACTAAGGCTAGCCTATCCTTGCTCATTCTATCCTAACATATTTTCGCCACAATAATGTTACAAATCATCCTGAAATTTAAGATTTATGCTCCGTTTTTACTCACAATTTGATGAATGAGATATATGAATTATGATGTGAGACGAGAGAGAAAGGTTATAACTATAATTGAGCATGTTACCCTAATCATTGTTTTCTAATGGGTCACATCCTTGGGTAAATCATTCACTTTCTCTTCTTTTCTTTTCTTTTTTTTTTTCAATTTTTACCCTCTCGTCCCCAATATTTAAAGAGGAAATGTTCTTGGGTAAATTTGAAAAGTTAAATGAGATAGTACATAGATTCATCATCTATATTGTATTATATGTAAAGAAAGAGTGCCACACACCCAAAAGGAAGAGGTCACAAAACTTGATGTCAATGTCTTTGAATAGGAAAAAGAAATCAATACAAAATTATAAGTTATTGAAACCTAAATTGTGCGAACTTATTAGAAAATAATTTATTAAACGTAATCGTTTATTTTCGATATCACGATTCACATATAATCAAAATTATCTTTAATTTGTTAGCGTATGTTTGTTTTATTTTCAGCCGGTCGAGGTTTTATCCTTACAACATACAGTTTTCGTTCACAAATTTGTTTGGTAGTGTTTGAACTTGCACATGGTCGCACACACAGGCAATGACAACTAGCGACTAGGTCAATGCAAGCTATAACCTCCATTTGCCTTTGCAAACTGCAACCTCCTTCCTCCACAAAATTATAAGACAAAAAAATACACAGATAAAACCCTAAAAAATTTGTCACATTCGCAGCACTCAAAAGGGTCCAAGCTTTTCCACTTTTTTTCACAGAAATTTATACTCCAAAAGGCAAAAGGCACCGAAATAAAAACACATTTTCTGATATGGTTTGCTGCCACAGCCTGTAAACTTGTGACATCCAAAACCTTCGCACCTTCTTTTGATTCGACACTTAGTTTTAGGCTCACCGATTTGCTAACAAAAAATATACAATTTTAATGTTAATAGTTTCTTGCTTTTCTAGCATGGAAGGCAGCACCGAAGTGTATTTTTAGTGGAAGTATCGTTCCCAACCCATTTGGCACTGAATTTGTCAGCTACTATTATAATAAGTTACCTTCCTACTTCACACTCTTGAGGCTTTTAGGGGTCCTTTGCCCTTTTTAATTCCTAATTTTAGCCCACCATATCACATGTACACCATGAAACCACCAATGAAAATATAATTGTGTAAGATAAACTCAAGAGAATAATTTATATGGTATGTGTGACATCCCACATTGCCCAGGGGAGTGATCTTTATATGTATATTCTCATCCCTACTTAACACGAGGTATTTTGGGAGCTCACTAGCTTCGAGTTCCATGGGAACTCCGAAGTTAAGCGAGTAGTGCGCAAGAGCATTCCCATAATGGATGACCCATTGGGAAGTTCTCGTATGAGTTTCCAAAAACAAAACCGTGAGAGCGTGGTCATGGCCCAAAGCGGACAATATCGTGCTACGGCTATGGAGCGTGCCCGAGAAGTGATCCCCCCCGGCCAGGATGCGACAGTATGGATACACCTTTATGTGGCATCTTGTGCTAATAAAATAAACATGTGTATAAAATTTATGTATATGTTTATTTTATTGGTAGAGAATGACACCAAAAAAAAATATTTGTATCATGCAAGCCATTCTCTAAGGTAGAGGATCATCTCCTAAGCTTAGGATAGGGATTCTCCCTACCAACCCATCTGGGTCGTTCAAACTTAATCCAACGGTTGCAATTATTATAACTTTTAGAGAGTTCCTCTGTTTGGAGCCATTGGATTAAATTTAAACGGCCCAGATAAATTGGTCAGGAGGATCCCTATCCTGAGCTCATGAGAGTATCCTCTTCCATTCTCTAATACTAGAGTTTTGCCATGGTCTTTCCAAGTTTAACAAATGACAGGTCTAGGTTTAAAATATTCATTAAAGTCAATTTAAGGTAAAAAGAGTATTTCTGTCACAATGTTTTGATCCCAAATTGTGATCAAATGCAAGTGGTCGTTTAATATAGTGGTGGAAAGATGTTGAACTCTTGCATGACAGCGTGGATTCAAACTCTGTCGGTAGTTAATATAACATCTAATCTAACAAAATTTATCGTTTGACAAAAAAAAATTATGTTCAAACATTAGTTTATTTAGTTTTCAAACACTGAAAATTATTTCAGTTCAAAATAATTGAACGTTAAATCACTTAATTATAACAACTGAATGACGTTTCTTTTTTACAATAATGATATAGATAATTGGGTAAAATCTTACCATGTCAATCATAATTAAGTATGAAAGTCGAACCTAAGTTCTAGTGGCGTGAATGCTAAGAGGACTCCTTGAAAAGTGGTACTTTTTAAGGACTCTCACCTCACATTTTAACGTTAATTCTTGTGTTAATATTATAAAATATTGACAAAAAACATGAGATGATAAAAAGTTCATAGAGAGTCCCACTTTTGAGAAAATCTCATTAGCATTGCTCATTTTCTTATACAAGCAATGAAAAATGCTAAAGAGACTCTCTCAAAAGTGGGACTCTTCGTGAATTCACTGTCACTTGTGTTTTTGGCACAATATTTTATCATGTTGACATGAAAATTAACAGTAAACGGTGAGGTGACAAATAGGCCATGAAAAGTCTCGCTTTGAGAGAATCTCCTTGGCATTTATCTACAAGCGATAGCGGACAAAGAGAACAAAACCTAACGAGAAATGCTACGGAAACTTTCTCAAAGGTAAACTTTTTATAGATTATTTGCCGCCTCATAATTTAACATCAATCCCTACACAACATATAAAATATTGTACAAAAAATTAAAGTGACAGAAAATCAACAAGAAGTCCCAATTTTGAAAGAATCATTTTAACATTTCTCTACTTCCAAAACAATACTCGTGATAACAACCCGTGATCCATAATGTGGTAGCTAATTAGACAAAAAGTTGTTGAGTTTACAAATAACAAATTTATAATGTAGTGATGAAGAAGCAAGGTCCCAAAACAGTCAGCACATCAACAAAAGCTTTTCTCATTTTTGTGGTCCCCACCGCATGTTCCCTCCTCATGTAATGTTCCCACGATTTGTCTAATTACATTGCCAGCCGAATTATTATTTTTCTTTTATTTCAATTAATTATGAATGTCTGAGCTTATAGTTTATTAGTTTGATCAATGGTTTCTGCCAACCTTAAACTCTCAAGTTGTTTGGCATAATATTCTTTTAAGATGAAATTACGGCTATATCCGCAACTTTTTAATACCAACCGATAATAACGTCGAACATAATATAGCATTTGTTTACGTTAATATTGTAATTAAGCTTCTTATATGGACATGATATTATTGTCATGTTTTCTGTGTGAAACCCTTATTTCAT
This sequence comes from Pyrus x bretschneideri, assembly GCF_019419815.1. Classification (NCBI taxonomy): domain Eukaryota; kingdom Viridiplantae; phylum Streptophyta; class Magnoliopsida; order Rosales; family Rosaceae; genus Pyrus; species Pyrus x bretschneideri. The sequence continues at coordinate 15,195,888 of NW_025999390.1, read as the reverse complement.
ATCCCTCAGATACTAGAAAATTGAACACCAATTAGGAATAAATTGGCATGCTTATGTGATATTATGGTCAATATAACACATTATGTGATATATTCTATTCAGGAGATTCGAATACTTGAGGGTCAAGATTGTTATCAAATATTATAGACCTAAAGGCTACAAGTATTGGTTTAGATTTGTAGTTCTAGCGTAGAGTTCTAAGACTTGGACCAAGGGTTTGGGGTTTGGAGTACAAATATTTGAGTCATCTGATCACTTTCCAAATCTGATCACAGGTTAAAATTTTCAATCCTTAATTAGTTTAAAGCTCATAATTTAAAGTTTGAGTATGATTCTCTCTCCTCCTATTCTCCTTCTGATGCAGGGCGTAGCGGACAGAAACGAATTAAAATGATAGATATGATTGATAGGTAGGGTCCACTATCTCCTGGTGTGAGGAGATGCCTGAAAACCCTATAAACTTTGGTTCTAGTATCAACCTACAACGTAGACACTTGAAAGAACAAAGCAACAGATTCTTAAACAAGAGAAAGACACATAAAAACGAGTTTACAACTCAAATATCAATATGATAATTCAAACAACTTCTCCCCTTTTCTTTACAAATACACGAATTACTGATACATGCATCATTACTAGAGTTAATGAACTCATTAATATTAACCCCACTTAATCTACCCCACTAACATATATTTATTACATTAAATAAATATTGAATTATTACATAAAATTTAGTACTTTAGAACCCTTGTATTCCATGTATATCGACTGAATTTCAAAAGCCAAATGTATTGAATCTTCCGATGATCTTATTTCATGTCCTGCATCACCTTCCTTCTCTCCCCTCCTCTCACACTTTTCATTTTGTCTTTCTCTCTGTATAAAAGAAATTAATATAAGATGTTAACGTAATTTAATCGTGATCGTTTAAATAAGAGGAGATGGAAGATGAGTGAAAAAAAAGGGAGATAATCCTACTCCTTCAAACTTTGATAGTTTTATGTCCCAAAATGCTGAGCTCACACTCTTTAATTTTAAATACTAAAAAGAGACTCTCTCAAAGTGAGACTTTATACATTTTCTGTCATCTCATAATTTAATATTAATTTTCGTGCTAAAGTGATAAAACATTATAATAAAAATATGAAGTGATAGAAATTTACGAAGAATTTTACTTTTAAGAGAGCCTTTATTGCATTTATACTTCATGAACAAACATAAAGATAATATTTTTTTTGGGAATTGACCTAGGTGCCATATTGCATTCCAAAATTTACAAATAATTGTTTCCTACGTTTTGTTTGCTTTCCAAAACATAATTGGAGATGATGGAATTAACGTGGTTTTCGGAGACAGGAGCTATCACGGAGGTTGTGCTGGAAAAGCGTGATGCTACACGTGGCACGGGCGTCATGTGCAGTTTGTCATCGTCGTCGTCGGACATTGGGTCCACCTGGTAGTTGCCAGAGAATGGATGTCGAGGTTTCCTGTTGGCATATTTGACGATTTGTTGCTGAACTTATAAAAAGCTGTTAATTTTTTTTTAAATTTTAATTTTACCTGATAATTCTTTTGAACTTTTATAATTTGTCAACTTATTATTTGAATTATAATTTTAGTTGATTATTTGTACTTTTATAAATAGCTAATTTTTCAATAGTGTTACATTTTAAAAAATTTCATCTGATTTTGCATCCATCTTGATCACGAAAACAATTGAATGAAATTTTTTAAAATCTAACATTGGGGGAAACTATGTACAAAAATTCAGGGGATAATCGGTTAAAATTCATGACACACCCCAACCTAGGAAGGTCGAAGCATGCTGGCCATCACCATGAGGTGACGTAACCATAAGGTTAAGTGATGTGAAAAAATGGATAAATTTAAAACAAATTAGAACTAATTATACTAAACAATAAAAGAGTGCGCAATTGTGGGAATAACCCACTACAATTATTCAAAGCATAATAGACAGTACGACTATCGTAGAGTAGTCAAAGTAGCTAAGTACAATTATTACACAACAGTGGATAAGTTCATACTTCTAAACCAAGGAGAATGTCAGAATTGCCGAGATTCCTCGAATGCCACAAAGAGTACAGCTATCTAGGTTCTGGAGGGGCGAAAAACAAAGTTGAATGGGTTAGCAAAACAATGCTTATACGAAAACCTTTATTTTCGAATATAGTAACCCCTTGCCGTAAAATAAGTATAGTTTTCTTAAAACATACTACGTTGGTATGTAAACAACAACAACAACAACAATATAACCAGAAATATGTCAGGTCATGATATTTCAATGCCACAGTAATCAAAATCATGTGATGATCAAGTATAGCTAAATGCTCATCCATCTAAGTTGACACACGAGTTCAAATAGAAAATCTCTGACATGAACAAGACTGGGTGTAATCAATATGTTGTAGTACTACGATCATGTGAAGACTGGTGCAAAAGCAAGGTCACATATAAGTCAGATTGCATAATGCAATTTGCCCTACATGACTGGCGCCTAACTTGGATCCAAGGTAAGCGAACGGTGCGATGTGAACATACACGTGAAGGACTGGGCTTGGCCCTGGGGCGAGTACTAACACCGGTGCAGCAAGATGAGCATGTACAAATATGTATGAATGTCATGACAGTAATATCCCAAACATATAGCAGCATTTATCACATTTAATATCACAATAACAAATACTTAGCAATATAAACGTAAAAGTGGAGTAACTACGCATTTAGGGAAACTATAAATATGTATAGGTATAAAATAAACTGCCCACTCACAAGTACGCCATGGGGTTGTAGCCCCCGAACCTAGCCTGGCCCCGTAAGTCATCGAGATACGTTTCCTTTATATGTGAAATAACTATAATAGGATTAATTAAAGCACATATACGGAAACTTAAATAAAACCCCCATAGTTTGCTCAAACCTAGGGTTTAAATACATGAAATCGATCTACTCGACGTCACGAACCTACACAAATTTTCAGATAAATTTTTGGACCCTGCACACACCCTCACGCGCTAGCCAAGGCATGGCCATACGCCATTAGGAATATTCTGTTAAAACCTTAACAGAGATTAACAACGTTACCTAACGCCGTTAGAATATTCCGTCGACTTTGATGAAATATTCCCTGACTTCTCCGATGAGCTCCATCATCCACCGTCTGCAACTCGAATCTCATTGGTTTCTAGAAAAATTTTAAACTTGCATAACTTATTCATTTCTCAACCATTTTTGACCTACTTTATATGGATTTGAAGCTTATGAAGAGTAGAATCACGTTATACCTTTTTGGAGTCCAAAAAGTGGACGGAGGTGGTTGGAAATCACCTCGAAAGTTCCAGCCAAAAGTGAACTCCTCGAAACTCGGTTGTTTCAACGTTGAAGCTTCTTCAAAATTGTCCTAGAGGTCTCAGAAAGTTGTGGGAAAGCTTCCTCGACCTTCAAAACTCCTTAACTCGGCCTAAAATTTGATGAACTCAAACTCATTGAGTTCGGACCTTCCGAGTTCGACGTCCAAAACTCGGTCAAACTAAGGTTGGTCGGTATAGTTGAGTTTGTGAAAATGAGATGAACGTAATGGTGAGGTTTTTAAGCTCGATCTACGAGTTTTGGTGCTCGTTCATGGCAGTTACAGAGAAAGAGAGCTTCGGGAGGTAGAGAGAGAACTTTTTCTTTTGCTTTTCTGATTGGGTGCCGTGAGGAGGGAATGGATGGGATTGGTGAGAGATTTGAGGCAGTTGATTGATGAGGGAGTGAAATAATGGGGAGTGCACGGGCTGGCTTTAAAGAAAACCAAGGATAGGGGTTAGATTTTGTATAGAAAAGAGAATCGAAAATCTATTCGAAATAGTGTTTTCACACTGATAAAAGTTCTCGTACTCTCGCAACAACGTGTACAATTTAAAAGCGATAGCGAGGAATAAAATAAAAGCAATATAAACACGTCCACGTCACTTGCCTACAAGGGCATACGGGAAGAAATTTTATAGAAAATTAGGGACAAGTCGTCACAATTCAAGTTCAAGAAGAAAATTGGTTAATTAAAAGGTTCAAGAGGGTAACTGGCTAAATAGGGAGAAAATTAATAGCTGTATACAAGTTCATGAGACAAATAAGCAAATTCCTTTTCTTGTTTATAGTTGAGAGAACGCTTATGTGATGCTTTTGACCTTTTTTCCCAAGAGGATCCTTGTCGAATATCCTACGGTCATAAATCATTGTAATTTTTTTTATTTAAAATTGAATATAAACAGTGTCTGATAAAAACTAATCATACGATATACAATGAATAAATGTGATTAGAAGATTTCAAACTCCGCACAAAGAAAATCCGGCGAGGATCCTCTCTTCTTTTTCCCTTCTCAATGACATTGTCGGTTTGAGCTTCATTTATTCCTCCAGCGGCCAGCCTGTCACCTTGTTTTCATCGATAAAACTTTTATGAATATTTACTGACATTTTTCTTCGTTTTTGACTAATAAGTAAATAAGGAAATAAGTAATGGCAAAGTAAGTAAATAAGGAAATAATTAAGGTATTCCCTTTCAACAAAAAATATAGCCGAATTGAAATGTAATCACCCCTAATTGTATGAACTTTGTAATCCAATGTGAAATTATCATTAAACTTCCATGAGTAAATAGAGATCAAATTTTCTACGTTTGGTGTAACTTTCATGTGAATATCATTTAATTGATCAAATTTTCTTTCGTATTTATTATCTTAATTTTTTTCTCAATTTGAATATCATCTAGTTGGTCTAAAAACAGAAACTCGGCGTGAGTTCAACCCAACACGCTAATCTAACGTTTGTATTTTTTGACAAAAAAAGAAAGAAAAAACTCCAAAGGAAATTTGGCGCAAGTATTTAACCGCCACCAGGCGAACCGCGGCGTTACACTAGGACGAGGTCGTTGACACTTGGCAGCTTCGTAAAATCGATTGCGGAGTATGGACAAATTCGTCTTTCAACACCGGCGCCACTAAATCCTAGCTCTTCAGCCTCTTCTGGCGTGGCGTGTGCGATTGGGATGGAGAGAAGAGAGAGGAGAGAGAGAGTGTGTGTTTGCTTTGCTCAAACAATGCACGCACAAATAACACCGAAGCAGTGAGAGAGAGAGAGAGAGTGCGTGAGTGGGAGTTTTCCATCAGAGCTCTCTTTCTATCTATCTATTTATCTCTCTGCCCAAAACCTTCCAAAATCCACACAGAACCAGAGGAGAGAGAGAGGAGAGAGAGAGAGGAGGGGAGAAGAAAGAAGAAACAGAAGAAGAAGCTCGTTCCCGCAAAGCAATGCCTGCAACGCCCAATATCCGAATGCCCCTTTCTCCTCGTCGCAGATTTTTGACGTTTCTTTTCCGTTTCATGCAATAAATACGCGAAGAAAAAGCCCTCAAAGTTGCTCAAAATTACACCCCCACCTGTTTGCAGAGACAAGGTGAAGCAAACGCTCATCGCCTCCGTCCTCGCTCTCATTTGCATTTTCCATTTTTTATCTTATTTATCTGATTGAATAGCTTTAAAGCTTTTGCTGCAGTGCTTTTCTCTTTTTGAAAATTAGTAAAGAAAAACCGACCGGAAGCTGAAGAACGGCGGCGAAGAACAGTGAGTTGACGGCGATACATTTATATTCCTTTGCAGTTTTTTTATATAATTTTTTATTTAATATTTTTGGTCGCTTTTGTTTATTTGAGCGTTGAAAAAGCGAGTCAATAAGCGTAAATGCAAAAATTGGAGATTTCATTATCTGATTTTTTGCGTCTTTTTTTTTCTGCAGTTGAAATGCGCACTCAATTGCTCCGAAACCTGAAGATCTCAATCACAATGCGATTCCGTAGCTGAAAATCCTGCAAATTTCGCCGAGATTTTCAATTTTTGGGCAATTTTTCAGAGCAATTGCTGCTTTAGAACTTGAATTTGGTTCATGTTTTTGTTTAATGTCAAACTGAAGTGATTATAGTGAATGAGATCTGTATCTGTGATCCAGTGAAGTGTTTACAAAAAAGCTGAAAAGTCGAGGTTTAGTGCTTTCGGAGAGGCGAAAATGGCGTCGTGGGATCACTTGGGAGAAATTGCAAATGTGGCTCAGTTGACGGGCCTAGACGCTGTGAGGTTGATTGGACTGATAGTCAAGGCGGCAAACACGGCGCGAATGCACAAGAAGAATTGCAGGCAATTTGCACAGCATTTGAAGCTGATCGGGAACTTGTTGGAGCAGCTGAAGATCTCGGAGCTTAAGAGGTATCCGGAGACAAGGGAGCCTCTGGAGCAGCTCGAGGAAGCTCTGAGGAGGTCTTACATTTTGGTCAATAGCTGCCAAGACCGGAGCTATCTGTATTTGCTTGCAATGGGATGGAACATTGTGTACCAGTTCAGAAAGGCTCAGAACGAAATTGATAGATACTTGAAGCTTGTGCCTCTGATTACTCTCGTGGACAACGCTCGAGTCAGGGTATTGAACTTTTCGGATTATTGTTTGTTTGTTTGTTTTTTTTTCGTTTTTCATGTTATTGTTATTGGTTTGGTAATTATTATTATAATTACGGTTCTTCGTTTGCTTTGTGGTCTAATTGATGAGTGTGTGTCGCAAGAGGAATTTGTGATCTTCCTTGAAATTGGATATTATAGTTTGATTGTCCTTGTTTTGGTGATTACGCGGCATCTAACCTTCGTTAAATTTCTCCTGTAATTGTTATGCAAGAAAAGGTTCTAATTGTCGGAAGTCTAATTTATTCATCTTTAGGTAAGCCATCTTTAGGAATTAAGCAAACGGAAGTAGTTTATATGAAGTTTTTCATTGTTAATGATTTATTTTATTTACTAAGACTTACTTTTGTTTTTCAGTGATATATAAAATGACAAGGATTGGGCTCTGAACCACATATAGGATTATCGAATCTATACTTTAAACTAAAGTCTTAAGAATTTGTAATTATGAAATACAATTACCATTATCTTTCTTCATTAACAAGCACGTAAACTCCATTTAACTTTGCTTTGCCTCCAGATTTACCGTAATCTGCATATTGGCCCATATGTAAAAGTAGACTAAATTAATTGCCTAAGATTGTACTTAGCTGTTCCTGCCTTTCTATTAACGGTTTAACAGGATTTAAGTTCATTCATTCTGCTCTTCACTACAGGAGAGATTGGAAGACATTGAAATGGATCAACGTGAATACACGTTGGACGATGAGGACAGAAAGGTACAGGACGTGATCCTTAAACCAGACCCCTCAAAACATGACACTGTAGTACTGAAGAAAACACTTTCTTGCTCCTATCCGAACTTAGCTTTTAATGAGGCACTCCAAAAGGAAAATGAAAAGCTTCAACTTGAACTACAACGGTCGCAAGCTACTTATGATGTGGATCAATGTGAAGTAATTCAGCGTTTACTGGAAGTGACAGAAACCGTAGCTGCAAATTCTTCCCCCGAAAAAAGTAGTAAGAAAGTAGAGCGGAGTCAGTCAGATGCCAATAATGAGAAAGATCATTCATCTAATGAAAGCTATCAAAAAAGTGAATCTCGCAAAACTTCAAGGTTAGTTTTCTGTATGTTTTGTACATCTGTAATTCTATGTAGTTATAGCGCCATTTAAAATTTAGTGTTGCAATTGGTGAATGTAACAATGGTGATGCATAGGCTAGTTTCATACTTGGAGCTTCTCAACATTGATTGATCTCCGTCAGTCAGATATGTCTGATGAGCAGAGATATACATGTCATTATGCAAGGGATTCTGATTTTCCCATGTCTGTGTGCAGCTCACATCGCTGTACTTCTTGGGGTCTTTTGCATATCTGATGTGACGATTTGTATATGCAGAAGCACGTCTTCGGTTTCTTCTGGACATGATTTGTTGTCAACTAGAGGTTCACACCGGCATGAAGAATGGAATACTGATCTACTTGGATGTTGCTCAGAACCATTTCTGTGTAAGTTCTTTATTCTTTTAGTCTGGTGACTGGAATTGATAATCAAAATGTTATAATGGATTAGGGTGCCTTTACTTTAGCTTTCATGCTCCACATGCTTCTGTATGCTTGACGAGATCTAGCAGTAAGATTCTGCTCCTTTTTTTCTTCTTGTCGTGTATCTCATACTGTGCGTCTGTTCTTGAAACTTGCCCCAGGTAATGAAGGCAAGGGATAGGTCTAATATTTTATAATCAAATAGTACCATTCAATCCAAACAGGAAGGAAATGTCAAAAAATTAGGGCTACAGTTTTATTTAAGAATATTTGTTAGTCTCAATATTACTATAGTTTTATTAGTAGTTTAGACATGTCAATTTCAATTAACATGACTAAAAAATGGGGTTGTTCGGAGTTGATTACAAATTGGTCCTGTTGGCTTATCCTGCTGGGCTGAGTGTAATCTTCCAAAACCCATTGCCTCTGCTTATAATAACACCAGTTAACTCAAGCTTCAATATTCTCTCACTCCATCCACTCATGCACATGCAATGCACGTGTTAAGATGATTTTTATTTCGGATATGGTTTTTTTCATGAGTCTAGGGTGCATCACAAATTAAGTTCTGTGATATGTATAATATTGCTTTCATATAAATGTCATATAATCAAGGTTGGGGTGGTCAAACATTACAATCATTAGACACAGAAGAGTTACATCATCCCCTATACCAAGTGATTAAAGGGAAAATTGTGCTGTGCATGCTAAGGTTTTGGCGATTATTTTCTTTGCAGGTATAAAGACATTCTTCTATCCTTGTGGGACGTTTTCAAAAATTGCTTCTGTGGCAACTAACAGGCCTATTTGTAAGTTTTCTCCGGATTATCTAAGCCTGGTTAATCCGTTTTTATATGTTATACTTTTAATGTATCCTCAAAAGCTTAGGAATGGGTAAATAATGTATATCAAGCTTGCACCCGCTCACATGCATCCCCATTATGCATGTGGAGTGGCAGACAGAAAACATAGGTGTGTAGCCCCATTCTGCCTCACTGTCAGTTAAAATATAACTGAGTGATGGGGGATGAGAGACTTTGAACCCAAAACCGCTTAGTTCAAAGCTCTTAACGTAATTCAGACTGCCACCATGTCCCGAAAGTTAGATAATGTGCGTACAGGCTAATCTATATCAAGCTAACAACGATGGGCTGGTTGCAGTTACACATTAGAAAGATTGACAGCCTATTTGATGAGGCTGTATCTGAATGCTCTTTGGCATTTGTTTCAAGTCTTGTACTTTCACAGTACAGAGTTTAAGGTGATTGACTTGTGATAGCATTATTTTTGTGGTGGACAGTGATTTTGAATGTTCAGTTGATTTTATTTTGGGAGTATTTTTATGGCTCGTCAAGTGCATACATAGACTGTTCCGTTACTTCTAGATATGCCCCATGTTTCACATTATTTCCTCACTTTCTATGGTTAAATTAAGTTGCAATGGTGCGTTTCTTTTTGGCCGTGGCAATATTGACATTCTATGCATGCCCTTTCTTATACTGTCGGAAACTCATAAATTCTTTTTGATGATTATCAGCTTCAGCAGAAGCATGTAATGAATTGATGGCTTATTCGCTAGTATTGTCATGCTGTTGCTATACCTGCTGCATTAGAAGGAAACTTCGCAAGACGTTGAATATCTCGGTAATTCCTTTCCCATTTTCCTCGCTTGAAGTAAAATCATAGTATCTTCGCGACTGCATGGTTTGATCTCGTAGGTTCTGGTATATTGAGACATGAGATGAATGCACTGTAATTCTCCTCTGTCGTGTTTCGTGTTATATATAGAAAATGCATTACCAAGCACATGAACCAAACAACATGATCGTTTTACTGTGATAGATGTGACTTTGGTTCGATAGCTCCACATTCTAATATGTCATAATCCAACATGAGGAACCAACATTTACCGTGATAAACCTCCGTTCTTTGGCAGGGCGGCTTTATTGATGACTTCCTTTCACATTTCATGTGTTGCTGCTGTGCCCTTGTCCAAGAATGGCGAGAAGTCGAAATACGTGGGGTTCATTATGGTAAGTGCCCCATATGCTTCAAACTTGTGTATACCACAGTATGCAGTCTCTAACATAAGGCCGATCACTAATCCTAAACCGATATGCAAATTGTTTGATATAAACCAACTTGCAGGTGCCGAGAAGACAAAAATAAGCCCCCCAACCTCACAGTACATGGAAACCTGAATGATGAGGAAAGCACCGTTCCGTCTTTTCGAGATTCATCTACTTCGAAAGCCATACGCAGAGGTAATGGCTAGTTGCTAGGTTACAGGAAGCTAATTTTGGGAGCTTATGCCTCATTAATTTTCCCATATGTAAATTAGCTTTTCCTCCTTTTTTTTTTTTTAAAAAAATTAAATTTTCTGACTCAGCACATTTTTAAAAAAAAAATTAAATTTTCTGACTCAGCACATTCTGTATCATAGATACTTTTTTGCCGTTGGAAAGTAGTGTTCTATATGATGATTGTTTTATTTTCCTTCTTTCATATATAAAGTAGCTTTTTCTATGTTTTAGCAATTGGGGTTTGATGGATCCACCATGCATGCATCATGTGTGTGGTTGCTTAAAGCAGCAAGGAGATGAAGTGTACATTTGCAGGTTGTTAGGCCCCGTTTGGTATGTGTGTGTGTGTATATATATATATTTTTTTTTCACTAAAAACTGCTTAACTTTAAAGTTAAGCATTAAAAATGTGTTTGCTAAAAGTAAAATATCGTGCTTATTTTAAAAGCAATGGTTTCCAGACAACAGCTTTTAAAAGCAGCATGTAGGTTGCTTTTAAAAGCTGCTTTAATAAAAAACAGAGTTGGGTCTTTAATAATATTTTTCAATTGTTGTAATACCTTCATTAATTTTTTTAAATGACATTGTTTAGCCTTTCATACACATTATATCCCTTAGAGAATAGAGTAAACGTTACCACTTACCACTACAAATACTGACATTTATCACTACCACCATCATAACCACAATCTCCACTATTGTCATCACTACCATCATTGTCACCACCATTACCGCAACAGCCACCATTACCACCACAACCACAACTAACATTACCACTATCATTGCCGCCACCGCCGACACCACCATAACCGCAACCGCCACTGCCCTACCACCATTGTTACCTTTCCACCCCAACCAACACATCCCACTATTAGCACCACCATCACCTCCACCGCATCCACCACCACCACCATTACCATCACTGTTGTCGCCCCCACTCCTACAATTATGTACATTTGTCATTTAATACGATTATATCACTTTTACATTAAATTTTACCAAACGCTTTTGCGTTGCTTTTCCTACTCACAATACTTTTAAAATTCAATTAACCAAACGCTCATCAACTTTATTTTACAACTGATTATTTTTAAAACATAACAAAAGTAGTTTTTTAAAAAAGCATGGTAATCCCAAACTGGTCCTTAGTGGACCCAAGTATCACAACAACTCCACCCATTTCATTTTCATCAGAAACTGTATTGCAGGCGTGTGTGGGGAGAGGCTAGATGAGACTCGTAGCTAGTTGCCTTTATTTGGTACTATCTTTTGGCAGGACACAAGTAGGTTTATGTGGGTCAGTGTGTCAATACATTTTGCGGTTTACATGGCCTGTTTTTATATGACATAATTATACATGTATCATGACGTTCCTTACCTATGAAATAGCGTTGTGCGGATAAAAATATGACATTAGAATCACGAATATAATATAATCAAATCAATGTAAAATAGAGAAGAACTTATCTTTAGAATACGAAGAAGAGGTTGGTGGTGAAGAATTATGAATTGTCTTTTACTCTCTACAATCTAAATGCTCTGACTAGAGAATAGGGTTTAGCATTGAAGTGGGGTGTGTATTATGAGAGCAGTGACAATTTTTACATAGTTGCTAGGATATCTCTCAATCAAGCTTGTTATTAACAATTTTTATATAGGCTTGATTGAGAGATATTCATAATCACCATCATATATGTTATGTCATACAATAATAAGTCAAACCAAATAGGATTACGTAATTGGTTAATCATATTTAAGACTATTATTATTTCCACATTGGGGGTGCAAGATCATTCGAATGCCAAGTTACTTATATAATAAGTTACTTGAGACTTAAGTGATCTGATTGATAAGTGTTTGATACTTATAATAATTTTTACAAGTACAAATGTACCATTACATCCCCTTCCAAATAACACCATGCGGATAAAAACTTACACATATCTTTATTTTATTGAAAAGGAACGCCACGATGGTAGATGTATTTGTGCCATATAAATACTTAGACTGAAATTGAGTTCATCCAGCATTTGCTCCTCCACTGTCTGGCAATCAAATATGAGGATAAAGACCACTTGAAAATGTTATACTAATTCAAAAGGAATGGAATCATTTAATTTCTGTTTATAATTTTTTTTTTAGGTAAATTACATAAAACTACCTCAACTATTGGTCTTACGACACTATCATACCTCATCTTTTAAAATTGACAATGTCATACCTCATCTTACGAATTTGGTCCAATGTCAGACCTCCGTCAGTTTGTCTGTTAATTTTTCTGTTAAATGTTGACCTGACTTGAGACGGGACCTATTTCCCGACCAAGTGGATAAAAATATTAATAAATTAAAAATAAATTATTTTAATATTTTTATTTTAAAACATGTGGGACCCATCCCCTATAATTCTCTCCCTTTCTCCTCTTTTTCTTCCTGATCCGTTCCAACCCTCCATTTCTTCCCTTTCTCCATCCGTTCCCTCTCTCTCTCTCTCTCTCTCTCTCTCTCTTTCTCTTTCTCTCTCTCTCTCTCCTATCTCTCTCACCTTCACCTACGCCTTTATTCTTCACCCTCACCTTCATCCATTCTTCACCTCCATTTTTCACCTTCTTCCTTCATCCATTCTTCACCGTTTTATTTAAAAAAATTTGGACAAAAAAAAACCTAGATTTTTTTTTTTTTTGGCAGCGGCAAAGGAGGCCCTGACAACAAGAAGTTCAGGTACTGCGGCGTGTGTCAGCGGAGCTGGGGCAAATGGGTAGCTGAGCTCCGCGAGCCGCGTAAACACACTCGCAAGTGGCTGGGGACCTTCACCACTATCGAGGATGCTACCCGCGTCTACGACCGGGCTGCCATCATCCTCTACAATTCTAGAGCATAGCTCAACCTCTAGCCCTCCGGTTCCTTGTCCCAAAACTCCACACGTGGCTCCTCTTCTTCATCCTCATCGTCTAGCTCCTCCACCGAAACCCTAAGACCCCTTCTCCCTCGCCCTCCGGCTTCGGCCTTACTTTTTTTTTTAAGTTTTAAATTGTAGATTGTCGTTGCCCAGAGAGAGAGAGGAGAGAGTGGGTGGTGGAGGAAGGTTAGGGGGACGAGTGAGGAAGGGTTTGGTGGCTTGAAGGAGGAGGATTTGGTGCAGAGGAGGTGGGTGAGAGATGGATTCGGATCAGGAAGAGGAAGAAAAAAGGAGAAAGGGAGATAATTGTAGGGGTGGGTCCCACATGTATTTTGATTCTTAGGTGAGTTTAGAGGATTGAGTTTGGGGGGAATTGGGGTTTTCTGTTTGAAATTGGGGAATTAGGGTTAGGGTTAGGGTTTGGTTTGAAGATCTTCGAAAGGGAGGGGGTTCTGGAACAGAAAGAGGGACAAAGGTAGGGGACAGGAAAAGGTGGGTGTTGGGGGCTGCGTGGAGAATTGCAGATGAATAAAAAGGAGGGGGTTCTGGGATTTTGGGATGCAGATGCCCAGAGAGAGAAGAGAGAGAGGCAATAAAGAAGGTTGGAACGGATCAGGAAGTAAAAATGGAGATAATTTTAGGGGTGGGTCCCACATTTTAAAATAAAAATATTAAAATAAATTATTTTTATTTTATTATATATTTAATTAATATTTTTATCCACTTGGCTAGGAAATGGGTTCCGTCTCAAGTCACGTCAGCACTTAACAGAGAAATTAACAGAAAAACTGATGAAGGTTTGACATTGGACCAAATTCGTAAAATGAGGTATGCCGTTGTCAATTTTAAAAGATGATGTATGATAGTATCGTGAGACCAATAGTTCAAGTAGTTTTTTGTTATTTACCCTTTTTTTTTTAAGAGTTTTAATGAAACACTCATGGTACTGTTCACTTTTAACGAAAAACCACATTTTTACCTTTCTCTGGTAATATTCACTACACATTTATTTGTCTTTTTTCTTTAAAACTAAAGTTTTTTTGAACTTTTCATTAGTTTTTTTTTTTTAATGAAACCAAAGCTATTAAATAAAACTCTACGACTTAAATTGACATAAAAAATTGATACTTATAATACTATTGAGTCTTGATACAATGACTTTCATTGCTAAGTCATACAAAAAAAAAAAGGAAAACTAATGAAAATTGGCTTGAAAACTTTGAGTTTTAAGGATAAAGGGTAAAATGAACAGTACCATGATTAACTTTTTAGTGTAAAAATATGATTTTTCGTTAAAGTAAACAGTATCGGAAACTTTTTGTCAAAGTTTCAAAAAAAAAAAAAAAACATAATTACTCTCACTTGTGGCAAAATTTTAAGCATAACCGGTTTGCAATTCTACTCTCTTATTATGTGATAAGAAGAAAATAGTGAAACGATTACACCCAAACACTACTCTTGGTTTAGTGGATGGAAGTCAAACTTGACCCAAGAGAACGTTCTTCCTTGTGTAAATTGTATCTCACTACTCACTATCTCTTCATGGCTGTAAAGGAAGAGATTAATAATACTAACCTAATGCGTTATAGGTATCGACCTTTTGCGGAAAGTAAGCCCAACATTTTTCTAAAATGCAACGAAGCTTTTGTTTTATTTTTTTGTCAAACAATAAATTTTATTAAATTAGATATTAGATTAACCACTGATGAGATTCAAACCCACGCTGTTATGTAATAACTCAACTCCTTTCTATCACTGTAGTAAATGATCACTTGCCGCAACAAAATCTTGAATTTCTCCAAACTAAATGGTTGAATTTAAATACTAAAATCTGAAGCGTTGAATACTACAGGACATTGTAGTCACAACCAAGGCCTGCTTTTCCTTTGGCACGAAGGCACCTAGGCCCTATGATTGCACAAAAAGCAGTTGTATTGCACAACTCAAATAATTGAGCTCAATTTTGTAGCACGAGAAACGCCTTTCTTCCCAACAAGACCCTTTCTGGATTCTTTTGACGAATGTCTTGAGAATTTGTGAATTGTGTTCGTTCATCATATATTATACGGTCAGTTTTTATCAAGTAATGTTTGTGTTTAATTTTAAATAAAAATATTTAAAATAATTTCTGACTACACAATATACGATGAACAAACAAGATTAAAGAATTCCCGTAATCCTCACAAAGGGATCTGGCGAGGATCCGAATTCCTTTTCTTCATCATTTTATGCATGGCATACATGCATTAGGCGTCCCCACTTCTGGTTTATTATATTGCACCACTTCTCATTGTAGTCTCTTTAAGCTTATCTCTAGTAATTGTTTTGACATAAAGATTTTCTAAAGAATAAGAATTTGAGTTAAGCAAATGAGCCAGTTATAATTAGATCACAACGCTGATTAGTTGATCGTTAAAAGAAATTGAACTATTATAATTATAAATATTAAAATTAAAGATAATAAAGTTGATCCAACAAATGTTAATGAGTCGAGTTTTGACTTATATAGTAATTGTAGCCTCCTTTAGAAATCGGTCGAGACTGGAGAATAACTCCTTTCGATGTGCAACAAATAAACAATTTGTGTGATAGCAATTTCAAGAATTTTTTTTCTTATCTTTCTTATGTGGGATTGAAGCTAGGCCTAGAAATTTGATTCAAACCTAACATATATCACTTCCTATCTATTTCTTTGTGTGCTCAATTATTTTGGGTTTTTTTTATTAGCATCCCACAAAAGATTCAATGCACCCCACATTCAAATGTAATATTAAGTGACTTATGTAACCTACTATATAATGACAATTTCAACCTTATAAGGTTTAAAGAAAACTAGCATTTGCTTACACACTTTGTATGTATGAACACATTTTTTTTTAGAAAATGAGAAGGTGAGAGAGGAAGCGAGAGAACGTGAGCCGGGGGGGGGGTGAGAGGTTTTTGTTTTAGGCTTTTATTTTTATTTTTTTATATAATATTGGATGTATTTTAACATCACCCGTGGGTGAGGTTTCAATAAAAAAATAGTAAAATTTGGACCTGTGAAATTACATTATTGCCCATCATTTTTTTTTGTATGATAAAAGACTAATTTGTCTTTTCACCCTCTTTTGGTTGACAAAAAGGGTTTCATTAATTAGTAGAGATAAGAAATTTCTAAATACACCCCATATTACTTTTAATGTATTACTTATCTTTTTCAACTATCAAAACCCCTATTACCCTCCACTCCATTGTTGAATAATATTCTAACTATAGAAACTATAAACACGTTGATTGAGGAAAAAAATTTAACAAATGGAACACAATATCAATATTTCGGAAGCTTCACATGAGGTAAAATTTCATATCTGTCATTGTTTTAATTATTCAATGACATCGGTAATTATTTAAGATTGCTTTTACTTTCTATACTACCCAATTTCATAGGAGGCCAACCCAGCAATGCCTTTTCCATTTTTATTCATCTTCTGGGGTTTACTTTTGCTCTGTTAGGTTCATCTCAGTTGCCATTTTTAACAGAAATCATTTTTTGTTATCAAAAGACTTACGAGATAAAGAAAAGGAGATTGGCTATGATGACCCAATGAAACTCAAGCTCAACAGACCGGATTGTAGACTTCTCTTTTTAGAGAAGGTTAAGGTTTTAATCCTAAGTCAATTTAATTTATAAAAATTGAAATTGAAGATTTGAAGAATGTGGAATGTATAGAAAATGTGGGGTGTATGTGGAAAATATTAGTGGCGTGTTTACATAACCGTAATGAAAATAGGAGGAATTGAATTGAGGAGGAGTTGGAATGAGAAGAAGTCAGAATCGGATTCCTGTTGAAGTTGTTTACTTAAATGTTCTGGAATCGGAATATAAATAGTGGGTTTGTTGTGTGCAAACTTGAAAGTTTAAAAATATCAAGAGGGCATAATAGGTAGAAAAAATGTACTCCCATTCACTCCCTCATCCGGAATTCAAATACCACACACATCTAAGGAGTTCGATTCCTCCATTTTGGGGAATCCGATTCCAGATTTTTTGTGGGCCCTACTTACTTTTCCATTCTCTAAATGTTAGTAAACGCTGGAATGCTTCGGAAGAAATGCGATTCCGTTTCTTTTCACTCCATTCCCGTTTGATAAACATGCTATAGGTGTATGAGAATGCGGGATGCAAGAGTATTATGAGAAAGTATGTGGGGTGTATTAAGATAAATTTTAATTGAAAAAGTAAATGTGGGGTTTAACCAACAATATATGAGATGTTAATAGAATAAGCCTTATTTTGTTCAACTTCCTATTACCCTTCTTTGTGTTTTTTTTTGGGTAATTTTGACATGGACTATATATTTGAAGCATATTTTGTAAAGTATATGTCGCCCTGAAAAAAATTGGTTTCCATATAAATTGCGTAACATACCTCTCACTCTCACCCCTCCACGCCTCGTTTTTATTATTCTTTCCCGTGCGAAA
This sequence comes from Pyrus x bretschneideri, assembly GCF_019419815.1. Lineage (NCBI taxonomy): Eukaryota > Viridiplantae > Streptophyta > Magnoliopsida > Rosales > Rosaceae > Pyrus > Pyrus x bretschneideri. The sequence goes on along the minus strand of NW_025999390.1, from coordinate 15,178,233 downwards.
TCAAATTCTCTCACTACAACCAGAAACCAAATCTCTCTCTCTAACCACTTCGAGTTTTTAAAGCGGCGTCGTTTCGAGGCCATCGTCATCACCGTCACCAACCATGTCGTCGTCGTCGAAGAAGATCACCCTCAAGAGCTCGGACGGCGAGTCGTTCGAGGTCGAGGAGGCGGTGGCGCTGGAGTCGCAGACCATCAAGCACATGATCGAGGACGATTGCGCAGACAACGGCATTCCTCTGCCCAATGTCACCAGCAAGATTTTGGCCAAGGTCATCGAGTACTGCAAGAAGCACGTCGACGCCGCTAAGCCCGACGAGAAGATCTCCGAGGACGATCTCAAGGCCTGGGATCAGGAATTCGTCAAGGTTGACCAAGTTACGCTCTTTGACCTCATTCTGGTATGTTAAAACCCTAATTTAACCTTGAATTTTGGTTTAATTCTTGTTCGCGATTGCTTGGTTTGATTCTAGGGTTTCAGAATTTGGGGATTCGGTTGGGTTAGGGTTTTTGATTTGGGGATTGGGGTCAATTGTGTTGTTTTAGGGCCTAGGGTTACTGGTTTAGGGATTTTCCATGATGGTTTGGTATGATTTAGGGGTATTTATAGGTTTCTGTGAATTTAAATTGGTTGATTTTGTTGTTTCGTTACTGATGGCTCATCTTGATATCTAATTACTGTGCCTGTTCCGTTTATACTTAAATTTGTGTTTTGCTTATGTTTGACGTTGAGATAAAGAGCGATATGTTTGCCTTTCGTTTACGTGTCTTGCTTTCTTGTTCAAGTTGAGATTAAGTTTGCTTATTTGAGAAGGTGAATCCTTCTGCAACATCGGTGCTGTGTTAGTTTGTGGAAGATTAACTAGTTTCGTATGCAATGTCATTGTCCACTTTGGTGGTGATACGGACTCTTTTCTTATGAGAGAAGCAACCACTTCTTTGCAGGAATTTTTTTTAGTCCTCTGCGGAAGTACAATAACTTGAATCCCTAGAGAAAATAGGCAATTTGGAATGGTACAGCAACCAAAAGACTATTATTGGCTATGACCCTAAGGGTGTGTTTGTTGCACTGGACCATCTCGGATTGGACTAGCTTCAGGGACTAAGCTGGACTAACTTAGACTAGACTAAGCTGGACTAACTTAGTGAAGCGTTTGGTGCAGTGTCGGACTAAGAAGCTAGACTAACAGTATATTATAATAATAATAATTATTATTATTATATTTTAATTTCTTTTCTATTAAAAATATCAATATGGAAAAAATGGCATCTTCTTTGCAAATTGTTGGAGCTCGTGGGTTATCCGATTGAAGGTCGAATCTAAGGTCTCATTTATGATTCTGGGCTCAAGGTGAGGAGGGAGAGAGAGAGAGAGAGAAGATTGGTGGTGGTTTGGACTGGTGGTGTGATCTTGCCAGAGTTTGGTGAGTGTAGGACGCAACGCGAAGAAGAGAGTAGAGAAGGATGCGACGCGAAGAAGAAGAACGCAGCGAGGGTCTTAGCAGTCCCATGGTATTTGGGGGGTCTCGCTACGACCCTTCAGTGAGAAAGTAAGTGAACACAAGTCCTTATCAATCCCATTAAACATAGTCCCACTATGTAACAAACACAAGGACTGCACTAATGAGTAGTCCAGTTTAGTCCATTGAAGGCTAGTGAAGCCAAACAAACACACCCTAATAGACTAAGTAGGGAACAAAACATGAGGAAAGAAGTACAGCTAATACTATTGTCGGTTTAATTAGGTTATGAATGTATTGCGTGATCATTTGCAGAAACTAGAGTAATTTGATATGGTTGTTTTCATTCTTTCTGTGGGTGGCTGATTGTCGAAACTGACATTAATTATGTTTTTCTAATATATGGTGATATTGGTATTGACACTGACAGGCTGCAAACTACCTGAACATCAAGACCCTTTTGGACCTGACTTGCCAGACGGTTGCAGACATGATCAAGGGTAAGACTCCGGAAGAGATCAGAAAGACCTTCAACATCAAGAACGACTTCACCACGGAGGAAGAGGAGGAAGTTCGTCGTGAGAACCAGTGGGCGTTTGAATGAAGTTCTCGGTGATGTCTCTTTAGTGGGAACTTAAAGAGCTGGCATACCTATTATGTATTTTAGTTTATCTGCCGACTTCTTTATTATTCTGTGTTTTTACGTGCTTTATCGGAGTCGTGAAGTCCTTGAATTGTAGATAAAAGTTGGATTCTGGTGTTGGTGGTTGTTCTTACTGTGTCAATGCCACTGTCAGTTTTACTCTATCTGAATTACAATCTTCTACTTCCATTAAGTTGTTTCTGTGGTTTGAATCAAGCTTGGTGTGTGTGTCTTAGTTGTGTTCTTTCTAGCTTAATGGGGATATTCATTTGATCGCAACTGTTGTGCTGCTCATGAATTTTTGTGAATTTTCGGATCCTTGTTCCGAAGGACACAGTGTTCACAAAGATTTGATTTGGGCTCACTGAACGACCTCTTCGTTTTTAGTTTTTAGTTCACTTTTTGTGGTTGAGATGTGGAGAGAACATGTTAGGGAAGGGGAGGCATAAAAAAGGATGACAAATGCGAGGCAAAGAAAGAAGAAAACAATATCGCACCTTCTAAGAGAGGTTGGTTGATTAAGGCCAAAGAATGAGAATTGGATGAAGAAACTAGTGTGTTGCGTCCGCTCTCCCGGTTACTTGGAGGGGCAATTGCTCGAGTCATTCCCAAATGTATTCAACTGATTAGATTTCCGGGCCTTCGGAGCGGCAAAAAATTTGGCAGCCTTCTGACATAGGACCGCATAGCAATGATAGCGTGGGCATTCAACTAACGAAAATTCAAATTCTTATGAGATGTAGGACTTGTTTGAGGAGTCCTTTCAAATGACTTAGAGCATTTTTAGAAAAAAATATTTTTGGATTCAAAAAGCACTTGAAGTGCTTCCTACAAGAAGCACTTGAAGTGCTTCCTACAAGAAGCACTAGCATTTCAAGTGCTTTTCCAATTATTCACTTGCATTTTTACAAAAAATTGATTTCAAAAACATTTTCTTCAAAAGAGTTTTCAGTCATTTAAAGATACTTCCCAAATAAGCCCGTACTCTTTGAGATTGGAAAGCTGCTTTTGTCTTTGTTACTAAAATAAGGTACAACCCAATGATACCCAAACGAAGAATTGCCAAAACCTTTTATGAAAGCAAACGCTTTGATCACAAATACAGAATTTAGTAATCTCATTTCCTTGTTAAATAATCCATGAAATTCAGTCGAAACAGAAAGGATCATGGCTGCTTTGGCTCGCGACATTCCGAGCATTAACCATCTTCATTTTCTGGCATGTTCAGAACTTTATGCCAACTTTCAGTTCGTGTGTATAGAGTCATTGCTGTTAGAAGTCAGGAATCTAAAAGGTCAACTTGATAATGTCTTCCAACTCTGAGCTCATGAACAATTTCATTCAAGTCCACAAGATTGCATCCGGGGATTCTTCTGAACTTCATTTCTTTCATCATCTTTTTTACCTGAGTAACATTCTCCCATTGACCTGACACGGCATAGACATTCAGCAGCAACCGATAGTAAGCAATGTTCTGAGGTTCCTTTTCAATGAGAGACTTTGCAATTTCTCCCAACTTCACATCGCCTTGGAAACGACATGATCCAAGCAGACTAGCCCATACCAAGGATTCTGGTGGCAAGTCCACAGCAACCTCTGGCATGTTCCTAATTATTCCCTCTGCCTCTTGTCTAAGCCCCACACTAGCAAAAGCATTAGCCATGCACCAATAGTGTGCAAAATTGGGCTTTACTTGGAAGACATTGATCATTTGGCTGAAGTAAACTCTGGCTTCTCTTACCAATCCAGAGCGGGCACAGGCACAAAGAACACCTATAAAAGTTACTTCATCTGGGATAATTCCTTCCCGATCTTCATCTGGTTTCGAACTCTCCTTCTCATGGATTGTTTCTCCATCTCTTGACTTTGTTCTACCCACCATTTCTCTATATAGGTTAAATCCATCTTCAGGATTTCCATGAATGCAATGCCCCAAAATCATTGCATTCCAACAAACCAGATTCCTATATGCCGTGCTCTCAAATGCCAAACGTGCCACTTGCACCCTTTCACATTTACAATACATATCGATCAAAGCTGTGTTGAGAAATATATTCCACTCCAAGAATGTCCTAATTAGACATCCATGAACTGACCTTCCTTCATTTAGTCTAGCAGACCGACCACAAGCCGCAAGCATATTCACCATGGTAGTTTCGTTCCCCTTCAATCCCATGCCCACCATTTTCCTAAACAACTTCAATGCACACTCTGGCTTCCCTCCCTTCCAGTACCCACCAAGCATAACATTCCAAGAAACCACATTTCTCTCAGGCATTTCATCAAACAACCTACGTGCAACCTCAATATCACCAATTCTAGCATTCCCATCAACAATTGCATTCCAAGACACCAAGTCCCTCTCAGGCATTTCATCAAACACCTTCCTGGCAAGCTCTAATTCCCCACAACGACAATACATATGAATTACTGAGTTCTGCACATGCAGCACAGAGTCCACCCCATACTTCACAACCTGCCATGGCATGTTCTCCCAGATTCAGCACAACCCATTTTCGCACACGACCCGAAAACCGGTACGAAAGTATAGCTGTTGGGAACAAACCCATTCCTCAGCCATTCCAAATACACCACCAAAGCTCGGCCCGGCGCCGAACTCAGTGAGTACGCCTTAATAACTGTATTAACGCAAAATCTACCAGGAGAATCAATGTAACCGAAAACCCATATCGTATAATCGAAATCGCCGAAATAGTAATAGCTATTGAGCAACTTCCGGGCCCAAAACGAATCGAAAAGGCCCCGGGTGATCAAATGGGCGTGGAGTTGGGTGATCTGGATCAAGCTCTGACACGAATCGAGAAGCGAAAATATGTGGCGGTTGACAGAGGGTTCGAACGAAGAGGAGGAAAATGGGGAGGATGGTAAGGAAAGATTGAATTTTGATGGGTTGGAAGCGAGGTGTGAGAAAATGGACCTCCGGAATCGAAAGAGTTCTCGGGTGCAAACCCTTGCCATTCAGTCGAGATATCGTACCAAACGAATAGTTTCGAATTCGAAGTCCAGTTGGTTTTCGCCATTAACGCACATTGAGATCCTCTCTTTAGTTGAAGTGCAGCAGCTCCCCCTCCCCGTAGAACGGCTCCTTTCCCTTGAGTAAATTCTAACAATGCTCCTCAATTTTAATCAAATTGCAGCAATAGTTTTTCAACTAAAAATTTATTATCATTGATCCTTTAATTTATCAAAATGTATAGTTATAATCATTTTCATCAATTTCGTTAAAATTTTGTCAAAATAAGTTATATTGAAATGATCATTAGTATAATTAAGATCCCTTAACTCATCAAAACGTGTAGCTATGGTCATTTTCATCAACTTGTCAGAATTTTGTCAAAACGAGTTATGTTGGAATGACTGTTGCTACAATTGGATTAAGGTTAAGAGATCATTACTCTAATTGATTTAAAGTTGAGGGACCATTCCTCTAGTTGAATTAAAGTTGAGTGACCTGGTGATGAAATTTTAGTTGAGGGACTATACATGCATGTTTTGATGAGTTGAGGGACCAATGGTAATGAATTTTTAATTCAGAGACCATTACTCTAATTAAGTTAAAGTTAAAGGATTATTGCTACAATTTACTTTCCTTGGAGGCAACGAGATTTATTTTATTAGACCAAAACGCAGCGTTGAATTAAAGTTGAGTGACCTGGTAATAGATTTTTAGTTGAGGAACCATACATGCATGTTTTGATGAGTTGAGGGATCAATGATAATGAATTTTTAATTAAAAAATCATTACTCTAATTAAGTTAAAGTTAAGAGATCATTGCTACAATTTACTTTTCTCAAAGGCTACGAGATTTATTTTATTAGACCAACACGCCGCGTTCTGAGTAATTGTGCACTTTCAATTTCATAAAACGGTGGAGAGAGAGACCCCAAACATAAAGTTAGAGAGAGAAATGAAATGGTGAGAGGAAGCATAAAGCTTCTTAAGGATGCTGGGTCTGGACTCAGCAAAACCCTAGCTGACATACTCGTCTGCCCACTTTCTAAGCAACCTCTAAGGTTCTGTTCTTTAACATTTAATTATTTTTAATCTCTGATGATTTATTTGTTTAATTTTATTTGGTAATTGCATCACTGGTTAAATTAATTTGTTTTTGGGTTTTTTTTTTTTTTTTTTTTTGTTGTTGTAGGTTTTGCGAGCAAACAAATTCCCTAATTAGTGATGCAATTGGTGTCTCCTTTCCTGTGAGTTTCAAATTCCAATCCTAAATTCATATGCCGCAATTAATTCAATTTTCTCTGAATTTTAATTTCTGGGCAGCTCGTATAAAGGCTGTATATTTGGTGTGAGGTCAAATTATGCAACATTAGAAATTAGTGAAAAATAAGATTTAGCCCATTATCTGTATGACAATTTGTGATGGCCTTTGTATATTATTGAGGTTTTGTGTTGGCCTCGGAGGTGCGCGAAGATAGGCTCGAGCTAAGATTTTACTGATGAGTGTTTATGGTTTTAACTTGACTGAGTGTGAGACCTACTGATCCAACAGAGATGAAAGTTAGTTATAGCGATTCGGGAGTTCAGTGTGGAAGGGCGAGAACATGAATGATTGTCAAAATTTTCGTCTTCTCTATATGTTTTTGCCTCTATAGCTGAGGTTGTATTAAGCTGAACGTGGATGATTGACATTGTGTAAAATTCCATCTTCTCCATATGTTTTTTGCCTGTATAGCTGACGTCTAATGTAGTTCCTTATTGTATTGATTACTCGATAGATAAAGGATGGGATACCTAGCTTAGTACCAACAGATGGCAAGACACTCGAGGCGGATGAGACAATAAAAACTGAAGATTCTGCAGAATCATCAGACAAGCATGAAGCAGATCGAATAGGCAGTCACTAGGTCGAATTGTGAAACTTATGGTATTGTCCCAAAGAGTTACTGTTGTGGGATTTATTGCAAATTTACTCGTTTGTTCCTCCTCTTGCTAATCTCTTTTAAGCCTTTTGTTGAACTGATTTGTTCATGCGTTGGCAGATGGGAGGTCACATCGTCAAGTGCTCTTAAAGCGGATTTTTATTCAATTTGTGAGGAATTGCCTGATAATTCATGTATGGCTTGTTACTCAGTACCTTTTGAATTATTGTGTGCTTTATTATCTGAGAGGAATTCTTCTAGAGAGGTTCTCTGAGATTTCTTCCGAGATGAAAATTATACTGAGTTGTCACAAATAAACGTTGAGCTGAATAAATTCATGCATCGCATCCATTTGCGGATGTATACTTTTACATTGATGTCTGGCATGCATTTTTGCCTGTCACTGAGTCTGTTAAAAGAGAGAAGGTTTTTTCTGTTGTCCAAGATTGTTTTTGGATGGCCTTTGCTTTTCGTTGAAACTTCGCAGTCTCGCATTTTGCCTAGAGTTTACCAGACCAATATCAATAGGAACAAGATTTGTGTTGGTTTCCGAAGGATAATTAGACTGTTAGCAGTTTATCTTCAATGTCACCTCATGGTCCTCACCTGCACCTCTTGCTTCAGGCTCACTGTCTTGACAATGTCCTTATTGCTTCCTCGTTCTACTATGTTTGTGCAAAAACAGATCATGCTTTAATCTGTTTATTGGTAAAAATTTAACTCTTGACCTTGCTTTTGTCGAAAAAGTTACCGCTTGATCAACTAGTCTGGTATGAGTTGGGTGCCCTATGGTAAGTCATCCACAGTGTTATTTTCACATCCAAGTTGCACAAAGTTTTGACATCAATTGACCTTCTACCGGCAAGTAGTTTGACCCAGGCATCTCATGGGTTGCAGAAAGTGAGAAGTTTCAATCTATTCGTTCAAAGAAGAGTAAATTGTAGCAATGGTCTCTTAACTAAAAATTCATTACCATTGGTCCCTCAACTTATCAAAATATGTAGCTATAGTCATTTTCATCAATTTCGTCAAATTTTTGTTAAAATAAGTTATGTTGGGATAACCTTTTAAATAATAAGGGTCTCTCAACTCATCAAAGTGTGTAATTATGATCATTTTCGTCAACTACATCAAAATTTTGTCAAAACGAGTTATGTTTGAAGGACCATTGCTACAATTGAGTTAAAGTTAATGGATCATTTCTCCAGTTGAATTAAAGTTGAGGGACTAATAGTAATGGGTTTTTAGTTGATGGACCATAGCTTCACGTTTTGATGAGTTAAGGGACCAATGGTAATAGATTTTTAGTTGAGGAATCATTGCTCCAATTGAGTTAAAGTTAAGGGATCATAACTACAATTTATTCTTTAAAGAAAATAGTTGGTTCTTTACATGAAAGGAGTCTTTTTTACAGACAAATTACAACATGACGTGTGAGTGTGTACAATTTTTTTTTATTTTATGTTTTTAACGAGTTACTTTTGCATATATGTCAGATTGTAATTTGTTGGTAACGAGATTTTTTTTTTTTACGTGTAACAAGCCAAACAGTGAATCAGTGAACAATAATAGGTCTTATAGACTAGTAGACAAGGAATAACAATTTTGAAGGAAAAAACCCAACTATTACTCTAATTGATTTTAATCAAATTAAGAAAGGTCAAGAGTACCACTCCCTTTAGGTGCAACGCAACTACCTTTGAGAAGGAACTTTAGAAATCGTTCCTTGATAAACAACCCTTGCAAGCCACGCAAAACAACTGAGGACCATCACTTTCACACTCCCTCCAACCTCAAACTCTATTAAACACCTTCCCCGAACGCTAATCCTTCACTAAACCAAATGGTTCTCAAAAGGGCAATCTCCTTGATCTCTAGTTTTTTCGGTCCAAGAGAGCACTCGGCGATCGTTAAGGAATCCCTGTGTTTGCACGAGGCGATCGGATCGGACGTTGGGACAAAGGTAAAGGAAGAGGGTTTGGCGGAGTCTCAAGCATTATCCAGCTTGAGTAAGGATGAGGTGTGTTGTGTGTGTTTGTCAAGATTGGTGGAAGGCGTGGACATAAGAGTTCTTCCATGCCTGCACGAGTTTCACAAGGCATGTGTGGAAAAGTGGTTCTATGCATGCCAGACGACGTGCCCGCTGTGCCGGTTTCCGGTGGGAGGAGTTGAGAAGTCTCAGGTGGTGGAGTTGCTGACTGAGGAGATTATGTTTTATTTTTCTTCTTTTCATATTTCTGGGTTCTAAAGATTGTGCGGATGTCGAAACAGAAACGCTGAACCATCTAGTCCATGCGGATTTCAAGCATGTAGAACTTCACTAGATAAAATGTTCATTTCTTCACCAAGTCCTTGTAAGAAAAAAAGAAACAGAGCCAAAAAGCAAATCATCGACATTTTGCACTACTTGGTCAGACCAATGTCCTTGTTTCCTGGTACGCAAGTTCGAATTCTTATCTTTGTAATATTAGATATGACAGTTTAAATCTTCATTACCGAATAATAGAACAATTTAGCATATCGCATTGTAAAAACGAAACAATAACAACATGCTGGCACATAACAAAAATGAAATAACATTCATAAGAAGCGTTCTCGCTTTCCTTGCATCCGATTTCGAATCGCCATCTCCATAATTTAGAGCAACTATTATTTTTTAGATTATCACATTTTTGAAAAAGAGAAATCAAACATTCAGGGCCGAAAAACGTTCTGGAACAAATATTATGTGAAGTTCCGGTCCAAGTTGAGCCCAGAAAAGAATTGGAAAGAAAGTAAACAAAGGCCCAATTAAAGCCCAGAAAAAATACAGGATATAATGACAAAAAAGTTCCGTTGCCGGGAATCGAACCCGGGTCTCCTGGGTGAAAGCCAGATATCCTAACCGCTGGACGACAACGGATTTGATGCTAGCGTATCCGTACTATATTTATATGAACAATACTCCTTAACAAGCATTGCCAAATGCACTGCCAATAGACAATAGCTTTTCTTTTCTCCATTTCAGTAGATTAACACCACAAACATTAATTAACTACTGTTAGGACATAATTTTTGACCTACTCATCATGCATCCATGTTGTATTTATTAATTGAGAAATCAAGGGTTCTGTCGTTCATATGTTAATCACTTGTAAACAAATTATAACATGTGAATTAATAACACTACATGACAGTATGACTGACACCTATACTTTTTACTTTTAACTGAGAGAAAAAAAATCTACAGTTGACAATTGTCTACTAAACACCATATTTTGATTCAAAGACCCCCGAAAAACATGACTACTAAAGAAGCACTTAGTTGTGAATAAATCCTTGATAGGACTCAAATCTCAGATTTGGGTCACAATATGGGTTAGGGTTTCTCGTTTTTGGTCAGAAGGGTTAGGGTTTCTCAAATGCATAAGATACTCAAAATCCAAATTTGATTAAGTATATATATAACTTAGAATTCACATATACGTTATTCACTTGATATGTTATTGATTGAGAAATCGAGAGTTTTGTCCTTGATATGTTATTCACTTGTATACAATTTCTAACGCGTGAATTAATAATGGTAAAGAAACACTTGATAGGAATACAAACATAGCTAGACCATATAGGACATATGATTAACAATTTTGAGTTACTAAATAAACACTTCCTTGTGAACAAATCCATGCTAAGACTCAAACCTCAGATTTGGATCAAAATATGGGTAGGGTTTTCTCTTCTTTGGTCAGAAGGGCTAGGGTTTCTCAAATGCATAAGAAACTCAAAATCGAAATTTGATTTTTATAAGGACATAACTTTTGCACATTATTATTTACAGTAACGGATTTAGTCAAATTAGTTCTGTTCTACCTCACACACTCAACTTCGAATCTTATCTTTCTTCCCATAATTTTAATGATTGTCTAAAAACATATATTATTATTTACTTAGCACTCATATATGGGTTTAAATAAAACCTTTTACTTGCTAATTGCCATTAATGGTTAGCCCCACATTGTCAACGATGCTCCTTTCGGGTCATCCTATATTCCTATTGGATCATGGCAACTTGGCAAAGTAACTCAATAACCAAGACAAGCCGAAGCCAAAATACAAACCGACAGCATAAGACATCAATGGCTGCCACCATAAGAGGAGCCATAAGAGGGAGTGAAACAAAACCTAGAGTTTGTACAAGTGACTTCCTCGGTAGGCTTGATTAAGATAAAGTGATCGGAAGGTTTAAAAAGCAATTGGCCCATATGCAGTCACTTCTATAATTCCACGCGGGAAAATGATCATCTCTAGATCTATTCCTCCTAATCCACCAAATTCGGAGATCTTGACCGTTAAAATTTAATCCAACAAATAAAATTATTATAACTTCTAAAATAAACCCTTGTTTGTAGCCGTTCGATCAAATTTTAACGATTCAGATCCCAAACTTGATGGATTAGGAGGAAAAGATCCTTCCATGAGAACGGAAAATAAATGGATTTTTTCTATAAAAGAAACACTTGGTTCTTTGCGCACAAAACTAGTTTCATATGTTTGCAGAAACTGTTATTTGTGTTATATATATATATATATTATAAGTCTCGTATTCTTAAATCACTGACAAAATATTTATGGTCAATTATTCTTAAATTCGATATTAAGAATTGAAGTTAGAACACTAAAGGTAGATTCATTTATTCTGATGACTTGTACTGTAATTTGTATGTACATAAAGAGAGAAAAAATTGCAATCACAAGTAAAGAAAACGATAGAGACAACAACCTTCATGTTGGGGAATTACTTATTTTTCCCCAGATACACAGGAGAGTCATTGTTATAATATTCTAAACGCTAAAACATCTACAGAAGGAAAAGGCACTCACCACCTTAATATTACCGCAAAACATTGATGCCCCCCACATTGGAACTACTACTATGAAGTCTTAACTCAAAAGGAAGACCTTCAAACCAGAAAGCAAGGCACTAAGATTTCTCAAAATGGAGCTGTTGATGTTCGATGAAGATTGTGCCTTTTGGGTTGTTGAGACGCTGCTGCAATTAACTGCATGTACATTTTCCCACCAAACAAACAGAAGTCAAAATCGCAGAAAAACATATAATTAATTTTTCTACAAGTAGAATTTTACTCGGTCTTAAAGTTCTCATCACCTGTTCTAGCTGTCCTTTGAGTCTTGCATTCTCTTCCATCAAATGTGCAACTTTTAGCTCCAACTCATTTGTGTAAGCCTGTTCATACCAACCAAAAATCAGGCAACAAACTAAAGCACCAAACTCAAAAGGATAATAAAACTACATAAACCTACAACCCATAAAAGGGATGTTCTAGCATACGCCAAGCATATTAGAATTTTCATAAAACTAAATAAGAACAAACAAAACCATAAAGACTTTACAAAACAAAAACAAAAGCCAAAGACTTGTTTTGTCACATAAAGACTTTAACACCCTAACGACTACGCTAACCCAAAGCAAAAGGGTAATCAAATGATAAATGGGATTATATGAAGAAAAATGTTAAAAAATCTGTTTTGTAGATCACATAGTGACGGTTGATGGTTAGATGAATTCTTTAATGACTTTATCATTAACTGTCGCATTATATGATTTAGAAAATATGGTTCCTGTTTTTCTTATTCCTTAAAAGAACCAATACTGGAGAGATACATTCCTGCTTTCTAGCCCTAGATCGAGCAGCAGAATCTCGGTTCTTGATCATACGCTTATGTCTTCGATCTCCACCGGAATTGCTGTGATCAGATTCAGTGAATGATCTCTTCCCAAAAGAAGGCAAGCCGAAGGAGGAAGTAGCCAAGCTCTCAAATGGGCAACCACTGAAAGAGTTAGAAACACTGCTAGAAATGTTATTATGGTTTGCCTGATGTTGATCAATGAAGCCGGAGCTCGGAGGCCTGAGGGAGTCAGAGGCATAAAAGAGCTGAAACTCTGAGCCAGGATTGTTCAGGCTGAGAAGAGTTGGGGCGGCTGGAGGAAGAGGAGAGGGAGGGCTTGCAGCGGCGGAGACCAAGGCGGCTGCTGCTGCTGGTGAGTCATGGGCAAAGGGTCTGGCAAGGAAGTCTTGAAGGGTCATATTTCTGAAGTTTGGGTGGTGGTGGCGGCCCTGGTGGGGCCCATTGGGGAGGTTAATTTGGAGGAGTGGTGAGGTGGAGGATGAGGATGAGGATCTGATTTGGGTGGTGGGATCAGTGAGAGAGGCAAGATTGAAGTCTTTCCAAACCTCTTCCATGGTTCTTTGTGGGGTTTGGAAGGAGGAGGGTTGTGAAAATGGCGATGGGGATGACGAGGAGGACCAGGATGAAGTACTGGTTGTGTTGTGGTTGGTTTGGTCACTACCTGTTGATGACAACATTGAAGAGAAGTGTTTGGAACTGTCAATGTATGTTTTGAATCTCTCTCCAGATTTCTCAGGGAAGAGTGGGGGAGTGACTTAAATTGTGAGCGATGGGTTGGGGGTTCTCTCTCTCTCTCTCCCTTTCCCTCCAGAGAGTACACTTTTATGTCAAATGACTCAATAGTTCTACTCCTATGGTAGCGTTCGGTAGTCGTATGGTTGTTTTGCAGCTCTTGTTATTGGAAAGGACAAAATTCTTGGAGATGCTTAATTGGGGAAGAGGATTACATCCTGAGCTCAGTACGGAGATTTTTCTGATCAGTTCATGCGAATCGTTTAAATTTAATTCAACAGTTTTAAACAACAATCTTTTTAAAATTATAATAATTACAATTGTTGGGTTGAATTTGAACGGTTTAGATGAGTTGGTCAGAAAGATCCCATCCTGAGTCTGGAGAGGATCCTCTTCCCTTAATTGGTATCTCCTAATCAAAAGAAAGACCTTTTATTTTTGGAGAACCAATAGAAAGACTTATTTGGTATGCGATATGAGCCTTTTCTTCACTCACTTCCTTTTTTTAACAAGTTAAAATCCTCTTCCCTTAATTGGTATCTCCTAATCAAAAGAAAGACCTTTTATTTTTGGATAACCAATAGAAAGACTTATTTGGTATGCGATATGAGCCTTTTTTTCACTCACTTCCTTTTTTTAACAAGTTAAAAGTGGTCGTGGTGTTCAGGGAACAAACTCCAGCCTTCTCAACTTATAGCTAAATAAAAAATGTCAACTTGGTAAAACATGACTTTAAGGGTAAGCATTTTTTCTCGGGCAAGTATGTTTTTAAGGGTAAGTATTTATGGGAAATGGTTTTTTTTCTTTTCGATAAATGATATTATATATATTAAAAGAGAAGATAATGGGCTAAGATTCACAATGTGATAGCAAGAAATGATCTTAGACTCTTCTAATATAAGTTCCACCACATATACAAGTCTAGCCTTATAGCTGATTAAGATCATTTACTATCTCGGTCATTAGAGTCTCCAATTCAATTTTATTTCTCTCTTAATATATCGCTTGTATAAAAAATAAAAAATAAAAAGTCTACATTCCCTTGATCAACCAAAAATACACCATTGTGATTATTGTGATTATAATATTCAACTAGATTATTTAAAACTAGTATCTTATAAATTTGTGAGTTTGTTACTGGGTGAATTTCATCTATGCTATATGAGTAATTAAGTGTTTGAGTTTTATTTTTCCATATGTGAGATGGAGAGATATTTATCTACAACCGAAGATATCACAATGAATTAATTTATGGCATGCATCATGTGTTGTAGACTAATGAGAACATACCACAAATAACGCATGAGAATCTCTCAATAAGATGAGAAATCAAATATTTTAGACCACTTATGGTTAGAAGTTCTGAGAGTGTATAAAATTTTACACCTCACTTAATTAATTAGATCTTTAGTATGAATTATCAAACAAACTAGGATATCCTAGATTCTTGAATCCATTTGTCTTTTAATTGTCATAATGAAATTTCAATGTTTCTTAAAACATAGTATTTGTTAATTTTTTTAAACTCAATTAGATGCCTTAAATATTTCTGTTTTAATTAATATTTTACAAAGTTAATCTATGATGTGCAACTTAAAAAATAAACGATTTAGATCGTTGAAGTTTAATGGTGTGAGCTCAACCAGTAATCTCCATCTTCTTTAAAAAAATGGAATCAAAGGTTCTTTGTGTGTGTGTGTGTGTGTGTGTGTATATCAAAAATCAAAAGTTTGATATTTGATCTGCATTACAGCCAGTGCCTGAGTGCCACCATTCAAGGAGTATGTCCACATATCTCTCTCTCTCACACACACATACACACAGAGTCACACGCATTTCACACTTGACATTGCTTCTTCTCACTTGTGATAATAATTTATTTACAAAGAGGTAACCACTTACCAGAATTGGACACCTGTTTTATTCATGGGATAATTTCCTGCATTTGCTGCTCACTTTTATTGGAGAAGGAAAACCTCATCTCTCTCATTTTCTCTCTCTGCAATTGTAGTTCTATTTGTCTCTGTGTGTCTGTCCAAGTCGAGATCCAAGTCATGGTGTAATATTTTCCTATGTGTCGAATTTTTGTGCGCCAAGTTGCTCATATCAGGAAAGAAGAAATTTCTCGAAATAAATGCACAAAATTCAGTGATCCATGATCATTCGTTGGAGTAGCTCAAGTCTGTGCGTAAATCGTATGCCATATGTTGAACTGTAATGTTCTCGTACCATATACAGTTATGTTGCTAGACAAAACATGAATTTAGGACGTGTTTACAAAACAGGAATGGAGTGAGTGGAAACATAATTGCATTCCTTCCAATGCATTCATATGTTTACTTGTATTTGGGGAATGAAAATAAAGATGGGATCCATCCAATATAAGGAATTCAATTCTGGATTTACCCGAAAACCGATTATCAAGATATAGCTGGTAATTGAATTCCGGAAGAAATGCTCCATCAGCAATCAAACTCTTCTTCCCATAACACCCCTACAACTTCTACACTCTTGCTATCTCTCTCTTTGTCGAATCTTGCAACTTTCAACACTCTCAAAAAATCCAAATGCAGACAGAAAATTCAGCAACAAAAGGAAACGGAAGTGACGGAGAAGAGAGTGGTACCAGAGAGGCCGAGGGAGATGAGTGGGTTCAGGTGAGAGACCCTTGAAAGATCCGAATTGGAGCTCGGGTTTACGAAGTCCCACGCTGCGGCGCAGGCTCCAACGCTCGCACGTTGCTGAAGAAGAAGCGGTAGGAACGATGATCTCTCCGGCTAGGATGAGGCTATGAGCCGTGGATTTTGGATAATGTCAATTTGGATGAGGACAGTGGGTCCTGGGTTAGTGGATAAGCACGAAAATTCCATTGAAAAAAATCAAAAAATGTTCACTCTTCCAAAAAAAATGAAAGAATAAAAGTTTTACTAAAAATAATTGGCATATAAAATAAGTTAATTGAACTAGGGGTATTTTAGTAATCATAATAGTTTTCATTCTGATTCATGTGAATTAATAAACAGTTTATATAGATTAATGTCAATCTTACTCTAATTCTAGACAATTTTAGTAAACAACTTCCAAAAGGAATTTGATTCTGATTCCATCTTATTTATATTTCTCCTCAGTTCAATTCCTCTTAATTTGATTACAGATTAATAAACGGACCCTTATTTCGGTCAAAAGTCCAGAAGATTCTTGATTAATGATTTTTCCTTGCAACCTAGGAGCTTCATCTAGAAAAAATTCTCCAATCTAAGAGCAAGTTCATCTGTTTTAAGAAATCAGGGCAAGACAGTGAAATTGTCTTTACTAATTATTTGAAACAATAATTGTTTTTGTGCAAGTCCATCCATTTACAAAGGACAATGACGATTGCTATTTACAAAGAGTAAATTTATACTTACCATATATTTTCATTTCATATTTGTAACATCTCTCTAATAGAAGTAGAGCCTACCAACACATGTGAGTTCCATCTCTATTAGACAGGTAGTACAAATATCGTACAAAAATATGGTAAGAGTAGCATTTTGAAACCCTTTTCCACACTCATTTTTCTCCTGTTGTTAGATATCATTTATAGTTTCTTGTCTTCTTCTTCTTCTTCTTCTTCTTTTTTTTTTTTTTTAGAATAAGAAAAAGACATCAAATTGATTTACATTTTCCAGTTTTATTTTTGTGGTATTGTTCCCAATAGTAGTCAACATGATGAGAGATTTTTCTATATACTTAGAACAGGGGTAGTATACCATGTGTCTCTATACAAGTGGTGAGATTCTTGTGCTTAAAAATTAATAACATCAAAAATAAAATTTCCACACTACATAATATCATGTGGTGTACCACTTGTGTTACAGGCATAAGGAAAAATGTCTCCAAGATGACACCCAAGCTAAAAAAAGGAAGAGGATCCGGTCCGGATCTCTTCCATCAAAGGCCCAGGATCAAGTGATTCAGACCGTTGAAATTTAATCAAAATGCTACAATTATTATTACTTTTAGAATGACCCCTTGTTTGTAGTTGTTGGATCAAATTTCAACGATCCAGATCACTTAATCTTGGGCTTTTAAGGGGAGAGACCTGGATCGGATCCTCTTCCGTAAAAAATTGGATGGAGAGCTACATTTAATTATTGTAACTGTGTAAAAAATGTGAGAGAATTTTAATTTGGTAATTGAAAACATCATTTTCAATATAATTATTGAGAACATAATCTTCTCAAGTTTTGATCTAAATAATCACTTTTGGACTTATCGTTTTTAGCGCAATAAGTGCTTTTACAGGACCAAAAAGTGTCTAAGTTTCAAACCTTATGAAAATGGACCAAGAATTAGACATTATTTATAAAATTTGATCAATAAGTAGACACTATTTATGAAACTGCTCTAATAAGTAGACACTATTTATTAAATGAAACCAAGAATTAGGCACTATTTCCAAAACTAAACCCATCGATGGAAACTATATGAAGCTGGACCAAGAACTAGACACTATTTATGAAAACTGAGAACTAGGACATTATTTATGAAACTGGACCAATAACTAGACACTATGTATGAAACATGACCTAGAACTATGCATTATTTATGAAAGTGGACCAATAAATACGCACTATTTATGAAATTAGACCAAGAAAGAAATACTATCTATGAAACTGTATCAATTACTATACACTATTTATGAAACTAGACCCATTAACTAAGCACTATTTATGAATCATGACCAAGAACTAGGCACTATTTGTGAAATTGGACTAATTAATAATGCAGTACCGTTCAGTTTCATAAATAGTATTCAGTTTTATAAACAATGTTTGTGATGGACCCATGGGTCTTGCGTGTTAGATCTTTTTTTTATTTTTTTATTTTTTAATTGTGTCATACATTAAAATTTAAGTTCTTTTGTCACTTTTATTAAACTTTGAGGGTTATTTTTACTAATATTTATATTTTTTTTAATTAAATAAAGTTATAGCATGTTTTTTTGTTAAAATAAACTTAACACAAACCACTTTTTATGAAAGCTCCCAAATAAATAGTGAGTTGTGGTGTAAGAAATGAAGAAGATGGTTGGGATTTTTTTTTTTTTTTTTTTTTTTTTTTGCTTTTTGGGATTTCTTCACCGTTGAATTAATCTTTGCGGTTGATTTTTAATATATATTTTTAAATCAAATGCACCATTGTCTAGCTTCCACACCAACAATGAGTTTCGAACCCAAGACCTCCAGTTTTTAGTTTGAAGGAAGTCTCGCAATCCGTCATTTACCACTGGACCATCAGCTCAGTGGTTATATGTCCTATATATGAAATTGTGTTGCTCACCATGCCAAGTTTAAGGAAAGAGATCCTCTCCTGATCTCTTCTACCTAATCCACCAAATTAACTAATCTGGACTCTTAAAAATTTGATTCAACAACTACAAATAAGGGATCATTTTAAAAGTTATACTAATTTTAACTGTTGAATCAAATTTGAAGGACTCGAATTAGTTGATTAGATGAATTAGGTGGAAAATGATCTCTTTCCCAAGATTAAATCTACAGCCGACGTGCTTAAGGATGGGACAATGCACTGTTCACCAGTTACTGGATTTTGAAAATAACAATCTCAACCAATCAAATAAAAACACCACAATTTTAACCATGTTCCACCCATGCCGAAGTTGGTCAGAGAAGAAAGATTGAGGGATTGATCTGAATTTTTGCAGAGTCTAGTCTTGGAGTTGTAGACATCTGTCACCACAGTATTTGCTCTGCCCCAAACTATTTCACTTCTCTTTTGTTTATGGCTACTGTAACTGTACTGTATGTAAATCAGCCCTTCTCCTCTCTTCACGACCCACCACTCTTCGTTTCTGTTTTACTCACTCAGTATTTTATTTTTATTTTTATCGTTGAGTGCTCCGGAGCACTGAGGATCTTTTGGATTTTAACTTTATATACTAGATACTCCGAAGTCGAAAAAAATATCCTATTTTGTTATGTCACCCTCTTCCAAAGGTACCTCAGACCGGATCTGGATCTTCTCATGAGTTAATAGAAAGAATTCTCATCATCAATCATCGTGGATCGTTAGATTTTTATCTAACGGCTACAAATAGGAGATTTCTTTAAAGTTATAATGATTGTAGCCGTTGGATAAAAATCCAACGGCCCACGATGATCGACGAGGAGGATCCACTCTATTAGCTCAGGAGGGGATCCAAATCCCCTCAGACCACCGGGTAAGACCTTAACTGATTACATAACTATTGTATCTCGTGTAAATAATGTAAACATCGTGACAAGTTTTTTAATAGCATTGTAACGTTAACTTTAAATGTCACAATTACGATATAATTTTGTCATGAAACTCGTTTTACAGATATACAGACCTTGGCCCTTTCGATTTGAAAGATTATCTCTTGCAATTAGTAATATCACGTGATAACTATATAACGAAGATACAATATATTTGATACATAATAATCATCTATACCATTGCTGATGTCATTGAAATAATATATTAGTATCACGAGAGTTTTTCTCCTTCTCTTTCTCCTCAACATAACCAAAACCAAACTAAAAGGAAAATGGTTGCATACAACTATTCTCTCGTTAATAGAGAAATTCTTATGTCCACTGGGTGGATCATGTCACCAATTCCGCCACACACACAAGAAGCGGAACTTTCATCCCCCACCCCCACCCCCCTAAAAAAAACAATGGAAGAGGTCCTTCTCGTTATGTGTGTGTGTGTGTGTGGCTAAACTAGTTATTTAGTTCTAACTCCCAAAATTTTTCCTTGTGATGAGTAGTGACATAATTGTTGTGCTTTTATACGCAAGCATAAGCGAATTTTAACAAAATATTACGTCGTAAGCAAAAGTGAAGAACCCAATAATCTCAAAATAAGAACATAATATATTTGACGTGGTTCAGTATAAAAGCCTACCCACAGGTGAAGCACGACGAATAATTTCACTAAACAAACAGAGGTTACAAAAAGATTGTTTAACTATCACAACCAAAATTCCACAAATTACAAACCCTAAACGAAACAAATAAAGAACCCAAAACTGGGAGATTCTTCCAAATTGTTCTCTAACTCTCAAACTCACAAATTTACTCACTAACTTGCTAACCGAACGAGTCATGGATTTGCCACGCATTCATGATTCCAAACGGTGATCTCCATGCAAAGTCAAAAGAGAGAAAACTCCCTAAACTAATGTGTGAGACACACAAAATAAACTAACCCTAAGTTCCTATTTATAGTGCATAAAACTTTGGTTACAATGAGAATCTTAATTCTAATTGGAAGTAAACTAAATCCTAATAAGAAAAATGATTAACAAAATCTCTCTACCAAGCAAGGAATTTAACCAATAAGTCAAATTCAAACTCAAATAGGGCACCTAAACGAAACAGGGAACACAAATCTAATTTCATCATTCTAATTTCGAATTGTAAATGACAACAATAATGAAAGAAACAAACAGAAGACTAGTTCCTGCATTGTTCTCTAATTCATCCTATCCTATTATGTGTAAAACTTATTTCTTCTTTTATTTTGGTAATTGTGTAACGTTGAACATCTGCGGCTTTCAATGGTCTTTTTTTTTCCGGATTTGGATCCTCTTCTGAGCTTAAGGAGAGGACACGTGGGCCGTTAGATTTTCATCTAACAGCTATAATTATTATAACTTTAAAGAAACTTTTTGTTTATAACATTTGGATAAAAATCCAATGATTCATGTGTCTTGATCAAGAGGATCCTCTCAGGAGAGGATCCAAATCCTTTTTTTCCCTATCTAGCTAGAAATATGCACGTACAATTGCCATTTCCTGCATATGCAAAACCCTAACCATATATGTATGACAAATTCATTTGATGGAGAAAATGGGAAAAGAGATCGCCTTCGGATCTCTCCCATCAAATATTAAGAATTTAAAGATTTGGATTTTTGAAATTTAATTTAATAGTTATAATTATTATAAATTTTAGAAAAATCTTTATTTGTAATCGTTAAATTAAATTTCAAAGATCTGAATATCTGGATCTCTAGAATTTGGTGGGAGAGATCCGGATGGGATCTTCCCGAGAAAAGGTGGGCGTTGCATGTACAAAAGGAAACCAAGAACTTTCTACGTTATACAGCCAATATAAAAAGGACACCTCATTGCTAGGGTTTTGATTTGATGGAGACTAGTGGGCGTTCCATATTTGAGTTTTTTCAGAAAAATATACATGAATAAATATATTCAAGCAAGTTCTGATATATATTCTGATTCCCTGTTAATATCAATGTGACTGATTTGTCAGCATCTCAGCCTAGACTACTCTCATAGGCAGTAGAAGAGGAACAGTCTTTAAACTCCGGGTTTTCGGATGCTGCTTTTGAGCTCAACTGGCACAAACGTCAAGGCCAAATTCATATCAGTTGACTGGGAAAAAACGAAGATATGTAATGTACTTTCGTTTTTCATTGTTATGGGCAACTTCCAGTTGTAATTCTACCAGACCAATTCCATGAAAACCGTTGCCCTTCTTTTTGAGTTTATGATTTTTGGGGAGGAACTGGAAACTTTATGGCCATTTCGTGCAAAAATGCATGGTTGGTGCCTACGATAAACACGCGGGCTAGCACACGACTGGCTTTTCTCTTTCCATCTTTGTCTTCCACTTTGAATCAAATGTCCTGGAGATGTGATTGACACCTAATTATGGCAAAGCAGAAGATATTATCGAGTCATGAGAACTGTGTAGCACTCATGCACCAAATATTGTACAATCATCTATCTTTTTTAAAAGTTAGGATCAGAGGGAGTAGAACTCTTAACCTTACTCCAGTAGCATATCGCTCTTTTTCGTACATTTCCACTACCAAGCATGTTGATATAGTTATATAATGAGATTATTATTGTGGTTATAAATATTGAATAATCGAATATGCCACATAATCAGTCCTAACTTTAAATTTTCTCGTTGAATATTAAGCTTGACTAATCGCGTCTTCTTTGTTTTCACTTGTGTAGTTTATTAGGCCTTGCACTTCTTACTAAAAATGTGCTTTTGCATTATGTATTGAACTCCAGCAAGACTAGCTATTTTAACTAATCCTAATATGATATTGTTTTTCAACATGGTATGAAGGGGAAGGCGGGCTAAAAGGAGGAGGGAGGGAGGGTAAAGAATGAGTTAGTTTTTAGTATCTTTAAATTTTAATTTTGGTTAAGTATCTCTCCTCTTGGCCACTTGGTACATTTAGACAATATTAGTTTAGCTAAGCTTTCGGCTAGTCTCTTGGAGCAACAATTTCAAGCGTTTTGGGTAAAAGATATAAGCAATGGTTTAGCTAGTCTCTTGGAGATACTGATGTACTCAAATTTGTCGAGGAATTGTTCACTCCGTATTTGATTTGTCTTTTTATACTTTGTTCTCTCGTCAATATAATTAAACAGCTCTTAATTAAGATTACGATTCGTTTTATTATTGACATTCACGTTTGGGATTGCAAATAGACCTATTTAGCTATATCTTTACCAACAACAAAAAGAAGAACCTAAATTATTTATTTCTTACAAGAAAAATTTCAATTAAAATTCTTTTTATCGAAGACAATCTCTGGCGAAAAGAACTGCAGGCATGATTATGCTCTTAAAGCTTCTTCCTTCATCCAGTCTTTTCAATCCATGAAAGAAACTATTTAGACTCTAAATGACCGTCTCCAGCCCAAAGTTTGAGGACGTTGGGCCAAATATCTCAGTAATCCTAAGTCTTGCCTAAAATTTGATACTTCTTAAGGGATGAAGGGTAACTTTTGGGGTGTCAAAATTTGGTTTTGTTTTTCTTTTTAACAAACAGTAGGATAACTTAGGTTGAATCCATATAAATTAGAGGGGAGAAAAATTCAAACTTGAGTGCAAATTGAGAAATACATTCCTCTAGCCAACTTAGCTAAATCCAAATCGGTAAAAATGAAAAATATTAGTGCATATATCAATCCAACAAAATACCATGAAAAGCAGCTAACTTCTTTAACAGCATGATGATGTGATTAACTGTCCCCGAAGTGCTTTTGTCCACCAAAGGCTTTGCAAATGTACACAAGCAGAGACCCAATTACAAGAAAAGTACAACACCCAAAAAAAAAAAAAAAAAAGGATCTCCAAAACAAAACAAAACAAAGTCCAAAACAGAAAGAAAAAGAAAAAAAAAAGGCTAAACACAAACACTAGCAGCTTGCGACCCGGGCGGATGTAGCACCGCAGATCCACCAATATGAACCAGCATGAGATCCAACCAAACGACGCCCCAAAAGTGAAGGAAATGAAAGAAAATAATGACTTATTTGGTACTCCACTTGAATTTAACTTTTTAAACTCAAAAACAATTTTAAGTTTTAGGTCTTAAAAACTTATTTGGTAGGACTATTTTCAAAAAATGAATTCAAGACTAACTTAAAAATATAATCTATTCTTTAAAAACATAAAAAGTGAGTTTTTAAACTTAAACTCACTCATTTTGTTTCTCTCCCTCCTCCCCTCTCACTCCAAATCTATCTCTCTTTTCTTCTCTCTCCTCTTTTTTTTATATTGATTTTTTTTTTTTACCATTTTTGTCTCTCCTCCAATCTGCTCTCTTCGTTCTCTCGGTTATTTCCCTTGCTCCTTTTCCTCTCTATCTCGTCCGATCATTTCTCTTCTTTCTCTTTCCTTCAATCATCTCTTACTTTCTTTCCTCCTCTCTCCTCTTTCTCTCTCTCCTGCTACCCCTCTTTTTAGATCTCTTCGTCTAATTTAAGTCGTAAGAAATTGTCAACCAATCAAGTTTTTGAATCTGAAAGAAAATTGTTTTCAAGAAATGTTTTGAGAAATGATATAAATTTTCAAATAGGATACCAAACTGACCATAAGGCTCCATCGTTCTCCATTGAGCACCACCACAAAGATTGCAGCAGCAAATCAAAGAAGCATGAGGAAATTCACATTCCGCAAGCAACAATGCCAAAAGGCAAACAACGGGAAGCTGGTGGTGTGAACTCCCGATTCGGAATTCTACACATCTTCCGATAGACCAGCAACTAATCGCGGTAAAGAGAAGTGGATGCAGATCAAAATTGATGTTGGATCGAGGAGGCATGGAGGCAAAGGTAAGAATCAGATTGATGAAAAACATGGAGGTGAACGGCATCAGGGAGTGGAGGACGGAGTTTGGAGCTAAGGACGGTGAAATCAAAGACAAGAGCAGTGTAGGACGGAAGATAGGAGAGGGTAGGGGAAAACACAAGCTAAAGCAAAAAGGAAGAGAAGGAGCAGGGAGTTACCACCGATCCTAGTCATAGACATTGCCGGCAGTTGCAGAGAAGTTACCGGAATGGGAATCACTCAAACAAAGGTGAGAAATGCAATCATGAGAGAGGACTGTAACCACAACGGGAACCAAGATAAATTGAAATTCTTTGAAAAAATAATTAAAATAATTAGAAACCAAATTCTAATTGCTAAAATGATCAAAATCAAACATTGATGACAATCGATTACATATTTGACAAAATAACGATCAAATATAATCAACATACTGAAATTTGATCATTTCAACACAGAAAAAACTTTTTCCAAAAAAAAAAAAAAAAAAAAAAAAAAAGGTTTTATTTTTTGTGGATAAGAAGCAAAACATGAGCTCAAGCAATTGAAATGTAAAAAGGACTACAAGGGAATTAAATAAATACCATCTGGTACATTTAGTTAAAAATATAAAATATAATCCAATGATCCAAAGCAGGTCAAAGATCCCACAAGAGCTCCAAAAGTGCAACAAACATGAACAACCAACCCAAATCCAGTTCCGACCTGGACAACACTCACCGGTTTGTTCCACCAGGAACTATTTATGCACTAAATCCTCAAATGCTGAAGATTCATAGAAACGTATACATTATGTCAATTTAATTCTAAATATATAATTATATGTGAGAAAATATCAAGAGAGATCCTCTTCCCATCGATAACTAGGCCAAATTTTCTGTAGCACCATCCAGCGGGAATCCGGCAAATGCCACCCTCTCTCCCCTCATCACGCGGAGGCAAACCCCGAACACCTTCATCATCCATCCATCCATCCATCCATCCATCCATCACGCTCAAAAACACATACTCTCCTCCAGAAAACGGAGGTTGTCTGACCCCAAAGATTGTAAAAACCAGCTGAGGGGGCAGTATGGGGAAAAGACAGCAAAAATTTCCCCAATAAAACACCAACCATGCCAACATAAAATTTAACAGGAGTTAAAAAACCAAAACAAAAAAAAAACAGTACAGGAATCCCAATAAACTCATGCTACTAGCTTGAGTTGTCAACGTTTAGCATTTTTTTCCTTCCCCAACTAGTCTTTTGCTTCTGTTCCTCGATGGTTCTCTTTTTCCTGATTTTTGTTTCTTTCTATTTGCCAGGCGAGAAAGCGCGTTTCATCATGCCAAGGCAGTAGTACTATTTTCAAAAAAAGAAAAAGAAAAAAAAAGAGAAAACTAGATATTCACCAGCGTGTCTTTTAAACCTCTCTTCCCACAAGTTCATTTCTCTCCACGAGTGCGCATCGTCAGTGCACATCCATGCCTCATACTCTAATTTCTTGCCGAAATAGAGCGATCAGCACCTGCTTACACCGAACTGACCTGTTCCATCACCACTAGACGGCTGCGGCTGATTATCGTTCTCAACATTGTTCTTAGTGGTCTTCTCGTCCAGTGCAATACTTTGGATATGAGCTGACAGCATATCCGGACCGGAGTTTCCAAGGACTTGAGAGCCTGAGGCATTTGGAGGCTGAGCAGCTGGCATTACCCATCTCTCCCAATCACTACGCCGCCTTATTTTATCACCCTAAACACCGTCACAGCACAGAGCACAAGATTTGGCATCTTATCAGAATGTCATATAACACAAAACAAGTAACACTTTTAACTGTATATTAAGGGCTGGGTGGGACAGAGGGTGCTGGAAATGAAAAGTTGGAGGAGGATATTTAATACCAATACAACGATATTTTTTTCTTCTACATGATTACATAAATTATGGGTTCAAGAATTACCTGTACTTCCACAACAGTTGACATTCTCATAGCATCCAGTATAAGCTGAATGTTGTCTGTCAAACTCAGAACCTGAGAAGGAAATAAGAAATTAAAACATTGACATTCTTATAGCATCCGGTACAAGCTGAAGGTTGTCAGTCAAAACAGAAGGGCTTGGATATAGGGATATTACGGAATTTTTAACCTTCGATAGGTTCCTGCTTAATCACATACATAAAACTACATTTTGTCCAAAGGTCCCTATGATCTACCACAAATGGTTCTTCTGCAAAAGTCAGGTGGTATTTGGATTGTTGACCATGTTCTGATGGCTGCTTAACTTGGCACAAATGGAGAAGCTCTAAAATGCAAGCCAGTTATTATCCACACAAATACCACATTAACATTTTCCCTTTTGCAACTTGACAAAAAGATAAGAATTATAATTTTATTGCAGAGATGGTAAATGTCCTTCTTTGAATTCTTACAGAACTTGAGGTGAATAATTGATTCATCTAGTAACTAAAAGTGAAGTGTCATTTTTTCCCAAAAAAAGAAATAAAGATGCAATTCTATTAATTTATCTAGAAAGTGAGATAAAGTTTTTATATTAAATGGATATTTAAATAAGTGAAGGATTGAATACACAAACGTATTCATCAATAATATTAACTTTGAAACCATGATTATAATTCCTAAATATACATTTTTTAAATCTAGTGGAACATTAAACAAGTAAAGCCTGAGCAGCAAACTTAGTTTAAGTAGTTTGCTCAGCAGTACAGTTGAAAATGAAATAAAACTGGCACAGAAAGTAAAGGACTTAAACCTAAATTTTTTTAGCAGATGTTGAAAAGTCTGCAACACACACCTCTGTTAAAGTTTCATGTACAAAGACATGGACAACAGCGTACAAACAGCAAAATAAACGACTAGAAATACGGCTTTCGTAGAGAGAATTACAGCCTAAAGTAAATCACCAAGAAGCATATACTTGTTACTAAGGTTCCAAATTGTCAACTTTGATTCATTCTTTCACCAATTATACTACCTAAGTTTGTAGTAGGATAGCTACACAAGAAACTAGTTTTCTAGTCTACAGACCAAAAAGAAAGACAAATTTTACGAGATATAACATTGAAGATGTGAGTTTTCTATCCAATTAAATTTTGATATATCTGGGCTATGAAGTAAGACATGGGCATAAATTTTATATTTCTCAATAGATAATAATAGAGAACAGACAAAGAGTACTATGCCAACATTGACCCTCTTGACTATCTTATTAGTCATCCATAATTTTATTATTAAGTGTTTCTCATAGTGCTATTGCAAGACTGGAGTGAACAAGAACAACAGATACTTCTCCACGTTAATTCTTCTTTTCCCATTACAAACCCAACGAACAGAGAAGACACAATGAGACAGTTATAATCCAGTCTGTTCTCAAGACACATAATATGCAATCTAGAAACAAAAATACCACAATGAGCATTCTAGATAATGGAAGTAAGTAAATAAAGAATGAAGCACATTGTAAAAAATTGATTGGAACCTAGTATACAATGTCAACAAATAAGATGTCAATGGATATTAAGTAACTTCACCACTGATTACATGCGTCTGACAAAGCCACAGGAAACTTAGGTTTGTTGGTCACAAAAGGACCATCCTGTAATTTCACAGAAAACAAGACTCGTGCCAAGCCGAAGGTGTAAAAGGGTTCACATGGCAAGTTCATGTGGATCAGTAGGAAAAAAGGGTTTGCTGAGTTGGATGAAAAATATTTTCAATTCTTAATCAAAATATACAAATGATACATAAGGCATAAATTACCTAAAGTAGTACATTTGGTTCCTATTAAACTCAAGACTCTTATAAAGAGTGCATTCACAGCAAACAAAGTATTTAGGGAGCCTAAAAGGCTTAAAACACAAAGAGAAACCAAGCATCAAGATGACAAAAAACTTGAGCAGGAGACTGACACCACCTCAGACAATAGGAAAGAACATCAAACAGTGCAGGATGTCCTTAAAATATTGCCTGCTAACAAATTTTTGCTGTTGCACATCAACATTTGCTTGATACCTGCCTATAGCTTATTTTCATAAATCTAAATCAAGGTATATATGTTTAATAATTTCTTACTTCAAAACATGTACATATTATCCCATATCAATGTAAAGATAACCGAAAATAACAAAGAATAGCATCCCATACAGCACCACAGGACAGCAAATAAAGGTCGACTGAAAAAAAGGAACAACAAACAAAGTGCTATTATACTTGGTATAAACTGTATGTAATATTCCTTGTGTTTTTATTTATTTTCTCGTTTATTCATTTACATTCTTTAAATGTATAATTCAAAGTGCTTGATCGACAAATCCCAATGACAAACATAACCTACACAACACCAAGAATTGCAACAAGTGAAAAACATAAAAGTTAATCTTGAACATATAACATAAATCTGTATGCATAGATACACACAAATATGACATGTATATGCAACAAAAGACCAGATCATTACCACAATAACTAAAATGCACAAAGAAAGATTTCCCAAAAAAACTCACTTTTTTGAAGCCTGCTATTAATTTAATACGAACCCATCCCTGGTCATCCATGTTCCGCCTCAAGTATGTATCTTTAATTAAATTGTCATTACTGCAATAAATGAGTATGAAGGGAAAAAAGCAGTTAAAGTTTCAAAGGAGCTAAAAGGGAAATGATGATTAAGGATCTTTATGCAAATAAACACAAACAAGAAAGGAGTACCTGAAATAATAATCTATCTGATTAATGATTTTAGTATGCAGCTGAGGATCTGGAGCAAACATCATGGGATGTCTCAGTGGTGCAACAAAAGGTACAAGTGGCTCATGCGGTGAATGTGTAACATATACCAGTTGATGAGGTTGCATATCTGAAAACAGAAACACATTAGAATAAAGTTGCAAGTTAAACGCATACAAGTTCAATTTGAATATGCCTAGTGTTTACCAAACCCTATAGGACCACCAAAAGCCCTCATCTGCGGCTGGTGAATAAATTGGGCAGCATTAGGTGGTGGTGGTGGTGGAGGTGTTTGGTGAGGCCTCATCATCCTAGGGACACCTCGTGGAGAATGCATGTGGTTGTCTCTATTGTTAAAATTTCTATGACTGTTCCAATCTTGATTTCCACGGTCCTGATCCCGCCTATAGTTGTGAGAACCTTCTCCACGAGGATGTGAACCAACATTTCGGTTCCTGAAGGAGTTACGTTGCTGCGGATGATCATTATTGCTGTGAGATTGCGACCCAAATGCATTTCTATGGGTATGCTCCTTCGGAGGTGGGTTACTTGAAGGCAGTTCGCCACCTTGACCAGCAGATGATTGATGCTGGGAAGCACCACCATTAAAGGAGGCATTTGCATTATTTCGTTTCATCGATCTCTGGCGCGTAGGTCCAGTATGGTTTGGAGTAGAAGGATTCCCTTGCTTCGGTGATGAGATAGTTGTGATTCCAGTTCCCTATGCCAACCACAGCAAGTAATATAAATGTACATATGCACATAGAACGCAAACAATCCAACATACTGAACATCAAATAATACAAGGTGAATCATTTTCTATAAATAAATTTTATTTCTTAATGTCTCAAACAACCAGAACCAACTCTTCATTCCACATTTTCCTTCACTATTTCAATGCATAAGAATCTTTTGATTACCCATTTACCCAAAAGTTTTCGTTTTAGTTAAAAAGATTATGCATCTCAAAATTTATCAGCAAACCACCATTTGAATAGAGAGAGCTAATACTGCATTTTTTTATTATAGTAAAATTCAACTAAAACTTAGCATATCAGCGAAAAACCAAGTGTTATAGTTTTATTCAGTTTCCAATTTTCCCAGCAACCAAACAATAGCAGAGCGATTCAAGAAAGAAACCTGCGGAACGGAGACAGACAACAACGAGGGTTCTGATACACCTTTGAGAGATTCAGAAGACGATTTGGTGGAAGCCCGAGCCGACTCGGACAAGGCAGGCCAAGACACAGCTCCCATTACAGGCCCAACCTCGACAGCCCCATTAGATGGCTTGTTCCAAGCTGGCCTCTTACCCGCATTGCCGTTATCTGATCCCTCACCCACCGACTCCTCCACCGGCGGAGGAGAAGACGAATTCAACTGAGGAGCCGAGTTAGACTGAGTCTGATTAGCCGAAAAAGAAGAAGGAAGGGGAGGAGGTGCCGCCGCAGCGACAGCTGGCTCAGTCACAGCCGCCGATGGCGACGAAGGAACGGCCGCGATCAGCTCAGATTCGCCGCGGACGATTTGAGTCCAAGGCGACGAGACTGCCCTGGTGGCGCGCCGCGATTGGGTCGGGCTGCTGACACTCTCGCCAGCGTTACGCGGCGACTGCAAGGGCGGAGACGGCGCCGTTTCGGGGTTGCTGCTCTTGTTCGCGGCGTTAATCGCAGCCATAACCAAGAACCAAACAAAAAGGCTAGGGTTTGCGTGAGCGGCGATAGATACAGTCGGCGAGTTTTTGATCAACGACGAGACAACAAGGGCAATATCGGAATAATAAAATAGAGTGATCAAAATTTCTGAGCGATAAGGGTTTCGAACAATGTGCAAGTTCAAAAATTAGGGTTTCCAAAGATTTGGGCCGATCGGGATCGCGGAGGAGAGAGAGGGGGCGGAGGGAGGGAGGAGAGAGAAAGGGGAGGAGCGAGAGAGGAGTCTCTGGAGATTTTATGGGTGGTGTATTTGTATTGTTTCTTCTCGGCTATTGTGCCTTAGTTGTGCTGCCGCGGTACCTTGGATGCGCAGGTTTTAGATCACCAGAAGATTACTTAAATACCCCTGCCGCGTACCCGCGGGGAGGGGCTGTGTTTGTTTAGGTCATCAAACACCTGAGCGACATGGGATTCAGAATGTAATTACGACTGTGACTCCTTTAGCTTTTTACTGCGTTTACTTTTACCATTAACCTACCTTGCTTATAGTTACAGTTCCACGTGGAAGCAACTTTGTGCTCCAATAGGATTCTGCCATGTGGAGCGAATACAGCATGGAATATAGATGTTGCTTTTTGGGGTGTATCTCATTTACATCTCAAAATTTGGTAACACATCTTTACTTTAATATCTTCCTAATTTAAGAAGATGATTCCCGTAGGGGTGTCATGTTCTTGTCGATCTACAAGTTGATCAACGTGTAGAATTATACGTAATTCAATAATTTATATTATTAATCATAAAAGTATGTAAATTTCGAATCAATTTTGTATTCATACCATTTTGAAGTTGTTTAATGTGTCGCGACTAAAAATGTTACCCCTCAAAATTGGAGTCAACCTTATTAGATTCAAATGAAAATTGAACGCCTTGTTGATTGGGCTCAAATTACTCTTGGGCAAACTTGACATATTCAATGTGACACAATGAGCCAACCAAAATTACATATTTTAAATGTGGGCTTCAAGCCGCTCCAGCCTTTTTCTCTTTCGCAAGAAGCGCCCCCTCCCCCCCCCCAAAATCTCAGCCATCGCTGTTGACTCCTTCCTCTGGTTGGGGTCGGCCGGCATCCC
Source organism: Pyrus x bretschneideri (assembly GCF_019419815.1). NCBI lineage: Eukaryota > Viridiplantae > Streptophyta > Magnoliopsida > Rosales > Rosaceae > Pyrus > Pyrus x bretschneideri. The sequence continues at coordinate 15,146,171 of NW_025999390.1, read as the reverse complement.
CTTGCTGCTATCCTTTTCTTTCTCCTTTCTAGCCTGTTACCCATGCCCTTAAGTCCTCATCCTTCCCTCTTCGCCTCTTTCTCTCTTGCTGCATCCCAGCTCGCTACCCACACCCTTAAGTCCTCCCCTTTCCCCATTTCAAGCCTTCCTTTCCATTTCCTTTTTCTCCTCCTCTTCTATTTTTATTTTTTCCCATGGTGCTTTATTTCTGATTTGAGCTTGTCTCAGATCGGAACCTTTAGACACCTCTCTTGCTTCGATGCTTCTTTCTGTCACATGTCCTCAACTACCGACCATTGCTACTCAGCCCCGGGTGCTTCTCCTTGGCAATGCGCTTAGGTTTTGGGTGGCTGTTAAAGTGCATTTTGCACTATTTGGTAGGATTATGGGAGCGCTCACTGCACAGGTGACTCGCTCATCCCCATTTTCCATTGATCCAGTTGCTTTATTTGGTTTGTTTTCTTGGTGGTGGTGGCCTTGCGATGGAGGCGCGTCATATTTGGTGGTGGCTGCTGGTTTCCTCTTTAATTGTAGGGTTTATGTTGTATTTACTTTTTCTTGCTCGGCTTGTACTTATGTTATGGGATGCCTTTTGAGCTATCTTTTCCTTGTACTAATTTGTTTATTTAATGGAATGGAAGTAACTTAGTTTGACCAAGAAAGAAATGTGGGTTTCAATTCCTTATGACCCAAGTGACTTATAAATTGGTGAAGTTTCGAACTTGACATGCATGGGTAGTAGACTACATGCAAAAGGGTTGTTGAAATATCTCCACGTGTTATGTTGTCAATTCATTAATAATACAATGCGTATTTACTCATTAATACTGTGTTTTATATTTTTCTTATTATACGTGAATGAATAATAGTTTACGCAAAATAACTTTCAGCAAACTCTCAATGAAAATGTCACATGGTTTTCAGGTTTCGTGGTATATAATACCATACTTTTTTTGGTCAACAATGTACTATACACGTTATGCCATGTATTTAAATCCACTTCAACCCTTGCCCTTAATCCTTATAAAATCTCCATAGTTTTTCCAAGGAAATAGAAAGTTAGAAACTAGAGAGCAAGAGAGGAGAAGAAAAAAATGTCCAGGGACTAGGTGGAACCTCTACTTGTTCCTCTCTTGGACATGGAAGAGCTCAAAAGCTGGCCGTTCTACAGAGCTATGATAGTTGCCACGCTGCTCTTCCTCTCTGTCGCATTTGCCACGGTCATCGGTCACTAGAAGCATGCCGCCCATCTCTGGTAAAATAAAAAAATCACAGTCCATAATTATACATATTAACTTTGGAAATGTTCTCGTGATTGTTAGTTAGTACTTAGTAGGTAAGATAGAACTTTCATAACATAACATTTGAAATACTATATAACCATTAATCTAGTCTGGAATTTCATTAGAAATGTTAAAGTTTTAGCTCATGAACTAAAAAATATATTATTATTTTTTTAATGTTCAAGTGAAATTAGTGGTAGAGGAATTGAACCTCAAACACAATTACAAATACTCTTAACCATTTGAATTATAAACCGCTCACAAAAACATTACCTCTTTATTCGACATGTTATGCTACAAAGTTGGCAGTATAATGAGACATAAAACGATATAAATCAATGGTGATGAGTTTATAGTTTAATTGGTAAAGAGCATTCGCCCTTGCACTCGATGTCCCAAATTCGATTCTCCCTTTTCTCAATATTAGTTGTCTAAAATAAAATGAAAAATGTAAATTCACATCTTAGGGCTTTTGCGTAACTTGTCCCAAATCCTTCATAATATATATAATAATAAAAAATAATTCACGTCCATAATGAGTGAGCAAACATTAAGAGTTAATTTTATTTATTTATTTATTTTTAATTGAGACGACCACGCCACTATGTGACGTTACTAATTCACATGTTATAGCATGTCATGTTGAAAAATCACATGAATAAAGTGGTAACACACATGATAGTCATATAGAAAAACTACTCTAAATTAATGTTTAAACACTTTAATATATCTTTAACGCCACTTAGTACTATAGTCTAGTGATATTCCTCTTTACCGGTAAGTGAGAGATTTTAGGTTCGATTCTGACCAAAGCAGTGGATATTTTGGGTTGGACCATTTATTGGAGCTCTGCTAGCAGCTGCCTATCACCAACATGTTATAAGGGAATCGGCTACTAAAAGCTTGGGATCTTTCGGCAGCAACCCGCCACCCAAGGAGAGTAGCATGCTATATGTTGTCCTGCGGGCTTCTCCCTTTGTTTATTTACCCACTTATTACTTCACTAGTACCTGTAGTTTGTTTTTGTCCAGAAAACTTACCCATCACATGTTGTGTACACCTCTCTGTCGTCGCATATCACTGATTATGTGATGGGAGAGACATTGAGAGGTGTATACAACGTGTTCCCATGGGAGTTCCTATCGTTTTTCTTAGGGGCATTTCAAGTAGACTAGACATATTCCAGTCAAATCCTCAAATAACAAAGACAAATTTGGGTGAAGCCAAGTCAAAAGCACTCTGCTTGGCTTATTTTGTTACGTTTTTAGGACTCCAAAATCACTTGTTCACAAGTCACAACAATGACAGATCCTGTAATGTCAAGCTCTTAAATCTAATTCAAACAAACTTTGATTCATGGCCAATGGATAAGCATTCACGATAAACGCAACAAATAACAATGATCCCTGATACCTATATGCAAAAATTTCAATTCTCTATTGATTTCTCTCTGAAGACAAAAGTAAACGGCCAAAGAATCCAACTACAAGAAACTGGGATTGTAAAAGAGAAGGGAGCTTGAGTTTGAGGTGATTGCTTTACAGTTGAAATGGGAAAATTATAATGGCAAAAGTATGACGGGGCAAGGAATGAACTCAGCAAGCACGTTTGCATCGATATGCTTGGAGTGAATAGCTTCCATGCTTATGACAACTAAATCCAAATTCAGGTCGTCAGCAACCTCGCTGATGATGGCTGTCGGCTTGTTCCCTTCCACAAGTCGCTCTAACAGCTTGCATTCTTGGAACCCACCTATCAGTAAATATAAAGGTTAAAAATAACGTTAGTGCCAAATTTGTTGTTATGTGCATACAGAAATTAGTGAGTACATAAACAACCAAATTGTCTAAGAAGTATAATGATGTAACTATAATTTCACACACCCTATTTAACATGCCCAACCTTGATATTCACCAAACACCGGGGTAGGCACATGCTGGCCGACACCCGAAGGTGACGAAACCATGTTAGGATGCATGAGAACCAAAGAATATAAATAGGAGTTATGAAATTAAATGTAATTAATGTGCAAATGAGGAACGTGTTCAGAACATACAATTAACTAGAACATTAAAATAAAAATAAAAATACAAAATTGAATGAACAAAGGAATGGGTCCTACACTGAGAGGACTCGGAGATGTCAATGCTGAAGTGCCTTAACGCCGGAATGATACGCCTTGATTCTAAGTCCTGAGAGGATGCAAAACAAACATGAGCAGACCAAGTTATATATAAATAATATTGAAACAGTTATTCAACGTACTAACCCCCAAAGTTTATGAAAACTCAAAGGCATAATATGTAATAGGTTTTTTCCGAAAACCCTAGGATGCTATAAAATCTTTTATAAAATATATCTCGTATATAATGTGCTAACTAATGGTATCAGCATCGCCCATACGCACAGATTAGAGCCCTACATGCACCTGCCTGAAGGCAATATAAGTATCATCTCCCATACGTACAGAACAATGCCTTACACACGCCCGCCCGAAGGCAATATAAGTATCATCGCTCGTAGGAAGAACAATGACCATTAGCTAAGCACATAACGTTGAACATAATCTTTCCAACATAAATACATACATCTCAAAAGCATCTTCATAGCATATAGTCATCTATCATATATACTACAAGGAAGCGTAAAAACATGTTCATGAATAGTATATAGTCATCTATCATATATACTACAAAGAACATAAGTTCGATAAAGTATAATATTCCAAAATATTTTCAGTAAAGCATGATAATCATAAAATGTAAATCTAATTTACTCATAAAAAGTTTCATAAAACGTAACCATTAAATTATGTTTTTTATGTGTGCATTTCTACTCTTAAAACATGCATTTTAGAAGAGGTCTACTCACAGATACTTCGTCCCTGAAAAGCCACAAAAACTAACAAAGACGGAAATACCACAAATAATTGTTCCTAAGCACATAAAGGGTCCAATTAATAAAACTCTAATTAAATGATTGAATTTGAGAAAACGGATATAAAAAACGGATCGAGAACGTCGAAATTAGCGTAGGAAGAGACTTGTCAGAAACTCGAAAAAGTCAGGTTGACTTTTGTCGACGGTCTCACCGGGTCAACGGCCGGGTCAGGTCCAATCCGGTTTGGGTCTTGGGCTTAACAGGCCGGGTTCTAAGGCCTAAAGGCCTTGGTTCTAAGGAACCGGGCCGCAAGGTTCAATGGGCCGAAGGCCCGTTTCACACGGCCTGAAGGCCTAGTTTGGTTTTGGGGTTCTAATGGATCCGGGCCTAGGGTTTGGGGTTAGTAAATTGGGCCGGTGCCAAGGCCCTAAAGGCCTGGTTGGGGTTGGGTTTTCAGGCCTAGCCCGTTTCTTGCCGGGGAAGAAGGCCAGAGCCTTCCTAGCTCCGGTTAACTGCAAACCAACTCCCTAGGGCACGATCTAAGTATCAAAATGAAGAGTGAGACGAGGGGAAGAGTTTTCTTACCTTCGATACACTGTGGAGTGGCCGGCGGTGGCCGTGTTTAGCTCGAAAGTCACGAGGGTTCGCCGGAGCACTTCCTGGGTTTTTGGGCTTCACCGAGCTTCATAGAGACGAGGAGGAAGGAAGGGAAGTTCTCGCGAGAGTGATGGTAGTGGTGCCGTCGCCGGGGTGCCTCGATTTGGGTGTTGGGTGCATTGGGTGTCGCCGGGAAAAGGAAAGGGAGAGGGGTTTGTGAGAGACAGCTGAGAGAGAGAGTGTGTGTTGACTTGGGGGAGGGGAAAAAGAGATGATAGACTGCCACGTGGCAGCCAAGGAAGAGTGGGGAACCGGAGGACCAAAACAGAGATGGCCCCTTGGGCACACCATTTAACACCAAAAATAATATTTTAAACAAATAAAATCCAACTCAAGTGAAAAAAACGGGAATAACATTCCGTGAATTACGGTTGTCACATTATTCTCTTAAGTAGTAAACTGTCAGCAATCGGATACAATATTCTTACAACACAATCATAAATATTGGAGCCATCTACGACTACGAGGCCAACTTTCCCAGATTCTTCTCTTGTACTTTCAAGCGTTTTTTGACAAAAATAACCAAATTTAACAAGATTTGATGCTTCATCCCTTTCCTATTACTTGAACCCCCGTCAACCATCAGAATTACCAACTAGAAAAGCATCGCTTTCCTCTTCTTTTTTTTCCCTAATGAAATACGACTCCTTTTCGTTGTCATTCTGCTCCATGCATGTTTTGATTCAGTCAGCAACATCAACACATCAACTTATTGTGAAAAATTGCATCTTATTGCAATACACCGATGAAAACTCAATCGACATAACTGAACCGACACAATCATAAAATACCTACGTTTTTGTTCTCTATTAATCAATCAGCTCTAACATTTCACATTCCCTTTCCTCGATAAATATTCAAAGTTATAATATCAAATTCCACATGAGACAATACACAAACCTTCAGAGAGATGCCAGCGGATAGTCGAAAGCTGGGTTTCGTGTTGCGGCAAAGACTCCTTCTGCTGTTCATCGATCACTGCAAAACAACACAAAGTTCTATATTCCTACACTACATTTACTGAATCAATTCCAAAAAGGTCTGTACAGTAACGAAAAGCACTATATATAAAGCTTGGTTTCGACACCGTAATACACAATGTAAAAACAGAGAGAGCAATTCTCACCAGTAAACATACCCACAACCGTAATGCCAGACCCATACTTCTTCGCCAAAGCAGCAACAGTAGCTATAGCCTGTACAAAAAAGAAAAAATCAAAATTTTTACCTGGATCATCACACAATGGCAGCCACGACAATTACCCACGTAGAAAATGAAGGACAAATTACCTGTCTCGTGCCCTCGGAGAGATGTGGGTTCCCGTCGGTGATGGGCAGCAGAAGATGCTTTGAAGTTAGTGAAGGCGTCCGCAGCTGAACCTGCGCCGACGGCGGAGAACTGTAATTACCTTTATGCCCTGGAATTAGGGACCTTGACAACAAGGAGAGATTGCGAGGTTTGAGAGGAAGAGAAATGGAGGAAAAAGAAGGAGCAGGAGGAAGAGGAGGTTTCAGAATCGAAGTCTTTGGGCTTTGAAGTTTTGAGAAGAATGGATATTGGGTGGTGAGCAAAAGCCATAGGAGGGCTGGTCGAGCTCCGAGTTGTCGACTTCAGCGAGTTCACTCAGTGCAGCAGAGGAGGGAGGAAGAAGATTGGGGCTGCATGCTTCGAGAAAGGGCTATCAAAAATGGCCTTTAAAAATTGGTTTTGCTTTTGGGTTTTTCGGATAAATTTCATTGAGCCTTTTAAGTTGGGCCTGTGGGGATTTAGTAGGCCCACATTTGACAGAGGCTTCTCCAACCCATTTCGTTCCCTTACCAGGCTTACGCTGCGGCAGCAACTACCTAGTTATGGAAGGAATTGACTCGCCCGATATGTCGACGGTATCGCGTCATCGTTTCGGGGACGACTCGGAAGAACCGGCCTTCTCCGTCTCCATCATCGAGAATATGAAGGAAGAGTACGGGCTCTTCGTGTGGCCCTGCAGCTTAGTCCTGGCGGAGTATGTTTGGCAACAGAGATTGCGCTTTTCGGGAGCTAGCGTAGTCGAGGTAGTACTGTCCGTGTTAATCCTTATCCAGGTTTAATCTAATTCCTGTGTTAGTAATTAATTAACTAATCATTTCTGGGTTAGTTTGCAGCTTGGCGCTGGAACTTCCTTGCCCGGTCTGGTTGCCGCCAGAGTTGGTGCTGACGTCACTCTCACCGATGATTCGAGTAGATTGGAGGTATTGAAATTCCATTCACATTGGCTGTTTTCTTAATTTTGATTACTTGCTAATACATAATTAGTGTCTAATTTTTTTATTTGCTTAAAAGCTCATCGTACTTTTTACGATGGTTGGAAATTATTAGGCTCGAAAGTGTGTCGTCCGATTTAAATTGAGGGAGGATTGGATCAAATAGCTTTGAATCGAATGGTAGGGGGAATTTGCAAATTTTAATGAGTTTAAGGTCCTATTTGTGCGAAGATAGCCTAATTTTCACTCGGTGATAATTAAGAGAGCAAATTGGCACTTGGAAAATGTTATGTTGCATATTATTTAACAAAAAAAAACAAAAAAACAAAAATGTTATGTTGCCTATTAGTGTTTTCATTTGTGCTTTAAACTTCATCCGAAATCATTTCTGTTTTTCGTCAATTTTGATTGTTTTATTTCCAAAGTATGATTATCGGTATGGATGGCTGTATTGATCTCAATTGAACCCTCAAATTGATAAAGAATCTTCGTCTTCTTTACTACTTTAGTTAACTAGACCGGACATTGTTTTTGGTTCTCCAATAGATGTCTCGGACTTTAAAGGCTATAGTTAGTGGATAATGACATTGTTGTTTTGAATCTGCAGGTGCTGGACAACATGAGAAGAGTGCTCGACCTTAATAAACTTGAGTGCAATGTAATCACCATCAACAGGCTAATCGCCGATTCTTATTTGCACATCACCTAATTAGATGATGTTAATTTTATCTCACTTCGATTTTTCAGGTAATGGGATTGACATGGGGAGCTTGGGATGCATCAACGTTCAGCTTACACCCCAAATTTATTCTCGGGGCTGATGTATTGTATGATGCTAGTGGTAGGATTTTTATCGACTTTGATTTTTATGTTTGACAATCTGTTTTTTTGACATGTCCCCTCTATCGCTGAACTTAAGCTAAATTAGGATTTTATTCTCCTTGGTAAGCCTTTGATGACCTCTTTGCCACCGTGACATTTCTGCTCCGAAATTCTCCAGGGTCAGTCTTCATAACAACATACCATAATCGAAGGTATTTTCACCTGCGTGTGCTTCTAATGCTGTTCTAACTTTATAACTGTAGTATGCAGTAGTGCTGTAAATGATCCTCTTTCACTTTTATTAGACTTTGAAAGCACTTCTTGTAATATGCAGCGGGCATCATCTTATTGAATTCTTGATGGTCAAATGGGGATTGAAGTGCTTGAAGCTTCTTGATGCCTTTTCATTTATGCCATCCTACAAGGCATCCGGGCTAAGTGGCAACCTTCAACTGGCAGAGATCGTTCTGGATAGCGAACAGGCTGAGACAACGGTTTTGCATTAGCATTTTGGGAGTATGTGGTAATTCTGCCACTCTTGCTTGCATTGTAAGTTTAGTCCAGTTGACCTGTATGACCATACTGTAATGAGCATTGTTCATCTCATTAATGAAAAGGGTTGATATACACCGATTTCATGCATTGTTGGGAAACTACTCTTAAGTTTCATACCAGAAAATGTCATTGCCCTTCAACTGAGTACTTCGTATAAATAGTACGATTTTTGTTACAAATTATAACAGAATTTTGTTGTAACAAGATCCTTTCAAACATTATGAAACACAGCACACAAATAATTTCCTTCACAAATCTTTCAAAACACGAAAGTTAATGATAGAGAACCACCTACTTGATGGATTTCCCGGTTCTCATGTTTATACAATCGGCTACAACTAAGCTTGGCGGCCCTCGTTTAATTTACTACCCTGCAGTCTTTCCTGATCTCTTGTCCACCATTAAGGTTGCTCATCTTTATCATAGACTTCACGAAAGCGTCTGAGAACGCTTGGTTTGAGGAAGCAAACTTGGTAACCAAACCTTTAGTCTGTGGAATACTGACCAGAGCTTGGTCCGAAGAAAACAAGCTCTTCCCTTGGAGGATCAACTGGAAGTATGTATTATCAAAAATTGTAGAAGAAGAATCCATTGTAGCACCGGCGTTCCTTGGTCTGTTCTTGATGGGACACGTATTCCTCAAACTTGCAGCAAAGGACGGGCGCAGTGTTGGATCAACGTCGCGTGTGGCATTGAAGTTGTAAATTCTGTTTTGGAACGATGAGCAGTGGGCGAACCCTAGAGTGTGCCCTCCTGCAGATGCATCCGAAGTTACTCTCTTTCGTTTCTTCTTCGATAACTTGCATGTATAAAATAACAGTTGAAATTTTGAGATTAGTTTACCTGAAAGAGCCACCAGGTCATTCAAGGACAGACCTCTCTGAAAGAAGCTCAGCTGCAGTTGAGATATGTTGAAGGTTGGACCCGGCAGTTGCACGCTTTCACTAGCCTTTGATGTTCGTCCATCTTTTCTTCCTTTCGGCACGGCCCAATTCGGACCTCCGGACTGTAGCATTGATAACACCATCAGAAAGTGCAAAAAAAGTATACAGCTATGTTGTTTTACTTTCGGGAAATATGTACAAAGAGAACCGTGAATTATATATGATATAAGATTTATTTGGAAGTGTTTTTAAAATAACTGAAATCGCTTTTAAAAAAAATATTTTTAGGTTCCAATAATTAAGTATTTTTTGCAAGAAGCACATAAGTACTTAAAGTGCTTTTCCAGGATTCACTTATTATTTTACCAAGGATTATTCCAAAAATATTGTCATAAAAAACGTTTTCAATCATTGTAAAAACACTTCCAAATAACTCTTATTGTCTATATAGTGTGTCTAATAGTTCTGTTTTTGATTAAAAGCTTGTAAGGGGTTCTGTTTCGCATATTATGCAACAGATCTCCCATAGTTTCGACAATCTTACTTGCACAACAGCGTCCCTTGCTGCGAAAGCCAAGATATCAGCACATGAAACGACACCAGGGCAGGAAGCCTCCACTTGTTTCTTTGCATTGTCAATGACATAAAACGCATGCAGAGAAATATTTGGTGGCCCATCTTTCTCTGCTTTGTTGCCACTGGTGGAGTTCAACAGCACAGATGCATCACAGCCCTGCAAACAAAAACAAACACTTTTTGAGTTAACTCAATCAACTAATCAATGTGTTTACGCTTTCGAAACAGCTTGTACCAAAAAATATGTATTTACCCTTATGAAACAGTCGTGGAAGTGCATCCGGAGTAGAGCGGCAGGGACAGTTCTGTCGTTGGCTTTCCCCTTCTTGACAGCATTAGAAACAATTTGCTCGACATTGGGACAGCTCTTGTCGTAGTAATTCAAGCTCAGCGCGTTTGTCACTGCAGAAAATACCGAAAGGACGATGAAGATTGAGCTCAATAATGCAGGATTGAAAGCCATCCTGAGAGATTAGAACAACTTTCTTGCTTAACTCTGCGTAACTTTAAGTGTGGGACATAAAAATGGATTAGGGATGGTATTTATAGAGGGAGAGAGAGAGAGGGGATGTTACTAATATGATGGTGACCCTAAATAATGAATTAGTTAAGTAAGTATGTCTAATTAAGAAGTAATTATGGAGGCAAAGGCACCTCACTACAAGACAATTGCCATCACATATTTCTTTTGCACCTTTAAACCTCGACTAAAATGTTCAACGACATCTCAAGTTTGAATCTCTGGTTCTCTACAGATCAAAACATATCGCAAAACATGGTTTATCTATTTTTACGAATCAATTACCATCATCTTGTAAAGTGAACTCGATAATTTTATTGATTTCAAGGTGTTAATGGTCAAACATGGCACACGATTATTGACTTTTAATGCAAGGAGTTAATTATGATGTTAAATAATTTAAATACATGAAGAAAAAAAAACCAGAAGATTCCCAAGAACATAAGGAAAGAGGAGATTCCGCAACGCAATGCAAAAAATTGTTCCAATCCAACAATTAAAACAAATATTCTCTAATTAAAAAATGTAACAAAACTCTTCTGCATGGTTTGGTAGGTACTCCTAATCCTATTTATTTCCTTTCTTTAAAGCCTCGTGCATGCATCAGCATGCTACACCAAACTTCTCAATTCATCAACTCATTATTTTTCTTTTGCAACGGCTCGTATCTGCATTCAAACACGTATCACGGGTTTTCGGGTCGATCCAGAATATCTGGTCCGTGCTTCGGTGTTGTTTTAAATAATTTTGCCGATTTAACGGAAAAAAAAAGGAATGCGTGAAGTGGTTAGGGTTGAGACATCAAAGGTCGTCATGTCTGGGAGAGTCAATTAGCTTGCGTTCAAAGTCTCCAGCTTCATTAGTTATGTTTAAGACATGATTAACTAACTTCCGTTCATCCCAACAACCTTGTCTCTCAATTCTGTTTAGTTATTCTGAAATAATTCTGGATGATTTAGGTGAGCGTTGGATCACTTAGCTAACCTAATTTTAGCAATCTGGGAAATGTTTTTGAATTTTAATCCTTCAAGAAGATTAAAATTTTAAAAAATCTTGGTGTTAGATTGGTTATTGATTTTAGACCCTTAATGTGTACTTAATTCAAATTCATATTATATTTTTGTTTTTATATTTAATAGAATTTTTTTTTGTCAAAGTTTTTATATTTAATAGATAACTTATTTAATGTTATTACATTAAATTTTAAACGTATTATTATACAATTTTATTTAACTTTCTCCAATTAGTGTACCTAAACATCCATATCATAATATATTTTACTAAATTAGTGTACCGAAATGCCCGTACCTAAATATATTATAGTGAATTAGTGACAGATAAGAAAATATGTAAAAAATAAGTGTACCAAAATTCCGTACCTAATTATATGATACTAAACTAGTGTACCGAAATATCAGTACCTAAATATATTATACTAAACTAATGTACCGAAATGTCCGTACCTAAACATATTATACTAACCCATTGTACCGAAATGTTCGTACCTAAATACATTTTTATGAATTAGTGATAGATAATAAAATATGCAAAAACATAAGTGTACCGAAAAATATTTTCTTATATAAGATGCCTACCATAATGAGAATTAAAATTTATAATATTTTCAAAAAATTTAAATATATAAAATTATAAATAAAAAAAGAAACATTGAATACATATGCTGACATTAAATAGAGTTTAGGGACTAAAATTAATTTTTAATCTTGTATAAGATATTTTTCTAAACTTCATTTTATTTAGGGATTAAAATCTAGTTTTCTAATTGAAAAAATAATGGATAAATAATTTCCCAGAAATTTTGTTGCATTGGATTGGGTTTGGATTGTAATTCTGGGACTTAGTGGTCGGTAGAAATCCCAACAACTTCACGGAAACGAGAGATGGGAATATAATACCATCCAAATTGGTTAGGGTTTATCTGTTTGGTGGGTTTAGTTTAGTGCCAGTCCGACGCAATGCGCGCATGTGAAAATTAAATAATAGTAAGTAAACCGGCACATTCTGTTTTTTGTGTAGCAGAATACATTCTAAAATAGCAAACGTAATCATACAATTGACCATCGACCAGATAAAAAAAAAATATCATACAATTGACTAAACCGACAACATTTTTGTTTTTTTTTTTTTTTTTTTTTTGTTGGAAAGAAGATGAAATTTTATTAGCAACTCCACAAACTTACACAACAAAGACCCAAAGACAAATAAGCACATGTAAAAATGGACCTGCCAAGCTAACAAAAAAAGGAGTCCAAACCATGAACAAACCAGAAGAAACCCGAGAAGTGTATTACCACCGCCTCCGCAAAAGTGCATCTCGACCAGCCAAGCAGCGCCACGCCGATCGTATCATCCTGCTGCGAGCAACTCTCCGTTTGCAGCCACAAAGTGAAACATGCATGTGGGAGTCCACGAGCAACGCTGCCAACAAAGATAGACAGGAAGAAAATGGTGGTGTTATGAACACTAAGTCGGTAGGAACACCGGAACTCTATACATCATTTGGATGTGCAACAACAAATTGCGGTAAAGACTGACTGCACATCGAAGTGGATATGGTCTAGGAGAAGGGACGCCGATGGGGTGTAAAGAACAAGGCAAATCAGAATGGAGAGCAAGGGAAAAACAGCATAAGGAAAGAAGGGAGAAAGCAAAGAGAAAAAGAAAGGGACCGCCACCGCGACCTCAGCCGTAGCTAGGGTTGGCGGCTGTAGAATTAAAAACACCCACGCAATAGGTGAAAAGAGCTCTCAGGTAAAGAGAAAGTCTCTCACAGGGAGGCAAAAATATGAGGATGACAACTGTTTCTTTGTAAAGCTGGAAACTGTTTTTTCATAAATTTTCGAAGAAACAGTTGTTGGTTTCACCAAACTTCAACTTATTTATGATATTGTCATCATCTAAATTTCAACTTGAATCACTATTCATCGGTAAAACAAAGCAGACTCATTTGACTCTGAAAACAAAACACTTACAAAGCTTCAAAAACCCCTAATTCGTTCTGCTACAATGAAATGTACTGATAGTAAGTACGTATGTAGTATATCTTTTCACTATGGTTTCGTAGATGATCAATTTATATACAATTACATTGTGCTTCCGATCAATTCGCTAAACACGTATTATTGCTTAACAAGTTTTGACATCCTTCTAGATAATAACAACACTGGTTAATGGACACAACGAGTACATAACACCCTCTAACTTGCCTCAATTTGATAATTTTTAGAGTAAT